>NC_092875.1:112355595-113620595 GCF_028372415.1 Notamacropus eugenii
TCATCTCTAAGCCTGAGTTTTCTCATCTGTATAGTGAGACCTAAAATACTTTATCTAAGAGGAGTGCTTTAGAAGGGTTTTGCAGACTTTGAGGGGGAAGGAAACAAACATTATTAAACATCTACTCTGTGCCAGTAACCATGCTAAGTGCTTTTAAAAGATCTCATTTGATCTTCACAACAACCCTCTTATTATCCTCATTTTTATAGTTAAGGAAACTGAGGCAGAGGTTAAAAGGCTCGCCCATAGTCACATTGCCAGGAAGTGTCTGAGGCCAGACATGTTATTATTCCCATTTTACAAGTGAGAAAGCTGAAGCCCAGTAGGGTTGAGTTCATAGCTGGTGCCAAGGCTATGAATGTCAGTGGTCCAAGAATGCCAAGCTGATGGATGCCTTCATTGTGCATGATAGACAGAGATCAAGGAAACCTGGCTTCAGATCTTGCCTCCAGCGCTTGACCCTGGATGAGTCATTTTGTCTCTCTAGCCCTCAGTTTACTCATCTGTTAAAAGGGGATAGAAAAGGCTAGTGAGGTTCAAATAAGATTAATCTGCATAAAGCACTTTGTGGACTTGAAAACACTATATACATGTGAGACAGTATGATTTTTAATCCATTTTCCTTACAACAACGCTGCGAGATAGGTAAGCAGCCTTCAGAAGCATCCCAAAATGAATCTGTCTCTGTGTTTAACCCATCGCCCTATATGGAGTCATGTAGGATAGATGTCCTATTTTAAGCGAACTCCCATATTTCCTCTTCCTCCACCCTTCTGCTTTTCAGGTTGCTGAATGCTTTTCTCTTTGCATTAACTAGATCCCTAAGAAAGTAATGGCACAAAGCCTTGAACTGGTGGTTTACACAGCATATGTTGAAACTTCCATAAGCCATTGTGGAACACAGGGTAGGAGGAAGAAGCACTGGGCTGGGAATCAAGAGACCTAGGTTCTAGCTCAGTCTGGAAGACTGACTTTATGTGTCATCTTGGGCTTACTGGATGTAATGGCTGGAAGTCAGGAAGGCTTAGGTTCATATCACACCTCAGACGCTTACTAGCTGTATGATCATGAGCAAATTACTTAACCTCTCTGGGACTCAGTTTTCTTACCTGTAAAATGGAGATGATAATAATAATATCTGTAGTCCTGACCTCACAGAGATGGTGAAAGACTCACATGAGATATCTCATGTAAATGATTTTGTAAAATTTTATGCTGTTAAATAAATACCAGTTTGATGGTTGATTTTTTTTTTTTAGATCACTTTATTTGTCGGGTCCTCATTTTCTCTTTCACCGTAAAGTGAGGAGGATAGAGTCCATGAAACCCTGAGGCCTCCTAGATCTTGGACTCTAGTCTTTAATTTTTATACACCTACGGAGTGATGCAGTGGATAGATGGCTAGCTTTGTAGTTAGAAAGACCAAGGTTCAAGTGCTACCTCTTTGTGACCTTAGATAAGTCATTTAACTTCTCACTGCGCTAAGCATGTGGAAGAAGGGTTCACCTTGGTCTCAATGACCCTAAAGAACAAAACCAGTAGCAGTGGATATCAGCTGGCAAGAAGCCAACTTAGTCTTCTAACAGTTAAAGTGTCCAAAAATGGAGTGGGCTGTGTGAGAGGCAATGTGCTCCCCTTTCCTGTAGGTCTTCAAATATTTTATGATAAGGATTTTTTTTGTGTATAGACTAAAACTAAGTCGGGATTTTTTAACCTTTTTTCCCCCTCACTTGGCAGTCTGGTGAAGCCTTCTTCAGAATAATATTTTTAAAGTCATAAAATGCATAAATCACAAAAGAAATAAATGATATTGTAATGCAGTCATTATTAATGATATTGTAATGCAGTCATTATTAAAGTATTTTATTTATTTTTGCTTTTTGGAGACAGGGGTTAAGTGATTTGTCCAGGGTCACACAAATACTAAGTGCCTGAGGCCATATTTGAACTCAAGTCCTCCTGACTGCAGGACCAGTTCTCTATCCAAATCAAAATATTTTTAAAATAAATTCATAGACTGTAGGTTAAGGATCCCTGAGCTACATACATGACAAGGTCTTTTACAACTTTAGAATTCTTTGATTCTCTGAAGTTCTTTAAAGATTTTAAATTGTAGATGAGTTGCTATTCAGCATTGGTGAAAGGATTCCCCATCCTGAGGAGAGCCTCACCACCACCCCACAATGCAATCACCAGTCCAGACCAAAAGCAAATCATTGACTGGTTGTAGAATTATAGAATTTCCAACCTGACTACTGTGTATTCTTTCCTTACAGATTGGGCACATCGAAGGACATCCAGAGAGAAAGGGGGTCTTCCCTGTGTCTTTTGTACACATCTTGTCCGACTAGCAAAACACGCATCTCTGAGCATTGCACATCATACATGCAAGACGGGCTTTTTAGCAAAAGCAGACGGCTGCTGCCTCCTTGTAATCCTGTGCACAATGTGTATATAGCTGCTGTTACAGAATACGAAATTCATTTAACGTCACCTCATGAGGTGAATTATGTTATGTATTGTAAATATACTGCGTTATTCTGCCTTTGCCAGTATTAAGGTAGCCTTGGAATCTGGCACGCCTTATTGGGTTTGCTGAAGCCATCCTTGGCATCTAGCACTTACATCTCTGTCTATGCTGTTTAAAACAAAAACAAAAAAAGTATATGGACTTCTAGCTTTCCAAATAGAGGTGGTCTTGATCAACCATTGAAGTGCATAGAATGGACTCTTTGTTCCTAACAATTCAGTATTCTTGATTATGTGACTAAGAAAAAATTCGTGGAGAACTAGATTCTGTTTTCCAAGCAAACCATTTACATCCATGACAGACGAGCCTGCAGTTATCAGTGTATACAGTTTACAGATATGAAACCCACTTTGGTATTTATTACAGAAAGGGCTCGGTTAAATGTAAGTATTATTTTTTCTGAGAAATGTTCACCGACCTTCCAGTTCTCCATGGCATATTAAGATGCTCATAGCCTAGTCATGTTTAAGAATGGTGAATTTATACCATTCCATGGTTAGTGCCCCTGTGATATTACCTCATGATGCAAAAAGAACATATACCCCATGAAGATTTTAGCAAAAGTTTAAAATCTCTCAGTACAGTTTCCTAAAGGTCTCTTTCATTAAATGTTCAGTAACCAAGGACTGCTAGAAAATATTAGTGTTTACATTATGCATGCATTTAGAAGCTTACCTAAAACTTACCTTTTATAAAGGAATAGTATGGCTAAGTTAAAAAACAATGTTAGCTTTATTTTTTAAATTTGATTACAATTAAAACTGAAACATAGGATCGCAACAGTATTGGTTTGTAGTCGATTGGCTTTCTTGGAAAATGACTTTACATATTCTATTTCAATCAGTATCCTCAGCCTTGTCAAAGCTGAAAATCCACTGATTTCAGATTATAATCATCCCTCATTTTTGGAGACAGATTCTTCAAGAGGCTGCCTTTCCTGCAAGTCACCCATTGGAGACTTTCAGTAGCAACTTTTTTTTTTCTGCCTGCAGTCTTCATTAATCTATAGCTCCAGATAATTGTTTTCCCACTCAAAGCACTAGCCAATACACCAGTCACCTTCTAGTCAATTCATAACTGGGGTCTTAAAAGCTGCTATGAATTGCACTGTGACCAAACACGTTTCCTGAAGTGAACTCGCTGCACTCCATTTTCTTTTCATTCCGGCGGTTTATTAGATCATTAAGGACACGTCTGTTTGTTTTGGTTCCTCCTTACATCAGTCTTAATTCTGGAACAGAATGTGATAGTCTTCCTCTACAGTTGCTGCCGCTGTCATCTGCCTCTGAGTCCCTCTCATGTGTGGTTCTGACATTCCATTTGCTTAAACCATTTTGGCAGTGGCATATAAAACTAATATTTCTAAGCAGATAGTCTTGGCAGCTAGGGAGACATTTTTGCTTCACAAAAGCACAACTCTAAACAAAAACCTTTAGAAGAGTCTACTTAGCCCAGCTGAAAGTGCTTGGTGAATATTAATGTAGTTCTCTGTAAATGGTTAGTACAGAAACTTCAGTCATGGCCTAATAAAACTTATGTGAAGAAACATGAAATTATTTTATCAGCTGTTATCAGAAAAGGATTTTTAAAACAATTTCTTCATCAGCATAAAGACTTAAGAAGCAGCTTGGTACAGCAGAAGGAGCCCTAGACCTTAGAGTCAAGAGGCACATCCAAGTCCACATTCTGATACTTACTAGCTGTGTGACCTTGGGTGAGTTGTTTCACTAGGCTCTCTGACCCTTCAGTTAGGAAACAGTGTGGTATAGTGGAAAGAGCACCAGACTTGGAATCAGAAGACCTGAGTTCAAGTCCCGTATTTATTATTCACTGATTGTGTGACCTTGAATAAGTTGGTTCATCTCTGTGGCCATCAATTACCACACCTATAAAACAAGATGGTCCCTTCTAAGTGCTGTGATTGGATGATGATAAGAGCTCATTCCCAAACCAAAACAAATATACCAAGACCAAGCAAACCCAACAATGTCCGCTCTACAGCAGTACTCACCTCAGTATGTTGGCTGTACTGGGTTTCTGAAAGAAACCATGAGTTTATTTAGCATTCCATATGACTTATACAGTGTTTTAAGTTACATTAAAGAACAAGTTTAATGATCTTTGTGGTCTAGTGTATTTTCAGGTGATCTTAAAATAAACTGGTTTAAAAAACTATGACAACCAAACCTATAAAGGCTACATGTGCAAAGTCCCATGGAGTCAGCTCTCTGTTCTTTGTCACCTCTCCTGAAGGAACATCTCTAGGCTTATTCTTTTTTTTTTTAATGAGACAATGTTTCCATCAGAAACTGATGTTCTCTGTATTCCAGCTTACTGTGGGACATAGGAAAACTAGGTCGGGATACCTTTTATGATCTTGATTGAGTTTAAATCAGATATTGTACCTAAACTCAGTGAGCCACTATCTGCAATTTTGTACATGACATAGTATTTTGGAGGTATGGAAACTTATAGACAAAAAAGAAAATAGCTAATTAGTTGTTTTTATTTTTCCCCCAGAGGGGAAAGTATGTTCTGCAAATAGTATGTGTCTTATTTTACTGTCAAATGGCGATTGCTATTTATTTTTTTATTGCCTAGAACATCCACATGTTGTGTATAGGAACCTCGATCTGGTCCTGCCACCAGTTAAATTTCAACTTCTCATCTGAATGTTAAAGTTCAAACATTAGTACACTTGTCATTTCACAGGTATTTAATGTGACAGTTTTTTTTCAGTACTGTATGTGTTCATTTCTACTTTTTTAAATATTTAAAATTGCTTTTAAATAAACATATTCTCAGTTGATCCCAAACATCTGAACCCTGCCCCTTTGTTGAGTGGAGAGAGGCAGTGTGGTTTAGAAGAATGATGGATGGTCTCAGAAGCAAGAGACCCAGGGTCAAATCCCAACCCTGATACTTAATCCCAACCGCATGTGACCAGGGACAAGTAGTGTCACCTCACTCATCATCAGTTTCCTCATCTGTAAGATGAGGGGAATTGGACTAGCCTGTGAGGTCCCCTGTGGCTCTTAAGTCTAAGATCCTCTGGGTGACTTCAGGCAAGTTACCTCCCTTCTCTGGGTCTCATCTGTAAAATGAGACAGTTGGACTAGATGGACTATGAAGGTCTCTTCCAGCTCTTAAATATATGATCCTATGTACTTGGTTGAGTTATAGAGGACGTTATAAAAATATTGGGCTATTATTGGCAACGGTTCCTCTAGCTGTAAAGAATTAAGAACTCAACTGAAGGGTGTTTGGGGGGATATAGACTTGAGAGTTCATTTTCATCTCAAGTAAAATCTTGCCATGGTATAAAGTGTACAGTAGCCTGTATGAAACATGAGTACTGCCACTTTGTCCCATCTTTCTCAAGGCATTATGTAAGTGCAGACAGTCTAGACCAGAGAGGTCAAATACCCACCATGGCCTGAAGAAGACTGAAATGGAATTGGGAGATAGTTAGCAAAACAAACAAAAAAATATAATAAAACATAGATAATGTTAACATATGATTTTCTAAATCATACATCCCATGAGGATCCTTAGGTACAGTTTAGTGGACCCTGTGTCTGAGTTTGATGTCACTAGCCTGGATGACTGCTTTTAGGCTTGACAAGTCAGTGTAATTTTAATACTAAGTTGATGGTAACATTTCCTATTACCCACCCCTCTCTTAACTCCACTTGCCTCATTTACAAAATTGAGGTTGGCCAAGGTGATGTCTAAGGCCCCTCCCAATTGTAAGTTTCATGATCCTACATCCTTCTGGTTCAGTTTAGAAAACAAGACTGATGAAGGGAAAACCTCCTGTACATTGCCTAGATCTGTTGAGGAGCTAGGGAAGAACATGTACAAGGAAGGTGGAGGTGCCAGTATAGAGAACACCCACGTAGATGACCCCAAAGATTTGTTGAAGTAAACGAGTTAACGCAGCGTACCTGTCCACAATAGCTGACTGTTGCCACGCGGTGAGTCAAAGGCAAGCCACATGAGAACACCCACAGACTTTTCTAAGTAACCATGAAATCAAGAGTCAGTTTGGTGCAGTGGGTAGACTGCTAAATTTGGATCTGAGAACCTGAGGAGGCTTGGGTAATTTGCTTAATCTCTCTTTAGTTTCCTCTTCTGTAAAATCGAGAGGATTGGACCAGATGAGCTCTAAGGTCCTTTACAATTGAAATTTTGTGCCCGTTCTAGAGCAGGAGTGAGGAACCTGTGGCCTCAAGGCTATTTGGGACCCCTCTAGGTCCTCTCATGTGGTCCTTTGAGTGAATCCAAACTTCACAGAACAAATCCCCTTAATAAAGGATTTCTTCTATAAAACTTTTATTAAAAGGATTTGTTCTGTGAAGTTTGGATTCAGTCAGAGGGCCGCAGGTTCCCCACCCTGGTCTAGAGCAGAGATCTTAACTTTCTTTTGTGTTTCATGGACACCTTTGGCATTCTCTTGAAACCTATGGTCCCTTTCTCTGTATAATGTTTTTAAATAATTGAAGTAAATACCAAATTCCAGTTAGAGGTTAGTAAAAATAAAGAAGCATTTTTTTTCCCTATTCAAGTTTACGTATTCACTAAAAATCTGTCCACGGGCCCTAGATTAAGAATCACTGATCTAAAATGACTGCAACTGCGTCATTATTCAGGAAGCTTGAGAACAGTCTCCCAATCAAGTCACATACTGTAGTCAAAACATGGATTTGGAGGGTGATGTGCAGCAGGGAGGAAGGCTGACTCAACAAGAAAGAGCATCCCTGATTCATCTATAAAACAATTACAAAATCTTCACTTCTCAACCTACAAGCCTTTATTAAGTACTGAAGATGTCCCATGTATCATGCTGTAATATTGGCTGTGTAAAAAAAAAAAAAACTCTGGTGATGACCATGAATGCCAAAGCAACATGGAAAATTGAGTTAAATGCCTGGACAATTCAGTTAATCCCACTTTGGACCACACTTTCTACATTCTCATTGCTCCTACAAATTAGAAATCTTTTCCTTCACTAAACAAAGTCTTTTGTCTTAATTGGGATTACAGTCCCTGTTGGCCCAATTTTTGCCAGTTAAATAATAACATACCTTATTCTGGGAAATGACCATGACTTTTCCCTACAGAGATTATAATGATATCATTAACACCCCAATAAATGTCAGGTGGGCAAGGGCCAGACCTAGAAGCCATAACTAGCATCCCCTACACATGCTAAACCTTCAGTACACGCCAGTTCAGACTTAAGGGGCCTGGGCCTATTTGAGGGTGTTCAAGGAATCTTGTCATGAGCTACCCAGTAATCAGTAAGGGAATTTGCTTTTACCTCCTACTTGTCCCTTCCCTTAGTGAAACCAGTGCGTACAAACCACTATACAGCCTCCAGACCCAATCTAGTCTACCACTGTCCCTAGTTCTACTAGGATAGTCAGGAATCAAACCAGACCTACGTAATCACTCAGAAGTATCGAGCACTAGATCTTTTAATGACTTAGCAAGCTGAGTCAAGTCCAGCAAAATGGTGCCTTTGCTATGTCCTATGGATGACTCAGTAGCATAGATACTCTCATGGTCAAGCAACCCATCCAGGAGGCCTCAAAATTTCTAGCCACACAATTCTCTTTTTCCTTTTGACATTGATGACTTAACCTATGGATGCCATTAGAGTTGTAGGCAGGTTGAGGTTAGTGCAACAAAAACCAAGGCATCCAAATTCCACTAAATATCTCACCCAGTATGAGCCACAGCCTCCTAAGTAACCATGAACAAGAGATGGACAAAAATTTCAAAATATATTTTATTAATAAGTGGTAATACTACCAACATACATTGATAATATTAATAATGTAAAATCTATTACTATAATAAAATGTAGATAGTAATATGATAATAAATAATTATTAATAGCCTTTATCTAGCACTTCAAGGTTTGCAAGATATTTTGCATGTGTTATCTCATTTAATCCTCATGACAACCCTGGGAAGTTGGTGCTATTATTATCACCATTTTATAGATAAGGAAACTGAGGCCCAGAAAAGTTAAATAACTTGCCCAGGGTCATAGAACTTAAGTGTCTAAAAAAAAATTCTAATTCAGGTCCTAATGACTCAAAGTATAGAACTCTAAGGGAAGGGGGAGGAATATGAAGATTCATCGTGAATCTTACAGTTTGGTTGGGGGGAGGAGGATGAGGGATAGGGAGAATAAGATACCAAACTGATAGTACAGTATTACCTGATAAGCACATTATAGAATTACAAATCAAAGCATTTGGGGAGGTCTGCTAGAGAAGATTGTTACCAGATGGCTTGAGGAAGTCTTCCTAGACCCTAGAAAAATAGTTCTTAAACTCTTTGGGGTCATGGACCCCTCTGGCAGTCTGGTGAAGCTTATGGAACCCTTACCAGGTTAATATTTTAAAATGCATAAAATAAAACACATAGGATTGCAGAGGAAACTAATTATGTTGAAGTCAGTTGAATATTTAAATATAAGTTTAAATAATTAAAATTGCTTTTAAATAAACATATTCTCAGTTGATTCCAAACATCTGAACCCTGCTCCTTTGTTGAGTGGAGAGAGGCATTAGAAGAATGATCAGTGAACTCCGAAGCAAGATTTAAAAAATTTTTTTAAGTGTTCACAGACCCCAAGTTAAGAAGCCCTGCTTTAGAGGAAGTAGAATTTGAGTTAGGCTTTAAAGGAAAGAAAGAAATTCAGAAAGCAAAGGAGAAATAGAGTCTGCATTCCTGGCATCAAAAACAGAATAAGAAAAGACCCAGAGGAGGGAGAGTGCAATGTATGCTCAGAGATAGAAAGTAATCTAATTTGTCTGGAGCTTAGGGTGAGATGAGAAGAATGATGTAAGATCCAACTGGAAAAGTAGGGTGATGCCAGATTGCAAAGGGCTTTGAATACCAGGCAGTGGAGTTGAAATTTTCCTTGAGAGATAGGAGAGGAACTTAAGATAACTGGATGCAGGCAAAAGAAAGATCCTCCTGGCAAAAGAATGGAGGAGAGTAAATGTGGGGAGGATATTGCAAGTGGTCCAGACAGGTGATAATGAAAGTCTATTCTCCTTGAGATCACTAAAGATGAGAGAGAAAGGAAAAAGAGGACCGGTTTCTTCTGAGATGCAATGACTGACAGGTATAGAAGGATGCTTCACCACTATGGCAGCAGTCCCACCAGTGATCCAATGAGACTCTACTGCTTTGAAGACCTAGGATTTGGGCTTAATATTTAGTCCAGAAGGTCACAAACAGTTACTTTAAGAATAACAATAAATGTACTTGTTTTAATGTCATAAAATTCTACTCTCAGTAGCCCGTGATCCAGGATCTTATGTTACAGGGAAGGCTCAAAACTGTCAATATACATTAAGTAAAAGGAATTCTCAGGTAGGACCAAGTTGGACTGGATGCCTTCCAAGGTCTCCTCCAAACCATAGATTCTGTAACCTTTTGAGAAATTCACACTGAGGGGTGGGTTAGAAAGACAATGAGGTACCATGGAAGAATGCAGAGGAGCAGCCATAATCTAAAGGTAGACTCACGAATCCTCTCTACAACATTCTTGATAAATGGACATCCAGCATTCACTGTATCTCCAGCGAAGTGAACCACACTACCACATGGAGTAGCCCATTCCAAATCGATCTTCCTAGAGTTCCAGTCTGACCATGATATACCCTATTCAATCAAATCTATTATTGCCTCTTGGATCAAATATAAAATCTTCTGTTTGTTTTTTTAATTTCTCCATAACCTGACCCCTTCTTGTCTTTCCAATATTCTCAAATCTTACACCACCACATCTCTGAGATGTAGTAACATTGACTTCCTTGCTATACTTCCAACAAGATTCTTCTTTTCCTGACTCCAGGCATTTTCATCTGCTCTCTCTCATGTCTAGAACTCTCCTTCCTCATCTGCCCCTCCTGCCCTCCATCAGTGGGACTTAGCTAAAGTCCCACTTTCTGCAAGACCTCTTTCCTAATCCCTCTTAATGCTAGTTCCTATTGTCTCAAATTAATCCTCTCTATACTCTATACATTGTGTTTACATGTTGTATCTCCCATTAGTTTCTGAGCTCTTTGAGGGCAGTCTTATATCCCCAGTACTTAGTACAACACGTAGTGGGAATTTAATAAATGCTAATTGACTCTGTAAAAAGTTGTATTCAATTTACCACCTTACCTGTGGCCTCCATCCCCTCCCCTCCCATCTCTTCTGGAACCTTGCTCCTTGTCTCTTCTCTCTTTTCTTTCTCTCTCTTTCTCTCTCTGTCTCTGTCTCTGTCTCTCTGTCTGTCTCTGTCTCTCTGTCTGTCTGTCTATCTCTCTCTCTCTCTCTCTCTCTCTCTCTCTCTCTCTCTCTCTCTCTCTCTCCCCTTTTCTCCCCTTCCCTCCCTTCTCACTATCCCCTGTGCCTACAAAAAAACTTTTCCACCTAACCAGTATTTCATGGGTAGCCATTTGAAAATGAGTGTCACAGAAGGCAATCCAAAGGCACATGGTAGGCATGAGCAGGTTGCAACATAATACATAAGAAACTTGGAAAAGCCATAACCAAGGTGGTTGTTAGGGAAATAATCAAAAGAGAAGATGTTCTGGTTATGTGATGAAGACAATAGGTGACAAGTAGACCACCGAGAGCTCCATGAGTAGACTGCTGCTATAAGGAGGAAGAGAGGACAGCCTCCAACACGTTGGGTAGACTCAAGAACATGGAATAAGAATCATAGAGGATGGAGAGGAATGGATGGGCGGCAATCTGCCTCTGGAGAAATAACAGGCAGGTCTCTTTGTATATTTGGGTCCTGTGATGCTGCTGATCTCTTGGGCTGTCGCCCTGTATTTTTTCTTTTCTTTCCCTGACAAACTTCTAAAAACAAGGTTGGCAGCTCTCTCTCTCTCTCTCTCTCTCTCTCTCTCTCTCTCTCTCTCTCTCTCTCTCTCTCTCTCTCTCTCTCTCTCTCTCTCTCTGCCTCCCCATGTGCTCACTCCTCAGCCCTCTGAAATCTGACTTCCATTCTCAACCGCCTTTACAATTTCCATCCTTCATGGACCACTGACCTCTCAAATGACTAATTCAAAGGCATTCTTTTTCTTCAACATTTATCCCTGACCTTTCTGCAACATTTAGCACTGATCCCTAAGAGAAAAGCCTAATTCTACCTATCAGATCCCACTAATGCTTTTTTCCTGACTCCAGTCAGAGGAGAAACTGAGTCAAAGTTGATTGATTGCCCAAGAATCTTTAGCTGTCTGTGTTTGTGTTGGGTTTTTTGGATGAACAGGTGTGTCTGCAGCCAGAAGGGCAGTAAAGACTGAGCAATTAAATGAAATATTTCCGAATCAGAGAAGAGTTGGGTACTTGCCAGGCCTACTGAGGAATAAGCATTTCTTAGTCAGCTGCTCAGTTTGTGGGTTCCAAAAGCCAGAGTGGGCACACATGCTGATCTACTGCATGGACAGTTAGACTTAGGGGAAATTTGGTTAGGGGATGGAGAGAAGACAAAGCAAGAGGAAATAACTGTGGGCACGCCAATCGTGTATGCAAAAGCTGAAATATTTTGGCTTCTAAAAGAGGAAAAGAAGCCGAGGTAAACACAGCTGCTGGGCAAAAACTTGATGGCAAAGTAAACCCCAGGCCAAATATTCTGAAGGCCTCAAATGGGGCCCTGTGCAAATCCTTGGAGAAAACAGGCTTGTTAGCACTTTATACCTCTGCAAACAGAATTAAAGACCTCAAGTCTAGCTCCAACTAGGCATGTCTTGAAGGTGGAAAGCACATTAGGTGAGGGTAAATTGGAACTGTGGGAAGCACACGCACCCAGCTTCCTCTCTGCTCCTAACCTTGGAAACATTGGACAATTTATTGCTTAGAATTAGTACTAAAATGGAGAATTAGGAAGTGTTTATGATCTCTGCTGTGAGAAATTAAGGAAAAGAGTCATTTTCCATTAACCTAGTACACATGTTTAAGACTTCACCTTCAATGAACTAACCCACAACTGCATTTTTGAGAATTATAGCACCTAATCTTTGGGGACAGTTATGGCAACTTGGAGGGGTGAGGTGGAATGTCATGAGTGTTTTGTGGGAAAGAGCATAGGAATAGGGGATCCGCTCCAAAAGTCCCAGCTATCTTCTTATCTACCTTTTTATTGTCACCAGAGATCGTACCCTGGAAGACTTAACCCTTTAAGCTCTGGAATTCTTATCCCGGGGACTCTGCTATAATGGGCAAATACCTCATGTGGCCTTCTTTTATCTAAACAGTGCCAGGCAGGCTTCATTTTACACAAAGTGGTAAAGCTGGGACCTTCTTTGGGTAACAATTGTCAAATTCCATTGAGAGCATTGAGTTACACCTTAGAAATCAGCAAATATTATAAATCAAGACTTAGTTTATTGTACTGCTGATGGTCTAGAATTAAGAAAATTGATGAAGAATATTTTAATAATGAAGATTAAATTTAAAAGTATGTCAGTGGGTGGCCACTTTTTTCCCAGAAAGCCAGTTGTTAAACATTCACCATCACACCCCTGCTATCTAACCATTGTCTCACTAGCCATCTTTCTCCCCATCTCACCCCTTTCCCTCCCTATTCTAAAATCATCATCAAATCTATTTTACCATTGCTACTGGAGAGTGTATGCCACTGTAATCCCTTATAGCCTCACTTGCCATCCCTAAAACTTTCCAAACCAAAGCATGCCTCCTTGGCCAACACTCCCTATTGTACCGTTGAGGCCCCATGAGAGTGTAAGCCACTTGAGGGCAGAGATTGTCTTCACTTTTGTATTTGTATGCTCCCATGCTTAGCATAGTGCCTGGCACACTCTAAGCACTACTGAATGCTTTTTCATTTGTTCATGTCATAGTAGAAAAAGTCCTACTGAACTTGAAGTCAGATGATCTTGGTTCACCCTAGCTCTACTATTTACTAACTGTGATTCCTTGGACAAGTCATTTAACCTTTTGGGGCCTCTTTCCTCATCTGAAAAATAAGAAGGTTTGACCAAATGGTCTCTAAGGCACCATCTAGCTCTTAATCCTACGAACTCCACCAACTCCTTCTTCTGTCCTATTCATGAAGTTTTATTGGAGTAGGCAATCCCTGGGTCCTTGCTCAAAGAGTAATGGAGATTATTTTTTTACATGTGTGTATAATAAATATCTAAATGAAGGCCACTAAGAAGACAGGGTTCTTTTCCTTTTCCTTAGATTGTGAGGGATTTTGCTGTTTGCATTCATATAGCCCCAGGGTCATTTCTAATCTTTGCACTTACCTTGACCTTCACCACAACTCTGTGAAGATAGGTAGGATATAGCCCCATGACAGGTGAGGAAACTGAGGTCCAGAGATGTTAAGAAACTTGGCCCAAGGTCACCCAGTGAGTAAGTGGCAGATCTAGTACTCGAATCCAGTTCTTCTAGTGCTTATTCGTCCCACTTTTAGCTTCGCCCAAAGACAGAACACTGGTGTTTCCAAAGGGAAACCAGAGATCAGTCTGCTAGCAGACTAAACCAAAAAGTCACAAGCACAGAGCACAGTGTTAAAGAGAAGGGATATGTTAATTGCTCCAGAAACACTTGTCCAGCACTGAGTTCTCTCTTTCCCCAGGAACATCAGCCACAAACTAATGAAAGACAAGTATTGTATTAATGGAAAGAGCAAGCTATTTATCAAAAATCTCTCTAAACCTCCATTAACCTTTGATGATACCCAGAATTCAATGTTTCTTCTTGCTGATTTGCAAGGGAGGCAACATGGGAAAAGATTTTTTGGGGTCTGTAAAGAATCCTCTATTCTAAAGTTAGAGGATTATGAAGACTTTTCATCCCACCCCAAGGACAGAGTCTGACTTACCCTTCTGCCTTCCCCCTCTTTTTAGGGTACTTTAGCAAAGCATTACTTTATTTAAAAAAAAACAAAGCAAAACCCCACCACAGTCTGACTGTGCAGTCTTACTTCCTGATTCTGCCATAACCACTTCTAAAACTCAGAGATGCTATGAGTCCATACTTCCTGTTCATGCTACAGCTACTGTTTGTACTTCCCAGTCTGAAAGTACAGCTTGTTACACGGTCAGATTCAGCTCCCTTAAGCTGACTGCCGTAGTTGAGAGCCTGAGTGCTTCCAACATGAATAGGACCATTCAGATGAACACCTGCAACCTCTAGTTCAATGCCTTCCCCCAACTCCACCCTTACCCACCTAAAACCAAGGCAAAGACTGGTACAGGCTTAGAATAGGACTTACCAGAAAGGTAACTCAGTGCTTGCTTCTCTGATCCCAACCACTGGCTAAGGGGTCAAGAGAATTGGCTCAAGGGGAAGGCCTATCTAGGCCTAAGGCAACTGTCAAAGAGAGTTTGCCATTCTAATGCCTTTCTCTATTTCCTCCCAGCCACTGACTCTTTATGGGGTGGTGGAAAGACCACTAGAATTGGATCATAGGATCAGAAATTTAGAAGGACTTAGGGGTCCTCTAGTCTAACCCCCTCATTTTACAAAGAAACCAAGGCCTGAAGAGATTAAATGAATTGCCCGTAGTCACATAGTTAGTGTACTAGTTGGGAATTGAACCCAGGTCTTCCTCATTCTGACATCAGCCAAGGACCTAAATTTGGACCCCATTTCTGTCAAATGTGCAGCTGACCAAATGGCTTAACCCTTCTGGGCCTCAGCTTCCTCCTCAGGAAAAGTGAAGGGTACAGACAACATAATCTCTAAGATCTCTAATATCACTTTGATATTAGAGACATCATATGATATCTATTCTCTCTCTTTTTTTCGCCTGAAAAAACTGAACAGGGAGTCAGTTAGAAAACTTGGCTCTGGACCCAGCTCTCCACTATCTGTCACTTTGAGGAAGTTCCTTTAGCTCTGGACCTTGGAAAAAGAATCTAACTAGATAACCTGTAAGATCTCTTCCAACTTGAACATTTCACTATCCTTCTTCCATGATCCTATACAATCCTAATCCTAGGATTGTCTGGGGCTCCCTTTACCCTCTTCTCCCCTTCTCATTTTCTAAGTGAATTTTGTGGGTTTGGGGATAAAAATCTCTAAACTGAGATCACTTGGGATTCAGATATTCAAGGTTGGGGGAAGGTTTGGGGAGAACCCAATCTCTAAGGTGACAGCTAAAGGGTAGAGTGGATACAATGGACCTGGAATCAGAAAGAACCGAGTTCAAATCCTGCTTCAGATACTTACTGTGTGATGCTGGACAAGTACCTTGACTGCCTTAGCTTCAGTTTCTCCATCTGTAAAATGGGTTTAATAATAGCACCTATTTTACCAGGTTGTTAATGGAGATCAAAGGCGATAACAGAAAAAATGTTTTGCAAACCTTATAGTGCTATAATAAACACTGTTGGTATTTATGAAACAATGTAAAACTGGTTCAATAAACTGGAAAAAAAAAGAATACTATGCCATCTACAACTATGTTTTAAAAGGGGAAGTGATATATATAATTATAAAAAGACATTTTAGTAAAATAAAAAGTCCATCGTTACTTACATTGCTAGTTCATAATTGTCTTTCTTAAAACAGTTTTAATTTGAAGGTTTATTTTCAGTTCTCATTTGGTTTGATTTTTTTGCTGCAAATGCTGAGATTATAATTTTTTTATTGAAGAAAATTAGCCAAATATCAATGTGTTTGTTATTTATTCAGTCCAAGACAGAGGCATAAATGCTTCTATTCCATTTGGGTCAACAAAATTTAACATCAAAACAAAGCGAAAGAAAATTCCTCCTCCTTATCTGGAGGAAGCAGGTTATCAGTGGCTTTGGCCTTGCCTAGCTGGCACTCCTCAGTCTCACCAGCAATCTCAGCCAGGGAAGTGCTCTCAGCCTGGCTTTATTCAAACCCTAGAGTCTGAGGGCCTTGTCTCCCTCAGCAAGGGACATTAGACTAACTGGACAATGACCATTGTTAGGGTCTGCTCAGGTCCTCTGTTACAAAGAGGGCTGAGAAAAGAGGAAGGAATATGGCAGTGTCAAAAGTGGAATAAGGAATGTCTGAAATACCATAGAAGGAAGCATGGATACAATCTAATGAGAAGAGCTAGATCCTAGTCCTAAATCACCCAGTTTATAAAAGAAGAAAGTCAGGTACTGAAGTTAAGTAATTTGCCTACTGTCCTATAATTAGCAAGTGTAGAAAGCCAGGATCTGAACCCAAGATTTCTGATTCCAGATTCATGCCTTGTTCTCCAAGGCTTTGGAAAAAAGTACCATGAGATGAATAGATTAAAATAAAACATTCAGTACCGTGAGGTGAATACACTACCAGTTCAGTTTAACAAATGGGGAAAAAATACTGCTTAGAAATTCAGACTACAGACTTCGCGTACACACATCCAAATTCACGTATTCTGGCAGTTCTAACCTCATCTATCTTATCCACAGTAAAAATGACTCCATTTCATAAATCAGATTGCCATCCCAATGGGTTATAGCTACATAAATAAATTACAGGCTCTCTTCTAATGATTCAGTGTTCCTCACTAAGGGAGCAAGAGTCCAAGACCTGAGGGCAAGACCTTGGTTTCAATCTTAACTGACGCTTATCAGTCACAACCTCTTTAAGCCTCAGTTTTCTCATTTGAGAAGTGAGTATAATAATATGTATGTCATTAGGCAGTGGTGTGATTGTAAATGTTTAACAACTGGTTCTCCCCCTCACCCCAGTGCTTGCACAACACACTTAAGTTTAGTCTGCGTTGATAACATCTTCCCTATCATCATCATTATCATCACAGCTAACATTTATATAGCTTATCCTTTATATAACTTATATCCTTATCTGGAGGAAGCAGGCTATAAGCAGCTTTTGGCCTTGCCTGGCCGGCACTGCTCAGTCACACCAGCAATCTCAGCCAGGGAAGTGTATGCAGCCTGTCTAGAGTTTGAGGGCCTTGTCTCCCTTAGCAAGGGACATTAGACTAACTAGACTGTTTAGGTCGTGTGCTACAAAGAGGGCTGAGAAAGGAGGGAGGAGCATGGTAGTGTCAGAAGTGGCAGGGACCTTCAAATAACAAATATCTGAGCTACTATGGAAGGGGTCATGGATATGTGCCCTACTAGGTGCCAGGCACTGTGCTAAGCCCTTTACAGTTATTATCTCATGTAATTCTCACAGTAACTCTGGGAGATGGGTGCTATTATTATCCCCATTGTACAGATGAGGAAGCTGAAGCAAAGAGAAATCAAGTTTTTCTGAAAAAAAAAAAGAAAAATCCTTTTTCCCTTCCTTCCAGTGAACAGGAGGGAAAGTAGGAGGGAGAACAAAAATAAGTTCCTGAAAACCAGAAAAAAACAATAAGAAGGAAAAAGAGACCTGCACACACAATGGTGGAATCTCCCAACGAACACAAATGGGGGCATCCTCCGGCTTCTTTCCTCACCTATCAATCCTCTCCAGCAGCTCAGCGAACAAGCTGCTGATGTGGTCCCAGAGCTAGGAAGTATTTGAGGCTGGATTTGGACTCAGGTCTTCCTGACTCCAGGCCTGATGGATAAAGCCATTGGAGAGGTTTGCCATTTCCTTCTCCAGTGGACTAAGACAAAGAGGTTAAGTGACTTGCCCAGAGTCACACAGCTAGTAAGTGTATGAGGCCCAATTTGAACTCAGGTTTTCCTGATTCTAGGCCTAGCACTCTATCCATTGAGCTACCTAGCTGCCTCCAGGTAGGTATGGAGAAGACAGAGGTTCAAATCTACCTCTGACACAACTAGGCTAGTCACTTAACCTTAGCATCAGTGTCCTATCTGTAAAATGGAGTTAATAATAAATGAAATACCTACCTCACAAGCTTCTCATGAAGATTAAATGTGATCACTTATGTCAAGGGCTCTGCAAATCTTGAAGTCTTGTCTATGGTTATTGGAGGAAGGCCCAGGATCCCTTTCCCCAGCACCTCTACAAGCAACAATTTATAGAGTGGAAATTACCCTTCAAGGGATTTCTCTCCCCATCTCCTACTTACTAACAAGGTTCTTGATCCTAAAATGAGGGAATCTATTCAAACAAAAGAACAAAATAAGCTTCCTACCAAGCTACCATCTGCCAAAATTATTAGAGTAGTAACTCCACCTTCTCCTGGTACTGAGAAAGGACATTTTTCAGGCCATTGTGTATTCGTTCAAAATAAGAAAATTATTTTTAGAAGGTAGTTAAAAACATATTAATTCATATCCAATATGAAAGAACAAATCTCACAAAAAACCTGGATTCAAACTCTGGCTCCATCACTCACTATCTGTAAAACTCTAGGTGAATTTCATATCCTATCTTTCCAGTCTCATACCCTCCCTGCTCCCCTCCCCAGTACTCTGGGATCCAGTGACACTGGCCTTACTCCTCCCACAAAACACTCATCTCTGGATTCCAAGCCTTTTCACTGGCTGTCCCCAGTGCTTGGAATACTCTCCCTCCTTATCTCCACCTTCCCACTTCCCCGGCTCCCTTCAAGACTTAGATAAAGTCCTACCTTCTGGAAGGTGCTTCTGTGAGTCCTCCTTAATCTTAAAATCTTCCCTGCTGATTATTCTGCACGTATCTTGTTTATACACAGTTGTTTTCATATTGTCTCCCCCATGAGACTGTGGGCTCCTTGAAAGCAGGAAGTCTTTTACCTTTATATCACCAGCATTTAGCATAGTGCCCAAGCATATAGTAGGTGCTTAATAAATGATTGTTGACTGACTTTATCTCTTGGAGTCTCAATTTCCTCATAAGTAAAATGTACTCACTCAGACTACTTCCCACTTGATACTGCAGAGAGGAAAGTATTTGACAAACCTTACTATGCTAGAGAAATCTAAGCCATTATTGTGTAAGGTCCTCAGCACTGAAAGCATTCATCCATCATGTATTAGATGCCTAGAGAATCAAAATGTTGGAAGCTTTAAGTCCATGCTCTGTGATAACCATTGGAAGGAAATGGGGATGTTAGTCTGAAGGAGGAGGGAAAACCTACTAAGGCAGCGATAGCTGTCTTCAAGTATTTAAGGACCTATCATATGTAAGAGGGAAGAGCTTGGTACTTCTTGTCCCCAGAAGGCAGAGTTGGCAAGAGTTGCAAAGAGGCCAATTTAAATTTGTTCTTGGGAAACAATTCCTAACATTTACAATCTATCCAAAAGTGGAATGAGCCACCTTGAAAGGTACTGGAGATCGTCAAACAGAGGACCATTTATCGGGTAATAGTAATAATAACAATAATAGCATTTATGTAGTGCCTACTATGTGCCAAAGGGGCAGCTAGGTGGCACAATGGATAGAATGCTGGACCTGAAGTCAGAAGGACCTGAGTTCGAATCCAGCCTCAGACATTTACTAGCTGTGCAACCCTGGGCCAGTCACTTCACTCTGTTTGCCAAAGTTTCCTCATGTGTAAAATGAGCTAGTGAAAGACATGGCAAACCACTCCAAAATCTTTGCCAAGAAAACCCCAAAAGGGATCACAAATAGTTGGTCACAACTGAAAATGACTACATAGCAACAACAGCTATGTGCCAGTTGGTTTGCCATTTTCCTTCTATAGTTCATTTTACGCATAAGTAAACTGAGGCAAACAGGGTGAACTTACTTGCCCAGGGTCACATAATTTGAGGCCAAATTTGAACTCAGGTCTTCCTGACTCCAGGCCCAATGCTTTATCCACTGTGCCACATAGTTGACCCATATGTGTTAAAAGGGAGATTCTTTTTGCTATATATTGGACTTGATGACTGATGACATCCCTTTCACCTCTGAAATTCTGTGATTACTACGAGCAGAACGTTATGCTATGCGCTAGAGGAGATAGAAAGTTCGACATGTCCCCACCCTCTGAATTGAGAACCATGGGGGATGGAGAAGGCACAATCTCTTTCCTCAAGGAGTTTATAATCCCACTGAGGAGGAAAAAAAACATGCATAAGACAAGAGCAGAACATGAAATAAGAGCCAGAAAGGGAGGTATTTAAAGATATTGGGCAAATTTGGTTTATGAAAAGGGTATGGGAAGGTCAGATGGAATAGGTGACCCCAGTGTTCTTTCCAACTCTAGCATTCCATGATCCTACCAAAGGAAAGAGAAATATGTGCAAGAAATGTAGAGGCAGGAATTTATAAGCCTTTACAGATCCCTGTCTGGAGGGATTCAAGGCAAGGGGGACCTGCTGGGAAGTCAACAGAAGACCACTTCCATTGTCACAATTGTAGGGTCTCAGATTTAGAGCAGAAAGGAACGTAAAGGTCAGTAGTCCAACCCCCTTCATTTTACAGATGAGGAAACTGAGGCCCAGAGAGATTCAATGACTTGACCAAAGTCATACAGGTACTAATTAACCAAGCCAGGATTTGAATTCAGGCCTTCTGATGGAAGTAGAATCCTCTTTCTGTTTTGTACTGTTATTTAACTATTTAATAAGAGCAGTCAAGTGACATAGTGGATACAATGTTGGACCTGGAGGCAGGTAGACCTGACTACTTCCTAGCTGTGTGACCCTGAGCAACATGCTTGACCTGTCTGCCTCAGTTTTCTCATCTGTAGAGAGGGGATTATAATAAGACCTACCTCCTAAGGTTGTTGGGAAGATATAATGAGAAAATATTTGTAAAGTACTAGGCACATATAGTAAGCACTTCATACATGTTCAGATCTATATATCTAGCCTATCACACCCTGAGCTCCAATCCCACATCCTCACTGCTTATGAGACATTTCAAACCATATGTCCCAGAGACATTCTAAGCAAATCACATTTAAAACTTATTACCTTCTCACCCAAACCCATCCCTCTTCCAAACTGTCATATTTTGCCTTATAATCTTGGTATTATCCTAGATTATTTGCTCTACCATACTCTACAGATCCCATCAGTTGTCAAATCTGTCTCCATCCACTTCTCTTACATCTGACATCTCTCCACTCACCCCCCCCAACTCAGGCCTTTATCACCTCTCACTTTAATTATTTCAATAGCCTTTTATTTGGTATTCCACACCTCAAGTCTCTCCCCATTCCAGTCTAGCCTCTACTTAGCTATCAAAGTGATTTTCCTTTAGCATAGATCTAACTATGTCATTTCCCTACTCGATAACCTCCAGTGTCTACTTTTGACCTCCTGGATAAAATATAAACACTTCTGTTTAGCTTTCAAAGTCCTTTACAACCTGACCCCAGACTATCTTTCTAGCCTCCTTGGACTCTTTGATCCAGCCAAATGGACTTTTTCCTTATTTCTCATATACAATAGTCCATGTCACATCTCTATGACTTGGCACTGGTCATCCCTCACACCAAGAATTCATTCCCTCTCTTGCTTTGTTTCACAGAATCTCTTTCCATCTTTAAGATTCAGCTCAAGCAGCACCTTCTACATGAACCCTTTTTGACCCTCCAGAAAATATGTAGAATGAATGAACTCTTTAGATGAGAATGAGATGAGTTCTCAGTTCAGATCTCACTCTAGCAGAAATTCCTGGAAGTTTCTAAGGAGGCAAACTGGAAATCAGAGACATGTTAAACAGCTGGTTTCCCTTACATGTCTTCAGTTTCCAAGGTCTGTCTGTCTATCTCTCCGTATGTCTGTAGTCAGTCCCAAAGAAGGTCTGGAACCACATGTGACTTTCTCAAAGAAAAAAAAAATCTCTCTCTTCTCCAAAGCTCTTGTAGCAACTCTGGCCTCATATCAGCATTCTCTCCATCAATTGAGAGTCTCATCCAAAATGCCCCGGGTTTGGTTAGAAACCCAGGTTATACAAGTATACACAAGAAGGGAAGATAGAAAGGCCAAAACAACCAAGTCCTTAGACTCAAGGATCTTACATCCTTGAGGAGGATGTCACAGAAGAAGAAAACCAAGATGTACACAGGGAAGAATAAGACAGGTTAGGTAGTGAAAGGGTCAAGGGAATGACCAGAAAGCTCTAGGAACTAGTGCTCTCCCTCCCAATGTACTTTGTACTTATTATATGTATTCTATATGTCCTTATATATGTACTTCTTGTCTCCCCCACATTAGACTGTAAGCTCTTTTAGACTAGGGATTATCTCATTCTTTGTATTTGAGTCCCCGGTGCCTAGCACAGACACTCTCATGTAGTAGACACCTGATGAATGCTTGTCAATGGACTGGAGAAAGGAAATCTGTGCCTTCTACTGCAATTTGTTCCTCATATACTACCCCACCCCCATCCCTAATGACAGCCCCCCCCAGGACCATTCCCTTTCTTTCAGAGACTGGGACCAAACCAACAGAGCTTGAATCAAATCCTGGCCTTGTGATTTAATTTGGCCAAACCACTTCACTCTCTTGGTCTCCATTTCCTCCTCTGCAAACTGAATAAGTGGGATTTATTAGATAACTTATTTTTTATCAGATCTATGATTTTATATACAAAACCCTCAGGGAGGAAACTCCCTCTACCACTACAGATCCACACCTGCTTTACAACTTAAAGACTTAGAGAGTTGCCTAAAGGGGCACTTAGAGTTTAAATTACTCGCCCAGGATCACATGACTTATGGAATATGTATAATTATTCCCATTTTATAGATGGGAAAACTGAGATTCAGAGAAGTTAAGTAATGCTAGAGTCAGAGACAATATATAAAGGCAGATCTTCTTGATTTCAAATTCAACCCTTCAATTCACTATGCAATACTATCTCCAATCCACTGCAGCCCTGTGCCAAGTAAGTGTGTGCACATACCCATGTAAGATATGTATGTCCATATGGGTTGTCTAAATGTGACTCTCAGAAGGCACTGATAGATATCTGTGGAATCTGGCCCACTCTACTCTCAGGAAGACTGAATTTCCTGCCTTGAAGAGATCAGAGAGAGCCATGAGACTGGCCATCATGTTCTCCCATTTCTGAGTAAGAGGATTATTTCTATTCATCCCCTTAAATATTATTGGCCTAATGGTAAATAGGTTCCAGATAAAGCCACTACCCTGGGTGCTAGTCCTTAAAGGGGGAAAGGTCACCCCTTCTCCCAGCTTACACCTGCCAACTAGGCCTTTCCCATCAAAAGTAGGCTTACACAAATGACCATCACATATGATGTCTAACAAATCAACTCATTTATAGCAAACAGAAATGAGAGAAGTTACATAGATTAGAATATACCAGAAAATACATAGAATGAATGAACTCTTTAGATAAGAATGAGATGAGTTCTTAGCCCAGATCCCATCCTAGGGACATTCCCTAAAGTTTCTAGGAAGGCAAGCTGGAAATCAGGGACATGTTAAGGACTGGTTTCCATTATAGATCTACAGTTTCCATAGTCTGTCTATCTCTCCACATATCTGTAGTCAGTCACAAAGAAGGTCTGGAACCACATGTGGCTCCCTCAAAGAAAAAAAAAATCTTGCTCCTCTCCAAAGCTCTAGTAGCAATTCTGGTCCTCATGTAGGCACCAGGTCAAGTCAGCATTCTCTCCATCAATTAAGAGAGTCTCATCCAAAATGCCCCAGGCTTGGCTAGAAACCCAGGTTATACAAGTATACACAAGTAGGTGAGATAGAAAGGCCAGAACAAAAAAGTCCTTAGACTCAAAGATCTTCCATTTTACTGGGGGAGGAGGAGTCACAGTGGAAGAAAACCAAGATGTACACAGGGAAGAGCAAGACAGGCTAGGTAGTGAAAGGGTCAAGGGAATGACCAGAGAGCCTAGAGCATGAAAATTACAGGTATCAGGGAGGCCTCCATAGAGAATACGGTACTTGAACTGAACCTTGACAAAAGATAAATATCCTGAGAGGTGGAGTTAGAGAGGATGCAGTAAAGGCATCGGGCGTGGAACGTTAAATTTAGAGAACAATCCACATTCCTATTTGGCTG
The DNA here is from genome assembly GCF_028372415.1 of Notamacropus eugenii. Taxonomy (NCBI): domain Eukaryota; kingdom Metazoa; phylum Chordata; class Mammalia; order Diprotodontia; family Macropodidae; genus Notamacropus; species Notamacropus eugenii. Next base: position 112,379,993 of record NC_092875.1, read on the forward strand.
GCGGAGGGGAGAGTGACCCTCTTCTGAGCTCTGAGTCACCTGCAAATCCTTCATCCAGATCACTGACAAAAATGGTGAATAGTGCAAGTTCAAGAACAGAGACCACCTTCCCCATTACTATTCAGCCAGTAATATCTACTGTTTAGAGCTAATTTTTCAACCAGTTCTGAACTCACCTATCTGTATTATCATCTAGCCCACATAGCTCCATACAGTCCATCAAGATGGAAGAGGGAGAGATAGGCACTGACTTTATCAACATATGGCATTAGGAGAAATCACACTGGGAAAAGGAGGGCAGGTAGGCTTAGTTCTGTGTATGTATATGTGTGTGTGTATACATATATATGCGTGTGTGTGTGCTTATGCATATATATATACCTATATACATGTGTATATAGGAATATATAGGGATATCTATGCCTATGTACATATATGCGCGTATACACACACACATATATAAACTTTATGCCCTGAATATCAGTGTGATTATATATAGTATCATGTTCCTTCTTTCTCTTCTTTCTTTATACATGTATATATGTGTGTATATGAACACACACATGTATATATGCATGCTTTATATAAGTAGAGTCATGGATGTATATGAGCATGTATACTACATATATAGAGACCCACTGACATTTAGAGCATTACAGCTGCTGCCAGGGGCTGAAGTATTCTCTCAGATCATGGCCAACCTTACTTGGTCTTGAGCAATCCACTGAACCCATCCATGACATTACTGGGAGGCATGTTGTCCAGGGTGGTATTAAGAAATCACCAATACTACTATAGCACCAATTACTACTTAGACACTGGAACTCTTTCTGTAGAAGAAAAATGGGTTCCACTTGGTTTGCTGACAGTTTTCTCTGGTCCTACTGCAGCCCTGACCTCTAGCGTGGCAATGCCCTGCCCCTGCCCCACCTTGCTTAGGTAACAGGAATAGATCCTTCTAGCATCAATCCCCGGCAATGACTTCAAGGCTCATGGAGCAGGGGCTCCAGGGGTGGGAAAGGGCCCTGGGGGCCAAAAACATTCAGGGTGGTGAAGAAGTAAAATGAATGGGGCAAAGGCTATAGGTCCCAGAGGCAGTGGAGAGCCTGGGTCAGTCAACAACAGTCAATCAATTATTATTTATTAAGCACCTACTATACCAAAGGTATCTTGATAAGCACTGGGAATACAAAGACAGAAAAAACCAGAACCCCAATGCCTGCCCTCAAGAAGCTTACATTCCCATGGGGGAGGGTAGTAGTATATGAAGGAAGGAAGTGGGCAACATAAAGCTGAAAGGTATAATCTCCCTCCTTATTTCCTAATCTTGGCAGTTGAGGAGGAAACACAAAAATGAAAGCAAGCAGAGGAAAATAAGAAGAGCAGGTGAGGATTTCCTCCCTCTTAATCACTGCTTTTGATACCTTATACAGAATTAGGTAAGGGAGAGGAGAGGAATAGCATGTAAGTTTCTTCTAATACTCAGCAATGGGCCAGGGTGTGGGGGGAGCCTGGGAAAGAGTGGGAATGGAGGAGGATAGGAAGACATAAGATATATGTAAAAGAGAAGCTTCTTACATAACCAGTTCTGGATCTGGAGTCAGAAAAATCTCAATTCTGCCAGTTGCTTGCTATGTAATCTCGGGCAACAAGAACTCATAAACATGACTGCAACATTTCTAGAGTCCTTTAATATTCATGTGCCACGCTTAGTTAAGCCATTCCCCAGTTGCTGAACATCTGCCTTGTGTCCAGTCCTTCACACTGGCCCAGCTTCTTGAATGTCCTGGTTCTTTCTTCCTTGCCCACATGAATCACTCAGTGAAACTTTACAGGGACTGTATATTCCACAGATACAGTTTATATATCCTCAAGGTGCTCAGCACGCCTAGGCTGCTCGGATCTCAATTGCGTGACACCACCCTACACAGAGGCAGGCAGGTCTGTACCTGAGAAGGACCAGTGTTCATATTCTCGATACACTGATGATGGTGACTGAGACCTGGGGGTGTGGAACTTCAATGCTGATTCCAGCTTCCTGCTCTGCCTTCCTGATTCTGTGGTTTAAAACAAATTATTCTGTTAAAAATGCATTTAATGTGTTTAATATTATTTCTCATAAATACCTGAGATTGAACTTGACCCCGTATTGCCTGGAGTCCCTTGCAAGGGAGGCTGCTTTCTGATCTGCCTTCTCCCAGATCCAGGCAAACCTGAAGCAACTGTTGCCAAGCTGCCAACCCTGAGGGAACATTAGAGAGTTGCCCTGTGGCATAGGGGAAAGTATTCTGGAGGCCTAGCTCTGTGATCTTCACTGCTCCATGGTTTGGTTTCCTCATTAGCAAGCTGAGAGGGTTGGACTAGACCAGAGGGTCTTCACCTTTTGGGGAGCAGGAACTCTTTGAAAGTCTGGTGAAACTTATGGATCTCTTCTTCTCAGAATGTTTTTATTTTATTTCATTTTGTTTTTATGTTGTTGGGTTTTTGTTTGGTTTGGTTTGGTTTGAAACTGGGTCTTCCTATCTTGCCCAGGCTGGAAGTGGAGCTGCTTTTTGGCAGTCTGAGACACTACTGATCAGCATGGAAGCTGGTTCACCCTCCTTAGGCAGCTTGGTCCCCAAGTCCCCTCACAAGGAACTCAACATTCTGCTGCCAGACTTAATGTGGACACTTGATCAGCTTTAGCGTTACTGAAGTTCAGAATTTCAGAGTTCAAGTGATCCACTTGTCTTAGACTCCCCAGTAGCAGGTACTACAGGCATGTGCCATCATCACTAGCAGAATATTGCTTTTTTAAAATGCATGATTTCAAAGGAAACCAATCATACTGAAAATAGTATCAGAATATGTAGAGGCAGCTAGGTGACACAGTAGATACAGCACTGAATCTGGAGTCAGGAAGACTCTTCTTCCTGAATTCAAATCAGGCCTCAGACACTTACTAGCTGTGTGAACCTGGGCAAATCACTTCACCCTGTTTGCCTCAGTTTGCTCAAGTGTAAAACGAGCTGGAGAAGGAAATAGCAAACCAGTCTAGTATCTTAACCAAGAAAATCCCAAATGGAGTCATGAAGAGCCAGACACAACTGAAAAATGACTTGACCACAACAACAAAATCATGGCCTCAGTAAATCCCTCTTCACACAGCCTTTAATCCCTCTTTCCATCCCCAACCACAGTTTAGCATTGGCTCATGATGATGACATGGCACATTCATTGTGATTCCGCCCTTAGAAGAGCTCATGCTTTCTGTCCCCAGTTGGGAGGCATGTGGCTCATGCTCATGCTCTCAGCTCATCCCCCAGCTCTGTAACCGTAGGCTGAGGGATTGCATGCAAACCTTCCAAGGAAGGATTCCTCTCTGCCTCGCAGCTTAGGCAACACAGGGCCAAATTCCATCACACATAGTTAGGATATTTATAATCTGTATTATATTGCTACTATTTATGTTTAATTTTATTATGAATTATTACAATACATATTATTATACATTATATATAAATATATAATATTTATAGCATTAAACCCATCGAATGCATTTTTAACAGAATAATTTGTTTTAAACCACAGTTAGGTGGAAATAAGACTGAGGCAGGAGCCCCAGCAGTTCCTTTTCACTGCCTCGTTTGACTCAGCATTCTAGTCACTGGGGCTAACTACACATACACACAGAGTAACACTCGCACAACACTCGCACCTCCAGGGGTGTTCTGGGCCCAGCTGAACTAGCTCCCAAGAGAGCTGATTGTTAAATGTTTAGTGTTAGCATGTACACCTAAGAAGCTGGCAAACACGACCAATCAGGGCTGGATTTATCGCTTTGTTGATTCTTTAGAGTTAAGAAATTCAAGGAAAAATGCAGATTAAATTTAAAAGCAGATCCTGCTCTATTTCCCAACCTTCCCACCCGCCGGTTGTTCAGCATTTACCAGAACACCATTGTGACACCTCCCTTCCCAGAGTATTTATTTTTTATGACCAGCCAACCCCTTGTCTGAGAATGTTAGAAGAGAATCACTATTATTCCCATTTTGCAGATGAGGAACTTTACAGTAAGGGAAGGGGAAGTTACTTTCCCCAATCAGAGCTGGGCTTCAAAGCCAGGTCTCTGCCTTGGACCCTGAGGTGGCAGGAAGGATCCCTACTCTTTGAAGTGCTTTGCCTTCGGGGAGGAGGTGTTAGAAGAGTTCTTACCATTTGTTTAAGTCCCTAGCACGGCTCTTCCTGCCTTCTCCTCCAGCTATTTTTGTTTTTGTTGATATCTTTGGTTTTAGATCACTTTTATTTCCAAATATATCCCTCTCCCACTCCCTCCCCAGGGAGCCATCCCTTGTAGCAAAGAATAAAAAAGAAAAGGAAAAAAAGTTTCAGCACAAGGAGGACATCAACTGAGTCCGGCAGGATCTGTATTGTTTCAGCCCTAAGGTCTCCCTACTCACCTTGGCAAAGAAAGGTTTCCTCTGAGTGGCAGAAGCAGTATTCCAAGGCAGGTATGAGCATCTGACCTATGTGTGGGTTTGGTTGTAGGAGCTGGAGAAGGAATAGGGAAAGGTCCCACCTGACTGGCAGCCTCTTCCACCCTCTCCAGCCCCTGGGGGTCCTGGCCTCTGCCATGGTCGATAAAATGCCTGTCGTAAATCTGCCCAATCCACATGGCAGAATCATCTCAGCCTCCATATTTGATCCCTCCTGAAAGTCTTTACTTTCTCCTGGCTCTTGAAAGCCTCCAAGCACTGTAAGGCTAAGCTTTTTATTCCTCTACCTCCACCCTACTGCCCATCCCTGGTGTATGGGGCGTTCAGGAAGCACTAGCACCTCTGGTGTGAGGTTTTGCTGAGTCCTTTTCAGGGCTGCTCATCCACCTCTGGTGTCCACCTGTCACCCAGTTCTCAAGCTGTAGCAGGCACAGTGGCCACATCCTGGTAAAGTCATCTAGAAAGGCTAAACCAGGATGGGAGTAACTGATAGGCCTTAAACCTATTAAAGAGTTAGGGGGAAGTCTACCCCAAGCATGTGAAGATTTCCCCAACAGAATGGGCAGATGGGAACAATTGGTTCCAATGGTCATGAATTGGTTGCATGGCATTGTGGAGCACTTAGAGACATGGTCAGACATGGAAAATGTCAAGGTCATCCACTACATCCCAGGCCATTGTCAGTTGTCTTGACTTTGTCTTACCCCTGGATTTTGATGACTATGGAAGAGAGAGTTAGGTTGAGGATTTTATGCAACTCTTCCCTCATTTAAATCCAATTCACACACAAGTCATTACCCATCACATTGTGGTGTCATTGGTCTTTGAAAATGAAGGATAAGCAACAACCACCCATCTCATACTAGAATGCTAAAAAGTTCTAACTGCTTCCTGCTCTGACCCAGCTTTTGGGTAGACAACAGGTATCTATGAAGGGGTCCATAAGCTTTACCAGATTGTCTAAGGGGTTCTGTGACACAATAAAAGGTAAACCCTTGTATTAAAACATACTTCTGGGGAGCCCAGGTTAGCTTAAACAAGGTCCCCAGTCAATCCTTCTCTGTACTTTACAGCTCTCTTATGGTAATTCCCAAAGTGCCCTCTGTCGCTTTGCTCTCCCCACCCACTAAGCTTGTCAGTTATTCCCTGGTCTCATATGCTGTGACCTTGGCATCTCCCAATGGAAAGAATACTACATGTGAAACCAAAAGATGTGACTCTAGATGTTGGTTGTCCCACTAGTAGGATGGTAGAATTTAGAGATCATTTTGTCCAGTCTCCTCATTTTACATTTGTAGAAACTGAAACCACAGAAAGGTAAAGTGATTTGCCCCTGGTCACATAGATAATAAATAATGGAAACAAGATACAACAGAGGTCTTTGTCCTCCAGATCCCCAGTTCTCTCTACTATATCATGTGACCTTAGGAAATATACTTCACTCTCTGGGCCTCTGTGAAATGAATTAGACCAGAGCTAAAAGTTCCTCAGTCTTTTATCATGAACACCTTTGACAGTCTGATGAAGCCTATAGACACTGTCTTGGAATGATGTTTTTAAATACCTAAAATAAAACAGAATATGCAGGACTACCAAGGAAACTAATTATATTGAAATAGTTAACAAAATATTTTAAAAACAAGTTCACAGACCTAAGGTTAAGAACCCCTAGATGATTACTAAGGTCTCTTCTAAGATAAAAATATCCAACCCCATGATCTTCTTCCCTTTCTTTCTGTCCTGGAGTGAGGTTTGTTGCCCTGCACAATGGGTCTACCCTAAGAATGTTCTCCAATCCCTGGTCACCCTCCTCTAGTTGTAGTATAGCGATAGCTTCCTTTGTATATATTTGTTTCCATGTTGTCTCCCCCATTAGACTGTAAGTTCCTTGAGAGTGGGAACTGTCTTTTGCCTCTTTTTGTATCCCCAGCGCTTAGCATAGTGCCTGGCACATAATTAATGTCATAATAAAAAGTAGGCACTTAATAAATGTTTGATTAATGGATTGAAAGAAATTCAGTCAATAAGAATATATTGAGTGTCTGTTGTGTACCCAGCTCTGCACTGAGAGCACTAGGAGAGATAGAAAGAAATGAAAAATGCTATTGTGATTCTTCATATGAAATTGGAATAGTGGAATTTAAGAGATGGATGAAACCTTAGCTCCTTAGTGGAAGAATGGGAAAGAGACAGTATTAGAAGTAAGGAGGTCCGGATCCTCATCCTGGTTTTGCCATTAACCACGAGGTCAGTTCAGGTGCTACATTCTCCGTGAAGCCTTTCCACATCCCCATCCCATCCCTCACAAACACCCTTTGCCTCCAGTTGAAAGTGTGTTTTCTTTCCGGAGATTTTCCTAGTTCATTTTGTCTGGTTCTTTCCTGCCCTACTAGTACATTCTCATGGGATTGGAGAATTTAGTACTGGAAGGGACCACAGAGATCATTTAGCCAAGCTCTCATTTTACAGAAAAGGAAATGGAAACTGAGATCCATAAAATTTTACTAACTTGCCCAAGGTCACATATAGTTGGCAGAGTCATCAGAGCTACAGGTCAAACCCAGCTCAAATACAATTATCTTTTCATTAAATGAGGGGTTCTTAACCTGAGATCCCCTTATCCCCTGGAGATGTATGGATAGATTTCAGGAACTTGGTTTGGGGGGAAAATCATATCTTGATTTTCACTAACTTATAACTGAAATTTATTGTTTCCTTCAATTACTTATAAAAGAACCCCCAACACATTATTCTGTGGAGTCCATAGGCTTCACCATACTGTCCAAGGCAGTCCATTAAACACAAAAAGGTTAAATTCCTGCATTAAAGTGTGTTCTCATCTTCCAGGAAGCTGGATAAATTTGTATCTTGTTTCCCTGAGCTGCTTAAACCAAGTGATTATGTAACTTTTTTAAATCTTTGTTAAGCATATAGCAGTGCCATATAGGCATACTACATAATAGGTACTACATAATAAATGTTTGTTGTATTGAATGGTATAGAGATACCTGTGTGACTTTGGGCATATAACTTCCCTTCTCTGGGTCTCAGCTTCCTAATCCATAAAATGAGGGGGTTGACCTAAATCAGGATTCTTCCAATTTGAAAGTGCTGATTCAGAAAGAAAAGTGAAAGTGTTAAGGTCACACTGCTCATTAGCAGTAAAGCTGGGACCAGAGCCCAGGGCTCCTGTTTCCCAGTCCTATGTCCTTTGTACTTTGCTTGGTTGAATTAAAGAAAAATTCTTCTTTAAACCAACAACAAAATAACCATGGCTGAGCAGTTATTAATTATATACACACACACACACACACACACACATATATACATATATAGTGTGTATGTGTGTGTGTATATATATGTATATGTGTGTGTGTGTGTGTATATGTATCATTGCTGGCAACCAGAAAGAAAAGAGATGAGGGCCTTCTCAGTCTCCTATTACGGGGAGAAAGTATTTTAATCTTGGCATTCAGGTATTTGAGCCTTCCTACATTGGTTTATTGCATGAAATCTTGAATTTGGATGTTTTTCTAATTATTCAGTTCTGTCCGTCCCCCCTCCCATCTCCTGTCTTTGTTTTCATCACCAGCACTTAAAAATGAACCTTCCTAGATCAACTGTATCATATTAGTGTTTCTATAGGTCCTACATCTTCTAATATTAATTAGAAGATGGATTAGGTCCTGCATCTTCTAATGTTAATCATATGACGGTAAATCTATGTAAAAGGAGCAGCTGATATGTTGGACTTCCTGCAGTGTTTTCATAAAATCAAACATTCGGTAAAAATGTAAATAAGGTAAAATAAAATGTCTTCTTCTCATTAAACAAGAAATTCACACTGAGAATCCAAATCCTGTCTGAGTCAGGGGATGCTTTTAACTGGAAGAAGTTGAACCAGCAATTTAGTGTTTGTTTTTCCAACAGTTGGGGGCTGGACAGAAGCATTTGACTCTATTTCTTCCTCTAAAATACCTTTTGTCTGCCAAGAATATGTGTCTTTTCTGAGCAGCATTTCCTCCAACAATAATTACTCATTCATCTGTCCCTTCAGGATATCATATTTATCAATGACTGCTCTTTGGAAGCCATTTCCTCCTCCTCCAAGTCAGGTGGATTGTCCATATGGAATTGTCATTGAAAACACAATAGAGTCAGCAAAATGGGGTCCATGTCTCATGAGGTATTTCTTGCCATTGTTCAATAGAGTTCTGACTATTTAAGAAGGTTCTAGAGTTTGACCTGTGTATTGCAAGATCCTTGCTAGGCTATAAGCTTATTAAGGGTAAGGGAGATGTCTTTTTAATCTTTCCATCTTCCTCAGTGCCTAGCACAGGGCTCTTCACAGGGTTAACAAGCATTATTTAAGGTCCTACTATGTACCAGGCACTGTGTTAAGCTCCGGAGATACAAAGAAAGAGAAAAGTCTCAACTTACAAGAAGCTTACAGTCTAGTGGGGGAAACAACATGTGAATAGCTATGCATAAACAAAATACATGCAGGATAAACTGGAGCTCCTCTCAGAGAGAAGGCTCTATGATTAAGGAGGACCAGGAAAGGCTTCTTGGAGGCTGAGTTTTAACTCATATTTGCAAGAAACCAGAAGGTGAAGGTGAGAGACAGTTTCAGGCATGGAGTATAGCCAAGGAAAATGCTTGGAGTCTGGAGATGGCATTTCTTGTTTGCGAAATAAAAGAGGCCAGGGTCACTGTATCATAGAGTATGTGATGGTGAGAGAAGTATAAGAAAACTGGAAAGGTAGGAAGGGCTAGGTTATGAAGGGCTTTAAAAACCAGAAGATTTTATATTTGATCTTGAAGTTGATAGGGAGCTACTCCAGTTTACTGAATGGGGGATGACATGGTCAGTCCTATATTTTAGGAGGATCAGTTTGAGAGCTGAATGGAAGGAGAACTACTGAAGTGTAGAAAGACTTTAGGCAGGGAGAGCAACCAGCAGAACGTTGCAATAAACCAGGTGTGTGGTGATGAGAACCTGAGCCAGGATGGCTGCCGTGTCAGAGAAGGAAAAAGGGCATACAAGAGAGATTTTTCAAACACAGAAGGGACAGGTCTTAACAAATGGCTCAAGATGGGGGGGAAGTGAAAATAAGGCATTGATGACACCTAGGTTGTGAGCCTGGGTGACTGGGAAGATAATGGTGTTCCCCAAAGTTAGGAAGAGGGGAGGGCTTGGAGGTAAAAAGAATGAATTCAATTTTAGACATAATGAGTTAAGATGTCTGTAGGACATCCAGTTTGAGATGTCTAATAGGTAGCTGGAGATATGAGACTGTCAGGAGAGACATGAGACTGTCAGGCTGGACAAAGAGATATGAAAATCATCTGCATAGAGATAATTAAAACCATGAAAGCTGATGAAGTCACCAAGTAAAATGATCTAGAGAGAGAAGAGGACCCGGGACAGATCCCTGTGACACCCCAGCATTGGTAGCATGACGATATGACTCCAGCAAAGGAGACTGAGAAGTAAAAGGAGAACCAGAAGAAAACAGTATCTCCAAAACCCAGAATGAAAGAAGGATCAAGGAGAAGAGGGTGACTGACAGTGTCCAGACCTCCAGAGAAGACAAGAAGGATGAGGATGGAGAAAACCCAATAGATTATGTAATTTAGAGATCCCTGGTGACTTTGGACAGGGTAATTTCAGGTTATTATTGTCCATAGGACTCAGACCTTTGGTAAAGCTGTCTGAGGGTGTCAGGCAGTTGTATGTGAAGAATGATGGAATGGCTGCTTCAGGGAAATAGGATGAGGTAAGGCAACTTTATACATATATGTATGTATGTATACGTGTATGTGTGTATGTATATGTTGGATAACTATATGTTGACTTGAGGGATGGATAAATGGATAGATAAATAGGTTTATTTTAGTATAAGTCAATTTTGAAGCATTTGGGTACAAAATATCCCTGAGAAATTGTTAACCATGGAACCAATGTCAGTCACTCAGTCAGCATGCATTAATTGTCTACTATGTGCCAGACACTGTGTTAAAGTGCTCAAGATACAAAGAAAGGCACAAACCACTGGTATCACATAAAGTGCATTGGACTGGGAGACAGGGGACCTGGTATCCATCTGCAACGGGGATTTGACGCATGCCCAGTCAAGCTAAAATGGTGTCACTTTTGTGAGAGATACTTGGGACCTGATCTTGGGAGAGAGGAGAAGTGGCACATGTGTGATCATTCCATATTGGGGGTTTTTTTTTCCATTGGTTGCATAGTCAAAATTATCTGAGTCTTTGAATCTACCAGACCAGACATGAACTCTATCCTTTCTAACATTCATGTCCAGGGCTGAAGCCGTCAATTCACTCACAGCAGAAGACACCATACACTAAGGATGTGAGGAAGAAGGGCCCAAGGGTCTCCTTCCCTTGCCCCCTGCCTTAAGCCATATGACCCTAAGAAACACAGTTGAGTTTTTGGTCTGTTTTCTTTGTCCTTTTCAGTCTGAGGTTCAAGAAACAGAGCTCAAGCCATAGGGACTTGGGAGTCCTAAATTCCAGACCAGAAGTTGCAGCCAGCCTAGTAGGGAGGCTGCGAGGAACAAGGGTCCAGCATTCTAGTCCAGTGGAGCTTTGGACTTGAACTTGGTGGAAATAATGCTATGTAGAAACTGAATTAACTTGAGAGCCTAATTCCCCTCTCTCACTCAGGAATTTATGCACACCATCTCCACCCCTCCCCCAAAGTGTTGGGAGAATTGTATATTTTTTCTTTGAAATAAATATTCCAATATGAAAGCTAATCTGATGTTAAATGGTTAAGTAGAATGGGGTGCTAATCACTGGGACCCTGACATTGTTGGAGGCTCCAGACAATGGAAAAGATGAGGAAACGCCCCCTCCCAAGTCTTTGAAGATATTGAAGGGGAGGAATGAAATGTAACACATCTGGCCTCAGACAGTGGGACCAGAGTTAATCCATGTTTTGACAGTGTCTGGCCATGTGACCTTGAGCTAGTCATCCACTTTCCTCAAGCCTTCAGTTTCCTTTTATGTAAACAGAGGAGCTGGTGGCAAAAAATGAAAAGAAAGATGGGAACAGTCCATGCAGGAGAAGCTGTAAGATGATAGGTACATTGATGTACCGTTAGTGGAGCTTTGAAGTAGGTGAACAGCTCTATGTTTCCTTTTAGAACCTGTATTTCATTTAGAACCATTTGACTTAGCAATCCCTCTACTGGGCATAAATAAGGAAGTCAAAAATAGACACAAAAGACTACTATATACCAAAATGTTAATAATAATACTCCCTAGTATCAAAGAACTAGAAACACATGGGTGTCCACCATTGGGAATATTGCTGAAATAATTATGGCATGCAAATGTAATTGAATATTATTGTACAACAAAAAATATGAGAAATTCAGAGAAACCTGGGAAGAATGAAATAAGTAGAACTACAAGAAAAATATATGCAATGACTACAGCAATGAAAAGATCATTGAAAGAAAGCTCATTTCTTAATAAGAAAAGGAATAAGGATGCATCAAGTACCTATTGCATGCTAGGCACTATGCTAAGCACTTGGCAAATGTTAGCTCATCTTATCCTCACAGGGACTCTGGGAGGTAGGTGCTGTTATTATCCCCATTTTACACTTAAGGATGTTGAGACAGACAGAGCTTAAGTGACTTGCTCAGGGTTCCATAGCTTGTAAGTATCTAAGACCATATTTGAACTTACATTTTCCTAACTCCAGGTCTAGTGCTCTATCCACTTTGCTACCAGCTGCTTCTTAATAAAGGAAAAATCAATGTAATCCTTGGAGGAGACATCAGAATCCTATTTCCCATAAGTGGGACACTACTAGGAATATACTCAGACACACACATATATTAAATATACATATATACACACATATATGTATATACACACAGATATCTGTGTGTATGTAAATATGCATATGTATGTATGTATACATATAAATATGGTTGTTTTCCTTCACTCTTGAAGAAGATCAAAATGACACCGCTATGCTGAGGTCAAGATACAGTGTGTGTGATTGTGGCTGGTCAGATCAGTATGAACTCAGAAGTCTCAGGTCAGGCACAAATAGTCACATATGAACATTTGGAGTGGTGATGGCTCTAAATTTGTGCATCTCCTGTTTCTTTTGAGCTACTGTAATTCTGCTTTGCTCATAAAGTACGGTGCCTTCTTTGATGTAGGCACACCATGTTGAGTGGTCTTGTGCCAGTGTTTCCTGTGCACACAATCACTTCCAAAGGTCTTTGAAGAGACTTTGACAGTGCCCTTGTACTGCTCCTTCTGACCTCCACATGAATGCTTGCCTTGTGTGAGTTCTCTCTAGATATACATATCACAACAGACAGGGTTTTTATAATTGATGTTTTTGCTTAATTGAATGAATGAATAAACAAATGAAAAGATATTTATGGTGCATACTATGTGCAAAGCATTGTGTGAAGCCCTGGGATACAAAGAGAAAAACAAACAGCCCTTGGTTTCAAGGAGTCCACATTCTAATGGAACAAGAGTTCCTTATCGTTTTTTGTATCATGGACCCTTGGCAGTCTGATGAAGCCTATGAACCTCTCCTTCAGATTAATGTTTTTACATACTTGAATTTCAGTTAGAAGTTAGTGAAAATGTAGAATTTTTTCCCCATTCAAGTTTACAGAGCCCCTGAAATCTTTCCACAGACCCCTTAGAGAACTTTGAATCCCAGGTTACCTTGTAATAGGAGGAGGCAATATTAGTAAGAGGTTTTCTGTACAAGTCAAATAGTCCTTAGGATGCAGTAACAAAGATGGCGTTATTTCCACTGATAAAACCATATCTACTTCTACTATTGAATCACTCAATAATGCCAAGAACTTTGGCAATGAATACATTTTGGGCATCTCAGAAGCCATGGCCACCAAGGAGGCAGGAGCTGTAGCACCTGCAGAAACATTTGTCAGTTCCCATCTCCAGAGGGGTTTCTTCCGTGGATAATGGCGGAGGTGTTGGGCTGCAAGCAAGACTGGCGGTCTTGGGGGAGGGAGGAACTGCTGTCTGATTTCCTTGGCTTTCCAAAATATGTTCTAGAATATTGCCTTTGGATTCTGAGGGGAGGTGGTGATTGGGGTGGCAGTGTCTTGGCTTACCTGGCACCTTCCACCTTCTGCTTTTCCCACAGCATAACTTATTGCTTTAGCTTGCCTACTCTCCTCCCAGGTAGTTCTTCATTTCTAACCAGGTTGCTCTTCTCTGGACTTCTCCATAATAATTATACTAATATTTATATAACATTCACTATATACACTGTGCTAGGAGCTTTAAAATTATCTCATTTGAATGTCACAACACCCCTGGGAGGTAAGAGTTATTATTAATCCCATTTTATGCCAAGGAAATTGAGGCATACAGAAGTTAAGTGATGTGTCCAGAGTCATACAGCTAGTAAGGGTCTGAGGAAGATTTGAACTCAGGTCTTTCTGACTCGTCTCAGCATTCTATTTCCTGTGTCACCTAGCTAGAAGTTGACTATGAGGTCTAAATCTATGTTTCTAACTAGTTCATTCACCTATATGTACATTAAAATCTCTTTAATATGTAAACTAAAATAGGTCACATTCACTATTACATATTAGCCAAGACAGATGTGCTACAATAGAGAAAAATAAGCAGACTGTATTCCACAAAAAATTCTTATCCTGACACGATATGAATGTCCCAGAAAATCCATCACGTCCCAGAAACTTCTTCATTATGAAAGATCACTAGGGCCCTGGAACTATGTAAGCAGGGATACATTTAAATAATTTAATTCAGTTCAAAAAGCATTTGTTAAGTACCTGCTCTATGAAAAACATGGAGATACAAAAGACAGATTAGAAACAAGTTGTATCCTAAAGGAGCTTAGGTTGGGGGTGGGAGTAGGAAGATGACGACATGAACACAAAATATAACATATAGACCAAGTATGTGTTACTTGGGTGGTGCTAACAGCCAGGAGAACCAGGAAAGGTCTCTTGTAGGAGATGGCAATAGAGCTCTTTCTTGAAGGGAGTGAGAAGTTCTTGGAGGTGGGGGTGTATATTCTAGCACCAGTCTATGCAAGCAAAGAAGCAGGAGATGGAGGAGAGAAGGGGAGCAAAGCTTTTCTTCCATGTGGGAGAGTCTGTCTTCCTCTGAGCCTTTAATGGAATGGGAATTTCCTTTCCAGAAGGAGATTCCTTGACCCATATGCCAGCTCCTGGGAGCACAGAGTAGCCCTATCTAAGGTCTTCAGTCTCCATTCTATTTTTAAACCTGTATTTCTTGCTCTCCAAGAGCAAGGAAGCTCACTCTGAGTTGACATTAGAAATTCCTTGTGGCTCTCTGCTTAAGATCCAGTTGCTGTACTGCTCTCAGTCAGCATCTGTTTAGTGACTACCCTTTCCAAGAAATTACCAAGAATTCCTGGCTTTGGCCTTTCCTCCAGTTTCTCAACCTCAAAATTATTTTGTCTCCCATGCAAATAAATGGTGGAGGAAATGAGGCATAGGAATAAACCATAAAGTAGGGGGGGGGGGTCACTGTTTCCCCCTTGTCTGGAACATTCCTGCCTTTGTGTGGTGTTCATCCTTTGTTTCTGAAGAGGACATCATGAGGTGTCAGGTGATGTTTTGAGTTGTGTGTGAATTGGATTTAAGTGAGGCAGAGTTGCCCCAAACTGTCAGCCTCACTGTCTCTTCCAGAGTTATCAAAGTCCAGTGGCAGGACAAAAGTCAAGATAACTGGTGATGGCCTGGGATGCAGCGAATGACCTTGGTGTCTTCCATGTCTGACCAAGCTCTGCGCTTTCTTTAGCTACTTCCATGGCCATTGGAACAAACTGTTCTCATCTGCAAATTCTGCTGAGAGAAGTCTTCACGTGCTTGGATTAAACATCCCCCTAATTCACTGATGGGTTTGAGGTCTGTTAGTTACTCTCCACCTGCTTTAGCCTGTCTTCCCAGACAGCTTTCCCAGGCTGTGGCTGTTGAGTATGCTACAGCTTCTTGGAGGCACAGGTTGAGAGTTGGGTGAAGATGGATACCAAAGGTGGATGAGCAGACCTGAAAGGGGTTTGGCAAGCTCTCACACCAGAGGTGCTAGTCCTCCCTGAGCACCCCATTCATCAGCTCTTCATATAAAAATTAGAAAGAGGATGATCACAGGGACAAGCTCCTGGAGAAGACAGAGAAGGATTGGCCTTGGCCATTTACAAGACACCTACAATGTGCCAGGCACCATGTTAGTTGTTCAGCTGTTTTCAGTCATGTCCAATTATTCATGACCTCATTTGGGATTTTCCTGGCAAAGATACTAAAGTGGTTTGCCATTTCCTTCTCCACCTCATTTTACACATGTGGAAACTGAGGCAAACAGTTCTGTGACTAGGGTCACTCTTCCAAGTCTGAAACTCTGAGCCATCCAGCTTTTCCAGGCACTGTGCTATGCAACTTACAAATATTATCATGTTTGATCTTTACAACAATCCAAGGAAGTAGGTGCTGTTATTATTCTTACCTTACAGTTCAGAAAACTGAGGGAAATAGAGGTTAAGTGACTTGCCCAGGGTCACACAGCTAGTATGTGTTTGAGGCTGGATCTGAAACCAGGTCTTCCTAACTCCAAGATCTGTGCTCTACCAATTGTGCTACCTTGTTGCCTCTGAGAAGAATTTCTTCCTTAGACACTGGAGCAAAAGTCACGAAAATGAAGATAGATATTGAAAGGTTGGATATTGAAATAGAATGGGCGAAGAGAAGAATTTCACAATGAATTCATTCTATTTTTCTCAGTAAAGTCTGAGACAAGTTTCTCTGCTGAAAGGAGGGAGAGAAGTAGCATCCATCACTGGAGGAGAGAAACTGAACTCCAAAAAGAAAACAACAAAAATCCCACCTTGCTTGTGCTTATAGAAGGTCACCAATGGGGAAGCCTGGGCACTGAGAGAGGTACCAGCATGCCTTTTGGAGACCATAAATATGAGGGCAAAAGTTGGAGTGGAGAAGAAAACTGAACTCCTTTAGAAAGGCATGAGGATAACCTCATGTTTGGGAGATTATAGGAATGAGTTTTTAGAAGATGGCAGAAACCTCAAACAAGGAGAGGCTTGCTGGATAATAGCAGGAGAGAGAGGGCCAGAAAATAGCAGTGACAAGGAAGAAAGGAAACCAGCATTTACTAAGTGTCAGGCACTTTACAAGTATTTCTAAGTATTATCTCATTTGATCCTCCCAACAACCCTGAAAGGTAGATGCTATCCCCCTTCTACACTTGAGGAAACTGAAGCAGACAGAGGTTAAGTGGATTGCCCAGGATCACACCAGTAGTAAGTAGCAGAGAGAAAGAAGTCTAATCCAAGGTTAGTTTGTTAACAATAGAACTGGGTTCCAAAGGAAGGGAATGGAAAGGAGGAGAAGATTGTGATGAAACTTTAGGAAGTATGGAACTGAGTTCAAATCTGACCCCAGATACTTACTAGCTACGTGACTCTGAGCAAGTCACTTCACCTTGTTTGCCTCAGTTTCCTCATCTGTGAAATGAGGTGGAGAAGAAAATGGCAAACCCCTCTTGGCAGTATCTCTGCCAAGAAAACCCCAAATGGGATCACAAAAAGTAGACACAACTGAAACAATTGAACAAAGAACTGAAGTAGATGTGGATGAGGGAGCAGAAAGTGGTAAAAGGGGGAAGGCAGTTCTCATTTGGGGATTCTTTCAATCCCCACTGCCTACCACAGTGATTGAAACAACATAGATCTTTAAATCTTTAATAAATGAATGACTGCCTCATCTTCCAGTTTGTTTTTAGAGTTGTTTGGGGACATTTTATCACCTCTCTGAGACTCTTTCCTCCTCTGTAATAAAAGGACAACAGTACTCACCTCTCAGGGCTGTTCATGGGAGATAATGTGGGCAAAGTGCTTCACAAAGTTTAAAACATTAGATAAGTGGTGGTTATTATTTTTAGACTAAGTTCCTTGATGGCAGAAACAGTAGCTTAGCCATCTTTGAATTCCCAATGACCAGGCATAATGCCAAGAATGAATGAATAAATGAATGAATGAATGAATGATAGGACTTAGAAACAGAATGCTAGAGAGAGATCATATAGTCCAAGCCCCAAAATGTATAGGTTAGAATACTGAGGCCCAGAGTAGCAAAGTAATTTTTCTCAAGATCTCATGGGTGGGAAGCATTATAGTTGAACTCTAGGGCAATAGCTCATCACATCCTTGTCAGCAAACAATGCTCTGCTCTCAGGTCTATCCCAACTCATTCTTTCCAGATGTTGATTTTATTTTATCTCCCTGGGAAGACTAGATGAAGGCTGTGGTTCTGGTGTGGGCCTGGGTGGCTGCATGATGAGAATCAGAGGCTCATAGATTTAGTGTTGATATGGACCTTAAAGGCCATCTATTCCAAAACTCTCATTTTGCACATTAGGAAACTGAGACCCAGAGAGGTTAAGTGATTTACTAAAGTCTAATGTTAGATAGAGGCTTGAGGGAAGGTTCATTCATTTGTCTACCCTCCCTCCTCCTCTTTTCATATTCTTCCCCACCTCTCAATGGCAGCTCCATCCTAGGCCCTGGATCGGATTTGGCTTCTCTTTCAGCTTCAGTTTTCTCTTCTCTAAAATGAATGGGTTGAACTAGAATTTTTAAATAATAATTTCATTTATACAATGACTTAAAAGTTTATAAAGTTATTTTCTTACATACCCTAGTAAGTAAAAGTATCATTATCTCCAGATGAGCAAACTGAGACTTAGAGACAGAATGTGATTTAACAAAGATCACCCAGCCAGTTAATGTCTAAATCTAAGTCCATTGTTTTTTCTTCCCCTTCTTTAAACCATTAACAAAAGGAAGTTTACTTAGTAATACCATGGAAAAGCTATTCAGCAAGGATATAGCATTTATTCATTTGGTCCAGTCCCTGGCTCCACATTTGTCATGGTGGCACAGCTGTCAGAACCTAACCTCTTTCTCTACTGGCTTTTGTAGTTAAGTGATCAGGAACGACCTTCAGTGATTTTAGCCGTGGGTTCTTGACTAAATGGTTCAGGAAGGAATCAAATGGTTTCCAAGATATTCACCCAAAACTATAATTTAACATATTGTCATCTTTTCCTTGACCAAGATTCTTGTAAATGTTACCTGATGTCTTCTTGGGTTAGAGAGACACATCAGAAGACATGGGAGGAGACTATGCCAATTTGTACACAGAATTTCAAAATTTGTTTTCTTGGTTATCAGACATTTAATAACCTTTAACCTTCCCAACTTTCAAAATGCATCATATATAAAATATGAAATATCTTAAATATTCATACAAACTAAGAAAAAAATAGATCTTTGTCTCCTAGCTAAAAATAGCTTGGATATATATTAAATAAATTTATTTCTGGTAGAAAAAACAAACAAACATCCATCTTAACGTCTGTTTCAGTGCATTTAAAGGAAAAATTGGCTTATCCTTTGTGAGGCACGTTCTTTACCTATATAAAGTAAAGATGAACTGCCAGATGAACCAAAATTGAATTAAGAATAATGGTTCCATTGAGATTCAAACTTGAACTCAGATCCCTGGTTTCAGTACTTTCTCTATTACCATTCTACCTTTCATTTCCCCTTTCTGAGTCATAGTATCCTGTAAAATGAGGAACATGAACCAAACCAGAGCTACTAGCATAGTCTAGTGGAAAGAACACTTCACTTTGCAGTCATAGGACTTATGCTAGATTCTCAACTGTAATGCTTCCTGCCCATGAGACCTTGATAAAAATCACTTTGCTACTCTGGGCCTCAGTATTCTAGCCTATACAATTTTGGGCTCAGACAAGCTTTCTGTATCTAAGTCCTATCATTCATTCATTCATTCTTGGCATTATGCTTGGCCATTGGGAATTCAAAGATGGCTAAGCTACTGTTTCTGCCATCAAGGAACTTACAGTCTAAAAATAATAACCACCACTTACCTAATGCTTTAAACTGTGGGAAGCACTTTGCCCACATTATCTCCCATGAACAGCCCTGAGAGGTGAGTACTATTGTCCTTATATTACAGAGGAGGAGAGAGTCTCAGAGAGGTGATAAAATGTCCCCAAATAACTCTAAAAACAAACTAGAAGATGAGGCGGTCATTCATTTACTAAAGATTTAAATCTTTAGTGCCAGTCACTGTGGTAGGCAGTGGGAATTAAAAGATATTGAAGAAACAGGCCTTGTCCTCACTAGGAGGGGGTGCCCTAAGAGGGGAGGGAGAGTTTGGATGAGATTACACTAGGATGGGCCTTGAAAGAGGAGGTGAGGAAGGGGATATGACAAACAAAGGAGAGTGTGAGCAAAGGTATGAGGGAAGGAGTAGAACAAGTAATAGACAGGGTTCTAGCGTATCTGGAATGAAAAGTATGTAAAGGGAAAGATGTGACATAAGGATGGAGAGACCTGTTGCAGCCAGACTGAGGAGGGCTTGAATGGCCTGAGCAGGAATTTATACTTTAACAGTCAATGGAAAACAATGACAACTTTGAGCAGAGCTAAATTATGTGTCCAAAGTAGTGTGTTAGGTAGATTACTTGGACAGCCTTGTAAAGAATAGATTGGAAAGAGGAAAGATAGAACCACAGAATTTCAGTTGGAAGGGAACTCAAAAAGGTTGATCAGTCCAAATAGTTCTTGGATAGGAAGCTATGGAAAGAGACCTGATTCTGGAGTCAGAAGACCCAGATTCAAATTGTACCACCAAGTCTTCAGGCAATTTTCTTTGGGTCTCGGTTTCCTTATTTATGAAATGAGGGAGAACTAAGTGGCCTCTGAGGTCATTCCTGTTTGTGATCTGATCTATCAAAGATTCTCCTGTACAACCTTCCTGACACGTTGGCATTGTTCTTTTGCTTGAAGGCGTCCAGTAATGGGGAACTCATTACCTTTCAAGGCACTCTCCTCCTCTTCTGATCAGCTCTAAGTGCTGATGAGTTCTTTCCTTACAACAGGTTGAAATTTTCACTCCTCTCATTTCAGCTCTCATTTCTAGTCCTGTTCTCTAGGACGATATTGCAGACAGATATTATCTCCCCTAGATACAGCGAGGTGGCGTAGTGAATAGAATTCAGAAAGATCTGAGTTCAAATTCAGCCTCAGACACTTTTGGGATCCTAAGCAAGTCACTTCACCCCTTTTGTCTCAGTTTCCTCATATAGAAAATGAGTTGGAGAAAGGAATGGTAAACCACTCCAGTATCTTTGCCAAGAAAACCCCAAATGCAGTCAGAAAAAGTTGGACATGACTGAAAAATTATGAACAACTAGGATCCTTCCAACTAAATTCCTTCCAACTAAGGCTGAAAGATTGTTAGAAGGTTACTATAGTAACTACACACACACACACACACACACACATACACATATAGTTACTATAGTCTAAGGCTACTATAGACTACAGTCTAAGGCAGCTAGGGTATTGGTCTTGGAGTCAGGAAGACCTGAGTTCAAATCTCACCTCACACTCTTACTAGCTGTATGACCTTGACCAAGTCATTTAATCTTTCTCAACCACAGTTTCCTAATTTGTAAAATGGGGATAATAATAGCACTTGCCACACAAGGTTGCTATGAGAATAAAATTAGATATTATATCCAAAGTGTTTTATAAAATGACAGCAATATATAAATGCTGGCTACTGTTAATAATTATGATAATAATGGTTGGTTGTTGTCCTTTGTTCTTGAAAAAGACCAAAATGACATCACCATGATAAAGTCAAGTGTTAGTGTGTCCAACTGTGGCTGATCAGACCAATGCAAGCTCAGAATGCTCTACCACAGATTGGGCACAGATTGTCGGTGTGAACATTTGCACATCCTACATTTCCCTTGTGTTGTCTCAATTCTGCTTTGCTTGTAGAGCATAGCACCCTTTCTGATGTGGGCACGCCATGCTGCGCGGTCCTGTGTCAGTGTCTCCCATGTTGCACAATCAAATCCAAAGTTGCTGAGAGAGACCTTGAGAGTGTCCTTGTATTGTTTCTTCTGGCCACCATGTGATCACCTGCCCCATGCAAGTTCTCCATAAAATAGTCTTTTTGGCAAGCATACATTTTCCTTTCGAACAACGTGGTCAGCCCATCAGAGTTGCACTCTCTGAAGCATAGTTTGAATGCCTGGCAGTTTAATAATTATGATAATAATATAACCACATGAAAGGCAGCATGCTATAGTGGATTGAGAACTGACCTCAGGGTGAGAAAGGCCTGGGTTTAAGTTTCACCTGTAACATCCACTACCTCTGTGATTTGGGGCAAATGTGTTTAATCTCTGAGATTACAAAATGCTGAGAAGGTGCTGATTTGAACTAGTGGAGGGGTTTTTCTTATCAGGGAGGTAAGCTGATGAAATCAAAGTCTACTAAAACATTTTTTTTCTAACCACAGAGGAGCCTGCTGGAGGCATGATGATATGGTGGAAAGAACTCAGGAATGGTACTCAAGAGACATAGATTCTTATCCCAGCTGTGTTGAAAACTAGTTTTGTAACCCTGGGCAAAGTACTTAATTTCTCAAGCTCTTGATTTCCTCATCTAGAAAACAGGAATAATAATTCCAGCCTCCTATGTCTCTGGGGATAGTTGTGAAGAGCAAATGAGATACTGAAGAGGAAAGTGAGTTGAGATGTATAAAGCACCAGGACTTTATTATTCAACTGTCAGCACAAAATCTTGAGAAATTAAGAATCGGAGAGGTTCCCTGAGGAAGGAGATGAATGAAAGCTATCAGAGACACAAGCAGCATGGTAAAGGGGCTGGGAGTGGGATTGTCCAAGAGAGATTTGGTTTAGGATCATACAGTCATTGATTGAGAGTAAGAAGGGTCCTTCCTTATGATCATTTTACATATGAAGAAACTAAGGCCCAGGGAAATGAAGTGAGCTACCCAAGATTGCACAGGTCATGAGTGGCAGAGATGGCTAAGTATAGCTTAGGGACCTTTCTAGAAGAAATTTTCTAAAAGAAATTTTCTCAAAGAAATAGAAGTCTCTAGAGTTTTGTGGGACATTTCAATTGCCTCATTTCTCCATACACAATAATTGCTAGATAAACATTTGTTGTATTTATTTGTTGTATTGCTTTATATGAGGAATTTGTATATAACTATTTGATATCTTGAGAAGGAAAGATCATCCACTAAAATCTCCAGACATTTCAGATATCCTGTAACCAAGGACAGGACAACGGTGCTCCCTCTGCGCTGATCACTTGCTCAGTATTAATGCAGCTTGGGCTCACATTGGACTTCTAATATGTCTTCCTTACTACTCAGTGCTGATCAGATACAATTTGGGGCATGTGGTAGATGCTCAGTAAAGAATTATTGATTGATTGATTTCTCTTTTGGTAAAGTAGGATTCAAACTTAGTTTGTTCCCATTGGTATGGGGAACTATTATGGAAACTCCCTCTATCACTGGTCACACAGCCAGTAGGTGTTAGGGACAGGATTCAAACCTTGGTCTACCCAATTCCTAGAAGGGCCCTCTATTCATTAGTACATACTACCTTACAAAGCAACGAATAGCCAGAAATTTACTAGGATCATGGCTATTTCTAGATACTTTCCTTTTAGAGTTTTATATTCAGTATATGATGAATACATACTCTTCATTACT
The DNA here is from genome assembly GCF_028372415.1 of Notamacropus eugenii. Lineage (NCBI taxonomy): Eukaryota > Metazoa > Chordata > Mammalia > Diprotodontia > Macropodidae > Notamacropus > Notamacropus eugenii. The sequence goes on from NC_092875.1 coordinate 112,403,151, forward strand.
GATTTCAACTAATCTATTCCCTCTTATCTTGGATTATGTTAGCTTTTGGTTTGTTTGTTTTCCTTTCATTTGCCTATGAACCTTCCCCCAATATCTACCCAACCCCCCTTGTGACAAAGAAAAATGTCAAGCAAAACTGGACAACCTAGCAACTGTGTCTGTCTATATCTAGCTTCTGATTTCCATGTTGGTCATTGCTTTCATTCTGACTTCAGACACTTTTTGGTATTTTTTTTTACTTATATCTTTAGAATCTTGTATAATTGCTTTCCTGTCTCTGCTTACTTTACTCTGCATCAGTTCATATAAGTTTTCTCAAGTTTTTCTGGATTCTTCTTAATCATTTCTTAGCTACAATCATATTCCATTTCTAATGCATTACTTTCTGCACATCATCCACAGGAGATTCATCCAAAAACCTGGTGGCCTTCCTTTAGTGCTTTTACTGTTTTCCAAATAACATTATAGCAGGGTAGCTATCAGTCTATTACCACTATCTCTCATTACATAATTGATCCACCTCCCTTTCCAGTAAGGCATACCCTTGTGGATAGATTTACACACCAGTTCTCATGTGCATGTTTCTAAGTCCTTCTTGGCAATGTGCTGCAACTGGAATGTATCTACTATCTGCCTCCCTGTTGTTCTTTGGGTCACCAGCAATTATGACTCTAAAGACTTTTAATAGTGTTTTCTGATTTGCTGCTACAAAGCATCACTGGGAGATTATTGGTATTAAAAGATGAGTGTTTCTTTTGGGAGCAGTTTGGATTGTTAAGCATTCTGGATAGTTTCCCTAGTGTAATCCAACCTACTCTCCTCCATTTTATCCAATTACACATTTAGCTCTTTGTCCATCAGCAATATCTTTCCTAGATATATGTACCAATGGCCTAACAACTCAAGGGAGCTGCCCATCAACTTCATGTGATGTCTAGACAATAGGTAGCCTGCATCCACTTGGTTTTTCCCATGCTGATGATTAGGCTGATCTCTTTCTAGTGACTGTGGATTTCAGTGAGAAGTCTCCCTATCATGCTGGGGCTTGATTCAATGCCACTGACAATAAGAAATATTTGGAGAACCTCATGATTTATAGGGAATCTTGCTTTCGTTTGGACTCTGCAGGGCATCCTCTATAAAATGGTGAACATCCTTGGTGAATACACACTTCTATGCTTAATGTTGATATTCAGCATTTCAATCACTGAACAAAATTATTTCCGTAGTCATATCTGTCATTTAATCATGCATAATCTTAAAATATATGTCCATATGTGTATATGAATATATTCATGTATGTTTGTTGCTATAAGTACATTCACAGGCATACATACAGCTATTAAAGCTTTAAACTGCACTAACACTTTTGGAACATCCTGTATGTGTGACTTCTTATTATAGAAATTGGTGTTTAGTGGTCAGAAAACAAAATCATCTTCTTTTAAGACTGTTTGCCTCCAATACTCAAATACTAAATGACATCTATGGAGTTAGTAATTAGGTAACCGTTGGTGTCCGTCTCCTTTCCACCCTCTTTAATGGCCACTGGCTTTTCTTGTTTTATTCCTATTTTTATCTCCTCTCTTTTTTTCTGCTTCCTTCCTCCTTTTTCTTTACTCTCTCCTTTTTCTTGGTGTTTCTCTTTTGTCTTTCTCTTCCCATGTCTTAGACCTGTCCATAGCATTGTCAAGGCCCAATAATGACCTTCAAAGTTAACCATCTCTCAAAATTAAAATACCTCCTATAGATACTGATTGTGGTGTGTGTGTGTATGTGTACACATGTGTGTGTGTATGTGCGGAAAGAGAGCTTTTCTTTCTTTTCAGCTTTGTGTTGTATGGAACAGAATATGGAAATTAAAGTCGGGAGACCAGGGTTCAAGTTCTGAGGCAATGGGCAAATCTTTTAACTTCTTTGGACTTCAGTTTCCTGATGTCATTTTTCCAAAAAATGAGGGGGTTGAGCTAAATGATTCTTAAGATTCTCTCCAATTCCAGGGCTGTAGTTCTATGACCATAAGCAAAGGGGATCAAGAAGCCTTCCAGGAGAAGGGCATTTTAGTTTGACTTTAAAGAACAGGTAAAGATTTAACAGATGTGGAGGTAGGCAGGGCATTCCAGGCATAGGGACAGGTTAAGGGAAGGTATGGAGGAGTGAGAACACAGTGTGCATGGCTGCAGAAAGAGAAAAGGGAAGGTTTGGCTAGAGAATAGAAAGCATGGAAGGTCTTCGTAAGAGAAAGAGCTAGAAGGGAAAGGAGTAGAGAAGGAAGTAGGAAGGTGTCAGATTGTGGAGAGCTTTGAATGCCAGGTTAAGTGGCTTAAACTTCATTCACTTTACATAAACTAAGGGAACCACTGAAGCATTTGAGCTGAGAAGAAGGTATGACTTTATTCAGGAACATAAGGATTATTGTGGCAACAATATTCAGGATGGATTAGATTATGAAAAAAGTAGATATGAGAGAAAGGGAGCTAATAAAATAATCCTGAGTGGTGGTAATGAGGGCCTGTAAAAGGGAACAGTAGATGAGAGGTATTTTGGAAGGATAGTCAATAGCATCTGGTTAACAATTTAGATGTAAAAAGAGAGGGAGAGGGAAGGGAAGGAGCACAAATATAGGAGTTCTGTGGTGCCACAGAAAAAAATAGGAAAATTGGATGGTCTGGGACATGTTAAGTTGGAGGTCAGTGGGACCTACTGGTAGAATCCTATAGAATTGGTAGCAATGTCTTACAGGTTTTTTGTGTGGTAAGCATTTCTTTAGGGATGTGGTGTGGATGCTAAGAAGAACATCACAGAATAAAAAGAGCTTAGGCTGTAGGCACAGAGGACTTACATTCAAACCCTGACTCTACCTGTGTAGTCAAGTCATATAACCTCTCCGAGCCTCAGTTTCCTCATCTGTAAAATGAGGGAGGGAATTGGATTAGAGCAGAACATTTCAGAACAGAAATAGCTCTACATTTAACTATGAAGCATCATGAGAGAAGCATAAGAACATATCCCCAGCCAAATGAAATTTACCCACACTTTAAGTACCAGCACTTTAACTATTTTGACAAAAACTATATAAAATGTATCATAAACTTTACTATCCCATTTAATGCTGAGTATATTTACCAACTTTTAAACCAAGGAGTTTTGACCTCTAGTTCTTCCATCTAATTTTTTTGTTTTTCTTAATGACTGTGTCATTTTATGTTAAGGTGGGCTATTTTCCCCTATATAAAATAGCCCTATGCTAATGTTCCAGATTGCATTTCTACCCTCTTACATAGCTGGCCACTCCCAATAAGTCACCTTCCAGTAGCATCCACTACCATTACCAGCACCTCATTTTTCATCTACTGTTCATTCCAATCTCTAAAGAACTGAAGGAGAAATGGTATAACCAAACATGCTAAATTAATTTAGTTTACATACAGTTATGAGATAATAGGCAATTATCTGAATGGAACATTGCGTAAGCCCTTTTCCCTCTCTCAGTCTCTTTCATCATCTGTAAAGTGAGGGGAATGAGGAAGATTATCTCTTAGGTCAGTTTTTTCATTCATTCAGTCTATGATTCCAAGACAGCAACTCTGTCTGTCCTGGTACAGTCACCTCCCAGTCTGGGCATAGTTGTAGAAGGTAGGAGCTGTCCACAGTGTTAGCTTATCTGAAAAAATTAGGTGGAAGAACTAGAGGTCAAAACTCCTTGGTTTAAAAGTTGGTAAATATACTCAGCATGTGGTGTGTGACAAATTGTAAACTTTTTTATGCCACTCAAAACCTGTATCCCTTTGATTTATCTTATAGCTCTCCTATCAGAAACCCTGGTTTTGACCATGCACTCAACTCATAATGTTCTTTTGGCTCTTACTTATTACCCGTTTTAAATTTGCTTCTCACCCCTGGTCTACATTTGTTCACTTGATAACCAATCTCCTTCATAGTCCTGTGGCCTATTTCTTCCTTCTGATGCTTTAAGATCAGAATATATAGCTGCCTCTCTTTCGATCCCAGCTGATATGGGCCACAAAGTTTCAGTGTGTAGAATGAAAGACTCCTAACTTCATCACTACACTGGGTCTACCTCAGCCAGGAGGAACAAGGTAATCTCCTGCTGGAGTGCATGAGCTTAGTGACAGCTATTTTTAAGATTAAAAAAATACAACTGGTTTTGCATGATATTCTGCAAGGTTGAAATTTCAGGAGGATTTATGACTGAATAATTAGTAGTGTTACCCTTTGTGACTTTTATCAAGAAAGAGTGAGAATTCTGCATAGTTGCAAAACATTAAGCAGGAGGACAAAAATAGAGTTGAGTATCTTCTGGGTTATCATTCTGCTACCTTTCACAAATAATAAAATTAACTTGAAAAAAACCCAGCAGCTCAGCAGGGAATAACATTCAGTCTAAGGGCTTTTGCATATGTGTTAAGAAGAGATGCTTTTGCTTTTAAAGTATGTATACTCTACAGTTGGGACTCTAATGTTAACAATTTCTTGCTATTAACAGGGTTGGTTCTGTGGTAAATCATCCTTTTACTTCAAGTGGTGTCTATCCAAGGTAAGGAAAGACTAGCTCATGACCAAGTTTCTTGCATCTAACTGCTACAGGAACTCATATAAGTGAAGCAAAACAGGGTAGATTAATTTTCTTAGCCACTAGTCATTTCCAATGAGACATTTTCTCATTTGATTCACAAAAACCAGAGCTGGACTTCCAGTCTTAGACATCTTTGAAAGAAGCAGACCATAGGCCCAACAGTCAGTTAACAATTAGAGGAAGCACCCATTATGTACACTATATTGTGCTTTGTTGTTTGGTTGTGTCCAATTCTACATATGCCCATTTGGAATTTTCTTGGCAAAGACACTGGAATAGTTTGCCATTTCCTTCTCCAGCTCATTTTACAAATGAGGAATGGAGGCAAACATGATTAAGTGACTTGCCAAGGGTCACCCAGCTAGTAAATGTCTGAGGCTGGATTTGAACTCCTGAAGATGACTTCCTGATTTCAGGTCCTACAGTTGCCCTATATTGTGCTAGGTAACAGGAAGATATTTAAGATGTATTTTTTCCTTTGTGAAGATAAAAATCTAATTGGAGTCATAAGATATACACCAAGATAAGTACAAAAAAATAGGAATGCTATGACCACTGGATCAACAAGTATTTATTAAGTAGCTACCACATGCCAGGTACTAGAGATACAAAGACAAAAATGAAAGTCACTGTTCTCTGGGTACTTACCTTCTGTCAAGGTTGACAGCATGCACATGTATAAGTAGATACAAAATACATATGGAAGGATGGGGTTGAAACTTTCCCATTTCATTTTAAACTACATACCTTGATTGGATGAACATGTCTCAATCAATGAATCACCCATAAACCTAACACTAAGTACTAAAAAGACTTTGAGCTTCAGTAACCTTGGGGAAACTTGACCATAGCCAAGAGATTGTCTATAAGTGATCAAGATAGTTGAGAAGATCAAGAAATTGGAGAAAGGATGGCTTTCCACTCTTGGACTTGACACAATATATACCTGATGTTGGGAAGGCCTGAAGGCAAAAGAAGGGGATAGACAGACTTTGGGAGGCAGTGGATGATAGAAGGGCCTCGTGTACTATGATCCATGGCATTACTAAGAGTCAGAGACAATCGATCAACAACAATAAACGTATTTGTTGACTGATTCGCCTAAATTTTCTTCTCTGTAAAGTGAGGATGGCTGGACTAGATGATTCTAAAGTCTCTTCCAGCTTTAATAGTCTGTATTTTTTTTTTCACAGACTGATAAAATAAATCCCTTACATTTGTATGATATAAAATTCATTTTATCATATGATAAAACCCATCTTCTCACTTGCGGTGTTCGTCCTTCATTTTCGAAGAAGACCGTGCCATCGGAGAAAGGATGACATGACTTGCGCTTGACATGACTTGTACTTGACTTGGTTTTGAGTGAGGGAGGGCTGTGCAAGGTCACCAGCCTCACTTTCTCCTCTTGAGCCATCTGCATCAATCATGGGAGGTGAGCCGGGCACTCTCATTTGATACATTGTTAACTGACTAATGTCAAGTAGCCCTTACATCCAATAAATGGCAGAGATGGGATCCCAATTCAGGTCTCCTGACTCATCACTTACTGATGACATTCAGTTTAGCATTTATGAAGACCCCATTCCTCCGTTCTAGGTGATGGGAGTGAAAATGAGAAGCAGGACCCGGCAGCTGCCCTCCAGACACTTGGGTCTAGGCTAGGGATCTCTCCCCAGACCGCACGCCTGTCTGCCCTTGCCTTATTTCTGAATGGGAGGAGCGGGGCTTCGCTGCAGCCGCCCGCCCAGACTCCGAAGCTCCCTGCGAGGCAGACGCGAACCGGGAGGGGAGGTGCTTGTAGCTTCTTCCTTTTGTGAAAGAGCTGGCGGTTCAGGGTTTTCAAAGGTAAACAGCGTTTCCTCTTCCTCCCTCCAAGTGTCTCTTCCTTTTATAGTTATTTCTCGCCACGGTGCTGCTGGCAGACGCCCCGGCCGCGGCTCCTGCTGCTGCTCCGCAAACCTGTGGCAAAGTGACGTGAATGTGACCAACCCGGAAGCAGCAGCAGCAGCAACAGCAGCGGCAGCAGCAGCAGCATCGGCCGAGGCTGCAGGAGACACCCGGAGGTGCCTGCTTCTCGTCGGCGTTGGGCTATTGCTTCACCATCCCCACGAGCTGCAGCAGCAGCAGCGGCAATACCGGCAGCAGCAGCAGCCCCAGCAGCAGCAGCAGCAGCAGCCCCAGCAGCAGCAGCAGCCCCAGCACCAGCAGCCCCAGCACCAGCAGCCCCAGCACCAGCAGCTTTCCTTCCCAACTCTCCTCTTCTCGAGAGCAAGGTAAGGGCGAGTGGCCCTTGAGCTCTGGTCCACTTATTCAATCCACGGGAAGGCTACTAGAGCTGAGGGAGGGAGATGTCTGAGGGATGCAGGAAGGAGGAAGAGGGAGGAGGAGGGGTCAGGAAAGAGATATTTTCAGGAGAGGTCTGCACACATGCACACACATGCACACCCATGCACACACGTCTGCGCCAGACATGCACCTCCGCCCGGGGGGAGCAGAAAGCCGAACTGCCTCGCCTCGTCTCGCTTCACCTCCCCTTGCCTTGCGTGCCAGGAGGGTTCTTCACCTCCGCCCTCCCGGACTCAGTTCTCCAACACCTCCTTCCCTCTCAAGGTCCTGGGCTGTAGACTCGGGGCACGTTCTAAAGAAGCTGCGCACGCCCAGGGCGAGAAGGTGCTCAGGAAAAGAGAGGGAGGGCTGCTGGGCTCGGGGCAGGAGGGGGGAGGGAAAAGCAGAATTTCTCGGTCTGCTAAAACCCGGGGGATACCACTGGAGCTGCGATCACCAGCCAGAGCTCGGGGCAAGTCCAGGAGTCCCTGTGCCCCTCAGCCACTGACTGGTGGGACCCGATGGACCTTTAAATATCTCGGAAGAGGGCCCTAGAACCATGGTTAATGTCAGGTGGGGGGTGATGAGGCTAGTTTGTTGGAAGATGCTTTAGACCAGAGAAGTCCTTGTGAATGATTACTTGCAGCGAGCGATGCATACATTCTCAAATTGTTCAAGCTGGAGGGGACCTTGGAAATCTTGGAGGTCAAACCTTTCCTTTTACAGAGAAGGAAACCGAGGCCCCTAAAGGCATCTATAAAATTGTGGATTTGGACAACCTTTTCCAATCTAAATCCTAAGAGCTTATAGAGTCAAGTGACTTAACTAAGGTCACAAAACTAGCCCACAGCATAACATATGGATCTGGGACATGAATTTTTGAGGTCTCTCTAGCTCTCATTTTTCTCTTTCATTCTTTACCCACCAGACATAAATTCCATTTGGGGTTGAAAGGCCAGAATCAGAATTAAGGGAACTACAGAAAAAGAAAAAATCTTCCTGGGTCTAAATACTTCCTCATAGTAAAACAACCCTACTATTTTTAAAGCTTACATCCTTCCTTATTTTTAGTTTTCTCTCTGTCTCTCTGTGTGTCTCTGTCTGTCTGTCTCTGTCTCTCTGTGTCTGTCTGTCTGTCTCTCTGTCTATTTCTCTGTCTCTGTCTCTCTTCCTTAATGTGAGAGGTACAGATCACTTCTCCCTGTTGGGATTTTCTTGTGACTACTCCCTCAGTGGATTTCTGTGCATGGGTGTTTTTTTAAAGTGTATGCTTGGAGCAGGGCTGGGGGTGAGGGGAAAGGGAACTGGGTGGTGTTCTTACTTGCTATATCCTCCTTGTTTTCTTGGCTTCTCAGGGCAGAGCAGAGTTTGGTGTAAATAATGAAGGGGGCAGCAAGCATGCAATTCTGCAGTTTTGCTCCTTGGCTATGGAGTCACCAGCTCCTAATCTCCCTCTACCCCTCTTTCAGCACAGGCATACATGGTAAACTGCACCCCTCCCTGATGAGGATTACCTTGCAAAAATACTGGTTCTGTGCAAAAAAGCTTAGCCTCTATAAGGCTTCTGTTCCTAGAAAAATGCCTTGGGTGTGGAAAGAAAGGGAAATGTCACTTTGATGGTTGCCTGGGGCCTTCCTAAATCAGGCTCTCAGGGGTTGCCCATCAGAGATAATTTCCCACTAGAGAAGAGGGTGTTACTGGAAATACTAAGGAAGCTAAGAAGTGATGAGTTCTCCCTTAACTGGGCAGGTGGAAGTGATGAACATGTCTTCTTTTTCAATAATACATATTATATGTAATTTGCATTTTGCAGATCCTTTTAAAAAGTGTTGTGCTGTTTTTTCTTGGGGGGGAAGGAGAAGCAGAGAGGTTTAATGGTGTTTTGGAAAAAGCATTAGACTAGGTTTTGGGAGATTCAGGGGACAATTTTGTTACTAAAGTTATTGTATGACCTTGAGCAAGTCACTTCCCACCTTTTAAGTCTCAATAGTAAAAGAGTAAAAAGTCTCATCTGTAAAATAAGGAGGTTTGAATAGATACTCTTTAAAGCTCTTTCCAGGGCTGATAGCCTATATTCTAAAGTCCCTTCCAGTTCTGATATTTTTGTGGTTTTATGAGTGTCTTGTTTTTCCAGGCAAACTGTAAGGCCCTTTGAAGAACTTCCCTCTTTATTTCTCTTATATCTTCCACTGTGGCTGATATGGTACTGTGTATACCACAGGTGCTTAATACAATGAATTAATTAGTTGACTTATTAGTAAATTTTGTCCCAGGTTCAAGGGGACTAAAAAAGCATGGATGGGAAGAGTTATGAAGTGACTTTGAAACACATTTTTATTTATCCTGGAGGCCTGAATATTTTTGACATTGTTAGGCTTGAGCTTAGGTCACCCACCCAGGCTGGCGTCGATTTCCTAATATACAAAAGGAGGAGATTGTACTAAATGAGTTTCTTCCAGATTAAAATTCTGTGATTCCATGACGAGATGAATTTCTGAGGTTTCTTCCAGCTCTGGTAATCTGTGATTCTGTGATTCAGCTTCCTTCCCTTCATCTACTTTCCCTCTTTCACCCCCAGCCCAACTGAGTAAAATTCCTTGGTGACATAACATGTTCTCATTCATTCTCCAGATGATTTCTCTGTATAATCATAAGTTTTCAAAATGTGATGTGGGCTTTTTCAGACTGATTATTGACTGACTGTTGTATGAAGCATCCACAAAATGTAAAGATAATTGCATGAGAGCATTTCAAGAGAAGTAAACTGGGGAGTCTTTGAGTTTACATTCAGTGCCACCATTCTTTTCTCCCTTTCCAAATACTGATGGGCTGCCATCTGCTCCAAAGTCAGAAGGCACAAAGTTCAAAAATACACAGATAATTAAACATCCATGAGGAAGATTTCTTTAAAAGAAAATTTCTGAAAGAGATACAATCAGAAACAAATCAGTTGTAACAGTGATTGTTTATTTATGTACTTTTCTTTTTTTCAACAATGAGTTTGAAAGATTTCATTCCTCATTTTGTTTATCTGCTTTTTAAATTGTTGTATTTGTTAGACTATAATATAAACTCATTTTAAAAAATAAAAGTGTTTCTAGAGTTAGGATTTGTAAATACTTAAGATGATCTGAACCCATTGGAGGAATTAAGTGATTAATTAAAACCCAGAAAATGTACATTTTAAAATAGCTCCTCTCCTATCCATATTTGCCTTTTGTCAGAAGCATGAAGGGTCTTAGAGAGAAAATGGCAGATTTCTGGAAATGGCCTGTGGCTCCTCTTAATACAACCCCAAGAGGGTTTAGCCCCTGATCAGCATTTCAGTGCATTCTGACAGCTGCTTGAGGGAAAAGTAAATGGACAAGTAAGGTGATGGTAAGGTGATTAAAAGTTAATCAGTCAAGTTAATGATATTGAAGATTCTTGAGAGTAGGTACCATGCCTTATACTTCTTTATATTATCCCATTGTTCCTGGACTGGTGACTTATATAGACTTGGTCCTTAGTAAAACATTTGTTGATTCATTTTTTTGATGGAAGTAAGACCTAGAATCTGGAATCCCCTAGTTTTGGTTTGGGTATAGGACCATACTATCTTTTATGCGTGACTTGGATGTGTGGCAGTGGTAGTGTTGGCCAAAAGCACATGTAGCTCTTAGAATCATATGACTTTAGCTGAGAAAATAGAATGTTAGAGTTAGAAATGATAATAGGCCACAAAATATTATAGCTAGAGAGGTCCAGAGAACATCAATGTTCAACTGAAGCAATTTAGAAATAGAATGTTAGAACTGGCTTTCATGACATTCTCTCTCATGAATAAGTGCTTGTTGAATGAATAAATTGATTTATTGGTAACTTTTGGCCCTCAGGTTAAAAGGACTGAAAAACAAGGGTGGGAAGAGTTAAGCAACCTTAGAAACTGAATATTAGAACTGGTTTTCATGACACTGCTCTCTCCTGACTCTCTGAACTGTCTGCCTTGTCCTTGGTCTCTTTCAGGGGATCATCATTCATCTTTCATCCCCAGCTGTAGGTCTTTGTCCTGTTGACATCTCATACTTAACATGTACAAAACTCATCATCTTTCCCCCTAAATACACCTTTTCCCAGACTTCTCTATTTCTGTTCAGGGTACCATCATTCTCCTAGTCACCTATATTCACAACTTCAGGGTCATCCTTGGCTCTTACCAATCCCTCACCTTTCATTTTCCAATCAGTTGCCAAGTTTCATTAGTTTTTCCTCCACAGCATCTTTCCTGTTTGTTACTTTCTCTCCACACCAATGATTACTGTCTGATTTCCGGTCTTCATAATCTGTCACTTGTACTATTACAATTACCTCCTAACTGGTTGGCCAGCTTACCCCAGTGGAATAAGCTGCTTGAGGGCAGGTAGTTCTTATTTTAATTCCTAAACACTAGCAAATAAGTAAGTCTGATAAACGAATGAATGAGTAAATGCGTGAAGGAGCCTTAGAAATCATCTGCTCCAACCTTACACTTTTACAGACAGACCTAGGGAGGTCAAATCAGTTTTCTAGGGACAGCTCAACGTTACCATTGACTCTGTTGGGTCCTCATAGCACTATAGGATTGGGGGCCAGAGGTCTCATTTATTTTCATCCCTTCATTTTGGTGATAAGGAAATTGAGGAATCAAGAGGTTAAGTGACTTCCCTAAGGCTACACTGTACAAAGTGGCTGAGTTAGGATTTGAATTCACATCCTTTATCTCCAAATGCAGCTCCCTTTCTTTGCTAAAATAGATATAGCCTCTACCACTTGAAATTCCTTCGAGGGAGACAAAGCCTTTCACTTAAAATGCAAGTATCCTTGGCCTAAGAGACTCTAGCTTGTTAAAGTCTAAATGACTGAGACATCTTCTCTTAGGAGAAGTGGGTAGGGGTGGGGTTTGAACTGGATTGGTCTCATGAGAGAGTAAAGAAGACAGTGGGGGCAGCTAGTGCAGTGGATAGAGCATGGGCCCTGGAGTCAGGAGGACCTGAGTTTAAATTTTGTCTCACATGCTTGATACTAGCTGTGTGACCTTGGGCAAGTCACTTAACCCCAACTGCCTCACCTAAAAAAGGGGGCTTCTAAAAGGGGAAGGGAATGACACCAAAGCTTCTTCATCTGCTATTAATATTAAGCTTATGTGACTCTAGTCAAACCACTTCCTTCTTTCTGGACCTCAGTTTAATCCTGTATGAAATGGACTAGACTCTAAGGTCCCTTTCTTCCTGTGACATTTTATACCTGTGGCTTTTCTGCTCCAGCAGCATCCAGAGCCCCTTAGATCTAACCCCAAGTGCCAGGCATGTAACATTATCCCTAGATGACCAGGACACCTTGGCAGGCTAATGGCTGGGAGGTTTCCTGTCCTCTAGGAATTTTATTGAGTGGCTTCATGGCTTAGTGCCTGATTTTCCCTCAAATTCATCTCTTTGGTCAAGATGGGTCTTGGGATTTAGAGTTGAAAGGAGCCTTGGAGATTATCTAGCCTGGGGGTGGGGAACCTGCAGTCCCAAGGCTACATGTGTCCTGCTAGATCCTCAAGTGTGGTCCTTTGGCTGAATCCAATTTAGGGCTGCACTAGAGGACCTAGAGGGCCACATGTGTCCTCAAGGCTGCAGGTTCCTCACCCCTGATCTCGTCTAACCTCATCATTTTACAAAGGAAGAAAACTGAGGTCCAGTAAAGTGGGATTCAAATCCAGGTCCTCTGACTTAAAATCCTTTGCTATTTTCTAGGCCACACTGCTTTCTATATCTATATCTCTCTGAAGAGACTGTTTCTCTATTGCTGTATTATGCCCCAGAACCTAATCTCAAGGTCCAGGAGCTGAAGGACACAGGGTTAATGTTATGAAAAATCTCTAGGCCACACAAACTTAGTATGGTGCAGTGCTGGAGTTTTTGTTTTTTGTAACCCTGCCTATTTGGTCGTGATGGGGGCCAGAAAGAGAGCATGGGCACTGATGGAGACCTTCCTCCTCTTCTCCTTCTAATGAGAGTCCTAATCAGAGCAAGAGCTGAAGGAGAACTCGGGGGACTTTGTGGAAGTGAAACCCTGGCCAAAACACCATGGCCTACTGTGGTCCTGTTTGTTTGGCTCTCCCTTTTCCCCACTTTGTTCTTACAACACTTTTTTTCCCCAGAGTTCCCGGGGGCTAAACATTATTCATGAGAACAAAAATGTACCCATTAATTCAAGTTTTTTTTCTCCACTGACATAGGTTTATAGCATTTTACAAATAAAAATCATATATATTCAACAGTCAATCAGCAAACACTTATTGAGTACCTGCTATGTGTGAAGCATTGTGCGAGAAGCTGGGTATACAAAGACAAAAATGAAAAAATCCTTACTTTGAAGCAATTTATATTTGGTTAGGGAAAATATATGTATATCTATATCTATATATCTATATCTATATATCTATATCTATATCTACATCTATAGATATAGATATATATATCGCAGCCATTTTCTTTTTTTCCCCCCACTTTGTATAATCTAATTTTATGAGAGGCAATATAGGATAGAGAACAGAATGCTGACCGCCAAGTCAGGACAACTTGGGATCGTGTCTTGCGTCTGATTTATACTGCTCATGTGACCCTGGAAAAGTCTTTTATCTTTTCAGTACTCTTAAGCAACTCTCTAAGAGCAGGTGCTGATTTATACTGGTAGAGGGAATTTCCTATAACAGAGAAATCACAGATCCAATCTTTAACTCTCCTACCACCAGATCCGATCCCTTGATCTTATTTTAAACATTATTGATAGATTTTATTTTAGTTTCACATTCATTTCCAAATACCTTCTTCTTCCTCTGCTCAGAGAGCCATCCCTTAATGAAAAATTAAAAAGAATGATAAAAAAGATTTCTTCAGCAAAATTATCCAACACAAATATGTCTGATGGTTTAAGGAATGTTCCATGCTCATAATCCTGCCCCACCCCCACTTTTTAGTTCAATCATTTGAAACACTTCCCTATTGCTACTAATGCTAACTCATATTTCTGTAATACTTTAAGATTTGCAATGTGTGTTTGCCATGATAACCCTCTGAGGCAGGCAGGGCATATGTTACTATCCCCATTTTACAGATGGTTGCATTAACAAAGTCTTTCTCATTGTGATGTGGAAGTGATCCTGAGTTCTCAAATGTTAGGCCAATGGAGTGGGAGCTTTGGCAGGTCTTAGCAAACTGGAAAGGTTTCAAGTATGGGCTAGAGATGGACTATATATTGGCAGTCTGAAGAACAGTCTAGTGTGGTTTAGGGAAGCTTATCACCAGCTTGGCCTTAGGGTGCTGAATTCCTTGGCCACGATCATCCTTAAAGCCTGTCTGCCACATTGCCTGCCAAGTTGTGAAGAAGCTGTGAAATGGTTGGTGGAGGTAATTCCCACACCTGGGAAACCACTGCTCATCAAAAATGGTAATATTTACAGAGAAGGAAACAGAGGCCAAGGGAGCTGGTAATCCAGGACTCCTGATTTCAGGCCACAAATTCTCTTCACTTTACCATGTTGCCTGCCCCTCCTCAAACTAAGAACTTACAAATTCAGGTTCACAAGATGGTAAAATCCTTCAAGGTCCTTACCTTATCTGCATCTCCTCATGACCTTTAGCAGCTCAGCCAGTCACTGAGGAGTCAGAGTGGCTTGAAGATGCAAGACATAGTGTGTTTAGGTGCTGGGATCATTTGGGGCAGTAACCCCAGACCCAGCCCCTTTTCTATTCTTTCAGCCTCGACCCATTGAATGGACTTGTTCAATTTCTTCTGAGCCCAGTAAAAAAGACTTTCATACTTGATTTTGGGATATAAACTTGCTCAGACTGTTTAGAGACAAACTAAAAAGGTAAGGGTGTGTTTGTGTCTGTGTGTGTCTGTGTGTGTGTGTCCGTGTGTGCATCTGTTTGTGTGTCTGTGTGCGTGTGTGTCTGTGTGTGTGCACGTATGCATGCATCAGAGTAGGAAAGGCACTAAAATTGGACTGAAGTAACTGAGTCCTGACCACAAGTACTTTAGCTATAGCTCTACAAATACAATCTCTGGTTTGTTGACCAACATTAGTATTTCTGTTCCTGTGTCTCTGTGCAAGTATATCTTGTGTCAGTTATAATATTCTATTTTACTCTTATTGATAACTTTTGTTTTTTCTGTCATATTAGTTGCTGAAGATATCTTTTCCCCTCCCCTTGTCACAGAGATTAAAAAGAAAGGGAAGCAAAGCTGCCCAGCGAATTTTCTCAACCCTTCTCCTGCTGGCTTGAATAATTATTAGCTATGTAACCCTGAGTAAGTCATTTCTCCTCTTTAATTTTGGTTTCTTATAAATAAACAAGGGGTAATAATACTTGTGATGTTCACTTCATTGGAGTGTTGTGAGTAAAATGCATTAAATACCTCATTGATAATAGCAATAAAACAAAACAAAATAGCGTAGCGTTATATACATGTGAACTAGTATTATTAATTTCTTGTTTATTGTTAACTGTCCAAACAGAAATGAGATAGTGACCCTGTCAGGAACAGAACAGAGTGGAGTCCTACTAGGGAGTGGGGAAGTTTGGTCTAGAATAACCTCAAAGGTCCTTCCTTAGTGAGGGAGTAGTCATAATAAAGGTTGGCTGTCCCAGTGTCCGTGTGGTGGAGTGAGAGGCAACATGACATGGCAAAAAAAAAGTCTACACTTGAGTCAGGAGGAAACCAGGCTCAATTATTGACTCTGACGCTTAGCTATGTACCCATAGGCAAGCCGTTGTGGACCTGTTACCTTCTCTGTAAAATAAAGGTGGTTATCCCCGAAGCACTTTGCAAATCTTCAAACTTAACATGGAAGGAAATTCAGAGGGAAACACAGAAGAGTAAGATAACTTTGAAAATAACAGGCAGAATTTAGTATATACTAAGCAAGTGGTACATCAGAGGCATGGTTTCCTGTACATTCCTTTCTTTTTTCTTTGTATGGGGAAATATTCATGTTTCTTGGTGTCTGAGAAGTTCAGAATAACAAAAAATAATTGTTTTTAAAAAGCTTTATAATAGCTGTTACCACCACCACCACCACCACCACCACTACCACTACTACTACTACTACTACTTCTACTACTACTACTACTACTACTACTACTACTACTACTACTACTACTTCTACTACAATGATGGTGATGATAATGAGCTTCCTGTCCCTTTTCTTCATTTGTAGGCAGCTAAGTGGTACAGTGCATAAAATGCCAGACCTGGAATCAGCAAGAACTGAGTTCAAATCCAACCACAAACACTTACTAGTAACATAAGCCTGGACAAGTTGTTTAATTTCTGTTTGCCTCAGTTTCCTCATCTCTTAAATGGGGATAATATTAATTGCACCTATCTCCCAGGGTTATTGTCAGGCTCAAATGAGATAATAATTGTAAAATGCTTAGCATATTGCCTAGCATGTCATAAACTCTACATTAAATGTTGACATTCTTTTTATTATCTGTGAAAGTCCCTTCCTTCCTTCAAGACCCAAGTCACATGTGCCACCTCTTCTGTCATGTCTCCTCTGATCCACCCCTTCCCAATCCCCAGAACTGGAGAGTTGGAAGAGACCTCACCTCTAGGCAGAAGTGATTCCTCTCTCATATGATCTCATAGCACTTTTCCTGGACCTTTCCTTTACACTTAACCAGGTCTCCCTTATGCCTGATATTTGTGTGGATGCATTTGATGAAAAGTTCCTGGAAGGTGAATTTTGTGTTATACAAGCTTGTTGCCTTGCACACATTCATTGCTTAATAAATGCTTAGTTGAATGAACTTCTAACAGAGCAACTCCTCTCCTTCCCTCCGTGTTACCCTGAACCTAAAGTTCCACAGGACATGGTTTGAAAAACACCTTTGTAGATTTAACTAACAAAGCTTAAGACCTTTTGTGTCTATTGTGTACTGGAGGGTGGTGGTTTTATAAGATATGTTTGGCATCTCATTAAGATAAGCATCACAGCTGATAGCCTAGCCAAGAACTATAGGGAGTTCCTTAGCCTGGACTAAGAGTTCAAAAATTCCATATTGATGTTGTGAGTAGAACCCTGGGCTAATCTAATCTTTAAGGTGCTCTCAGCTATCCGCAGAGTAAATTTCAAACTCCTCTACTTGGCATTCAAGTCCCTCCACGTTCTGCCACCTCCCTGCATTGCCAATCTTCTCTCATACTACTCATACTTACAGATACCTTTCCCTCTATCCTGCCTCCCCAGTCACTTTCTTGACTCAGTGTTCCATATGTCTAGACTGCCTCTTACCCTTCTCAATCTGTCTGAAAAATTCCTACCTTCTCCACAAGCCTCTTCTCAGCAGCTTTCTCTTTTCAGGCCACACAGCATTTCATTTGCATTTCTGACATGCATTGTTTCCTATTATAGTTATTTTGGCATGTGTCATATTCCCCTACCAGGCCTCTCACTATGTTGACATACCAGGGATGGGGAACCTGTGACTTAGAGGCTATATGTGACCTTCTAGGTCCTTGGGTGCGGCCTTTTCACTGAGTTTGAGTTTTACAGAACAAATTCTTTTATTAAGGAGATCTGTGAAGTTTGGATTCAGTCAAAGGGCCATACTGAAGGACCTAGAGGGTCATATATAGACCATGTTTTATTTTTCATTTTCTACCTCTCTGAACCCCAAGTTAGTCCTCTGTATACAAGTACCTAATAACTGTTTGTTGAATTGAATCATTTACTTGAGATTTGCTGGTAAGATCAACTAGACATGCAATATTCTTCTACAGTGCCCTGTTTTAGACTTCTGATATGTAGTTTTGAACAGCATAGGTCAATATTTTATCCACAGTACTTGGTGTATTGAAAGTTCTGTTACCACAAGAGCGACATTTTGATGATTTGAGTCTCATGTCCTGATCCTTTGTGGGATTAAATATGAAAAGAAAAGCGGAGGGTAATTTGAGCTGGGCAGAAGGAAGTAGGGCAGACACTTCTATTTCCAACTAATTCTGTTGTCTTAGAAAAGTGTTCCCCAGATTTTTTTTTTCAGTCTCTGACCTATAAAATGGTGTAGAGGTAAGAGCAGTGAACTTGGAGTCATGGAAAGACTTGAGGCTCAATTATGTGCCAGCTATATGATCATGAACAAATTACCTCTCCTTTGAGCCTCAATTTCTTCATCTGTAAAATGGGAATTATTGCACATGACTCCTGCAAAGGGTATGGTGAGGGTGAAGTGAGGTAATGGTTACAAAGAACAGTGCATGCATTAAATTATTAGAGAGGCAGGCTGGTGGTATCGTGGAAAGAATTGGGGACTTAGAAGACCTGATCTCAAGTCCATTTACTTTGTGACTAGAGACACATCATTTCATTTTCCTAAGCCTTACTTTTCATATCTGGAAAATGAGAATAATAAAACTTTCATTACCAACCTAACAGGATTGTTGTGAGAGTCCAGTGAAATGTATTTCAAATCATATGGTTCTTCTCCTATCTGTCTGACTGCTCCTTCTCAGCCTCTTGTATTAGATGATCATCCATCAGCAGCACCCTGTGGTTACCTTTCCCCCAAGGCTCTATGCTGGGCTTAGAGAGTTTTGTCTCCCTACTTTCTTTATTTGGGCATCTGTTCCCATGGGTTCAATGGTCATGTAGTCACTTATGTAGATGATTCTCAGATCTATCTATTCAGCCTTAATCTTTGCCCTTAATTCTAGTTAAGCCACACTGCCAACTGCTAGGTAGCTAACGCTGCTTGAGATCCACTATCAGCATTTGAAAATCAACATGTCCAAAACTGAACTCATTATCTTCCTTCCTACACCCTTACCTCCTCCGAACTTCTTTATTTCTATTATGGGAACCCACATCCTCTTCATTATCACACTTTATAACCTGAGGGTCATCTCTGACTCTTCTCTTTCAATCATACCCCACCCTTCCCCCACCATCTACTCAGCTGCCAAGTTCTTCCACTCCCACGACCTCTCTTGCATCAATCACTACCTCTCCAGTCATTGGGCTACTGTTCTAGTTCAGGCCCTCACCTCTAATTGGCCTATTCTGATAGCCTTAAATTTTGTTTCTCCTGCTTCTGGTTTTGCCCCTACCCACATAGCTGCCAGAGTCATTTTCCTAAGGTACAGATCTATTCATACCATTTTTCTGCTCAGAAATCCTTCCATAACTCCCTGGCACCTTATAACACAAACTTCTTGGTGTAGAATTTTTAAAGCTCTTCACAATCTGGCTCCTGTCTTCCTTTCCAACCTTATTTCACATAATTCACCTCCACAAACAGCTGCACTGGACCACTAGCCCTGTTCCCTGAATATGGTTTTCCATTTTCTGTCTTGGTGTATAAGAACAAGCATTTTTCCAAGCTTGGAATTCATTATCTCCTCACCTCTCTACCTTTCTAAATCCTTATCTTCCTTGAAGGCTCCATTCAGTTGATAAAATATTTTAAAAATACACCAAAAAAGAAAAGAAAAGTTCAGAACTTGTCTTGTTGCACATGAGGAAGTTTGTGGCTACCATGTTCAATTTAATAAATGCTTTAAATAAACCAGACTGCATATAATTTCATATACAGTCCTCTTTTCATTTTATATTGAAATGTTCGTGTTTGTTGCAGATGAAGTTCATAATATAAAAAATTAAGAACAGTTCTGTTCAGAGATCACCTTTAGTCGCCTCCCCCAGTTAGTACTCTCTCTCCAAATTCTTGAATTATACTTAGTTCTATACATACTATATCTGTTCTTCATAGAATGCAAGGTTCTTGAGAGCAAGAGCTATTGGGTTTTTGACTTGGTATCCCCACTGCTTACATTTAGTAAACACTTGTTAATTTCAATCAAGTGTACTATTTTATGTCAGAGTACCTTGTAAACTCAAAAGTTATAAAAACGTGAGTTGATATCACTAGTACAGGTATAAACTTGGCCAGAACATATCAGACCATCCGTTATCTACCGAGCTCCACTCTCATCAACCCATTCATTAGCCCAGCCATATGTTGTCCCAAACTTCTGTCCCCATCTGTCTGTCCCTTTTGGTATCCGCAAAGTCTTGGTGCAGTTTTAACCTTTAATAGTCTACATTTAATAGCAATTAAAGCTTAACACTGCACTAAGAGTTTTGGGACAGCCTGTATGTATAGTAATTATAAAGTAATGAGACTGATTTCACACAGGAACAAGAAAACCAGCTTCGTTAATCTTCTCTGTAAAAATGGACATAATTATACCCATAGTGATTGCCTCACTGCGTAATATATGAGGCCAACTGAGGTAATGTATTAAAAGCACTGTGTAAACCTTAAAATATTAAATAAATGGTAGCTATTATTATTATTATATGACATAGAAGACCTGACCTTATACCACAGAATAGGACTTTTTGCTTACATCAGCACATGCCATCACTCACCACCTCTGTGCAGAAAGGGATGTAGGGAGGAAGGTATCCCAGGAGGACTACAAGATGAACCATGCTGGCCAACATATGTCAAACTACCATGATGCACTGGTTAGGAAACTAGTTTTAGGAAGGACTTAGAATGGGAGCCAGGGTACTTTTTAAAATAATGGCACCCCTTGCGCTTAGATGCAGTTTATAGCCCTCTTTGCTGAAATTCCATGCATCCTTCTAAGCCCATTCATATTCTGCAGTGTATAGAGAGTATTGAACTTGGAGTCAGGAAAAGTGAAGCTTGAATCCTATTTCAGGCACTTACTAGCTGTGTGACTCTGAGCAAGTCACTTAGTCTCTTTTAACCTCAATTTTCCCATCTATAAAAATAGGCATAAAATAGCATTTACCTCACAGGGTTTTTGTGGGGTTCAAATGAGATAAAATGTACCATGCTTTGCAAACTTAAAGCGATATACAAATGTTAGCTATTATCTCTGTTTAAAAGAAGAGGAAACTGAGGTTCAGAGTTAATAGACTTCACCAAGAACACACAAAATATGACAGTGCTTGGACTGGAACCTAGTTTTCCTGACACCAAATCTGTCCTTCCCAACCAACTATCTACTCTACCTGATGTTTATTGTGTGTGAACCTTATCTTTCTTACTAGACTATTGGTTTCTTGAGGATATGGCCTATTTAAATAGGAGGCAGCTGGTATAGTAGAAAGACCATTGTCCTTGTGATCTACCCCTGATTATTCTTGAGAGTTTAACCGTGGCCTGATCATTTGACCTTATTTGGACTCAGTTTCCTCATGTGTAAAATGGGTATGATGGGGCTGTTATGAGAAAAGGACTGGAAAAATATTATTGTTATTCATCTTCATGCCCGCCTCAGCCTCTAGCCTCTAGGTCATTTTTAAACAAGTTGAGTTGTATTGAGAACGAAAGTCCTGGTTGGTAGGGTGCTGACAGGCCACCTATTCAAGACTGCTTTGGTGAGAATTCCTTTGAATAAAAGCAGATTATCGCTTATGTCAGAGCAGCTGGTAGATTTTGGACATTTCTATCTTTGTTGCTTTTCATGCAAACCATGCACCTGTTATTGACTCAAGATTCTTTGAGTTTATCCTGAAAGCCTGAGACCTCCCAGTTTGCTCTGCAAACTTTATTATAGGAGTCAGATTCCCCCTCTGCCAACTGATGCTCAGCCTTCCTCTTAACCCTATCTCAGCATGGAAATCTCTCTTTCCCAATTTGTATTTCTCAAAATGTCATTGCTGAAATGCAAGGGAAAGGGGAAGTATACGGGGAAAAAAGTACGTACTTATAACTTGACCTGATCTTTCACAAGTAAATTAGGAGTTAAAATGAGTCACACATTTGTGTTGAGATCTAGACATAATAAAACTGCTTCTCAGTAAGCAGTGGCAGGAAGAAGAGGGAGGGAAGAGCAGCCTATAAAACTATCTTTCTTGATAACTAGGTGTCCTTGGACATGTTATGGTCATCCCTGTGGTCCTCAGTTGCCTCATCCGTGAAGTGAAGAAGTTGGATTAGAAAATGGTTGTAAAGTTCCTTCTAGCTCCAAATTTCTGTTATTCTATGATCATAATTTTAGCCTCAGTATCTTGAACAGTTTTTTTAAAAGGAATTTTTGGATGGTGGGAGAAAATATTGGTTTCTGTCTTGGCATAGATTATAGCAGGAATGAAATGGCTTCTACTCAAAAATAAATTTGGGGGAGGCATCTGAGATTTTACTTTTTTTCTGAATTGCCTAAAAAGACAGGGTAGTGTAGTGGAACTATATAAGACTGGGGTTTGGGGGACTCTGGATTCTATTCCTGGCTCTGACACTGCTGAGCTGTGTAATTGTGGATGAGTCCTTATGCACATCTGTAAAATAAGGAGGTCAGACCAGAATATGGTAATTCTCGATTTCTAGTGATAGGATCCAGTATTAAGGGCTTTTTAATCTAGGTTCTGTAAGCCTGCTTTTAAAAAAGTATTTTGATAACTGAATTTAATATAATTGGTTTATAATCCTATGTATTTTATTTTATACATTTGAAAATGTTATTCTGAGAAAGTCTGCCAAAGGGGTCTATGATACAGCAAAGATTAAGAACTCGATGATCTATCTCTAAGGACCCGTTTCAGCACAAAATTTTGTGACTGTTTGAAATATGTCTGAAAAAATGTCTAGATTGACACCCCTAATATTCACGTGCTTGGAGCTAGCAGGGACTTGGTGTTCTGAAATTGAGAGCTGGAGAATATTTTTGGGGTGACTCATTATGTGCCTGTTATCACAAATGAATTTGCATTGTGACCTCATGCAAGTTATTTAACCTTTCTGGGCCTCATTTGCTTGACTACTACTGATTTTCCTCACCTACCTCAGAAAGTTCATAGTTCTGGCCACTTCCTGTAGGATATAAAAGGGGACGGGAGTAAGGTCTAAGCAAGGCTCTGAATGCTAATAGACTAAGCAGCTGAAATGGAAGAATTTTCACCGGTATAGAACTATAGAATTGGAAGAGTTCTTAGAATATAGAATATTAGTACAAAGAATGTGAAGTAAGAGCTGGTAGAGATCTTAGAACATAGAACATGAGACATAGAATATCACAGTTTGAACGGTCTTTAGAACGTGGAATGTTAGAGGGGTCATATAAATTTTTTAGTTTAACTCCCTCATTTTGCAGGTGAGAAAACTGAGATCAATGAAACTGAAGTGACTGGCTCAAAGTCTCATAGGTGTTAAGCAACAGAGTCAGTATTTAAACCTCTCCCCTTCCACCCCCAACTTCTGGTCAAGAGAGAGCTAGGTGGCCCAGGGGTGGGCCTGCAGTCAGAAAAACCTGCCTCAAACTTTTACTATCTGTGTGACCCTGAGCAAGTAATTTAACCTCTTTGCTTCAGTTTCCTCATCAATAAAATGGGAATAATAGCACCTATTTATTTATTAGGGTTGATGTGAGGATCAACTTAGATAATATTTGTGATGAGTTTAGCACAGTGCATGGCACATAGTAGGTGCTTGATAAATGCTTATTCTCTTCTATTGTGACTCCAGATCAGTACTCTTTTCCTTATGCCATTAAGATTTTTTTGAGTATATTGGGGGAGAGGGAAGGGGAGAGGGGAATGCCCATGGCTCTTTTAAAATGGATTATTCTTTTTAGTGAAAGTTGTTGTTAGTTAAATTGTTACAAAGTAACAACTGAGAAGCATTTGTCCATCCTAGGAGATGTGTCAATATCAAAGTGAAAGCAGATTTCCTGCATCATTGAATGGACCTGTTGTTACACTAAATCCAGAAAGGTTTTTGAAAGGTATTTGGGAGAAACTTTAGCACCTACTCTTCCCCTCCCCCCAAGGTAAAGAAAAATGTGTCCATTTGCCAGTGCCCACAGAGGAAATTCGGAAACTACCCCTTTCTTTTTAAAGGCCACCCTGCCTTCCTTCCCACTCCACCTCCTCCCCACCCCCGCCCTTGTAGGGTGGTAGCATGGTAGACACAGAAATACTTTTGCTTTCCGAGAAACACCGTAGATGAAGATGTGTCAGTTTCAGTGGATGATAGAATATAAGTAACTGGGGATTTCAAGGAGCCTTTATTTGAGAGAGAGAGAGAGGGAGGGAGAGAGGGAAGGAGGGAGGGAGGGAGGGAGGGAGGGAGGGAGGGAGAGAGAGAGAGAGAGAGAGAGAGAGAGAGAGAGAGAGAGAGAGAGAGAGAGAGAGGGAGGGAGAGAGAGAGGGAGGGAGAGAGAGAAGAGCAGAGGAGAGGAGAGACAGAGAGACAGAGAGAGAGGGAGAGAGGGAGAGAGGAAGAAAGGGAGGAGGGGGGAGAGAGAGTTGTTAGATAGTCCTGAAGATTTAGAACTAGAAGACACCTTAGAGATAATTTAGCAATTCAATGAAATAAACCATTCTGAAGTATTTGAAGTATCTATTGAATATAAAGCACCATGCTGGGAGATGGCAGAAATGAACATTTGGGGTAGGGCATAGTCCTTTCCTCAGTGAGTTTAAAGACATAAGATTACATGGTAAATATGTTGAGAAGTATAGATGAAGTGCTGTGTTTGGGGTTCAAGGAAGATCAGGAAGGCTTCTTGGAGGAAGGAGCATTTGAGTTAGTTGGTAAAGGATGAGATTCAGCAGGTGGAGAAGGGAACAAGGCCCTGGAGAAGTGAGTTGCTCATAGCTATCACAGATCCTTGAGTGACTGGAAAAGCCCAGCTCCTGCTTTTTTACTCTGTATCAAATGCTAAGTGTTATTGTTTGGAGCAGTGTTTGAGTGGTTTGAAAGGAAAACAGATCTCTGGGATGCTGATTTTCTATGGATGCTAAAGGGCACATGACCCTTAAAGGCATGTGTACCAGGACTCTGGAATCCCTTCTAGTTCTAACAGTCTGTAAATTGAAGAGTTCATATTCCAGTCCTCCCCCCTCCACTTGTTTTTGTAGTCTATACTAGGACCTCATGAGCATGTGCACACACACATACAGTAGGCACTTCATGAATGTTTATTGAATGAATGAGTGCATGATTGTCTTATTTTAGACTTGATCAGTATATCAACCAAGGATATAGTGCAGGGGATTCACTTAATATTTGAATGTCCAGAAAGGACATCTCTGTCTGCTCTCCTCCCTTCTTTGGTTCCTTGGACATTCTTCTGCCAACTGGAACTTTGAAAAGCTGCTATTTGCCATTTTATGATTTTCTGGCAAAAGATTTGGTAATAATAATGATTGCCAGGGGAATTTAAACACAGGGTAAATGGGAGATCAATCAATCAAGCATCTATTAAGTGCTTGTTATGTTCCAGACACTTGAAAATAAAACCTAAAATAATCCCTGTCCTCAAAAAGCTTACATTTTAATGGAGAAAAAACATGTATAGTCATATGTCAGATGCATACAAAGTTGACGGTAGGTAACTTTAAAGGGGGAGGTACTAGCAGCAAGAGATGGGAAAGGAGGGGGAACTTGGACAGTCCCCTCCTGAAGATGAGATCATGGCAACATAGGATTTGTAGTTGGAAAGAACTGTTAGATGTTCTTTAGTTCATTACCCTCATTTCACAATGAAGGGCCTGAAGCCTGGAGAAAGTTGTATCTTGGTCATTGTCACAAAGGAAGACAGTAATGGTGCACCTTACTCTGCCTAATGAGCTCAAGTCACCAAGCCTGACCAAAAAACTTGAGGGATGAAATTGTAAAGAAGTGTTTGGAAAATTGTAGAGAAAATGCTGCAGAACTGGAAATAAATAATATATCAGTTTTCAGAAAGAAGGCAGAACCTTCACACTACAGGTTAATGAGCTTGACTTTTGCTCTTGGGAGAATATCTAGAATGCATTATTAAAAGGATGGCTTCTTAGTGCTTAGAAAGAGAAAAGGGCATTAAGATGAGGTGGAATGGGCTTATAAAAGAAGAAGCATTGGCTGTCATCTTTTCTCTTGCACAGTTATTGTGTTGGCATTATACCTGACAAAGGATTTAACAAAGTTTCCTGTGATATTTTTGTGGACAGAACGGAGATATATGGGCTGGAGGGCAATACAAAATGAAGTCTAAAAGAGTGGCGATGAATGAGTCAATACCAATTGAGATTGTAGTAGAATGCACCAGGCCTCTATTTGTGGTCCTAGTCTGATCAATATTTTTTTTTTCTGATCAATATTTTTATCATCGACTTAGATGGAGGCATTGATGGCATACTTGCCAAATTTGCTTCTGATATAAAGCTTGGAGGGATAGCTGACATGCTGGATGGCAGTGTCGGATTTCAGGAAAAGGTCTCACCAGGCCAGAATGATGGGTTGAATCTTGTAAGATTCAATAGGAAAAATGTAAAGTTGTGCAACTGCTTCTTAAAAAACAGCAATTTCTCAAGTAAAGGGTAGAGTAGTAGATAGGTCTAAACAATTGTCCATGTGAAGAAGATATGAGGACATACATAGTAGTGCCTCCTGCTAACTGAATGATCAATTCATGAAATAATAATCATTTATTAAGTGCCAATTTGTGCCTGGCACTGCGCTAAATACTGGGGATGCAAAGAAAAGCAAAAAGAGACACTTCCCTGAAAGAGCTTACATTCTTTTGTAAAATTTTTATTTTTAATTTATGAAATAAAACAAGCATTTCTATAACATAGTACAATAAAAAGATGGTTACACATGAAATTGCAAATCTACTATGTACAACTTACTATTCCTTTAAAATATACAACAAAATTATCATGTAAATTTCTTTTTTCCTCTCTCCTCCACCCTGCCCTAGAGATAGCTACCATTAGACACAAATAGATATATAGTTATATATATATATATATATATATGTAAAACTATATATTTGTAAAATTATTCTATACATCCTTCTATTTATCAGTTCTTTCTCTGGATGCATATAGCAGCTTTCTTCATATGCCCTTTATGGTTAACTTGGGTATCTGTAATATTCAGAATAACTTATTTGCTCAAACTGTATACAATGTTCTCTTTGTTCTGCTCATTTCAGTTTTCATTAATCTAACAGAGGGCACAACAAGTACACAAATAAGTATATGTAAAATGCATACAATACAAAGTATTTGGAAGGTGACCTTAGAGTGGGAGACTGCTGCCTGGGAAGGTCCCCTGGAGAGAGTGGCATTTAAGCCAAGTTTTGCAGGAAGCCAGAGATGCTCAGAAGTAGAGGTGAGAAGGGAGAACATTTCAGGTGGAAGGATGACCAGTGCAAAGGCACAGGAGAGAGTACCATGAATAGGTTGGATTGTGTAACATATGGAGTGAGAGTAATGTATGAGAATACTGGAAAAGCCAGAAGGGGCTAGGTTATGAACAGATTAAAAGCCAAGCAGAGGACTTTATATTTTGATTCTGGAGGCAACAGGGAGACACTGAAGTGTGATAAGTAGGGAGATCACAGAGTCTGTTCTGAGCTTTAAAAAAATACTTTAGCAGCTATGTGGAGGATGGATTGGAATGGGGAGAAACTTGAGGCAGGAAGACCAATTGGAAGCCAATTGCAACAGTCTGGGCAAGAGATGATTTCATACTTAATAGATATGCTCACATCACTGTTGTTTAAAATCTTCAGTGGCTCACCATTGACTACAGAGGCACATTCAGACTTGTCTGCCTGGCATTCAGGACCTTCTTCAACCTGATGCCCCGAACTTTCCAATGATTTATTTGAGAGGCAATCAGGGTTAAGTGACTTGCCCAAGGTCACACAGCTAATAAGCATCAAGTGTCTGAGGCCACATTTGAACTCAGATCCTCCTGACTCTATCCACTGAGCCACCTACCTGTCTCCAGTGATTTATTTCTTTATCCTTCTTTTACATGATCCCTGCCAAACTGGGTAGTTCTGTGCCCCAAGCATGTGCTGCATTCTCCACCTCTGGGCCTTTGCCTAGGCTGTTCCCTATTCCATTCCCCTCTTCACCATTGAATTCCTATCCTTTAAAGATCAAATCAAACCATCCTTTATTGTCCAGATTGATGAAGACCCTTCCTCTTCATCCCTTCTGTCAAACTTTCTTTTTTAGCTCTCTAATCTACAGGTGAAATACTGTGTATTACTAGTATCAATTTTTAATCATTCTCCACTAGACTGTAAGCTCCTTGAGGAAACATCTTACCTAAACTTTATAGCTCCCTTCTGCTCAGCCTCATGTTGTTCTCACAGAGAGTGCTTAATAAACTGTTCATGGGATTTGCATAACTCTTCTATGAGCTGTTACTTCCAAAAAAGTGACCACTTAGACTTCATTAAGAAAAGGGTAGGATCTATAGCAGTTGTGTCAAACTCAAATAGAAATGGGGGGGGGGGGTATAACTACATAACTATCCCTGCAGTCACACATTGATTTAGAAAACTACTCATTAGCATTCTGTGTGTTCTATTTCATTTTTACTTATGCTCCCAATTACATTTTCACTGATTTGGGCAGTGTTGTATATTTGACAACTCTGGTCTAGAACAAGGGAAGTGAGGGAGGGGGCATTTCCCCTGTTCCGTGTCCTGCTCAGATGATATCTGGGGTATTGTGTTCTGTTTTGAGTGCCACATTTTATTAAAGACAGGGACAGGTTGGAGGAAAGATATTCAAAATGAAAAAAAAAAAGACAACACCATGTCATATGAGACTAGAGTGAAGAAACTGGAGATGTTTAAGCCTGGAGAAGAAAACATGGAGGGGCAGGGCAGGGTAGGGCATATTCAGGTATTTTCAAATACATAAAGGATCCTCAAGCCGAAGGGGGATTAGATTTCTTTTCCAAGGTTACAGATATCAGACCTAGAAGGAATGGGTGTAAATTTCAGAAAGACAGGTTTCAAGTTGATGGGAAGTAGGAATTCCTAAGTCAGGTAAAGTCAAGAAAATTAATTAAGCTCCTACTATGTTCCAGGTACATGAAATACTTAGCTTAATACATATTTATCTGGGGCTACAAAGAAAGACAAAACAAAATACAAACAAAATTAGTCCCTGTCCTCAAGGAGCTCACATTCTAATGAGGGAAACAACATAGAAGTAACTATGTACAGACCAGATACAGATAGCACATGTTGGAGAGAATCTCAGAGGGAAGACACTAGCATTAAGGGAGATCAGGAAAGGCTTTTTGCAAAACATTGAATTTTAGCTGGGACCTGAAGGAAGCCAGGGAAGTCTGGAGGCAGAGAGAAGGGAGAAGATTCAAGGCAGGGAGGACAGACAGAGAAAATACCCAAAGTGGGGAGATAAAATATCTTTTGTTAGGAACAGCAGAAGGTCATGAAGTGGCCAGGTTATGAAGGGCTTTAAAAGCCAATTAGGGTTTTTATATTTGAGCTTGGGAGTAATAGTGAGCCGCTGAAGATTGAATAAGGAGGTGACATGCTAAGACCTGTGATCACTTTGACAGTTGAGTGGAGAATTAGAGCTGTCTCAAATTGGAATGGGATGGCTTCGGTGGTGATGAATTCTTTATCTTCCTAGGAGAGACCTTCTAGGAGAGACTATGTGACGTCTCTCCAGGGATATCTTACAGGGGATTTCTAGTTCACATATATTCTGAATGACCTTTGTACTTTTTAAGACTCTCCCAATTCTGAGATTCTCTGATTCCATGAAGGTCCATTAACATTTGATGATGATGTGTGTGTGTGTATATATATATATACATACACATATACACATATTTAGATACATACATATATATGTATATATTTATAAACATATATGTATATATTTAATTTACTTGTCTTTCCTCTCTTTTCTCTGCTTAAGTGAGATTTTCTCAGTGTTTCCTTTTCTGCTGTTACAAGCCATTGTAAGTTATGTAACTGTAGGGCTTCCCTCTCCTTTGCTAATTAGGTGTTTTAAACAAAACCAGAAATCAACGGTTTCTGAATCCTGCCTTCAGATTCTATCCTTATATAGTGTTCAACATGGGGAAAGATATTTACGTAAAACTCTTCTCTCTGTCTCTAAAAATAGGAGGATGGAGAGGACTGGACTGGATGATCATTAAAATCCCTTCTATCTTTAATATTCAGTGCTCTAAGATTTCTTCCAGTTCTAATATTCTCTGTTTTATATCTTGTGGTCTATGGTTTGAAGATGATTGAGAGTTCTTCTACATATAGATATTCTGTGTAAGTTCAAACTCAAAATGATCTCATCAGTTCATTCATTCAGCAAGTACTTATTAAGTGCCTACTGTATACAGACATAAATAAACCCGGGCAGTTAGGTGGTATAGTGGATAGAATACTAGACCAGGAGTCACAAGACTCATCTTCCTGAGTTCAAATCCATCCTCAGACACTTACTGTGTGACCCTAGATAAGTCACATAACCCTGTTTTCCTCAGTTTCCTCATCTTTAAAATGAGCTGGAGAAGAAAATGGCAAACCACTCCAGTATTTTTGCCAAGAAAACCCCACATAGGATCATGAAAAGTCAGACACATCTGAAACTACTGAACAACAACAACGTACAGGCATTGTTTTAGTCACTAAGAATACACATACACACAAAACCAAAAATGAAGTTGTTACTGCCCTTCAGGACCTTACATTCTCTTCCAGCATTCCCTCTATCAGTGTAGAATAGATCATAGCTCAACATCGCTTGGCTATCTTGTGTGACTCTTCATCCAAGTCTCCCCTTCAGCTCATTATAGGGGTTCATCCAATGTGTGGGGAGTCTCCTTAAGTTCTCATATTATAAGCAGCATGGGGGATGCTCATTAGGCATCATCCCTCACTCTTGTTACATGATAAATTCACTGTCTTTTGTCAGTTATACATGTATTTAGCATATTTTTCCTGTTTCTTTTTTCATAATTTCTTATTTATAATATGTTGTGGACCACCCATGCTAACTGTGTGCCTTATTCTTGCCTTCCGGGTGATTTCAGCTTCAGTTCTTTGGAACTGACCCCACTGTAGGGTTCCATGGCTTGTAACAGTGAGGTACAATGAATAGGACTTGGGAGTCAGGAAGATGTGTGTTGAAATCCTACCCCAATCAATTAGTGCCAGGAGATGAACAGAATTAAAGACTAAATTAAAATAGGCCCTGCCTTCAAGGAGGTTGCTTCTACTGGGGGGGATACACACACATATATATACATATATGTGCATATATATGTATATACAAAATAAATGAGAGGTGCTTTGATGCGGGAGGAGGTGCTACCAGCATCTGAGAGATAAAGAAAAGCCTCACATACACAATGGTGTTTGAGCTGATCTTTGGAAGCAAACTAGGGATTCTAAGAAAGAGAGGTTAGGAGGGAGTGCCTTTCAGATCTAGAGATAGTCAGTGTCCAAGGGAGTGCCAGGCTTATAGTAGGTGCTTAAAGAATGGCTGTTGAATGAAGAAATTGGTTCTGAGGATTAGAAAGTTAGAGGAGTCTCAATTAAATGAATCATTACTGTATATGCAGCACTTTCTTCTACTATAGGAAACTAGTATTTTTTTACATTTTTATAAATATCTTTTTAATATCATATTAATTTCTCAATCTATTTTTAAAAAATATATTTATTTGTTTTTGGTTTTCAACATTCACTTTAATAAGATTTTGAGTTCTGAACTTTTCCCCCTCCCTCCTCTTCCCTTCCCCAAGATGGTTTGCAATCTGATTATAGGCTATACATGTACAATTATATCACACACATTTCTACATTAGTCATCAATCTATAGATCCCCTATCCTGTGAACCTTCCCTTGTAACAAAGATTTTGGAAAAAAACCAATAACACAGAAATCCCATTAAACAGTAGATGCAACACTGCATATACAGTCACTTATCCTTCCCACAAAAAGCAGGTATATTTACTTATCTCTCAGAACCATACTTGGTTATTATAATTACATAGGATTCAGTTCTGTTACATTGTTCTTACTATTTCATGTGTTGTAGCCATTGTGTATACTGCTGGTGTTTTTTTCTGGTATATTTACTTCACTCTGCATCTGTTCATATAAGACTCACCATGTTTCTCTAAATTCCTCATTCATTGTTTCTTGTGGTCCAGTCATATAGGATTATATTAATATACCACAATTTATTTAGCCATTTCCAATTGATGGACACCTACTTTATTTCCACTTCTTTGCTTCTACAAAAACACACCATTATGCTCTGAAAATCAGCCTGCTAGAGAATGCCCCATATGGGACTCCCTTCCCACTCCCTCTTGTATTTTATTTTCATAAATCTCCCCATGTTGTTACTAAGGAAAACAGAAGCTATATGCACTTTTTATTGTTTAGTTGATCTCACAGGCTTGAAGGCAGAATGTAGGCAGCTGTATAGGAAAGAATACTCACTGGCCCCAAAGGCAGAAGCCCTGGGTTCTAGTCCCAATTCTGCCTCTTAATAGCTGGGTGAATGTAGAATGTATCATTTCCTCTCTCTGGGCCTCAGTTTTGTCACCTGTAAAAGAAGCAGCTTATATGAGATGACCTCAAAATTTCCTTCCAGCAGCAGCAGGATTCCATGATTTTCATTTGTAATAGTCATGAGCTGCATAAAGTAAGGGATTAAAACCTGTCATCCCTAATATGGAAAGAATTGACTTCTGACCTAGTTCTGCTAAGACCCAGGCTTTGAGTAGCGTTCCCAGTAGTAATGATGAGAAATTTGGATCCAGCT
This sequence comes from Notamacropus eugenii, assembly GCF_028372415.1. Lineage (NCBI taxonomy): Eukaryota > Metazoa > Chordata > Mammalia > Diprotodontia > Macropodidae > Notamacropus > Notamacropus eugenii. The sequence continues at coordinate 112,435,692 of NC_092875.1, forward strand.
GATTTTTATTTTTTGCTTAGCCCTATTATTAAATAGAATGGTTTAATGGACAGAAAGTTGGCATCAGAGGAAAGTGTGGGATTTGGAGTTTAAGAGAACCTGCGTGCAAATCCTTGATCCTCTGCTTTCTATGTGCCCTTTAGCAAACTCTTTGGGCCTCAGTTTCTCTTCTGTAAGATGAGAAAAGTTGGATTAATATGGCCTCATGGGCCACTTCCAGCTCCCAATCAATGATCCTGATATATAACTAGCAGGGTGATGCAGGGCAAGTCACCTTTTAGTGTCCCAAGTGACTCTAAGAGTAAGCAGAGCTCTGGCCAATTTGTTTTGGTAGGAGTTTCCTTATTTGGATTTCCCTCTATCAGTGAAATCACAGGTCTGATCCCCAAAATAAATCCCTGTTGAAGAGACACGCATAAACTATTTCGAAGTTAAGATTTAAGATGATAATCCCTTAATAGCTCAATTTACATAGCTCTTTACAGTATACAAAACACTTTCACATATAATAACACCTTTCTTTTTTAAAGCACAAAGCTAAGTTTATTATCTGATTCATTCTCAGCAACCTATGAGTAAGGTAGGGAAGAATACTATTATTATCCCCATTTTACAGACTGAGAAGGTAAAATACTTCTCAAGATCACAGAACTCAATTCAGTAATTCAGTTCAGTTCAACCATCTTGCTATGTATAATTATCATGAGAAAGGTAGGGTTGCAAGAGCTAAGGATCCAGTGATCCATGACCTTCCTTCCTTCCTTCCTTCCTTCCTTCCTTCCTTCCTTCCTTCCTTCCTTCCTTCCTTCCTTCCTTCCTTCCTCCCTCTCTTCCTTCCTGCTTTTAGGTGAAAAGCCCAAGGTATTCATCTGTGTATACAATTTGCTAGATATTAACCTAGTTAGAAATTAGTTTAAATTTACTAGATATTAGTCTAAAAACATCAGGCCATAAGAAAAGTTACTACCATTACTTTCAGACAAGAAAGAATCCAAAGCTGGAGTAGAAGGCAAACGAGGTTTAATGCCCAGAAAAGGGCCCTGCCTCTTGGAGTCAGAAGATCCTGGTTTCGGTCCCTAGCTCTGCCATGTACATGACTCTGGACAAAAAAATTTCATTTCTCTAGGCCTCAGTTTTGTCATCTGTCAAACAGAGGGGTTGTGCTAGATGATCTTACTAGACTGTAGACTTCATGGGAGCAGGGTCCATGTCTCCTAAACTTTTTTTTATTTTCTGCATCCAGTGACTCCATCAGTAGGCCTTTAATTAGTGAACATTGAATGAATCAGTGAATCTCAGAGTCACTTCCAGCCCTATCACTCTATGCTTTCATGTCCTATCTGGCTCTGACATTGTGTTCTCATGTCCAGTTGTCATTGTTTCTGTGTTAAGAGCTTATCCAGCTCAGTGATTTTATTATCCTATAAGTCTGCAGAAAAGAGCCAAGCCCGGGTAAGAGGAGAGTCCTTGAAGATGCCATTGTCTCTTACTGTTGTCCCATCTGGGAAATTGTTAAATGCTCTGAAGCCTGAGTGAGCTGGGCAGGATAGCTATACTTTCTGGTTAGTGGTTTGGGAAATAATGTATATTCAAAAATGTTTTCTTTGAAAATACTGAAAAGCCAAACACCCCAGGGAGACACAGATTAAAGCCCTGATGGAGAGTTTCATCAGCACTTAATCAAAGACATTGATTGTTTTGGCTCTTTAAGGCCCCACTGGTAACCCTTGCATTGTTGTCTTTAAATTATGGGAACTTGTTCATTAGGGCTTCATTAAGGCCAGTCTCCATCTTCATATACTTGTTTTGTTGCTTCTGATCTTTGTTAAGTCATCCACATCCCTGTCTGAGTCCTCTGGCTCTCCTTTATCTTTTACTACACAGATTTCCTCCTCTATATTCTTGGCTCTACATTCATAGGCATCCTGTGGCTCATCTGAAGATCAGACCAGACCGCCTCCTATCCATGCTCTTTCCCAAGGTCCAAAGGACTTCTAAGTGCTCACAGGCATTGACAGTATCTCCTTGGCCAGGTACCACTTGCTTCAATTCTATCTATTGCCTATTGAGATGGTTTGTTGGCAGTGGTGACATCTGGACCATAAGAAAAGTTAGTGTGAATATAGCATGACTCTCAGAGGAGAAAGAATCCAAAGTTTGAGTAGAAGACAAATCAGGCTAAAAGCTCAGAAAAGGGACCTGCCTCTGGAGTCAGGTCTAGTGGTAGTGCATGTGAGGGAGGCAGAGAATGTGATACATGAGATGTCAGAAACGAGCCACCTGATCTTAGAGAAGCCAAGAATATCAGCATTCTGAGGGGCCCTGGACAAGCCAACCCTTTATCATTGGTGGATAAAGAAATAGGCTCCAAGAGATGGAATGATTAAAAAGGTCCTGCCAGTTCAAGGTCCAATAATACCATGAACCTCATTCTCCCTCAAACTCTTGAGGCTTGTTATCAGACAACTGTAATGAAGAACACTGATAATTAGCAATAGCTCACATTTCAGCAGAGCTGTCAGGTAGCCAAAGTACTTTCTTCTTCATAACAGCCTCATGAGGTTGGTGGTATAAGTATTACCATCCCCATTACACAGAGGAGAAATAGGAACAGGGGAGTTGAGGTCATTTCATATTCACACAGCTAGTGAGACTTGCTCAGGCTTTGATTCACATCCAGATCTCCTACCTCCAGGCCTAGCATTCTGTCCATTGCCCAGGACCAGTTTTCTCAGGGAGGTGTTTTTATGCAGTCAACATTATCATGCTATTTTTATACTGTGCAAAGTTTTATTCAGGAGAAGAAAATCCTACTTGTAACACTGTAATTCACTGAAGTTAGGTATCAAGAAATTAACAACAGTTGGAAAGTGATGATACAAAGACATGGTGTGAATTCATCAGGCCCAAATTAGGACAAACTAAGGTTACTTCCTTTTTTGGCAAGATCACTAGACTGCTAGATCAAGAACATGGTGTATTGGTGGGACAATGGTTAACACAGCTGTCTTCCAAACAGTTGATCTGGGTTGGATTTCTGGCCAATGAAGACTGAATTTGAGGCAGTTATATGGCATAATGTATATAAAGAGTGTCAAAGACCAGAGTTCATTTCTTGCTTTACACACTAAGTAGCTGTGTGATTATACTTAGTAGCAGGCCAAGATACTTACACTCCGTGCCTCAATTTCCTCATCTATAAAATAAAGGGGCCAGGTGATTTCTAATGTCTCAAGCTCTAAATTTATGATTCAGTGATAACCTGCAAAAATTTATGATGAGTTCAGTTTAAGATAGATTGCCTAGATTTCAGCCACGCTTTCCATGTAAGTGTCTCCTTGTGGCCAAGATGGAGGAGATGTAGAGTGGGCTAAATAAGGGTACATCTTGCTAGATTTGGAACTGGTTGAATGGTTGGACTCAGAGTTAATTAATGGTTTTTTAACCACATGGAAGAAGGATACCAGGGAATGCCCCAGGGATCTGAGGCCAGTGCCATTTAACATTTATATCAGTGACAGGAAACGCATAGATGGCAAGAAATGTACATTGGCAGTACTGGGAGAGATGTAGCTAACATGTTGGATGAGAGAATCAGGATACAAAAACATCTGAGAGTCTGGAATGCTGGTGAATCTCACAAAATGAAATTTCATAAAGAAAAATGTAAAATCTTACATTTGGGTTTAACATTTTCTAGAGCAACTACCAAAGTACAAGATAGAGGAGACTTGGTTAGACAACAGTTCATCTGAAAAAAATTTGGGTTTTTTTTGGCGGATTGCAAGTTCAATATGAGTCAATAGTATGACATAAATATGATCCCAGAATGCATTAAGAAAGACATAATTTCCAGAGTACTGGAGCTGATAGTCCTGTTATCCTCTGTTCTGATCCAATCGTATCTAGAACACATGATCTAGAGGTCTAATGAGGTTCCTTCCAACTCCAAAATTCTACAATTCTGTAAGTGTCTTTAGGAAGGACATTGACTGATCGAAAATGGTCCAGAAGAGAATAATGAGGAGGGCAAGGGTGAGGAGCTTGAGACAAGCTATGCTACGTAAAGATTAGCTGAAGAAACTAGAGATGCTTTAGCTGGAGAAGAGAAGACTGAGGGGGAATAGGACAGTTGTCTTCAAGTATTCAAAAACCTGGCAGTGGAAAGATGGACTTGCTGTGGTTGAGCAGGAGGCAGAACTAGGAAAGATGGGTAGAAGTTGCAAAGAGATCAATTTGGACTTCTTGTCAGGAAAAAATTCCTAACAGAGCTGTCCTAATGTGGAGTAGACTACTTGGGGAGCTGTATGTGGGCGGGGGGGAGGGCTTTCCTCTTACGGTAGATCTTCAAGCAAGTCAGATAAATTTTCCTCCCATGTACCTAGGCTTATATCACCTTTGACCTCTCATTTTCTTTCACTCCCATATTCACTATGTTACCAAGTCCTGTTGATTTTACCTTTGTAACCTCTCTTATATATGCCCCTTTCTCTCCTCTGATGCTGTGACCATCCTAATGTAGGCCCTCATCACCTTACTCCTAAGACTATTGCAATAGCCTGCTGATTGATTTCCCAGCCACAAGTCTCTTCTCCACTTCAGTTCATCCTTTGCTCAGCTGTCCAAGTGACCTTCATAAAGCTGAGGTCCAACCATGTCATCTCTCAATAGGATAAACTCCAGCGGCTGTATGTCACCTATATCAGATGTCTCTTTCTCACCTATATCTATATCAAATAAAAAATTCTCTTCTTTGGAGTTAAAAGTCTTTGATAATCTGACCCTCCCGACCTTTCCAGGCTTCCTACAATCTTACTTTCTCTCCTCCCCCGACCCTTCATTATACTTTGCAATTCCCTGCTATTCCTGGCACAAGACACTTCATCCCCCTACTCTGAGTATTTTCACTGGCTGTTCCCCATGCCTGGCATTCTCTTACTTCTCAAATCTGCCTCCTAACTTCCTTCAGGTTCCAGTTAAAAATCACATCTTCTACGAAAAAGCCTTTCCCTATTGGCCTTAATGTCAGTGCCTTCCCTCTCTTGTCTGTCTCCAATTTATCGTGTGTATCACTTGTTTGGACATAGTTGTTTGCATGTTGCCTCCCCCTTTACACTGTGTGCTTCTTGAAAGAGAGGACTATCTTTTGCCTTTTTTTTTTTTTTTTTTATGCCTAGCACTTAGCACAGTGCCTGACATGTAGTAGGAGCTTCATAAATGCTAGTTCACTCATTGACTTAACTCTGGAAATGGATGGATGCAATGCATATTCGCTGGTCCTCTGCATTTACTCTCAGCAAAGGTTAAGTGGTTCTCACTCGAAGAGCTACTAGCATTTCCTCTGAGATTATATTAGCCAGTCTCTACCCATACCTAATTTATTTTCTTTAAAGCACATTTTCATTGAGTAGTCTGAGTTTATAGACCTTGAACAAGTACAAATCCTTGATTTTAATTAGGCAAGTGTGTATTGGAAAAGGCAAAAATGCTTCCAAGTTATTCACTGTGTTATTGTTAAGGAGACTGAAAGAGTAAAAATGTCTTATTCAGAATTTCAGTTACTTTGTCTGTAAAAGAGTAATAATTTATATTTCTATACATTATGTTTTCCTTAAAGTAATCCCATGAGTTATGTACTGCAGTTCAACAAACATTTATTATTTACTAAACATATAATATGCCAGGCTAAGCACTAGGCACACAAAGACAAAAATCAAAGTCCTTGCTTTCTAGAAGTTTCCATTCAATTAGGGGAGATAACATGGGATACAGCATAGGGCCAGGAGTCAGGAAGACTCCTATTCCTGAGTTCAAATCTAGCCTCAGATACTTACTAGCTGTATGACCCTGGACAAGTCAATTTACCCTGTTTGCCTCAGTTTCTTCATCTGCAAAATGAGCTGGAGAAGGAAATGGCAACCCACTCCAGTATCTCTGCCAAGAAAAACCCAAATGGGGTCACAAAGAGTTGGGTGTGACTGAAATGACTGAACAATGCAAGATAATATATATGTACATGTACACATATATGTGTACCAAATAGGTCTACAGAACTGTTGTGCTGACTTCATTGTTGTGTGCCTGTGAAACCTGGATAGTCTACCAGTCCATGCAGTAGCCTGAATTGTTTCCATCTGAATTGTCTTAGAAAGATTCTGAAGATCACCTGGCAGGATAGGATACTGGACACAGAGGTCTTTCTTGAACTAACCTGCCAAGAATTCAAATTCTACTGCAGAGAGCGCAGCTCTGATGGGCTGGCCATGTTGTTGGAATGCAAGTGTACGCTTGCTTAACAGACTTAAAAAAAAAAAGACTGTGTGTATACACACACACATGTAATACATATAATAAATATTATATAATACATACCATCCTGCTACATATGTATATATATAATATATGTATATGTTTGTGTGTATTCAGAGTATGTAGAAAATGAATAAAAAGTAGTTTAGGGAGGGTGGGCACTAAAAGGGAGGGGAATTGTATCTTCTTTCATTAAAACTGTACCTGGAATAAGACTGAACCTTGGAATAATATGGAATTTATGTAATCTGGAAGTATTATGGACATAATCTGGAAGCCAATGGAGTTTAATGAGTAAGGAGTGGTGACAGGGTCAGGGCGATGCTTTAGGAGAAACACTTTGCCAGCTGAATAAAAGATGTGCTCTTCCCAGTACGGGGCGGAGATTTGAGGCTCTCAGCTTTGTGCACCTTCTCTGGCTGTCCTCCAGACCTGAAACACTCTGCCTCCTCACTTCTGCCTACTGACTTTGACTTCCCTGATTTCCTTTTAACCCCACCTAAAACGTCTTTTACAGGAAGTGTTTTCTGACTTTAACTGAAGTGGCTTCCTTCTGTTGTTACCTACTTATTTTGTATATAGCTTGATTTGTATATATTTCTTTATGTGTTGTCTCCCCTACTAGACTGCAAGGTCCTTGAGAACATAGTCTGTCATTTGCCTTTTTTTGTATCCCTGCAGTTTAGCACAGTGCTTGCCACATAGTAAGCACCTAATAAATGTTTATTTATTGTTTAATTCATAGGAAAACCAATTATAAGGTTATTGAAATAAAGAGAATTTAGGAGTGAGTGAGAGAAGAGGAAGTGGAGATATTTGGTATACACAAGCTGAAAAGGGGAGAAGAGATATTATTGTAATTGCCATCATATAAATCATATAATGCCATCATCATAACTAGCAGGGATGTTGGATCAAGTGAGGGTTTCTTAAGGATGAGGAGTCTTAGCCATGTTTGTTGGCAGCACCTAATGACGAGAGAGAGAGAGAGAGAGAGAGAGACAGAGAGAGGAGAGAGAGAGAGAGAGACAGAGACAGAGAGAGAGAGAGAGAGAGACAGAGACAGAGAGAGAGAGAGAGAGAGAGAGAGAGAGACAGAGACAGAGAGAGAGAGAGAGAGAGAGAGAGAGAGTAAAGATTAAAGAGAAAGTAGAAATGATGGTAGGGGACATATGCTGAAGAGCCTGGGAAGGGATAGGATCGAGGGTGCAAGTCTTGACAAAGGAGGAGGTCCACTTCATCATCAGACAGAAGTACAAGAAGACATAGTGAGATGAGATGTTTGACTCGTATGAGATGAAGAGGAGAACTCTTTTTTAAAATGAAGTATGAGGCAAGGTTCTCATTTGAGGGAGTGGGGTGAGGGGTACAATGGCAAGCTCCAGGAGGGATGAAAAGGTTTGGCATAGCCTCTATGGTAAGTGGTATAGAGAACTGATCAGTGAGATATAAAAGGACTGATTGCATTGCTTTGGTGAGGGTCCAGTTGAGATTATATAACTTTCATCTGTGGTGGACTCAACATGCCCTCAAAGTTTTCTCCATCACTATGCAGTAGCATGCAAACAGGAGGAAGGAAGGAAATAAGCATTTATTAAGCACCTACTGTGTGCCAAGCACTATGCTAAGCTCATTACATATTTTATCTCTTTTAATCCTCACAACAACCTTGAGAGGTAGTTATTATTATCCCCATTTTGCCACAGAGGAAACTGAGGCAGACGGAAGTTAAGTGACTTGCCCAAGGTTACACACAGTAGTAAGTATCTGAAGCAGGATTTGAACTCCTATCTGACTGACTCAAAGGTCAGCACTCTATCCATTACAATACCTAGCTGCCTTCAACAAAGGAGGCAAGTGGTAGGTAGGAGTGATCCAGGACTGCTATTTGGCCAGGCATAATTAGCGATCAGACAAGGGAATCAACAAGTATCTATTAGCCAACTGTTAAGTGAAAGGCACTGTGTAATCTGGGGATGTAAAGGCAAAAATGAGACCATCTCTACCCTCATTATCCTGAAGAGGGTGGGGAAGAACCAAGTGAGATAATGGACGTAAGCCACTTTTTAATTATTCCCCAGGCTTTCCCCCAATTACACTCTAGATGGGGTTTTTTTTATGTGGTATAATTGAAAAAACCATCAGCTAGACTCAGGAGACCTGAGTTTTAGGTCTGCCTCTAACATCAAACCTGTTATGTGACTCTGGATAAGGTACTTAACCTCTCTGGGCCTCAGTTTCCTCATCTATAAATTGACTATGATGACCAAATGATCTCTGGGGTTCCTTCCGGATCAAAAGTTTTAGTAGTACTATTATGTGCTTTGTTTAGGTCTTTCTTGTCTATTTCTATCCAGCGGCTGGATTTAAGAAAGCTTCAAAATAAATTGTATTCAGGAGGCCTCTCCTCCCCCTTTCCTTGTAGCTTTGAATGCTGCTTCCACAGCTGGCTGTTTTTCAATTAAAACACAAGAAACCCTTAATTTCCATAACAAAGGTTTCTGCCACTCTTAGCCTCCTGAGCCTGCTTCTGACTGAGGTGACTATTATCAGCCTTTCCTGAGGGCCTCGATGAGTGTTAGAGCCCTTGGAGGTTATTTTGTGAATGTCTTCTTGGCTCCCACCCATCTCGGGGTGACCGGATGTGGAGAAGATGAGTATCTGATCAGAAGGAGGGTATCGTTTGGCGTCATGATAATATACAAGATCCCCAAGCAAGGATTATTATTATTTTATTCCATTTTATTATTATTCTGAATTCAAATCCTACCTGATTTATTATTATTTCTGTTTTAAAGATGATAAACCCGAGGCTCAGTTTTTAAATCTAATAATAGTGGATACATGTAGTAAGTAGCAGAACTGGGTAGGACTCAGGAGATGGGTCCCCTGCACAGCTTCCATCTGTACAAGTTCAAGACTGGACTCTGAACATTCTCACAGGGGCAGATTGATCTCTCCCATTCCCGTAGTCTTCTCCCTCCTCTTTATATTCTTTGGTTTCCAGTACACTAAATGTGTCAAGGGGCATGGAGCCCTTTCTGTCTCTTTATTCCTATCACCTGTCTTTCTGCAGTCCTACCTGAATGCCCCCTCAGAACCTAGACACGGAGAGAAGATAAGGAGCATGACATGTAGATGGAGAGATCAGCTGCCATAAGCTCCTCCATTCTCTTCCCAGCCTCTCTCCTTCGAGGTAATGGGTTCTTCCTCCTCGCTGGAGGTTTTGCACTGAATGGTCTTGGAGGACCACTTATCAGGGAAGTGGTTGAAGGGAATTCTTGCTCCATTATGAGTTGAACCAGAGGGCCACTGAGCTGCCAACTCTAAGATTTTGTGATTCTGTAATACTCTACACTTCAAAACCTCTGATAGCCTTACCTATCCTCTACTGCTTTACTCAGTGTTGGAGGAAGAGGCAGACCTTCATGCCAGTGTCAACCCTTGTGCTCTTGTGCCAACTTGTGCCCTTGATCCTTTCCCCTCCTGGTGCCTGCCCCATCTCTCACCATTCATCTTCCATTTGTCATTTTGGTAGTGCTTTAAGGGTTACAAAGAGGTTTTTGCTTACCTCATTTTATCCTCACAACAATCCTGTGATGTAGGAGCTATTATCCCATTTTACAGATGAGGAAACTGAGGTTGAGAGAGATTTAAGTGAATTGTATAGAGTCACACAGATAGTGTCTGAGACAGGATTTGAATTCAGAACTTCCTGGCTCCAAGTCCAGTACTTTATTCGATCCCTCCCATGCACAACTAAAGTCCTAGAAAGAATTGGCTACACTTGCTGCTTCTACTTCCTCACTCTCTCCCAACCCCTTGAAATCTGGTTTTCAAACCCACCCATCTTCTGCAACTGCTTTCTCTATGGTGAGGAATGACCTTTCAACTGATGGATTGGATGATCCTTTCTTGGTCTCTTTTCAACTTTTGACCCTGTTGACTACTTCCTTTTAAATACTCTTTTCTTCCTTGGCCTTCTGTGATGCAATTCTCTCCTACATGTCTGACTGGTCCTTTTTAATCTCCTTTGTTAGATCATCATCCATTTACCACACAATTAGCAAGGACATCCCTTATGGTTCTATCCTGGATCCTTTTCTCTTCAAAGAGATATTGAACAAGCATAAATATCTTCTATTAATCTCTCTCTATATATTGAAGAGATAATGGTTTAGTGTCAGAAACTAAGGATTTTGAACCCTCTTCCAGTTTCTCTCGGCTGTCCCTTGTCTCTGCCCCATCACTTTTCTTTGGAAGATTTGTCTTTTTCTTTTGTGTCTTCTGCATCTGTGATCCCATTCTTATCACTTCCTTCCCTTTCTTGGGAGATACATCTTTTTTTTCAATAAATCATTTAGTAAGGACTTGTGATTTTCTTCACATGAGCCTTTCCTTTCTGGCATAGGTCAAAATCCCTTTACAACAGTCTTCAAGACCGATTATGTCATGATAAGGCATCAGAGTGGGACTTTACGTGGAAGACATTAAGTACCTGTCTGTATCTACTCTTGCTGAAGGTTTATAGCTAGGGAATATTTGCCAAGTAAGACAAATCAACCATCTTTCAAAATAAACTCTCTGAAGTGACCTTGTCATCCAGCTGTATGCAGTGTTGATCCATAGGAGCCACAAATCCTTACTAGCAAAGCCTTTAAGTAAAAGAATATTAGAAGTAAAAGAATGAGGAAAGATAGCCTTGTTTGTCTTAGTGGAAGATCAACCAATGACATTGTGACTGAACTTATGGGTTTAGCATAGATATCGTAGACTATAACAGCTGGAAGGGACTTCAGAACACAGAATATTATAATGAGAAGTGATCTTGGAACATAGAATGGGAGAATATACAAGCTGACAATTGGAAGAAACTTTTCTAGGTATCTACTTCAGCCCCGTTGATTTAACAGAGGAGGAAATTGAGGTCAAAATAGGTGAAATGACACTATATCCCTAGTTGATGTTGGAACTAGTACCAGAACTGAAATACTTGACCCTTGCATCACTACTACTACTTTCTATTTAACTATCTGTCTGTAATTTCTGTCATATCTATCTAGCTCATTCATATACCTAATCCTGAGAAGGGGATTCTCGTTCAGAGATGGATTGGGCTAGATAGCCTTTGAGGTCAAAGACAGGCAAGGCAAATGCTGATACTGGCAAAATTTATTTCTGGGCCCCTCAAAAGTAATTTGTTTGGTTCCATTTTCTCCATAGCTAAAAGAAGTTAATCACTGAAAGTGAGAATAATGCCCAGAGTACCAGATTGAGTTTCTCTATCTACTGCCAAAGTGAATTATTCATTAGCACTGGGGAAGAAACCTTGAATGGCTCCACCAGAGGTTTTAAACTCTTTGCTCGAGGGTCTGAGATGCAACTAATATCCAAGGCATTTGAATTAGTAACAGCACGTTATCCCTGGTGTAGACCTGGCCTGATTGATTTGTGTGCTCACTTTTAGAAAAAAGGTTTCTGGTCAAACATAGCCAAAAACAACAGTGTGAGTCACATCCTCTTAGGCGGAGGGGGCCGCTCCCCAGATCTCCCTGTTAGGGTGTCAGAAATTCAGGGGTTTGAACCCTGTACCTATTTCTTCTTCCATTTACTGGAAGGATCTGTCATTGGGTATTTTTTTTTTGTTTGTTAAAAAAAGCACTCCGTTTAGAGTCTTTCAAAATAAGCCATCTCAAGTGAATCGGTGAGCTAGTCAGATTGGCTCACTGCTGTTGCTAGGGAAAGTTCCTTATATATACTCTCAGAGACAGGCACTAGGCAAAGGGAATGAGGAGACTTTTTTCTTTTTCTTTTTTTTGCCAGATGTGGATTCTGAGTTGCTGAATTAGCAATTAAAGCTCTCGTCACTGGGATGATGCTTGTGTAGCTAATTGTCAGGGCTCTTCCTAGAGGTACCAGATGGAACACAGAGGATTGAGGTCTGACCACCTCCTCATCTCTTGGACCCTGAATTAAAGAGTCCTGTGATATAGCAATCTCCATTGGCCAGGCTTTGCCTTCAGGGACAATGTACTGTCATATTGTTAAGCCTTTTTAAAGATCTCTGCCAGCTCTTCATTCCAGGCTGTCTGTGATCAGGCCGATTCCAGATGTGTTCCCAGAAGGGTATAATGGTAATCCTTCATTTGAAGGGGTTGGGAATCAATGATGAGGGATGCGAGAATTGAAATTATGAAATTCTAGAACTGTTGTTACAAGCATAATGGTAGCAAGATTGAAAATATATCACAGTACTCCTTAAATGCCCTAGGAAATGTTATAGGCTTAAAGGTTTGCTTTTTTTTTTTTAGTTCCAGGCCCTCTAGTTCAAAAATCAGATTTTTGTAGGTTTTACGTAAATATGCATAGCTACTTACTTCAAAGAGCTGCAGTCCTTCCCTTAGAGTGACTAAATAGCAAAACAATAGATTAAAAAAAATTATAATAATCTTATCTCATTCCAGGAAGGAGAGAAAATAGAGATTTAGTGAAACTTGAAAGCCACAGCCACACCTAAGCTGGAGCCACCGAGGTTTGCTCTGGGGGGAGAATTTAAAGGGTATGAAATTTGGAGGGCAAAAAATAGATTATGTTCTGTGTCAGCCAAGGTGAAGAATCAGGTGAAGGAAGCAGCTGGCCCAAAAATAGAGAAGAGATTTGGGTCTAGACAGTGGTCCCTGTCCTTTCCTTCTCTGTCCCATAAAACCAATTCACCCTCTCCTGTCCCCTTTTAAATGTCTCCAGCCTTTGACAATGATCCAGGTGCTACCTTCCCATCTCCTCTGTGTGGAAGGGAGCCTTACCAAAGCTTCTGTGGTAGAGCTGAAAGAGTATAGGACCCCAAATTCTGTGAGATGGACCAGATGGGATTCTATCCTCTAAGATATAAGAGTAACTAATTCTCCCTCTCACTTGACTAAATTTGTTATAACTATATCTTGGGTCATGTTTGCATCATGTATTACAAAACTGATCCAATAGCCCATTTTCTGCTGCTTCTCCATTCTGGTTTGCATAGCAATGGCTGCTTTGGGCAGCAGATGCCTAGTTAATGAAATTACTGGTTGTGGTTCCTCTGTCCTTGCTGTTGTAGAAATGAAGGGACTCTCTTGAAGACAGCATGTTGGTATAGTGGAAAGAGTAAGTTCTAAAGTAAGAAGACCATAATCTGCATCCTAGGTCTAACATTCACTAACTGTATCTACCTGGGCAAGTCATTTAACCACTTTTGGTCTCAGTTTTCTCATCTGTAAAATGGGGATAATTCTACTCAAACTATTATTTCATAGGGTTGTTTCAAGAAAAGAAGCACTGTGTAAACTTAAACTGTGATATTGGTGACTAATTGTTATTGTAGCTAGGAGAATGTCTTACTAAGTCTCCATAGTGGGTACTGACCTCTGCTCAAAAATAGTTTGAGAATGTGGAGGGCAGGAACAGTATTTTTTTCTTATTCTTATTTGACTTACAATGCCTGGCGCAATAAATATTTGTTAGATGACTGAATAAATGATTTGCCTCTACAAATAGGACACAACAGCAAATTTTATACAATGAAATGCTTTGAAGGGTGCCTAGGCTGTACTTTATAAGTCTTTGCAATTCCCAAGCATAAAAAAAGAAAAGACTTTAAATTTGTTCTGTAAGATTTAATCAGGAATGAGAGGAACTGCTAGATGAATAACAGTCTGCATGGAATAACTACAAAGTCCTTCTCAAAAAGGAGAAACATATTTTTGAGTGAATTTAAACTCAAATTCTCAAGCAATCAAGGACAGTCATAGACTGAAAGGAAATAGGGAAATGGCAAATGTGATTTCCTGTGAAATAATCCCACTTAATCACAGCATAGAGAAGACTTACCATTCCATGATGGAAAGAGTGCTGTGTTGGCTGTCAGGAGACTCGAGTTCTAGCTCCAAGTCTTCCAGTGAAGTTTCTGTGTGAGCCTGGGCAAGCTGCTTTACTTCTAAGGACTCAAGTTTCTTCTGTATAAAACAGATGAGTTGGACAGTATGAGCTCTAATTTTGGCTCTGCCATGTACCCTGTGTGACCTTGGGCAAGTCATTTAACTTCTCTGATCCTCCACAACACTGGGGAAAGCATTGGATTCTTATTCCAAGTATAATTTTGTGTCATGAACCCCATGGGGTTATTGGGAAGGAAGCATTTTGTAAAACATAAAGCTCTTTATAAGCATGAGCTATTCTTATTGCCTTCTGAGAATGAATGAGTACAATTTTTCCTAAGTAAACCAAACGCTCTTTAAAGATGCTGCATCTTTTAAGACACTAGTTAAAAGAATGGATGTCAACCACAAAGTTGAAATATTTTAAAGCAATTTGTCAGGCATTCACTTATGCTTAGTGAGGCTAGTTACTTAGGAACAGACTAGCTTCAACATAGTGAGAGCAGAACTAATCCCAGGGACAAAGAACTGACATAAAAGAGGAAGGGGATTAAACCAAAGTCAATACTAAAGAAATAAATGGAGGAAAATACTGGTCTAATAATCTGAGCATGTGAATGGATTAAACAACTCAGTAGAACAAGAGTGACAGAATGGATAACAAAACAAAACCCCCCAAATGTGTTTAATATGAGACACATCTAAAATGTAAAGGCACATACAGAACAAAAATTACTATATAAATCCAGAAAATTTACTGATGAATCCAAAAAAATGGGAGTTATAATCATTCTATTAGATAAAGCAAAAGTAAAAAAAAAAAATCACAGTGTAATAAAGATAAGGAGGAAGACTACATCATGCTTAAAGAAAACACAGGAAATGAACCTATATAAATGCTAAATGAATCAACTGGTATAATATTTAACTTCATAAACAAAAAGTTACTTGAACTGTAAAAAGTGATAGTAAAGCCTTAAGTGTAGAAAACCTTAATGTTTCTCTCTCAGAGTTGGACAAATCTAAGAGGAAAATAACCACAAAGGAAAATATGGAACTGAATTTCTGGAAAATTAGGACCTGAAAAACTTAGAGCATTTCCTGAATGGGAACATTAAAGAATGCACCTATTTCTCAGCACCATATGGTACCGTTAAAGAAGAGATCATGTGCCAGGACACAGAGAAATTCTAAATAAAGGCTTTAAAAAAAGAAGAAATAATAAGAATATCCTTTAAAGATTATAATGTAACAAAAGAGTAATTAATACAGGGAACACAAGCAAAACCTACAGAACTAAATGGAGACCATTAAATGATATCATTAAATGACATTTTGAATTCCTGGGTCAAAGAGTAAATCATAGAAACAATTAATAATCACGTGAAAGAGAATGAGCCTTGAAAGAAGATAGGAATTCTGGGAAGTGGTGTTGAGAAGGAAGGGCATTCCTAGTATGGGGTAAGTGCATGGAAATGGGAGATGACAAACCAAGTTTAAGGCAATGACTTCTAGTCCAATTTGCCTGAAACCTAGAGTATGGGAGCAGAGAGTATAATAAGTATGGAAAGGTAGATGGGAGCTACATTGTAGCATTAGATTAAGGAATTTGTATTTTATTCTTTCAGCAACAGGAAGCTATTGAATATATTCAAGTGAAGAACCCTTTCTGACATTTATAAGCTATATGACATCAGCCTGAGTGAGATGGGGAAATCCAGTCTTTAAAAAAAAATTCTTGTCTATACTACATAGACCATTTTCAAAAATTAAGAAAGAAAACATTTTACCAAACTTATTTTTGTGATAACTAATATTGACCGAATACAGGGAAGGATAAAGGAAAAGATTTGGGCCAATTTACTAATGAATATGAATTCAAAAATTTTAAATAAAATCCTAGGAAAAAGAGTACAGCTATATATCTAAAAGTGCTCAATGTGATAACTATGAAAAATGGATACCAGGAGTTAAAAAATGATTTGACCCTAGGAAACAGTTAATATAAACCATTCTTAATCAAAGAGGAGATTCTTCTACATCCTTCTTATCTTGTTTGGAAGTAGTAATCTGCTGATTTGAAGGACACAAGAAATATTAAGACAAATTTTTTTAAAAAAGTTTTACTGATACCTTTTGTATATCACAATAAAGTATCTTGGATGTGTCTTGCCTCCCCTTTCCTTTGTAACAAAGAAAAACAAATTCAACTTATGCTATGACTATATCTGAAAGTTTAGGAACATTCCATAACTATAATCCCCAAATTTTCCAAGGAATCATTTACCTAATAAGCTATTATTAAACAAAGGAGGGAAATGCATATCTTTATATCTTTTCTGCTAAATACTGCAGAAAATTTTCTGCAAAGCCAAGACACAATTTTCTCTGCCTACTTGGAATTTATAGTCTAGTGATAATATTGATAGTTATATCTGCATATTGTAATAATTTGTGAAGCAGTTTATACACGCCACATATTCACAAATGACTGCGATATGAAATAATATATAAGAAGGATGTGAAAGGGGGTAACCAAAATGCTATCTGTAGTGAGAAGGATATTTTAGGATTGGGGAGACCAGGGCATGTTTGTAGGTAGCTGGGAGGGAGCCAGTAGGAAGGGAGAAACTGAAAGTAAAATTCTAACTAGTATGAGGCAAACTTGGTTTTGCCTCAGTGCACCAGCACAGTACATGGGGGAGGTGCACTTCCTTCCCATGATGACTGTCATTCTTGTGCCCTCTGCACCTCCACTGACCAGTTTGGTGATTCCAAGAGCCACTACCCTGTCCTGCCCAAACAGGATTTCGTTATTTTGAGGTTCTCTCAATACTTGTGGAGGTAAGGTCCAAGTTGCTCCCTCTCTGCAGAGGTAAGATTCTTACTCTTTATAGTTCTTCTCTCCTCCCCTGAGTAATTCTAGTTGGGGTTTTAAGGTGTGATAAAAAGGGAATAATGGTTAGATCAAGGTTGTTATAAACATTTGCTCAAACTAGGCCCCAGACTAGGGAGTCTTAATGTGTGTGTGTGTGTGTGTGTGTGTGTGTGTGTGTGTGTGTGTGTGTGTGTATGGACCTCTTTGGCAACCAGGTGAATCCTATGGACCCCTTCTCAGAATAATGTTTTTAGATGTATAAAGTAAAACACATAAGATTTCAAAAGAAACCAATTATACTTAAACATAGCCATCAAAATATTAAAAACAAAACAAAACACAAAAGTTCACAGACCTCAGGTTAAGAACTCCTGCCCTAGAGCAAGCAGGACGAGATAGGATCAAGGGTGTAATTAGTCAGGAGGACTGAGTTTCATCACCCATTTTCCTTCACTCCAGTCCCAGAGAAATTGGTATTCCTACTCTTTTTTTATTAGAGGTCTGGACCAACCATGAGTAGGGCTACATTTTCTAGGACAGAACTGAAGGAGGAGAGAATGGGTGAAAATACTGAGTTTGAAGGAATAACAATTCATATTTCTATAACGCAATTCAACAAGTATGTTTTACCTGGCAAGATACAACATGTCATAGATGAGTAGATGCAAAGTATATGCAAAATAAAGTAGTTTCTGAGGAATGGAGCACTAATAATTGGACAAATAAGTACTTAGAGTTTACAGAATACTTTCCTTACATCAATCCTATGAAGAAGGCAATGACAATGTTTTTCAGTCCCCTTTTACAGATGGGAAAACAGAGGCCCAGAGAAGTTACATGACTTGTCCATGACCACACAGGTAGTAAATGTTAGAAATGGACTAAAACACTTAGTCCTACTGATTCTAAGTCTATTTGACTCTCCACAACATGAGAGAGGGAAGAAGAAGGAGGTTAAGGGAGATCCTCAGAATTTTCAATACCTAACAAAAGAGAGTCCCACGAGGAGAATTTCAGAGTTAGTTATCAGTGGAGATGATGAGGAAGTTACACAGTTGGGTATGTTCACAGGCCTGGTTTTTGAACTTAACTTCTTCTTTTCCCAAGCTATATACCACAATAACAATATATATTGACAGTATTTTACTTGGTAAAAGAGGAAACTCTCTGAATGGATAACATGGTTTATGGTACTCCATCATGTTTTATGGGACTTGAATTCACCTAAAAAAATGACCATGTTTTCAAGAGTCATTATCTTCAGTACTTAGTGGCAACCTGGAACATTCCCATTATGGTGATGTTTAGGGTGCCTTGAGTGTTTTCTCTCAGGACTGGAGACTCAGAGCTAGCAGGGACCTGCGAGGCCCATAATTGAACAGAAATTCCCTTTATTATATCTCCAATAAGGAAGTCATCCAATCTCTGCTTGAAGGGATGGGAAACTGTTACCTCCAGAGGCAGGTAGTTTGGGGACAACTTCAATTGTTAGGAGCTAGCCTAAATTTACCTCTTTTCACCTTCCTTGCTCCTACTTCTGACCTTTGGGGCAAAATCGAACAAACATGACAGGCCTTCAAATGACTGAACAGAGGAGTCATGCTATCCTGTGAATCTTCTCCAGGCTAAATATCTCCATTTCCTTCAATGGATCCATGCTGTCTTTTATCATTGTCCAGGGAACCTCTTTTAAGTATGTGGAGAGTTCACACTGTAATTTGAATTTCAGGCCCTGGTTTCTCTCACTAACAATAATACCTAATCAAACAATGAGTGATATTCTTTCCTCACCAGTACCTCTCATTAGTATTAGCTCACCTCTAGACATATATGTCTCCAAAGTCTTTTTGGTGCTGTTTTTGGTTGTGTCCAACTCTGGGAGACCCCATTTTAGGTTTTCTTGGCAAAGGTACTGTAGAGGTTTGCCATTTCCTTCTCCAGCTCATTTTACAGGTAAGGAAACTGAAGCAAACAGGGTTAAGTGACTTGCCCAGGGTCACATAGCTAATAAGTGCCTGAGGACAGATTTGAACTCAGGCAGATTCTTGACTCCATGCCAATATCCACTGTGTCACCTAAGCTATCAAAGACCTCACAGTCACAAGCCTTTTCTGACTTGGATCAGATTGGATTCTGATTGAATCTTTTTTTTCACTATTTTATAGATAAGGAAACTGAGACTTAAGAGGGTTTAAGTAGGCCTAGTTTTTCTTCCACTAAATAGCAGTTAATTAGTAGATATGGTTACCAGTGAGGTTAAGGAGAATACTCATCTGATAAATATGTAGCACTTCCTAAGACAAGATATACAGCACCAGGGCCTTTCCCCTAGTCTTAATGTCCTTAACTTTTTTGTGTCACAGACACCCTTTGGCAGTCTGGTAAAACTTGTGGACCTCTTCTCAGAATAATGTTTTAAATGCACAAAATAAAATACTTAAGATTACAAAGGAAACAGAATCATTAAAAAATATAAACGTACGTTTGAATGTATGTATGTATCTATCTACCTGCCTATCTGTCTAAAAGTTCACAGGCCCTGGGTCAAGAATTTCTGCCATAGAGTAAAGCTGCCATAAAGTACACTGGAGAAATAAACCATGCATCTGTGAAAGGTGAGCATGTACTAAGTTCCAAATGAGCCAAAGAGACACTGAGTTCAGTTGCCGTTCAGAGGGTGGAGTGATCCTGGAGGGTTAGATGGTATCTTCTCACAAGTCCACTGATTATGCCAGTCTCTTGATTCAGTCGGCATATTTTGTTCTAAAGATGAACAAACACTATGAAGCTTCACTCTAGGCTGGCCTGAAGACATGGATAGTTATTTTTGGTTCCTATTTTATAAAAGCTCATCTCAAAAAAAATAGTAACATGGAACTTACAAACTCACAGAATCTTAGAGTTGGAAGGGACATCTACTACACCTGGACTCTAAACAAGAATCTTCTCTTCCACATTCCAGTACAAATTCAATCCAATCCAAACCAATAAGCCTTCATTAAGCTCCCAGTGTGTGCAAGACTCTGTGCTAGGTGCTGGGGATTCAAAGACAAAATGGAAAACGTTCCCTGTCCTCAGAGAATTTACACTTTACTGAGTATCAATCAATAACAATTTATTCAACACTTACTGTATTCCAGTCAACTGAATCTTTGCATTAGGCAAAATTATGCATTATGTAGGACCAGTAATAAGAATCCTTATTTTCTTGGGTTATTCGTTTGTGACTTTTAATCCCTCTTACCCCCTATCCTCAAATGCTACCCTCCTCCTCCCTTGCCTCCCCAACCAAAGAAGTATTTGTAAGAGTGTTCCTGAGCAATGTGCATTTTTTGTAAGTTATTATAGCCAAGAAAATTAAGAACAAATGACGTCCAAGTCCAATGGGGTGAGGTCTGTATACATTGAGGGTCTTAGATCTAAGTCTTTCTAAGAGTCGTCTATAGAACTATATATTACTTAACTGAGCTGTGATGTTCTACGAGAATAATTGGATTTTAATAATTTTCATCTCAAGATTGATTATATGGAGGCAAGGCTTCAAGTGCTGGAAGTAGCACATAAACTGCTTGTAACAGAGCTCTGAAGGGATTTGTAGAAGAGGAAATGGACTATAAAAACCAAGCACTACAAATGAACATGTCCACCTGTAAAATGGGGGTAATGATACTGGTGGTATTGTACCTACCTTATAGGACCTTATAGGACTTCTTTTTGTGAAGAGAAGATTTTGTAAAAATGTAAAGTGCTGAATAAATGCAAGCTATTACTGCAATTCCCATCTTTCAGATGAGGAAGTTGAGGTCCAGAGAGGGGAAGTGACTTGTTATATCTCCTCAACCCCCACATAACGGAAGTCCTTGAGGACAGGGACAACTTTGCTTTTTTTCTTTGTATACCTAGGGACATGCTTTATACATTGTTACTGTTGTTGAGTCATTTTTTCAGTTGTGTATAACTCTTCATGACCCCATTTGGGGTTTTCTTGGCCAAAGTTACTGGAGTGGTTTGTCATTTCCTTCTCTAGCTTATTTGACAAGTGAGGAAACTGAGGCAAACAGGGTAAAGTGACTTGCCCAAGGTCACACAAGCTAGTAAGTGTCTGAGGCTGGATTTAAACTCAAGAAGATGAATCTTCCTGATTTTAGGCCCAGCACTCTGTCCACAATACCATCTCTAGCTGCTCTACCCTTTGTATAGCTTCTACACAATAGGCACTTAAATATTGTTAACTGAATTGAATTCAACCCACTAAATGGCAGAGCCAGGGCTTAAATTCAAGACTTCTGACAAACATTTTAGGTTTCTGTTCTTCTGGGCACTAGAGAGTCAGGGGAGGAAGTACAGGAGCTGAGAACTAAAGGGGTTCATCAGCACTGTGGCAAGACACGGAAGTACAGGACATGGATACGTAGCATTCAGAGTCCTATGGCAAGGGTGGGATGGTATGCACTACTGCACAACAAATGGTTACTGAGCGCTGAGGATATGCAAGGCACTTTGCACCATAGTCAGTGAGAAACAGCCAATATAAATATCTCAGTTGGGTTCTCTTTGATTCAAGTTAAGGTTAATAGGGAACATCTGTACTGCTTAGGTGATCCTGGAGGGCAGAATGAAAATGGATGTTCCAAACATGATTAATGATGAGAGTACAGCATCCTTCCTGAGACTTGACCTAATCCCCCGACAAGTGATCTCTCTGTTCTCCATATTCCCAGGGACTTCTGGACCTCTCATATGGCACTTAGAACTGTCTTCCTTGGATTGTAGTTATTTGTATACACTAGGCCCTTGTATTGTCACTAGGATAAAAGCTCACTGAGGGCAGGGACCAAGTCTTACTCATATGTATAATGCATAGCATAGAACTAAAACAGAAGAAATAAGTGTTGGAATGACTCTTGTGCAATGTACTGTGTACCTTCCAATTTTCAGCTTTTTCCAAGGCTCCTACCTTTAAGACAATAGTAGTGGATTGGGGTGGTGGCAGTAGTAGGAGTGGTGGTGGTGGTGATAGTAGTGTTGGAAGTACTCATAGTAGTCCTAACACGTGACATTTCATATCACTTGGCATACATTCACATTTGACCTGCACAACAACCCAATGAAAGTAGGTCCATTTTATAACTGAGAAAACTGAAATTCAGAGAGGGGAATGGAAGGGAAGGGAAAAAGCATTTATAATAAGCACCTACTATGTGCCCAAACACTGTAGTAAGAACTTTATAAACATCATCTCCATGATTTACTCCATGTCACATGCATTCAAACCCCAGTCTGCCTGGTTCTGTCTGCAGCCCTCTATTTATTATAAGTACTGAGGTATTCTTCTGATCCCTGGAGGGAGAATTATGGCTACTCCTCCAGGTAGGACCCACGATTGTGTATGGCTGTTGTAGGTATAAAATAGGTCCTGGAAGTTGAAAAAAAAAAGGACCATAGCATTGTCCCCAAGACATCAACATATCAGTGTCTGTCAGAGCTGGAAGTAGCCATAAAGATTATCCAGTACAATTCTCGTTTTATATTCTTTTTGTCAAAATGTCCTTGGGCAAGTCACTTAAACTTTTGGAGCCTCAGTTTTTTCTCATGTGTAAAATGGAAGTAATACTACTTGTACCACCTACCTCACAGAGATGCTGAAGGATTTTTTTTTTGCAAATATTAAGGCATTTTGTAAATATTATTATTGCTATTAGTAGTAGTAATAAACTGTAAAGCACTGTATCATTTTAAGATAGTTTTATTAACTTCTATTGTAAAGACTGGCTCTACTCTGAATTGTGTGACTCTGGCCTCCACTCCATCTCCAGTCTCCAGGTATCTGATTTGGCTGTCCCCATCCCAAGCCTGGAATACTCTCCCTCCTAATCTCCTTCCTTTAAGTATCAAGTAAAGTCTCACTCTCTGTAGGAAACCATTCCAGATCCCATTAATGCTAATTCCTTTCCACATAGATTATCTTCAATTTATTCGCGTATATCTTGTTGGTAAATATTTGTTTGAAAGTTGTCTTCCCTATTAGAATGTAAGCTCCTTGCGGTTAGGGACTATCTTTTATCTTTCTTTTTATCCCTAGCACTTAGCACAGAGCCTGGTATATAGTAGGCACTTAATAAATGCTTGCTGCCTTGACTCTGGGAACTGTTCAAGGAGAGGGTAAATGCCACCTGTCAGGGATACTTTAGAAATGTTTCTTACTCTGGGTGAGATTGACCTCTAAGGACTTCCAGATCAAGGGTTTGGGGTGAAGTTCCTTCCAAGTGGGAAATTTTCCCATTTTCTGACATTGTGTTTGAAAGAAATGCTGAGGTCCTTAAAGTCACCCAGCTGGTAAGTAGCTGAACTGGCACTTAAGCCCTGCCAGGCCTAAAGGCCTGAGGGCTACCCAAGTCTTCCCTTACCTCTATCGGAGGTCTTCGGTTGGCCAAACCGGATGCTTGTATGAGAGAAAGGACGTTCCAGAGTCGAACAAGGGTTGAGCTTTTTTTCAGGGTCTAGTTACAAGTGCAGGGGAATTCTTCCTTAGGAGGGAGCGAAGAATCTCCCAAGGAGGCAAAGATCTTACAATAAGAGATTGGAAGTAGAAGTATAAGCGGGGAGAGAGGGGGAGGGGAGAGAGGAGAGAGGAAAAGCGGAGCCTTGTTGTCCTGTCCGCTCCGGCCCCTCCGCCCAAGAGAGCTTTCAGGCTTTCCTGATCCTACTTAAACTCTCCAGCAGCATAGTTTGCATCTGAATACCGTGCTGTTAGATAACAATAGTGTGCCCAGATCCGGGACAATCTCGAGGGCGGGGAGAGCTCTCTCCCATCATGTTTCTCACGGGAAGAGGCGGAAATACACGAGATAGCTCGGTTCACCTTGATTCCCAGTCGTTTCCTGGGGGGGCCTCGTGAGAACTCTAAGATTTAGAAGTTCCCACCTTTACCCGCCCGAGACTGTCCACCTGGAATTGAGCTTCCATCCCCAGCAAAGCCCCAGTCTCCTCACTCTGGGAGGTAGAGAAGTTGCTCTACTATGCCACATTCTTTGCCTCCTCAAAGAACTAGAGTGTTTTTCAAGCAGTGAGTGCTATTCTAAATCTAGAGCATAAGATGTGAATCACTGAAAGATTAAAGTAAATTTCATGAGATCATATAAAGAGGCCAGTGATCCCAAAGTGCTCCGTAAGAGCAATGTTTTTTTTCTTAATTTTTTTTATTACTGAAGTGTAGTTTGGTTATTGGTCTTCCCACTGTCTGTGAGCTGTTACCTGATAAAAAGATGAACCATAGAAAAAAAGCGATTATTCTGGTATCAAAGCTTTGTTCTTAAGTACTTTTCCCTTAATAAGCACTAGAGCACTTGGTTGTTTACTTCCTGTTTTTAAAAATCACGTGAGCAAGGATGTGATCTTACAGTACAATAAGGAAGACCAGGGATCCAGGATTATCGAGGTGATAGACCTACTGTATTATGCACTATACTGAGGATATTATTTTAATACAAATACAAAATTAAATTTTAAATTTGATAGATGCATGTCTTTTGAACATTAAAAAAACCCATCCTGCTGAACTAACAAATAAGATAAACTGGGTAGTGATTTTTTCATATTTTGACTGACATAAGATTTTCCACAGGACTTTTAAGTACTGAGCTTTCATTCCTTGAGTATTTAAAATGTGATGTAACTTCCAAAAAGAATTGACTTAGACATAGCTTTTCAGGCACATGTCTAATGAGTGGATGAGTTCTGCTTGACTGAATTGGATTCAGTCGTAGACGCAAGTGAAGATCCATCGACATTAAGGGAAGATTAGGAAGTCACATACTTTTCATCACACCATCCTTCTTTGTGTTTGATGGTGGCTTTTTTATTTTCCTCTCATCCTCTCAAAGGCAAAGGAAATGGACTCTAAAGGATAGTACACAGAGTCAGGTGGAAAAGCAACACCTGTTTTGCTTTGTTTTCGTTTCCTGTTTGAAGAGGGTTATGGGAAGTGTCAGAACAATGACTGAATAGACTAGCCTGAGAGATGTTGCCAAGAGGGTTTCCAAATCAGGACCTCCTGGTGCATTGAGTTTGTAAACTAAGATGTATTCTAGGATGTTTATCAGCAATCCTACTGGCATCTTGTGAAATAAAGAAGTCTATTTAAAAACTGAAAGCATCACTTTGTATTGTATAGAAAGCCTTTTCTTATCCCTCTAGATCCTAGTACCTTTCCTCTCAGAATTATCCTATATATGTGGAGAAATTCTTTCCAGGACAATACCTAGAGAAGAAGATATAATGGGAATTAATTTTTTTTCCCTTAAGCTTTAGATCAAATCTAGCAGATGTTTGGTGTTGTTGAGTCATTTCAGTTGTGTCCGACTCTCTGTCATATTTGGGATTTCTTGGCAAAGATGCTAGAGTGTTTGCCATTTCCTTCTTCAGTTCATTTCATACACGAGGAAACTAAGGCAAGCAGGATTAAGTGACTTGCCCAGAGTCACACAGCTGGTAAGTGTCTGAGGTTAGATTTGAATTCAGGGAGATAAGTATTCCTGACTCCAGACCCAGCACTCTATCTACTGAGCCACCTAGCTACCCCCAAGTAGATGTCATCCCCACAAAAATCAAATTCACACAGGCAGTTTTATTCAACAGTCATTTGATAAGCACTTACTACATACAAAGTATTATGCATAAAGATGAATAAATTAGGAGCCATGCTACTAAGGGAGTTTGCAATTTAAGAGGGGATTATCAAACAGATAACTATAATACAATTAAAAATGCTCATTTCACATGAGAAGTTTGAACAAAGTTCTTGGAGAGAAGTAGAGTGCGGCAAAGGGAAAGGGAGGCTTCATGGTTGAGGGGGTCCTTGAACCGGGCTTTGAAGGGTGGGAACAGAGATGGGGTTGGGGAGGAGAGTGAATGTAATTATTACCCTTCTGGCCACTTTGCTAAATCAATTCTATTTACTTAGGAGATACAGCTGGGATGTGGGAAGATTACGTGTAAACTCCTCTGTCTGGCATTTAAAGCCTTCAGATGCTTGTTGAGTCATGTCAAATCAAGTCAAGTCAAGAAGTCAAGTAAATAAGCATTTTTTAAAGACTTACTGTAACCTGGTCCCAACTTCTCTTTCTGGTCTAATATATTATATGTTAATTTACTTTCTACATTCTACAGTTCATCTGAACTGTCCTTGTTCCTAACATACTATCATCCATCTGCTGCCTCCTTGACTTTGTGCTGGCTCTCCTCCATGCCTAGAATGCTCTCTCTTCTCACTTCCATCTCTTGTCTCCCTCAAGAGTCAGTTCAAGTCCCAACTTAGGAAACTTTTCTTATCCCTCTAGAATAAAGGGTGGGGAACCTGTGGCCTCAAGGCCACATATGGCTCTAGGTCCTCAAGCATAGCCTTTGACTGAATCCAAATTTCAAATTTGTTCTGTGAGTTCCTATTCGAGAGCCTACTACCTTTCCTCTCAGAATCATCTTGCATTTATTTCGTATATATAGATATACATATATATCTATATGTATTGATAGATATAGATAGATGTAGATATATGACCTCCCACAATAGAAGACACACAGATTGCTGTTGTTTGTTCTTCGCTCTCAAAGAGGACCAATGACAAGAGGGGGGTGATGTCTTGACTTGCAAGTGACTTGGATTTAAGTGAGGCAGAGCTGTACAAAGTCATTAGCCTCACTCTCTCCTCCAGAGTCATCTGAGTCCAGAGTCATCTGAGTCCAACAGCAAGACATTGGTCAAGATGACTGGCAATGGCCCAGGATGCAGTGGGTGACCTTGGCCTTTTAAAGCTCAGGTCTCAGTTTGTCCTTCAGTAATGAAAGGCTCAAAGGGACCACTCTGGGAGGGGAAGACTCTCAGAGTTTCTGGCCAGAACAGAAACCATTGCTGTTAACACTCCCTCTGAGGCATCAGAACCCAAACAGTGACAAGTGAGGCTTGGGCTGGGACCTATTATTGACCAGTCCAGAAGAGGACACTGATAGGATGGTCTCACTTCTGTCTTCCTGTTCCCAGGACCTAGTACATAGGAGACTCATAATAAATGCTTGCTGACTGATGCTTTCTCCCTCCTGAATCTACTTTATATTTCTTTGTTTATACTTTGGATTTGCTTCTGTAAATATTTTCCCCATTCCAGGATGGAAGCTCTTTGAGGATATAGTTTTGTTGCTTTTTTGATTTTTTATCACTAGTGCCTGACACACAAGGACTGCATAGAGTCCAGGGGTAGGGAAACTGTGGTGAACCAGGTCAGTCCCACTCCCTAGTGTGTATCTAGAGGTAGGGAATCCGTGGCCCTACTGACCTGGTGATTTCATTGATATATGGAACTTTCAGGTGAAAAAACTCCCTCTGCTAATGCAGGTCAGCATCTTCTCTGCAGTTCAGAGCCTTCAGAAGGCTAATGCACTTGCTGAGTGTCACACAACTGATATGTGTCTGAGGTGAAAGACTTGACCTCAGGGGTTCCTGTCTTCAAGGCCAGTTCTCTACCTACTGCACCTGGAATGGCATGCAGTGGGTCACTGACATGGTGTACTGAAGTTCAAGACAAATGATTTTGGAATCAGAAGCATTTGGATCCTAGCTCTGATACTTAGTTGTGTGACATGGGCAAAAAACTTATACACTCTCTTCAGTTTTGCTCATCTCTGAAATGCCTGAATGATAGTCATTTTTCATCCACTTGGTTCTTCGTCTTTGGCTAGTTAGAATGAAATCTTCCAAGTTACTCTCATGACTCTCATTTTTGTACATGTCTGTGTACACATGGGGAATCAGGTTATGAGAAGTCAGGGGTGGCCTTAGAGGGAATTCAGGTAGCCTGAAGGGGGAGGGCATCGGAGAGAGGCAGTTATGCCTACTTTGCCGTAGTGACAGTGGTAAACTTCTCCAGATCAGTTGTATTATGGACAATTGTTCATGACTAAGCTTTAGAGTTGGGTTTTTTTTTTTAATGGTACCAGCTGGCATGGAATGGTTTTTTAATTTCCTGAAGGCTAAAGGATATCCTTTACCCTGTACAAATGGGAAAACTGAGGCATACTGGACTTGTCCTTACTAGTGTTGATGATTCTCTTCTCTGCTTCACATGGATGCTGTTTGAGAAATGGAATTCTCGGGAACCCTAAGCACATGCTACTTTCATAGGAGAAGAATTGACTGGGTTATCCAGATTTGCCTTTCCTTCAAGGCAAGCCCCATAGCAGTGAGTTAAGTAGCTAATAGAGTTACTAGCAGTAAATCTACCAACTCTCTCAGCTAGTGCCCCGAAACTTAAATTCTTGTGACTAGAAAAATTTCCAGATTGGCTTTACTGAACTCTAAGCCCTTAATTATCTTACACATGTGATTTGATATCTGGTCTCCATGGCTTGAGGTGCCATTCAGAGGAGGATGGCACTAGGAGATTGGAGATTTTGATTCTAGATCTGGCTTTGCCATATGCATGTATGACAATGGATAATTACTTAGCCACTTTTTATCTAAGTTTCCTCATCCATAATAATAGTAACAATAATAGCATTTATATAACTCTTTAAGGTTTAAAAAGCACATTCCAAATATTATCTCATTTTATCCTCATAACAGCCTTAGGATGTAGTGTTTACATTTGAGGAAACTGAGGTTTAGAGAGCTTAAGGGATTTGCCTAAGGTTACACAGCTAATATCTGATTTGAACATGCCTTCCTGACTCCAGGTCTAGAATGTAGGCATCTAACTTCCTCTATTGATAGCATTATGCAGTCTTCCACACCTATAGTCCCCCACTTCTTTCTGTACTTATATGATATTGTATATATGTTATCTGTATAGATATCATATCCCCTATTAGACA
Organism: Notamacropus eugenii; assembly: GCF_028372415.1. NCBI lineage: Eukaryota > Metazoa > Chordata > Mammalia > Diprotodontia > Macropodidae > Notamacropus > Notamacropus eugenii. Next base: position 112,464,651 of record NC_092875.1, read on the forward strand.
ATGGCAAGTATTCTACTGTATCTTTTCTTTGTTTTGCCCTGTCTACCCCATTCTCACCCTTCTCCCCAATATCTTACTCTGAGTAGGTACTCAGCATTTGTAGAATTTTTATTTCTTCCTGTACTCAAATTAGAAAAGAAGGTTTCATACAGACCTCCAGAGGCAGGTAGCAGCACAGTAGATAGAGTATTGAGCCTGGGGTCAGCAGGCCCTGTGTTCAAATCCCACCACACACATGTACTAGTTTTGTGACCCTAGGCATGTCTCCTAACTTCTGTCTGCCTCAATGTAAAATGCAGATAATAAAAGCACCTACCTCACAGGGTAACTGTGATGATCCAATGAGACAATATTTGTCAAAAGTGCTTAGCACAGTGCCTGGCATAGAGTAGATGCTATAAAAATACCTATTCCTTTCCCCTCCCTTTACAGAGAGGGACTAGGTTAATTCCAAATCTCTGTATGGGGAGAAGGGGGAAATAAGTACTTACACTGTGCCAGGCTCTGTACTAAACATTTTACAAATATTATCTCATTGATCCTCCCAACAATGCTGGGCAATAGGTACTATCATTAACTTCATTTTATAGCTGCCAAGACTGAGGTAGGTAAGTGACTTGCCCAGGGTATTATAGCTAGTACATGTCTGAGGCAGGATTTAAATTCAGATCTTCCTGATTCCAGACCCGTTGAACTATGATCTAGTTCACTGTGTTTATTTGGAAACATTTTACCCTTTGTGTGCGCTGGCTCAGAGTCTGGGTGACCAGATGGCATATCCTGGATAGGATAACTGCCCTGTTTCCTAGAACTGTTTGCCCATAATGAAAATCGCCTCCTTTTTATAATGTTGCAAATCTTACCAAGGACCTCAAAGGTAAAATCCTTTGTATAACTGGGAGCTCAATCTAAGTGAATTTCTGGCTTCAATACTTTAATAGCAGTAGAGATCTAGGATTTCCTTGGGGTGGGAAACTTCAGTAAGCAATTTCCTCTCCTAAATCAGGGGCTGATATTTTACAATCTGTAGTCTGAGAAATTTGCCTTGAGCATTGAGAGGTTAGGTAAATTGCCCAGTGAAACAGCCAGTCTTTGTCAGTGGAAGGACTTGAACACAGGTCTTTCTGACTCTGAGATCTGCTTCCTTTCCCTTCTACATGCCACCTCAGTCAATGATTACAGCTGTTCAAAAAAAGGATGGGCTGTAATTTGAGATAGTGAGTTCCTTGTTAGTAAAGGTGTTCAGAGGCTGTATAGTAACCATCATCTCAGGATAGCTTTATAGGTAATTCAGTGTCCTTTCTAAAATGTGATCCCTTGAGAACTGGATATTCTAGACACAGTATAGAAGGTCTGTTTCTCCTCTCCCACCTGATTTTGGACTCCATGCTTTTCTTAATGAAGTCAAAAAATCACATTACCTTTCCCTCCCTGTCATGTCATTGACTCAACGAGTGTTTAGTCCCACCGAGACCTCCAGATCTTTTTAGATTATATTTTTATATATTGTCTAGGCGCATTTCCCCCCATCTTGTACTTGTACAGGTAGAAAAGAGGCCTAAATGATCTCTAAGGTCCATAATTTACTTATTTTTGGTCTAGACCAGTGTCTCTGTTCATGTAGGAAATTACTACTTTGGAAGCCCTGCCTACTGATGCACATCAACAATTAGCTTCTAATTTAATTAGGATGAGTCTTAGAGAGTCGCCAGGAGGGTATTGAGAAGTGAATTGCCTTACCCAGGATCACACAGCTAGTATGTATCACAAGCAGGATGATACTCTGGTCACAATTAGGACAGGCTGAAAACATAAATTCAGCTAAGAGTGGTTCAGATAAAAACATACATGAGAGAATGATAGTTGGAGATAACATCGATTAGTGGGAAAAACACTGAATTGTTAAGTCAAGAGACTTGGATTCTAGTCTCAGCTATCCCACCATGGGGCTTTGGCTGAGTATTTTCTGCCTTTGATCATCTCAGCGCCTCCTCTCTAATATGAGGTGGTTAGACTAGATGATCTGATGCCCCCTTTTGCTTTGCTGATCTGCAATTCTAATATAACTAGGGGTTAAATAAAAGGATCAGCAGAAAATCTCTGTCACTAATTTGCTGTGTGACCTTGACCAAGTCACTTTTCCTGGGGAGGGAAGTGGTCTCTTTCTTCCTCTTTAAAATGGTGGTGAGGGTGCAGTAACTAATCTTAACTCTCTTTTATGGCTTTTAACATTCTGTGATCTTGGAAAGACAGCCAACTGCAGAACGATATCCAGAAAGTTTAATAAAGTTCCTTAATTAAGTAAATTCACTGGCTATTTTACTGTTGGGTGACTCTGAGTGCACCTGTGATAAATGCAATAAAAAAACAAACCCTCTCCAAGCTGACAAGCTTCACTCAAGAACAGTAATAACAGAAAACCCCTAACATATACAAGCAAATACAAATGTATTGTGGGGAAGGGGGAAGGGATGAACGCCTCAGAAGTGGATTGAAGTGATCACTAGATAACATCTCCTTGAGAGAATCAGACTCAGCATCCAGTGCTTTTATGAATAAAATGATTCTAGTTAAATAGCTTCCGGTTGTTTGGGCACCTAATGAAAATCAAGCATAAACAGTGATGCTGCAAAAGATGTGATCAGAATAAAACCCAGGAAAAGACATTTCGTTCCTCTTCCTGTGAGTAATAAGACGATCTTGAGGCTGTAGAAACCTCTGTCTGCTCTTTGCATGAAACCCCCAGCGCGTCCATTTAATGTAATGCTACTTAGCTGGGATTTTAGTCAACTCTCTGATTCATAAACTTTTGTGGCTGATAGAGGCTTAGGAGTGACACATGACGTACAACTTACCTACTAATTTTATTTTCTCAAATAGCTTTTTCTCTACTGTATAAAACCTGAAGTAGGAAGTGTTCTGAGGACTGAGGGAGTGAGAGAATCAAACAATGTTAGATTTGGAAGGCGATCCTGGCTGATGTGCCGTAGGGACAATCATGGTACCTCTGAGGTACCTCCGAGACCATCTTGGTTGAACTGTGATTAAGCCAGATCCCTCTCCACATTCAGCTTTTGCTGAACAACTTTCAGTGAAAGACCATCCACTGCCTCCTGGGGCAGCCCATTCTTCTTTTAGAGAGCTTTGAAAGTTTTTCCTTACACTAACCATAAATCTATCTCTCTCTAACTTTTTGTCTGGTCTCTGGAGCCAGTCTACTAGTTTTATCTGCTAGGTAGCCCTTTACATACTTGAAGATTTGTTTTCCCTCAGTCTTCTGTCTCCAGACTAAAAATTCCCAATTCTTTTCATAAATCCTTAGATGTCATTATCTCCACGACCTTGTGTGCCCTCTTCTTGATGTATCCTAGCTTGTCAATATCCTTTCTAAAATGTGATATCTTGAGAACTGGATATTCCAGAAGTCATCTGACCAAGATATAATATAGAAAGTCTGTTTCCCCTCTCCCACCTGATTCTGGACTCCATGTTTTTCTTAATGAAGCCAAAAATCCATTAGCTTCCCCCATCCTCCCCCTGGCTCCCCTCACCCTGCCCCGGTCATGTCATGTTATTGACTCAACGAGTATTTAGTTCCACTGACACCTCCAGATCTTATTGTCTGGGCACATCTCCCTCCATCTTGTACTTATAAAGTTGACTTTTAATTAGAACCCAAGCATGTACTCCCCTCAGACATTGGGGAGAACATATTAATAAACCCTTAAACTTTTGATTTCCTTTTTCTATTTGATTCTAACCTCTACTTTCAATTTCTTTCACTTTAGAATGATGGAGTTTCAAGGGACCTCAGAGAGCATTTGGTCTCTCCCTCTGCTCCAAGGAAGGATTTCATTTGAATAGGGTTGGAATATCTCTATTTCCACTTTGGCTGGGTCCAAAGAAGCAGGATCTGGGACTTTTGAATTGGGTTGAAGTTAGTAGAGATTAGTGATATTATGTGTGGTATCACTTGGCAGAAAGGTTGGGTTCAGGGTAGAAGTGGACCTTTCTCCTTCTTTTTCCCCATTTAGTCCCAGTGTAAAAAATGTAAGCCACTCCAGCATCACCAGACAGGCCGGTAACACAATGTCCTTCTGAGGAAGGAGATTCTCATCATGAAAGACCACTTGGAAGATAGCATGTACAGTGACAAGTGCTGGATCTGGGTTCAAATTTTGGCTCTGTCATTTATTTTCCATGTGATCCTGGGCAAATCACTTTATTTCTCTTGGCATGTTTCCTCATATATAAATTAATAGATTTGGACTAGCTGATCTCTAAGGTCCCTCTTAGCTCTCAATCTATCCTTCTATACAGCTAAGGATGTTCCCTAGGCTTCCTCAGGAACCAGTTTCATTGTCTTTCCCTCTGACCAATCAAACCTCAGTCTGAAAAATTGTGTAGGAGGAAGTGGAAGTGTTTTCTACTCTTGTTTCTCATCACTTTTATAAGTTTTTAGATCACATATCCTGCTTCTGTCCAAGTAGAAGAAGATTTGCTCTTAAATCCTAGAGTGAGAACTTTGTATTTTCAATAGTTTATGCACAAGGAACTATGGCTAACCATGAAAACAGGCAAGGTACAGTGAAAACGTAGCCTGGTATTTCCTCCCTATTTATCTTCTTTTATCTTTATGACTTTCCAGTTGTGTGCACATCAAAAGTCCAACATCCACAGGCCTTTCTCTTCACCCTTTCTTTTTCACTCGTTTAGGGGGGCAGAGATTTTAAAACAGTAAGACTTTCATGTAGCTGCATATTCATTTGATTTAATCTAAAATATTTCTAAGGAAGTATATTTTATCAGAACCTGAGGTTTGGTGATTTTTCTAGTATTCAGAAGTGAATTTAAATAGATTAGTCAGTATTAAAGAAGTTAAGTTTCCTTCTTCCTCCCTCCCCCCATCTAAACAAACAAGAAAACTGAGTCATAAACTTAGGATCTGAAGCTGAGAGCTACCTTAGGGGGTAATCTAACCTAAATCCCTTCATTTTACAGATGAGGAAGCTGAGGCCTAGAAAGGTTGTCATAATGGAGAACAAATGGCAGACCTAGGATTTGAATCCAGGTCCTTATCCTTTTTGCTATGTCATGCTGAATGTACAGAATCAAAATCAAAGTGATTAATCCATTTATTATCTGACAGTCTATCAGATTCAAAAAGAATTCTTGCTTACAAGTAAAGATTGTTTGGCCTTGGCACATTGTTTTGTTTCTTTGCTCTGTTGTTTGGTTAGCTTATTTAAATAAAACTGAACTTTCCCCCCCCAACTATCAAGCATTTATTTATTTTCTCTTTCTTGTCTAACCCCCCAATCCCACTGGAAAAAATTTAAAAGTGAAACAACCCCTCCCCCCCTTTTTTTTAACAAATAGCTAGCTGAACATTTTAAATAATATTTGCAAGGGCTATCTTTGGTACTAATGAGGGATTTGCAATTGTAGAAATGGAAAAAGAAAGGAACCTCTTCATAATGTTAGTGTGGAGACAGGTCTGGTACCTGCCTTATATTATATTGCAGTCTGTCATTTAGTTTCAGGGTACACAATGTGACCCAGAGTATGTTTCAATCTGTGTAATAAGGAGCCCTAAATTTACAGTGCCTTGTTGCATTTTTCCTTTGGGACTCTGGAATTTATTATCGTTATTTTGCATGTTGTGGAAAAGTAGCCTAAATTTTTCCAACCTTTTTATATAGTATACTCCTTCCCTTACTTTGTGGTCCAGCAAGATTGGTTGATTTGCCATTCATATATGATATTGCGTTTCCCATTTCCAAGTCTTTGCACTGGCTGTCCTTTTTGTCCGGAAAGCACTTCTTTTCCCCTCATTCTGCCCCCCTCCCTTTTGGAGTCCTTTGTTTCCCCCAAAACTCAATTCAGATGCCACCTTCTTCATGAAGCCTCCCCTGATCCATGTGCAGTGCCAGACACATTGTAGATGCTTAAATGCTTGCTGACTCACTGGTCTGGATTGAATGGCGTAGGGTGGGGTGGGTGGGTTGTGTGTTAGGAATTCTGGATTCCATTCCTGACTCAGCTATAAGTGATTTCATCTCTCTGGAGTTCAGTTTCTTTATCAGCAAAGTAAAGAAGAAATCTAAGGCCTCTTCCGGTTGTAATCTGTGATTCTATATGTAAATTATTAAGATGGCATATTTATGAGTATAGAAGAAATGGAATGGTTCACTTTCTTTTGATCTTTGTAACCACAGTATCTTGAATATTTGGGGGAAGGTTGGGGTTGACCTGGGATTTCATTGTCGAGGGGAACTCCTGACACAGAAAGTTTTTTCAAATATAGATTGGCAACTCATCTAACTTTTAGCTTTAGTTGTTTGTAAGTACTGAGAAGATGTGACCTGTGTGAAGGTCACAGAGGCAGTCTATGTCAGAAGCAAGAATTGAACTTGGGTCTTCCTGACTCCAAGCCTAGAACTAAGACACTTTGCTTTTACACCTTGCACACAGTAGAAGTTTAATAAATGCTTGTTAAATTGAATCAAATGCCTTTGCCTTCTCTTATTTCTCTTCCTCCCTATCTAATCCTATTCTCTACCCTCTCTACCCACCCCTCCCCAATTTTGGGAGGCAGTCCAATGAGAGACAGAAATAGATCTCCAACTGGGTGCTTAAAAAACAAAAGAAGTGAGGCTCATATACATAGAGTCAGTATATTATCATTCTATCTGTTGTCCCTCCTCTCTTAAAGTAGGGGACCCCTTGGACCCATACCCCTCTTAGACAGCATGTTGCCCTTTTTCAATGTCTCCTTTGCCCCAGGGCAGCTTTGTGCGTTCATGGGTTTGGAAACTTCACTAGAAGGGACCTTTGAGGCCATCTAGTCCTACACATATTCTACTGAAGCCTAGAGAAGTTAAATGCCTGTCTTCATTCCTTTGGTGCTTAGTATGATACTTGGCACATAATAAATAAATGCTGTTTGACAGGCTCAGGTTAACAAGTTGCAGAGCCAGGATTCAGGACAAGGTTCTCTGCCTGCCTCCAAATCCAGCATTCTTTCTACCACCTCACTTGTCCTGGATAAAAATGAGGGAGGGGAACAGTCAGATGCTCTCTCCTGGCCTGGTGTTCCCTTCCTGCTACAAGGACAGTTCTGCCTGGAAGATTCCTGGGCCTGCATTTCTTTTCTCAGCAGATGTTCAAATGGACTTGGTGAGCTTTTGGTTCTAGCACTTGTACAGGGGTCTATGTTAGCTACCAAACAGGAGATAGCTAACAAAACCCCCTCAAAAAATGTCACATTTGGGGGAAAGGTACTGTGATAACTCCTGTAATCAGAGTCCCTTTATGATCAACTGTTGTTTTACATTTCAAGATTTTACTCAAGACATCCCACTTCTTATTATTTTGTAAACCAACTACAAATTTGAGGAGAGTTCCTTTCCCAGGTTCAGATGTTTTAGAAGAGTGAATGAAGTTCTGAAAAAAGCAATAGTACCACTGTCAACTACGAATGCATCAGGCTAAGATTGAGAGGGAGAAGAAGAAAGAGAAAGAGAAGGAGGAGAAAGAGGAGGAGTAGAAGAAGAAAAAAAGAGAAGTAGAAGAAGAAAAAGAAGGAGGAGGAGAAAAAGGAGGAGGAGAAGAAACCATCTTTCATTTTGTCTTTTTGCCTTAAGGCTGCTATTAGCATTCAAAATAACAGAATAACTGTTATGTAATTGTACACAGTGCCTCTTTCTCCTGGACTCAAGTTAATTTGTATATAGAAAATGCAGACTAGATTTGAAAAGAGTTTATTTAAAACTGGTGTGATTCCTAACTGAAACCACAGATGTATGGGCCAAACATGCTGTCTCCTCTAGTTTCCTTCCTAATATAGCCACACTACTCACTATACAGAGCTGAGAAACGATTTTCTGTAATTCATAGGTTAAATGATTTGGGGAAGTTATAGTTAGCTGCACAGAATCACCATAAATAATCTATTTGTGTTCTACTTAGGAACACTATCCTGATTTTCCCTCAAGATAGTCCTTCAGTTAGGTACATGAAGTGTTTTTCCTCATAGTAGAAAGTAAAGGGTGGTGGTGGTGGTGAAATTGAGTTTTCAGACAAGATGTAAAGGGCAGAGGTGGGGGTGGCTGGGTGATGCACGTGCAAAGGAGAAGCAGAGTTAGAGGTCACCTGGTGTTTAGAGACAACCATTTCCTTAGAACTTACACTTAGAGATACTGGAGGTGGCAGGGAGCTGTCCGGCTGCAGCACTTTTTGAGGGGGGGGTGGGAAGCCAGAGGTTCAGGCTGGCTTCCTGGGGCAGCAAACACCCACTATGTACCATACGCTATACTAGATGTGGGAGATACAAAGACAAAACAAAATAATCTCTGCCTTTACATTCTATGAGGTGGGGATGGAAGGACGTGGGGGCTGACCATATACCCATAGAAGATACAAAATATATGGAGTATAGGGATAGGGACTGAATCTGTGGTTTCATTGAATTCCCAGGTGAGGAAACTCTATCAAACCAAAGCAGTTCAACACTCTTCCTGCAATTTGTAATCTTCCAGAGTTACTTAGAATGCTACAAGGTTGCATTTGCCCATGGTCACATAGCTACTATGTGTTGGGGGAAGAACTTGAACCCAGAGGCCTGGTCTCTCTCCATTATGTCACACACACAGTCTCTCACACAAAATATGTACAAAGTAAACACAGGGTAATTAAGAAGGGAGTCGTTCATAGCTATAGGATCAGAAAAGGCCATAACACATAGGAAGTAGTCCTTTGATCTGGACTTTGAAGGAAGCTAGATTCTAGGAGATAGTTGAGGGATAACATGTGTGAGGGACAGCAGCCTGAACAGTTTGGTTACACCATGGAATATGATAAGTCTGGCAAGGATGGTGATTAGGTATATAAAGGGGGCACACATGTGAAGCTGGAGAGCAGAGTAGTAACCATGGCAGTGCCATGCTGAGACAGGCAAGGTGCTAGAGGAAGCCAGCAGTCTTGTCTGATAGAGCCCCTTCCTTCTTCAGGAATTCCCCCCCCCACATGAAAATTACGTGTTCCAACATGAAATCAAGATCCAAAATTGAGAGAGAAACAAGAGAAACCAATCCAGCTTCTTCTCAGTTTAGACTACTGTAGTGCTAAGATTCTACTCTTAGGAAAAAATAATCTTTTTCTTATGCAATGAATTTCTTTCCTGGTCTCAGTAAGAAACTTGGTATTCTTAGAGCTGCCCTAATTGTTAAGTCTCACAAGTCCCTCTTTACCCCAAGCCTGGCAGTGCTAGTAGGTAGTGGGGGGGAGATAGAAAGATAAATGAAACTTTGCCTCTGCCTTCATGAAATCTTCAGTCAGGTAGATAACAATTCTACTCTGAGAGAGACAACATGGTACAATGGATAAAGGGCTGGGCTTGGAGTCAGAAAACCCTAGGTTCCAATCTTGCCTCAACGACTCCTGGGCAAGTCACTTAACCTCTGCAGGTCTCCGTTCTCTCACCTATAAAATGATGAGGTTGGACTTGATGGCTTCTCAGGCCCTTTCAAGCTCTTGATTTATGATCTTACCATCTGGCCTCTGCCACATAAGAGTCCTGTGACTCTGACCAAGTCTTTTAATCTCTCAGTGCTCCAGGATACTCACTCACAACTGTAAGTAACAGACAAGCTGATGATCTGTATAACCGGAGGGAATTTTTTACATTGGAAGATATTTTTATACCCTCAGTTCCCCATATCAATGAAATCACAGGCCTAGACAAGAAAAAGATGATACCTCACATTTTTATATACTTCTTTACAACCGTCAGGGAGACAGATGCCATGAGTTTGGAAAAAACTTCTGGTTCTGCTGCTTATGACCTGTGGGATCTTAGGCAAGTCACAATTTTTCAAAGTCTGTTTCCCTAACTGTAAGCTGAAAGGGTTGGGTTGGACTCTTCCAGTTCTGCATAAGAAATTCAGGCTCAGAACCGAAGGCTCAGAGAGATCTCTCTCAGTGAAAGGATTTGTTCATACTCACTCCACCAGTAAGTGGGCAAACCTAGGTCTTCTGAGACCAAACTCTGTGTTGGTTTTGGAACACCAAGTGGCATTTCCTTATCTTTCCTTTCCACCAGCTTCTTCCTTCTTTTCTTTTTTCTCCCCCAAACATTATTTTTAAAAAAGTTTATTGACACTTTTTGTTTTTGTATCACAATAATTTCTGGAAGTGCCCCCACTTCTCTACCCTTCATTAAAGTTGCACCCTTTGGGGGTTCATAGAAACACCATTAATCAAAATTACCCATCTAATAACATATGCAGCATTAGTTCCCTGTCTCTCTGCCAACACATATATGTGAAAAGATGTTAGGTTAAGATAGTAATGTGATTAATTAATGTTTAGGTCTATGAACTTTTAATGTAATTAGTAATATATAAGTATAAGGTATATTATATGATAGGGGAATCTAAATCCATTCTATATATACATCTTGATTGTTGTATAACTATGCAATATAGAAGGGTAAGATTAAAGAATATTATATGCAAATGGAGGCAGATTTCATGATCTCTTCTCTGGGACAATTATTGGTTTTTCAATTACTCATAGTTTTCTTTCCTTTTAGAAGTCTTTTCCTTTACACAAATACCATTTTAATGACAGTAACAAAGTTAAAAACAAGGCAAATCAGACGTTTCCTTCCTCAACTAAAGTGGTTGGTTTTTTTTTTAAAAAAGGCCTTGATAAAATTGTAGAGCAAAATGGATGAAGTTTTCTCTTCTCTTTCCTCATTAGCTAACTCTGTGTATAGGGTTCAGGGTAGACTTTCAAGCAGAGGCAATTATCAAATGATTTAGGGTCTCTTATTTGCTATTTTGCCTGAAGGCAGGGGATAGGTCTAGATCTCTTAAAGTTCATTCATTCATTCAATACACAAACATTTATTAAGAGCATTCTGTGTGTAGAGTACTTTGCTGGGAACTGGGAGAGAGACAAAATGTCGATAAGATATACTCCTTAAGCTCATAGACTTCACAGTCTGGGAGGGAGTTAAGATATAAACAAAGAACATTATAATATATAATATTACATGATAAATGCATTAAAGAACCATGTATATTGTGGTAGTGTGGACTGGGAGGAGTATGGAGATGAGTAAAGGAAATTTTTTTCAACCAGAAAAAAAATTGTCTTTTCTCTTTCCCACCTCCATTTTGGGGAAGGACCCATCCCTCATTTTTGTAGACTGAACCAACTTGGACATGGATGCCTCCCTCCCAGCCCTCTTTTTCTTTTTGGGGTGGAGTTTAATTTTAATATTTTATTTTTTCTAATTATATGTAAAAATCAATTTTTAACTTTCATTTTTTACAGTTTTGAGTTCCAAATTCTCTCTCAGACTCCCTCCCCTGCCTGCTCATTGAGAAGGCAAGCTATTTGATAAAAATTATATATGTGAAGTCCATATTAGTCATGTTGTGAAAGAAAACACTGCCCCAAAATAAAGTAAAAAAACCAGTAAACTTCGATATGCATTCAGATTCCACCAGTTCTTCTTCTGGTTGTGGATAGCATTTTTCATCATCAGTCCTTCGGAAGTGTCTTTGATCTTTGTACTGCTGAAAATAGCTAAGTCGTTCTCAGTTGGTCATTATGTAATATTGCTGTTGCTGTGTATAATGTTCTCCTACTTCTGCTCACTTCACTTTGCATCAGTTCATGTAAGTCTTTCCAGGTTTTTCTGAAAGGATCCTGCTTATCATTTCTTATAGCACAATAGTATCATAAACCATGACTTGCTCAGCCATTCCTCAATTGGTAGGCATCCCCTCAATTTCCAACTCATTGTCACTACAAAAAGAGCTGCTATAAATATTTTTGTACAAATAGGTCTTTTTTCCTTTTTAAAAAGGGAATATAGCTATTTGGGATATAGACCTGGTAGTGTTATTGCTAGATCAAAGAGTATGCAGTTTTATAGTCCTTTGGGCATAGTTCCAAATTGGTCTACAGAATGGTTGAATCAGTTCACAGTTCCACCAACAGTGCAACAATGTCCCAATTTTCCCATATCTCCTGCAACATTTGTCATTTCTCTTTTCTGTCATATTAGCCATTCTGATAGGTGTAAGGTAGTACCTCAGAGTTGTTTTAATTTGTATCTCTCTAATCAAGGGTGATTTAGAGCATTTTTTCATATTACTATAGATAGCTTTGATTTCTTTATCAGAAAATTGCCTGTTCCTATCCCTTTACCTTTTATCAATTGGGGAATGATTCCAATCCCCACTTTCGACTCTGTTTTATACAGGCTGTCTTCCTCTCATTCAGAATGTAGCCCTTGAGGGCAGAGACTGTCTTTTTGCATGTACTTGTATTCATAGTGCCTGGCATATAATAAACACTTCCCTGCTTGACTGACTTGGGAAGCAACTTCCCTGGAATAACTTTGAAGATTCTCTTAATGCTACATGACTCTACTTTACTGAAGCACATAATATGAGAAGCATCCTTTAGGAAGGGCTTGGTCATAAAGATAAATAAAATATGAGATTTCTAGTCTGTTGTGCCATTGGTTACACACTGAGCAGAAATGTTTTGTTTTGTTTTTCCTTAAAGAGGAGAATCTACCATGTGTCTTGTAAGAGTTTTCTGCAAGTAGGCAATCTCTTTATAAAATTGGTTTTTGGAAGGCAAATTGCTTAAAATATCATTAGAGTTATGGATCCACTACAGTCATTTGAAGGAACTGGGGATGTTGAGCCTGGAAAATAAAGGACTTGGAGGGGGGGGAGGAATATGTTGTTGTGATTGTTGCTGATGGTGATGATATCATATAATAGCTCACATTTAGAGTGATTTAAGGTCTATGAAGCCCTTCTTTTCTCTCAGGAATGTCTGTCTACAAACATCTATAGGGTTGACAGATAGTATAATGAAAGACAGGTAGACACAGCTGAATCCAGGAGAGCTAGGTTTATTTCCTGGCTTGACAACTCGGGTAGCTTATTTTACCTCCCTTAGCCTCTGTTTTTATAGCTCTAAAATGGGGATAATGTTCCTTACAGGAATTTCTTAACCTTCCATCATGTGGCAAAGAAAAAAACTTTGTAAACTTTAAAATGCTACAAAAATAGGGCCATCATCAATTTGTGAATGAGGAAATGGATTTTCTCTGTATGGCTCCAGAGGGCAAAGATTGATTTAGTTCAATATAAGGAAACCATTTAACAGCGGAAGGGAAGCTGCCTTTGGAGGTAATGAGTTCCCAGTCACTCAAATTGTTTCGCCACACCTAGATGATCACTTGTTTGGCAGCTCCATAGCATGTGGATAGAGTGCTGGATCTGAATCAGGAAGACTGGAATTCAAATCCAGCCTCAGATACTCATTAGCTGAGTTAACTTGGGCAAGCCCCTTAACTACTGCTTGCTTCAGTTTCCTCACCTGTAAAATGGAGATAATAATAGCACTTACTTCCATGAATGCTATGAAGATGAAATATGATAAAATCTATAAAGCACATTGCAAACATTAAAGCACTAGATAAAATTAGAGCTGTTTTATTATTATTAGTTGAATTTAATAATTGCTGAGTTCCCTTCCAGCATCTTACCAAATGACTGGGGAAGATGAAGAAATAAGTGAATGAAGTTCTATTTTCCTTCTCTTTTTTCATGATTAAATTTTTGGAGGGAGTCTGGATCTGTGAATCATCAGTAGGAGGAACTCTTGGGGGGTGGAAACTCCCTCTGCCTATGTACCTTTTCTGTAATTGATAGTCTTAGATGAAAAAGAAGGTTTCAGAGAAACCTGTGAAGACTTATACGAACTGATGGAGAGTGAAGGGAGCAGAACTGCAACTATACAGAAATATGTTATATATAAAATATATACTTATAACAATATTATGACAAAATAACTTTAAAAGACTTAGGAAGAATGATCAAAACAATGAGCAGCCACATTGCCAGAGGACTGATGATAAAGTGTGTCATCCAGCTCCTGACAGAGAGGTGAGAGAGTTTCATTGTGCAGAATGAGACATGTTTTTTAGACATGGACAATGTGAGACTTGTTTTGCTTGACTATGTATATTTATTACAGGTATTTTGGTTTTCTTTCTTTTTTTCCCAATAGTGAGGGGAGGGGAGGAGGAGAGAGAAGAGGAGTAAGACAGAAAAGAGAGAAGAAAGAGAAGAGAGAGAAGAAAGAGAAAAGACAGAGAGGGAGAGAAGAGAGGAGAGAAAAGAGAGAGAAGAGTGAAAGCGAGGGAGAGGAGAAAGAGAAACAGATATGTGAGGGAGAGCAAATGGATAGATTTTTATAATTTTAAGGAAATATGAGATAAAAAGGACTTTATGGCTTAGGGGAAGAAAAAAAGATCAGTTACTGTTTCACAATAGGGTGGTGTCTCTTGAAGGGAAGCATTGCTTTTATTTTAGGATTCTATTTGTGTTGTAGTTTTTTTCCTCTGTTAGGTGTCTAGCCTTGCAATAAGCAAAAGCAGGAAAATGAATTGCAGGAAGAATCCTGGGTTTGGAGTCAAAGGATCTAGATTCGAATGTCACCTGTGCTTGGTATTTAGTACCTCTGTGATCTTTGACTTAATCTCTCCTAGCCACTGTTTCCTCCTCTGTAAAACAGGGATAATAATTTGTCAGTTACCTCACAGAATTATTGTTGTGAATGAATGAGGTGATCTCTACAAAGTGCTATATAAATGTCAGCTATTATTATCTACAGGAATCAATCCACGTTAGCTATTGGATTGCTTGGCATGGCAAGTCTCTTGGTCATTAGTTTATGAGAACTGTAGCTTTGTGTTTTTAAGGTTTTTATTCCTTTAGTAAGCATTTATTAAGTATCAGCTCCTACCAAACAGGTCCTAGATTGGTACTAGATTGTAATGGATAAAATAGCAGTCTAGGAATCAGAAAACCTAGCTTCTAAGACGGGCTTCAACACTTATGAGCTGTGTGACCTTAGTTAAGTCATTGACTCTCTTTTGAGTCTCAATTTCTTCATCTGTAAAATGGGGATGATAGTTTGAGATGAAAGGAAAAATGTGAGATAGGTAGTTTGGAGCTAGATAGACTCTATCTTATAGATAAGAAAAGGAACTTGGAATGGTATGTTCAGTTGACCCTAGGGATCTAATATTCTGGAGATAGCCTGCAAGAGAGAATGGGTGTTGCGGTGAAGAGATGAAAGAGAAGGAGTAGGTAGAAAATGGCCTGCAGTTCACATCAACATGTTTTGGTTAAGGAGAGAGAGAGATATTTGATTTGGAGAAGACTGAATGGAGGTAGAAATGGTGCCTTCAAACATTGGAAAAACTGTTATATAGAAGGAGGACAGGTATTGTCCATGTCTGGAGCCAATGGGTAGAATTTACAGGAAGACAGGTTTCAGTTAAACATGAAAACTTTTTAAAGAAGAGTTGCCCAGCAACTGCACGCCTTCCTCCTTAGGGAGTCAGTTCCTTGAAACTGGAGGGGGTGAAGTGCTGTAGAAGGTGGTTGGATGACCATCTTGTTCAGGGACACTAAAGATAAGATTCTTGTATTGAGTAGCTTGGATGATGTCTAAGAATCTTTCCAATTCTTCAGATTCTTTATCATCTAGGGGTTAGTACCTACAAGGATCTACTGCCTGGCTAGAATTAAGACCTGTGAGGCTGTAAACATTTTCATAGTATATCACCTGACCTATGGACCCAAAGTTATTTTAAGGAAATTTTTACTGCCATCTATATGTATAAAACATGAGGTCAGGACCACCTACATTTTAACCAGAATGATGAAAATAATATATTGCACATCACTAGTAGAGTTATGACAATTAGAATGGAAGGGAAGTGGTCTGTGGAATCCTGCCATAACATTTGTTCAATGGAAGCCACCTAATTGTCTTGGGCTTTAAATGCCAAATTTCTGTTGTGCTGAATTAATGTCACCTGGTCTTAACCCATCTCAGAAGGAGGACATGAAAGTTCCCTTTCCATTGATGAGGTCTTGGTTTATGATGTGGTTTCATTGACATAAGAAGGGCCAACATCCTTCCTTTTTGTTCCTGAAATTTCCTCAAGACTTTAACCCTGAAACTAAATGCTTTGATATAAAAAAAGGAAACTTCCCAGAGAAGACTAACACTTCAATTTGTGAATCATTTATGGCAGGGTAAGTTTGGATAGTGGGATTAGAGGAGAAATATGGAGCTGTCATGGAATAGTTGGTAGAACAGGGAAAAAAGCCTGGGCATAGAGTGTGTGTGTGTGTGTGTGTGTGTGTGTGTGTGTGTGTGTGTGTGTGTGCGCGTGTGTGTGCGTGTGTGAGCGTGGGCGCGCGCATGTTGGGGGTAGGGAGAGAAATTGAGAGCGCCAAGGATTTGGAGGTTCTTTGCCTCATTCCCAGTTTGTCAAGGACTTCTGAACAAGATGATATATCTCAAACTGCATTGAATACTTCTGCCTTAAGGTACCATGCAAATGTAAACTTCTGGGGTACTTTCCTAATTTGTACTTGTGGGATGGATCTCCAAAAAGTGACTGCTACCCCTGCTCCTAGGGGCATCCCTGGAGACCTGTACTCCTTAAACTCTGACTCCCCTTTTCTCCCGCTTCCCATGAACAATCCATTAGTTAACCCAATGACCTCTTAGCAAAAGCATTTATTAAAAATGTATGGTGAAAATGGTAGCTAGAAACCATTCCTCTACCCTTCCTTCCTCCTAAAACTGAGGTGTGCACTCTTCCACAGATATACATAGTATCTATGGGAGAAGACCAACAGTAGTGAGGCATGTATATAGGATGTACGTGTGGCAAAGGCAATGCACTTCTTCTGGTACTACAGGAAGTCCCAGCAGTCATTCTCTCTTTGTAAAGTCCTCATGAAGTTCCCCTTGAGGAAAACATCGTGGTTGGGTGGTTTGCTCACATGGGCTCCTGGATCCTGCTCTCCAAAGCTTGACTCTCTATTGAGAGCTGCCTGTCTTTGCTGCAATGTCCTTTTCTTTGACGGACTGCTTTTCTGTAACTTTTTTTTGTTATGAATGTATTTCTGCTTCCTCCACTGTACCTCCAGCTTGCTCCAAGTGATAAACTCTATCGGATGGGGTGTCTCCCTCTGGGCAAGTCATTGTTAGATACCATAGCCAATGAGAGATGAGAGGGGAAGAAATTACCCCACTAGAGATTTCCTCCATAAAATCTTTGGAATTCACAAACTGAATCTCTTTTAAAGGAGTGTGGGTTAGGGGTGCTCCCATCATTCAATCAGTCAGTTAGACTGCCCTTTCTGATTAATTCAGAGAAAGGGGTTCATACCTCATAAATGGATTTGGAGAAGAAGTCAAGTCAAGAAACATTTTAAACTATCTAATATGTGCCAGAGTAAAGGCACCTTTACAATAAACTCCATACATCATGATTATAACTCTCTATTTTCTGAGCTGGGAGGCTGGTAAAAAGAAAAATCAACTCCCCCATATAAAACAAAGAGGACATTTTATTGTTTTCCTTGTGCCTGGGAATTCCATTCTCTCCCTCCTCCAAACTATTCTTAACACCACTTCACAAATCCTCCTATGTATAAATCTGGTTATGCTACTCCTCTGCTCAGAATCCTTCATTAGATTTGTATTGCACACACACAATAAGGCTCAAATTTCTTTGCCAGGCACTCAAGACTCTCCACTATTTAGCCCTACCCTTCTCCCACCCTAAGTCTCCTTCAGTATTTCAGGCTATTCCCTTCCACTTACCATATACACCAGGCAAACTAGACTACTCTCAATCCTCTTTATACACCTCACCCTTTCCTGCCTCTGGGTTTTGCTCAAATGCCTTAAATTTTTCCATCATCCTCTATGCCTACTGATTTTTTTACTCATATTTTAAGCCTGACTTAAATGCTCCATCCTCTGTGAAATCTTTTCCACTTTACTCAAATTGAGAATGACATTTCCCTTTTGGACTTCATGTGGTACTAGCTTTCTGATGTTCTTTAAAAAGCACTCAATTTAATTTTATTTTCTAGAAAATTTTCATTCTCTACACCTCCTCCCCCACTCCTCACTGAGAAAGCAGGAAAAAATAAAATCTCTGTTATAAACTTGTATAGTAAAGCAAAACAAGTTTCTGCATCTGCATTGGTCACATTGAAAAAGATAAGTTACAGTCAGCCCTCAGTTTGTCTCTATCAGGAGGCGAGTAGCATGCTTCCTCCATAAGTCTTATAGAATTCTGGTTGGTCATTGTGTAGGTGCACTTCTAATATATTCTTTTATATTATTCTTTGTGTTATATGGTTATTTGTGTATGTATCAAATCCCTTGATAGACTAAAACTTTCATGAGAGGAAAGACCTAGACTTTTCCTCAGTCTAGGTCCAGTCAAAATTCTGCTTAAATATTTTCTACAGAAAAGATAACAGAAACAAATGAGTTAACACATAAAGCACTTTGCAAACCTTAACATGCTACATAAGGACTAATTATTATGCCACAAGAAGCCTTTCCTGGGTCCCCAGTGAACCTTGTGCTTATCCCGGGAGTTTCCATTTATTTTGTGTATGCTTATATACAAATACATATATATGTACTCTGTACATATAGACACACATATACATATATAGAGTATAAAATATATATTCTGCAAGAATATACACTCTATACATCTAAACATATACCTGTAAAAAGTATGTAATATATATATATTCTACAGGAATAGATATACCTATACATATATATTCTTTTAGAATGTAACCTCCTTGAAGGCATGAAGGCAGTGAATTTTCATTTATTTTCCTCAATACTTAGCAAAAAGGTTTGGCACATAGTAGGCACTTAACTAGATGCAGTTTGGAGGCGTTTAATAATTACTCCAGTGGCATGTGCCTGAAAGTGTCAATCCAAAAGCATTTATGGAGCGCCTAGTGGGTGCCAGGCTAGAATACAAAGAAAGGCGAAAGCAACGTCCCTCCCGCAAAAGAGGTCTCCTTATTTAAGGCGTATGCACAGCAGTTGATGCCCAGTTAAGTGGCCTGTGCCCCGAAGGGGAGGGTGGGGAGGTATGGCTGAAACTTTCCTGGTTCACCTCAGTGGGACACCGCTGCCTTGAGGTCTCTTTAAGAAGAGGAGGGGGAGCGAGGGAGCCTAGGGAAGGGCCCTCCCTCCCTGTCCAGTGCCAGCCTCTCCTGCTTCGCCTAGCGTTCGCTCTGCCCGACCACCTGTCTTCAGCAACCGCTCCGCCCCGCCCCTTTTCCAGAGGGGAGGGGAGAGGAAAAGAGGCGGAGAAAAAGCCGGCGGACAATTTACCTTGTGGGGCGCGGCGCATGCGCACGGCCGGACAGGTCCCCGGCGTCCTCACTTCCTGGCATTCCCCCCTTCCCTCCCCCTTCCCCTGTACATCCGGGTCACTTGCCCTCTCGGTCGTAGCCGCCGTTGCCGCCTCCTCCGCCGCCGCCTGGCTCTCGCCGCTCCGCCACCGGGGCAGGTGCGGAGGGTTCCCGGTCCGGGCCATCGCCGCCTCCCCCGCTCCCGCCCCGGGGCTCCCCCTAGCGTCGCAGAGGAGTCGCCTCCACCTCCTCCGCCGCCGCCGCCGCCGCTCCGGGGTGGGGAGGCGAGAGGAGCGGGGCAGAGCCGAGCCCGGGAGGCTCTCGGGCTACGGGTGAGTTTCTCCCTCGGGAGCGGATCCCCCCTCCTCCTGTAGGCCGCCCCTCCCCCCAGCCCCGTGGCGCCCCCTCCCCGCCGCCGCTCGCGCTCTCCGGCCCCCGACGCCTTCCTGAGCGCTGCCCGGCGAGCCCACGCCGCCTGCCCGCCTGCCCGCCTGCCCGCCTGCCTGCCTTCCCCTCCCGGCGCCGCCCCCTCCCTTCCTTTCCCCCTCCCTCATTCATTCATTCATCCACCATCGCTCGGTTCCAGCCTTTCCCCAGCCCCCTAACTTTCTTTTTCTCCCCACCCACTCGTGGCCCCGGCTTCCCTGCCCTCTTGGTCTTTCTCCCTTTCACAGAAACTCATCTCCTTCCCCGCCCCAGGACAGGGCTGACCCCTTCTCTCCTGCTGCCTTCCCACGTGGGCTCCCCTTTGCCCCTCCCCACCCCGCAGCGGCTTCTTCCTCCCGTTAGATTTCGTCCCCCCAGTACCCCGAGCCCCTCTGGAGCCCCTCACATCCCCTCCACCGGGCCTGTCGCATTCATCCTTTCCCTCCATCACCTCCTCCACCTGCGCTGTCAGTCTCCCCCTTCCTCTCTTAAAAAAAAAATCCTTTTTTTCGTTGACCCCCTCATTCCCACCATTCAGGCTTCTGATTTCCATTCGCAAGGGTGTGGCCTTCGGGTGTTTCCAAAACATATAATTTTACTGTAATTACCAAAAACTCGTGGCAGTCAAATTCTAGCGGAAGAGGCCATTGATGGGTTTTTTTTTTAATTTTAAAGATGTCGTGGATGTCCTGACCGTAGCAGATACCCGTCTCTGGAAGGTTATATTTGATTGGTTCTTTTCTAATAGTAAAAGTGGGCAGTAACTTCTGTATGTGAATACTTTGTTACTGTGGCTTCTTACTGTATTATTTTCTGTGGCTGAGGAGACAATATAACCTGCTAATAGAAAATGTTTCTTTGAGACTTTTTCTTGTCCAGTCAGCAACATTTGAGTGTCCACTGCGTGCAGAGCACTGATGGAATTCATGAATATTCTCAGTGACTAGAGTGTCATTCTGGGTTGTTCAGCTGAGTTTTCTGTATGGAACAATACCCTCACTATTAAGCACTTATATTTACATTTTTCAATCTCCACATAGTTGGGACTATAAAAACAGTTACCACTTTTTAAAACTCTGTAAGAATATTTTTGTAAGGAGGGGAAATGCACATTTTTGTACTGTCTTTAGTTGGGGAGTTTAAGAAAAACGTTTTATTCTACTCAAAGATTTCAATCAGGTGAGCATATCTATGCTTTATTATTGAAAGTAAGATTAGATTGATCTAAATGAAGATATATCTTTTTTGATGTTTTAGTTGTGTGGTGTTAGAAATAACACTTTGGGTCTGGAACTGCATGATAATTGAGGATCCCATTAACAAAGATCAGTGAGCTAAACATTAGGTCAGTATTCATTGAATGAAATGACATTTTTATCTTTTTATGTCTAATATCTTTATTCACGTAATAAACTGTAAGAGGAAATTCATTGTCCTGAGGCATTTCAGTAATACTTGTTCATGTACATAATTTATTCATTAAATATTTATTAGTGGCTATTTAGGTAGAGTGTACTGTTAGGTGTTAGAGTACTGTATGTGACCCAAAGATGAGTCGTGTCTCTGACCGCAAAAAGTTTACAGTATCTTTGCTGGAAGGGAAGGAGAAGAAAGGGGAACAGAGGACACACATATATACACACACACAGGGCCAATAGTTCAGTACCTTAAAAGACTCCATGGTTTCATGTGTGTGTTTGCGCTTTCCACTGATTTGGATCAAAACCTTTCCTCACCTTGGTAGTCAAGATTACCCCTGGGTAAATCTAATACAAATGAACATAAAAATGCATAAGAGGAACAGGAAGGGATTTGAGAGTATGTTGAGTGATCCTTGGAGAATTATGGTAGGGGAGAGGACTAGAGTAGTGCCTTCCAGGCTGGAGAGATTCCCCAATGATTAGTAGGAAGATAGAAAGTAGACTTTATGTTGTGGAACAGTTAGTTGGTAAAGGAAGTAGTAAGAAAATCAGAAAAAATTATGGGAGTCGGGTGGGGGGCCTTAAGTGCCAGTGTAAGGAGTTTATTTTTTAATATGCAATTGTAACTAGTGAAGTTTTTTGAACAAAGGAGTGACAAAGACCTGTATTGTGTGAAAACTATTTTGGCAACTGCGTGGAGGGAGAAATGATTTAGAGAGAGGGAGATTCTGGCAGTAGGACATTGATACAGGTACAGCAGTCCAGGGAAGAGTTTATAAGGACTTGAACTTGGCTATTGTGAGTGCATTTAAAAGGATAGATGAAAGAGAAACAAACAGTATTGGATATGAAATTTGGAGATTAGGGTCGTGATGCTGAAGTAGTAAACCTGGGTGACTGGGAGGATGGTTGATGCCCTTAGTAGAAATAGGGTAAATTTGGAGGAGAGCAAAGGTTTTTTGGGAAGATAATAAAAAAAATTTGTCAGGGGTCTACTACATAAAAATGATACAGTCCTTGCTGTTATGTACATTCTAATGTTACCTAAAGATAACAGCACATCGGTGTCTAGAAAAGCACAGAGATGGTAACTGGGAACTACTGGGCAGTCAAATTTGTCTCACCCTTTCCTGTAGCAGTTGAAGCAGTAATTTTGATGGCTGTTCTAGAGCCTACTGGCGGATACCTGGGGTGGGGGTCAGGATAGGTAGCAAGACATCCTTCCTATTAGGCCTTCATTTCCTTGTGGATGACTGAATCAACATAGTACGGGATGCCTCTTGTGGTTTTGTGAGTTTATATTAGCCTGGTCTAGCTCCAAAGACTCATGTTTAGAAGGCTGTTGTTAATGTGTGGCTAGTAGGCAGTGGAGAGCCATTGAAGGTGTTTGAGCACAAGAGTGAGGTGGTCATAACTTTGACCAGAATCTGTGATGCTGCATAAGAATAATCTGTCAGTGTGTGTAGACTGGAGGCAGGATATCTGTTAGTTCTGGTGCAGATGAAAGGTAATGGGGGCTTGAATTTAGGAGGATTTATTAAGTTGTCTTTCTGACAGTGGAAATTGCAAGGAGGATAATGAAATACATCACTGTCTTCAATAATAACAGTTTTAGAAGACCACTCCTCTGGAGAGCTAAAATTTTACATTGATTCTTGATTATTGGTATACATATGTTTTAATTATGAGGTTCAAGAATGAACATCTCTGAGTGATCTTTCAAGATAAAGTCTTTTATTGATAGATTTATTGAGTACTAAATAATTAGAAATAGTTTTAACAACACTGCAGCTGACTCAGTGGAAACTTGTTTTTATAAAATTCAGTGGAATATATAGCATGTACTTTGAACTATAAGGTGCTGGATAGAAGCCCAGATTTCTCAGATACTTGATAACATGATTGTTTACTAAAGGAATTAATAGAGGTGTGGTCCTTAAATAGATTCCACTTATGACAAAGTTATAATTTAACACTATGCTTCATCCAGAGGCACAGTGGGATCAGCCTAATTCTGATGAGTTAGTTAATATTTAATTAACTTGATTTAACTTTTTATTCTTCTGAACTTTCCAAGTATGAATTTCTTATTAAAAATAGATCCAACAGATCATGTTTGATGTATTTGTTTTATTTTCTGGTCCCCAGATAATTTCTTTTTGGCCGGTGATGAATGTGATGGAGGGGAATTTAGCTAATGAAAGAAAAACAGTATGTCTTTAATTTTTTTTTCATTCATTAATCTCTTATATACATCCTATTGTCCCAGTCCAAGGGGAAAATAAAAAGATGAGTACAAGTTCCATCTTCTCAAGAAATTTCTAACGGTAGAATTGTTTACATTTATGTAACTTTTTCCAGTTACAATGTGCTTTACTGATATTTCATTTGATCCTCAAACACAATCCTACGGGATCTGTAGTGCAAATAGCATTATTTCTGTTTTACATATGTAGAAAGTGAAGCTTAAAAAATTAAGAAGTTTTGCCCAGGGTCACATAGCTAGGAAATGTTCAGCTTTTGATGGAATATTTGTTTATCTTTAAGATGAAATATTATCTGGTTCATTTGCAGATTGAAATTGTACTTTATTCCAGCCTTAGCATTTTCCACTTCCAGAATCTTACATGTTGTTTTATTTCCTTATGTGTAAATGCCACTCTTAAAATTAATTTAGCTTTTAAATAGCCATTTACCTGTTAATTCAGTTGAAGAAACAGTTTTTATCAGAGGAAAAGAAAAGCCTTATTTACCATAATTAGTTTGCTTCTTTGAGCCAGTATAAGATGAAATCTATAAGATTTCAGTATATTTTGGCCACTTCCTTAAGAAATACTTATGAGGCTGCTTAACATTTATTGAGTACTCAATGCGTAGCTCCTGTAGAGAGTATGGAACTGGATAAACATTTAACTTTCCATTTGACATTTGAAAGGAAACATAGAGTTTGAAAATTTTTGATCTCATTAGCTCTTTACTAGTACTCCAGACCACTGTCATCCTGACAATGGAAAAAAAAATGTTAGGTCATCATAACATTCTAAAAATGTGGCATAATTTTTGGAAGAAGCTTGATCTTTGCTTTTCCAAAATGGTAAAGATTAATAATGAGTTACATGCTACCTTGGTCTCCTTTGGGGAAAAAGACTATAGAAATGTCATTAAGTTTTTTTCTGGAACTCACTCACTTGAAACAATGCTATGCTGCTAAAGAATTGGCATTTGAAATATGTATGTTGTCAGCATTTGTAAGCAGGAGTAAAGTGAAATACTTTTTTATGCTGTTCAAAGTTTTTAAAAGTCAATATTAAAATTCTTACTACAAGAGCTTCGTATTTCATTCTTTTCATCAAATGTAGTAAAATTTTTAATTCAGTGAATTAGTATAACTGTTAATGTAAAAATGATAATTCTCTGCCTCGAAATTTTCCAGTAGCACCGTAGAGGACAAACCAGTGATTCTACATCCTATGAGCTGATGATTTTACGTACTTAAATTTGTAAAGCAAAATGTAATTTTATAGAGCTATTGGTTATGTTCCAGTTTTATCATATGTCAAGCATTCATTACAACAACCTTCTTGGTTCCAGGCTCTGTGTTAGACTATGGATATACCAAGAGAAAAATGAAACAGTCTGGCATCCTGTAGGCGAAAGCTCTTGTTGATAGTAGAGACAAGTGGTATGCCTTCCATGCATCTAGTATATAATCAATTGTCAGCATGTGAATAATCCACTTTATGTGTTTCCTTACTTAAGTATCTCGGGGATCTTTGAAGGTATTCTAACTGCCATTGGTAGATTATAATCTCTCCACACATTAAAAAGTTGTTCTATGTTGCCAAAAATTTCATTACCTAATGGTCAAACTTTGGCGATGACCCTTTGTTGTGTTGGTCATGATAAACACTAAATTTTAAGATGATTTTTTTCTGTGTCACTCAGCACATTCTTCTCTCTCTGTCATTTGTTGTGTACTTGGGGAATTCAAACTGAATTTAATATTAGCACTAAGTGAAACATTTTAGGACCTTATTTATATCAAGGGGAGGGAAGCAACATATCCTGTAGCCAACTAAAAATGAGTTTCTGGTTATATATACACCATTACTTCATAGATAACAGAATTGACCATGTGCTGAAATGATATTTAGGATCCCTTAGCTGGTTTATTTTCCTTTTGTCCAGTGTTGAAAGTAAATTTATGCAAAATGTTGACTAAATTTATTTTCAGAGTTGAATTGGTATAAAAATGTAGTGTGGTAAGGACTCTACTTAACTACAAATTGGACGTGCTGTTCTCTGTCTCTAAAATGGGCTTGCCTTTTTTTGTATGTCTTGCAAGAATGTGAGAATAAGTGATGATATGAGGAAGACCTGGACCTGAGCAGAGTATTAAGATTCCGAAGACCTGGGCATGTTCCAGCTCTGCTGTTTACTACTTATGAAAAACCTTGGGCAGACAGGCTGTCCAGGCCTCAGCTTCTCTTATCTGTCAAATGAGGAGTTTGAACAAGATGATCTCAAAGTCCTTTCCAATTCATACATCTTATGATTGCCTTCAAAAAAGAATTCCTGTACTCGTGGCCAACCAGGTGTGTAGTGAGGCACTACAAGCTTTTCTAAATAAAGCATTAGGAAATTGTCAGCTCCTTTACCTCATTCCTCCCTTCTCTCATGCCCATACCACATTATTAATTATTGTAATATGTATGTTTAACAACTGAAAGGAAGGAAGGTGTGCTCAGAAGATAAAAATGAAAAAGCCTGAGGTGCTTGAATCCTGATCTTTTCACATAAGGTTTCTTCATGTTATGGTTATACTTTATCATTGTTACATATCTTTTTCTTATTTTGTGTAACTGTGATTATAGTCACACTGGAGAAATTTAGTGACATTTTTTTCTAAAAGTAAATAACAACATGTTCAGGCAATCCCGGATGAGTCAGGAGTGAGATGAGTGTACAGTAGTTGTACTAAGAATTGCAATTAAATTGAGATTGTTTCCAAGTATGAAAGAAGCTCACCTAGTTGAAATTATGACTTAAGGGTATATCCTGTTCCTTTGCTTTGGCTGATTTGATTACATCAATATGTACTTCTTTGCTATGTCAACTCAAACCTTTTTAAAAGATATAAATATATATTAAATTATAAATTAAATTGTACATTAAAATATTTTATTAATGCTTTTTTTTATAGCACTGTCACTTGACAAGTACCTCCTCCTCCCTCAACCCCCACAGCAGAGCCCCTTTTGTAACAAAGAAGTAAAATTAAGCAAAACAGACTGACTTATTGGCTATCCCCTTCTCTGTAGAAAAGAGGGAGACATTCTTTACTGCTGGTACTCTGAAATCAAGATTGATCACTACATTGATTAGAATTCGAATGTCTTTCAGTTTTGTTCTGCTTTACTGGAGTCATATAAATAATTTTCTTGGTTCTGCTTACTTCAGTCTTTATTAGTTAATACAAATTTTCCCAAGTTTCTCTGAATTCTTCATATTTGGCATTCCTTAAGATAATATTTCATTACATACTACAGTTTGTTCATCCATTCTTTAGTCTGTTTGCACCCAATGTATTTCTGTATATTTGCTTCCACAAACATATTACTATAAATATATTTCAGTATATACTAAAGGCATAGTTTTTCTAGTCAACTTTTTTACGTCTCAAAAGTAGCATTTATAAAAAAATCAGACAAGCCCCATTCTCTCTCCATTCATGCAGCCACCACTCTATTTGAAGCCCTTGTTCACTGTCTTTCTCCTGGATTATTTCAGTAACCTCTTAAATGGTCTCCCTGCCTCAGATCTCTCCCTACCCTAATCTGTCCTCCATACTTGCCAAAATGATTTTTCTTGAAGTACATATTTCACTATATCATATCCTGTTAATAAATTCCAGTGACTCATTGGTTCTAAGAGATTCTTAACTTGGAGTCCATGCAGTTTAAAAATAGATATATATATGCATATATTTATAACTTTATAAATATGAACTTTAAATATATATTTATAACTATAAATTTATAATTTTAAAAATAAACAATTATTTATAATATATAACTTTTAAGCATAATTGTTTTTCTTTGTGTTTATGTTTCCTATATATTTTATTTTATGCATTTAAAAACTCTATTCTGAGAAGGGATCCAAAAGCTTCACCAAACTGCTGAGGAGATACATGACAGAAAAATGATTAATGAAGCCCAGTTATAGAATCAAATGCTGACTCTTCTGTTTGGCATTTAAAATTTTTCACACCTCATTCCTTCCTGTCTTTCTACTCTTCTTATACTCTCGTACACACTGCATGATCCAGGCATATTGACCTACTTGTCCCTCTTATCTATTTGCCTTTGCACTGCTTATCTCCTTCCTTGCTGCTGTCTTTTTGAATCTCTGGCTTCCAGACTTGGATCTGGACACAACTTGAACATCACCTTCTGTAGGAGGTATTTTATGGTTTTCCTAGCTGGTAGCACCCTTTCTTCCAAGGTTACCTTCCATTTACTTTGTATATATCTTATATGTACCATTTATGTACCTGTTTTCTCCATTAGAGTGCAAGCTTCTGGAGGACAGGGACTATTTTGTTTTTTTGTTGTTGTTGTATTTTTCTTTCTTTTTCTTTCTTTTTTGAGGCATTTGGGGTTAAGTGATTTACTATGGTCATACACCTAATAAGTGTGTGAGGCTGGATATGAACTCAGGTTATTTAGCTGCCCCTTTTCTTTGCATTTCCAATTCTTAGCACAGGGCCCTGCTCATAGAAAGTTCTTAATTCATGTTATTTGAATGGTGAAGTGTTTTTTTTTCTGCCATAAAGGGACACATATTTTTCTAAAATAACTTAAAAAATTTAGAATCCTTTGTTTACTTTTTAAATGATATTTTATTTTCCCCCCAGTTACATATAAAGATAATTTTAAACTTTCATTTTAATAAATTTTGAGTTCCAAAGTTTTCTCTCCTTCCCTCATTTCTTCCCTCTCTAACACGTAAGAAATTTGTTAGAGATTATACACGTTCAATCATGCAAAATATATCACCATATTAGTTAATGATATGAAAGAAGACACAGACCCAATGAAGAAAAAATATGGAAAAAAATAGAAAAAGTGAAAAATAGTGTGTTTTGATCTGCATTCAGATTCTCAGTTCTTTCTCTGAAGGTGGAAAGCATTTTTTCATCATGGGTCCTTTGGAATTGTCTTAGGTTACTATGTTGCTGGGAATAGTTAAGCCATTCACTGTTGATCATCATATATTATTGCTGTTACTGTGTACAACGTCCTCCTAGTTCTTCTCACTTCACATTTTGTCGGTTCATATAAGTCTTTTCAGGTTTTTCTGAAAGTATCCTGCTCATCATTTTTTATAGCACAATAGTATTCCATCGCAATCATATATTATAGGTTGTTTAGCCATTTCTCAATTGATGGGCATCCCTTCAATTTCCAATTCTTTGTTACCACAAAAAGAGCTGTTATAAATATTTTTATACAAATAGGTCCTTTCCCCTTTTTTGGATCTCTTTGGTATACAGATTTAATAGTGGTATTTCTAGGTCAAAGGGTAGGCACAGTCCTTTGAATATAGTTCCAAATTGCTCTTCAAAATAGTTGAAACTGTTCATAATTCCTCCAATAGTGCAGTAGAGTCCCAATTAAAATTACTTTAAAAGTTTTGTCAAAAAATAATTTTTGGCAAATTGGCAAAATTTGTAATTTTAAATTAAATTTGTCAGAATGTTTATAAATTACTTGTACTTTATGTATACTCTGAATTTAAATTTTAAATGTATTTATTTAATGTTAGAATCTGGAATTATCTTTGTCTTTGAGTAAGGAATACAGAATAATAACCTAACTAAGGTCGAGCTCCATCTCTCAGGTAGTTGACTGGAACAATAGCCTGGGGGCTACATGTTAACAATTAAATTTACAGTATGCCAAAGTGCATATTTCTTACTCTGTAATTCTATGAATCCTGACTTTAGGAATCAAGTCAGTCTGTTGGAAATTAGAAACAGCCTTTGACAATTGAGAATTGCCCATTTGAGCTGACCAGATTGAAAGTAAATAAATTTTCCACTTTAAAAAATGATTTGCAGAATTAAAAGAACTCTGAGGTACCAACTCACACCTATCAAGTTGGCTAATGTGACAGAAAAGGAAAATGATAAATGTTGGAGATGTGAGAACACTAACGCATTGTTGGTGAAATTGTGAACTGATCCAACCTTTCTGGAGAACAATTTGGAACTATGCCCAAAGAGCAAACTGTCTACCCTTTGATCCAGAAATACCACTACCAGTTCTGTATCCCCCAAAAAATCATAAAAAAGGACATGCTCAAAAATATTTACAACAGCTTTTTTGTGGTGGCAAAGAATTGGAAATTGACGGAGTGCCCACCAATTGGGGAATGGCTAAACAAGGTCTGATATATAAATTTAATGGAATATTATTATAAGAAATGATGGAGGCTTGCAGGAACTACTGCTGAGTGAAGTGAGCCGAATGAGGAGAACATTGTACATGGTAACAGCAACATTGTGTGATGATCAACTATGATGGACTTAGCTTTTCTCAGCAATACAGTGGTCTAAGACAATTCCAAAAGACTCATGGTGGAAAATGCTATCCAGAGAAAGGAGCCTGAATGCAGATTGAAGCATACTGTTTTCACTTGTTTTTTTTTTTTTCTTGTGGTTTTTCCCTTTTGTTTTGATTCTTCCTTCACAACATGACTAAAGTGGAGATAAGTTTGATACAACTGTACATGTATAATCTATATCAGATTGCTTTCTGTCTTGGGAGGGGGAAGGGAAGGGAAAGAGGGAGAAAAATTTGCAACTCAAAATCTTACAAAAATGAATGTTGAAAACTATTTTTACATGTGATTGGAAAAAATAAAATATTAAGTGAAAATTTTTTTTTAAAAAATGATGTACTGAGCAGAGAACTGAAAGTCATATATATTATATATATACATATATATAAAAAATTCAGCGTACCTTTTAAAGTGCAAAGAGTATTTGTAGGGTGAGTGATTACGTTTTGACACTTCCAATTGGATGACTGTTACTGAGTGGACAAGGAAACCATTGTTAATCTTTTTTTGTTTTTTTTTAAAAATTAATTTGTTTTCAGTTTTCTACAATCACTTCCATATATCTTAGATTTCTTCCCCCTCTCTCCCCCCTCTTTCTTCCCTCACTCCCTCCCGGAGATGGCATGTAATCTTATATAGGTTCTACATATACATTCTTATTAAATACATTTTCACTGTAGTCATGTTAAATAGAAGAATTAAAATGAATAGAAGAAATCATCAAAATAAAGCATAACACAAGAGAAAATAGTCTGTTTCATTCTGTAATCCAATTCCATAGTTCTTTCTCTGGATGAACCACTGTTAATCTTAACCAGTTGTGGACAACTAGTTTACATACCTGTTGTGACAGTACATGTGATTCAAGAGATATTTTCAATGTTCTTGGCTGTAAATTTTTTTACAGTGATTTCATGGTTTATTTTCATATTTTATTTAGCTTTCATTTGATAGTAATTTTATTTACCATATATTTATCACTAATCTTGGTGGATATATATTAATACCTTGAATTTTACTTACTGATTTGGACTGTTGTCAACCAGTAGTTCTGATGTCACATTAAAATCAACATGAATGAGAGTTGAATGGGAGTCAAGCTGGAATAGTAGGGAAAAGTATAGGCTAACTCCCCCAACACAACTCCTATAAAGATCTAGAATAGAGGAGTCAAACTCACCACCCCAGCACTGCCTGAACCATATTATAAGTGAACCAGATTATCAAAATGTAAGTGGGAAATTTTAACAAAATAAATAAAAATATAATATAGAGGATGTTAATTTGTGGTTTTCTAAGTCAGTATGCTACCTGCAGGGATTCATTTCTGTTTGAGTTTGATAGCACTGATCTGGATTGAGTCCTGATCAGGAAATCTACGAAAAAAAATTATGAGTCATTTGTACAGCCCAGATTGTCACAGGGAAAGCTGTGAGGAGCATTCAGTTACCCAAGAACTGAAAGAGGACTGAGGCTATGTATCATAGCTCTGTGGCAAGAAGTCCCAGGGGCTTCTCAGATTAGTTCAGGGTATAGGAATAGGTGCCAGCTGGCAGATGTTTCACTCACTTCCCCGTTCTGGGGTACAACTCCGAAGGAGCACTGAAGAGGGGACCTGTTCTCTGGGGGTGGCATTCTGGAATAAGGAGGCAGTCAGGGTCCCTGTGCTGTGTACAGAGCAAAGAATAGGTTCAGAAGCAAAAAGCAGTTGTGTGTCTCTGATCTGTTCAAGAAGATCAAGGGACAAGAGTAAGAGATAAAATAAGAGTTTTAAACAGAAAAAGGACTTTCTAATTACTAGCCCACTCTGATAACCTGCTGTTAGAATAACCAGGGCAGGACATTTTGAACCTGTAGAGCTTTCCACGTGACTGATAATAGTTAATTCAGCAGCAATCTCCTGGAACTTCCAGTCAGGTACAAACCCACAGTCATGTTATGTTCCTCAGACCCAGACCCAGGTCATGAACTTGCTGAGCTCAGACCAGGAAGGTAGGGAGCAGACTTTGCCCTGAATTGGGTCATTTTGGGATTACTGAAAGCTCAAAGATCTCCATCGTAAGCTGTCCCTGAGATCCTGGTATAACAACACTTTGTATTACCAAGAAAGCATCAGAATAACTGAAGAGGACTAAAACTCAGCTTAGCTTGGCTCTAATCAAGTCCAGAGCCAGGAAGTAGGTTGGAATAATGAACAAACAAACAAAAAGAATCCTACCGTCAAGAACTATTCTGATGATAGGAACATTCAAGGCACAAACAAAACCTTACCTAAGCTACAAACTTCTTGAAAATTAGAATTGATCAATTAGAAACTAATGACTATGTGAAACATCAACAAATATTAAAAAAAATTGTACAGTTTTTCATGACAGAAACCAACTGAATTGGAAAACAAGTTAAGGAGAATCAATTTAAGAATGATTGAACTGAAAGCTATGACTGAAAAGGCTTAGACATTTTTAAGGAATCATAAAAAGAAAATTCCCAGATCTCTTAGACTCAGCGGACAAAATGGAAATATAATTTAGCAATTACCTCCTGAAAGAAATCCCAAAATAAAAACTTAAAAGAATGTTGTAGCCAAAATCCAGAACTTCCAGGTTAAAAAAAAAAGTTGCAGGCAGTCAGAAAGAAAGAATTAAAGTAGGGAGAAGCCACATGCATGGTCATACAAAATTTAATAGCCACCACTCAATAGGAGCAGAATACTTGAAAAACATACCAGAAGGCAAAATATCTAGACTTACAGCCAAAAATAACTTACATAGCAAAACTGATTATAATCTTACAAAGGGAAAAATGACTTAATGAAATAACTTTAAGCATTCCTGATAAAAAGATTTGAACTGCATAGAATACAGATACAGGAATCAAGAGAAGCATAAATAGGTAAACATGAGCAAGCAATCATATGGGACTAATCAAGGACAAATGATTTATTTTCTAATATTAGAAGATGTTAAATTTCTTTCTTCAGAGCTCTGTCATCATCAGAGGTTATAGAGGTATTCCAATAATATAGATGATCTGGGAGGGATTCTTTGAGTTTTTGATGCTCTTAAAAGAAGAATGGAAAGAGGCAGGATGGGCAAAATTATTTCATAATTTGGGTATTCAAGTAGAAGCCCAGCCAGGAGGAGAAGATGGGGAACAGGTGACTCTTGAACTTCACTCATCTGAAGTGGACAAAAGAAGAAATAATATACACACCTGCACTCATTCCCCCACCTCATGCACACGTGCACAGAGTTTGGTACAGAAATACATTTTATCCAACAGAGTGTGTTGTTGTGTTTGTCCTTCGTTCTTGAAGAGTACCACGACGTTAAGATGATTAAGATGATGACATGACTGTAATTTTAGTGAGTGAGTGAGGGCTGTGCAAGGTCACCAGCTGCACTTTTTCCTCCAGTCATCAGGGTCCAGTGGCCAGATATTCATCAGGACGACTGGAGATGGACCAGGATGCAGTGTGAGACCCTGACCATTTTAGGCAAAAGTCTTATCAGATTCTCACTTTGAGCGAAATATACCCATTCAATGAATAAGGCTTCTTTAAGTAGTTACTCAAGGGATAGCCCCTTTAATAAAAAAAAAAAAAAATCAAACTGGGAGGGGAAGACCCTCAGGGTTCCTAGGTAAAAGAGAAACAGTTACCATTTAGTATTTACCTTCACTCTGTGTTAGGTGGCCTGGGACCTGTTGTCCAATCTATGAGCTCCAGAGTGAATTGGATTTAAGGCTTCCTCTTTGAGCAAATCTAGCCAGTAAACCTGAAGGAAAAAACACAACTTTTGGCCATGGAAGTGTACCTTCCCCTGGGTAGAGCACCCCAGGTGAGGAGAGAAGAGAAACGGTAGAGAAAGGGGTTCATGGAAAGGGGAGGGGTGGAATAAGAGGATGGATAGATTAAGAGAGTGATTAGACTTAAAGGTAGTAAAAGGGGCAGGAAATGAAGGAAAAGTATAAGGATAAGACACAGAGAAATACACAATTAGTATTATAACTAAATGTGAATGAAATAAACTCACTCAAAATGGGATAGGAGAGCAGAGTGCATTACAATGCAGAGTCCAACAATATGTTGTTTATACACTTGACACAGAAAGATGAATGTGAAGTTAAATAAGGGGATAGAGCAGAATCTGTTAAAAGCTTCAGCTGAAGTAAAAAAAAGTTAGGGATAGCAATCATGTCAGACAAAGCAATGGCAAAAACAACTAATTAAAATTGACAAGCAGGGAAAATTCATTTTGCTGAAAGTTACCATAGACAATGAATTCATATGCCTACTAAACACATACCTTTGCATGGCATTTAAATTTTAAAAGGAAAAGTCAAATAAGGTATAGGGAGAAATACACAGTAAATAAAACTGTAATAGTGTGGTACTACAGCGTACTCCCTCAGACCTGCATAAATCAAACCAAAAAAAAAAATGACAAAGAAATAAAGGACTTTAATAGAATTTTAAGAAAGTTAGATATGATAGACTACTGGAGACTATAGGGAAAAGAAAGGAGTATACCTATTTTTCAGCAGTAAATGCTACCTTCACAAATATTAAACATGTACCAGGTCATAAAAACCCTGCAAGCATATTGAGAAAAGCACAAATATTAAACATTTTAACAGACCATAATGCAATAAAAATAAAGAGCTGCTGCTGAAATGAATAAAAAAATGAGAAAGTACATTTTAAAGCCTTGTTTTCAAAATATAATGTAAGCTCACAAAATGTTTTTAAAGGTTCTTTTGGTTTCTACCATCTCTTATTATGTGCCATATAGAACCTTAAATTGAGCTGACAAGAATGGGATGAATTAATGATTTAAAGGAAAGAGGTAATATCTCTGGTTTAATATATCTGACAAGAAGCTTTGTTCAAGTTATAGATGAAACAATGTTTTAATCAGATCTTTCAACACAACCACTTCCTAGGTGTTTGCTAACATACTGTTTAGCATGATTCTTGATAAAGGAAAATGTAAAAATCTTGATTTCTTGCTTCACTGATAGAGCAGTTAGGTTGTGCTATGGAGAGACTTCTGGCTTGAGAGTAAGGAAAACCTGAATTCAAATATGCCCTCAGGCACTTAGTAGCTGTCTGATCCTGAGCAAGTCAAATAACATCTGACTGCCTTAGTTTCCTCAACCTACCTCATAGAGTTTTGTGAGGATCAAATGAGATATTTGTACAGCATAGTCCCTGGCACACAGTAAGCACTTCATATGTGCTTGTGTTTTTTTTTTCTTTCTTTAGCATATACTCATCTTAATGTTTCACCAGAAGTAGATCTTTTGATTTCGTTGTTACATGCAAAATTTGGTTGGTACATACAACTTCTGGATGAAGAAACTTCAATTGCTAAAGCAAGTCAGAATCATTTACTGTCTTAGAGAGTTGCCTGAGGCACCAGGATTTGTCTGGAGGTCATGCAGTCAGTATGTGTCTGTGGCAGGACTTAAACTCAAGTCTTCCTGGCTCCAAGGCCCTTTCCAGGATGGCTATGGCTATTAATAATAATGGTATTATATCTATTAATAAAGCTATGTAAATTTTTATATGATGCCTGTCTTTTTTTAAGAACTGTCCTAATCTCTAGTCAATCAAAGTGAAATAGAGCAATTAGAAGAAATGTATAGGTCCATTAATGTGATCATTACTGCAGATCTATTCTACTACATGATTACTTTCTGCAGCTGTTAATATTTTTTGGGAAGTTATTTGGCAGAGATGGAAAAAGACAGTGAGGGATCCCTGTGTTCTATAGTTTTGTGCTGGGGCCTTGCTTCAATATACTTTTATCTACTTTATAACTGCAATTTTCCATCCTATTCCCTAGTTGATCACCATAATTTCATTAGTAACTAATTTGAAGAAGTAGGTTAACTTAATTCATATAACAAAGATGGATGAGCTCTAGCAAAACCCTAACATGGAAAAGTTGACATGGCTGGGTGCTTCATTGGTTAGTTGTGCTTTTGCATATCTCTTTTATTTTTCATTTTTATATATATTTTTTCTTCTAACGGTTTAGGATTCTTCTGATTTTGAGCTTTTAGTAACCTAACAGTGAGGATTTACTTTTAAAAAGCTATAGTCTTTTTTTGTTGTTGTTTATTTTGGACATATAAAAACAAAAAGGGATCTCCCTTTGTGTTTTTAATACTTGTTCCTTGGGTGGAGTAGGCCCATGGTTTGTCTTTCATCTAATTGATCCCCTCTTTCAAGCACTTATGTAATAATAGGAAGTTTAACAGTTCTGTAAAGTGATGTTGCCCAGGCTTCTAGAAACTGATAAGATCAAAATAAATCTCTGGGCCTGAAAACTACAAGTTGAAAAAATGAAGCATAATTAATTTTTCTAAGTATGTGCTTTATGAATGAAAATATCGTATATAAATCTTTGAATGAAGTTAATACAGAAATCCAGTTTTATCTTTACAGTTCAAGTAAATATTTTAGATAGATAAATTTATTGGCATTTTATAGTATCATGTTAGAGCCAGTACCTTTAAATATGCACATGTGATATTGAACTCTTTTAAGAAGTATCTGGGATCATATTAGTAACAACTCAGACTTTATTTGCACAGCTTTATAAAATTTTCTGATTCTTGATAAATCTTAATTTTTTTTTTTTTTACCATTGTACAGTATGATTCCAACTTTCTGATCCTTGATAAAACCAGACTTTGGATTTCTCTTATTAATTAGTATTATAGTTTCACCTTATCTGAATACTCTTAGATTTTATAATTGAAGGTCTAAATTTAACACCGGGAGCTCCATTAGCATCACTGTTTTTTCCCTTAACATGAAATTTTGTTATGAGTAGAGTCTTTTAAAATGTACTAGTTTGTAGGAACTAGGGAAGAAAAATTCACTATTCAGCTTTTGTAGGAAATAAGAGAATTTTTGAAATGAATAGATGAAGGAATAAATACATCTTCACTTCAAGACCCTTTCTTCTCAAAGCTTTTGGATCTTTTTGTGCTATTCTAATGAATAAATGTATAAGTTGTCTTTTTGGTGATACTGGAATTTTTGAGGTAAGGGAGTTTATAAGCTAACTGCTCCTGTGGAGAATTTAGCCCATCTTAGTAAACAATTATATATTTTTTTCTTTTTAAGGAAAGATCTAGAAGCATTGAGAAGAAAATATGTTGAGATGAAGATGTATTGCTTTATCAGCTGTTGAAAATATTTCAAATTTGTTAGAGATACTAAATAGCAAACTCCTTCCTAACTGCTGCAGATTAGGGAATTTTTTTAAAAGCAATTATTATAACAAAATGAAGTATCAAAAAAGACATCAAAATTTAGATGCTTTTTTAAAAAAAACAATATAGTCATTTCTGGAACTTTCCTCTTTGCTCCAACTTAACCCACCTTTGTAACAAAGAAAGGGTTAAACAAAAAATAATCTTATATCAAGACACTGACTGTGTATTTGTTATATACAATTAACTTTTGAGAATTTGTTTAAGCGGAATCTAGAAAGTAGCTGTTTTCATAGTGGATAGAACTCTGGGTCCAGTAGCTCAAAGAATTCAGTTCACCTTCAGCTTCATCACTTAACTAACTTTGTGACCCAGGGCAAGTCACTTAGCTTCTATTTCTCTGTTTCCTTGATTGTAAAATGAGGATAGTAATAATACCTAAGCGCAGTACCTGGTAAGTAGTAGGTGCTATATAAATGCTTATTCCCTTCTCTTAAATTACTGAGGAACTTAGAATTCTTTGGTATATAGACCTAAATAATAGGATCATAGATTTAGAGCTAGAAAGAGACCTTAGAATTTGGTACAACTTCTCTTTTCCCTCAATTTTACAAATGAGGAAATGTGGGATTAGAGATGCTGTTGCCTCCTAGGTTTGCAAAGAGTAAGTAGTAAATGGCTGCTAGGTGGCACAGGGGATAGACTGCTGGGTCTGGAATCAGGAAGACTTATTTTAGTGAATTCAACTTGGTCCTCATCCAGCTGTATGACACTGGGTGAGTCATTTAACCCTATTTGCCTCAGTTCCTCATATGTGTGTGTTCGTCCTTTGTTGCTGAAGAAGACCACGCCATCAGAGAAATGAGGACATGACTTAACACTTGACTTTGTTTTGAATGAGGGAGGGCTGTGCAGGTCACCAGCCTCACTTCTCCTCCAGAGCCATCTGAATCCAGTGACCAGATAGATATTCATCAGGATGACTGGAGATGACCCAGGATGAGGCAACTGGGGTTAAATGACTTGCCCAAGGTCACACAGCTAGTGAGTGTGAAGTGTCTGAGGCGAGATTTGAACTCAGGTCCTACTGACTCCTGCACTGGTGCTCTATCCACTGCACCATCTAGCTGCCCATCCTCATCTGTAAAATGAGCTGGAGAAGGAAATGGCAAACCACTCCACTATCTTTGTCAAGAAAATCCCAAATAGGGTCATGAAGAGTCAGACACAACTAAAATGAGTGATCAACAGCAAAGTTAATGGCAAAGTTATTCAAACTTAGATCCTCAGGAGACATCCTTTGGTGATGCATTTTTTCTTTGTGCAGAAATAGTATTTTCATTTTCTGGAAGAAACTTTCCCCCCCTTACTTATAAGTCAAGTACCATTATAACATATCTACATTTATTTGTTTTGATTTTTAGAAAAGTAGTTTTCTGTTGTTCATAAGTCAGAATCATTCAAGGTTTCTTGAAAGGCATAACGATAGATATAACTCCATGAAATGAGACTGTGAACTGGAATAATGTGTTCATTGTGATAAAGGAAATCTATTGCATAGCCCCCATTGAAGAGTGAGCCTCAGGATGCTGAGGTCCTCCAGGTGTTGCTGTTTGTAGATGTTATTGTCCTGGTTTCTTTTTTATTGATACCATAACAGACTTCAACAGTCATGAATATTCTTTTAAAAAAATAGAAAAGGATGTCAGTGAAATTATGTTAACATATTTTGGTTTTTAAAATATTTGTTAAATTTAATAAAACTACCCTTATTAGCTTTGTCTCATTTTGATTGTCTTTCTGCTTTACCCTTTCTTTTTGCTTCATTTTCATTATTTACCACCTCTTATTCTCCTTCAAATCTTTCCTTGTTATAAATGTCAAGCCAAACAAATCACTACATTGGCCATATCTGAAGATGTATCTGCCTCTTTATCATCTTTCTATCAAGACATCTTTCTATTAAGACATTAATCATGCTTTCTAAATCAGTTTTATCAGTCATTTGTTAAGAACCTACTGTGTGCCAGATACTGTGCTGAAGTGCTGGGGAGGATTGGTCATTGCATTTATCAGAATTTTAAGTCTTTCAAAGTTTTTTTCCTTTACATTATTGTAGTCATTGTGTAAACTGTTCTGGTTTTGTCACTTCAGTCTATATCAATTATGTAATTCTTCCTAGGTTTCTTTGAATCTGTTACAAAAGTCATTGCATATAGCACAGTAGTTTTAGATTAAGTTCCTGCCTTCAAGTTTCTTTCCCTCAATGGGGAAAACAATATAGGTTCACAAGACACATATAGAGTGGACATTTAATATCCTGTTCATATTAAAATTTTCTCAAAACACTGTTAATACTTCGAAAATTCTAAACTACCTTGTTGAAGTCCTTCATGATGTGTTCTGACAGAGTAGTATTTGTAAATATTCTTATATTCCTATGATATTTTTTTCCCTTTGAGAAATTTTAGAAATACTGATCAATACCTGTTGTGCACATCATTCATTGTTTTCTGCTATTCATGCTGTTTTACACCAAACCCAGAGTAGATTATTTATGGATTTCAGTTTTTTGTGCTGTTCTTTTCATGATTATTTATGGATTCTAGGATTGACTAGGTACTTTACAATTGGTCAACTACAACAAACATTAAATACCTTCTGTGTATGAAGGATTCTGTCCTGGACACTGGAGAAAGTACGCAAATTCAGTGCCCCCCAAATATTAGGGCAATAATAGTATTTATCATACTGTGATTCTACAGTCATCTTAAAATGACACTAAGACTTTTGTGACATCCCATAGACTGAAGCTTTCCTCTTATGAAATTCCTGAACTGTAGATTATTTGTGTGGTTTTCAAAATTTTCCCCTCTTTTAATGTCTCATTTATGTCGCCATCTGAGCTATTATAAAGGCTGCTGAGAACTAAGAAGTCTCTGTACATGTTTCTCTCTCTGTCTGTCTCTCATACCTACCTCCACCCTGAGTCAAAATAGAGACCACAAAGTTTATGCATGAGTTCTCATGCTCAGAAGAGCTTCTCATAATAGTGATACAGTCGTAGTTAATGCTTATACAGTGCTTTAAGCTGTGCAAAGTGTTTGACTTATGTTAGCACATTTGATTCTCATAGCTGTTGGGAAGCTGAGGCTCAGAGAGGTTGTGATTTGCCTACGTCACACAGTTAAGAAGTATCTGAGACAGAATTTAGGCTCAATAAAGTTAGTTTAGTTTAGGTTTAGGATCAGGTTGTCCTGATTCCAAGTTCAGCATTGATTCCACTGTACCCTCTCTAAGGCCATTTATTTTTCAGGCATTTATTTTTATTTTAGACAGTCTTTTAGATGGCAAGCAAATTAGAAGAGAAGTGAGAGAATTCATGGTAGATTGAAGAGCTTTGAATCTAGAGCCAGATGAGATGAGTTATTTCATTTCTCCAACTTAACCAGCATCTGTAACCATTCATGGGAGTCAGTCTTTGTGGATTTCAGTTTCTTCTTCTGTGAAAAAAAGACTATTCGATTTCTGAGATCACTTTTTCTCTCTGAATCCTATGACTGACATAAGTGATAGCTGACAGAATTGATAAAGAAAGCAATAAAATGACCTTAAGACCCTAAAAAGAGTTTGGGTTTATTAATGCATTTGCCAAAAAAAGCAACAACCAAACACCTACAGTTTTTGTAAACCAAAGCCATTCTGAATGCCTGACACATAGTAATCACTATATAAATATTAGCTATTGTTAGGATGATGACTGAACCATAAATAAGAGAGTTAAATGATAAGCACATTCATTAATAAAAGTCCTAGCTAGTTTATAGTGCTTTAAAGTTGACCAAGCATAGTTACATATTTCATTTAGCACAGTGATGAACTGGACAATGAAATTGGTTAGAGCTATTTTCAGTCAAAATGGTTAAAAATTTTTGGTGCTTTTGATGTTATCTGGAAAATTCCATAATGTGGAACATTCTATTGTCTAATGTATTCAGATTAAATAAGGAATTACTGTACTAAGAGTTAGTAGCAAGAATTTGAAACTTTGATGTATCTGTCAGAAATGTGTTCCTCTGAGTAAACTTATTCCTTCTGTGAACTACTTTTCATATTCTCCTTGAACATGCCCTTTCCTTCCCCAAAATACCACTTGGAGGCAAAGTGTCTGGAGAACAGACAGGACTCTGAATTATGGGGAAGCAGCATATATTTTAGTGGCACTTGTAACTTGAAAGTGTAAAATCCGTGACAGAAGCACTGCAGAACAGTTCATTTGAAAGTTTGCATATTTGTTTTAGTGAGGAAGGCAGATGATAAGACCATGTATGGAGGAGGCTGATGGATGGTGCAGCTTGGGATATGTAAAACTGAAAAAAATCATCCATGAAAATAACAAAGAATCACCTTTCCATTGCATTTTTTTTCACATTAAGCTTGTTCTTCTACATCTTGAGAAGTTGTCTATTTCTTCAGTAACTCTGTGATTTTTATAAACTAATCTTGGCATTGTCATCTATTCTTTCCATATGTTCTTTTCCATTAAAAATGTCTTTTTTACTTATACTCAGTTTTATACTTTTAACCTTTCTTTAGGCTTTTCTGACCTAAGTATCTGGTAAAGGTATCAGAAGGTATCATTAGATTTGTACAAGCTCTGACTTCTTCCTACTTTACTTCCTATCTGAATACATATTTGTTTCATGTCAATATATCTTTTCTTATCAATTTATAAAATGCTTTAAGAGGCTGTTATGCCAGCTTATGTGCTATAAGTGAACTTTCTCTTTGAGAACATCATTTACTTTGCATGTTAAAAATATCCCATTTCTCAAGTGGAACTATTTTTAGAAGTTTTTTTTTTGGTTAAAAATATATATTATTGGTAGTATTAATATATTAGTAATTAATATTGGTGTACAGGATATACACAGTAGGGGCTTTAATAAATATTATGTGAAGGTGAGAGGCTTCTTTACCTAGAGTATAGAGTTTTCCTTGGCATGGAGGATCTGGGATCAAGTCCCTTCTCTGACACATTGGTTTTGTGACTGTATATATAGGTCATTTAAATTCTCAGTGCTGTAGTAGGCCAGTGGTTTTCAAAGTGTGGTCTGGGACCCTTTCAGTGGGTCCTCAAGTCAAATTATTTTCATAATAATACTAAAATGTTTTGATTTTAAAAATAAATTTTATTTCCTAAAATTTTTTGTTAAATATCCATAGTTATAAACTATATAAACAAAAACCTTTTGGGTATTCCTTAATAATTTTTAAAGGGAGTAAATGGGTCCTAAGACCAAAAAGTGCAAGAACCAACATTTTAGGAAACTTGGTGTATTGTAGAGATGCTGACTTACATTGGAAGAGGGCATTTCCTCGTCTGGGAGTTCCCTACACCAAAAGTTCCTATTCTTTTTTCCTTTTTAAGAGTTTAACTGCCCTAAATTGTAAGGGACCCATGAAATAGAAAGGACATCAAATTTAACATGAGGACAAGATCTGAGCAAAATTGCTTCGAGTTTTATATTCTTACTTTTTTTCCAAGTCTTTTATCCAAATTTCACTCAATCAGCACCTACTCTTTTTGTTGCAGTCTAGGGGTGCTAAGAACCCCGAAATGACAGGGCAAAGGGCTAGGGTCTGCCTCGAAAGAATTTGACCACTCAAGCCTTTTACAGTCGGAGACAAAGTTTATTGTGTCGCCCATAGAAACAATGGGATTTTAAGAATCTGAGCAATTTAATGGGGGCAAGATGGACACTTGAATACTGAAAGATTGTGGGAAGATCTGGATGGGATTAAGGAGTGGCAGTAGGCCTGGGTAGGGCCAGGCGTGGAGAATGAGGGCCACAATGAAAGGGCAGTTAAAATGATTATTGATATCTGTGGGCCCGTTGTTGGTGTTGGTGTTTCAGGCAAATGCCAGAGGCTTGGTTTTGGGGCCTTGGGGTCTAGGTCCCAAAGACATTGTCGTTTCCTTTTAGGTGTCCAGTGTGAAACCCATCCCCATCATTTTGACAGGCTCTATGATACGCTCTTTGGGATACAAAACAAAAATGAAAGGGTCCCTGGCCTCAAGGCCATTCTATCTTATTGGGGTATGCAGAATAAATATAAAATAAATATTAGGACCCCATGCTGCCTCATATTTAGAACTTGCTTATTAATTGTTTGCAAAGCACTGTTAGGTGTGAATATAGCACAGTTTGTAAATAATTTTTTAGGTTGGGTTCAGTAAACACTCTGAAGTTTGTTTGTAAGGACAGAAGTAGGAAGGTATAAGTTATTTCATCTATATAAACTCACCAGAATAGGTCCTCATACTCTTTTGGAAGTCTCAAAAAGGTAAGATAATTAACTCTGGCTGACTTCCCTTTTGGTAAGACTTCAGTTAAATTATTTTACATAATTGTTTTTTTCTCCACTCTTTAGAGGAAGCAAATCATGAAAAGTCCATGTTGAACAACGGGTATTTTGTGAACTAGTTAAAACTCAAGCACAGTTGTCACTCTTCTAAAATTTAAATTGCATTTAACAGTTTATTTGCTCTGGCTTAAACTTCAGATAGTATATTGATATGAATTAATACAGTAGAAATTTGATCATTTTCTGAATTTGGGTATTTGATTTTCCTGAGTCCCTCTCTCCTCCTTTCACAACTCCAATAAAATCACACTAAAATGATCAAATGAATTTATTTAGGTACCACCAAGAAAAAAAATAGTACAAACTCCCTTTTCCCCCCACTCCTTATATAGTTCCCTCCCAACCTTTAAAATAGATCCATTAAGAGTTTGGCGAAGTTGAAAGATGCTAGACTTGAAGTCAGAAGATAATAGTTGAGTAACTTAGCTAGTTAACTCATCTTGCAACAACTCTTTTAACCTCCCTTAGCTTCAGTGTCCTAATTTGTTAAAATGGGGATAATAATACTTGTACTTCTTGCTCAACAGGGTTGTTTAAGGGATTACATGAATACAGATCTAGTTCTTTGTAAACCTTTAGACACACACATACACACACAGGATATCATTGTAATGTTGCAGTGGAAATGCTAATTTACTCATCAGTAAGACTTTTCAGCTTTAAATTTGTAGTTATTTGGCTGTTGTTATGGCCAAGTGGGAGATTAGTAGCATTTCTAGGGGTTGTATTTTTTGAGGATACTGTATGGTTAGAAGAGGG
Source organism: Notamacropus eugenii (assembly GCF_028372415.1). Lineage (NCBI taxonomy): Eukaryota > Metazoa > Chordata > Mammalia > Diprotodontia > Macropodidae > Notamacropus > Notamacropus eugenii. The sequence continues at coordinate 112,508,854 of NC_092875.1, forward strand.
GGAGGGATAGGGAGGAAAGAGAAACAGAGAGAAAATATGAGAGAATTAGGTTCCTCATCAAAGATTTTTATTCACTTTTGCAATGTTTCCTCATCTTTGAAATTATTTCCTCAAGTCATTGTCTAGATATAAACATGACACTTTTTGAGGTAAACAAACACATTTGGATGTTGTATTCTAGGAAGCTTAATATAAACATGTGAAATTAAATAAATCTACAAATTAAATCTTAACATTCAACAGACATTCGTTTAAATGCCTGATGTGGTTAGGATACAGTACTAGGTCCAGGGCATGGTGCTAGGTATTCAGGAAGAAATTGAGTTTTTATAAGATGTGATGGTTCCTGCCCGATTGGGAATTGTAATTTTAGTAGATTGTTGACACATCCATGTACCAAGGACTGCTGATTAGGAAGGCATATTTAATTTAAAAACATTAATATACTAATCTGATTTAATTCTTGCCAAATGAATGCCCATGAACCAATGATAAGTATAACATCTATATCTTGACTGTGACATTATACATTAACTCAGATCTGACACAATATTTTTAATATGATTTTTGACTGTCTTCTCAGATGGACACAAAAGAAAGCAAAAAATAGAATTAATTCTTTTAAAAAATTGTCATGTGGTGGTTATTTAGGAAATCTTTATTCTTCTGGCTTGCATTTACTCACTTTTCTTATTTGATTACTTTTTGTCACAGTCGGATTTTAGATTTAAAAAGGACCTTGGTTAATAGCTGTTTTAATCCCCCCCCCTCCCGTTTTAATTCCCCCCTCTAACACATAGAAACTAAGTCCCATAAAGAGTTACATTTTCATTTGCTCATATTAAAATTTTTCTTTTAACTTCATGAGCATTTATTTTTCTCACTCTCTCATCCCTCCCACCTTCTTTTTTTGGGGAAAACAAAACCAAACCCTTGTAACAAATGTGCAGTCAAAGAAAACAAATTCCCTTGTGTCCAACAGTATATCTCATTCTGCATCTTGAATCCATCCCTATGATTCCAGAGGGCTGATGATTTTCAGTTGCCTTTATGGGTTCATTTATCCTAACTTTACATTATAGTTATTTTGGGAAATCTCTTTTTACCCTTCCTGTACAATAAACTTTTTGAGAGCATGACCATGTTGCATGTGCCGTCCTGTTTGCCCTAATCCAACGCAGTGTCTTGAACATTAAGTAGGTAGTCAGGAAATATTGTATATGTCAGATGAATTTGATTTAAGGAGTTTGAAGAGTGAATTAAAGTATTTCACTCACTCAGGATATCATAGAAGGATAAGAGAAAAATATGGAACTAGACAATAGAAACATGACACCTGAAAGAACATGACAAAAGCATAAAATTTTTGACCATAGTAATCATTTAATTTAACTGCTTTATTTTAGAGATGAAGAAACCATAATCAAAAGAAGTTAAATAGCATATCTGGGACTTCAACTTTCCTTACCTCAAAGTTCTATTCACTTACAAAAAGTTTACTTCAAGCAGTTGTTTTTACATTTGGATTGTATTGAAAATTTGTGTCCTCATTTTGCAGAGCTTAAGTATGATATATGTATAGCATATGCATATATTACACAATAAGTTATATTACAAAAATGAATATATATAAAGATCATTTTGTAAAACTTAATAGTTCTGCCATTCTTGCCTCTCAGTTTTCTATTTGACTAAATACATCTGGGGATAAATCCATAACGTTTTGAGGTTGATGTATGGAGGAAAATCATTTCCCTATAAGACATCTGAATGTTTCTTTTGTTTCACAATAAATTTTGTGATACCTTTGTTTCGGTAACAGTTAGCATTTATATTGTGCTTTAAGGATTGCAAAGCCCTTTACATGTGTCTCACACTTGATTCTCAAAACCCTGTGAGATAGGTTTTAAATATATCCATATTTTACAGAGGAGAAACTGAGGTTGAGAGAGGTTAAATGACTTGCTAAGATTCACACAACTAGTAAGACTGAGGCTGGGTTTGAACGTAAGTCTTTTAAGACTTCCAGCTCTTCTCTTATAATTAAGTTTTAAGGATATTGCAAACTTAAAGATTTACGGGTTTGACAACCAGTAGAGGAATAAGTTCTGTAAACAAAAATTATTGCCCAATTAGTGTTCAGGATTGTGCTGGTAGATGTTTAACCACCTCACTCACAGCACCCTTTTAAATTTAACCTGCATTATTAAAACGTTTCCATCATTTTCTTAAGACTAAACAATCAACAGAGGAATTAATCAAGCCTTGGTTTGTAGGGTTTGCTGACTTCCAACTTGTAAGTATTCACACTGAAAATTTAATAATTGGCTTATGCTGACTTCAGAATACCACAGCATACAGCAGAATGATAGTAACTGTTGAAATAATTAGCCTGGTTTTGTGTTCTGTGGGAGACTGAAAAATTCTGTCCATTGTTCTAGAAAATTCTTCACTTTTCTGTGTTAGTCTTATATTAGCAAAGCCCTTTTTCTGTGCATTTTGGTGTTAATTTATTATGTACAATTTTGACAGTTGTCAGAAACCAGATAGGTATAAAATGGTTGTTTACAAGAAAAGTATGAATGAATAAAAAAGCATTTATTAGGTGCTTACTATGTGCTAAGTACTTAAAAATTCCTTTTCCTCCCTCATTGTCTTGCAAGTTTCTCTAGGCAAATTCCAGAGGCTTGTTATCTTGATGTAGAAAACATCTTCCATCATATATACGTGTATGTATATATTTAAACATAAGAAATATGCTTTGTTTCATTAGAATACATGGCATGCTTTTTAATAGCTATGAAAAACTTTTTGAGTCTGACAATTATTAGGAAAGCTCCATGGCAAAAATGGACTGCTAGGTGGTATAATGGATAGAAAATGGGGCCTGGGATCAGGAAGACAACATGATGTAGTGTTAAATATTGTAGAGGACACAAAGAAAAAAGTTTCTAGTGCAGGGGTTAGCATTTAGTGTCACAAAGCCCTTTGGTAGTCTACAGATTATTCTCACAATATGTAAAAAACATAAAATTAAATTACGTATTCCATGTTAAACTATTCTAAGCAATTTTATAGAGCCCTGTTTCTGATGACAAGTAGGGATATCACTTTTGGAGAAATATGAAACCAAAAATGTGAGAGGTATTATTGCCATTTTTGTTGTTGTCCAGTTGTTTCAGTTGTATCCTGACTCCATTTGGGATTTTCTTGGCAAAGATACTAGTTTGCCATTTCCTTCTCCAGTTCATTTTATAGTTGAATAAACTGAGGCAAACAGGATTAAGTTACTTGCCCAGGGTCACAGAGCTAGTTAAAATGTCAGGCCAGATTTGAACTCAGGAAGAAAAGTCTTCCTGACTCCAGATCCTGCACTGTATCCACTACGCCATTTAGCGGCCCAGTTTACAAATAAATATGTGTTGAGTTGAATTAAATTGTTGATAGAATTATGACTATTGGCATTTTTCAGATGGCTACCTAAGACTAGGGATGGAGTCTTCCAGCATGGTTAGGATAGAGCTTTTCAATGAATCTAATTGTCCTGTATATACTTTAGCCCTGTAATATCAGCACTTATTAGTATTATATTCTGACTGAATGAGTTAACTATCCCAGACCTATGTTATTTATAACAAATTTTTACAAAACACATTCTTACATCTTAATTTCTGATTAATTTGAAATGATTGATTAAACACATTTGTTTATTTAAATAATTTGTTTTTTAGGCCCTCAGTGAAATACTGAGTCTTTGGATAAGATAGTTCCAGAAACACTAGTATCGTAGTAAGAAGGCATTTCTCACTTCTTAATGATGTTCAGTAACATTTGACTCTTCATGACCCTGTGAACAGGAGTGCACCATCACTGGCCATGTGGTTTTCTTGACAAAGATGCTATAATGGTTTGCCATTTTCTCCAGTGGATTAATGCAAACGGAAGTTAAATGACTTGCCCAGGGTCACACAGCTAGTTAGTATCTGAGACAGAATTTGAACTCAAGTCTTCCTAACTTTAGGTCTAGCATTCTAATTATTGACCCATTTAGCTGTCTCACTATAATGATTAGGAAGCATGTATCTGGAGAGTATATATAATAATATTGGAAAGGACATTTATATAACTTTACTGGTTTTGTGAGTTAGGGATTCTTTTTAATTTTTGGTTGTTATACTTTGGTGCATGAGTATTTTGGTTTATAGAAAGTTAGAATATTGTTCATTTAATATGTATGTACTTTTCAACTATTTGATTTTAAAATATTAATTTTTTTTTTTAAACAAACTGCTTACACATGCATTTAGAGGCACATATAAAAGACTTTGGAGCAGCAATATTCCCATCTTGTGGCCTTTTAAGGTATTGCCACTAATGATTTTTAAAGCACTGTTGTATTTTTCTCTATTTTAGACATAGATTGCTATATGAAATTTTGGTACTTGCCATGGTATGGGGTGGGCATGTTTTCTGTTTGAGTATTAGCCTCTTTTAAGTTCAGAAAGACCTAATCATCAGCATGGCAATTGAATAATGAAATTTTTAGTCATAATTCTCTGTATCCATGTTATTAAATCATAGAGGATTTGAATTCTGCATTAGTGAAAAGAGTAACCACATTAAAGAACTAGGATCAAGGAGAATTGGAGAAGATATTTATGAATGAAGTTGATCATGAAAATTAAATTGAGCTATATTGACCCATGGGCTATAGGTTTCCCAACACTGGTCTAATACCAGTACAGTTCTTGGCCCATTTTTATTGGTCCATGAAATTTTTATTATGAAAGATCTTCACCTTTTCAGAGCTATAAATCAGAGTTTAGAGGTAGGAATGAGGTAGCTTGGGAATGTGAATCCTTTTACTCCCTTCTTGCTTTTCCATGGCCTCTCTCCCTAGCTCTTAGCTTCATTTACGTGCTAGGTTTACTAGTATAAAAATGAAATTACTTACCCTCAAGAGAATTCTTTCAGGATAAATAAAATTTACATGTATACAAGATAAATACAAAAGATCATTTTGTCAGGGAGGCATTAGCAGCGCGGGGGAGGTTGATCAGGGCCTCTGTGAAAGCGAGGAATGGAATGTGTGTTAAGAACGGCAATAAGGTTACCTAGGCTAGAATCACAGGAAATATGAAGGGAATAATGTATAATAACTCTGGAAAAGTAGATTGGAATCAGGTTGTGAAGGGCTTTAACAGAAAGCCATCTGAACATACAGTTGACTAAGTAATCTGGGGTAGAAAATTTAGATTTTTTTTCTAGTCCTCAGTATATAGATTAGCTTGGGTCTACTGGTATAGTCAATATGCCTATTCCTAACATATACAGATGTCAGAAGCATTCATGAAAACCTCTACAGAATGCAAAAAGAGATGAGAAGAGGTAAGTTCCTTTGCCTTCTATCATCTCAGAGTTAGTTTTTAAAATCTTCTCTGTATTCATTGAAATTGATGAACCTTTCTCCATCCGACAGTAATGACACTGGAAGTTTGTAATACAGTGTCCCCAATTTTTAGCGCACTAAGCAGTTTTAAAAATCTGTTGGACAACAGCATGTGTACTTTTGAAAGTTTGTTTAGTGTAGAAACTAAATTTTCAGTACAATTAATAATAGACAACTAATAGTCAAAGTGTAACCTATGTTAGTAACAGATCAGAAGGAAATTTTTGTCCAGATTATAAACTTATGAAATGCCCACGGTCTGAGTAAGATGAAATTGAAACAGATTTTTCTGTTAAACATTTTGCTGCTTTAATTCAACACTTCTTAATAAAGACTTAAGTACGTGATTTCTGTTTGTCTTTACTGGTTTATTAGGTAAGCTTTTTTTGCTTGTGTCCACACATTAGCACATACATTGTTAGCTTCTTTGCTTCAGTGTGAAGCTCCTAAGGAATTATTTAAGAATCTCTTGTATGGAGAGATACAGAAGAAACAGAAGATATAATTATTGTCTCTGAAAAAGTAGGACAGATGTGAGAGTGTTTGTATATCTTCAGAAAGCCATATAAACATGAATATATGTAGTAATAGCTAAATATGTGAATGACTAAGGTACTAACTAGATAGGCCAAGAGAATGATACTTTAAAATTTTTATTGATATTTATTTAGTTATATTTATATTTCATATATATTTATTTAGTTTTGACACAAAAAACTTAAACTCCTAAAATTTTATCCCCCAGCGTATATTCCACAAAAAGCAGTTTATTGTTAATTGAAAGAAGTGATACGTTTTAAATTTTTGACAGTTTTGTACTAGCCCATGTCTCCTCTTCCTGAAAAAAATGATCAGCTTGATCCATCCATCCTTGCTAGCTTTCAGATAAGATATTTGTAAAGTGTTTAACATAGTTTCTGATACATGTATATGCTTGATAAATGCTAATTTCCTTCCCTGTCGTCATCTATCACCCTTTTTATGGCTAAATTCGTTGAGAAGACTGTCTTCAATACATGCCTCCATATCCTTTCCCCTTGTTCTCTTTTTAGCTTTCATCTGACTCCTGACATTGTTATCATTCAACTGAAATAGCTCCCTCAAAAATTTCTAACAATCTCTTAACTGCCAGATTTAATGACATTTTCTTATTCTTCATTGTTCTTGATTTTAGCAACTTTTGACACTGTTGATCCACCCTCTTTTCTGTGATAGTCTTTTCTCTAGGTTCCGTTAAGACTACACTTTACTTCTTCTACTCTATTGCCAAGGCCTATTCATTTTAACTTCCCAACATCACTTGCATGTACTCTTTTCTCTCCTTTGACATTCGCCTCTTCCTGGTGCATGCCCTGGACTATTGCAGTAGCTTATTGATTGGTCTCCCTGCCACAAGTCTTTCTCTACTTTAGACCATTCTCTACTCAGCTATCAAAGTGAACTTCCTAAATTTAGGTCTGATCATGTCACCCCATCTACTCATTCAGTTCCCTATCACCACTGGGATCAAATATAATAGATCAGTCTGTAAACATTAAGTGGCTACTATGTGCCAGGTACTGTGCTGGAGATAAAAAGAAAGGCAAAAGACATTCTTTGTCCTCAAGGAACTAGCAATCTGATGGGGGTGGGGAATATGGGGGTGAGATATAGTACATTAAAAATAAAATATAGGGGAAGAGGGGCATAAGGGTTTCTGGTGGGAGGAGGGGCATAATGAAGTAAGGAAATGTTGAGAATGGCTGCCTTTGGCATGCTCTTTACATGGAGTATCTGGAGGAGCTCTCCAAAGTCCACACTTTATCTTTCTAATTAGAGGGGAAGGCAGAGCCTCAGAAGCACAGAGTACTGAGTTTCAGAATTCTCCGAGTTTCAGAGGTGATGTGGTCTCACAGGATGATGAGTTTTTGAGACTTATGAAATCTAGTAGTGTAGTTGGGTGAGAAATGATGAGGGGGCTGCCCTAGGCAACCTCCTTAAATAGAGGATCTGGGAGGACCTTGCTAGTATCCAGCCCTTCATAACCTGTCCTCGCTTCTTCCTCTCCTCCCCCACCAACTGCTTCTAGTCTTCTTACACTCTTCCAGTGTACTCTTTGATATAATGACACTGACCTCTTTTTTCTCAAACAAGATGATTTCAAAACTCCAAGTGTTTTCATTAACTATCTCCTATCCTTGGAATGCTTCTCAACTTCTCTCTCCTGGATTCTTTAGCTTCCTTCAAGGCCCTGATAAAATCTCACCTTTTATGGGAAGCCTTTTCTGATTCTCTTTAATGTCAGTGCCTTTCTTCTTTGATTATTTACATTTTTTTCCTGTAAATAGATTGTTTGTATGTAGTTGTTTGCTTATTATATCCCTCAATAGACTGTGAGCTTCTTGAAGACAAGGACTGTCCTTTGCCTGGCATATAGTAGGTGCTTAATACATGTTTATTACTTGACTAACAAGAATAGTACTGTTAGATCGATTTCATTCTCTTGAAGTCATCTTACAGAAATTATCCAGTTTATACATAATAGATGAGGAAACCTAGATAGTGTACTTGGCCAGGATCAAGTTAGGGGCATAAGGTTAATTTAGTTTTTTTAATATAAGACTTGATAAAGAAGGTTATAACTTGGCTAAAATTATGTTCTTGAAGCTCTATATATTTTAGCTATTTGTGTTATTGTATTCCTTATTATCATGGGTCATGAAGTTCTGATTGTGTAACATTTTTACTTGCCTTTATTTTAATTATATACCTTTCATCTCACATTAACCTTTTTTCCCCACTGTATTTGGTTTTCCACAGTTGTTTCTAGATTAATAATTTTATATATTTTTCTCCTTTTTGTCATCATTTGGCTAAGCTAAATATAATGGTTTAATGATTTAAAACTTTAAAAATGAAAATGAATCCTTTCTATTTTTCAGCGGTTGCTTTAAAAAAACCAACAACTCTTTATTTATATAATCTCTCAGCCTTTTGATGTTCTTTTGATTTTTTGGGTCTGTAGAATTTAATGTCGCGTGTCTTGTGGGTTCTACCCTATGAACCTTAACTTGAAAGACTTTACAGATGTCTGAAATATGAGTTTTGAGACACATGAAACTTGTGGCAGTCTCTTGAGTCAATCAGCGAGCATTCATTACACATTTATTGTATGGCAGGCAGTGTGTTAAGTGCTGGGAATGTAAATAAAGGCAAAAATAATATTGTCACTGCTCTAAGGAGCTCACTTTTTAGTGGGGGAAATAGCATGCAAACAACTAAGATTCCCTCCCCCCCTCAGAGAAGGTAGTCTTAGAGAGTAGTAACAATGGGAATAATTGGGAAAAGACTTCTTGCAGAAGGTGGAATTTGAACTGACTTGAAGGAAACCAGGGAAGCTAGGAAATAGAGGTGAGGAGAACATTCTGGCATGGGAGAGAGCGGTTGCAGATGTGTGGAGTTGGGAGATGGAGTTGTCATGTGAGAGTGTCAGAAATAAGGCAGCCATCCCAGGGTTGTAGTTTGAGGAAGAGAGTAAAGAGTAATAGGAATGGAAAGATAAGAGGTGGCAGGTTATAAACAGTTTTGACTGCAAAAGAGTGTTTTAAGGTTGATTCTGAGCACTTGAATGTATTTAGTAAGGGAGTGGTATGGCTGAACCTGTGCTTTAGGAGGATCACTTTGGCTTTTGAGTAGAAGGTGGACTGGAGTGGGAAGAAACCATCACACTTGTATTATCTAGATTTAATTGTTGTATGATTTTGAGAAAGCCTCTGCCTCAGTTTCCTTACCTACTTTCCAGTCATTGATTAAATGAGATAATATATGTAAAGCCCTTACAGATCGATAATGATGATAATGATGAAGAAATTTGTTTGTTAGTGACAGATTTCTCATTTGTAATTTATTTAGGTTTATTTCTCCTTGTTCGTAAATGTTTATAAATAAATGATTAACTTTGTAAAATCTATTTTGTGATTAGGAACATTCAGATTGAACTTGATGACTTCTCCAAACTAATAGTGTAAATTAGGTGTTGACAGAAATGTTCAACTGTTGATGATAGTGACATTTATAGATTAAAGATGTCAATGTTACCAGTTAGTAGACTTATAGGTCTAACATAGCTTACCTGTTAAGACATGATTTCAAAATTATTTTATGAGATCACAGGAGGTAATTGAAGCAAATGCATTGATTTCAAGAAACTTCGTGATATAGTAAGAGCATCATGATCAGTAGTTAGGAGACCTGGGTTCTAGCCTCAGGTTTGTCTTTATAACTAGATTGGTCAAGTGACTAACTTCTCTTGATCTCATTTGCCTCATCTGGAAAACAAGGGGTTGGAAATTAATGAACTTTGGGAATCTTTGGGAAGCCCTAAAATCTATGACCAAATATGTTTTGGTTAAAGGAGAGGAGAGCTAAAAAGCAGAATGTTCTGTGCAGAAAGTTCTGTGAATCTACTGAAATAAAGAGAAATTGTTTTACCTAGAAAACAATAATAACTTTCTTAGAAATGAAACTCTCTACTTTGTACATTTTGGTTCTCTCTACAGGTTATCCTCTATATATTTTGATCTTACGTAGTTGTTCTCATGTTGTCTATTCTGTTAGTCTGTGAGCTTTGTAAGAGCAGGAACTTTTGCCTTTTTTTGTATCCCTAACACTTAATACAGTTCTGGTGCTTAATAAATACTTGTCCACCCACTGAGAACTGGCACTATTTAACCTGGAGGAGTAAAGATTTAGGTGAGTCGCAGTAATTGTCCTCAAATATTTGTGTTGATCCAGAAAGTAGACATCAGGGGACCATGGCTGGAATATAAACAATAATATCTTTTATATAACCTTTTAGAATTTCAAAGCCCTTTGCTTATAATTCTGAGATAGGGTAGAGGAAGAAACTGAGTCTCTGACAATTAGAACAAAAGGGCTTGTGCTGGAATTTGCAGTATTTGCCCCAGGTCACACATCCAGGTCTTTAAAATACTAAATGTATGGAGAAATTTTGTTTTGACATTGGCGCTTATCAACAAAACCTCAAATACCCTTATAAAGTACATTCCCTGAAAAAGTTAGCCAGTTGTTAACAGAAAGGAACGCTATGTCCTTTAAACTGACAGTTTGACAAAATGATACTAACATATTAACATTGACTATTGTAATTGATTAGATATTTGTTTTATTTCTACCTCTTCTTAATGTACATGATTGTAGTCACTGTGTGTATTGTATATATAGTCACAGTTCATTTGGTTTTGCTCTTCTTGCTGCCTATCATTTCCTGTAAGTTTTATCATATGCCTCAAAATTCTTGTATTTGTCATGCTTTATGACACAGTGTTCATTCCATTATAATATACCATTATTTGTCTCACTATTCCTCAGTGTTTGAGCAAATATTTTGTTTCTAGCATTTGTTATCACAAAAATTGCTTCTGTGAACATTTTTTGTTCATGCATCTTTACTTTGCTTCAGTAACCTCCTTTTGATATAATCCAAGTAGAGGAATTTCTGGATCAGCTTGTGTGACATTTATTAAACTTTTTTTGCATAATTCCAGATTTCCCCAGAGTTTGTTGAATTAATTTAAATCTCTGCTAGCAGTGTTTCTTTCCATGGCAACTCCACTAGTGAGTTTCACCATCTTTCAGCACCTTTGTGCTTGCTTGATCTCATTACCGCTCTGACTTTGGACAAGTCACTTCTGGGGACTCACTTTTTCCAACTATGAGCTGAAGAGATTGAATTAAGTGACTCCTGAGAGTCCCATCCAACTCTGAATGTATTACAAATTACAAAAATGGATGGATCTGAAGAGATACCTCAGTTTTAATTTATACTTTTATCATTATTAGTGATGCTAGCTTTCTTCAGGTGATTATTGATAAATTTGCCTTTTAAAAACACAGAACAAAACATTTGTTCATATTCTTTGACCATTTGTTTATTTGAACCCAAGTATTTTGATTCCAAGTGCAATAGTCTTTCTAGAGTCATATCTGTCTTAGTATTAGAAAAAAAATGATTTTGTTTAGCATAAAGAATTTTATAAAACTAGCGTTGTCCAGTAATAGAATGAGCTTCCTGCTACATCATGACTAGAAAGGTATTTTCGTAGAACTAGATAATTATGTGTATTATAGAAAGGATTCCTGAATTCAGTTAGGTTGCATTAGATTAACTACAAGAGTGACTGTACTCAAAAGTTTCATGGGTTTAATGAAATTTAATTCATGGTATGTTAATGGAGTGTTATGGTACTCTAAAGTAATAAAGCAGGCATCCAGGAAAATATAGATAGAATATAAGTAATGAAAAGTAAATTTAGCAGAATTGAGCTGTTATATACTTTGACATTGTTTGTGTATCCACAGCTTATCCCTTCTCCCAACCCTCCAAACCCCCCATCAGGAAGACAAAGGTAATAAAATTTCAGATGGACTTTGATAGGGACAAAGAGCAGACGTGCTTTTAAAATTGGTTCTGTTTTGTTAAATAAAGTTTTACCTACAACTTTATTTCTTGTACTCTTTATGGCTATTAAATTTCTCATAAATTTTAAATAATGGGTTAGGCACATATTATCAAATACCTGCTTTGTACAGAGTACTGGGCTTGCAGAGATGAAAGACAGCATAGTTCTTTGCTTTTATGTTACATTTTCATTTGGAAGAACAAGCTCCGTCATGTACTGCTACTGCTAGTACTACTACTACCACTACTACTGTTTCATGGACACTAAGGCACATGTCATGGGATATAGTACTCTTTTCTTACAATGTTAATTATGAGTAACATAAGCAAAGACTACCATGAAAATAATATTATGAAAATCATATATATATTAATTCTCATTGTTTTCAGTAGGTGCCAAGATCACAAAAGGTATACTAGAAAATCATGGTTCAGATTTAAGAAATGATAGATCAAAGACTTGTAGGGTGCCCTTGTACACGCTTCTAAGTGCCTGAGACAGGATTTGAACTCAGTTTTCTTACTCCATGTCTAGTGCTCTGTCCACTTTATCACCTAGTGTCCTCCTTTTCATATAATCTAAGACTTTATCAACTACTGTTATAATTACAGTTAGGAAACTCCCTCTACGAATGCAAGGAGGCAACTGTTCAGCAACATGTGGTTTTAGAGAGTTGCCTTTGTTTTTTTAAACATTTAATGTTTGTATAAGTTATGAGAGAGCCATTTGGACTGGGCTAACATTTCCTATTTGAAAGTTCTTGTTGTCATAGAATCATACAATCTTAGAGTTAGAAATAACCTTAGGGACTGTCTATCTAGTACAGCTTTATTTGAATAAAATCCTTCTGTATGATATTCCTGAAAAGTAACCATCCTTTGCTTTAAAGGACTTCCAGTGAGGGACAACTTGGGGCAGCTCATTCTTTTTATTTTTTTTTTCAACAGACTGTTAGGAAATTTTTCCTTACATTAATTCTGATTTTCCTCTAAAGCTTCCATGCCATGCCCCTAATTTTGTCCTCTAAGGCCAAATTGAGCAAGTTCAATTTTTCTTCCTATTCCTAAATATTTCTCAAAGCATGTACCTATATAGTACATTTGTGTTTCTTTAGGTATGCTGTGAAGCTTTGGATTTTCTTTTTTGGCAGATAAAAATTTATAAATAATTTTAATTTGAATTTTACTTATGTAGCATACAACAGTAAAGATAATATTCACAGAATAAAACTTGTCTATTATTACATTAGACTTTGAACTTACAAACAGCTCAACAAAAATGATTGCCTTTATTGAAGAGAAACCACACATATTTGGCTTCCTACTCCCTGAGTGTTGCCAACTATATGTTCAATATACTGTGATTTCTCAAAGAAAAGAACACTGTACTGTGAGCAAAGCAGTTTTTTTAAAAATCACAAATCACTGCCCTACTCTCTGCTTATTTTAATATAGCCTAAAGTTGCATTACCTTTCATATCACACTTTCTCCATAGCATTAAGGATACAATCCACTAAAACACTGATCTTTTAAAAATAACCAACTGTCTAGGCTATGTCTTGTCTCTTAGAATTTAAGTCTAAGTGTAAGACTTTTATTTAGCCCTGTTAAATTCTGCCCTGATATATTTAGTGCAGTTTTCTTTCAGTTCAGTGTTTTTAGTTTTCAAGCTATTTTAGGAGTTTAGATCTTAACTTTGCTCCCAACTATGTATCCTTTACAGATTTGTTAAGCATATCATTTGTACCTTCAGCTCATTGATAAATTTAAATAACTCTAGCCATGAATCCCTGAGATGATTCACTGGAGACCTTCTTCCAGATTGGCATTTATACCATTAATAAACTATGATCTTTGTTAGGCCATGTAACCATTTCCAAGTCTACTCAGTTATGCTATAATCTTAGCCTATTTGTTCTACTTCGTATTTTATTCATTTATAATTGGTGCATGAATTAGCTGTCCCTTTGCTATAAATATGGGTATAGCATTACCTTTTATTTTAAAGTTACTTTGGGGGTCTTCAGAAGAGCAGTATGAAAGAACGAGAGGCAGTTTTAAAAGATCTGGATTCTGTCTTGCCTGTGGTGGTGTGTGACCTAAGGAAAAATCACTTACCACCAGACCTCATTATCCTTATCTGTAAGAATATGAGCATCTGCTACATAAAACTTGCCCAAGTGCCATATTTTTCTTTTTCTGTTGAGAGAACTCCCATTCTTCCGATGATCTTTGGCTCTTCCTTCTTTCTCACTCCCTTCTATTCAGTTAGTTGCCAAATCTTTTGATTTTATCTTCATAATTTCAGTCACATTCATCCATAGTTATTAACCTAGTCCAGGCCCTTGTCACTAATTGCTTGCATGATTGTAATAATGTTGTCATTGTGCTTCTTGCTTTCAGTCTCTTCTCTCTCCAGTCCATCATCTGAACAGCTACCAAAATAATTGAAGGTAGGGGTCTAACCATGTTACTCCAGTGGTTAAAAGCCCTGTGGACTTTCAGGTAGACTGCAGTTACCTCATCCTGGCATTTGAAGCACTTCATAGTCTGGCTCAAAACTGCCTTTCCAGCCTTTTCTCGTTATTCTTTCAAATAACTTAATGTCCCAAGTCTTCAATCTGCTTCATTCTTTTTTTTTAAGCAGTGCTTTTTAAAAATTCATTTTGAACTTAGGTATAAAATGACAAAGAAGAAAACATTTTCATGTTCAAAGCACAATATAAAAAGAGGATTCAATATAAAACCATGAATTTTCATTTCATACCGTCTACTTTTTTTTTAAACTGTATAATAAATACAACGTCATTTTCAAAGATACTCTGCTTTTCTGTGCTTCTTTTTGTTTTTAGCTGTGCACATTTAACTTTTTTTTCTCCTTTCCTCCCCACATCGACCTAGAGAAAGCTATCATTATACATAAAAATGTGGGTAGCATCTTCTTTCGTAGGTCTTTTGTAGTTGATTTGAGTATTTATAATACTCAAAATGACTTAGTTCAATGTTGTTCTTAGAATAGTATTGCTGTAACCGTGTACAACATTCCCTTGGTTCTGCTCATTTTGCTTCTCATTATTTCATGCTAGTCTTTCCATGTTTTTCTAAAATCAACCAGCTCATTATTTCTTATGACACAGTAGTATTCCGTCACAATCATATACCATCAATTGTTTAGCCATTCCCCAATTGAGGGGCAGCCTTTCAATTTGCAGTTCTTTGCTACTACAAAGAAAGCTGCTATAAATATTTTAGAACATAAAAATTCTTTTCCTTTTCCCCTGATCACCGTGGGAATCAGACCTAATAGTGTTATTGCTGGGTCAAAGAGTATACATTGTTTTGTAACTCTTTGGGGATAATTCCAGGTTGTACTCCAAAATTGTTGGATCAATTCACAGTTCTACTAACAGTGAATTAATGTTCCAGTTTTCCCACATCCCTTCCAAGATTTGTTGCTTTCCCCTTCTGATCTACTCAACTGTTATCACTCTACTTTTCCACTCCATCTCAGCTATAGTCTTGCTCTTTCAGTCGCTCATAAGTGTTGCATTTCCATGAATGAGAACTCAAAAACCCTTTATTTAGTCATAATCTTTGACCATTCCATCTCTCCCTAAACTCTCAATTTTCTTATACTACATTCTCCTTTACATGCTCTGTTGTCCAGTCACATTGGCCTACTGTTTCTGCCATAAAATGTTCCTTCTCTTGTCTCTGTGTTGATGCTGCCTTTTTCATACTTTCCCTGCTCATCTGGCTCTTGGAATTCCTTGTACATTCATCTACTATTGTCTTCTTAAGAGTACTTCATTTCTCCTTTTTTTGTGCCTTGTGTAAATATGTTGTTTTTCCCACTGAGGGAAGGGAACTTGAGTGCAAGGACTGTTTCAGTTTTGTTTTTGTGTCCCTGGTCTACAGTAAACATTTCATAAATGCTTCTTGTTGTTGTTTTTCATGGGTTATTTCCTGGGCTTCTTCTCCCTGGTGGGCCTTCACTTGTATTGAAGAAAACATTTAAGCAAAACTTTGCAGATAAAGCACCTCATCTCACAGTGCATGTTGTATTTCACTTATTTTAGTTACCTATTTCTCTATATAGATGAGAGAAATATGTTTCATCCTTTTCTATGAAACCAAGATTACTCATTATAGTTAATCTGAGTTCCTCTGCTTTTTAGTGTGTTTTTAAAAAAACTTACTGTATTTATTGTATATCTAATCCAGGTTTTACTTTCCTCAGAGCTTTTTCTTTTTAAGTTAGGCCTCTTTAAATTTCTCCAGTTATGAAATGGGAAATAGTAATTTTCAAGGGTAAAGTGAAATCTTTTTTAAAGTCCTTGGGTAGTCCTTGTGTGATAATAGCTGTTACCTTCGTACTGTAAGGATAATGATACACACATTGGAGATTCAGTGACACATTGCAGTTGAACCACTCCTGGAAAATGTCTCATTGGTGTATCCTGTTGCTCCTCATATAGATTTATTAAAAATAGTTTGGCTTTAATATTGAGGGGGAGGGGAGTTTTAAAAAAAAGCGCTATTGCTGTCCTGTCTGATAGAAAAAAAAATTTGTTTTTCTTGAAATGGAACTTAAAAAATAGGAGAGGGAAATCATAATCACCGCCTCCCAAAGTTATTCTAGCTCCACTTCCAAGGTTGGATTATTAGTGGATGACCTCTTCTGGAATTGATTTACCATTATAAGACTTCTTGATAAATAAATAAAGAAAAATCTAAGCTGTGCGTATAAAAGTACACATTTGATTACTTGTCTTATCTGTGGGATAAGCACCCAATATATAATCCCTGTTATGTAGTAAGTACTTAATAAATTCTTGTTGACTTGCTTTGGGACACCAGAGTGCCCAGAAGTCTGAAAAAATGAAAACGGTTGTTGGAAAATTAATCTTAGTGGCATCTTTTCTTCTTATCATTGAGAACAACGTATTTTACATAGGGAATTATTTTTTTGTTAGCATAGCAATATTTTCTGAGATAGGCTAAGTATGTTAATTAAATGCCCTTAGATTTTTTTTTTTTTGAGATCTTTAATTTTAACTAAAAAGACTAGTTCATTTTAGTCTCTATATCCATGCTTTCATCTTTCCTTCTAGTCTCAGAGGGGAAAGTATCTCTCTTAACTAAACTGAATCCACCCCCACCAGTGCCCTGGATGCCATCTTTTCTGACTCCTCAGTGTCCTTGCTCTAGTACTCCCTCCTTAATATCTTTGTTTTTTACTTCTTTAATACCTTAATCTCTATTGCCTTTAACTTTGTTAAGGTCTGTCATATTTGGAAAACTGTCAATCTTGCAGCCTTTTATAGTTATTGACCTGTTTTTCTTCTTTCTTTCGCTACCAAACTCTTCATTGAACTGTACTTATAGTCTCTATCCCTTGTCAAAACTTAGGGGAAAAGGGTGCTATAAGACACCTAAAAATCAGCATCACCTTTTAAGAGTCTTTATTTGAATAACTATTTTCCCTTCATGCTATCTTAATAGCTATAATTTTCAGTACATATCTGACCTTGAACTACATTCAGAAGAATCCATTCTTCAAGTGCTTCCTCATCCTTCTTTCTGTTGATTGTTATCCACTTTAGTCTAACTCCCCTCCCCCCTGAAACTTTTCTTTTGCAGAAACCTCCTAGTAGTCAAATCTAGTAGCCTTTTTAAAATTCTCGTTCTTGAACTCTACTGAATTTGACTGCCTCTACTTTGACCTCATTCCCCTCGATCGTCTTTTGTTTCTGCTTCGTAAAAATAGTCTTTCTTTTAACCCTTCATCCTTTGTCTTGCTCTCTGTTTGTGGGAGTTCTCTATGCCTCACTTTTTTTTGACCTTTAACACATCTGTTTGTATTGCTCTCTTAGGAGAGTATAGGCATGAAGAGTGTTTTATATACATTATTTCATTTTTGTCATTGGAGCCGCTTTATTACAAGCTAAAAATTTAGAATGAGTTCATTCCTCAAACATTTAAATCCCTATTGTGTGCCCAGAACCCCTTCTGTTCTGTGGGAAAGATACAAAACATAGATAACACTGAGGCTTCTACCATCATGGAATTTACAATTTAATGCTAAATTGATCACTCCCTTTCTTCCTTATAGCCAGTTAATTACCAAATATAATCATAAAAGTTAGCGATGTGTGGGGTACAGCAACCCTTACTCAAATTAAACTCAGAGGCTTCTCAAGATAGAAGGCAAAAAGGAGTTTATTACAGTCTCTTGAGAAGGGGCACTTCCACAGCACCATGGATGGTGTCAGTAAGGGAGTGCATCTGAGCAGATCGGAGGACAACATTATATAGTCCCTAAGGTGGAATACTATTAGCCTCTCTTCCCATTGACTGGGAATCCAGGTGTGCAGTCTAAGCCTGGGAATTTACCCCAGAGGCAGAACACAAAGAACATGAAAAAGATCGTTGCTCACCAATGAGGATTTTTGTTACCAAATATGGAACTTAAGGGAAAAGTGCTGATGTGGTATAAGGAGGTGGTGAAGGGGAAGTGAAAGGTGGTGGGGGGTACACCAGGTCCAGTGACCATCCAGGAGCATTTTATTTGCCTAAGGCAGATACTTATTTTAGCTTTGGCAGGAAGAGTGGGGGTTTTGGAGAATTCATGCCTGAGGGGGTCTTCACTTAACCTGATTTCACTCAGCCACAACAGGGACCTTTAGAAAACATCTAATCTAATCCCTACATTTTGCAGATGAGAAATAATTTGCCCAGGTTCAAGCAAATGTTGATAAGCACAACTAGAATTTGAATTCACATCTTACTTATTCCAAATTCAGTGTTCTTTCCACTAATCTTTTGTGTCTCTTAAGGTTTAACTTCAGAATATCCAATAGAACGTCTCATAGAGGCAGGTTGGTTCAATAGATTGATCCCTGGTCTTGGGGTCAGAAAGAACTGGACTCAAATTATTCCCTACACTAGCAGCGTGACCCTGGGCAAAGAATTTTAACCTCTTTTGTTCTTAGTTTCTTTATCTATCAAATGAGGTGATTGAATTTGATGGCTTTAAAGTCCCTTTCCACCTTTAAATCTTTAATCTATGTATAGTACTTCCTTTTTATCCTTAGGACTGTCCACTAATGTGCTCCAGGCAAACAAACTGCATTTGAATTGTTTGGTTCAGCTCTGGATTGAACCTTAGTAGCCTGGAGCTGTTTAGAAGAGGAGTGGGGTGGGTGGTAACTGAAAGTATTTTGTACTTGGAGGTTGAAGGCACTAGTACTATTTAACTTGTAGAAGAGATTTGCAGGAGGGGAGAAGAATGGATATGGTTGCTGACTTTTAATAGGTAAAGGGTGTCAGGTGTAAGGAGGTATTAGACATTTTCTAGTGAAGGGAATGATAAGATAAATATGATAGTCAAGAAAGTTTAATGTAGAAAGTAGTCTTTAAGATACAACATGTAGGAAGGTTGAAGCTAAGGAGAAAATGCAAGAGGCTTATTTCACAAACCTAGGAGTGACATAATGAGGACCTGAACTAAACATGATCATACAGCTTCTGATGGACTATAAATGTGGAACCATAAGATGATTGTTGTTTTTATTTCCTTTTCTGTTTTCATTTTAATGTGATAATGATTTTGAATGGTGTGAAATAAAACATGTTAGTACATTCTACATAGTCTATTTATTATAATAACTTGCTCCCAAATAACTTAATTTTAAAGAGGTTTATTGCATATTATTCGAGTATCTGGTTCCTGGTTTGCTATTTTTAAGTCTTTTATATTTTTCCCTCTCTACTCCCTTTTATTAAAATAGTGACAAAGTAAAGCAGACTTGAACAATCCTAAATTTTTTTCCTTCAGTTTCCCTTTTTGTTAGAAACAAAAGAATTGTTCCTGAAGAACAAAGTTAGAACCAGTTAGAATATAAGATGGCATATAAGTAAGCATCAGGATTGATTTGTCTGAGAAAAAGCAGGGTAAGGGATGTGGCTGGACAAATGATACAAAGATGTTCAGTTTACATTTAGAATTTCCTTTGTTTTTCAAATTAGGGATTTGGGGTATTATTTTGATGCACAGGAGTTAGTTGATTGTCAGTATTGATTGTCAGTATTTTCCCATTAGGTGAGAGGTACCTCAGGATATACCACTGCAGCTTTTCCAAAACTTTTCATTCCTCCTCAAACTCTCTATTGGCTCCTCTATTCTCTCAGCTAAGACTCCCATTGAGGTACTTCCCTGGAAAAACTGAAGCCATGAACTATATATCCTCTCTCCTCACCTTGTATCAGTCAGATGCCCTTTCTCGCTATCTCTTCTTTCACCCTTCTCTCACATGAAGAGGTGGACTTTGCTTTGCCATGTGCAAGTGATCCTATTCCATTCTGTCTTTTCCAGCAGATTACCCCCTCTATTATCTCTCCTTTCCACTAATCTTCAGTCTTTCCCTGTCTACTGGCTGCTATCTTGCTGCCAGCAAACATACCCAAATCTGTCTCATTTCTAAGAAACTCTCACTTGATCTGTTCATCCCTGATAGCTATTATCCTATTTTGCCCCTTCCTTTCATGGCTGCACTCCTTGAGAAAGTCATCTCCAATTGGTGTTTCAGTCTCCTTTTCATTTTTTTTAAACTGTATTCTCCCACTAGGTTCACAATGTAGCTGTCATACATACTCAACCTCTCACTCTGATCTCCTCTACCCAATGTATTGCCAAGTCCTATTGATTCTACTTTTACAGCATCTCTCACATATGCCCACTTCTCTCCTCTGGTACTTTCAGTACTTAGGTGAAGACCCTCATCATTTTGTGCCAGAACTATTGCAATAGATTGCTTGTTGATTGGCTCCCCACCCCAATTCATCTTACACTTGCTGTCAAATTGATGTTTGTAAAGTACAGATCTGACCATGCCATTCCCCATATTCAGTAGATTCCAGGAGCTTCCTTTTCTATTTTATCCATTAGGAGAAAATACAAAATCTTCTGTTTGGTTTTTAAAACCCCTTATGTAACCTGGCCCTTTCCTACCTTCCCTGTCTTCTTACGCTTTACTACCCTCCATGTACTCGGCAATCAAGTGATGCTGATCTCTTTGCCGTTCCTCACCCAAGACGTTTCATTTTCCAACTGGGTGATTTTTAACTGGCTGTTCCCAAGTCCTAGAATGCTTTATCTTCTTATCTTGACATCAGGAAGAACTCTTTCCTGGTCCTGCTTAGTGCGCTAGTGTCTTCCCTTTTAGAATTGTGTGTGTGCGCGCGTGTGCGTGCGCATGCACGCATCCATCTTGTGTGTACATAGTGGTCAGCATGTTTTCTGGGCAGGGGCCAGGTTTTTGCCTTTTATTGTATCACCAGCATTTAAGCACAGTGCTTGAAACGTAGCATGTGTTTAAGAATTTGTTTGTTGAATTGAATTGAATGGATTTGAATCTTCACAAAGTATAAGATATATAAGATATAAGATATCCTTTGTTGCTCATTCTTCTTCAGGGATCAAGCAGGACAAGTCTTAATGTCTCCTCTGGGTCCTTTTAGCTTTAAATCCATGGTCCAGTTATTTGAAGGTAGCTATGATGTTTTCATGTTATACCCCAAACTGAACACAGTATTCCAAATGTGGACTTAATGGAGTAGAGAATAGTGGCACTCTCATCTCCCTTGTTGTGAACTGTGGTTTTATTAAACCTAAGATAACAGTGAGTTTGCATTTAAGTGCAAAGCACATATATCATTTCTTCCCTCCAGTACCCCTCTCCCTATTATTCACTTACAAAGAGCACTATGACAAATAATTTTAGATAAGAAAAAGTAATTGCCTTCAAGGAGTTTATAGTCTAATTAGGGTAATGAAACACGTACTTCGAATTAAAAATTTTACAAGTGCACAATATTTTGTGATTATGTAGAGTGATGACTGGAGGGAGGTAGAAATGTCAATGGTGAAAAATAGATTATGCAGATTAACTTATTTTAGAGTTTTTCTTTACTGTAATGTGTTCTCAAGCATAATTTCTCCTTGGCAGGGTAAATTCCTAGCTAACCCATAGAAAGAAGTGTGTTGTCATAATGCACCTGATATTTAGTACTACTGATAATATTTCAGCTACACCTAATCTCCATTTATATTGTTTATATGGGGAAAATACTTTACTGAATACCACCTAAAGATGCCAGGAATAGTTTCTCTCATCTTAGCTATAGATTTTCCCCCAGCAGGGAGCCATTTTCTTATTGAGGTATAGGGTATATACAGGGAACTTCTGCCTAAGAGAAAGCAGCTTTTAAAAGTTGATCAAACTCCAGGTTATTCTGAATTGGGGGAAAGCTACCATAGATTTGATGTCAGGTTTTGATTTTTTGTGTAAATTGTTTGAAAGTTGAGTCTTCATAAATTAGAGACCTGTAGCAGTTCAGCATTGCATTCTGTTAGATTGTACTGGTATTTTATAATATAGTACTGTATCATGAAATAATTCTGTCATGTGAATAATGTTGACAATGCGTAATTGAATTGAACTTAAATTTAAAAGCTGAAGTAAAAGAGTGATAGGTTGAATGATTGACATTTTGAGTTGCCTGATGAGGACAATGAGAGAAATTATATGTAAAAAATATTAACCCCCTGAACTAGTGGGTTATATAGTAAAACATAAATTAGAATAAGCAAATCGGTTTCTTGGTTGTGGACTTACCCTCTTTTGATACAGATTTTTTGCCAGTATTCATGACTTGCTCTGTGCAAAGAAATGGTAGCCATTCTTCTGGTGTTTAGCCTTTCCAAACTTAACTAGGTAGGCTGATACTTAAATAAACGACACATTGTGCTACTGAACCCTTACTCAAAAGACTTTTCAGCTTGATTGGACCTACCAGAACTTGTACTGTTTTAGGATAATCATTGAGAAATCAGAGCTACTTGTGCGCCACAGTGAAGTGTAGGTTTCGTTAATGGTGTTAGAGTAAGAAAAATAAAGTAATTTCAGAGAGAATATATAGATATAACATTTTAAAATATAGTTGGACTGTTATTAAAGTGATATTGCTATAGCTTCTAACTGAGATGTTAGGTTAAGTTTGTTATGAAACCTTTACTGATAACATTTTAAGACTTAAAATAGTGTGAACATACCGTTAAATTTTTGTATTTGACATACATTTCTTTAGTTAAATTTGGCTTCTCAAACCAAATTGAAATGTCCAAATCTTTGACAAAGTGCTTATGACTTTTTTTTTTAATTGTAGAAGCTTGTTTAATGACATCAAACATTTGGGTGGCAGTATAAAAGATTTATATTGAACCTTAGAAGAATACCAGATTTTTGCAACTTTCAAACATACCTTCAAGAATATTGGACCTGATGGTTTCGTAATGAATAATGTATTCAATTTAACTTTTCTCATTTTGTTTTCATCTGGTTATCCTATAGAAGTGTGTTGAAACAGTGTGGTATGATAGCTGTTATTTGTTCATTTTTATATAACTGAACTGGGTCTTGCCTTTAACTGTCATTTTCTGTAAAGTTTCTGTCTTCTGTGAGGATTGGTCAATTAATTGTGAATGTTACAAAACAAGGAATTTAAAATTTGGTACAAGATGTATACATATAGTTTTTAAGGCAGAATTAGTTTTATTTTTTCAAAGTTGTCTTTTCCCAAAGTTTTTATAGAAGCCAAGTAATATTTCAGAATTTTCCTTTTCTTTCTTTTTTTTAAACAACAGATAAAAGGGACAAGAACAGAAACACCAGCACTGGCTATAGGTAAGTAAATCTTTGTGGGTATATTATTATTGAAATGTATATCAAAATTAATGTAATCAAAAAAGTATTACCTAATTATAATTTAAAGGAAAATTTTCACTCTTAACTAATTTAGAACTTACTAAAGACGCTACTTATAGAGAACCAGCTTTTTTGAATGGTTAGCTTTTAAAATAGGAAATAGAGTAATGAAACTAAATTTATTACAACTTTTATTTTTTGCTCTGCTTTCTTTAGAAGTGGAAGGGAAGAATGTTTTTCTTGATAACTGAAATAATTTCAGCACTCTTTTTGTGAAGAGAAACCCAAGTTTTATACTTTTTAAAGTTCTGCTTTTCCCTTTGGAGAGATGATATGTATGTGTGTATCTACACACACACACACACACACACACACACACTCTCTCTCTCTCTCTCTCTCTCTCTCTCTCTCTCTCTCTCTCTCTCTCTCTCTTAATTGAGAGACCAGATAATTTTGTCTTGATTAAAATTTAACCTGATGGTGGTTTGGGGTCTATGTTTACTTATTTCTCAATTTTAAAAAAAATCATTGCTCTCTAGATATGTTTCAAATTCATTCATTTGACCAAAAGCCTACACTCCATTTTGATTCTTCTTCTTTTTTTTTTTTTAACTTTACTCAGTTTTACATCGTGTATTAGGGATGTTAAATTTTTTAAAACCCCTGCTTGCCAATTCATGGCAAATGTAGCATCTATTTAGATGTCGTTTAAAAAAATTTAATCATCTTATTCATACCGTATATCAAAGCCCAGCATCAACTGAGTGACCTGGTTTTCCATGACTAATTTGCTTATAGTTATTCAAACTACAAGTCTCTCTTCAGTCTGCTATGGAGTCATGCACTGTATATTTAATATGTTGTCTAATAATTTGATTGGTGGAAAGTTTCTTGGTTTTTATTTTTTGTTCTTTTATGCCTTTTTTTCCCAGAATATAATTTTTAAAATTATGGGTATTGTTTATACTTTACCCTTAATAACTTGGGTTATTATTTTGAAGCAGTATTAGCTAGCAGCCATAAAAATTAATTGACTTTTTGCTCTAAATAATTGTCTAGTCTAAATCTTTAAAGCTTTCTCTCATATTTTTTCATCCTTTATTGAAATTTTGTTTTCAGGGCTGCATTGGTAACAAAGAATATTTTCCCCAGTTACGTTAATATGTAAATAATAAACTGTGTTCACTACAGTAGACCTTTAACAGGAGAATTTTAATACCTGTCCAAATATGTCGCACTTGAGATTTGTACTTGTTGTACAAGACCTTTGTTAGTTGATTAGTATACAGAAAGTTCTTTAAAAGAGTGGTCCATTCTCATCAGTGTGGTCACTTCTCTGCCATACAGATTGCAACTCGTACAAATGTTAGAAGAGGGTTTTCTAATGTTTATGGCTGAGAATAGTTCATTTGTTGACTAACGTTGTGATGAAGAGCTTTTTCCAATTTTAACTAAGTTGATTCTCAGATGACGAACATGATATAAGACTACATGTTTGAAATCTTTCTATCTTGATAGAATGTCACTGTCACTGTCTTGGTGTATGTTCTTCAGGAAGGCCTTCTAGGTAGGCTTGTAGGAAAGACCTACCTATCTGAACTAATAATAGTTAGGAAATCTCTTTTCTCTTTGATAGTAATTAGCTTCATAATCTTAGATGGGCCACTTATCTTCTTTGAATTTCATTTGTAAAATGAGGGTCTTTAATACAGTGATCTCAGTGGTCCCCTCGAACCTTAAAGTTTTATGATTCTAGTTAAGCATAATTAACCTTTTGTTTCTGGGATCCTAATGTAGAGAAGCCAGTGCTGGATGTATGTAACAGTTGTATGCGGCGACATTAAGTCGTCTTTGATATCAACCTTATAAAACATTTTTGTTTTCAAAAAACTTTAATTTGAGGATTTATTAATTGCAGTTACCTTGCCACAGAAGTTCTTAATATTGAAGTACTTCCTGATCTAATGGATTAGACTAGAGTTGTATAATAGTTCTGTTGTATTTAATCTGTTAATCATTCAAGATGAAGCTTACATTGTCCACACTTTAGATTCTCTAAGTAAATTTCCAATAGAAGAATTAATTCTCAGAAGTCCCTGAGGCCTTCCTCAAGGACACAAGCAAGAGTTTGTATCTACTTAGTTGACAAATACTTATTGGTAATCTATTGTGGGAATGGCACTATGTCACAAGTAGTGTGGTGGATATAAAGAATAATGAGTGGCCAAGTAGGTTAGTGATCTTGTTGGGGAAATAAAAATAGATATGTTTAAGTTAAAGCTGTATGTAGAAATACACACATTTAAACAGATGTCTTAAATTTTGTAGCAGAAATCTCCCGTTTGTGCAATATAAAGTAGGAAAGTGACTCTTAAATCTCCTTTTTTCTAGGAAAGCAACTTTTAAATCTCCTTTTTACATTCTTCCTTGGAATTTGTTTTAAAAAAGCTACACACTGTTTTTTTAAAAAGTTTAGCTCATTTTACCTAGCCGGAAAGTAGCAGGGAAAGGGATTAAGAAAAAGGAGTGGGAGAATGGAAGTAAGAGGGAGGGTAGATTAAGAGAGGCTATGGTTAGAAGCAAAACAGACTTAAAGCAGGGGACAGGGTAAAAGAGGAAATGATAAGTGCAAGAAAATAGGATGGAGGGAAACATACATTTAACAATGATAACTGTGAATATGAATGGGGTGAACTTACCCATAAAATGCAAGTAGATAGCAGAATAGATTAGAAACCAGAATCCAGCATAATGTTGTTTACAAGAAATATGCTTGAAACAAAAATCTACTTATGGGGTTAAAATAGGGGACTGGAGCAGAATCTATATTGTTTCAGTTTAAAGGAAAAAAGTCAAGGGAGGCGGTCATTATCTCAGAGCAAATGAGAATTATACTTAAATAAACAGTTAAACTATATTTTGCTAAAAGGTACCTTAGACAGTAAATTAATATTAGCACTGAACATATATGTTCACCAAATGATATTGTGGTGTTTAAAAAGGTTCAAGACAAATAATTTCTGGGTAATTTGATCACTTTGTTAATAAGGCCAGCATGTTTATTAATAAAAGGATAGTCATTTGGCCATCTCTCTTAGACCCTTGATGGTGGTGGGCTCACAGTTTATATACCCTTCAAAGAGTAGGTGTTCCTGAGGGGTGGCAATCAACACTGATTGGTTAACAATGAGAGAATAAATATTACAGTGAGAGGATGGGCTCTATTACAATGAGGGTCTTAAAGTATATGATTTGGATCACCCAAGTCTTGGTCACAGAGACTTATCAATTTCTATATCACATATCTGACAAAAGGGAGGATGCATATTTTCCCAGACCTGTCTGAGCAAACACAATGATCAGGAATGTACCCTTTAGCCTAAACTTAGAATTTCTTTTACTGCCTGATTAGATCTTGGCCTGGGTACATCTTTGAGAGACATTTCCCACGCTGGTTGATTTCTGGAGGAGGAAGTAGATAAGGGGAAAAACCTTGGTACTAATACAGTAATTAGTTATTAATAAATAATCATTTCTTACACATAACATTCAGAGTCTTAAGGGAAAAGTTAATTGAGTTACAGGAAGAAATAGGCAGTAAAATTATAATACTGAGGGACTTCAATTTATCCCTCGCAGAACTAGATAAATTTAACCATAAGGTAAATAAGAAAAAATTAATTACTTAAGCTAAATTTTTTTAAAAAAGTTAGATATGACAGGCCTTTGGATAATATTAAATGAAAATTGAATGGAGTATATGTATTTCCACACTCTGCATAGTACCATCAAAACCTTATAAACAAATGCAGAAAAGTAGAAATATCAAATGTCTCTTTTCCTGACCATAATACAATAAAATTACATTCAATAAAGGGCCTTTAAAACATAGATTAAAATACTGAGTAACAATTCTAAAGAATGTGTGGGTGAAAGAACAAATTATAGAAATAATGAATAATTTCATTAAAGAATAATGACAGCAGTGAGACAACATGCCAAAATTAGTGGGATATAGCCAAAAGAGCACTTAGGCGAAAATTTTTATCTCTAAACAGTTTCATCAATAAAAGAGAGAGAGAACAACGAATTGGGAATACAACTAAAAAAATTAGAAAACCAACAAATGTAAGGACCCAATTAAACACCAAATTAGAAATTCTGAAAATCAAAGGAGAGATTAACAACACTGGAAGTTAAAAATACACACATTGAATTAATAAATAAAATTAGGAACTGTTTTTTTGAAAAATAAAGAACAATTCAACAAAATAAACGGTTGACTAATTTTATTTTTACAAAAGAATGAAGAAAACCAAATTATCAGTATCAAAAATGAAAAAGATGAATTTGTAGCAAGTGGAGAGAAAATAAAAGGAATTATCAGGCACTATTTTCATCCAACTGTATGTCAGTAATACGAACAATCTAAAAGAGTAGATGATATTTACAAAAATAAATTTCCCAGATTAGCAGAACAGGAAATAGGATGCAGTAGGTATTCTACCTTAGAAGAAGATATTGAGTGAAACATAAATAAACTCCCTAACAGGGAAAGAAAACCCTCAGGACTAGATGGATTTACAAACATATTCCACTAAACATTTACTGAAAAATTAATTCCAGGATTACATAAACTGTTTGAAATTATAGGTAAAAGAATCCTACCAAAAGTCCCCCTATGGCATAAATATGGATTTGTTATTTAAACCAGGGAAACTCAAAACAGAGAGGGAAAACTAGAGCAGTTTCACTTTAGAATATTAAGTCAAAAATTATAAATAAAACGTTAGCAAGAATATTACAGTGGTATATCATAAAGATCATATACAGTGACCAGACTGGATTTATACCTGAAATGAAGGACTGAATACTGAAAACTGTGTACATAGTTGACCACATCAATTGCAAAAACAACAAAAAATATATTATTTCAATAGATGGAGAAAAATCTTTTGACAAAATAAGCACCCATTCCTTTTAAAAACACAGGAATCAGTGGAGCTTTCCCTAAAATGATAAGTATATCTACCTAAACCAAGAGCCAACATGATCTATAATGGGATTAAGCTAGAAGTCTTTCTAGGAAGTCATGAGTGAAGCAACAATTTCCATTATCACCATTATTGTTCTAGAAATACTAGCTATAACAATAAGAAAAGAAAAAGAAATTGAAGGAATAAACATAGGCAGTGGGAAAACAACACTCTGCTTTTTGCATATGTCATGGGAGCTTTGAGAATGCTCAAGAGTCGACTAAAAAACTTACTGGAACAATGAACAATTTCAGCAGTGTTTCAGTATATAATATAAGTCCTCATAAATCATCAGCATTTTTACATATTGCTAAAAAAAAAAACAAACCTAACAGGAAGAAATAGGATGAGAAATTTCATTTAAAATATCCACCAATGGTATAAAATACTTGGGAATCTCTCTGCCAGGACGTACTCAGAATCTGTATGAACACAATTACCAAATAATCTTCACACAAATAAAGACATCTAAATAATTGGAGAAATATTATTCCCCAATGGGTAGGCCAACCCAATACGACACTACTACCAAAATTAATTTACTCAGTGGTGTATTAAACTCCCAAAGGATTATTTTATAGAGCTAGAAAAAATAACAAAATTCATTTGGAAGAATCAAAGATCAAGAATATCAAGGGAATCAATGAAAAAAATGAGAAGGTAGGGAACTTAGTGGTACCAGATCTTATACTAAACTACAGATCTATAAACAAAATAATTTGGTGCTGGGTTAGAAATAAAAAGGCTGTGAGCTTTGGAACATACTAGGTGCACAGTATACCAGAGCAAATGAGCATATTCACCTACTGTTTGATAAACTCAATGATTTCAGCTCTTAGGGTAAGAACTCACTATTTCACAAAATTGTTGGGAAAATCAGAAAGTGGTTGGGTTAGAAAGCAGGCATAGATCAACATCCCACTCCGTATCTCAGGATAAAGCTCAAAATGGCTATGTGATTTAGACATAAAGGGGGATTGATTAAGCAGATTAGTGAATTCTGAAAGAAATTACCTGTCAGATCTCTGGGAAGAGGAAGAGATGGCTAAATAAGAGTTCATGGACTAGATAATTTTAGTTACATCAAAAAGTTTTGTACAAACAAAACCAGTACAACTAAAATTAAAAGAAAGGCAGTAAAGTTGGAAAAATCTTTGTAGTAAGTTTATGATAAAGTTGTCTTTTCTAAGAACCAAGTCAAATTTATAATTAGAGCCATTTCCTAACTGATATGAATTAGGCAATTTTCAGAAGAAATCATGGCTATCAATAGTAATATGAAAAAATCCTTAAATCACTAATAATTAGAGAAATACAAATTGAAACAGTTCCGAGGTACCACCTCAGTCATCAGATTGACTAAAATTACAGAAAAGGGAAATGACAAATGCTGGAGGGGATGTACAAAAACAGGTGCACTAAAGCACTGTTGGTAGAGCTGTGAACTATTCTGGAACTGTGCCCCCAAAACTATTCAATTGTGTATACTCTTTGACCCAGCAGTACTGCTACTGGGTGTATACTCAGAAGAGATAAAAGAAACGAAAAAGACCTATGTGTACAAAAAATATTTACAGCAGTTCTTTTTGTGGTATTGAAGATTTGGAGACTGAGGAGATTCTTATAATTTAGGAATGGCTGAAAAAGCTGTGGTATATGAATACAATAGAATGTTATTGAGCTGTAAGAAACGATAGTGATGAGACTTTACTGATGTAAAGTGAAATGAGCAGAACTAGGAGAACAGTTTCCATAATGACAGTAGTATTAAGTCTTACTGCGATCAATACCATGACCAATCACAGATCCAAAGGACTCATAATGAAACATGTTATCCATATCCAGATAGAGAAATGATGGACTCGGGGCAGATTGAAACATTTGTTTTATATGACTACGTTTTTGTATTGGGTTTTATTTTTCCTGCCTTCTCAATGGGTGGGAGAGGTAGAGAATTTGTAAGTGAAAATAAAATATTAAAAAGAAAAATAAAAAATAAATCTAGGCATCTGAAATACTGTATTTGGGTAATATTACCACCTCCTCAAGCCTTTCTATCTTTACTAGGTCAGGTTGTTAACAAATAGCTTTTTTTTGGATTTAATTTAATATTATGTGACTTTCTTATTAACAAGTGAAGCAAAAACTTTTAACTGCATATATACCTAAGAAGAAAAATGTATAATTGTTATTGTAACCTGCTTGATATTATAAAGTCTGTAGGATATGACTGTAATAATAGAATCTGGGATTTCCTTTTAGGAAGTGGTAAGATTGTTTTTGCTTTGTCATACCTTCAATAAGGAAGCATTGGACTCTTGTTGAGAAACTCAGGACTATTTTTCTCAAGCTGGTATTTCCCCCTTGTTAATATTATTCCTTACCACATTGGAGGCGATTTGTCTCCACAACTTTTTAACTCTGCTTACTACCTCCTCCAAAATAAGATTTTTATTTAATTAAAAGTAAACGATTAATACTTATGAGTTTGGTTTTTTTCATTCTATTTCCCATCATTTTCCAATTTTTTTTTTAAGTTAAGACTTAACCACTTGTGTGGTATTGCATAATATAAAAACGAGTTGTCTGAAATTTGAATTTGATATATACTACAAGAAATAAAAGAGTTCCATTCTAGTCATGTGTTTTTTTAGTTCTTTTGCTTTATGAGACATATTCTTAAGACCCTTGTAATAAACTTCCTTGGGAACCTATATTCTAAACTCAGTCCTCCTTCAGAGTAAAGATCTTTAGAGAAACTTTGCCACCAAACAGACCAAAGAAGACAGCACTGTAAAATAGAACCTAAGAATAGTGCCCTTTTGTACATGCTTACATATACTTGCATAACTTTGGACATTAGAATTTTTATACTTCATGCAAATTTTCTTGTCTGTACTAGTTTTTAAGTTTTGTGTTCGTTTTTCTGGAGCACTGGCTACTTAATACATCAAGTAGCGTCATAGATTCATCTCAGAGAGACTGAATTCATTCAGTAAGAAGTGTTTGCACCTGCAGAGACTAGGCAAACCTCCCTTTTGATTTTATTTTCCTAAAAATTAGGAATACTGTTAGAGTTATACTACTACTGTTAGAATATTGTTAGAATAGACTTCAAAAAAATTAGTAGTGATTGACCCATGTCTTTTTTTTCTTTTTTCTAATTTTCATTAAATTTCATTAAATATTTCTTGAAGTTGGGTTGTTCTGGTAACCTCCTGTTACTTTGTATATTGTCAGCAATTGGAGGGTAAGCTAAGAAATGTTAAAAGGTTGGCATCACTATATGGTGATAGGGTAGAAGAAGAGTAGTAGATTAAGTTGGGCAACTCTGGGTTGGAGACTTGATATTTTAATGTTACTAGCTTTTAGTCCCTTTCATTATTAAATTTTAAGATTGTTTACTTGATTTTGAGGGCAGCTAAGTATCACAGTGGATAGAGTGCCAGGCTTGGAGTCAGCAAGAGTTGTCTTCCAGAGTTCATTGCCTGAGATATTTACTAAAACTGTGTGACCCTGGGCAAATCACTTCACCATTTGCCTCATTTTCTTGTTCTGTCAGATGAACTGCAGAGGGAAAGGGCAGATCACTCCAGCATGTTTGCTAAAAACCCCCAAAGCAGTCTTGAAAAATCCGACACAACTGAAAACAACTAAACAACTAAATTATAAACTCCTTGAAAGCAGGGACCATCTCTTGTTTATGCTTCTATCTTCTCCTAGTGCTTAACATAGTATTTTGTGCAGAATAGATGCTAGAAAAACATAATGAATGTAAGGTGTTTTTTTTTTTTCCCATCTCCAGTCATGCCCTAGCTAGAGCTATTATGGAAATGAATTTATTTCTCTCTTAGTGTCTGTCTTGTACATCTTCCCCTTAAGTAACTTTTGCTGTTGATGTGATGAATAACTTTTTTTTTTATCTCATTTTGTAATGACTTTCTACATGAGACCTATATGTAGTCAAAAATCACTTTAGGATCCAGCTATTATCTTATCATAGGATTGTTAGTACAGTAGTATACCAAACAGCCAACAACTCTTCTTTTGTGACTGTGAACATGAATTCTTCACTTCTTTCCCTTCCATTTCCTTGCCTCTGTCTTTTACCCTCCCTCTTGCTCTGTCAAAACCAAAGCAAGTTTGAAAAATGTTTCGAAGTTGATGGACATTTAACATTGTATATTTGCTTTATCCAGAGTACACACTATCTAAGTAAGTTGGTATTTATAATTGCTTATTTTATTCAGGAAATTGGCTATGCTAAGTATTTTATATTAGCAAAACATTAGTACAGGGGTTTTGGCCAGACTGTGGGCATAGATCTTTGTATAGAAGTTAGTGTTTTAATGTCTAATTATAAGCCTAGAGACCAGGGTTCTAGTCCTTCCTGTGCTATTAATTCCTCAGATCTTCATGGTCTTTTCCAGTTTCCTAATTTGTAAAATGTGGAAACTAATGTGAACTAAATGTGAACTAAACAATTTAAAAGCTCACTTCCAGTTTTAAACCATCGACAGTTTTGTTATATTTAAAATTTATAGCAAGAAGGTGGTTTCACATTTGTGAGAATTAAATTAAAAAGATACAGTTATCCTTTCCACATCGCGACTGTCCCCATTGCAGTTTCAATATATCGCGAGTTAGTGTAGGAAATTAAATGGAAATTTTTTGGGAGTTTTGCAGAAGTGACAGATGACACACAAAGACTGATGGACAACACAGAGACTATAGCAAAATACTTAATCCAGATTTTACAATAAGGTACTGTAAATACCCCTTAAAAGAAAAGAAAAAGTTCAGACTTTTCTGGTATGAAGGGAGAGCCAAAAAATTTTACTCAGATTTTTCCAGACACAGGAGTGCTTGTACCCCAAACCCCCATGATGTGGAAGGAATAACTGTATATTTGCATCAGACCCTAATCTGAATGTTACCTCTTCCAAGAAACCCTCCCTAATTTGCCCCTAGGTGATAATAGCCTCCCTCATTATGTACACATGGTCCTCACATAACTTTTTTCTATGCTTTATGTATTACTTTTTGACTTTATTGATTTATAGTTATTTATGTTGGTCATATTTCTTTAACTAGATGGTAAATTCCATTAGGAAGTTGCTGTGATGTGTATCTTCCCCTACTCCATTTCCAAATTTGAATTAAATATTTTCAAAGGACCTTTCCAACTCCGAAGTATATAATTCCCAGTTATCAAATAACGTAGTTTTCCCTTTTAAATCGTAAACTAAATGCAACCCTTACATGTCAGCTTTAGAAAAGACTTGCTCATTATCAATAATTATCAAATTTCATAGGCTCGTAGACTTGGAGCTGAAAGGGACATGTAATCTAGCCCCTTCCTTTTATAGATGATAAAATTGAGGCTCAGGGAAGTGAAAGTCACTTTTGTACTAATTGTGTTTCCAAGGTGACTCAATTCCTTTGGTTTCAGAGTCACTGTGCTTTCCCACTGTGCTGTGTTGCCACATAGAATCATAGAATTATAGATTTGGAAGGATTCTCAGAAACTCCACTTCTGCCCAAAACAGGATTTCTATCTAAAATGTCTTTGATAAATATGTGGTCAGATGTTAATGATTACATAGGATACAAAATTAAAATATCTGGACCACATATTTATCTTTAGATGTAATGAATATATTGTACCCATATAATTTAAACATCTTAATAATGCAAGACCAGAGGTTCTTAACCATTTTTGTGTCATAGAACCCTTTGAAAGTTGGGTGAAACCTGTGGATCCTTCCTCAGAATAATATTTTTAAACACATAAAATAAAATTCATAGGATTAAAAGTAAGCCAATTATGTTGAAATAGTTATCAAAATATTTTAAAAAAGGTTCATGGACCCTAGGTTAAGAACCCTAGTGTTAGAGTTATTACTGCTTCATTTTATAGGCAGATTTAGTTTAAAATGAATTTCAGTTTTATTTGCTTTAAGCCTATATGTTTTGACATTTCTCTAAAGTTATTTTTAAAATAGACCATTTTTAATGTGATATAAATCCATAAGACTAGAGAAAGACTTTGAGTTTTCATGTCACTGCTGTCACATTGTCTACACTGATATTTTTAACAAAATAAGGATTGTTGTATGAGTGTTTGACAGTGTAGACTGTCAGACAGTTTGTATTGGTCATTTGGCCAGTTAGCAAGCATTTATTAGATTGCGTGTCAGATTCTGCTAAGTGCTGAGGAAACAAAAAAAGGCAAAAACCTGACCTCTGCCCCCAAGTAGCTTACAGCCTTAGGATGACAGTATGCAGAAAAGAAGTACATACAAGATACAGAGTATCTCAGAAGGAAGGCACTAACTAGCAAAAGGAATCTGTAGTGGGAGAGGAAAAGGATGAAATGGGACCAGGAAAACCTCCAGTGAAAGGGGAGAATTTAAGCTGATTTGTTAAGGAAGCCAAGAGCCAGAAGTGAGGAATAAGAACATTCCAGGAATGGAATACAGAGTGGACAGTTAGAGAGTTGTATTGCCATACTTGATGTTAGTCTCAGGTGTTTAGGCACCAACTAGTAGTTTAGTGGTTATATCCTAGAACATTCTAATTTCCATTTTCATGTCTTTAATATTACTAGAACCTGATATAGGGAAAGCAGCAGCATGTATTTGTCAAAACAGTTCTAATATTGTACAGTATAAATAGCTTATACAACTTTATGCCCTCAAACTAAAAATGACAATTAATAGTATTTAAGCTTTTAATTTCATATTATGTTTATGAAATAGTTTCTGTTTTCTATGATGTCAGCAGTTACCAATTTTCTAGTCAGAGCTATTCATTAATACGTATAAGCACTTGGAAAGTGAGTTTTCCAGATGATTTTGAGCAATCTGTACTAGTGAATTTAAAATATTTGAAGAAATGTGTTGGAAAAATCTAACATCAGCTTGGTATAACAGAAAAGGCTTAGGCTATAGAGTCAGAGGACCTGGTTTCAAACACTGGCTTTTCCAGTTACTGCCTGTGAAATCTTGTACAGGTCAATTCAACTGATATTTTAATCCTTTCTGTAATAATTGTTTAGATTTATATGCTTTACGTACTTATACTTTAAGATTTACTAAATGTTTTCCTTTAAAATAACTAGGCTATAGATGGTACACAGACAATTATCCTCATTTTATAGATGAAGAAATTAAAGTTCAAGTTTAACCAACACAGTGTACTCAATCCACCTTTGTCTTCCTTTTCCCACAATACCATGCTCCTTTACCATAGTCTCTATACATTACTCAGGAAAGTTGATGATGTGAAATGTACTATTTCTGCTTTTAAGAACCTTATGATTTCACTGAGGACACAAGTGTTTTAAATAACAACGTCTATGTATGTATATGTTATATATGCTTGATAACAGTATGATAGTAAAAATTCATTGATTCTGAGTGATTGTATGCCAAATTGAGTGGTCCAGAAAGTAAGAATTAACCAGTTAATCAACAAGCATTTAATTTAGTACTTAATATATGCCTGTCATTTTAACAGGGGAATTGTGGAGATACAAAACTAAAAACAATTCCTGATCTTGAAGAGTTTAGATTCTAATGGAGACGACTTCCTGTACACATAGAAGTATTTGCAAAGCATGTACAAAACAACCTTGGTCTGAAAAGCATTGGTTGGGTGGAACCTTTTATAGTAGGTGGCACTTGAGCTGGTTGGTAAAGAAATCTAGGGAATTCCAAGAGGCAGAGGTGTGAAGGAAAATTATTCTAGGCATGTGAAAAATGAGTATGAAGACACAGTGAAAGGATATGGAGCAACTTGTGTGAGGGCAGCAGTAAGCAGAAATTTAGAAAAAGACTGGAGAAAGCCTTCATTGAGTAGTGGGGCCTTTAAATGGGTCTTGAAGGCTAGATTGGAATTGAGAAGAACAGGGAATTTTGGGTAGGGATGGGAATGGGGTAGGGAAGTATGGTATATGCAAGGGAAATCCTAGAGTAGAGTGAGAACCCTAGGACACAAAATTGGTAGAATAGAACTGGGTAATGGAATATATGATCTTAAGAGTCATCCAAACTCCAGAAAGATTCTTCTAATTGCCTAAAATATTCTTTTATACCATAAGTACTGGGAAGCATGGAACCAATATTTAAAGAAAATTAATTTGCTGGTAATGTGTAGAATTACTTTGAGAAGGAAGAGCTTAGAAGCAAAACAACAGATTAGGAAGACATTATAATAATTCAAGTTGATGATATTTAGAGCCTGAATTAGAGTATTTTTAGTAGAAATAGGAAGGGATAAATAGCTAATGCATTTGGAAGAAAAAATTAGTAGTTCATTAAATTTTTTTTATTTTGAATGGAATAAACATCAAACATTGATTTATGAACAGTTTCAGTGTGCAAAAAATAAAGGATAGTATATCAAACTGAACTTCAATTATGTAGTTTAAAAAAATTATATATTAAATTTAACAAGACAGTTTAAAAACCATTGATCTTCTTGTTTTTGTCCCTATCTGAACTCCTTTTTTTATGTGAATTTTGAAAATGTTTTATTGATCCTTTTTCTTTTCCATTTATTTTACTTTTGCATTCTTATTATTAATCCCCTCACCTGTCTATATTTACTTCTCCAGAATGAAGCCCTCCTTTCTAACAAGTAAAGTCAAGCAAAGCATATTTACACATTAACCATGTCTGAAGAGATTTTTCTCCTTCTTTGCTAGGAGATGGGAAGCATGGTTTTTTATGGTCTTCTGAAGTCATGATTGGTTATTACATTGATTAAAGGTTTGAAGTTTTACAAAATTGTTTTCCTTTGCATTATTATATTCATTGTTTTTTATATTTAACTCTAGATTTTAAAAAAATCAATCCTTTTGTGTTCATTTTATCATTTCTTTTTTTTAACATTTAAAATTTTTTAAAAAATATGTAATTTATTTTTCGGCTGTCAGCATTCACTTCCACAAGACTTTGAATTCAAAATTTTCTCCCCATCTGTCCCCAACCCCACCCCAGGACATCATGTACCCCATCCACCCCTTCCTCCAATCTGTCCTCCCTTCTATTGCCCACCCTTCTTCCATCCCTCTTCCCTTTATTTTCCTGTAGAGCAAAATAGATTTCTATATTCCATTGCCTGTACAGCTTAATTTCCAGTTGTATGCTAAAATGATTTTTAACATTGATTCATAAAGCTTTGAGTTCCATATTCTTTCCCTCCCTCCCCACTCACCCTCATTGAGAAAACAAGCAATTCAATGTAGATCATGCATGTGTAACAATGCAAAGCACTTCCATGGTATTTATGTTGTAAACGACTAACTACATTTCCCTCTGTCCTGTCCCGCCTTTCATTTATTCTATTCTCTCCCATGACCTGTCCTCCCACAATAGTGTTTTGCTTCTGATTTTCCCTTTCCCCAATTTGCTGTCCCTTCTATTGTCTTCCCTCTCCTATACCCTTCCCCCTTGTCTTCCTGCAGGGTAAAATAGATTTTCATATCCAATGGAGTGTATGTTATTCCCTCCTTAAGCCAAATCCCATGAGAGTAAGGCTCAATTATTTCCTTTCATCTCCTGCCTATTCCCCTCCATTGTAAAAGCTCTATCTTTCCTCTTGTATGTGAAAGGATTTGATACATTCTACCTCTCCCTTTCTCTTACTCTTAGTACATTCCATTCAACAGTAAATTTTATTGTTTTTAGTTATTCTCCCTTCATATTCAGCTTATCATGTGCCCTCTATGTGTGTATGTCTCTCTCTACATATCTATATCTATCTATATGTATATAGACATATATATAGACATACACACATGTACATATACAAACCTACATATATATAATATAGATACATACATACCCATGCATGCCTACATATATTTATTTATTTATTTATTCCCTCTAACTACTACAGAAAAAGATCTCATGAGTTACAAATAATATCTTTCCACGTAGGAATGTAAACAGTTCAACTTTAATGAGTTCCTTAAGGCTTCTCTTTCCTGTTTACCTTTTCATGTTTCTCTTGATTCTTGTATTTGAAAGTCAAATTTTCTATTCAGCTCTGGTCTTTTCAACAAAAATGCTTGGAAGTCTTCTATTTCATTGAAATTGTGTTTTTTCCCCTAAAGTATTATACTTACTTTTGTTGGCTAGATGATTCTTGGCTTTAATCCTATCTCCTTTGACCTCTGGAATATCATATTCCAAGCCATTTGATTCCTTAGTGTAGAAACTGCTAAATCCTGTGTTGTCCTGATTGTATGTGTATCATCCTTGAATTGTTTCTGCCTGGTTGTAATATTTTCTCCTTGACCTGGGAACTCTGGAATTTAGCTACAATATTCCTAGGAGTTTTCCTTTTGGTACCTTTTTCAGGAGGTGATTGGTGAATTCTTTCCATTTCTATTTTAGCCTCTGGGTCTAGAATATCAGGGCAGTTTTCCTTGATAATTTCTTGAAAGATGATGTCTGGGCTCTTTTTTTGTTTGTGGTTTTCAGGTAGACCAATAATTTTTAAATTCTGGATCTATTTTCCAGGTCAGTTGTTTTTCGAATGAGATATTTCACATTGTCTTCTAGTTTTTCATTCTTTTGGTTTTGTTTTATAATTTTTTGGTTTCTCATAAGGTCATTAGCTTCCATCTGCTCCATTCTAATTTTAAAAGAACTATTTTCTCTAGTGAGCTTTTGAATCTTCTTTTCCATTTGGCAAATTCTGCTTTTTAACGCTTTTTTCTCCTCATTGACTTTTTTGGACCTCTTTTGCCATTTGGGTTAGTCTATTTTTGAAGGTGTTATTTTTTTCAGCATTTTTTTTGGGAGGGTCTCCTTTAGCAAGCTGTTGACTTTTTTTTCATGATTTTCTTGCATTGCTCCCATTTCTCTTTCCAGTTTTTCCTCCACCTCTCTTATGACTTGATTTTCAAAATCTTTTTTCAGCTCTTCCATGGCCTGAGACCATTGCGTATTTTTTTTTTTTTTTGGAGGTTTTGGATATACAAGCTTTGACTTTTTATGTCTTTCTTCGATGGTATGCTTTGTTCTTCCACATCTGAAAGGATGAAATAAAATATCTTTTCACCAAGAAAGTAACCTTCTGTAATCTTATTTTTTTCCCCCTTTTTGGGCATTTTCCCAGCCAGTTACTTGACTTTTGAGACCTTTGTCAAGTGGATGGTATACTCTAGGGACTTGTAAGTTCTCAGTTCCTCCAAGGTGGCACGATCAAGGGAGAGGAATTTTCTCCTCTCCTGGTCTGTGCTCTGGTCTGTGGAGCAACCACAAGCACTCTTTTCTGCCCTAGAACTGTGAGTATGATTCCCTCTCTGCTGCCACCACCAGCTCCACCACTCCAGCACTCCTCCCCACCCCAGGACCACCACTTAGGACTGAGACCCACATCAGCTGCTTGATTCCTCCAGGGTCTTTAGGCAGAGGGCTCCAAAAGTGGAAGCTGCTGCAGGGGCTACAGCTGCCCTGGGGCAGGGCAGCGGCTGGATTGTGCTGTCCTGTTACCCTGGTGAAAGAGCTTTCTTACTGCCCTTTGAAGCTGTCTTTGGCATTTGTGGATCGAGAAATCTGGGAACTGCAGCTGCTATCTGTGATTCCATGCCCTGAAGCCTGCTCCAGCCCTGTCCGTGCTTTGGGGTCAAGATGGGCTGCGCCACTCTGAGCCCAGTGCAATAGACCTTTCCTGTCGGCCTTCCAAGCTGTCTTGGGCTGGAAATCTGTTTCACTCTGTCAGTTTGTGGTTTCTGCTGCTCTGAAATTTGTTTAGAGTCATTTTTTATAGGTATTTTTCGGGCTATGGGAGTAGAGCTGGAGCAGGTCTGTCCTTCTACTTTGCCATCTTGGCTCCATGCCTCATTTTATCATTTCTTATGGTACAATAATATTTTATCACATTTATATTATAATTTTCTCAGCCATTCCTCAGTTGATGGTCACTTTGTTTTTAATTTTTTGTCACAACAGAAATGCTGCTATAAATATTTTATACATTTGGGCCCCTTCCCTCCATCTTTGATGGGTCTTATGTCTAGCATATTGACTTTTGGGGGTATGGTTTTAAATTTCTTTCCTGAGTGGTTCTACATTCTGTTACTATGATATTCCCATAGCCCTTGCAGCAGTCTCCATTTTCCATTTTTGTCATATTTGACCAGTACGAGGTAGAACCTCAGAATTTTGCTTAATCATTTGGAACATTTTTTATTCCTTTGATCATTTATGTATTGGAGAATAACTATTGTTCTTATATATTTGAATCAATTCCTACATATCTTGCATATCAGATTTTTATCAAAAGAAATTTGCTGCAGTTTGAAAGGCGGTGAATTGGGAGGTTGGTTGGAAGATAATGAGTTTAGTTTTATCTAATTTGAAACATCCTGTGTGTTGGAGAATGTGGGATATGGATGCAGTGTTATCTTGGGCAAATCAGGCCTCATGAGTACAAGTAGATGGAAGTAATATGGAGAGGAAGAGATCCAGAGTGAAGAGATTTAGTTTCATTATGAAATGGAAATTACGGAGCAAAGAGTATACAGATTTGGAGTTGGACACAGGAACTACAGGGTTGAAAATGTTGGGGTTAAAAGGTAGTATAGCAACAGATAGCAGATGATTAGAATGCTTACAGTCTCTGTGCTTTTGCCTTGGGATCTTTGAGATGAGTTGATCAGGACAAAAGAGGTGCTACTTCTTACTTAAAATAACATTAATACTTAGCTTTCCTTAATGAGTTTGGATGCAGTATATATCAAGTTAATTTTAAGCTATACCTGTAAGCATATATTTTTCTTTAGTTAAATTATCATTGGTTCTAATAAATTGAACTACTGTGATAGATAAATAAACATATATCTAAAATCTGCCATTTATGGATGAAGACCATGGGCTCATAATAAATAAATCTTGCCTTCTGCTTATTTATTCCTGATCAATTATTTTTGCTTATGGTTTAATGAGTATATTATGCTTTGGACTTGACATTAGGAAGATGTGGATTACACATTTATTAAGTGTGTGACTGTGAACAATTCAGTTAACTTTTCACAATCCCAATTTTCTTATCTGTAAAGTAATAATATTTGTAGTACCTACCTCAAGGGGTGATTATGAAACCCCTCTATTTCATTAAAGTCTTCTATTTCATTACTCA
This sequence comes from Notamacropus eugenii, assembly GCF_028372415.1. NCBI lineage: Eukaryota > Metazoa > Chordata > Mammalia > Diprotodontia > Macropodidae > Notamacropus > Notamacropus eugenii. The sequence continues at coordinate 112,550,726 of NC_092875.1, forward strand.
GTTTTGATGGGTATGTTATCCTTGGCTGTAAGCCCAAATTCTCTGAACATTATATGTCAAGTTCTCCATTCTTTTATAATGGTGGATGCTAAATTGTGGATGATCCCTACCATAGCTCCTTAAAACTTGAATTCTTTCCTTTTGCTAGCTTGCTATATTTTTTCTTTGATGAAAGCTCTGGATTTTGGCTGTGATATTCCTGGGAGTTCTCATTTTGGTTTTTTTGGGAGGAGACCAGTGGATTCCTTTCTATTTCCACTTTGCCATCTGGTTCTAAGAGATCTGGACAGTTTTCTAAGGTTTCTTACTTTTTTGGGGGTCAAGACATTCAGATAGTGCAATGATTCTTAATTTTTCACTCCGTAGTCTTATTTTCATATTCATTTGTTTTTGCTATAAGATGCCTAAGGTTTTCTTGTGTTTTTTTTTCTTCAGCCTTTTGACTTTGTTTTAATATTTCTTTGGAATCATTGGTTTTTATTTGGTCCACCCTAATTTTCAAGGTCTTTATTGCTTGGACAAGATTTTGTACTTCTTAAATGAATTTTCTTACTTTTTCTCCCTTCCTTCCTCTCCCTCCCTTCCTCCCTTCCTCCCTTCCTTCCTTCCTTCCTTCCTTCCTTCCTTCCTTCCTTCCTTCCTTCCTTCCTTCCTTCCTTCCTTCCTTCCTTCCTTCCTCCTTTATTGCTTGGGCAAGATTTTATACTTCTTAAATTATTTTTTCCAGTTCTTTCTTTATCTCTCTGTCTTTCTTTTCTTCCTTTCTCCCTTCCTTCCCTCCTCCCTTCCTTCCTTTCCAATTTTTTCTTCCATAGGTCTCATTTCTTTTTCATTTTTACCTCAAGTACTCTAATTTCCTTCTAGTACAAGGAGGAACTGAGGTCCAAAAGTAAGTGATTTTTCTCTGATGTCATCTAGCTTGTTAGAAAGAAGCTAGGACTCCCACATCTTCTGTCAGTGTCTGGTATTCTTTTTACTATATTAAGCTACCCACCTCAGAGCTCCTAAAATAAGAAAAAATAAAAAATCTCTAGGAAATATTATAACCCATGTTCATAAAATACACATTATTTAATAATAAGACAAATTAATTAATTCACTTACCAAATGTAGCTTGATTAAATAATGTTAGAACGACAATATTAACAACAAAACGTCCAGGATAGATGATACCATGGTAAGGTATATTTAGAACTGGTTGAAATCACTTGGTTTAAAGAGTGACTGTGAATGCTGAGGCAAGAGATGAAAAGACTTGATAAGCAGAGGAGATGATAGCAGAGCTGCTTTCAGATTTTGATTAGGTGGATTAGGATTAATGGATAAAAGCTAGGGATCAGAACACCTTAACTTGATGTAAAGAAAAGCTTCCTAACCATTTGGGCTGCCTTTTGAGGTCTTGAGTTCTCTTATCTCTGTAGGTCTTTTGAGCAGACTGAGTAACTTCTTATTAGGAATTTTGTGGAAAGGATATCTGCTGCAGGAATGGGTTTGCATAGTTAGTTGACTTCTGTGGGATCTTCCATTTCTATTCTGATTCCATTATAAGGGAGCAGTATTTGTGGTCTCCTTCTTCTCTTCCTCCTATTGTCATTCTCTTTCTCCTCCTTCTCTAGGAATAAATTTCCTTCAGAGCATCCCTGAACAGTCATCTCAATAGACAGAAGAAATATTTTTCTCTGATACATGCCTTTTATAGGGGAGATTATTTGTGTGTCCTGCATTTGATTTAGAGCCCTGAAGTATTTAATGTGAAACTAACATTTATTGAAACAAAGTGATTTCTTTTTAGAAATTATAAGTGGAATGCAAGCTTCTTGAGGACAAGAGTTGTTTAGTTTTGATGTGTACATTCCTAACATTTAGGATGTACCTTTCCCATAGTGGATGCTGAGATATTTACTCTGGGGTACATCTTAGGTTTGCTATATGCTTTTTAACAATTTTAAATGTATTTAGTAATAGAAAAATCCTTGTTTTAATAGCTTTTATTTTGACAGCATTTAAGGAACTCTTTGAATTAAAATATTCACAGCTGCATTTACATTATATTCCCTATAGCTTATTTTTATTATATGGACAAATTATCGCATATCATTGTGGTTCCATGTGTGAGAAATGTAATATTAGCTAACTGCATCTAAAATTACTGCAGAAAGATGCTTCTGAGCAAAAATGATCATAAATTTCTCTAAAGAAAATAGCATTTTCATGTCTGTAACATTCAGGCTCTGTGATCATAGAGGAAAAATGCATAAATGGCTTTGATTTGAACATATTTAGTTCAGAGATTGAGATGCTAATTAGTTGTTTTTTTTTAAGTCTGGAGGTACTTTTGTAGTACTTGCTTCTAAAGCTTCTTAAAAGCAAGGATTTTATCATTTTTGTCTTTATATTTTCCCAGCACTTAGCACAGCATCTGACACTTAATAGTAAGTGCTTTATAAATTCTTTTTTTGATTGATGGCACATACTCTTAGCTCTTCACTTGTCTCCCTTATATTCTCTCCAGATGATAGGAATTTCCTTTATGCCAGTCCTTAGACTCTGCACTTAGCGTTATTGTGACTTTGAATTGTTCAGTTTGATTTAGTGATTGCTAGTCTTGCTTTTGTATCACCCTAAGCTGTTTCCACTTAACTTAAAAAGAGTCCAAAATGATCAAAACAGAATACTTTTCATTCACTTAAAAAACTAAGTGTGTGTACTCTGGTACTTGAGGAAGAAAACTGAGGATGTCTTGAAATCAAACAATCAACAATAAAATTACAATTGCAAAATAAACCAGGAATTGCATGTCAGAGTATGTGTCTTTCTTAATAGCATATGTTCTACCTTTACCCTGGGCCAGTAGAACTGAGTTACTGACCTGTGTCGCATTCTAGACTAAAAATTCCCAAGATTAAAATTTTGTACAGTAAGATAGAGCCTTCTTTATTGATTTTGTTAGCTTGAAATTTCAGAAGGGTGGGTTTTATTTAAAATAAGGAATTTTAGTTGTACTATTATGGTGTTTACACTACAATTAGTGATACTTCAAATAATTTAGCCCTTTATAAAAGGTCATAAAATAAAATCTACATTATAGCTTGAGTAACAGTGGATTTCATTTCAGTCTCTAGTAAATATTGAATGGACTGAGTTGGATCTGTAATGCAAGTTTTGTTAAATTTTTGTTTTAGTATATTAATTCAAAACACATGAAAATAATTTCCTCCTTTTAGCTGCTAAGACCTGAATTCGGGGTTGTTTCCCCTGCAAGATCTGATGACTTCAACATCCAACACAGTCCTGAGAGTCCAGATTCCTGTTCTCTTTTAGGTGTTAGTGATTTTATCAAGAAACAAAGAATATTGAACTCTGGAATATGCAGGTAAAATGCTTTTCCATTCACGTTTTATCCATGCTACTTCATTTCAGATAGTAATAATAATAGACTGGCACCATGGTGCATAAGAACACTTACAAAGTTTGTTTTTCTGAAAATTGTTGCTATTGTTTAAACTTGGCCAGTGACAGGATTGACTGTTAGTCTTTGTGATCCCTTTTGATTTTGTATACAAAGAAGTTACTAAAGTGTCCTATGATGACATTGTTATTGTAGGGTAGCAATAAAAATGGTAGCCAGTCAACTTGTGAAATTTTATTGCCACATAGTATTAGAAGTAGCTAAGAATATAAGTCCCATATTTAAACTTTATTTTTGTTTCCTTTCTTTAACAAGTTTTTCTAAGGAGAAAAGTCTTCTGTTTTTACACTACTCATAAAGAATCACTGTTGATACAGGGTAGTAAACTCAATTAAATGCCACAAAATAAAACTGGTACAGTTTGTTTTATATACCAACATTACTTCCCAAAAGAGAGGTTAATGTGTATTAAATAGATCTGGAGAAATTCTTTCCTTCCAGGTTACCAGAGTTAGAACTCAATCTTAACAATTTGAGGCTCATATTATTTAAAGGGAATGTTTTGTGTGCAGTAAACCTAGTGACTCAGAAACATTGATGATATAGACAGTTTATTCTGTTTTATAGTTTCTATAGTACAGACACACACACACATTTGCATCTTCCTAAGCATTAGTTGAATAACTTTTGAGTAACCTGATTTATAAAAAATGTTCATTTGTTCTCTTATTTTTATTTTTATTATGGTTCTGGATTGTTTATAATGGATTCATAAATAGAAGGTTCATTTAGGATTGTAGAACCTTTTGAATTAAGGTTTCCTCCAGTGTTTTATTGACTATATAAAAATATTTTGCTACATAAAATCATAGCATTTAGAGCTGAAAGTGACTTAAGATATAAAATCCAGCTCTTATCTTTTTTTCTCGATACATTTTATTTTGATTACATTTTATTTGAGAGGCAGCACCAGCCTGAGTGAAAAAGACCAGTTTTTAAGGTTCTGCCACTGACACAATTAACCTGATTTTATGTCCCTGGGCAAGATATTTAACCTTCCAGTGACGTAGGCAACCCTCTAAGACTACAGGTTGTAGAGCAGTAGCAATCTATGTTGGTGAAAGGCTTCCCATCAGGACCTCCCTAAATCTGAATGCTATTACAGGTCCAATAAAAGAAAAAATTTGCTCACATTTAGTATTAACAAATCATGAATAACTAGAGGGGAGAAAAGGTTCTAGCTTTGATTTACCTCATATAGTCTGATATATAATATAAAGAGGTTATTTTGATCTTAAATATTATGAATAATAATAGCTGGCTTTTTATAGTGCCTACTATCAACAAGATAGTGTGCTAAGAGCTTTACAAATATTATCTCATTTTATCCTCACAACAGCTGTAATAAGTAGATGCTATTGTTATCCTCACGTATCAGTTGAGGAAAGTGAGGCAAACTAGTTAGGTGACTTGCTCAAGGTCATATAGCTAGTAAGTGTCTGAGACAGGATTTGAATTCAATTCAGTCTGAATTCCAAACCCTGTACGTTATTTTCTGTTACCTACAAATATTTATGCTATTTCAGAAATATGTATTAAATGCTATATTATTGGACAGTTTAATTTTTCTGCCCAGTTTGCTCGCTTTATAATGAGGTTCGACTTAAATGATCTTATCTGCAGTGAGCTCTGATCTCTAAAAATTTTTTTTACTATTCTATTTCAATTGGATAAAAATATAGTAGCATTTATAAAAGTGCTTTAAGGTTTTCAAAGCACTTTACAAACATTATTTCATTTTATCCTCATAACAATCCTGGGAAATAGGTGCTTATGTTACCTGCATTTTACATGTGAGGAAATGGAGGCAGGCAGAGGTTAAATGATGTGCTCAGTGTCAAAAAGCTGGTAAATATCTGAGGCTGTGTCTAAATTTGCTTCTTCCTGACTCCAGATCTTGTGCTCCTGTGTGCTGCACTTCCTCGCTGCTTCTGTGATTTAAATTTAGCTTCTGAAATTTATTCTTTTATGTGGAAATTAGAAGTGTTATTGAAATATTATTATTTGGTACAGGAAGTAGTTGCCTTTTACAGATCCTTTCCTTTTTCACTTTGAAAAAAATTAGACAACTTATCAGATTCTTTTTGTTTTGCTTTAAATTTTATTGGAGTTTTGTTAACCATCCTTGAGTTCCTTATATCATCAGTTTTTGGTATACATTTTTGTTTGTTTACCATTTACTTAGTTTGACTAGTTGAAATTTTTTTTATACATGCTGATATTTTTATGCAGGCCAACTGGAAATTGACACCATTTGATCTGTTTCATTTATATAGTAAAATCAAAGTTTTCTGAATTTTAAACTTTTTTGTTAAAAAATAGCTTTTTCCTTTGAAGAGTTTAGTTTATAGGTCAGTTATAGAAAGGACAACTTAGTTTATATAACCAAGTTAGAATTATTAAAGAGTTTTTTTTAATCTAGTTTGGAAATACGTTTTAAATAACGTGTTAAAATGTCTAATATTAGAATATATTCTTAAAACATTGAATATTGATTTTGCTAGTTACAATTTTTTCTTTTTAGACAAAGAATTTTAAAAGTAGAAATTTCACATAACTTTTTCTGAAGCTGTGAAAAATTATAGTAACAGGAAATAGAGAAGAAAGTAACAAATATGGCTTCTTTGAATAGGTCAGTGTGAAGTTGTTGACATTATGAATAAATAATACAGTGCCTTCTCAAAAACAGTTTTCAAATTTGATGTTGATTTTGCCCTTGTCTCTAAATAGTCAGAGGTCTGAATCTACATAGATAGCTGATTTTGATAAAATTTTTATCATCAATAACTAATATGAATTTTGGAATGCCATAGTCTCTAAGGAATCTGAGTTGGGTCATGACTCAGAGTCAACAGTTTATTTCCAGTGAGGACCTCTGCCTAAGAAATGACATGAGAGATTTAATTCAGGAAATAGATGATCAGAAAGAGAAAGGAGGCAGGTTAGTCATAGAGAGAGAATGAGGGAAAACAGACAATTTAATTGTCCCATTTATACCCACGAAAATAAAAAGGCTAGAAGAGCCTTCAGTACTTAGGTAGAATATAGTGTTATAGATTTAGAACTCTAAGGGATCCCAGAGGTCAGCTAATCCAACCTCCCTCATTTTATAAAGGAAGAAGTGAGACTAAGGGAGTAAATTAGGTCACAAGGTAGTTGTAAGTAGCAGAGTTGGCATTCAAACTCATATTCTCTGACTTTAAATCCTGCCTGCACTCTTTAAATGGTGCTACTTCTCTTTTCAACCAAAAAAAAAAAAAATGGAATAGACTTATACAAGTGCCAAAAAATCCTAATCAGTTAAGAATACAAGAGGGTCTGTAGTACACAGAATTGTATTGAATTGATTTCAGGTGGCAGGTAAACATTGAATTAAAAGATAGAGTGTCCTTTGTTAGGGAGAAATCACATGATAGTGAAATTCCTTTATCAGATGGTAGAACTGAGAATTCTTCATCAGATAGGAGAGTTGGTACTCCCTTTCACAAGGATGATGTCTCCTGGAGGTTTCTGTCAGTGGTGATTAGGAATCTGGTATTACCTCTATGCTTGTGTTCAGCCTCTGTGTTCAGCACAGTCAAATTTCTTGGGCCTTTGCCTCATCTTTTCTTTTTTTGTTTCAGCCTGCACATTCCCCTTCTTCCTTTGGCTCTCATGGAGGAATGGATGTTGACAAACAAGATGGGGCTAAGAACAAGAGCCTCTGAAAATAATTCAACACAGGGTAGTTTAACATCTCTGAGAACATGGATGAGCACTATATGAGGTCATGAATAAGTTGTGATTTGCATCAGTTGAGGGAATAGATCACAAGCATTTTTAAAGCACCTATTGGTTATATAGTTAACAAAAAATGAAACAATCCTTAATCAAGAATCTTATGTTGTAATGTGGAGATAGGGAGAGGAGGCAACAAGCACATATATAAGTGTATACAGTCATATACATAAGAGAAAAAATACAAATAAATGCAAGGTAGTTAAGGACAATGTTGTTAGAGAAGAGAAGGGCACCAGGAATTGGTGGGGGAGAGGGGAAATCAGGTAAGACTTCAGAGAACCTTTGAAGATCACAGGTACATTAAGTTTTTGTTCTACAGTGAGTGCTCATTAAGATTTTGTTTTCCAGAGGCTCTATATTTTTATGGGAAGGTTTGTAAACTGGCAGCACTTGACAAGTAGCTATACTTCATTAGGACCATATTTCAACAGCTGAAAAAGAAATGATTAAAATTTATATCATTGCCTGCCAAAAGTAGTATAATTGTTATGTTGTCTGTCATTGACTACAAGCTCTGCAGAATTAAAAATGGACATAAAAAAAGAATTGGAAACTTCCAAGAACTTGGCAAGTAGGTTTGTAATAGCCTATGTTGTAGTCTCTGTAAGTGATTATAACTCATTCTGTAATCTAGGGGTCAGTAAACTAAAGGGCTGGCTGGCTGCCTGTTTTTGTGTAGCCCAAGGAACTAAAAATGGATGTTACGTTTTAAAATAATGTTTTGTTGTATTTTAAAAATGTTAAAAGTCATCATTAGTACATGGGCTAAATAGAAACAGACAGGGAATCTGACCTTCCAGTTTAGTGTATCAGCTAGCTAAAGGATTTAATTGATTAAAAGAGAGTTTGAAACATCAAGATGCACATTGTTTGAAGAGGGGTGGGGCACATTTTGGCTAGTGTCTTACTGATGATTGTGCTATCCCTGTCAAAAATGGCAAAGGCATTTTGGTGCCTGGTACTTATGCTTATCCAGTTTGAGTTGGGATTTGTAGAAAGTAGTGATTTATTTTACGTTTGTAGCAGAAAGGAAGACTTGTGCATGAAAAATTCTACATTTAAACTTCCTTGGGGACATGAAATTTTTTATTTTTATAGTGCTTGAGTTTCTTGCAAATAATTGTTACATATGTTTTTAATAGGTTGAATTTGAATATTGGCAATCATATGGTTAAAATAAAGATGAAGAAAGGATTTTTTTCTTTGTATATTCTTTTTGATTCATACCGAATTATCTCTTGTTTTCCCTGTGTTAGTCAAGAATAGAGCTTAATGTTTTTAAGGAAACAACCTGGCTACCTTACTACAAAAGTTTATATCTGTTGTTTTAATAATCTTGTGAGGGTAGGTGGTGAAAGTATAATTCCCATTTTACAGATGTAGGAGATTATGACTTATTTAGAATTAGAGGATTAGATTAGAACTAACATTTCAACATAAAGTGACTTCTTTTTAAACTCTAAAACCAGTGCTATTTTCATTTTACCTTATGCTGTTTCCATCTCTTGGTACTTTTGGTGTTCATCCTACCATAATACTACTTTTGTTATATGCAAGGAGTTTCCAATTTATGCACAACCTTTTTTATATCATAAATTAAAATGATTGCCCATCCTATCTGTTCCTTCTTTGGGGAGGCCATCAACCTTGTTGTCATAGAAGCCATTTGAAAAAAACCTAGAATTTTTAGAGAAATGAAGTTTAAAAGTGGATAAAGGGAAAAGTTATGAAAAGTAGGAATAGCTTAAAGGAAATGGCACTCTTTCCATCTGGAACCTGACTTCTCCCACAGTTGCTGACTTTTAAGGTTATTTTTGTTACTTTGATAAATTGCCAAGTAGAAATTCATTGGACTTTAATGCCTCCTCTCTCAGAAGTAAAAATAGGAAGATCAATCAAGAGTCATTTTACTCATTAGTGAGAATTAAGTCTGACCAGATTTGTTTCTTCTAGCTTTTGTTGGTGTTTTTCAGCCCCATCTTGTATGATGACTTATTTCCCCTGTTCTTGTCTTCCTCTTTTCTGTACCTGTATTTTTCATCATGCTATATGCCTTCTTGGAGAAGAAAAATTTTTCCCCACCTCATTTCATATCATGGTAATTGCTCTCTTCAAGATCCAAGGTGACATGACCCCAATAAAACTTTCACTTATCCTTCTTATTCTCACATCTCCTTTCTCCTAAGAAAGAAGTAATTTGCTCTTCAGTTTTATCATAGAACTTTACTTGAATCTTTCATTTGAATTTATAGTCTACTTTGTGTTATTTGTTTATGTAACTCATTCTCCTATTAGGTTCCAAGCTCTTTAAGAGTGTGAACTGTGTCTTTATCCTTTTTTAATCCTTAGTACCTACTGTAGTTGCTAAATTGAATGTTCAACATTAAGCTTAACTGTACTGAGAGGATGATAGTTTTAATTAGGGAAGAAGGAACACAGGCAATTTTGGATCATGGAATACTTTGGGGAGGTACCATAGGCCTTTTTTGGGTACCATAGTGGAAGCCTTAATAAGGCTGAGGATTTTGAACATCTGAGTGAGAGAGGTACTACGGGTAGAATAGTTGGATAAAAAGATAGATGAGAGGATACTAAAGACAAATTCTGCCTTTTCCAAAAATTTGTTTGTAGTTATCTTCATATGTCGGAAAGGGGTATAAAAACTCTCTTCTTCCTTGTCATTGTCTTCTATTTTGAACCTAGTTACCCCATGCCCTAGGATGCAGAGAACATGGACTATTAATTCAACTGAATAGGTCATATGCTGGCTAGCCTGGGAACCTAAGAAACACATCTAAAGTACTAGTTCTAAGTATCAAGCAATTCACATAGAAAGAACCTTGGAAACAGCCCATTTGTAAGTTGAGTACTTCCTTGTATCCCCACTGCATAGCACATTATAAATGTTTAAGAAGTGCTTGTTGATTTCTTGAAGGAAATTAGGGACAAAAAATTACCATTTTGTGACTTTTGGCTTCTAATATAATCTTATCTCCTATTTTCCTTATCGCTGTGAGGAAAAATAAAGATTAGTAGTCATAAGGAAGGATACCAGTTTTTTGGACTAAATTTAAAATGATCTGAATTATAGATACTGTATTAAAAATCTCATCAGTATTAGGAATCCTTTTAGTGATATTAACCTTGACAAAAACTGGTAGATTTTATCTGGATAATTTAATATCTCTTTATAGCATGAAGCTGCATATTTTTGTTATGGTCATGAAATTATTTTTTTATAAATCCTTGCATTGACTAGAACTGGTAAAGAAATTTCAGGCTTTGAAAAAAATGACTATTTGTGAGGGTAATGTTTTTCTCTTAAAATTGAGACATTTTATGTTAGTAATATTCATATAAATTCGTATCTGTTTGGCCTTTATTCTTTCAAAATGATGTCTATGTAATTAGGTTTCACTTAGATATCATTATCTACACTTCATATACTGAGGACAGTATGCTCCTTTTTTTCAAAAAGGGGGAAAGAATTCCAATGCTCATTATTGGCTTGTGGTATTTTTTTTTTTAATCTAGATTTTGCTGTATATTTTTCTGTCTTGATTAAGCTTTGATATACAGTAAATAATACAGCTGTTTCTTTTTTCCGTAAAACCTATATTTGTTACAATTCTAGGCCATGGCTTTAAAGTATCTGAAAAATTATGTATATGAAGGTTCAGAAAGACACAGATTACACAGATATTATAAGATTGCTTTGTAAGTCAGTGACATATTTATTGTAATACAAATTATTGTAATAGGTTGCTAACCAGCTACTTTTAGACAATGCCTACTATAGTTTGTTTTCTTTGGTTTTCTCTACAGGCTTTGCTTCATGAGAATTTAGTCAGATTGTCATTGAAATTTAACTAGGATATTAGAATTGCAGTTTTTTGTATATGTACAGTTTGATAGGAAAGACCCTTTCCCTCCGTGTGTGTGTGTGTGTGTATGTGTGTAATGGAAAGGCAGGAATATGAGAAATTTTGGTAAAAGTTAGATTAACTGATGAATCTGTTCAGTACATAATAACTTGAACTCATCCCCTTGTTGTTCAGAATAGGAGTATATTCAGTAAAGAAGCAAGACAAACATAATTATAATTAGAAAACTTTTCCATTTCAGATGTAATATAATTCTGAGGAATCTGCTTTTGATGTTTTAATTTTAAGTTGAAGATTTTTGCTCTTTGTAGTTCTGGCTTCAATATTTTATTAGAAGATTTATCAAGTATGTAATATAGTGACATGTTGGTAGTAAAAATAAATATTTCAAGTATATGAAAAATCTGATCTTATGCTTTGATTTTTTTTGATGTTTTTTTTTTGAGATGTGCAAAAGTGGGAGAAGTAGGAGCCAGATGTTTCTGTGTTCCCAACTTTTCAGTTGCAAGAGTCCATAAACCTGCACCTACTAGGAGCCATGGAAAAGCCAGCCCTCGATGAATCCCAGGCCTCTGCTTAAAATTTTTTTTTTTTTTACTGGAACTAAATGATGTTGCCATTTTTATTTTTAGGTTTGCTGGCATGGGTAATCTCATTAAGGTGCTAACCAGGGACATAGACCACAATGCAGCACATTTTTTCTTGGATTTTGAAAGTAAGTCTCTTCAGCCTTTCACAGTTGGTGCATAATGGTAATGGTGAAACATTGTTTATTTCTACCACCACAGTGAAGGCAAGCCAGTTTGTTGGTAAAACATGGAAAAAAGAGGTTGCATGATTTTTCCTCTAGTAGTTGCTAAACATTGTCATATAATATTTTGATTTTTCATTTGCTAATATCATTTGAGTCTTTGTATCCAGTGCTGTCAACTCATTGGTCCATGAAGCAAGTAGCCTTATGATGAAAATTCTCATTGTGTGCTTTAGTGACTATGCTGAGCAGTTTGATGGTAACTATGTATAACCAAATCTAGCTTAGTTTTGTTCCATCACTAGATTGTGATGATAAAAAATCAAAAACTTGATTTTGTAATGGTGTGGTCCAAAATTTTTAGAGCACCATACTTATATTGGCATATAAGTTATATAGAAAACTTTTAAATTAAAGAATTAAGATCTACCTATGCAATAATTTTTAATACTCAATTTTACTACTCAAATGTAATATAAAAAATACAAGTGAAATTATTTTTGATCTAATAAGAGAATACAGATGCTCAGAACACTAGCACTATTGAAATACTGAAAGAATTGTTCACTATAAGGCCTTTAATCAAACCTCTTAGGAAAACTTTGAGAAGAAATATTGTGACAGTGTGCTGTTTTATACAGGAAAACCACATTTCACCTCTAGGTCCTTCAAGTCAATACCTTGAGAGTAAAGATTGTTCTCTACCAGTTCACAGAGTGGGTAACCTGAAGGATAAGTTCATACCTGAAGAGCTTCCCTTTCTGCTCCACTATTTTTCTTCTGTGTTTCAGATGTACCTTTTTATAAAGGGATATTTTCTTTTCTCATTCTTGTCTTGACAGGTACCTTAACATGGGGAATCTTCTTAAAGTTTTGACATGCACAGACCTTGAGCAGGGGCCAAATTTTTTCCTTGATTTTGAAAGTGAGAAGATGATTTTATATATCTATTTCTCTTTGCCTGCAGTAGACTGCGTTTGTCTTGCACTAAATGAATGTCTTCACTTTGCCATCTTTATAACTGCTTTGCATGACTGAGCTATGAATTGTTGGATAAAATTTCTGTTGCCTTCTTGAAACAGTCCATAATATTTCATTTATTAAATTGAGATAAACATTTATTTTGCTTTATTGCAGTGTAGCTATATTTATAAGGAGGATTTACTCTCTTATCTCAAGATACATCAATATAAACATTTAAATGAAATAATTTTGGTAGAAATGACACTAGAGAAGCATCTCCAGATTTATTAGGAGAAGTAATATCTGGGGGTAATATGCTGTATTTCAAGATAACTTCATCAATATTGAATTATTTTGTCCCAGTACTTCAATATCTTATTTATAAATTTGTTCATGAAGGCCATTCACAGCTCAGTACTTTGGGCATAATATTAAAAGGTAAGTGTGAACCTAATTTAGTCAATTTTGGCAGAGAATTGCCTACTTTTTAAAGCTTGAAAATTTTTTAATGCATTTCAATCATATATTCTTCACCTTTCTCCAATTGATACTAAATGAAAATAAAACAAAAACTGGTTCACAGACCTTTAAGTAATTTGCCTTCTGTTTGTTTTATGTTGCATGACCTATTGTAATATGGTCTAAGAATGGCAGGTAAGTGTAATTGATTGCTGTGCATGTGGAACTGCTTTGCTATTTGGCTGTCAGTATTGCTTTAGCTTGTTTCTATTAAATTTTTAAAAATGATGTCAAGTAGTTGTTTTAGTTTGGATGTTGCCATTTTAGCTGAACTTAAAGGAAATTGTTAGGAAAGGGTGAGGATACTTATTTTAGGCTTTCCATTATATTTCCTACAATTGTGTATAAGTTTAAATCCTTTTGAAGAAACTGAAGAATGCAAAAATTAAAAACATTTCTGGTTAGTGATAATAATCACCTACCAGAGAAATAGTTGCCTGTCTTTTAACGAGTTACTTTATTTCTATAGCTCTAAATGTAGTTTGCAGTGTCATACAACATACAGTTATATTTGTGATGTTTTGCTTTTTTTCTGTCAACCAGGACTGGTGAAGAGTAATATGATGATTTATAGCTAATCTGTATTTTAGATGAATTTTGTGGTCCGGTTGGCCAAATGCTATGTTTCATTAGTAAAACTATCTTAGTATAAGAAATTTGTGCTAATTTATAGCACTGTCTTTAATATTAGCATCAGTAAGATAATAATTTGTCAACTTTTTGCCAAATATATGAAGATTCAATTTCCTTTACCCTTCTCAACAATTGAATACTGCAGTTTTAAGTGCATGTTGAGCATGTATTTCAGTGGCATCAGCTTGGGGAATGATGAGCAGATTGCTGACATTAAAGATTACTTTTTTAGACGAGGCTTTTACATTTCAGCTGTATTTTAGTCCCTATGTGTCTGTTTTAAACTTTGTCTTGTATTTATATCTGCTACTCTGTCTCCTGGCTTCTTCCTTTTCATAATTTCAGATGCCTTGCATTTGCAGAATCTTGCCCTTAATAGGTCAGGATCTTGTTCAAGACTTGGCACTTGATCTTTGTATAAACCTAATTTTGTGTGTTTGTGGCCCAGTGAAGAATGAATTTAATATAATATTCAGAAATGTATTTAGTCTTGGTCTACCTCCCCTTGGGGAAAGAAAAATTTGTTCTTCCAAATTTGATTCATAAAATTCAAGTAGGTAATTTAGTGAGAGCCAAAAAATGTCCCCAATAATGTCAGTTAAGGACTGATTTATATATTTTTCAGTAAGTGAATATATCATATTTGAAATTGACACATAATTGCATATGTGATCATATTTGTACTTTTTGTTTAATTTAACTTGTTTTCTGTAGTTTTGGGCTTTGTGAGTACTCATTTTCAGTTTAAACATGAGTTTTTAGCATAAGAACGACTTCCCAGTTTATCTCATTTTGGGATACACACTTTCATAAAATATCATTTAGTCACCTTAAGGAAGTAGTTATTTTTAGATAGTAGGTGCACTTCCCTATACTCTTATATCAGAACAGTCTTTTGTTTTCATGTTAACTTTCTATTCCTTCTCAATTTAAAAATCTGGAAAGGATATTTGTTAGTTCTTATGTGTTTTATATAATGATAAATAGTTGGATATGCTGTATTTTGAAAAATGCACAATTTCTAGCATATAAAGTTGCCTCTTTTTGTCTGGCAGCAACCTTTAGGTCATATATAACTTTACATCATTCTATTACATATATATTTTATGTCAGAATTTTTCTAGTCTTGTAAGCCATTGTAAAAGCCCTGTATATATCATATAATTAGAGTTAGGTGAGGCTTAAGTTAGAAATAAGTTTGAAATAAATTCATTAATTTATGATTTTTGAATATTAGTTAAATTGTACTTCATATAGTATAGATAGTTATATTTAAAGGAATGCTAGCATGTACCCAATTGAAAATTTAAAAATAATCCTCCTCTGATCACTTTTCTTAATTTAAGTCCAGATTTTCATGTATCAGGGCTACTTTAGTTTTCTGTACGTAACTATTCCTTGTATTTGGTAGTGATTATAGGAAGAGAGGAGAGATAGATAGCCTGGCTGAGTGATTAGAAACCTAGTCCCAGAATCAGGAATACTTGATTCTGTGCTGCCTCTGTGTAACCCTGAAGAAGTCACTTAACCCCTTTAGTACCCCAGAGATTTCCAAAGGCTTTACTGGGAACTGGCTATACCAGCAAAACCACGGGTCTTGTTTAAATACAAAACAAAACCCAAAAGCATTAATGACAACATACAATACTGATAAAAAGCATTATAAGAATTTTCTCAAGGTGTTGTTTAATCATAATGTCCTATTTAGGGTAGTCTTTGAAATAACTCAAATTACTTCTCAGTCTATTTGAGCTAAGAGAATATGCATAGAATACATATACACATATATATGTGTATGTGTATGGGCACACAAGTACGTGTGCACACACACACACTTCCATTTATCTCTGAGGAAAATGAATCCAGGGAACAAATGAGTTTGAAATGATCATTTTCAATTGAAATGAGAATTTAACTGAATGAACTATGCCTTTAAGCTTAGTCATATTTTTGTCCTAATTATTATTGACCTTTTAACAGTACAATATACTGTCCCATTCTTTCTGTTGAAATCTCTTGAATTTCCTTTCCCTTTCTCTACCTCCTTTTTACTTTTATCTTTTTTATCCTTTTGACTGCCATAAGTGTTTTACTATAAATTAATCCCTCTATTTCTTTAAAAAAAACTTTCCATCTTATATCTTTCAGTACTTTTCATCTGTTCTCTTAAAATATCCAATTAGCTTATTAGCATATCTGTTAAAAAAAAAATCCAGTGTATGTACTTGTGTTTGTCAAAGTGGAGCCACATTACATTGTAGCCTATTTTAATTCATGCTAGGGCTTTTTTGGGGGGGAGGGGATGTGTGAAGAATTTATAAATTCACTGCATACTGTAGTAATTTCCCAAATTAAAACTCCCTTTTTTTTCTTTCCTCCTTTTCTTAAATAACCCTTGTGTCCTTTTGTGTTGTGGGACCATTTTCTTTGAATTTACCATCATATTTAATGATCTTTTCCATTTTTGGAAACAATGTCCTCAAAAATGTTAAAGCATTTTATTTCATTGTTAAACAGAAAAAGGAGTAATTAAAACCTGCCTTTGTTGTCTCTTGAATGTCTTTTAGAATTAAGTTTAGTGAACAATCAGTGTGCGCCTACTGGCTGAAGTAAATGCACCACTATGTTACCGTCAAATGAATGCTCTTTTGTTAGGTGGACAAATAGTACATTTTTCTTCAAATTCTGTAAAGCAGTGATTTGCCAAGAAAAACAAAAGTGACAAGTCTTGATTGCATTACGTAAAATGCCAATATTATTTGAAATGCTGTAATGTGCCTCATTTTATACTATCTTGTGTTTAGCATTTCACTCCTCTTGCATGAATTGCTCTCAGTAAATTAGTGCTTACCTGTCTGCTATTTTTCCTGTTTTTGTCTTCATTTCTACAGCAGTCTTCAGCAGCTTTCAAAATTATAAATGTGACTTTCCTGTGATAGTCTAAAAATTGTTTAGTGTGATGCTAGATGTTTTTTAAAAAGAGGGGAACCACAATCTTTCCCTTTATTTTTAAAAATTTCTTGGTGTTTGCTAAAGTTTTGATTTAAACTATAATAACCACTTGTGAGATCTACTTAAGGCTACTTGATAATGTTCTGTTTGTATGTTAGTCTCAGTGTCTAAATGTCATATTTTCTTGTCAACAGCTAGTCATTCACAAATAAACTTGCATGATTTAATGTAAAAGTTTTCTAACCTTAGAAATGCCTTACATACATTATGCAGATATTTTAAATATCTTGTCATAAATTCCTATTAAGTGGATTCAACCTGTAATGTATTTTTTAATGATTTTTTTGTAACTAAATTACTGTATGCAAAAAAGATTACTAGCCAGTCTTTTTGCCTGTGAAAATATTGTTTTCAACTGCTCTTAGAGTAAGTATTTTCAAAAGTTAAACTTGCTTAATGTCTTTTGAATTAATAGTTTTTGGGAAAAAAATCCCAGTTAAAAATAACTATTACTGCCGAGTGAGTTTGACTAATAAACCGATATAAATGGTTGCTTTAAGATAATTATTTGAACACAGCAATATTATTTTTATGTTTAAAGTTTTCTGTCAGAAAGGATCTACAAACACTGAAACAACTGAAAAAAAAATCCAACTTCATTGAATAAACGTGTTCTATGTATAGGGTAATAAGCCAGATAGAGTATTTTAATAAATGAATTTGTGAATGTATACTTGATCCTTGAACTATTTAAGGCATTTAGTAAATGTTAGTTGAATGAATGGATTTAACTTTATTTTATTGTTGAATCACAGTAAATTTTAAGTCTGTTTCACAAAATATTGATGCTATAATTGTCAAAAGTTGATAATTTTAAAAAATGTTTTAGTGTATTTTTACCTACTTAATTATTATATGATGAAAACTGAATTAGTATTATGAGTTACTCATGGCATAAAAGAGAATCATGGCAGTTTTTTCAGCTGTTGTCATTTTTACTTCCATCCCTGTACTGTCTTGCCTCTTTCCTCTCTATTCTTTATTCTTTTGTGACTTAATTTCTAAGAGTGGTGATGGAAGAAAAAAAGTTTTACAAAGCTAAATTTTTTTTTCCAGTTTTAGAGAAGGAACAAAAAATGGAAAGGATGCATCTTTAAGTTGAAGGGAAACAAATCCTAAAATTGAAAATTGTCCTTAATATATACCATTGTAGATGTGTACTCCATGCCTGATAAGATGGAACCCCAGAACTGATAACATAATGAATATTCTTCAAGTACAACCCTCTAATCAATTCTTAAAGAAATTATAATGCTATTATTTTGTAATGGGAATGCTTTCAGGGTACAGTGTTTGGTGAATTGAAGTAAGAAATATACGACACAAATAGCATACATTGTTGTAGAACATATCCTTTTAAAATTATCAGAGTGGCTGATGTGGGAGTCAGGGAAGACCTGGGTTTTAGTCCTTCTCTGACATACAGTTTTGTAATCTTGGGCCAGACATTAACCTCTCAGGAGTGCAGGCTACTTGGGAAATACTGTAAATACATGACCAATTGCTGATCTGCATTGATAGAGGGAATTTCTCTTTACAAAGATTTAAATCAACACAATCAGGCACTCACCCCTCTCCAATCTCCCCCTACCTCCAGCCCCAGCCCCACCACAGTCCTACTTAATTTCATCTTATTCTGTAGAGTGCTTTTGAAATGACCACTCTACCTAATGATATATTTCTAGATTTCTATTAACTAGGATAACAGCAAGGTATAAAGTTTCCCTTTGTATTCAGCATATTATTATATACCTGACACTTTTTGTAACTAGCATTGTGCTATTTGTAATTAGATAATCTTATCTAATTCCTTGAATACTTTTTCAAAATTTTGGGACCACTTCAAAATTAATGCCTTCTCAAAGAATTTTGAGTTTGAATATAGTATATATGCTTAATTACATAGATCAAGTTTTGGTTTTACTTCTTCCTTTGATTTTTGAGGAATAAATTTTATTATTGATAATGAACTAGAACGTTATCACAGCAAAGGATTTTTTTAGAAGCCTTAAATAATTATGTTCCATGCAATAACTTTATAATTGAAAATTAGAGAGAAGCTATATAAAAAATTATTCAGCCTATGAGAATAGGCCTTCAGTGTGAATAGTTGAAGCCTTTCAAATAGCATATTATCATTACCATGAACATAATAGAAAATAATAGATATGATAGTTTTAAATTTTAATGGTTGTTCTTTGAGTTCCTTATAGCAAATGATAATCTAGACAATAAACTAACGAAAAACTGTTACATATCTATCTTGAGTGGTAGATTTATATGTGAAATAAAACTTTTCTGCAGAAAGCTAGGTACTTAATGATTTATTATAATATATGTCATGATATAATGTGTATGTATACATACATGTATGTATCCCTATAACTTTCTTGTGCTTTCCTGGTATTTAGATGCCCAGCCTACAGAATCTGAAAAGGAAATTTATAATCAGGTGAATGTAGTATTAAAAGATGCAGAAGGCATCCTGGAAGATTTACAGTCGTACAGAGGAGCTGGCCATGAAATACGAGAGGTAAAGCATGGTTCAACATATTTTCAAAAATTCACTTTCATACATTAGCAAAATATATCAAAATCTTCTTTTACTGAACTCAGATTTTTTACTTTTAAAATATGATTTTAATTTTAGTTGCTTGGTTTTTTATATAAAATTGTGAGAAAAATCTTGTTAAAATTGAGAGAAAAGTATTCTAAAATAAAAATTTTTCCTATATTGCTTATATTTTAACCAAAATCTGTATTGTTTTACTAGGTATAATATAGAATTCTTTTTTATTGCTCTAAGGAAGAACAGTGAACATATGGATCAGATTTCTGTGTAAACTTCTGTTTTTGAAGAATTGCCTAGATTGAGCTGTATATTAATAAATAAAGATACTTCCTAAGAATCTGGGTTACTGTTGTGCTATACTTTAATTTTTATATATATATATACTTTAATATACTTTAATTTTTCCCAACTTTTAATTCTATCAGTGACTAACAAAAGCAGGATATTTTACTTAAAACAATTCATTAATGTACATGGGGAAAAATAAATGGGACTTGAACTAATCATCTAATCTTGTTCTTCCCTGATAGATGAGTATTTAGGGAATATTTCTCTTTTGAATAGTGATCCAGAAAATTTTTAAAGTTGTCTCCTCTTTGGTCAGTAATATTTTAAAATAAGCTCAATCACTTGTTGGTATGAATACTTTATTAAAATTTCATTTTTGAGACTGCTTCTTGAGTTGGTTTTATCTAGTTTTGGTGGGGCAGCAAGGTGGCACTGTGGAAGAATGTTTGCCCTGAAGTCAGGAAGACTCATCTTTATGAATTCAAATCTGGCCTCAGACATTCACTGGCTATGTGACCTTGGGCAAGTCACTTAACCCTGTTTACCTCAGTTCCTCATTTATAAAAAGATCTGGAGAAGGAAATGGCAAAGCAATTCCAGTATCTTTGCCAAAAAATACCTCAAATGGAGTAATGAAGATTTGGATATGACTGAAATGACTGAACAACAAGTTTTAGTGCATAGACCACTCAACTAGGAACTAATACTTTTCAGTACTCCTGGCTTCCTCAGTCTGGTTAATTTCCATGTGAAAAATTAGAGTAATATTTGGAACCTGAAGCTTTTATATAATATCAACTAATTTAATGAAAAACTTTTGAATAGAGTATTATACAAAAAGCTTTTTAGGTAAGAAAAGATAAAATTGGGATGTGGAGAGAAAAGATATATGCATAATTTTGTGGAAACTGATGGAAGTTATCTGTTTAGGCTGATTATGGCAAAGGAAAGGAAATTAGCTCTATTGCATGAGGCAAGTAGCTTTAGGAACATTTTCCTACTGAAGAAATGAGTTATTTGTTATAGCATTTCAATATTTTATTGTTTTCTCAATTTCATGTAAAAACAGTTTTTAACTTCACTTTAGGAAGTTTTGTATTCCAGATTCTCTCCCTCTCTCCCTAGCTCCCTCATTAAGAAGGCCAGCAATTTTGTAAAGGTTATATATGTGCAGTCACAAAGCATATTTCCATATTAGTCAGGTTGTGAAAGGAAACACAACCCTCCCCTTCCCCCCATAAAACCTAAGAAAAATAAAGAAAATTTAAAAAATTGCTGCATTTTAAAAAAATGCAGAATCCATCTGCATTCTGACTCTTATCAGTTCTTTCCCTGGAGGTGAATAGCATTTTTCATCAAGTCTTTTGGAGTTGTTTTAGATCATTGCATTTCTGAGGATAGTTAAGTCATTTACAATTGATCATCATACTGTTACACTGTTCTCCTAGTTCTGCTTATTCACTTTGGATCAATTCATGTAAGTCTTTCTAGGATTTTCTGAAAGCATCCTGTTCATCATTTCTTTTATTTTTATTTTTTTATTAATTAATTTAAGTTTTCAACATTCATTTCCACAAAATTTTGAGTTCCAAATTTTCTCCCCATTTCTCCCCTCCCCATTTCTCCCCTCCCCCACCCCAAAATGCTGAGCATTCTAATTACCCCTATTCCAGTCTGCCCTCCCTTCTAACATCCCTCCCTTCCCTTAGCACCATCTTTTTTTTTGTCCTGTAGGGCAAGATAAATTTCTATACCCCATTACCTGTATTTCTTATTTCCTAGTTGTATGCAAGAACAATACTCAACAGTTGTTCCTAAAACTTTGAGTTCCAACTTCTCTTCCTCCCTCCCTCCCCACCCATCCCCATTGGGAAGGCAAGCAATTCAGTATAGGGCATATCTGTGTAGTTTTGCAAATGACTTCCATAATAGTCGTGTTGTGTAAGACTAACAATATTTCCCTCCATCCTATCCTGCCCTCCATTTCTTCTGTTCTCTCTTTTGACCTTGTCCCTCCCCAAGAGTGCTGACTTCTAATTACTCCGTCCTCTTATTGCCCTCCCTTCCATTGTCCCCACCACCCTGCTTATCCCTTTCTCCCCCCTCTTGCCTCCTCCCCTTTTCCGTCCACTGAAAAGTCTTTTACTTGCCTCTTTTATGAGAGATAATTTGCCCCATTCCATTTCTCCCTTTCTCCTCCCAATATATTCCTCTCTCACCCTTTAATTTCATTTTTTTAGATATGGTCCCATCCTAATCAACTCATCCTGTGCTCTGTGTGTGTGTCTGTGTGTGTGTGTGTGTGAGTGTGTGATCCCACCAACTACCCAGATACTGAAAAAAAGTTTCAAGAGTTACAAATATTGTCTTTGCATGTAGGAATGTAAACAGTTCAACTTTAGTAAGTCCCTTATGATTTCTCTTTCCTGTTTACATTTTCATGCTTCTCTCTTTTTTTTTTTCAGTCTCTTCATTTATTTATTTTTTTATTTAACTTTTAACATTCATTTTCACAAAATTTTGGGATCCATATTTTCTCCCCTTATGTCCCCTCCCCCCACCCCAAAACACCGAGCCTTCTAATTGCCCCTGTGTGCCAATCTGCCCTCTCTTCTATCATCCCTCTCTTCCCTTGTCTCCATCCTATACCCCTTTACCTGTATTTCTTATTTCCTAGTGGCAAGAACAGTACTCGACAGTTGTTCCTAAAACTTTGAATTCCAACTTCTCTTCCTCCCTCCCTCCCCACCCCTTCCCTTTGAAAGGCAAGCAATTCAATATAGGCCAAATCTGTGTAGTTTTGCAAATGACTTCCGTAATAGTAGTGTTGTGTGAGAACTAATTATATTTCCCTCCATCCTATCCTGTCCCCATTACTTCTGTTCTCTCTTTTGATCCTGCCCCTTCCCATGAGTGTTGACCTCAAATTGCTCCCTCCTCCCCATGCCCTCCCTTCCATCATCCCCCCCACCCTGCTTATCCCCTTATCCCCCACTTTCCTGTATTGTAAGATAGGTTTTCATACCAAAATGAGTGTGCATTTTATTCCTTCCTTTAGTGGAATGTGATGAGAGTAAACTTCATGTTTTTCTCTCACCTCCCCTCTTTTTCCCTCCACTAAAAAGTCTTTTGCCTGCCTCTTTTATGAGAGATAATTTGCCCCATTCCATTTTTCCCTTTCTCCTCCCAATATATTTCTCTCTCACTGCTTGATTTCATTTTTTTAAAATATGATCCCATCCTCTTCAATTCACTCTGTGCATTCTGTCTCTATGTGTGTGTGTGTGTGTGTGTGTGTGTGTGTGTGTGTGTGTGCGTGCATGTGTGTGTGTGTAATCCCACCCAGTACCCAGATACTGAATAGTTTCAAGAGTTACAAATATTGTCTTTCCATGTAGGAATGTAAACAGTTCAACTTTAGTAAAGTCCCTTTTGACTTCTCTTTGCTATTTACTTTTTCATGGTTCTCTTCATTCTTGTGTTTGAAAGTCAAATTTTCTTTTCAGCTCTGGTCTTTTCATCAAGAATGCTTGAAAGTCCTCTATTTCATTGAAAGACCATTTTTTCCCCTGAAGTATTATACTCAGTTTTGCTGGGTAGGTGATTCTTGGTTTTAGTTCTAGTTCCTTTGACTTCTGGAATATCCTATTCCATGCCCTTCGATCCCTTAATGTAGAAGCTGCTAGATCTTGTGTTATCCTGATTGTATTTCCACAATACTTGAATTGTTTCTTTCTAGCTGCTTGCAATATTTTCTCCTTGACCTGGGAACTCTGGAATTTGGCCACAGTGTTCCTAGGAGTTTCTCTCTTTGGATCTCTTTCAGGTGGTGATCTGTGGATTCCTTGAATACTTATTTTGCCCTCTGGTTCTAGAATCTCAGGGCAGTTTTCCTTTATACTTTCATGAAAGATGATGTCTAGGCTCTTTTTTTGATCAAGGCTTTTAGGTAGTCCCATAATTTTTAAATTGTCTCTCCTGAATCTATTTCCAGGTCAGTTGTTTTTCAACAATGAGATATTTCACATTATCTTCTATTTTTTCATTCTTTTGCTTTTGTTTTGTGATTTCTTGGTTTCTCATAAAGTCATTAGCCTCCATCTGTTCCATTCTAATTTTGAAAGAACTATTTTCTTCAGTGAGCTTTTGAATCTCCTTTTCCATTTGGCTAATTCTGCTTTTGAAAGCATTCTTCTCCTCATTGGCTTTTTGAACCTCTTTTGCCAATTGAGTTAGCCTATTTTTCAAGATGTTATTTTCTTCAGCATTTTTTTGGGTCTCCTTTAGCAGGGTGTTTACTTGTTTTTCATGCTTTGCTTGCATGTCACTCATTTCTCTTCCCAGTTTTTCTTTCACCTCTCTAACTTGATTTTCAAAATCCTTTTTTAGCTCTTCCATGACCTGAGCCCATTGAGTGGGCTGGGATACAGAAGCCTTGACTTCTGTGTCATTCCCTGATGGTAAGCATTGTTCTTCCTCATCAGAAAGGAAGGGAGGAAATGCCTGTTCACCAAGAAAGTAACCTTCTATAGTCTTATTTTTTTTCCCCTTTTCTAGGCATTTTCCCAGCCAGTGACTTGACTTCTGAGTGTCCTCTCCACCCCCACCTCGCCTCCAGATCCTCCCAGCCAGCACTTGGGGTCTGAGATTCAAATGCTGCTTCCCAGCATCAGGGCTTTGGGCGGGGATTGAGTTCAGGTGCTCAGGTGGGGACAGGGCCGCCTCATGGGCTCAGTTCCCTCAGGGGGTTTATGCAGAGACCTTCAACAATGGATCCTGGCTCCTGCCTGCCTGGGGAGCCGCAGTCTGCTCCCACCTCCGTTGGTGCCTCCCGAGGGGGCCTGAGTTATGGGGGCACCCCACACCCTTCTCGACCCGCCGAAGAGACCCTCTCACCGACCCTTGTCACCTGTGGGTGGGGGACGCGTGCGGCCGCTGGAGATCCCGTCCGTGAAGCCTGCTTGGATCCGCTCCTTTCTGCGCTGCGCCGCTGAGGCAGGGTTGGGCTCTGCTCCGGGTCCGCGGCGCGAGGGACCTTTTGCGAGAGGTTTCCAGGCTCTCTGGAGCAGAAATATCCAGAGATTGTTCTGTGGCTTTTGCTGCTCCAGAATTCGCCGGTGGTTCTTTCTTTACAGATATTTTATGGGCAGTGGGTTCAGAGGTAGCGTATGTGCGTCTTTCTACTCCGCCATCTTGGCTCTGCCCCCCCATGCTTCTCTTGATTCTTGTGTTTGAAAGTCAGATTTTCTTTTCAGCTCTGGTCTTTTCATCAAGAATGCTTGAAAGTCCTCTATTTCATTGAATAACCATTTTTTCCCCTGTAGTATTATACTCAGTTTTACTGGGTTGGTGATTCTTGGTTTTAGTCCTAGTTCCTTTGACTTCTGGAATATCCTATTCCTTGCCCTTAGATCCCTTATTGTAGAAGCTGCTAGATCTTGTGTTATCCTGATTGTATTTCCACAATACTCAAATTGTTTCTTTCTAGCTGCTTACAATATTTTCTCCTTGACCTTGGAACTCTAGAATTTGGCTACAATGTTCCTAGGAGTTTCTCTCTTTGGATCTCTTTCAGGAGGTGACTGGTGAATTCTTTCAATATTTATTTTGCCCCCTGGTTCTAGAATCTCAGGGCAGTTTTCCTTGATAATTTCATGAAAGATGATGTCTAGGCTCTTTTTTTGATCATGGCTTTCAGGTAGTCCCATAATTTTTAAATTGTCTCTCCTGAATCTATTTCCAGGTCAGTTGTTTTTCAACAATGAGATATTTCACATTATCTTTCATTTTTTTCATTCTTTTGTTTTTGTTTTGTGATTTCTTGGTTTCTCATAAAGTCATTAGCCTCCATCTGTACCATTCTAATTTTGAAAGAACTATTTTCTTCAGTGAGCTTTTGAACCTCCTTTTCCATTTGACTGATTCTGCTTTTTAAAGTATTCTTCTCCTCATTGGCTTTTTGAATCTCTTTTGCCAATTGAGTTAGCCTATTTTTCAAGGTGTTATTTTCTTCAGCATTTTTTTGGGGTCTCCTTTAGCAAGTTGTTGACACGCTTTTCATGATTTTTTTGCATCTCTCTCATTTCTCTTCCCAATTTTTCCTCCACCTCTCTTACTTGATTTTCAAAATCCTTTTTGAACTCTTCCATGGCCTGAGCCCATTGAATATTTATTTTGGATGTTTGCGATACAGAAGCCTTGACTTTTATGTCTTTCCCTGATGGTAAGCATTGTTTTTCCACATCAGAAAGGATGGGAGAAGATATCTGTTCACCAAGAAAGTAACCTTATATAGTCTTATTTTTTTCCCCCCTTTTTTGCGCATTTTCCCAACCAGTTAATTGACTTTGGGTCCTTTGTCAAGAGTAGGGTATACTCTAGGGGTCTGTAAGATCTCAGTTCCTCCAAGGTGGTACAGTCAAGTGTGTACACTGGTGTGGGAGCAAGTAGAAATTTTTGTGCCAAGAACCTGAGTAATAGTAATTCCTCTTCACAACCACCTGTCCTCCAGTTCCACCAAGACAGCACTGGGGGCTGAGATTCAGATAAGCTTCAGGGGCAAGGCTGCCATTCAGTGTGAGGTAAAGATCAGGTGTTCAAATTCCTCCGGAGTATTAGATGAGAGCAGGGCCTCTACACAGGGCTGAGGTAAGAGCCAGTTGCTCAGTTCCCCCAGGGGTTTTACGATCCAACAATGGATGCAGGCTGCTGTAGGGGCTGCTGTGGAAGCTGCTGCAGGGGCTGCTGTGGAAGCTGCTGCCACCTGCCCAATGTGGCCACTATCTGAGCCTGGAGCTATGGGAAGGCCCTTCTCCCTTATTGGCCTGCTGAAAAAACCCTTTCACTGACCTTTGGTGCCTGTGGGTTGAGGGATCTGTGAACCACTGCTAGTGCGACTGGGGATTCTGCCCCTGAAGCCTGTTCGTGTCCTCCTCCCAGAGCTGAGATGCATAGCCAAGGCTTGGCTGGGCTCTGCTCTGCCTTCTGTGTGACAAACTTTTCCCTTGGCCTTCCAGGTCACCCTGGGCTGGAAATCTCCTCCACTCTGTTGTTCTGTGGCTTCTGCTGCTCCAGAATTTATCAAGAGTCTTTCTTTACAGGTATTTTATGGCCTGTGGGGAAAGAGCTAGTATATATGCATCTTTCTACTCCACCATTTTGGCTCTGCACCCTCCTCTGCCCCCCGTTCATCATTTCTTAAAGCACAGTAGTATTCTATCACAATCATATACCACAACTTGTTCAGCCATTCCCCTGTTGATGGGTATTTCTCCCCTTGTCTCCCATTTCCATTTCATTGCCACCACAAAAAGAGCTAATATAAATATTTTTGTTCATACAGATCCTTTTCTTCCTCTTCTCCCCCATCCCCTTTAAAAAAATCTCTTTAGGATACAAACCTAGTAGTGGTAGGGTCATAGGGTATACATAGTTTAATACCCCCTTGGGCATAATTCCACATTACTCTCCAGAATGGTTGAATTAGTCCACAACTCCATCAACCATGCTTTAGTGTTCCCGTTTTCCCACATCCTCTGCAACATCTGTCATTTTTCTTTTCTATCATTACCCAAAGTGATAGGTGTGAGGCAGTAGCTCAGAGCTGTTTTAATTTGCATTTCTCTAAGCAGATATTTAGAGCATTTTTTCATCTGACTTTAGATAGCTTTATTTTCTTCTTCTGAAAACTGACTTTACATATCCTTTGGCTGTTTGTCAATTTGGGAGTGACTTGTATTCTTATAAATTTGACTCAGTTCTCTATATATTTGAGAAATGGTTCCTTTATCAGAGAAACCAGATGTAAAAATTTTTCCACAGTTACAATTACTATGTGTTTTACTCCATCCTATTTTTCTCATTTATCTTTTTCTGTCTGTTTCTCCTTTTACTTTGTCCTTCCTCACAGTGTTTTG
Organism: Notamacropus eugenii; assembly: GCF_028372415.1. Lineage (NCBI taxonomy): Eukaryota > Metazoa > Chordata > Mammalia > Diprotodontia > Macropodidae > Notamacropus > Notamacropus eugenii. The sequence goes on from NC_092875.1 coordinate 112,578,513, forward strand.
CTTCAGACCAACAGTTCCTTCAATCTGCCTTCCCTTCTATTGGGTCCCTACTCCCTACCTTCTTTCCTATTTCTTTATAGGGTAAGATAAAATTGCTATGCCTAACTGAGTGTTTATGTTATTCCCTCTTTGAGTCCGTTCTTTTGAGAGTAACTTTCAAGCATTGTCTGTTAACCCATACTCCCCACCATCCACTCTACTAAGTAAAAGCTCTTTTGCATCTTTTTTATGTGAGATAATTTACCCCATTCTACCTCTTCCTTCTCCCATTGCATCCCTCTTTCTCACCTCTTAGTTTTTTTTAGATATCCCATTATATTTATCCCTTTTTCTCCTTAATTTTATTTTTTTACATCTCATCCCATTTTAATCAGCTTACCCATACCTTCTGTCTATGTATATTCCTTTTAACTGCCGTAATGATGAGAAAGTTCTTAGGAGTTACAGGTGTCATCTTATTGAATCCCTTATGGTGTCTCTTTCCTTTATGCTTCTCTTGAGTCTTGTATGTGAAAGTCACATTTTCTGTTCAGCTTTGGTCTTTTCATCAGGAATTTTTGAAAGTTCTTTTTTTCATTAAATGTCCATTTTTTTTTCCCCATGAAGGATTATACTCTGCTTTGTTGACCTAAGTGATTCTTGGTTTTAATCCTAGTGCCTTTGTACTGTGGAGTATCATATTCCAAGTCCTGATCTTTTAATGTAGAAGCTACTAAATCTTGTGGTATCCTGTGGTACCATGATATTTTAATTGTTTCTTTTTGGCTACTTGCAATACTTTTTCCTACAGCTGGAGCTCTGGAATTTGGCTGTAATACTCCCTGGAGTTTTTATTTTGGTATCTCTTTCACAAAGTGATCAGTGGATTCTTTCAGTTTCTATTTTACCCTCTAATCTTAGGATGTCAGGGCAGTTTTCTTTGATAATTTCTGGAAAGATGATGTGTAGGCTTTTCCCTGTGATCTTGGCTTTAATTCTTAAATTATTTTTCCTAGCTCTATTTTCTAAGTCAGTCATTTTTCCAATGAGATATTTCATATTTTCTTTCTATTTCTTCATTCTTTTGATTTGAGTGTTTCTTGATGTGTCATCTAGTCATTAGTTTCTATTTTCCCAATTATAATTTTGAGAAAATATTTTCTTCATTGAACTTTTGAACATCTTTTTTTCCATTTGCCCAGTTCTGCTTTTTAAGGAGTTCTCTTCACTGAATTTCTGTTGCTCTTCTCCAGTTTGGTCAGTTCTGCTTTTTAAGTTGTTCTTTTCAGTGGATTTTTGTGCCTCTTTTACCATTTTGGCATAGTTGATTTCTAAAGTTACTTTCTTCAGTATTTTTTGTACCTAAGCTGTTGTTGACTCTTTTTTCATCATTTTCTTTTATCACTTTCATTCCTTTCCCCAGTGTTTCCTCTACCTCTCTCATTTGATTTTTAAAAGTCTTGAGCTTTTCCAGGAATTATTTTTGGGCCTGAGATTAATTCACATTTTTCTTTGGGGCTTTGAATGTGAAAGTTTTGACTTTGTTGTCTTTTTCTCATTTTGTATTTCGATCTTCCCTGCCAGGATAGTAACTTTCTGTGGTCAGGGCCTTTTAAATATTGTTATTGTTCGCTCATTTTCTCAGCCTATTTCTTGACTTTTAACTTGATATTAAAGTTGAGCTGTACTCCTGGGGTGATGGGGACAGTGTCCCAAGCGTCAGGTTTTTTTGTACTGCTTTTTTTCAGAACTGGTTCTGGGGCATACAAGTTTTCAGTTCTTTCAAGGTGGTGTGATCTTGGGGGAGGTGTAGTCACCGCTCTTGTGGCCTGCGCTCTAATCTGTGAACAACCACAAGCACTCTCTCCCCGGAAACTGTGATCTGGGCCCTGGTATGCTGTGGTTGCATGCCCAGGTGTGCTAAGTGCTGCTTTGCCCCCTTGCCCCAGGACTGGAGTAGTGTATTGGCAATGCAACCAAGCCCTGCATCTCGAGTCAGCAAAAGGTCCTCTGTAATCTCCTTCTGACCAGCTGTCTGATCCCTTCACTCTGTGGGGGCTGAGAGACAGGAGCTTATTATAACTGGATCAGAGAGTACATGGCAGAGGGAATAAAGGTGTAGAAAGACTAGGAAGGTAGGAGCGGGAGGCTAGGTGATGAAGGACTTTGAATGCCAAATGGAAATTTCTCTTTGATCCTAGAGGTAGTAGAGAGTCACTGGAGTTTATTGAGTAGAGAAAGAATGACATGATTGGACCTGTGCTTTAGGAAAATCACTTCAGTGGCTGAATGAAGGATAGATTGGAATGGGGAGAGACTTGAAGTCGATGGACCCACTCGCAGTCTCTTGAAAAATCTAGGAGTAAGGTGGTGAGGAAATGTTTTAGAATGGTGACAGTGTCAGAGGAGAGAAGGGGACATGTTGGAGAGATGTTGCAGAGGTGAAATTGACAGGCAACAGCTTGGATATGGGGGTGAAAGATAGTGAGGAATCCAGGATGACTCCTAGGTTGTGAGCCTGAGGTACTGGCAGGATGGTGTTGTTCTCTATAGTAATAGGGAAGGTAGAAGGGGTGGAGGGTTTGAGGGAAAGATAATTCTGTTTTGAACATATTGAATTTAAAATTTCTATTGGATATCCAGTTCAAGATGTCTGAAAGGCAGTTGGAGAGTTTGGGGCAGGATAGGTAGAACTGAAGAATCATGAGCTTAGAGATGGTAACTGAATCCATGGGAGTTGATGAAATCACCAAAGTAAAGTAGCATAGAGGGAGAAGAGGGCCCAGTTCAGAACCATCTATGGTTAGAAGAAAATCCAGAGAGAAGAGAATATCAAGGAGAGAGTGATCAATAGTGTCAAAGGCTGCAGACAGAGGTCAACAAGAATGAGAATTGGTTAAAGGCCATTGGATTTGCCAGCTAAGAGATCATTAGTAACTTTGGAAAGAGCAGTTTTGGTGGAATGATATGCTGAGGAGACAGATTATTAAGGGTTAAGAGGACAGTAAGAGGAGAGAAAGTGGAGGCATCTACTTTAGTGGCCTTTTTAGGAGTTTAGCTATAAGGTGCAGAAGAGATATAGGATGATAGAGAAGATGGAAGGATCAAATAAAGATTTTTTTTTAGGATGAGGGAAAGGTGGGCATGTTTGTAGGCAGTAGAAAATGAGCCAGTAGAGAGGGAGAGATTAAAAATAACTGAAAAAGTGGGGATGACAAAAGGGACAGGCTGTTGGAGACAGGATGAAATAGGATCATTTGAACGGGTTAGAGGGAGTTAGCCTTGGTAAGGAGTAGTCATTTGATCATGTGGTCTTAAACAAGTCACTATTTTTCTGGACCTTTTTCACTGATTGTTCTCTAAGGTTCCTTTGAGCTCTCAATTTCTAATCTTATAGCAGCAGTAAAAAGGATGTATTGAAGGGGACTCAGTAAAAGCAGTAAGAAAGTTCTTGTAATGGTGGTAATGAGGACATTGAAGGATGAGAGAGATGGGTTAGTATCTGGATAGGCTTAAAGGTGGAAGAATGGTTTTAGGATTGATGAGACAAACATTTTTATGTACCATTGGGAAGAAATCAGTGACAAGGAAGAGATCATAGATCTGCCAACTGATACTTGTAAAACACAAGTCTACCATACCATTCTTTTCTTCAGGGAATCTCCTTTTGTTTCTAGGATAACATGTAAAATCCTCTGCTTAATCTTTAAACTCTCCATGACATTGCTCCCACCTGCTTTTGAAGAATTGACAAAACATTCTGCATTTTCTTGTCAGAACATTCTTTTTTCTTGCAGTTGCAAGATGAGATACTTTCATCACAAGCACAAAATCTTAGCACTATTACATTCATCTTTGAGTTAAGCAAAACCTAATAGTTCGAATCTTTTGTACTTAATTGAGAAGCCAAAACAATAAATAAATTCACAATAAACAGTGAATGCAGTATAATGATTATTCAGTATAGTACCTGCTAATGAGATCAGATTGTTGGCTTTTGTTAGATTTCAGTGTGGGCACAGTCTACCACTGTTTTGTCATCAATTATGTAAACTTATTATGCAAATGACTCTAAGTGTCACACTGTTTGCTACATTTGAACATGTAGTTTGAAAACACTTTATATAAAACAGCTTTTATGTAGAAGTGAAAAGTGCCATCAAATTCTATTATATACTTTAGTGGAATCATCTTGTTAAATGTAAATCCAAGAAGCTTGCAACTTTTAGAGAACTGAAACAATTCAAGAACTGTTATAGATAGTAATTTGAAATTTTCAACAATTGAATTTAAATAATTGCCTTTTTTGTTATTTTTTAAAAGTAGAATTAATCTGGTTTGAAAAGAAAATCTACTGGTGTAGCTGAATTAGGACAAGCAGAGATAATATACACAGTTTAAGTAGCAGAATCACAAAGAAAGAAGTCCAAATCCAGAAAAATGTGATTCATTTTATGTTCACAAGTACTCTTATTATTGATCAATCAATTAACGAACCTTTATTAAGAGTCTGCTAAGTGCCAAGCACCTCTGCTAGTCTCTGGGGATGCAAAAGCAGTGAATTGCTCCTTGAAAGCTTGAATTCTAATAGGCAAGTATGGGTACTTATTAAGTATATATGTACACATAATAAGTATAAAGTAAAAATGCAAATTAATGTAAGTTAGTTAAAGATAAAGTAGCTTGGGATGAAAGGTACAAACGCTAATGGAGATGAGGAAAGATTTCACATAGAAGATGGTGCTTGAGTTGCATCCTGAAGGAAGAGAAGGATTTTATGAAACAGGTACAGAGGCAGCGCATTACCTGCACTGGGGTTTATCCGTTGCGAAGATAAAGAGGTGAAGAAGGCCAGTTTGACTGGAGCAGAGTAGAAGAGTGATATTCATTGAGTTAGAAAGGTAGGTCAGAGTCAGGTTGTGAAGGGTTTTAAAAGCTAAGCTGAGGAGTTTCATATTTCATCCTAGAGGTAATAGAGAACCTCTTGAGTTGATTGGATAGGGATATGGCATGGTTAGTTACTGTATACAAGGAAAATCATTCTGCAGCAATTTGCACGATGATTGGGAAAGACTGCTGTGCTTATATTTTTGTATGAATAATTTATCTGCATCTAATATGATCCCTGGGTAGCTAGGTGGTTCATTGGATAGAGTGCTTGGCCTGCAGTCAGAAATACTCCTTTTCCTGAATTTAGATCCAGCCTCAAGCACTTATTAGCTATGTGATTTCTGAACAAGTCACTTAACGCTGTTTGTCTCAGTTTCTTCATCTGTAAAAATGAAATGGAGAAAGAAATGGAAAACCACTCCAGTGTCTTAACCAAGAAAATCTAAATGAGTTCACAAAGAAGTGAATATGTCTGAAAAACAATTAAACAAAATCAAGCATGAGCCCTAATATATTGAAATTGCCTCTTAGAAATATGCACGAAGAATAAATTGGCAAAACAAGACAAACTTTTTCTAAAAATACTTATTTCCTCTTGATGAGTAAAGGTAGACTTTGCTCATAACACAGTATATGACACCTAAAGGATTATTTACCTTATATAAGCCTAAGTATAGATTTGCTTATTCCAGAAAAGAACATTGGTGCTACCTTTAGCTTTTCTTATTGTTGAAATGATGCTTAGCAGATCATATGTAAAACTTTGAATGAATCCACTTGCAGATAATAAGGGGGAAGGAGAATGGCCCAAATGCCTAAAGATCTTTGTGATCAATTTAGAAGAGTCTAGACCTTTTATATCTTGCATTACAAGTGGATGAACAAATGAAGTTAAAGATGCTCATGCAGTTATGTATGTATGATACGTTATTGAAATATATGTTAAGGAAGATGTGTTACTTTGTAGCAATGTAATAGCAAATAAAATTTTCAGTGTAATTGATAGATTTTTAAAAATGAAAGTGATATGATGTGAGGAAATTGTATTGGATTCAGCGTTGGTGGAGTTTAGTGTCAGTTTGAAACAAATCAGCAAACATTTTTTTTCTTGAGCAATTTGAGCCATATTGCATATACTTCACAAGCAAAAAACTTCTGTTGAGAAAGAAGAGTGAAGAATTTTTGAGTTGCTCCAAGAGTTGTTTTATAAAGTACTTTCTACTAAAAGAAAGACTGCACAATTGTATTTTTTTAAAAAATTTAACTTTTATCTATTTTGTTTTAAATTTTGAAGGCAATACAACATCCGGCTGATGAGAAGTTGCAAGAGAAAGCATGGGGTGCAGTTATTCCACTAGTAGGCAAACTAAAGAAATTTTATGAATTTTCTCAGAGGTTAGGTAAGTTGAAAATATGGTAAACATAAAAGTAGGCTAATAAGGAAAATAGTTATTACTAAAGATGTTAAATGGAGTGCTTAAAGTTGAGGTTAACAGTTTCGTCTAAATTTTCATATTAAGGAATTTTAAATACGATGTACTCTTATCAGCTCCCACCTTTCTTAATTACTAGTTTTCTTGAAACGCTGATGGAAATGTGTGATTTGCACAGGAACTCTATTCTTAGTTCTTCTAGCTAGGCTTAACCTTAATTGTTCTAACAAGACATAACCTTAATTATAAGGAAGCTAAAGAGGTTCTATTGTGGCGAGTTCGTAGCATAATGTCACCCTTTTCTGCCAGATTATTGCAGTTCTTCCGTGTATGGGAACTGGACTTTTTATGACTCCAGATAGTCTAAATTTTATGTCAAAATAATTTCTGAGGTTAGTCCAAGCATACTGGATTATGCCATAGATTGGGATTCTAAAACTGAGACATTTTTTGTCTTGCTCTACATTATAAAAAGGAATTGCCAGGGATTAGTAGGGGGAGGAGAGAAAATTCTTTTTGATTCCTCTCTCACATGTTGCTACTTCATCTTCCATTATGGTAATATCAGATTATATTAGTCTAACAAAGGTCAAAAAAGATAAACTGGCATTGAATGCATATCATGATACATGAGTTATTTTCTTTGAAATCCTTTTCTATTTGGAGGCAGTTGACCATTTATTTTCTTGGATAATAAGGATATAATTTTGAAGAAGTAACTATATAAATGAGAGAGAATAGAAAGATTAAAAGCATTTAATGCATATGCACATTTTAAATGATAGAAGCCACAATGAATGAATTATACATTGTATATGAAATGCCATTTAAAAAATTATTTCAGTTCAGAAGATTGGAGAATTTACTAGTCTTTTATACTATATAGCAGTATATTGAAATGTTGTATAAAAATAGAATAATAGTGAAGGTAGAAAATGGATGTAAATGTTATCTTTTTGTCTATACTAACAAGAATGGTAAAATGATATTTTCCTGAGCTTTAAAGTATTGTCATTTTACATCATTTGCTCTTAAAATATAAACCTAATTCACATTATATCTCTAGGATTTTTTCAATCTCTAGTATTTTCAGTACCAAAATACGTGTTTACTAAGTCTTTGATTGTTACATATCATCAAGTTCTAACTTCAGACATTTCAAACTCTTGTTGATGCTATCCTACTTAAATTTGGCTTAGTTGCCATTCAGACACAAAGTATGCCTTTAGATGCCTTCAACTTGGCATCTGGAGTCAATCAATCAATAATGAATTAAGCATTATGGGACTCCATGTTTTCTATTTGAAATTAAGAATTACAGAACTGGGTGTTGCTCTTAACAGGAATCCTACTTTGTTCAACTTCATCAGTAAAGTGTTTAGGAAGCAACTGTGTTTGAAATGGACATTTCTAGCAGGGATAGGGCATTCCTTTAATTGCTCTGTCCCCAAACTAAGCATTTTTTCTAAGTCTCCTGGCCAGTGGGCAAGGGCTGATATTCATGGCTGTTAAATTTTAAAATACAGTTTGTGGGTCTTAGTAGGAAATTTATTAATCAATGCACTGTGAACTAAATAATTCCAGACTTTATTACTTTACAAAGTAGGTGTCATTGGATAATAGCATTCTGTCTTCTATAATTCTGCAGTTGCCATTTATCGATATGATTTGAATTAATTATGGTAGTAAGTTCTTTAGTGAGGAAACATGGTATAGTTTGTAGAGAGCTACCTTGGAGTCAGGAAGAACTGTGTTCTAGTCCTGCCTCTGATATATATTGGCTGTGTGACCCTAGGCAAGCCATTTAATCTCTCAGTACACCAGTCAGCTTTCTAAAACTGTAAGTTGCAGAAAACGTGCCCACTTGTATTAGTATCATTCTTTACTTAGAATGGCCTACACATATGAAATCACAGGTCTGGTCAAAACAATAAATTCTTGATTTTCCTTTTATCTCTGATCTAGTTAATTGATTTTAGGTCTTTGTTTAGATAAGATATGTGTAGCAGTAAAGGTAAATCAGTATTTTGATACTTATTATTTAACTTTGTAGAGGAAAAGGCTGTGATATTTATTAATATGATGTTCTAAAAGCATAGCACTTTAAGTTAATTTATGTGTTTATAACATACCTCTTCATTCATGGAATACTTCAGAGTGAATCCATTTCTAAAGAGAAAAAAAAAGTTGATAAAGAAAAGCTATCTTTTCCTTACATTAAATAGTTGAAAGAAAACAGTTTTTGATAGTAAAAGAAAATAGGTGACATTGTATTGTCTAAGAAGCTTATTATCTAAGTCTTTCCATACCAATGTGCACAACTTCCTCATGAAAATATTTTTGTAGAATTTATCTTGGAGAACTTGAAATACTTTAGACTGAGACAAATTACTACCTAAACTAAAATTTGTAATGTTTATTTCAGTTTGTATAGACGTTATTGAAGAAAGAACGCTCAATATAAAGTACATGTTTTAGGTTTTGTTTTTAAAGAATTACTTTGAAATAAGCTTCACTTTATGTAGATATATTTTAGTCAGCATGTTTAATGTTTTCTTCGAGTTATTAAATGTACAACATTTCAAAAGTTAAATTCACTCATTCTGTTTTTGAAATGTGGAAATGTTCCATTTGTGATTGAAATTTTTTAGATTGAAAACAAAAATTTCTTATTTTAAGATTAATACTTCTCATTTAAAAAAATTTTACACTAATATTTTATCTTTACTGCTGATATGTGTTTAAAATCTTGGACAGGGGAAGAATTGTTAAAACACTATTGTAGATTATATTTTTAGTTGATAAATGTCAAAGGAATACAAAGAACTTTCCATTTTTTAATTTTTTAAGAGGCAGCATTGAGAGGTCTTCTGGGAGCCTTGACAAGTACCCCATATTCTCCAACACAGCACCTAGAGCGAGAGCAGGCTCTTGCTAAACAGTTTGCAGAGATTCTTCATTTCACACTCCGATTTGATGAACTCAAGGTAGAGTTTTTTCTTTTTGTGAATGTTGTTAATTAATAGTTATTTCATTGATAGAGAAAGTCTGCAGATGCACAAATAATTGCATTTTTAAGGGGAATATTTTAATTAATTTTTGTTATGAATCTTGGAATTGAATGTAAAGGAAATTATAGTAAACAGACAGGAATGAACCTAAATTTAAAAAAAAAAAGACTGATAAAATTTTGGTAGTACTTCTGATAGAAATGTGTGAACAATTATTAATTCACATAGCTTTTTCATTTAACTTTAATATATTTTGTCATTTGCAAAATTGGGTTATATTTTTTCATGAATATATTGGGGAGGGTATGTATGTGTATCTGTAAGTATGCTTTCTTTCATTTTTTCATTCTTACGTGATTTCATTGGTGTAGGTAGCTTCCTGTGAGGAAACTCCTTCTACCAATGTACCTCAGCAACTATTTGGCAACTTGCCTTAGAATGTTGTCTAACCACTGAGAAGTTAATTTACTTGACTGGGGTCATACAGCCAGTATTTTCAAAGGAAAGATTAGAATCCAGATTTCCTGAATCAAGGCCTCTTTGCCCAACTTAAATTCCCTGCGGTATTGCAAACTTTGTCTTGCAAGCATTTATTAAGTACCTACTGTACTAGGTGTTGGAGAAACAAAAAATAAAGTGGCTCCTACATTTAAAAAGTTTATATTCTATTGATGGAATACATTATAAACAGATAAATAGCATGTGTGTACCTGTGCACACTGTACCTGTGCACACAGATACACATAGACACACACACACACACACAAAGTAAATTCGGGTGGGAGGGCTGGGGGGAGAAAGGAGATTAGCAACTTAAGGATTCAGAGTAAGCCTCATCTAGGGAGTTGCACTAGAAAGAAATTAAGGATTCTAAGAGTTGGCAGTGAGGTGGGAAAGACACAGAGATTAAAGATGGAGTGTCAGCTGTAAGGGACAGCAAGTGAACTATCTTGGTTGGAAAATAGAGCGCATGAAGAGAGAAAATGTTTAGTAAATCTGAATCAGTAGACCAGAGCAAGATTGTGTAAAGGTCTTTAAAGGACAGAGGAAATTATATTGGAGGGTAGGGAGATCTGATGTGCATATGTATCTGCTATCAGAAGATAAATCAGTTTTACAAAAGTTCTCAGTAATCTGTGTGAAATTATGGGACAATGGGGGATTTTTGACTAGAAGATTGCCTAAATTTATATTATTTTATGTATAAAGATTTTGGAGGGAAAATTTAGATGTGTTGAATTTAGATGGAATAAATTGTATTTATCACAAGTTATCCAGTAACTTTACAGTAAATCATTAGGTTAACACTTGCTATATGAATACAGTCACATGTGTTTATTAATGTAACTCTGTATTTTAGATGACAAATCCTGCTATACAGAATGATTTCAGCTATTACAGAAGAACACTGAGTCGTATGAGGATCAATAATGTTCCAGTAAGTTCCTACTTGGAAAACAGCATTAGAGGGACTATGTTTTTTTTCTAATAAGGCTTTTAATCATGATCGTAGTTATGAACAGCAATAGCTGTGGTGAGAGGAAGGACACACTAAACATGGTCTGTTGTGTCTAGGACCTAACATCCATCTGCTATTCCCCTTGGTTCCCACAATTTGGAATTTTATTAATACTACAATAGTAAGAATAATATGATTTTCTGTTAATATAGCACTTCTGTTTTGAGAAACTCTCAGCTATTTCATTTTATCTACTAAAAATTCTTACAAATTATGTAGAAAGGGATCAGTAACCACATCTGTGTTACAGTTTTAGAACTTACTGAGACAGACTGACATGGGAAGAGAGAACAATACTGGTGGGGTTAAGGCAGACTAGGGGCTCTCAGTTCACCTTCATTAACACTAATTTAGAAAATGACATGGTATATGCCTTCTCTCTGGCCAGTTACCAATTTTTCATTTTAGTTCTTGTGTATAACCTTCTCCAGCTATAGGAACTAAATAACACTATTTTATATAACTAGAAGAATAAGATACTCTGTAACTTGACTCTAACATTTTGATGTCATTTTCGTCCTCTTTGAGAATGAAGGACAACCATTCAAAAACTAGGCTGGATCCAAAAATGAAAATGTGACAGTTTTTCCTGTCAAGGTTATGTTTTACTAAACTACCAGGGCAGGGATGTATGACATGTATATATGTAAATGTATCTTTCTTTCTATGTATATATGTACACACATATATGTGGATTTAGGAGTGAGAGACAGAGAACCAGATGTTTATTATGTAGAGAGTGTGAAAAGGAGATTAAGTGAGAAATAAAGGATTCCAGAGCAGCACTGAATGTCCAGTATAAATTTATAATCAGTCAGCAAACATTTGTTAATATTAAGTACCTCCTATGTTCTGGGAACTCTACTAGCACCTCTACTAGGTGCTAAAGATATAAAAGCAAGAATGAAACAGTCCTTGCTCAGAAGATGTTTAATTTCTGTAAGAAATGACAAAATACATATGAATGAGTACCTGTAGAAAATGTACAAAATAAATACAAGTGAATTTTGGGGAGAAGACTCTGTGAGTTGGGGAGATCAAGACAGTTTCATGTAGAATGTGGTACTTGAACTGGGTCTTGAAGGAAACAAATGATTGTAAAAGGTAAAGTGAAAATGGCATTCCAGACATGAAGATGAGTAATGTGCAAGAAGACCAGTTTGACTAGACTCTATAGTCACAGGAAAGAAAGCAGTCTAAAATAAGGCTGGAAAGTGTTAAGAACTGTTAAGGGGTTCCCTGAAATTGTCTTTGTGAGTGGCCGTATTTTCCAGAACCTACAGGAGGCCCTGAGGACCAAACTTCTCCTTCTCTCTCCCCCCCACACCCACCATTGACATAATTTGTTGTTTGCATCCTAAACTAGACTCCGTGCGTCCTTGGGAATCAAAACAGGTGCCAGGCAGTCTGTGCAAGGCTGGGAAATTAGCTTGTGCAGCTGGAACCCTGTAGATAGGCAGACCATCCTATCCTCATAGCCTAGCAGTTCTCAAAGGGAAAAGAATGTTGTTTTTGCCATCAGTTTTCCCCTCTCCTTCTGGAGTTTTCCCCCCCCCATTTTTATTGAACTTTTCCCCCTCCCATGCCACGCCCCTTCCTGGGATCTCCTTCCTTTGTCCTGCATCAAAAATATGCTAACTTTCGTATGAATTTTAATGTATACATGTTCATTTCTCTGTAATAAACCTGATTTTCACATAAGTTTTGTGATGTGATTGCCTCTTGACAAAAGGTAAGTTAGGGCTAGGTTGCAAAAGGCTTATAAAGCTAAAAAAGAGGACTTTATAGTTGATTCTTAAAGCAATAGGGAGACATAGAAATTTAAAATTAAGGAAATTACAAGGTTAGACCTATGTTTTGGGAAAATCACATTGGCAACTATATGGATTATGGATTAGAGTGGAGAAAGATTTGAGGCAAGAGGACTACTTAGGAGGGCAGATAGTCTCTAGACTAAGAGCCTGAACCAGGGTGTGACCAGTAAGTGGAGAGAGGTGGTCTTATGCAAGTGTTGTTAGGGAGATTAGAGGAAACATGATCTAGTAACTGAATTGGATATATTGGGTGAGAGGAGAATAAGGAATCAATAGTGCTGAGGTTATGAACCTGGAAGACTAGAAGGATAGTGTGGGGTCTGTGATAGAAATAGGAGAGTTTGGAAGAACAGTATATTTGTGGGAAAAAATAATTAATTCTGTTTTGGATTTCTTGAGTTTGAGATGTCCACAGAACATCCAGCTGGTAATGTCAGAGAAGTAATTGGTGATATGGAATTGGAGCTCAGGAGAAATGCTAGGTTGGGTATTTAGATTAGGCAGTCATCGGCATAGAGAGAGTGTTGGTTGGCATGAGGCCTGATGAAGTCACAGAGTGAGAAAGTGAAGGCTATTGAACAAAGCATCCCATGCTTTCTGTGTGCCAGGCAGTTTGCTAAGCTCTGGGGGTGAGAATAAAGGCAAGAACACCCCCTTTACTCAAGGAGCTCTTGATCTAATAGCAGAGACAGCATGCAAACAACTTAAGTAGAACAATATATTTACAGGTTAAGTTGGAAATCATCTCAGAGGAAAGGCACTAGCATTGAGAAGCACCAGGGAAAAAGGCTTCTTGAAGAAGGTGGGATTTTAACTGAGACCTGAAAGAAGCTAGGGAATCCAGGAGGTGGAGCTGAGGAGAGAGCCTTCTGGGCATGGAGGACAGTTGCTGTAAAGGCCGAGAGTGCCAAATTGATGATAACAGTTTTATAATATGTTTTAGAAAAGAATTAATTTTATTGGTAATTGTGATGTAACAGAAAGGAATACAAAATCAAGCTAATTTCTTTCCCCAAATACACAGTTATATAAGTGTGATACTAGTTTTTGATCAGTTTTAACCAGGTCAGCAAGTATAGTTATTTTCAACAAACTAAATTGTTTTCAAGATTGATGGATGTACTTGGTCAGGGTACACATCATTTTCTGTTCTAGGAGGAAGGGAAGGAAGGTGAAGGATAAAGGAGGAGGTGGAGGATGTTAAGGTGAAGAAAAGGACAGATGAAGGACACGGGAGGTAGAAGACAGGAAAGTGAAGGGTGGAGGAACAGGTAAAGGTAGAGGAGAGAGAAGTAAGGATGAGCAAAGGGGGTGAAGATGGAGAGATAATATAAAGTATAAGTAGTTAGAAGAAGGGAAAGAAAACTGAGTGATAATTGTAGGAACCCCACTACCCGTTTGTTGCAGTAGTTTTCCAAGGGAGTTGATAGCAAGAAAGATAGTGATTAAGGATACGAAGTTTAGGTATGGAAAGTAGAGTGAGTACACATCATACACTGAATGTATTGTATCTTGCCACTTCCAGGAGATTGTTTTATGTCTTCTAAATGTAGTTTTCATACTATAAGAATAGACAAAGGGGCTAAAGGAGTACTTCTCTACTCTCTAAATTACCATAGAGAATGAAGTATTCCTTTATAAAACCTGAAGAGCTTCAATGTGACAGCAAAAAAAGAGCAAGTATCTCAAGAAGTAGAGGAGAATTCTGACCTGTATGAGCAAGTTGGAAGATAGGAGAAAGGGGATGAAAAAGGATCACTTGGAGCTGTGAAACATACCTAAAAGTCTTTTTGAAGAGAAAGTAGCTCTCTTCCTTCTAACCAGGAGTGTCTCTGTGTGCTGTCAGAAGAGAGTTTGTCCAGTAAGGAAATAGAGATGGATAGTTGTATTTGATTGTCCTCTCAGGTATATTGATCATCCACCTATTTGACAGACTATTAACCATAGACGGGCATACTCTTACTGGAGCATAAGATATAACAAAATCCTTGCTGTACTTGCCAAGTGGATTGACTGTTGGTTTGTCAAATGAATTGATTTCTGAGGATTTACTTGGCCACAAAGGAAATTTCCAGAACGAATCTATAAACACTAAAATTTTCCATCTTGTGCAAAAACATAGAAAAGTTTAGGGGCATAGTTATTGATTCCATTATTCCTGTCCATTGAAGACAAGAATTCCAAAAAGGAAAGTCAGATTTGTGATGTGAAAGTTGATAAAATATTCTGAGAAAAGAATTTGAATTTATAGACCTCTGTTTAAAGTATTGACCATGGATGAAATACGCCCAATAAGAGTTGATGAGAGCATTTTCTTGTAATCTTGCAAATCTAATGAGAAAGCTTTAAACTGAAAGGAAGTATGGAGAAAACTGCTTATGTATATCCACCAAGCTAGATAACATGGAGCATTAGGGATTTAGAAACAATAGGAGAAGCACCCAGAAATTTAGAGGCAAAAAAATTCAAGAAAGGGACCAGTAACAAAAACCCATGGCCTCATATGACTAAGGTATGAAGGATGAGTAACAAGCAAGATGAAGTAGAAGTCTTAACACAAGGGGCCAAATATGACCACACAGGTATCACTGAAACGTAGTGGAACGAGATACAAACAGAAGATGGAAACAAATGTAGGTGATAGATGAATACATTCCTCTAAGAATAGCATCTTGAACAATTGGCCTGAGATGAGCTGAAAGTGTAAAGTATGCTAACAAAAAGAGTTTTTTTGGTTAGGTTGGGGAAAAGAGAAAAATCCAAAGAAAATGTGATAGATAGAACTATGTCTTGAGGTGGATGAGATGATAACAAAAGCACAGAAAAGGCAGAATACCTCAGCTCTCATCTGTAAAATGCAGTGCCTCATTCATAGCATTATAATAAATGGGATGATATATGTAAGGCACTTTACAAATCTTACAGTGGTATGTGATTTCTAGTTATCAGCATCATCATCTCTTGTTTTCATTTCAAAAGAGTGAATCTTTGGACTGGAAAGGACCTGATAAAAATGGCGAATTGACAACTAGGATAGCTAAAAAGATAAGAACAGTACTGCTAGCTACCCTTGTTTTTTTGTAGGTATCAGGAAGATCTTGAGTTTGGAAGACTTTAGTTTGAGTCTTGTCTTGGGCACTTACTTGCTGTGTGATGCTGGGCAGGTCACTTAATCCCTGTCAATCTGTTTTCTCTTCTGTAATAATAATAGCTAGCAACTATCATTTATATAATGTTTTAAAGCATAATGGGGTTAAACATAATACATATTCTTATAACTGCTTTGAGAAATGAGAAAATATTTAAAGAATTAAAAAAAAATACTATGTAAATGTTACCGTCATATATATTCTAAGGAACTGAAAATTGACAGTTGTGATGGCTAACCCACTATCAGTAATCATGGTAGAGGTAGTGTATGGAAATACAAAAGTCCTTATTTTCCATAAGTGGAAGAGAATGAAGTCTGTAATCATGAGCCAATCAGCTTTACTATTTCTTGTCTAAAATACAGTGAGCATCTGGAAAAAAGAAACTGAGTTCAAAGAGTCAAAAATTCAAACGAACAATGACAGATTAACTTCATTTCTTTTTTTTTTTTAAATAACAGGGTTACTAGACTGATTGATCATGGGAATGCTGCAGATAAGTTTTTTCATGAGATTAAAAAACATAGATTGGTATGGGCTAGATAGTTTTGGAACTCACAAATTCAGAAAGTAGTCATTTAATTGTCAACTTGGAAAGAGTTCTTGAAAGATGTGTTCAGTGTATCAGTTGACCCTGTGCCACTTTACACTTTTATCATTAGTTTGAACAGAGTTCAGATGTCACAAAGCTGGTAACATATTTGATGTCAGAGTCAGGATTCCAAATAATACTGACAGGTTAGAGAACTTTGGACAAAATGTAAAAAGATTAAATTTAAGAGAAATAGATGTATAAAGTTTTACATTTTGGTTCAAAATAATTACCTTCATAAGTACAAAATAGGAGAGTCAGTTAACAAACATTTATTTAGCATTTCAACAATACCATGAAATGTGCTAAGCCCTGGGAATACAAATAAAAGTGTAGAGAATGACAGTTTCTGCCCTGAGGGAAAGCATAATAAGGAGCTGGGGTAGGAGGAGGGTGGGTAGTAGAGAAAGTTCTGTGGAGGTGAATGGACCATGTAGCAAGTGAGTAGGTTTAGTCCAGAGGTAGAATGAGCTTCCAGGGAAACATGGCTAGAATCAGCACTTCATCCAAAAAAGATAAGGGGTTTTTAGTGGACTTAAACATCATTATGAATCAGTAGTGTGATGTGTCAGACAGGAAAGTTAATACAGTTTTAGATTGCATTAAAACTTAGTGTTCATAACTTGGAAAAGTGAGAGTTCAATTAGAACCTGTTGTGTTTAGATCCTGTCAAGACTATTGTGCTCAGTTCTGGGAGCCACATTTTAGGAAGCACATTAGTAAGTTAAAGGTTTTCCACAGGAGTGTAACCAAGAGGATAAAGTGTAAAGGATTTTGAATTCTTGCCATTGAGCTTCCGTAGTTGGTTCCCCTTCACTGGATGTTTCCAAGCAAAAGTTGTAGAGTTGTGGTTGTCTTGTTTAGTTGAGGCTAGGAGGCTTCCAAGGTTCCTTCCTTCTTAGTTTACAAGTGGAATCAAATGATTTTCTTGCTTCACACAGGCAGAAGGAGAAAATGAAGTAAATAATGAATTGGCAAACCGCATGTCTTTATTTTATGCTGAGGCAACCCCAATGTTGAAAACCTTAAGTGATGCCACAACAAAATTTGTATCAGAGGTAAGTGTATTGTGTGAAGTAGTTATGCAAACCCCTCCCCTCTTTCCCCTCCCCCTGTACCCCATTTGTATTTAGTTGTTTTTCCCTGTTATAGTGGGAAAAATAGAGACCTGATTCTTAGATATTCATGTGTATTTGTGCAAATTCCACCTCTTTGTCCTCACATATCCAGGAAATAAAAAGTGCTGGTTATAGTAGATGATTTCTGAGTTCCTATTCAGCTCTCATATTCAATTCCTTTCTCATTCTATTACCTCCGCTCTAGTACAGTACTGTTTACCTAGACTTCTGATAGTGACCTGATTTCCCTGGCTTCCTTTAAGTCCCAACTAAAATCCTATTTCCTACAGGAAACCATTGACCTGTTGATTGCCCTAATAGATCTTTTTGCCTTCACTCTATACCCACTATGTCTTCCTTATAGCTATATTTAGTCATGTTATGCTTTAGTGGCTTCTATTTCTTACCATATAAAGTTCCCACTCTTGTTTGTTAGTCATTGTCCTGCCTTTCCAGCCTTATCTCCCACTCCTTTTCTTTGTGAGCTGGTGATACTGAGATTCTCCCCCAGATTCACTCTCTCTGCAGTATAGCTTTTTAGCACTAAATGCAGCCAACTCATTATTTATTCAATTAGTTTACTTTTCATGTGTTTAGGATGCCTTGTAGTTTAAAGTTCAGTACTGACCCTGTTTCTAAGAAACAGTAGTACTTTTTTGTCTCAGTGATTAAATAATTAATATAATTTTATTAAGTGCCCACTGTGGTAGGTGCTGAGGATACAAAGAGAAATTATATAGTCCCTACCCTCAAGGAGCTTACAGTCTATCAAAGAGTTCCATATATGTGCAGTTCTCTTTCTTCCCTTCATCTCTTCAGATGCATTGGTGAGGTATAAAGCAAAGTGTTGCCAGAGGTCCAATGGTAAAAGTTGTAGAAAGGCAGATTTTGACCTTGATATATGCCATGAAATATTCTAATAATTTGACTTGCCCAAAAAGGAGAAGAGGGCTTCCCTAGGATTCCCAATTGCTGGAGGTCTTCACATAGGGACTGGCTGACCACTTGTTAAGGTACTTTGTAAAGCAAAGGTATCAGACATGTGGCAGACCAGCCATATGGCCTCCTGCACTCAAGTGACTCAAACCAGGTAAAAATGTAATTGGGAAATATTTGACAAAATAAATAAAATACAGTAAAATTGTATAGATAGATAATATACAAATAACAATATATGACTCAGTGTTTGTCCTGCAGGGATCTTTATGTACTGGACCCTGGTCCCTGGTTTTTTTGTGTGAGTTTGACCCACTGCTGTAGAGGATCAAGCTCCTAGATACTAGAGCTGGCAGAGATCTTAGAAGAGATTTAGTCCATCCACTTCTATCCCCTTTTTAGTCTCCCCTACTGTTCTACTTCATTTTACAGTTAAAGAAACTAACTCCCAGAGAAGTTAAGTGGTTTGCCCAAGGTCATACACATAGTAAGTGACAGAGCCAAAATTTGAACTTGGACATAAAGATTCCAAGTTCATTACCCTGCATTCATATCATTGTGCCATGTGGCCTTCTCAGGTTCAGGTTGGACTAGGTCACTTCTGAATTCCCTTCCCCCTTGAAGATTAAGTGATTTCATATAATCTATACTCTAGAGTACCATATTGAACTATTTATTGTCCTTTGAACGTGTGCTGCCCTTCTGTGTTTCTTCCTGGAACGTCCTTCCTCCACTTTGCGTGTTGAGCCCCTACCTGCCTTGTAGAAGAGAAAGACATTGATAAATGTTGTTTTGCTTATCATCCCTCGCTCCCCCCTGGTAAATATTCCAAAAAATACTTTTTAATTTCAAGGAAGAGTTTTTCCTTAATTTTGGTATGGCACCAACCCTAAATTGTATATTTGATCCAAGTTTTGTTGCTTCTCAATGTTGACTTTGTTATTGTAGTCATTGTAATTCTACTTTCTTCATTCTGCAATATATATCTTTCCTCATTTCTTGTTTTGAATTCTTTTGTCATTCTGTGTGACCTAATGTTCGATTTCTTTCATATGCCATAATTAAGTCAGCTATTTACTAGTTTGGAATTGAAGTTTTATTTCTAGCTTTTAAATCACCACAAACATTGATATGAATACTTTTGTACATATGGTTCTTTCTTGCTGTGTACAGTCTTTGGCTTTAGCTCCAGTAGTGTAATGCCACAGTCAAAGAGTATGAACAACTTAGTAATTTTACTTGAATAATTTTTTTTTCTGGGATGGTTGGATAGTTCGCCTCTCTACCAGTAGTTTATGTTCTTGTGTTTATCATGCAACAGACTGCTATGTACATTTGTCTGTGTCTCACTTTTTAAATTTATTCTAATCTAATCTAAAACTACCTAATACTGGAGAGTTTTGATAATTACTGCTGTTTTGAACCAAGGTACCCTTCTCCTTCTCATTTACTTTTTTTGGGAATAATATCCCTTGATATTCTTGAACTTTCCTCCTTATTGTGCTATTTTTAATTCTATAAAATATCATTTTTGTAATTTAATTGCTGGCTCATCTTCTGAAGCTCAATTGAAATGTGACCTCCAGGAAAGGCAACCTGACCTCTCCTTTCCTCCACAAAAAAAGAAGAAAACCAGCAAAAAATTTAATAATGTGCTTTTCCCACTAGATTTCATAAAGTACTTTGTCTCAGGCAGTTACAATGTATTATAATTATTTGTGTATGTGTTTTATCCCACTACATCTTGCATGAATCAGGCAGTGATTGTGTCTTATTTAAAGTTTATATTTTCCTCCTTTGCACAGGCTTTCTCACATAGTAGTGCTTAATAAATGTTTATTGAATTGGATTGGTAGATTGTTTTTTTGTTTTTCTTTTATTATTCCTTTTCTGTCAGAGTTCATAAATTTCTTGAAATCAGGAACCCAATATCATTTATCTATGTTTCTTTCCCAGAACTCAGCACGGTGTCTTAAACATATAGTTGTTGAATACTGAATCAACTTGAAAAATGTTGTAAACTGCTAAGAGTTTTGTTTTCATTTTGGTTTATATATTTTCAAGGCTTTTTCTTCATTTTCCAAACTGTTTTTCAGAATAAAAATTTACCAATAGAAAATACCACAGATTGTTTAAGCACCATGGCTAGTGTATGCAGAGTCATGCTTGAAACACCGTAAGTATTGGCTAGTGACTAGTCACTAGCTTTCCCTCCCCTGTACCCTCTCCAGAATAAGAATATTTTGATGATTCATATGGCTAAGTTTACAGGTTCTGTTGTGAATTAAGCAGACAATGTAAATATTTAAAATTATTTTTCTGACCTGATTCTCATGCTTTTCATCCAGTGGTCTTATGGCTCCCCTCATTATCAAAGGGGTTTTTTGTTTCTCTTGATTCTCATTCTTTCAATCTTTATTTCTTGGCAGGAAGACTAAATTCCTCTCCTGCTGGTTTCTCATTTTTAAGGCTATCACTGCATTTCTTTGGTGTTTCAAGAACCTGCTTGTGTCCCATGTCAAGAAATTTGTTCTTTTTCTTATTCCTTGCTGAATAAAATCTTCCAGGAGATATTTCATAATGGTAGAAAGGAGAGAGGACTGGAATGAATTAAAATGGAAATTCAAGTCCTATATTTGTGTGATATTAATTGGGACATTTCATTATGATTTACTATTATTGACAGACATAACTGAGATGCCATTATATTAAGCTTGGCAGACTATTCACCAGTTTGCCTAGGGTCAGAGCTTACTGTCCAACTTGGTGGAGTAGTGGAAGGTGAGATGCTGATTGTGAAAGTTCCTAAACAGTAAGTCTGGGACAGTAATAATGGCCATACTCCCTCTCTTTTGGTAATCACCAAAGCCTTTCAGATTGGGGAGGTAAGGCCTTGTAAAGACTAGGTAAGGCATTTACCTCTACTTTAAAGATGCAAATCTTTTATTTGTTTTGTGCTTTCATCCTCTTGTATCTCTTCTGCTATTCTAGGGAGTATAGAAGCAGGTTTACAAATGAAGAGACAGTATCATTCTGTCTGAGAGTAATGGTGGGTGTCATTATACTCTATGACCATGTACATCCAGTGGGAGCATTTGCCAAAACATCAAAAATTGATGTAAGTTATATTTCATTTTTTAACATCAGGTAATATTCTTCTGAATACATGATATTCTAATATTCAAGGATAAGTGCTGCTGAGAATTTTGCTGTTTCTTTTGAAATTGTAGACTTGAGGTTTTGGTATTTTGTTTTGTTTGTTTCTTAGAGTTGTATGTTTGATGACTTTAACAGGATTTGAAGTATGTGATTTGTTACATGACTTGTAACCAGTCCTTCATTCTTTCCTTTTGTTCAGTAGCAGACTGATTTCATTTCAGGACATCCAAGTTATGGGGTGTTTCAGTTAAATTACCCTGATAGGGAAGTGTATTCGCAGTGACCGTTCTTGCTATTTGGTTAAACCCCCTCCCCCCCAACTTTTTAACTATAGGAAGTTATTATAGGAAACAATTTTCTCTGTCAGGTATAGTCCCCAGTACTTTGTAAAGTATCATTGTAAAATATAAAGGTACCTAAGATTTACAGATTTAAATAAGAGGTCTGTGATAGAAAATTTACTTACCATTTACTGTTCATACTAGTGAAAACATTTGATTTATTCACAGACATTTTCCCCACATCAATTTTACTGACTACATATAAATTTATTAATGTTTATGTACTCAGTTTGCACTTTAAAAATAGGGGCTTTTTACTCTGTTGGGCAGCTTGATGTTATAGAAAGAGACCCGAGCACTATTCTTGTACTTGCCAGCCATGAGCAAGTCCTGTAACTTCTCATATGTAGCTTAGGGATCATAAGCTTTGCACTTACCTACCCAGAGGTAGGAGGGAAGCTTCATATTATGTTGTTTTGTAAATTTTCTGGACTGTTTGTTTCAGATGTGTTTACTGTCTACATCTATACCCTGAAGTCAGGGAGCTTGTCCTTCCTTTTCTTTTACTTATTCTAGTTTTGTACACCAGAGGTTCTTTGAGGATCCTATTTTTGTTGACTCAAAAAGAGAATTGTGAAGCTAGATAGATTTTTTGGTCAAATGTAACTGGAAAATTTTTTCAATGTTACAGACAGTCATATCTTATTGTTATTTTGTTTGCTATTTGTGATGCTGGTTTTGTCTGTTTACATAGCAACAATTTGGAAAATTTTTATATTTAGAAAAAATGCCAATTTAAAATAACCATTGGTTTTTCTTCCTAGATGAAAGGTTGTATCAAAGTCCTAAAGGACCAGCCTCCTAATAGTGTAGAAGGCCTTCTAAATGCTCTCAGGTATTTCACTTTTCAGTTTGCTTATAAATATGTAACATGGCAGAAGTCACTAGTGTGACTAAAATTGGAATTCCAATATTTAGGTTAGGAAATAATGAAAAAATTTTAATTTATACCATAATAATAACTTGGCTTTACAGGAATTTTTTCCATACTGAGTTACGTATGTTTGACAGTTGCACTCACTTTGTTTTAATATTTACCATGCATCTAAAACTAAATTCAACAGGTCATTTAGTGCTTTGGGCAGATATTTGGATTGTATTTGCTGCTTTCTCTTTGCAGAAGATTTCACTTTGTTTTTTTATGGCTCTTGGAGTTAAGGGGAAGTAAATGATTTTATGATAATGTTCTTCTAGACTGAAACTGATATAGTTGAATTAGATACATTTTCTCAGAATGGAAAAACTGATTTGTTTTCTTAAAATGATGGAATATTTTAAAACATTTCAAACATGTTTATGATCATAAGTGTTGGAGGGACCTCTTTAAGTTGTTTTTTTTTTTGGCAAGGCAAACAAGGTGAAGTAACTTACCCAGGGTCACACAGCCAGTAAGTGCCAAGTGCCTGAGGTTAGAATTGAACTTGGTTTCTCCTGAATCCAGGGGCAGTGCTTTTATCCACTGTACTACTAAACTGTCCCCTCTTTAATTTTCAAAAGTGAAAGTGGCAAGGGAAGGGAATATGCTTATGTACTAGGCACTGTGATAATTTTTACAAGCAATATCTCATTTGATCCTCACAACAAGCTGATACAGTGGTTGCTATTATTATTATTATTATCCCCATTTTAAAGTTGAGGAAACTGAGACACAGGTTAATGGCTTACAGTCACATAGTTAGTAAGAGTTTGAGGCCAGATTTGAAATTGAGTGTTCACTCTAGGCCTAGGACTAATTCCATGAAAAAGAAAGTGATTTATTTTAAAATACATTTTAGTTGGTTAACACCAAAAAATCTTCCAATGTGAGGTTATACATGGTCATAACCTTAAATGCATCATAAAGCCAAATCACTCCGTTTTGTGGAGAAAACTCATAGATACCACCTTTTCACCACAAGATGGCGATCTGCATTGGTAAAGTGAAATGTTGCCTAAGACTATTTAGCTGGGAATAAATTTGTGAAGAAAATGAAAATCAGGGTGTCATTGAGTGGATATATTAGCAGAGTGCAAAGTAACAAAAAGTAGAACTATTTAGACAAAGTAGATTAGTTAGATTTGTGGATTGAATACTTTGAATATAAAATTTTAAGATTTATTTAAGAAACCATTTTAAGTCATATACTACTTTTGATTCACTTTATCACTTGGAGTGTAATTCTTAGAGAACTGTTATCTCCAGTTATGTATTGAGAAGCCAAAAGAAAAATAATACAAATTTTATAAGTGACTTTCATTATTATGTTTTATTTTCTGGTGGCCTACTTGTATTTGGGGCTATTAGGCACTATAAGTATTTTGAGTCATTTAGTACACTAGGGTACCACTTTCATAAAATATGTCAGTTCAATGTAAATTTATGATAAGGTAAATTCTGCCATTAAGTGCTGCATTTCACTGCAAATAATAACTTACTTGTATTTATTTTTTTCTGAGGGCTAAACAGCCAAAGAAAGTAAATTAGAATTTATCTAAAATGTAGAAGCATAAATAAATGCCTGGCCAGAATAGAATTTTCTACTGATATGTTCGTTTGCCACTGTCTTTTTATATTATCTGTCCTCTACAGTATTATAGATTCAAAACATACAAATAAAAAAGGCAACAAATTATAGCTACATTATCTAGATGGAATAGCTGAATGAACCACTGGCCTAAGATCATTCAGGAGGAAGAGTGCTAAATGGGTATTGAGGTTCAGTGCTAGATAATGTTGCTACTCTTCTCTGCTATGTTTAAAACTAAAGGCGACTATATTTTCTTTAATAAAAAGTAATAGATGTTCTACCTTCAAATAATATTGATCTTGTTTTGTTATGTGGATATATTGGATGTGTCCCTTATCTAAACCTCTGATGCCTCTAAAGTCTTGATGGAAGTTAATGGCCACAAATCACACATGAAAGGAACATGTGTTATAGCTACAATAGTGTTCACAATTGTATATATCAGAGTGTATGCATATGTTACATGTTCTGCCTTTAAAGATTCACTAGCCACATTATTTGTCTAATTCTGAAGTACAGTTAGAGAAATTTTTAAACCATAAACTCCAAAAAAGTTGAAATTTTTCTTCCATTTAATTTTGTAGCTTAAAGACTATTTTGTTAGCTGTATGTGCTCATCTTTGCATTGTTTAGAGAATATGATCAAGGATTTAGATTATACCAGTTTAAATTCAGAGTCAGATTTCAGTAGTCCATATAGATACATTTAAATATAGTTTATTACTTCTGCAGTTCATCTGCTTGATTTTTTTAAAATTGAAATTATGTAAAGGTGGTTAAAAGGAATTCGGTATATACCCAAAAGGACAGTGAGGTAAAACAGATATACTCTTTCTGTAGCAGGCCCATTTCTAAAAACATAACTAAACCAAATGTGTGAAAAGAAAATCACATTTTAAATTCTCAGAAGAAGCAAGCATTATGTAATATGTTAAGTTAGCTGTTTGTTGTTCCTGAATTTTCATTTGTTAGGTTGGTTTAGAACAGAGAACAGTCATACATGGAGACATTTCTGATACTAAGACAATTTAAACAAACTTGTATAGGGTGTTTTTGAGGTAAGAGGGAGAAAAGTTAGTGACAATACAGGAGTCATTTGCTTGTATCTTGTTGGGGTAGCTAGGTGGTGCAGTGGATAGAGCACCAGTGCAGGAGTCAGGAGGACCTGAGTTCAAATCTCACCTCAGACACTTGACATTCACTAGCTGGGTGACCTTAGGCAAGTCATTTAACCCCAATTGCCTCATCCTGGGTCATCTCCAGTCATCCTGATGAATATCTGGTCACTGGATTCAGATAGCTCTGGAGGAGAAGTGAGGCTGGTGACCTGCACAGCCCTCCTTCACTTAAAACAAAGTCAAGTGCAAGTCATGTCATCATTTCTATGATGGGATGGTCTTCTTTGGCAATGAAGGACAAACACATGCTTGTAACTTGTAAGTGGATAGTGAACTAGCCTTGGAGTCAGGAAGATCTGGGTTACCTCTGGGCAAGGCATTTAATTTCTTGGTACATTTGGTAACTCTTTAGCACTAATTGATTTTCATTGATATAGGATGTTGTTTTTTTTTTCATGGAACACCATATACAGACATAATCAAAAACATTAAACTGATTTCTTTTTGGATAAAAAGTCATTATGTAAATTTTTACCTCTAGAATTTCATTAAGAAAGAGGTTGATGAGTTCAGTAGACTGATGACTTAAAGACAAGTATATCATTTATTCTTATTTTCACTTTACTAATATCAAGAAAGATTTATTTCAATGAGTTAATGCAACTAAGTAAATTTCCTGTTAAGGTCTTTAGTAAATGTAAAGTTAATGCTGGAGATGTGCTTATGTCCTCCCTATATAATACATTTGGAAACAAACATGAATAATCATTCTTTTCTACAGTTGATGAACTTAATATTTTTTAGGTACACAACAAAACATTTGAATGATGAGACTACCTCCAAGCAAATTAAATCCATGCTGCAATAACAGTTCCCTGGAATTAGCACCTGCTGTAGAAAGATGACAGTATTCTGCAATGACTGAGATGCACAGTTTTTTAGTGATTGCAATTACTCTCTCATTCATTCTTGCTTTTTCTTTCGTTTTTCCTCTTCCCCCTTTTTAAATCATGTTCTTGTTTTTAAGACTTCTTTTCTGTGCCAAAATGAATAAAGTTATAAACTTTGAAGGGATGTTTCCCTTTCAACATGGCCATTTAAGGCAGCTAATTATGCATTGCATTTGGATCTCTACTGAGAAAAATTCTGTGACTTGAACTAAATATTTTTAAACGTGGATTTTTTTGGGAAAACTAATATTTAATATTGCTTCTTCTGCATGGCAAAACTGCCTATTTCTGCTATTTAAAAACCCTCAATGACTTCATTTTTCTATTGCCGCTTTTTTCATGTGCAACCAAGATAAGGATGTTTAAATTAACTGTGTTGTACAAAATGGTACCCAACACAAAGTTTTTTTTTTTTTAAATTAGTATAACTGGTTTGTTTAAAGTTTTACATTTGCATTTTGACCCTTTTTTTTTGTAAGGATGTATGTTGTGTGTTTAACCTTTATTAACTAACGTTAAAACTGTGATGTGTGCGTAGAAAAAAATACGTATGCATGTTCATGTTTAAAGAATGGCTGTTGATGATAAAATAAAAATCAGCTTTCTTTTTTCTAAGTGTGTCCTGTTTTACTGTGTCAGCTCTGGAGGAAGATCTGGGAGGCTCTTAGCTCTTGAGGACTTACTCCTCATATTTCCACTCTTCCAAAGTGTGCAGCATGTGAGAGAAGGGAATTCCCACCTCCCTAAGTCCTTCAACAGTAGTGTATTTTGGCAGAAGCACAGGACCATAGTAAAAACATACTTAACATGAAATCTGAGGGGTAAGTTTAAGGACATTGATTCATAGTACTTTTGACTTTAATGAGAAGTCATGAGGGAAGGAGAAGAGAGCCCAAGACTTGAGCCAAATAAGAAAATGATTTGGAGCTTTGGCATAGTGAATTGATTGAATTCGGGGATGAATAATTTGGGAGAAATTGAGGGAAATTTGAAGAAAAACAGTACTTAGATCTTGGTTCTACTTTGGGTTGAAGAGCAGGATCAAGAAAAAAAAGGCTATAATGGGATCAAGGAGCATTAAGCCTAAAAGACCCATTAAGGAAAAGGAAAATGTAATTGACATACCAAATTAGCAAAGGTAATTGGAACAATTTGTGGAAAAGGCAATTTGAAAGGATCTGTGAATAACATAAATTGGAAAAATAGGTTGATGTGAGATTGAAAAGAAGGGTATGGCTAGAGTTGCCAAGGCTAATGAAAGGAAGTTCAGGGGGGTCAAGTTATTAAGAAGTGATAATTAATTGTAAAAGTTTTAAATTGGTCTTAGGGTTGAGATATAAATACTCATAAATAGCTCAGACTCTGTCTGAAAACCCTAACCTTAATGAAGATTATGTTCTGTATTTTGAAGTGTATGTGCAGTTTATGTATTTCTGCCACAACCAAGTGGCTGTTAGCTGTGTTCCAGGTGTAGGCTCATCTCCATCTTGGAGGAGAAAGTGAAGAGACTTAAGGAAAACCACTTGTTTATAGGGTAGAATGAAGTGATCCTGAAGGAAATCAGCAAAGTTTCAATGAGAAAAACAGGGATTTGAAGTGGAGGGAAAGAGACCTCTTGTCAAGACCTTGGAAAATGGAAAATGTTACCTTGAGGAGAAAGCGAAGAAAGAAGTGAGCTTATTCTTATGGTGAAGATAAAGAGATATTGACTTGAAAATTATACATTTAGGTGGATTCAGAACTGGTCCAAGAGGAAGATCAGCCTACATCTGAAACACAGCTAATAGAATAAGTTGTTAATGTTTTCAATATCAACTCCAGTAGAGTACCCCAAGGATCTTCACTTGGCTTTTTACCATTTAATGTCACTTATTGAATTTAGGATAAGCACATAAATGGCATGCCCATCAGATCTGCAAATGACATAAAAACTGGAAGGGATAGCTAATATTTTGCATATTATAGTTAGAATTCAAAAAGATCTTGACAAACCAGAACATTTGCCTCACTCCCAGGTGGCTTAAGTGTACCATGAGTGAGAGCCTGGATCTGGGTATCTGCCCTGATCTGTGATGATAGTTGCTGGGCACAGTCTTAGGAACTGAATGGGAGGAGTGATGGAATCCTACTAAAGCTGCCCCCAAGCTCCAATATTCTAACTTCCTTATGGGCCTCACTGAACAGCAGGCATGTCCTGATTTGGCCACATGTTCTCTCTTTAATCACACTACAGGCCCCCAGACCCAGTATCCCAAATATGCCTCACTAGAATAACAGGTGTGTCCATGTGATGGAATCCTAACCACTGCCTCTAGCTTGCCACTGCCCCCAGATCCAATTTTCTAACTTCTTCATGGGCCTCACAGAAACAGCCGGTGTGTGCATCCTCACAACCACATCCATCTAATATCAGACAAGAACACAGTAGCCAGCCAATCAGAAAGCAGCACCACCAGGATGCCCAGAACAATAGAAGGTACTTTTCCTAAGTAGGCACTTGCACAGTAATAATGTGCTTTTGAGCTGTCCTTTAGGTGAACTTATGACATAGAGAGGCTGATTATAATATCATTATCATACATAGATGCCCCCCCAAGATGGGCTTTTCTGTATGCATTATTGGAAATCATATACACAGTTCTCCTGAGGCTGTGACCCCTCCCCTATTGCCTAATCCCTTAACAAACGCCTCTTGCCTTTTTAATATTCATATTGTCTGTTGTGTAATCAGCATCATATATTCCATAAAATTGCCTGCATTGTCTAACTTCGATAAATTCCTTTGCTTGGGTTGGAGAAGGTCTGAGTGTGAATTCTTTCCAGATGATCCCACAAGATGCCATGAAACTACAACAAGGAGGACTTTAGAAGCAGTCAGTTAACAGATGGTCTAGGACCACCCTCCCTGCCCCCAGTCAACCACAAGGACACTGTGGTTAGTAAATTTTCCTAATTGGTCTTGACTTGCCTGGATTAAAAGTTTGCTAATATTGAATTCCTTAACCTAAATGTGGTTGGCCAAGTCAGTTGTGGGTACGTAGGAACTCCCTAGTATATAGGCTGGTCAATCAGAATAAATCTAGGAAGAGGTCGTATTCCAGAAAGCTAGGTGACCATACTTTCTGATCCCGGCCACTGATTTTTCTTCTTTTCTAGTGGTATTCACTACAAGAGGTTATTTTATTTTATTTTATTTTTTGGGCCAATTTATATACCCCTTCCTGACTGACCCAGAGTTAGGAAGACCTGGCTTCACATTTGGTCATAGTAGCTATGTGAACCTAGGCAAATCACTTAACTTTTATCTTTCTCAGTTTCCTCAATTGCATGTACTTAGCATGGTTGTTGTTAAGTTTCAAATTAAATAGTTCTTCACAGTGCTTGGCACATGGTAGGTGCTTAATAAATGTTCTTTCCTTTCCCTTCTGTCCTTTCCCTTTCCCTCTCCTCTATTCTCATCCTTCACTTCTTACTAAAAAATTTAGGCTCTTGGAATGCGCTTATGTGTCTTGGGACTATTTCATTTGCTATGATTTGTGTCATATGGGATAAACTCCTAATCTTTCCTAGGGTGCAGAAAGTTTGGGGTCCTGGAAGTGAAAAGCCAAAGGGAAGACAACCAGTTGTTGGAATGTCCCCCTGCTAGTTCTTGAATTATGCATTGTAACCCTGTGAATTTGAAGGTTAGTTTGGTGTATATTGAAAAGGGCTGGAATACAGATTGTGTTCAGTTGGAGAGAGATTGAGGTGATTCTTCCCTATCACAAAGGGGTACATAGTATCTAGCAATGCTCTATTGGTTCTGTTTCCACATGTTTTTATAGTGACCTTAATGACTGTAAGTTGACATCCACACCACACCACTTTGTGGGGTCTGGCAATCCCTATCCTCCATCACCCAAATCTTTAGAGTCTTCCACTTCCTGATGTTGCAATTTCATGGTGTGTTGTGGTGGCACAGTCTCAAAGAATTCAGAGTTAGACCACCTCCAATTCAAGTACAGGCATTTATTGAGGATTGATGCCCCTCAGAAGCCAGCTAGGTTTCAAGAGGAACCAGCAACTTAGTAAGACAACACAAGCAAATTTATACTGTGATGATGCTGATTACACAAGAGAAATTATGAATGTTATGACATGAAATTATGAAAGGCGGGAGGGATATGCTAAGGAATTAGGTAATGGGGAGAGGTCCCTTCCATGGTTTGGTGGCCAAACATCCTAGTTGTGCTGCTTTCCAGTTGGCTAGCTATTATACTCCTGTCTGATCAGGTTGAATAGTTAGGTATTGTGGTACTATCTTGGGCTAAATGGATGATGTGATTGTGGTTGAGTACAAGGACATACTGAGTTGAAGAAGTAGGAGAGGTCCAGGACAACTCCAAGGATGTGAACCTGAATAACTAGAAGGATGATAGCATTCAACAGAAATGGGAAAGAGGGATGGGGTTGGGGAAAGGGAATGACTTCTGTTTAGTACATGTTGATTCTAAGATGTCAACGGGAAGCCCAGTGGAAATGCAGGTCAGGAGAGTGATTAGGGCTGGATATATAGCGCTTGGAGTCCTTAGCACAGAGATGATGATAATTGAGCCCGTGGATCTAATGAGATAGTTGAAAGTATTTGTAGAAAAAGAAGTGGGTCTAGGACAGAACTGGGGGTAAAACTACAGGTAAAGGGAAAGATGGAAAATGATCCAGCAAAGGAGGCTGAATGTCATCCAAATAGCAGCCCTGAGTGAAACAAGGTTGGCTAATGAAGGCCAGTTTACTAAAGTTGGGAGCTCCATACACATTTTTCTGGAGTGGTCGCAGTGAAGGGGAGCACTGTGAAACTGACGTAGGTTTTGCAATCAAAACTAATCTAGTCAGCAAGTTGGTATACCTGCCAAAAGGAGTGAGTGACAGGCTTATGACAATGCAATTGCCACTCGCAGGAAAACGCCATGCCACCATCATCAGTGCCTATGCTCCCAACATGATGAACCCTGATGAAGTCAAAGAAAAATTTTATGAAGACCTAGAGACCCTTATCGTTAATGTGCTAAAAGAGGACAAGCTTATTATTTTGGGTGACTTTAATGCTAGAGGAGGCTCAGACTACCAAACTTGGCAGGGCGTCCTAGGGAGGAATGGAGTTGGAAACAGCAATAGCAAAGCTCATTTACTACTGAAGACTTGTGCATCACATGACCTCATCACCAACACTTTTCCATTTACATAAACACAATAAAACTTTATGGATGCACCCTCAGAGCAAACATTGGCATCTAATAGACTATGTGATTGTCAGGAGAAGAGACAGACAAGATGTGAGAGTGACAAAGGCAATGTGTGGTGCAGTGCTGAACTGATCATAGACTTATCCTTTCCAAGCTAAATATTTGCATTCAAATTAGAGCTGAGCATGAACAGTTTGTTGCTAATTTGGAGGGAAAGTTGAGCCAACGCACAGTTGGAAACAGTAGAGAAGAAAAGGAGTGGGCCGCTTTCAGAGATTTGGTTTATAGCACTGCATTTGCCCATCTGGGTCAGAATGTTCGTGAACACCATGACTGATTTGATGAAAATGATGGGGAAATTCAGAAGCTACTAAATGAAAAACGAGAACTCCACAGGATTTACCAGCAGGATAGTTCATCCAGGCCATACCTTTTAATCCAAAGCACTTTTATGATTCCCTGAAAGCTATTTATGGACCAAAAATCTATGGTGCGTCACAACTTCTAAGTGCTGATGGAGCCACATTGATTAGTGATAAGGGCATGGTCCTGGAGAGATGGGCTGAACACTTCCATAGTGTTCTCAACAGACCATCGTCAATCAATGCTAAGGCCACTGACCTTTTACCTCAGGTTGAAGTCAGTCCCTCCTTAGCTGAACTTCCAACTGAAGAAGAGGTTTTGAGGGCCATTAGGCTCCTTTCATGTGGCAAAGCACCTGGTGCTGATTCTATATTGCAGCTGAGATTTATAAGGTAGGGGGACCATTGCTCATACAAAAGTTGACTGAAATTTTCCAGGTTATATAGCAAGAGGAGGCTATCCCCCAGGAGCTCAAGGATGCCTCCATTGTCCATTGTGCAAACTGGCCATTTTCTGTCTTTCCAGTTTTCTCAAACTCTTATTTTGATCTACTTTGTAATCCTGTTACATTTATCTGCTTGCACACAGCACTACAACTTTCAACTGTGTGTTTTTAGTAGTAGTTCCTTATACCTACAACACTCTTCTTCTTTACCTCCAATTCTAATATCCCTGGTTTCCTTCAAGATTCAGCTTACATAGCACCATCTGTAATGGGCCTTTCTCATATTCCTCCCATATAACTGATAGAACTTTACTTTCTGTGGTCATCATTCATCATTCATCTACCATACCTGCATCTTACATGTTTCCAACTATTTTCATAGCTAGATATTAAATAGAGCATAAGTTCATTAAGGGCAGAGAATATACATTTTTTACTTTTCTATGTAACCCTAATGCTTATCAGAGTACATGGCACATAGTAAACACTTAATAAAGGATTGTTGATTACCTTACTGATAGCATACTTGGTTATCATCATGTTGCTCATGATAAGCATTAACAAAAAAAACTCATGAAGATAAGTTGGTATGTGAACTAACATCTGCTGAAGAATAAGAAAGCAGAGAAAGTTGTATTAAAATCTTGATAAGATCTCTTAAAGTCAACCTTATTTTTAAAAATTTTTGTAAACAGTATTTTATTTTCCCCAACACATATAAAGATAGTTTTCAGTATTCATTTTTATAAGATTTTGAGTTTCAACTTTTTTTCCCCTCCTTCTCATACTCCTTTCCCAGGATGGCAAACAATCTGATGTAGGTTATACATGTGCAATCATGTAAACATTTCCAAATTAGTTATGTTATGAAAGAAGAAGCAGAACAAAATGAAAAGTCAAAAAAAAAAGCAATAACACTAAAGTGGTGAAAATAGTATGTTTTGATCTGCATTCAGAATCCATAGTTCTTTCTCTGGATGTGGATAGCATTTTCTGTCATGAGTCCTTTGAAATTGTCTTGGATCATTGTGTTGCTGAGAATAGCCAAGTCGGTTATAATTGATCATCGCACAGTGTTGCTGGTACTATGTACAATGTTTTCTGGGTTTAGCTCACCTCACTCAGCATTAGTTCATGCAAATCTTTCCAGGTTTTTCTGAAATCTTCCTGTTCATCATTTCTTATAGCACAATAGTATTCCGTTACATTCATATACCACAACTCATTTAGCCATTCCCCTATTAATGGACATCCCTTCAATTTCCAATTCTTTGCCACTACAAAAAGAACTGTTATAAATATTTTTATACATGGGTCATTTTCCCTTTTTTATGATCTCTTTGGGATCTAGTAGAGCTAGCACTAATAGCACTGAGTAGTGCTATTCCTGGATCAAAGGGAATGCACATTTTTATAGCCCTTTGGACATACTTCTAAATTGCTCTCCAGAATGGTTGGATCAGTTCAAAACTCCACCGACAATGTATAGTATATAGCATAGCATCTGGTGGTGATTGTATTCCAGCTGAGATTTACAAGATAGGAGGATCATTGCTAAATTTTCCAGGTTATGTGGCAAGAGGAGGTTATCCCCCAGGAGTTCAAGGATGCCTCCATTGTCCATCTCTATAAGGGTTAAGGGAATAGATTGTTCTGCTACAGTCACAGGGGGATCTCTCTCTTAGTCATTGCTGGCAAAATTCTTGCTAGTGTCCTCCTTAATAGTCTGATCCTTCACCTGGAAGAGCCAATGTGGCTTCAGAAAGGGCCAAGGAACAGTTGATAATGGTGTTTGCTGCCTGACAACTCCAGAAGAAATGCCAGGAGCAGAATAGACATCTGTACACAATGTTTGTAGATCTGACCAAGGTTTTTGACATTGTTAGTCTTGAGGGCTTATG
This sequence comes from Notamacropus eugenii, assembly GCF_028372415.1. Lineage (NCBI taxonomy): Eukaryota > Metazoa > Chordata > Mammalia > Diprotodontia > Macropodidae > Notamacropus > Notamacropus eugenii. The sequence continues at coordinate 112,612,960 of NC_092875.1, forward strand.
GAAAATTATGTCAAAATTTGGTTGCCTGGAGAAGTTCATCAATATTGTACGTCAATTTCATGATGGCATGTTTGCCCTGGTTCTGGATAATGGACAATGCTCTCATGCCTTTCCAGTCACCAATGGAGTGAAACAGTGCTGTGTGCTTGCTCCCATGCTTTTTAACATGATGTTTTCAGCCATGTTGACAAATGCTTTCAATGAGGATGAACATGTCATCAAGATCAGCTGTCATACTGATGGTAAGTTCTTCAATTTGAAAAGGTTACAAGCTAAGATCAAAGTGGAGGAAGTGTTGGTGCATGATTTTCTGTTTGTAGATGATTGTGCACTCAATGTAGCCTCTGCAACTGAGATGCAACAAATTATGGATCAATTCTCTGCTGCCTGTGCTAATTTTGGCCTAATAATTAACACCAAGAAAACATCACTATACCATCCATATGTGGAGCCCATTGGTTACAACAAATGGAGAAGTTTTGAATGCTGTGGATAAGTTCACTTACCTTGGTAGTGTACTTTCCAGGGATGTACACATTGACAATGAGACTGATGCATGCATTGCCAGAGCTTGTTCAGTGTTTGGGAGGCTCCAAAGAAAAGTTTGGGAGAGAAGAGGCATTAGACTGACTACCATACTGTAGGTTTACAGAGCCATTGTGCTGACCTCATTGTTGTATGCCTGTGAAACATGGGCAGTCTACCAGCGCCATGCTAGGAAACTGAATCACTTCCATTTGAACTGTCTTAGGAAGATTCTGAGGATCACCTGGCAGGATAACGTACCAGACACTAAAGTCCTTGCTTGAGCTGAACTGCCAAGCGTTCACACTGTGCTTCAGAGAGCGCAACTCTGATGGACTGACCATGTTGTTCCAATGCAAAATGTATGCTTGCCAAAAAGCCAAATGGACAACTCACATGGGGCAGGTGAGGACATGGTGGTCAGAAGAACTGATACAAGGACACTCTCAAGAACTTTGGATTTGGCTGTGTGACATGGGAGATACTGGCACAGGACTGCTCAGCATGATGTGTGCCCACATCAGAAAGGGTGCTGTGTTCTTTGAGCAAAGCAGACAGCACAAAGTAAAGGTATAATGTGCAAAGTTGAGATATCCACCCCAAATATTCACACAGACTATCTGTGCCCAATCTGTGGTAGAAAATTCCGAGCTCGTATTGGTCTGATCAGCCACAGTCAGACACACTGAAACTTCATTTTATCATGGTTACGTCATTTTGATCCTCTTCAAGAACGAAGGACAACAACCAACCAACCATTAATTTCTAATGAGGCACTGGGTTGTGAGCATCATGCCCTCCAGTTCTGAAAAGTGTATATATACTCTGAGGTGAGGTTTTACTTTGGGACTTATTTTTTGGAAGAAGTTTCATATGCCAGATGAGACTCTGGGCAGCCACTAAGGAGACCCCCTGGCTTTGACAACCCGGATGTTGGAGCTTCTCTCTCTGGTAACAATGTATGTATTGTTTATAGTCAGATAGTTGGAAGCCCTGTCAGGTCTTTCTGTTTGTAATTTCTACTTGTAATTTCTGTTTGTATTTTCTCTGAAGTTCAGGGTGCTGACTTCTTCCCCTAAGTGAATGATATATGTGCTTGATTAAAGTGATTGTTGACCCCTCAAAAGTTTTTTTCTTTTTAGAAAAGGACATCTAAGAATCTGTACAACAGACCCTCTTGTATATGCCACGGTCCTTGCTGTTATATTATTCTTACTCTGTTATGGTCTGTAAAGGATGGATTTAGTATTCCTACCTTTTTACATTGACTTGCAATTTTTCTTTACCCTAATACATGGACAGTTGTTATAAATGTACCATTTGGTATTGAGAAATATGTACATTCTTTAGTGACCCCATTAAGAAGATATTATAATTCTTTTATATCTAACTGCTCTACCAATTTGTTCAATTCTATATTTTACGTTTTGTTTCTCTTTCTATTAGATTTGTCCAACTCTGAGAGAAAAATCTCTTGCTATTGTTGTGTTATTACCTGTCTTCTTGCAATTGAGTTCATTTTTCCTTTATGAGTTTGTTTATTATTTATTATATATTTATTATGCTACATCATTTGAAGCAAATAGTTTTAACATTGACATTAGTTTGTTGTCTGTTCCTTATTTTTAAAGTTTTTTCCAATTTATCTATTTTTAGTTTTCAACATTCACTTCTAAAAGTTTTAAATTTTCTCTCCCTCCCTCCCTACTTCCTCCTCAAGATGGCATGCAGTCTGATGTGGGCTCTACACTTGCATTCCTATCAAACACATTTTCACATTAGTCATGTTGCATAGTGGTATTATAACAAAGTGGAGAAACCATGAGAAAGAGAAACAAAGCAAAAAACAAAATAGTCTGCTTCACTCTGTATTCCATCTTCATAGTTCTTTCTCTGGATGTGGATGGCCTTGTCCATCATGATTCCTTTGGAATTATTTTAGGTCCTTGCACTGCTTTGAAAGGCTAAGTCTATCAAAATCAGTCATCACACACTGCGGCTGTTTCTGTGTACAATGTTCTCCTAGTTCTGCTCACTTCACTCAGCATCAGTTCACATAAACCCTTCCAGGCCTCTCTGAAGCCCTTCTGTTCATCATTTCTTATAGCACAATAGTATTCCATTACATTCATATACCACAACTTGTTCAACCATTCCCCAATTGATGGACATGCTCTCAATTTCCAGTTCTTGGCCACCACAAATATTTTTGTACACATGGGTCCTTGCCCCATTTTTATAATCTCTTTGGAATACAGCCCTAGAAATGCTATTTCTTGTTCAAAGGATATGCACTTTTTTATAGCCCTTTGGGAATAGTTCGAAATTGCTCTCCAGAATGGCTGTATCAGCTCACAGCTCCACTAACAATGAATTAGTATTCCAACTCTCCCACATCTTCTCCAACATTCATCATTTTTGTCATGTTAATCAATCTGACAAGTGTGATGTACCTCAGAGTTGTTTTGATTTGCATCTCTCTAATCAATAGTTAGATTTACAGCATTTTTTTCATGTGAATATAGATAGCTTTAATTTCTTCCTCTGAAAACTGCCTGGTCATATCCTTTGACCATTTATCAATTGGGGAATGACTTTGTATCCTTATAAATTTGACTCAGTGCTCTATATATTTTGGAAATGAGACCTTTATCAGAAACACTAGTTGTAAAAATTCTTTCCCAGTTTTCTGCTTCCCTCCTAATCTTGGCTACATTGGCTTTGTTTCTGCAGAAACATTTGAATTTAATGTTGTCAAAATCATCCATTTTGCATTACTTAATGTGCTGTATCTTGTTTGGTCATAAATCCTTCTGTTTTCCATAAATCTGACAGGTAAACTATTCATTGCTCTCCAAGGTTACAAGGTTATTAGCCTTTATGTCTAAATCATATACCCATTTTGACATTATTTTGGTATATGGTATAAGATGTCGGTCTATGCCTAGTTTCTGCCATACTGTTTTCCAGTTTTCCCAACAATTTTTGTCAAATAATGAATTCTTATCCCAGAAGCTAAGGTCTTTGGGTTTATCAAATAGTAGATGGCTATAATCATTAACTACTATGTCTTGTGTACCTAATCTATTTCACTCATCTACCCCTCTATTTCTTAGTCAGTAACAAGTAGTTTTGATGATTGTTGCTTTATAATACAATTTGAGATCTGGTATGGCTAGGCCACCTTCCCTAGCATTTCTTTTCATTAATTCCCTTGATATTCTGGACCTTTTGTTCTTCCAGATGAATTTTGGCAATATTTTTTCTAGCTCTGTAAGATAATTTTTTGGTAGTTTGATTGGTGTGGCACTGAATAGGTAAATTAATTTAGATAGAGTTGTCATTTTTATTATATTAGCTCGGCCTACCTATGAGCAACTGATATTTTTCCAAATTATTTAGATTTGACTTGGTGTGAAAAATGTTTTGTAACTGTGTTCATATAGTTCCTGGGTTCTTTTGGCAGGTAAGCTCCCAAATATTTTATAATATCTGCAGTAACTTTAAATGGAATTGGGCTTTGTGTGTAATATATAGGAATGCAGATGTTTTATGTGTTTATTTTATATCCTGCTACTTTGCTAAAGTTGTTTTAAGTAGTTTTTCTACTTGATTCTCTAAGTACATTATCATATCATTTGCAAAGAGCAATAACTTAATTTCTTCTTTGCCTATTCTAATTCCTTCAATTTCTTTTTCTTCTCTTATTGCTAAAGCTAACATTTTTAGTACCATACTGAATAATGGACATCCTTATTTCATCCCCTATCTTAATGGAGATACATCTAGCTTATGCCCATTACATATAATGCTTGCTAAAGGTTTTAAATAGATGCTACTTGTTATTTTAAGGAAGGCTCTATTTATTCCTGTGCTCTCTAGTGTTTTGTCAAAAGCTTTTTTCTGCATCTATTGAAATAATATAATTTCTATTAGGTGTAATTGTTAATATGATCAATTATGCTGATAGTTTTCCTAACACTGAACCAGCCCTGCATTCCTGGTATAAATCCTACCTGATCAAAGTGTGTTACTCTCATGATAAATTGCTATAATCTTTTTACTAATATTTTATTTTTGCTTATAAATTCATTAGGGAAATTGGTCTATAATTTTCTTTCTCTGTTTTGACTCTTCCCAGTTTAGGTATCAGTACCATATTTGTATCATAAAAATAATTTGGTAGGACTCCTTCTTTGCCAATTTTCCAAATAGTCTATATAGTATTGGATTTAATGGTTCTTTAAATGTTTGATAGGATTCACTTGTAAATTCATCTGACCCTGGAGATTTTTTCTAGGATGTTCATTGATGTTTTGTTCAATTTTTTTTTCTTAGATGGGGTTATTTAAACATTTTACTTCCTCTTCTGTTAATCTGGGAAATTTATATTTTTGTAAATATTCATCCATTTCATTAAGATTGTCAAATTTATGGGCATGCAATTGGGCAAAATAATTCCTAATTATTGTTTTAGTTTTCTCTGTATTTACCCCCAAAATATTTATTTTTTAATTTTCAACATTCACTTTTATAAGATGTTGAGTTCTAAATATTTTCCTCCTTTCTTCCCTTCTCCCTCCCCAGGAGGGCATGCAACCTGATATAGGCTATACATGTACCATCATATTAAACATATTTCTACATTAGTCATGTTGTGAAAGAAGAGTTGGAACAAAAGGGAAAAACCATTAGAAAGAAAAAAGAGAGAAAATTGTATGCTTGGATCTGTATTCAGATTCCACAGTTGTTTCTCTGGATGTGGATAGCATTTTCCATCATGAGTCTTTTGGAATTGTCTTAGATCATTGCATTTCTGAGAAGAGCTAAGTTTATCAAGGTTGGTCCTTGTACAATGTTGCTGTTACTGTATACAATGTTCTCTTGGTTCTGCTCACTTCACTCAGCATCAGCTAATGAAAGTCTTTCCAGGTTTTTCTGAAATCTGCCTGCTTATGACTTCTTATGGAACAATAGTATTCCATTATGTTCACATACCACAACTTGTTCAGTCATTCCCCAATTGATGGGCATACCTTCAATTTCCTATTCTTTGCCACCACAAAAAGAGCTGCTATAAATATTTGTAGATGTGGGTCCTTTTCCCTTTTTAATGATTTTTTTGGAATACAGAGCTAGTATTAGTATTTTTGGATTAAAGGGTATGCACAGTTTGATTGCCTTTGGGGCATAGTTCCAAATTGTTATCTAGAATTACTGGATCAGTTCCCAACTCCACCAACAATCCATTAGTGTTCCAGTTTTCCTACATCTTCTCCAACAGTTTCATTTTCCTATTTTGTCATGTTAGCCAATGTGATAGGTTATGGTTCCTTTTAAGCATAATATATCTTTATTGTTTATATTGTGAATTTCTGTTTCTACTCTGTCTAATAGCAGTATTGTACTCTTGCTTTTTTGGATTCATTTGATCTAGAGTAAAATTTGTTTTGGCTTTTAATTTTTATTCCATATGTATATTTCCTTATTAAATACATTTCTCATAACCCATATATTATTGAGTTTTGTTTTATTGCTCAATCTGTCATTCTCTTTCATTTAAACAAAAATTCATTTCATTGGATTGTTTAATTCTTATTTAAAGTTATAGAATCATTTGTATTTTCTTTCATTTGTGTCTCTAATATTATCTTTTTATTGAATTAGTATTTTTTTCCTTTTGTTCCTCTGATTAGTTTGACTTAATCTACTTCAAGGCACTTTGATTTCCATGTGTTCTTTCCCCCTCAACCTCAAACCTCTTCCCTCTCCTGTTTGTCAATCCTTTCTCTAGTTTTGGAGTTTCATTTGCTTTATTGATTTCATTTACTTTCTTCCTTTTGCTTAGTTATCCAACGAGAACCATCTCCAGTCTTCCTGATTTGTTTTTTGCCAGTGGACCCAGATGGCTCCAAAGGGGAAAGTGAGACTGGTGACTTTGCACAGCCCTCCCTCATTTAAATCCAGTTCACTTGCAAGGCATGGCATCAACTTCCTGATGCCATGGTTCTCTTTGAAAATGAAGGACAAAAACAACGTTAGCCAGTACTTCCCTCTTTTCCCTTTCTCTTTCTCTTTTTGGTTAAGTTCGATTAATTCAAAATCTTTTCTCCTCTTTCCCCCTCCAACTTTTATTTGTTAGTTGTTATTTTTCTGTGTCTTTTTTTGAAAAAGGATTGTACTCTTTATTAATATTTTTCCTTATCTCCTCTATTGGCTTACTTGATATTGCATTATACTGGTGGTCTTATGATCTCTCTAATATCTCTTCCATTTTATTTTCTGACACATTTGCCTCTCCCAGTCCTTAATTGTATGCATTTCATCATGATTCTATACTTTTCTCTCTTTGTCTCTCTGTCTTACTGTTTCTTCACAGATTAATATGGATGAACACCCTTCCCATACTGAATATATATATATATATATATATATATATATATATATATATATATATATATATATATATATGTAGGCATATACACATATATGTATGCATATAGATATCTCCATATTGAAATATATCTATAAAAAGAATATATATATCTATATATAGATAAATCAATATATAGATGTCTATATACCTCTATATTTTACATATAGAGGTATATATAGATATCTATACATATATATTCAGCATTGGCAGGGAGTGTTAAGTAAATGTTTTATTAGAAGCTTAACATTAAGCATGAATTCAAGCAATTCTACTGACTTGATAACTATTTTTAAATTAATTTGAAAAATAAAATATCCTAATACTTTAAGTATGCATCAGGATTTTTTGTCCATTCAACCTCATTCACTTTTCCTAATGTGATTTGTAGTTCTGTGTTTAACCCTTATTTATCTTGGCAATTTTATTCACTCCTGTGACTTCAGCTGTAGGCTTTATATCTTGATCTCACCTCTAAATTGGAATTTTCAACTGCTTGCTAAATAGTTCTACCTCTATGTTCCTCCAGTGCTTAAGTTATAATTTTCAATAAACTGCTAGTGGAGATGAAGAAAATGTCTTTGCAGTTCCAGATCTGATGAGCTCTCTCTCTGGAGTAACTACCACCTTGGTGAACAGTAGCACCCAAACCCAAGTCACTACCTATGTTTTGTTTTTTAAGCAACTGTGGATGTTTGATGTCTTATTGTTGAACCAATGAATAAATTCGAGATACATTTATTGAAAGACTTGCCATAACAGGAAGTGAAGCTGGATATTTGACAGCAGAGACTTAGCCCTGGCAAAGAACTTTTGGTGGTCTAGAATCAATTATTATCCATCATAATTAGAGAATGAGACCATTTTGGTCTTGATAAGCAAGCACTGAAAGTTATCATTCACTTGATTTTCCATTCTGCTTTCTCCAGACACTGTGTCTAGATCAGAGTGGCTTTAGATGATGGCTAGATTGGTAGGTAGGTAGGTAAAAGGATAGCTAGATGAATAGGTAGATAGATGATTAGAGAATTTATTAAGTGCTTAATGTATGCCAGGTGCCATGTGGACTCAGCCTTGAATCACCAGTAGTCTGCAGAGTCTTTGAGAGACATGTATTTCAGGGCCGTTTGGACCTATCCCCAATAGTGACCCCCAAGCCAAATGTACCTTGCTCAGTCTTTTTGGATGGAAGGTTATAACTTTCTTAAAAACATGTCACTGGTCATAAATGGGGAGTGGGTAAAAGGCTGGGTCAGTGGCTCCATGCAACCCATTACCACTAATAGGTAAGCACACTTACTCCTTATGTGTTAACAGGCCACATACAAAGAATGACAGATAGAACTGCCTGGCCCTTCACAAGTAGTTTTGAACTACGTCTCTTCTGGAACTGGATCACAATAGGACCCATCAAGAGGCAGGGGTGTCGAATGGCTTTGAGTGCTATCTTAGTTCACCTTTCTCCCTGGCACTTCTAGTGGGAAAAGTGCCAATGACAGCTAGGCCCTGAAGGTATGAGAGAACTCTATTGACTGCAGTGAACTGAATCTGTGCATCTTGATCCAGGTGAGGTGCAGATCAAGCCTTTGTAGCTTCAGACCACACTGTTCCACAAGACCCAGGGTGATGTCTAGACTCCCTCTGGTGCAGGGAGAGTTACTTGGGCTGAATGGAGGAACCTCTCTGGTGCTGATTGAAGTTTGCCTTCAGGATGTTTCTCATCTAGAAGACAAAAAACCCAAATGGACCAATTCTTAGAGTGGGAGTAGGACAGGTAGCCCAGTCAAAAGGGGAGATCTTGAGTGGGCACCTCCCCTCCCCAAAGCAAGAGAGCACCATACAGCACTCATTCAGATGCCTGAACTCCCATGGGAACTGGATGCCTGTTAAGTTGTTCTAGACCAGCGTAACCATGAATGTGGCAGGGGAAAAAAATTACTTTATTTTCACCAAACTTTGGTTTCCTTTGTAACCCAATACATCCTTTTTATGCATTTTAAAAACATTATACTTGAGCAGTCTAAAGACTTCAGCAGATTACTAAATGGGTTCATGACCCAAAAAAGGTCAAGAACCCATGGAAATGAAGATACTACTTTTCCACAGCCTAGCAGTGTTTCTTGAAGGTAAAGGGAGGAATAAGCATAAATGTCAGCAGGTAACTCCTTAAAAGACATCAGGGGTCCAGAGATCCCGCTGCCAGCCATATACTGCTTGTTGACTGACTTCCTGCTTGGTAATCCTAGAATAGGAGTTAAAGGGGTTCAAGAAATAACTCTCCCCTCTCTGGATTAGTCAGAAGAATGAAACATTCCTTAACAGAAATACGCATCAAAAAATGGCTTCACTAGAGGATAAAGAAGAGAAAAGCTCTGAAAAGACAGAGAAGAATCTGCATCAGGAAGCTGGAGAGGATGGAGGAAGGTTACAGATAGGAGATTCAGAAGAAGAACATTTGTAGAAAATGACCGTAGTTTACAAAGACACTAGGAACTAAAAAACAAAAAATGATTTCTTTTCTCCCAAGTAGAGAAAGAGAGAAAGAAAGAGTGAGAAAGGATACTCTGAAGAAGAAACTGCTCTCTATATCCCCCAAAATTATCATGTGGATCTCAGGTGAGTGATCATTGACTCAACTATCAAAGTAATCTTACTAAAGTGTAGGTCCAATTGTGTTGCTCCTCCCCCCTTTCCTTATTCAATAAAATCCAATGGTTCACTATTACCTCCAGGATAAAATATACAAGAGCCTCCACTTGGTTTTTTAAAACCCTTCATAATCTGGCTCCTTCCTACCTTTCCAGACTTCTTTCCTGTACTAATTTCCACAGACTGTGTGACTCATTGACACCAGTCTCCTTCCTCACATAAAACACTCCATCTCCTGACTGTGCATTTTCACTGGTTGTACCTTTTACCCGGGATACTCTCCCTTCCATTTCTATTTCCTGGATTCCTTGGCCCAAGTCTCAGCTCAAATCACCTTCTCCAAGAAGCCTTTCCCAGCCTCCCTCAATGCTAGTGCACTCTCTCTAAGATCTTGTTTGTACGTCACTGTTTTCATGTTATCTCCCCGATTCAGTTATGAGATCCTTGAGGGAAGGGGCTAATTTTACTCTTTTTTGCATCTCCAACATTTAGCACAGTCCCTGGTACATAGTAAGCACTTAATAAATGCTTCTTGACTTGAACTGAAAGAAAAAACAGTTCCATCTCCCTGTTCACCCCTTGTTCTCAGCACAACAAAGTCTTTAGAAAAACAAAGATTCTAGAAAGTATTTTTGGGTTCATTGATAAATACTTTGTTCCTCCCTGTGGTCTGAGAGCTTTAAACTCTTTTTTTTAGAGAATATCTTCTCAAGAGAAGCTTAGAGGATAATTGGGCCCTCTGGTTCTGAAGTGGGTTAGGACTTACTATATGGCATGGCAATTCCATTGGTTATCCACGCATTAGCAAGGCTAAACATGCAATTCCCATCTGCTGCCTTGCCTCTACATCATTTTTCTGCCCACTAATCCCCTCTCTTCGTTCAAGGATTAATCCTTCTTTATTAATAGAGTTCATTAAAGACAAATATTAAGATATTTAAATCTAGACTCTACATTTCTTCCTTGCCCCTACAATTTCTAAATGTAGTTTTTCCCCCGAACTATATTCTCATTGCATGTAGGGAAGTAATTTTCTTGTTTTTGTAGTAAAGCACTGAGTGATAATGCCTCAGAGTCTTACTATGGCAAGGAAAAAGAGTATTCTGTATTGCTTCCTTCACAGGGTTCTAGTGAAGAAAGAACTTTATGAACCTAAAAGTATTACAGACATATCAGTTACTCTTGTTTTTCATAGATATGGAAGATGCTCCAAATCCTAGTCTCCTAGAAGAGAAGGTAAGTAGCCTACTAGGTTGTTCCTTGGAAGCTGGGCCAGGGTCATCTTATCCACCCCCCTGTAGAAGTCACACAAACAAAATGCACTCACCTGATGTGGATTCATCCTCTGAATCTAGAAAGAGAAAACACAATTCCATCATAGTTATACAATGAAGCAGGATGTCTCACCATGTTCTTCAGGTCATTAGTTTGGCTCTGTCCCCTTGCTTACTCCTTAACATCAACCTAACAAAGTTCCCAGAAAATAGGCCCAGAAAAGGGTTGATTGATAGATCCTTTGCTTTCCCTTGTGATCTGGGAGCTCCAGACTCCTTCACAGAGAGTATCTTCTCAAAAGAAAAGAGGGGGTTAGGATTAATTGACCCCTTTGGATTTGGGTCCTGAAGAGGTTTAGGTTTTTAATTTATGTTCTAGCATTTCCAACTTTCTTCTGATTAACAACATGTGGTCAAAACTAAACATATAATTTCTGTTTGGTATGTAAACATCATGGCATGGCCTCTCACTCACATCTCCCCTTTCATTTGATACTCTCTTTTTCCTATTAGGATAAATCCTTTCACATTAACAGAGTTCACCAAAGACAAACAAATCTATGGGAGGGGAGGGTAAGAGGAACAGATTATAAATGCATATGAAATAAATAAGTAAATATGTTTATTTTCCACAGTCCCAGATATATGCCTCGCACATAGTAGGTGCTTAATAAATGTTTATTGATTGACTGATTGATTGAAATGCCCCAAATCCTAGTCTGCTAAAATAAAAGGTCTTTGAATTTGTATTTAGGGACCTGAATAGGGTTAGAGCTTACCACATGGCCTTGCAATTCCAGATTCCTGCTGGGTATCCACATGTTGACCTGGCTGAACATGCAATTCCTGCCCCATATCTAGAAATGCACATCAAAACAAACAAATAGAGAAATTAATAAATAAATTTTGAAACAGCCTGTCAATCATTCTTATTTTTCATGGCCCTAGGGGATGCCTCAAATTCTAATGTGCTGAAAGAAAATATAGGGAGCCTCCTGGGCTGTCCCATAGACTATGGGCCATGATCCTCTAATCCATCCCCCTGCTAAAGACATACAGAAATCAAACAAAAACTACTTCTCTGGAATGAATTCATCCTCTGAGTCTAAAAAGAGAAAAAACAATCCCCCCCAAAGTTAAACATTGAGGCAAGATCTCATACAAATGCTTTGCATCCCATCGGTTGGGCTCTATATTTCCCTGCTCATTTCTTGTCCTCAGCTCAACAAAATCCTAAGACAAACAATGGTGTGATCCAGTGCTTTGGGACTCCATATTCATTTACATATAATATCTTCACAAGAGAAAATGGGAAGGTTATTTGGTATTAAAGACCTAAAGATGATAAAGGCTCCATACATCACACAGCAGTTCCCATATCCTCCTGGTCGCCTTTATGCTGGCAAAGAAATCCATCAACTCCTGTGGGGGAGCCTCAACCTCTCCTCCCCTCTCCTCATCCTGTTCCTCAAGGTCTCTATTGCCCCAAGAAAGAAATTCTTCTGTCATCTTCCAGACTCTGTAATATAGTGTAGCCCAGTTGGAACTTCTGCAACCATTGTCAGTACCTTGGCCATAGAATACTTAATGGGGTGGAAAGGGCAACAGGAATAGCTTTAGACGAACCAAAGTCAGGTTCAGAATCATAGGATCATAGATTTAGAGCTGGAAGAGACTTTAGAGGTTATTTAAGCCAACCTCTCATCTCCTGATACCTCATTTTACAGAGGAACAAACTGACAGAGAGATTGTGACTTTTCCATGGTCAAACAGATCACGAGTTACAAGTCACAAGCCAAGATTTGAATCCAAATCCTTTAGTAGAAATTCGGTGTTCTTTCTATGGCACCAAGATTCATCCTTGTATTTATATGCTTCCTTAACATTTATCATGTGGCTTACCTCCATTATGCCATTTGAGTTTGGGGTTTAAGGGGCTCAGAAGGGCTTTAGAGATCAGTAGGGGGAAATTCTAGACATGTTGCTTACCCCTCCTTTCTTGGAAGGTTTTCTGCTTCTTTCCAAGGAAGTAGAGAATTTCTGGATTGAGGACTCAAGCAGAGCATAGCCATGGTTATTTATAAGCTCCTGAGAACTCTCCTTGCTTCCTAGCTCCTGATAACTTCTAGAAAGCATCCTCTACTTGTTAGCTCTTTCCTCAAAATTCCCAATGATCTATAAGACATGGTTAACTAGAGGAACAATATGGGATATTCCCTCCCTCCCATCAGGGGAGACACCTATCCAACTATTCGTTCCCTCTAGGATTGTCATAAAATTGTTTTGTGGGGCCAGGCCAATCTCCAGCTTAGGCACAGATCTTTCGAAATCCTGGGTACTCTAGGTAGTATTATTTGAAGGGTATCAAAAACCCAAACCATACTCCACCACCACCAAGGTCATCAATGATGCCTGAGGTTCTATCATTCTAGATTAATTCCTTTAGTTAGAGCTCTGCTGACTCTGAGTTCTTTTAAAATTCAGGTATATCTAGGAAATATAGAACATTAAGTCTTAGTGTGAAGTTAGTTCATTAGATTATTTTATTCCAAAAAAGCCAGCTGAAATGAGGGCAGGAGAGACTGATGATTTTAGAGCATGGGTCTAGCAATGGCTAAAGGGCAGGTCTAGGTTGGAGTATGATAGCTTGGTTCTGGAAAAAGGTGTAGCATTGAGGTCCTGGCTGTTTGGTGACATACCTCTCCTTTCTGCCCAGGTATGAGATTGTAAAGACAAACTCCAATTGTTTCATGATTTTACTGCATTCTGGAGATTTCCCAAAAGAGGGCTCTCTTCAGTAATTCCCAGTCCAGGGGGCCCAAGGAAGATGATGGTTATTAAACCTCCATTGACTCATTTTTGACCACGATGTGCAGAAAGATATGGAAAAGCAGGGGCCACTCTTTGGCAGCTACTCATTCCCACCTCCTCACAAACCAGATAACCTCATATCAACATTCCTCACTCCTCTTGGCTTCTGCTTACCCTATTTGTTCTCTGAGATACTCAACTTTGCAGCCAGATAAGCCAGGACACTCCCTGAAGGGATAGTTAACAACTTCTGTTTTTCTCTGCACCCTTGACCCTGACCCTGTGGATAGAAAATGGGATTTCAATGGCAAATGAGATCTTAAGTTTCAGGGACTTCATGCTCTTCATACCAAGGGCAAAAGGAATGAAGTCATCATGGTTTTAGGGTATTGGGCATCCACTGAGCAGTGACTGGAGAACAAAGAGAGTGAGTCTAAATAATTCATTTATCGATACAGGGAATTTCTGGATACATTCTGATTTCCATTATATTTTTATATGTACTTATTATCTCTTTTACTAGAATGTAATTTCCTTGTGAGTGGATATTTTTTCATTGTACTTGTATCCCCAGCTCTTAGAAAAGTGATGAATAATAGATGCTTAGCAAATGATTGCTCATGGACTTATATAGCACCATTCACCAAGAATAGGGGTCTCTGTGGGCGTGGCTAGTTAGGGTCTGTTAACTGGTTTCTTTTGTGTTCCTCTCTTTATTCCCCAGGACATGTTCTATTCCTTGACATTCAGCATTTCAGGGAGGAAAATATTTCCAGCACCCTCCAAATTGATATTGGTCTGTAGCACAGGAGGATTCAGGAGCTCCATGGCCTCTATCACCACATATAGGTCTTCTCCTTGGCTCCGCGGCTCCCTGATGAAGGAGGGTTCTGGCTTTACTAGTTTCCTGAGGAATATAATAAAGAAGAAGTAGAATAGAGCTGGAGGAGAGGTTCTGTCTTTGTTGGACCATATTTGTCTTTGGGAATGTGCATTCGCAGACTCAATACAATGAATTTGAATTTCTATACTGTTTAGGTCCTAGGGTGTGGGTTAAGGGTAGAACTGCTGGTGAGTAGACCTGGGAATGACAGGAATATGGAGGGGAGGGAATTAAGGAGAATGGTATTACCACAATCTCTAGAATTTTTAAGTAAAGCTCTCCACCTTCTCATTGCTCTCCAGGCAGGACTAAGGTCACTGATACTCTGCCCACAGGTGGCTTAGGTAGCCTCTCTTTGTAGTTTGAAGGAAATTTAAAAACAAACAAACCCTTCCTAGAATATTTCCCCTATTGCATACGGAATTTTTACCTACAGAGTCTCCTTGAATGAGGATTGTATGTCTAGAAAGGCCTCTGATAATTACAAGTATGTCCTCACAGAAGTCACCTATTAATACATACCACAATTTAGTTGATCAGATTATCCCTAAAATAGAAGGGGCATAGGACAGGTCAGCTGTAATGAGGAAAAGAAAGGAAAAAGTCAGGGTTATGCTGTGGCCAGCTAGAACTCATTAGCAAGAGCCAAATGTTACATTTAAGTAGAAGTACTTATACTTTGGAAATGGGCAAAGGCTACAAATCGAGGCTTGATTTATTTTTTTGTTGATGGTCAAGCTTGAAAAATGATGGAGAACATGTTATTTATATATTGAATTTAAAAGTGGGTGTTGGGTACATTTTTTTTCTTGGAAATCTAGTTGTTACACATTTACCAGCACATGGTTGGCTAGAGAAAAGTCTGCATCAGGGGCAACTCAGGCAGTCTGCTGTAGCAGAGGGTTCTGGGATTTTGGGCAAGGAAGAAACACAAGAGTTGAAGTAGCAATCATGTAGGTGTGCATGGGGGACAGTCTTTCCCAACTTATCCCAATATTTCTTATGGAAAAAGATGGAGATATATGAACCAGAGCAGGTGTGTGGAACCTGTGGTCAAGGTCACATGCAGCCTTCTAGGTCCTTGGGTGCAGTCTTTTGACTGAGTATGAGTTTTACAGAACAAGTCCTTTCATTAAATGGATTTGTTCTGTGAAGTTTCTTTGAACATGGCCAGTGTGGGAATTTGTTTTGTTTGGCTATGTATATTTGTGATAAAGTTTTTGGCTTTTGTTTTTCGAAAGCAGGTGAGGTGAGAGAGAAAAATACTTTTTAATTAAAAAAAATTTAAAAATTCTTAAAAACGAAATAGTCAATGCATATTGAAGGTTTGTTGATTGATTTTAAAAAAATGAGGTTTAGCAAGGTCATGTCATATTCCGTACAGTGCTAGTAGTCTGTGAGTTTTTGACAATTTAAACTCAAATCGACTCCACCTTCATTAAGCTTTAATTTCAGTAAGAGTTGTGACATTGGGCAGATTACTTCCCTTCTCTGGGGTCTCAGATTCTTCCTCTGTAAAGAGGAGTTGAAATAGAGGATTCTTAAAAACTCTTCCGACTTTAACATGTTGCTTTCAGGGTTTGGGGTTGGGGGAGGAGTTGGCTTCAAGTCCTCTTTTAGTCCCTTCCCCCAAGACATCTACTTATTTGCCCTAAATGTTGACTACCTCCAATCTTTAGATCCTAGTAATTATACTTCATAGATCCTGAGTTTAAAGAAATAACAAACCTTAGACTCTACCTATCAATAATATTAGTTAAAATAGGAAGCTACCAGAAGACCAACTTCCTGGAGGATGTTAAGGAGACCTCCCCTAACAATAGCCTCATAGTGTCCTAGGTTGTCTGCCTGAGGTTTCTACTCTTCCCTGAATCCCTACCTCACACAAATGGCTTCCATCCCCTACCCAATGGATGCCTTCAATGTCCATTATCCCAGGAGCTGGCTATAGGCTTATTCTAGGTCCTCAAATCCCAAATTATGGCACTGATACTACCCTCTCCTAACTAAGGAGGTGGGTAGATTCTAGGAGGCTTTCTGAGGATAGTCTCTTCTCAGCTTTCATTACTTACCTCCTCAGCCCCCTTACATTTTAACCTAAGGGTTTTGTGTGTAATATGAGGTGGATTAGTTCTAATAGGGAAACCTCACAAACTTTATGTAGTACTGCCACTTCTCCCCATTACCCATGAGAGAAGTTCTTTGGGATTCAACTTCTTTTCCTTGTTTCCCAGGCCTCACCTTTCCATCTGCAGAGCTCTCCATGTTTGGTAGGAGAAAGTAAGTATCTGCACATCCAGGGAGGAGCTATGGGGCTGTTCAGCACGAGGAGACACTTTCATGTTTGTTATATCTTCCATGGCCAGAACACCCTTCAACTTTTCATTCACTTTGTTCCAAAAGTAGAAATATTTTTCCTGACTCACTTCTAAGGAAAGATTATAAAACAACATCCTACAAATTTACCAAGAAGAAGAAAGTCTCTAGACTATTAGTATGGGAAAAAGTGATACCCCATTTCCTGTTTTTCTTTACAATTCTCCAACCTATAGGCTTTCTCGTATATTGCTTCATTCTCAGACTTCATTTCAAAGTATGGGAAAATTCAGTGCAAGTGAATTTTTTGCTTCAAAATTTGTGCTTCTTACACCTTTCCCTCCACAGACAGAAAGGCCAGAATCGGGATGAGCTACTGAGGCTCCTGACTGGATTCAGATCCTTCTTGCCTGCCTCTTTGACAAGGGACTTGACCATTGTCTTAAACATGGAAGGCATACTCTTTAAAGGAGAAAAGGGAGAAAAGGGGTCAATCTTTTCTCTCTCCCTTCTCTTTCTCTTCCCCCCCAATTGAAATCTCTCCCCTGCAGGGAAAACCTGGAAGGTATAAGACTGAATGATAGACCACAGCTTCACCCAGAAGTGAATCTTTAAAATCTCTAGAAATGTTTTGGTGTTTTCAGTTGTTGGAGCCCAGAAGAAAGAACGAAGATCCATCTGTTGCTTCTAACTACCCGTTTGAGTCCCTTCCTCTGGGAAGTTCCACACAGGATCATCCTTCAAATGCTTGAAGTCAGCTCTCATGACTTCTCTAAAAATTATTTTTTTCCAGCTACCCCTGCTTCAGTTCCTTCAGCCAATACACATATGACAGGATTATTAACCAGGAAGCTACAAGATGATGTAGTGGATATTAAAAAAACCCCAAAGCAACTATTATATACAGTGGGAATATAGAAGCTTTGCTAATAAAGGAGTAAAAGGCAAGGATGCTCATTCTCTTTGAGCTGATCAAGTTCTACAGCAGCAGGAGGTGGTATAGCGGATAGAATGCTGGACATGGACTCAGGAACGTCTAAGTTTAAATTGTGATCCTGGGTAAACCACTTAGCCTCTCTCAATTTTAGTTTTGTGGTTTATAAAATGGAGATAATAATAGCATTTCTCTCCCTGCGTTATGATGATGATAAAGTGAGATGACAAACGTAAAATATTTTGAAAATCATTAGATAAAACAAAGGCTTACACAAAAGCAAAGGCAGTGTATGATTTAGTTCTCGTATGCTGCCCAAATCTTGGGACAAGATAAAGAAGTGACATCCTGTGTGATTAGAATAAGAAAGCACCATAAAGCAGTTGAGAGTAGCCTTCACAAGAAAGTCTAAGTGGAATGAGCAAGACAGATAACGGCAATGAGTGATGTCCATAATAGGGGCCATAATAGGGGCTAGAGAAAAAAAAAGGTGGGAAGAAACTTAGCTGTTCTGCCTGATATGATATGGTGGAGTAGTTACACTGTTGGATTTTCAGTAAGGATATCTGGACCTGAATCTACCTCAGACACTTTTTAGCTTTTTGATAATAGGCAAGTCACTTAACCTTTCAGGGTCTCAGTTTCCTCATCTGCAAAAACAGTGACAATAATGCCACCTACCTCATAGGCTTGTTGCCAAGAAAGCTCTATAAACATGCAAAGATATTATTTTATCTCTAAGGTAGAGGTTCTTAATCTTTTGTTGCGTCATGGACTCCTTTGGCTGTGTGTTGAAATCTAAGGACCCCTTTTCAAAATAATGTTTGTTGCATCCATAATTAAAGGAAATGTTAGTGAAAATGAAAGTGTCTTTTTTCCAAGTCAAGTTCATGAACTGACCCCCTGAAATATTCCATGTATTCCAGGTTAAGAACACCTGCTCTAAGGAGACTATGTTTTAAGATAGGGGAGCTGCATCAAGGATAGAGAAATTAACAGGTGTCAGCCCTCCAGGTAATTCACCAGAATGAGAGGAGTATTTTTATTGTCTTTGAGTCAAGCTCATTCCACCAAGTCTTTTCCTTGAGTTTCTCCATTTCTGATTATAGACCCTCCCTCCAAGCATCTATTTATAACTTACCCCAATTACCAGGGTGAGGGGGCCTTTATCTTGCAGAGGATCAAGAATTATTCCTCTTAGCAACAGAAATATCCTCCTGGTTTAGATTTCTTGGCAAAAAGACGTGACTGCCCTGGAGACCAGACAAATGTGAAAACGTTCTGCTCCAATTCATTTTCCTCCCCAAAACTTTCATCCAGTGGATTCCTAACTCAATTTTTGGTCCCCTTGTAGGAAGTTATACACCAGTCGAGAATCTTTTTCCTACATGGAGATCAGGCCTATAGCTGGGCTCAGGTCTTACAGGAGGGTTAAATATGTTCTACCCCCACAGCTTTGCTTTGCTGGAAGAATTGTGGTAGAAAAGTCAGGTGGGTGTTTTTCTTCAGGTATATCTGCAAAACTCATCTAATTCATATGCTACACCTACTAGCTATCAACTGTTTTTTCCAAGAAGACATAACTCTTTAGCTCTGGATCATTAGCCATTAGGCAATGGCATCTCCCACTCATTAATGTTAATTTTGCAACAATTCCTCCCCTTCCTACAGGTGCTGTCTTTCATATATTTATTGAATACCTTATAGTATACAGGTGTAGGAATTTTTCCTGCCTCCTTCCCTTTTTTCATCTTTTGTGAGGAACAAAGAGTGTGTATGGAGCCAATACAGAATGCAACAACATTATAAGAAGACTACACATATATTTTTTTTAAATTAAATTTTACTTTTTCAATTAATAGGCATTTATTTTCTCTGCCTCCCTCTCACTGCCTTCTCCTCCTGGAAAATAAAAGAAAAACAAAAACAAGACCCTTTAAACAAATATACATAGTCAAGCAAAATGAATTCCCCTGTTGGCTACGTGTGGAACAGTTTAATTCCATTTGACTTTAAACTCCTCAAATTAGGGATTAAGAAACTGCACTCACCAGGCAGATGGGCAATAGCTGTTTCCTTGCTTAGTTAACTAAAGGGGCTGGCATGCTAGCTCCTTCTACATACTCCCCCTCCTCCACATCCCCACATTTTTTGGTAATTTTTTAAAATTTTAAATAAATTCAAAATAAGAAAATAAAGAATCAAACTTAAATGCCAATTAAATAATACGAAATAAGAAAAGAAAAAAATTGCTATGTGCACAGCAGAACATGAAAGAGGATTCAAAATGCACAACAGTAAATTTCCATTTCAAGAAAGCCTATATAATAAATACTATGCATTTTATTAAGAGCTGTCCATATATTCTTTGCTTCCTTGTTAAGTTTTCTTTTGTTTTTGTTGTACACTTTTTACTTTGTTCTTTTCCTTACCTTCCTCTGCCCCCCCCCCACAAGGTTACACAATTAGATAGGTACGTGTGTGTGCGCACATGTGTGTGTATATATACACATAACACATGTGCATATACACACATATATATACATCTATACACAAAGATATACATAAACACAATACACCCATGCATCTATATTCTTATACATACATATACTTAGATACTGATAATCATAGTCATATATAGCATATGTATTCATATGCATTTATATAAGATCGTACTATAGTGCCAGGCCTAGAGGCCTGTATTGGGCTACCAGAGTCTTTCTTACCTGTCCCAGGTCTTCGGTTGGCCAAACCGGATAAACATATGAGAGAAAGGACGTTCCAGAGTCGAACAGGGGTTGAGCTTTATTACAGGGTTTGGGTTACAAGTGCAGGGAGGTCTTCCTTAGGAGGAAGAGGGGGAGATTTCCTAAGGAGGCTAAGATCTTAAGGGATTGGAAGTAGAAGTACAAGCGGGGAGAGAGGGGGAGGGGAGAGAGGAAAGAAGAGAAGCGGAACCTACTGTCCTCTTGGCTCCTCACGTGCTAAGAGAGCTTTCAGGCTTCCTCAATCCTACTTAACCTTCAGCCACACAGTTTGCATCTGAATACCGTGCTGTTAGATAACAATAGTGTGCCCAGATCCGGGACAGTCTCGAGGGCAGGGAGACTCCACCCATCACGTATCTCCCGGGGAGAGGCGGAAATACCCGAGCTAGCCGAGCTAGCTCAGTCTGACCTTCTCGAATCCCCACTGTTCATGGAGGGCCTCGTAAGACTCTAAGATTTAGAAGTCCCACTTTTACCCGCCTGAGACCGTCCACACGGAATTGAGCTTCCAATCCCAACACTATAGTATATATCCTCCATTTCTCTGAGAACGGATATCCTCTTCTTTCATAAGTCCAAGTTTTTCCATATTTTTCCAAGTCCACCAACTCATCATTTTTTACACCACAGCAATAATTCCCACCTTATACTGTCTAGTTGTTTTAAATAGTCCAAAACAATACTGAAAAATATGACTGATACATGTTAGTGGTATGTAGCTTTTATTTTTCTTTTGTATGTCAAACCTATTAAGTGCAGGGTTTTTTTTTTTTTTAAAACAAAATCT
Organism: Notamacropus eugenii; assembly: GCF_028372415.1. Lineage (NCBI taxonomy): Eukaryota > Metazoa > Chordata > Mammalia > Diprotodontia > Macropodidae > Notamacropus > Notamacropus eugenii. The sequence goes on from NC_092875.1 coordinate 112,634,340, forward strand.
TGAAAGTCTGACAGTTCATTAAATGTCCATTTTTTTTCATTCAGGATTATGCTTAGCTCTGTTGGGTATGATATTTTTGGCTGGGACCCCAATTCTTTTGTTCTTTGATATACAGTATTCCAAGATTTGCAATCTTTTTGTATTGCCACTGCTAGGTCTTGTGTGATTCTTATTGTGGTACCACTGTATTTAAAAATTTTTCCTTGTTGCTCATCATATTTTATTCTTGAGCTAGGGATTTTGGAATTTGACTATGAAATTCCTGTGTATTTTCCTTGTAGGAGCTATTTCAGGTGGTGTTTGATGAATTTTTTTCCTATTTCTACTTTCTCCTCTTGTTCTAATGCTTCAGGACAATTTTATTTAATTATTTCTTGTATTATTTTATCAAGATTCTTTTTTGCTCATAGCTTTGAAGTAGTGTGATTATTCTTATATTTTCTCTTCTTGATATATTCTCTAGATTAGTTGTTTTTCTATTTTTCATTCTTTATATTTTGTTTTATTATTTCTTGATCTCTTATAACTTTACTAGCTTCCCTTTGTCTATTTCTGATTTTCAAGGAGTCATTTTCTTCTTTAAGATTCTGGATCTCCTTTTCTGATTGATTGTCTTTCTTTTCATAACCTTCTTGTTTTTCTTGGATTCTTCTTCTTTTTAGTTTTTCCTCAATCTCTCTCATTTGTTAAGTGTTAATTAACAGGCCTGGGTTAGCTAGGTGGTGCAGTGGATAGAGCACCAGTGCAGGAGTCAGGAGGACCTGAGTTCAAATCTCACCTCAGACACTTGACACTCACTAGCTGTGTGACCTTGGGCAAGTCATTAACCCCAATTGCCTCATTGTGGGTCATCTCCAGTCATCCTGATGAATATCTGGTCACTGGATTCAGATGGCTCTGGAGGGGAAGTGAGGCTGGTGACCTGCACAGCTGTCCCTCACTCAAAACAAAGTCAAGTGCAAGTCATGTCATCATTTCTCTGATGGCATGATCTTCTTCAGCAACTAAGGACGAATACACAATTAACAGGCAAAGGAGAAAGAATCCAACCATTGAGATTTACTAGGGGAATATAGAAGACCAAGGTTCATCTTCAGATGAAAACAGCGCATCAAAAAACCCTCTTCTACCCCAAAGAGGGAGTCAAATTGTCACCTGCCCAAAAAGAATTCATAGAACTTAAAAAGACTTTAAAAATCAAATGAGTGTTCCTACCCTAGATGTGTTTACTCCTCACAAGGACCAAATGGTTGTCCTGGGATTTTTCTGCAGAACTTCTCTGATTATCTCAGAAAGACCACTGTTCTTCCCCTACTCTTATTTATTTTTACCACTCTATGTTTGCCATGAGGTGCTATTGTTATCTTGCTTGTGAGGGACATCTGGAGAACTTACTCTGCAGTCTTCCCAGAATCCTCTCCTTACCCTTTTGAATACATATACAAATGTTCACTGTATAGCAATGATCAGCAAATATTCAGGAAGGGCCTATAATGTCATCAACATAAGACAACATTTGAGTATGAATGTTGACTAAGTAACTGGTGTTCCCATTTCTCCTTCTAGTGCTCTCTAAAGGGAGGTAGAGGATTCATATTGTCCCTTTCTGCCTTCAGCTCTCACTTCTCAACCATGTACCCATGAGAGATCATCGAGAGATGTCAGGATGATGCAATAGTTCTTCAGATATTCCCGATAGTATCTGCCGGTTCTAAAAGTCATTAGCTCTCAAAGATTCTTCAGACATGGTATCATGATTAGGCTAGTACTCTCTCAATATTGAAACATTCATTAACCCACATACTTGACAGGTGCTTCCCAGATCTGGCTCTTGCTGATCTGTATCTTTGAACCAGTGCCCTTTAGCTTATCTAAGACTTTTGATAATCTTTCTTCATGACCTGATAACATCTTTCCAAAAAATGATGAGATCATCTAAAAATATCAACCTCTTAGAGTAGTTAATATTACCAACCAATTTTTTTTCTGTAAGAAAAATAGTGGGCACTTCCTACCTCCTCCTTCCCTCTCCACAACCCACAATTCCTTGGGATATGTGTTTAAATTTGTTGAATCATATCCTGGTGGGAAAGCTACAGCTCTGAAGATATTGAGATGATGGAAATGACTGATCCAATATGAACAAGGGGTTATAGAAAGTGTATTTAGCTTATTGGAATACAGTTGTCCAACAAGAGGTAAAAGGATACACAATTTAAGACTGGACCCAATAGTAGTTACAGTCAGTGAACTGATTCATTATTCCTTGTTTCTGAATGAGGCTCATTTTAGATCCTGATTACAGTAGCCAGTGTGAGATGAGGATTTCACCAAGTTAAAAGAGCAATGACTATTCTCCCCAAGATTATTTTTATCCTCAAATGCACCATGCTGTGTTATCCTGGATGGCTGATTGGGTAATTTTCAAAACAGGGTTGCCATGACTTGGAACATGTCAAGTTCACATTTTACATTCTTGTTTTTCTGGATCTTTTCCTCCTCCTCTTTTTCCTCCTCCTGTTCCTCCTCCTCTTTCTTCCTTATTTATCTGATCCCATCTAGTATTCTTAGTGAGATTGCTTCCTTCAGGGTGCTCTCTATGTGCTTATATCAAATTTTAGTGGGGCTTGCATCAAGGCTTAGACATCAACCACCATAGCTGCCTTCTGACATGGGAATCAGATAGTGCTGAGCAAATCCAATACTAAAATTTGCTGGATTCCTAATAAGTGGTTCAGGACATCTTAAATTTATAGGATGTCATACTGGTCTATTTTTGGTTTTCTTGTTCAAAATCTGATCATCTACAAATGTCTGGATATTCCCATTCTTCTGTATTAAAAGTACACTTACACCGTGAGTGAAGCATATAAAATATAAGGCTCCATGACAGTACTACTGCTAGTGACATGCTGGAGTCAGTTCAAATTGATCCATGAGAACTGATTGTTAAATTTTCAGTGTGAGCATTCACATGTTGGAATTGGCAAACTAAAAATTGGGACTTGAATTATAGTTTTGTTGATTTTCTAGATTTAAATAAGTGATGGAAAATGCAGATTGAACTTAAAAGTTTGTCATGGTTACATTTCTAACCCCGCCCCCAACCCCCAGAGGCTAGTCATTAAACAATTACCAGTACACCTCTATTGTTAACCAACAACAATGCATTCCGATGATCCTGAGGTTCTCCATCTCACAGAAGGTAATCTGTGACTGCTTTAAAAATAAATATTGAGAGTCCTTGAAGAAGAGTCTGTGTATTGCTACTCAAGCCCTTGCCATATGTCTCACTCTTGCTTTGAGAATTAGTCTTGGCGCTGAGGTCCCTCTACCCCTATCCCCAACTGTTCTTATGTTCCTCAACCACTGAAGGACCACCAAAATTAAACCTCTCTGCACTCTTCTACCTTAATAGGTCTCCTTTGTGGTTCTCCACCACTGGTCTCTCTCTTCTTTTGAGATACTATACCAGAGACATGGATTGTCCAGGTATTGGTTTCTAGCACGGTACCTATAATAATTTTCCAGTATCATTAACAAGCCAGGTGAAGTTCATTTCAATGCTTCCACCAAGAGGCTTCTCACATTGTCTGAATTTCATTCTTTTCTCATCACCAAGTATTTAAATGTTTTCACCATCTTATGCTTTACAATAAAGGATTTAACACCTATTTGACACTGCCTCTCCAATAGTTAACACTTCTGGGATACTCTGCCATTTTTGACAGTTAACATAGTACAATTACTGTGATATGTTTCAAGGGGAGGTTAAAGGGGAAGAATCACTGCTTAGCCAAGGAGGATTCTGATCGGGAACTGTGAGAACTGAGGTGGAGAAATATAGGAGGCTGATAAAATGTCGTTGTGTCTTTAGCACAATTTCTTGTACGCTGTACCTTTTGCTTTATTTTTGCCCAATGTGTCCTCAGCTAATAATCCCAAATAGCATGCATATGAGCTTTCAGATTTGCAAAGCATTTTGCATGTAGTATCTTATTTGATCTTCCCATCAATCCTGTGAGATAGGTGCTATTATTACTCCTATTTTAAAAATGGGAAAACTGAGGTTGACAGAGGTTAAATGACTTTTTCAGGGTCACATAAGTGTCTGAGTAGGATTTCATCTCCAGACTTCTTGGTTCCAAGTCCATCACTTTGCCAACAATGCCACCTGATCAACACAGCATGCCCCATCACGTATAGAATGCTGTTGTGACTCATCATCATTGCTTTCATCATTATCATCATCATCACTGGATAGCCTCAAAACTAGAAGTTCTAAAAGAGGGTCCAATCCCACTTTTGTGTCACAGTTTGCCAATAACTGAAGAGCTGTGGTGCTATTTAATCCAATGTTCAACCACAGTAGCAAAAGACAACAGTAGTTGAGCAGCACAATAGTTATTTCAAGCAATTCTGTCCTGAAAGTCATTTTGGAAAACCCTGTGGTCCAATTGAAAGCATGAAAAAAGAGAAGAAATATAAAAAGACAAAAAGCTCTTCTCCAGCGAATTCCTTGCCATGCAAGGGCAGCCAAGAATAGAGGTCCTAACTGATGCCCTACAATGTAGCACCCCTAACCACTTCCAAGCTTTTAAAGCTTGATTTGGATCCCATCTACTCAACTAAATGCTCAATGCAGTTTGCTAAATTTGCTCAAAATATTAAGCAGTTTAACAACTTGTTCAAAGTAAAATATATTTACTTGAACTAAAAGGCGAAGACGTCTTGTGGGAGTAAAGAACTAGAAACAAAGGAGACAATCATTGAAAAATGGGTAAAGAAAGAATATGAATGTAATGGAAGATTACCAGGGCTAAAGAAATGATGTATATAAAATTCAATTATGTGAATTATGTGAAATGATGCTAAGTGAAGTAAGCAGAACCAGAAAAGAATATACACACTTTAGATGGATAGTTCAATGAAATGAAATAAATGAACAAAGGAATGAAAACATATTTATTAAGCTGTTACTTGTGCCAAGCACTGTCGTGAGTTTTAGGCTATGATAGGAAAAGTTAGTTCTTGATCTCTAGAAGTTCATATTCCAATTAGTAGAGGAGACTAATAAAAGAAAATTAAGTTGCCTAGCAGATGGATAGTCCCAGGATACTGTAAGGTGCAAGATGGGGTAGATGGCAAGGTAGATGGCAATCTAAGAGGTCCTTAGATTGAAACTCAAAAGATATATAGTTGCATGGACTTGGAGGCAGTAAAGACTGGATTCAAAAATCTGCCTCAGACACTTAGTAGCTATGTGACTCTAGACGAATCATTTTATCTCTCTGTTCCTCAGATTCCTTATCTGTAAAATAAGGGAATTGATCTCCAAGATCCTTTCCAGGTATAAATCCATGATCCTATGAATTATAAAATTTGGTTCCGGAGAAGACACCCTAGATGTGAAAATGCATTCTCCTTTCTTTCAGTGTTGGTTGTGAGCATGGAGAAAAGAACTTTGGGTATGGAATATTGAATATGCTGTCAGATGAGATATCAACTGGTTTTGCCAAATACTTTTTTAAAAAAAAATCTTTGTTTTAAGGCAAAGTTCATTGGGCAGGGGAGAGGAAGTGAGGTATATTCAGAAATGATTATGAAGTATAACAAGAAGGTATCAATGACATCTAACTTTTTGAAAAAGAAAAAAGGATAAAAGGAATAAAGATAAAATTGAACAGCAGAATCCCCAAAATTGTTTCTTCCTCTCCACACATATTTTCTGGGTAGGAATCCTGGTCTTAGCTACTACTCTCACATCAGCACAGGAAGAATATATGAAACATTTGATCATAACATCAGAAGGATGTCCGAGTAATAAATACAATGCCAACATGGAATGTTCTGAGTGTTGGCTCAAGGATCAGAGGACTGTGGATTTGATAGACTGCGTTCTCAACATTGTACTGCTAGGTAGGACAGTGACTGGACAGAGTGCTGGACCTGGAGTCAGGAAGACTCATTTTCCTGAGTTCAAATCAGGCCTCTGATACTTACTAGCTGTGTGAGCCTGGGCAAGTCACGTAAGCCTATTTGCCTCAGTTTACTCATCTGTAAAATGAATTGGAGAAGGAAGTGGCAAGCCATTCCAGCATCTTTACTAAGAATCCCCCAAATGGTATCATGAATAGTTTGAAATAATTGAGCAACAAGCGACATTTGGGTGTCACCTGCAAAGTATTGTTTATTGAATCCACAGGAGCTGATAATAAGAGAGAGATTGTTAAAAGGGAAAAGAAGGTCCAGGGCAGAGGCTTGGGGGATTCCCATACTCAGTGAGTGGGAGGATAACAATCTGAGAAAGATTAGTCAGATGTGGGGGAGGAGAGCCAATGTTATGGACTCCAAGGGAGGAGTTAGTTTATTCAGTGAAAAGCTTCATAGAGGTCCTATGGAAAGAGAACTGAGAAGACTACTAGATTGAACAGTTAAAAAATAGATGGTAGCTTTGGAGAGGGTAATTTCATTTGAAATTGCTCCATTTTTGTGTAGCTTTTCAATAACTCTTATTTCATTCCATACCTTGTCTCACATAATCATTTGTATGATTATCTGTCTCTTCATTTGTATTTCTGTGTATTCTTTCAATAACTCTCACTTCATTCCACATCTGTAAGTCTCTTATATAATCATGTCCTCTGCCTCTTAATTTGATCCCAAGTACTACTCATTTTGTCCATCAGGCTTATATAGGTTGCTAGTAAAAGTGGGATGGGTATAAGAATTCAGTTCTTGAGTTTGTGGGCAAATAGCAATGATGGGGGAATATTTGATGTAAAGGAAGCCAAAATTTTATAAGGGAAAATATTATTCCAACCCAGCACTAGAATATTAAAGAATTCTGATGTAGATTGGATCAGCAATTAACTCAGCTATCCCAAATCCCTTTGTGCGATCAGAAGAAACATTCCCTCTTATAGTGGCAGACTGCAAAGGAAAGACAGGCAAGTACCTAGGGAGTAAAAAGAGATACAGCTCCATTTTCAGAAATTAATTGTAGAGAGGGAAGTTCTATAGCAAATATAATTCTGCTACAGAATGCGCTGTCCCTTCATTCTAAGGGGGAAGAAACTGCTAAAGAACAAGGCAGACAATCTTCGGGACAGGTAAATTACAATGTCAGCTGCTTTAGTAGTCACACCAGGTTTTAAGTCCTAAAGTCACAGCAATGGTGGATGAGCTGAGAACAGCTCAGTTTAGAGATGAGAAGGCTCATCTCAAAAATGCAGCCAGAAGAATTTCTTGCCCCAAGGGGAGAGAGTCAGAAATGGGAACTGTGAAAGGCAGAGCAGCTTCTGGGCAAGGGGATCCCAATTTAGAGAGAACACTTTCCTTTAATCTCCCAGGCTGGGAGTGAGAGTGGAGGAAAATATGAAAACCTGGCATGGATGTCATAAAGTTAGCAAGTGAATGATTACAGTATTGAACTTGTATTAGAGCAGTGCTTGGAACTAACAGGTGCTTAATAAATGTTTACTGATTGACTGATGTGTATATAGGAGTGTGAATGGATGTTAAGACCCATCTAAATTATTTTGTCTGTATATGTCTGCTTAAATTCACAGTTTGGGATTCATTTCCTTTTGTTTCCCTCTCCTCTTTTTTCTTTTCACAACACGGTGCTAGTTACAAGAATGTTGTTAGATCATCTCTTAGATGAGAAGGGAGAACTTTCAAGCACAGGGGCATAGCCTATGCAAAATCATGGAGGTGGAAGATGGAATGTTGAGTCTGAACGGGAAATAGCTCATAGAGATGAACTAAGTATTTAAATTCATGTTAGGAACTGCAGGATTAATGCCACATTTGAAATTTTATATGTATTTAAAAAAATAAGTGTGATGTAGTAATGTCTCAGTACTATCGAAAGAGGCCATATGGGGTGGTCAAATGTTACATTCAGAGCTTCCAGACCTGGGTTTGAATACTGCCTCAAATATTTACTTTATATACTTGGGCAAATCATCTAACCTCTCATACAGTTTCAACATCTCTAAAATGGGGATAATAAAAGCACCTGTCTCATGGGGTTGTTTTCAGAAAAAGTAATAAATAAAGTCATCTCTTAGTCCCTTGGTCTGCATGTGGAGGAGGAAAACCGAGTCTCAGTGATAAAGGGCTCCCACATCAGTCTGATTATAATCTGAGGAAGGCTTTCTTTTGAATTCAGCTTCAAAGCTGGTCAGCTTGAGAAAATTAGCTTTTGCCCATGGTGAATGGTGTGGACCTAACTGGATTTGTGCACATTTAGAGAAATTCTGTTCAATCTAGGAAGATGCTTTTTCTTCTCACTGGGACCCAAGAGATGATAGCAGGAAGAATCTTTCAATAATCCAAAAATATAGAATATAGTGGTGGTAGAGAGGACAGGGCTGAGCTTCAGGGAGCTAAGGCAAAGAGACAAAAAGTGTGTGACCCCTTCCCCAACCCTCCCCATTCTCTAAGTGTAGTCCACTGACTCTTAGGAGTCTCCAGGACCCTTTTAGAGAATCCAGGAGGTTGAAACCATTTTAAAAATACTACTAACATATTTTTATTTCTTGTTTGAGAATTCTCAGTAGTTTTAAGAGTGTAAAGGAGGCTTGAGACCAAATAATTTGAGAACCACTGCCTTATACCTATACTAATACTTTAAAAAAAACCTCAGTAGTTCATTTTTCCATATAGAGGCATGGGAAGGCTCTATCTACCTTTTAGAAATATGGTCAGGAAGAAAGCAATAACAGGAGACTCAGAGAATTCTCTAGGAATTGTGAGGATACATAATTTTTTAAAGTTTAATTTCATAGATGTTGCAAATCTACTGTGAAATTAGAAATTTTTAGGTTAGCCTAAGGGGTTTCAGGTTTAGGATCTGGTTTAGAATGAACACTCAGAAATGACACCATCAAAAAATACAGGAATCAAAGCTACCTGATACAAAATTGGACACAAAACCAGCTGCAGTCAGTCAGTGGACAGGGTTCTGTGTTTTATTCTCTGTCCCTCACAGAAAAGCTGACCATAGAGTCCTGATAGGAGTAGCACAAGTGAATAAAGAAGATCTTGATAGGGCAGAGCTTTTTGACTGCCTGAGATGAACCCCCTGCCTTTCTCCTCTTGGCCATTGGGCTTACATTCCTGGGAGGTTAGAATGATGAGGAGCCAGTGTGGGTAGTGGAGAAGGCAGTAGGATGGGTTGGACAGTTACTTCTTTCTCCCTCCTTCTCTTGCTCTTCTTTTTCCTCCTCTCTTCTTCCAGAGACTCCTGCTTTAGAGTGCCAGGTGTATCTATTCTAGTTTCTGCTTTATCCACTTAGTGCTATGGAAGCCAGATACGTAGTTCCTGCCTTCTTGGGTCCTCCCTGTTTCCCTTGCCCACAATGACAGATACCAGAGTAAAGATCATTTTTTTTTTTTCCCCGCACTCAAATGTATGGACCATCAGAAGAGCCTTAGTATTTAAAAAGGGGTGTAGGGTATATTAAGGGAAGACTAGTACCTCTGTTGTGAGGGCTGCTAAGCCTTTTCAGGGCTGCTTTCCACCTGATGTCCACCTGATGGGCTAAATCAGGTTGAGAGTAATTGAGAATCTCAAACCTATTGGTGAATTAGGTATCTACCCCAAGCATGTGAAGACTTCTGGTAGAATGGGTGGAAGAGAAGTTTCTTTCAACATCCATGCAGGCAGCTGAAGTAGGCTCTGTGGAACACTTAGAGTTTGGTCAGACATCAAAGACACCAAGATCAACCACTGCATCTTGAATCATCACCAATCATCTTGACTCTTGAACTGTGATGACTCTGGTCGAGAGAGTGAGGCTGATGACTGTGCAACTCTGCCTCACTTAAATCCAATTCATATGTAAGTCACAATATCACCCCATGACATCATTGGTCCTCTTTGAAACTAAGGTTGAACAATACCTTCCCTCTACTAGCACATCCCATACAGAGCCAGTGGAAAATTCCAATGGATTTCAACTTGTGTCTTCTGATTCCAAGCCCTGTTGGCTTTTTTCCCCCCACTAGGCCATGCTTCTTCCTACACCTCTGTATAGAAACAAGAAGAACTGGATTGAAATCCATCATATAACCTTAACTGGGGGAAGACAGTGGAATATATTTCAAAATGAAAGTTACATAAAAACAAAATATTCTAATTACCTTTTTAATAAAATTATTTTTTTTAAAAAAACAAAGTGATGATATAGTGTGAGAAGCAATTCATTTGGACTCCTACTCTATTCCAATAAGTTTTAATCAGTTCGATATAATCCTGTAGGCATAGTGATTATACATTCTGTGCATTTTACCCCAGAGCTGTGAACTACAAGTAAGTTCACTTGCTTAATCATGGGAAGGTCCTCCACTCTTTTTAACTTGTGATGGTGATTAAGTTCAGTGTGGCAGAGGTGACTCAGTTACATGAAAAGTCCTCCAACTTATTTTTGCACCTTGGGAACACTCTCTCTTGTCTAACATGAACAGGTGACCATCTTATGATTATTTTGTCAATGGAGATGATTCATGCCTCACCCTGTGACTCCCTTGCTAATATGTCTTTTTTGGCCCTCTAGGGCAAAATTTATCAAACACTGAGATGCTGTATTTGCCATGCCTTTTTTGCATTTTATAGGGTATCAAACCCTATTAAAAACAAAGTCCTGGAAGAAGAGGGCCTCTCAGATTATGAGGAAGATCTGATTCATTAAATTCATGACCATGGACCCTTTAATAAAGTGCCATTGACTCAGAGCTCTGCCTCAGTCTCTTTTATTTTAGGTGTGACTATTTTAATCCTCAAGGGAAGGCAAGAGAGGTTTCACACCCAGTCCATGGTTACCAAAGGCAGCTCTACTATAATTGGAAATTCTTGCTCTGATTTGATGTGCTGGATATGTTGGCACTTAGAGGAGACCAATAAAAGCTGCTTCCCAGCTTCCTCATCCATTAAATAAACCCCTGCAGAGACTTGGCAAAAAAAATATTCTCTAATTTTGTGAAATGGAACACCATTTAAGGTCAGTTGACTTCTGTGCTGGACACTGCCTATGCTCAGTGATGTTTGGTGTGGACCTCAAATTCTTATAAGGGAGAGGTATCAGGTGAGCTGGGAAAGAGGAAAAATTGACTTTTTTTCAGCCATTTGTCCCCTAAAGAACATGCCCTCCATATGTGAACTAGATGCCAAGAACATAATCAAAGAGCTAGGCCAGAAGAACTTGACTCTTGTCAACAGTTTGTATATTTTCCCCTAATTCTACCTTTTCTATCTTATGAGGAATGTGGCAAGTAAAAAGCAACACAGGTAAACTGAGACACGTTGTCTTTGAGCAAGGTAACTTTATCAACAGTGATGGGTATGACTTTTAATTAAGGAGGTCAGACCGGCCTCAATGAGATGGTCAGAACATGAATATTAAGAAACAGAAAAGATCATTTTTATTGAAACAGGAAAGGATCCAGTTGGGAGAGTAGGGAAGCCTTAGGAAAGATTGCAATATGGAAATTCAGTTGGCCTTCCAGTGTGGTTTATTACTTCCCTCCCTCTCTGACAACTATGTTAATTATGTAAATATTAATTGATTGAGGTGGGTCAACTACTTCCAGTTATCTTGGTTAGAAAATCAGAACTATCCAAATTAGTACCTCCAAATTAGTCATTCCCCAAGCTACACCAGTTTTTAGAAAGGGACAAAGTTTTGGATTTCAAAGAACTTCTCATTGGTCCTAAGAGATGGGGAGAGACCTTATCAGGCAGGCATCCATAGGCCTTTCCTATTACAGCTAACGTGGCTCATATTAATCCACACACTCAGGGTATGTGGGGCTCAAGAAAGACAGAGTCTTGTGGAGGAAAACAGTACAAGCTCAGGGGCTGCTATCCCTTTGGGCTACCTAGCAGCTACTGTTGCCCCTTCCCCATTGGGAAGGTGAACACAGAACATGAAGTTAGAAAACTTGGATTCAAATCCATGATCCAATAATAATAAATAGGTTGTGATCTGTTATAATCAGCTATTACCTTTTGTTGGGATTATTGTAATAACTTTTCGGTTGGTCTCATTTGCCACAAGTCAGCTAGATTGTTCAGTGAAGTTACTTGGCAAATCTTAAAGCATTCTATTAATGCTAACCATTAATGTTATTATTATTAGGATAATTATTGGTATGTCCTAAACAGCCTATTCCATGGTTGTTTCAATTTAATTTTAGGAAGATTTTTTTTTTATCATATCTGCCTTATATACTTCATCCAAAATCTGCCTCCCTGTACCTTCTGCCCCTTACTCCTGATTCTCCCCTTTGAGGTCGAGCAAAACAAGCGTAATCCCTCTTCTCTGTGACAGGTCTTCTAACATGTGAAGACAGCTACTGTGTCCCTCCTGGGTTCAAAAGGGCCCCAAATCAGGCTGTCAGGAAGTGACAGCCTGTGCCCAAAATGAGCAAGAGTCGATGCAGGCTGTGTGAGTTTAGTAAACTACAGGAATGTGGAAAGGTGAATGGAGTGAGAAAAGGGAGGGATTTGAAGAAGCCTCATAAGTCAGATCCAACAATAATTGGAAGGGAGGTAGGAGAATGTGGTGGGAGGAGGCACCTGCTGTCTCTCTCTTGAACATTTAGAGAGACTCCAGGTTAGGAACTGGAGGAGTGAGTTAAGTTGAGGGTGGTGAGAACTGAGATTATCAATGTTCTGGGTAATTCAGAATAATGAGAGGGAGCTCTCAGTGGACTCAGCACTATCACTGAGTCAAACTCTTTATTTTAATATATCCCAAGTCTTTCCAACCCTAATAAGGATGTTTTCTCCCATCTTTTGAGTCCCAGCTGCAGTTTAAGGACTTTATTTTACATAAAAACAGGGTATGGGCAATGCAGAGTGGGGTCTTCATTTGCTTTAGGTCTCCTACTAGAAAGAGATGTTAGGGACTGTTCTGAAGACTGTTTGTATAATCTTTTCTTCACCTCTCCCTGGATCCTCAGCTGCACAGTCCAGCTGTTGCCCCTTTTTCCTACTTTCAGTTGGACTCAGGTTTAATGTGGAAGTCTCAGAAATGCAAGACTTTTCAAGAGGAAGAGTGGCCAAATGACAGATGAAACAAGGATCCTCAGGTAACCCTGGAATAGAAATATGAAGTAAAAAAGAATACCTTTTTATCAAGTCTCTTTAACAGCCAATCAGCCCAATCAGTCCATCAAGTAGTGCAAATATGTCCAATTGTACCAGAGCTCTATAACCACGGAATTCTGGTTTTGTAACATCCTTTTCCTTCCTCTGAATGTTCAATTTCATCACTTTAAAAAATTATTTCATTAAAAATGTCATTGGTATACTTTGCTTTTACATAACTTTCCTTTTCAAATGTTTTCTCTCTTGTCTCCCAGTAAGCTTTCCTTTGAAAAAAAAAGAAAAAAGGGGAAAATGCAATTCTAAAAAAATGACCCTTCTTTATCTATTATTCTAAATAATTTATTTAATATTGGAATTAGTTGATCTTTAAATGTTTTATAGAATTCCTTGTAAATTCACCTGATCCTGGTATTTTTTCCTTAGGAAACTTATTTATGGTTTGTTTAGTTTTTTCTAAAATAGGTCTATTTAGATATTATATTTCCTTTTCTGCTCATCTAATTTGTATTTTTGGAAATATTCATCCATTTCACTTAAGTTGTTTAATTTATTGGCATATAACTAGGAAAAATAACTTCATATTCACTTTAATTTCCTCTTTGTTAGTGGTATAGTCACCCTTTCCATTTTTGATACTAGTGATTTAGTTTTCTTCTCCTTAAAAGCATCATATTAACCACTTGTTTATCTATCCACTTCTAGATTTATTTATTAATTCAATGCTTTTTCACTCAGTTTTATTCATCTCGCCTTTAATTTTTAGGATGTCCAGTTTAGTGTTTAATTGGGGATTTTTAGTTTGTTCTTTTTCTAGTTTTTTTTTAAATTGCATACCCAAGCCATTATTCTATTCTTTCTCTATTTTATTTATGTAAACATTTAGAGGTACAAATGTTCCTCTGATCACTGCTTTTGCTGTATCCCATAGGTTTTTTATGTTGTCTCATTATTGTCATTCTCTTTAATGAAATTATTGATTGTTTCTGTGATTTGCTCTTATAACTCACTCATTCTTTAAGATTAGATGGTTAAATCTCTAATTTGTTAAAAAAAAATTTTAAATAGTATGCTATTTTTTTTCCAATTACATATAGAGATCATTTTCAACATCCATTTTTAAAAAAAAAGATTTTGAGTTCAAAATTTTTTCCCCTTCCCTCCTCCCCTTCCTGAAGATGGCAGGCAATCTGATATGGGTTATATATACATGTACAATCATGTTAAACATATTTCCCCATTAGTCATGTTGTAAAAAAAAGAAACAGAACAAAAAGGGGGAAATAACAAAAAAGCCCAAAAAACAACAAAAAAGTGAAAATAGTATGCTTCAATCTGTATTTAGATTCCATAGTTCTTTCTCTAGATGTGGATAGCATTTTCCATCATGAGTCTTTTGAATTTGTTATGGATCATTGTATTGCTGAGAACAGCTACACCTATCACAGTTCATCATATACAATGTTGCTGTTACTATGTACAATGTTCTCCTAGTACTGCTTACTTCACTCAGCATCAGTTCATGTAAGTCTTTCCAGGTTTTTCTGAAGTCTGCCTGCTCATCATTTCATATAGCACAATAGTATTCTATTGCATTCATGTACGACAACTTTTTTAGCTATTCCCCACTTGATGGGCATTCCCTCAATTTCTAATTCTTTGCCACCACAAAGAAAGCTGCTATAAATATTTTTGTACATGTAGATTCTTTTCCTTTTTTATGATCCCTTTGGGATACAGACCTAGTAATGGTATTTCTGAATCAAAGAGTATGCACAGTTTGATTGCCCTTTGGGAATAGTTCCAAATTATTTTCCAGAATGGTTGGATCCACCAACAGTAAAGTAATGTCCCAATTTTCCCACATCCCCTCCAACATTTATCATTTTCCTTTTCTGTCATATTACTTATCTCAATAGGTGTGAAGTGGTACCTCAATTTGCATTTCTCTAATCAGTAGTGATTTAGAGCATTTCTTCATATGACTCCAGATAACTTTGATTTTGTCATCTGAAAACTGCCTGTTCATATTCTTTGACCTTTTATCAACTGGAGAACGAATGTATTTTATTATATATTTACTATGTTTTTGTTATATCTTAAGTTCTTCGTGGTCTCTCTCTCTTCCCCCTACTCCTCCAAACCCTGCATTGGACAAAGTTAGCTTTTCTTATCAACGTATATGTGGCACCATGCAAAACCTACTCAGATATATCAGTTCTTTCTCCAGAGGTAGATAGCATTTTCCTTCAAAGGTCTTTTGTGGTGGATTTGAAATGTCATATTACTTATCACTGCCTATTTGTTCACAGTTACTCTTCAAAGAATACTGTTGTTACTCTATACAATGTTCTTTTGGTTCTGCTTATTTCACTTTTCATTACTTCATGCAATTGTTTCCATATCTTTCTTAAATCAGCCTGGCATTTCTTATAGCACAGTAGTTTTATAAAGAGTTTTATAACTCTGAGGATAATTCCAAATTGCTCTCCAAAATGGTTGTATCAGATCACAATTCGACTCACAGTTTGTTAGTGTACCAGTTTTCCCACATCCCCTGCAACATTTGCCATTTTGCCCTGTCATTTTAGACAGTCTGATGGATGTGAGATGGTACCAGAGAATTTTTCACTTTGCTTTTTCTAATCAGCAATGATTTGGAGCATTTTTCCCTATATGACTATACATAGCTTTGATTTTTTTCTAAAAACATCCTGTTCATACCCTTTGACCATTTTTTAATTAGGGAATCACTTACATTCTTCTAAATTTTATTCGGTTCTCTATATATTTAAGATATAAAACTTTTACCTGAGAAACTATAAATGTTTTCCACAATTTTCTGCTTTCCTTCTAATATTGGCTACATTGGTTTTATTGTACAAGTCCCTTTTAATTTAATGTAATCAAAATTATCCATTTCATATCTTCTAGTGCTCTCTATCTCTTATTTTTATTCATAAACTCTTCTCCAATCCGTAAATCTGTTAGGCAATATATTTAATGCACTTCTAAGTTACTAATGATATCTCTCTTTATGTCCAGGTCATGTATCCATTTTCATCATATTTTGTTAATAGTGGAAGATACTGCTCTACACTTAGATTTTGGCAGACTACTTTCCAGTTTTCCTAGAAATTTTCACCAAATAGTGAGTTCTTATCCTCCAAACTTAGATCTTTACATTTATCAATAGGTTGGCTTTTTCTAAATATCCATGTGTGTCCCTGACTCTTGAGATTGGGAAGGTTGAAGTAGGGCTTCAGAAAGAGGGGCCAATTGGAAAGAATGGACCATACTTAGATATTCTTGAACCTCTGACAAGTATATTTTCTTTTATCTCACCTAAAATAAACCCCTCACTCCCAGCACAGGTCACCATTTAATAACACTTCAGTCTTTAACAATTTGTACATGCTTCACCCCAACCCTTCTCAACCCACACCAGCACAGTTAGCTCATAGTCCTAGGAAGTCCTGGAACATTACCCTCCATGACCCTCTTCCTCTACCTACTCACTGCACATACTTTACAAAAAGTGAAGAGTTCAAGTCCTTCTTCCTTTAAAAGCTATGAAATCGTGGAGAGAATCTCATTGCGATGACAGGAACTGTGGAGAACATGGAAGATACAATTCTGAGACACTCTAGATGAGAGAATAATTCAGGGAAGATGTCCTGGGGACAAGTATTCTGCCTCACATCAATTAACTATAAGGTAAAGAAACCAAGTTAGAATGGATGGAGGGAAGTAGAGAAGGCCATACCTCACCTCTGCACGCCTTCATTTATCCAAACTAAGACCAGAGTTTTTGGTGATTCCATGTCACTCCATTATTTCTCACTTGTTTCTCAGAGATTAAACCCTTTAATGAAAGCTGAGAAGCAGATAAAATCAAATTCTCATTTTTTTATGCTTGAGAAAGAGAATTCAATAGTATAAATCATGTAAAAATCATCTCTGTTTGATTTATGGATTCAAGGAATCATTGATCTGGAAAGAGTCTCAGGGATTTTCTGATCAAATTCATCAATTTGGTTTAAAATTTCAAAGTATGATTTTTTTTCATTGGAAAGAAGGAGGTTGGAAAGATATGGACCTGGGATTTCATCTCTGTAGGGAATTCCTCTTGTCGGAAAGCCATTCATCAACACAGATTGGCAAAAATTCTGTGTCATAAAGAGTTACACAGAAATGTTAAGATCATTTGCCCATGATCAAATAGCCTGTAGATATCAGAGGCAGGACTTGATCCCAGGCCTTCCTGATACGATAGTTGGTCTTATCTCTTCCTCATGATTTTTGTCTCATGAAATTATTAGGCTTCATTCAGAGAGGAACAGACTTTTGAATGAGGGGATAATGATAGTCCTACTTTAACCAAAAAATAAGAAAAAAGTTAAGGAGCTGAATATAATTTTAGAAAAGTTAGATGAAATACATCTAGAAAAAGAAGAAAATTAGGGTGGAGCAAAAGCAGGGACTTGTTTTCCCCCCAAACCCCTCCAAATACCTGTAAAAATGACTCTAAACAAATTCTAGGATTACAGAACACACAAAATGATGGGGTGAAACAAATCTCTAGCCCAAGATAACCTGGAAGGTTGACAGGAAGGGTCTATCACACCAGACTGGGAGTGGAGCGCAGTCCAGTACAGGCTATGCTGGCATCGATGCAGTGGGAGCCAGTCTCAGGGGATGAAATCACTGGCAGCTGTGGCCATTTCCAGACTTCTCTCCCCAAAAATGTCAAAGACAATACAGAAAGTCAGTGGAACAACTCTGTGGGACCTGGGTGAGAGAGGAACGTGGTCTGGCCCCAGCCCTGTGTAAGTGGAGGTGGTGGTAGCAGCAGCAGCAGAGTCTGTTCCCAGAGCTCTGGGCCTACAGACAATGGGGGGATTGAGTAAGTGATCAGAAGGGGATTGCAGGGATCTCTTTGTTGGCTCTGAGTTGGGATTCTCTTGCCTTGCCCTGCTTGGATCTGGGTTGCTGTTGTGGGTTGCAGTCTTGGGGTGAAGAGGAGTGCTGGTGTGGCAGAGCTTGTAGCTGTGATAGAGAGGGAATCTTCCTCACAGTTCCAAGGCAGGATAGAGTGCTTGTGGTCACTCACAGACCAGAGCACTGGCCAGGAAAGGAGTAAACACTTCTCCTTTGATCATACCACCTTGGAAGAGCTGAAAATTTACAGATTTCCAGAAGTATTTCTGAAAAGAGCTTCACAAAAGCCCTGATGCTTGGGACAGTACACTCACCCTCACCCCCATCCCCACTGGAAACAGAGCCCTACCCTGACAAAGAGTTAGGAAGTCAAGTATCTGCCTGGGAAGATAAGTAAACAGAGTAAAAAAATTCAGACTATGGAATCTTACTTTGATGGCAAAGGAAATCAAAACATACAATCAGAAGACTACAATGTCAAAGCTCCCACACCAAAAGCCTCCAGGAAAAATATGAATTGGTCACAGACCGCAGAAGAGCTTAAAAATGATTTTGAAAATAAAGTAAGAGAAGTAGAAGAAAAATTGGGAAGACAGATGAAAGTGATGCAAGAAAATAATGAAAAATGAGTCAACAGCTTGCTAAAGGAGACGCAAAAAAAATGCTGAAGAAAATAACACCTTAAAAAAATAGACTAACCCAAATGGCAAAAGAGGTCCAAAAAGTAAATGGGTAGAATACCTTAAAAAGCAGAATTGGCCAAATGGAAAAGGAGGTCCAAAAGCTCACTGAAGAAAATAATTTCTTAAAAATTAGAATGGAGCAAATGGAAGCTAAAGACTTTATGAGAAATCAAGAAATTATAAAACAGATCAAAAGAATGAAAAAATAGAAGAAAATGTGAAGTATCTCATTGGACAAACCACTGACCTGGAAAATAAATCCAGAAGAGATAATTTAAAAATTGTTGGACTCCCTGAATCTATGATCCAAAAAAGAGCCTAGACATCATCTTTCAAGAGATTATCAAGGAAAACTGCTCTGACATTCTAGAACCAGAGGGTAAAGTAGAAATTGAAAGAATCCAATGATCACCCCTTGAAAGATATCACAAAAGGAAAACTCATAGGAATATTGTAGCCTAATTCCAGAATTCCCAGGTCAAGGAGAAAATATTGCAAGCAGCCAGAAAGAAGTAATTCAAGTATTGTTGAAATACAATCAGGATAACACAAGATCTAATAACTTCTGCATTAAGGGATTGGAGGACTTGGAATATGATATTCTGAAAGTCAGAGGAGCTAGAATTAAAACCAAAAATCATCTACCCAGCAAAACTGGGTATAATCCTCTAGGGGAAAAAATGGAGATTCAATGAAATAGAGGCCTTTCAAGCGTTCTTGCTGTAAAGATCAGAGGTGAATAGAAAATTTTACTTTCAAATACAGGAACAAGAGAAGCACGAAAAGATAAATTGGAAAGAGAAATCATAAGAAACTTAATAAAGTTGAACTGTTTACATTCCTTCATGCAAAGATTATATTTGCAACTCACATGACCTTTTTCCAGTATTCAGATAGTTGGAGGAAATAGATAGATAGATAGATAGATAGATAGATAGATAGATAGGTAGATAGATAGGTAGATAGATGGCAGAGGGTGAATTGAATATGAAGGGATGATATCTAAAAAATAAAATTAAGGGGTGAGAGAGGAATATATTGGGAGGAGAAAGGGAGAGATAGAATGCAGTAAATTATCTCACATAAAAGAGGCAAGAAAAAGCTTTTACAATGGAGAGGAAGAGGGGGGAAGGTGAAAAGTTATGAGTGAATCTTACTCTCATTAGATTTGATTTAAGGTGGGAATAACATACACACTCAATTGAGTATCATACCCTATAGGAAATTAGAGGGAAAAGGAATAAGAGAATGGGGTGATAGAAGGTAGAGAAGATTGGAGGAAGGGGGTAGTTAGAAGCAAACACTTTTGAAAGGGGACAGGATCAAAGGAGAAAATAGAATAAATGGAAGGTGGGATAGGATGGAGGGAAATATAGTTAGTCTTCCACAACATGAGTATTACAGAATGTTTTGCATAACTGTACATGTATAACCTATATTGAATTGCTTGCCTTCTCAATAAGGGTGGGTGGGGAGGGAAGAAAGAAGAGAATTTGGAACTCAAAGTTTTAAAAGCAAATGTTAAAAATTGTTTCTCCATGCAACTGGGAAATAAGACGTACAGGCAATGATGTGTAGAAATCCATCTTGCCCTACATGAAAGGGAGAAGGGGATAAGAAAGGAGTGGGGGTGGGGAGATAGAAGGGAGGGCATATTGGGGGAAGAGGTAGTCAGAATGTATGTCATCTTGGGGTGGGAGGGATGGGGAGAACGTTTGGAACTTAAAATCTTGTGGCAATGAATGTTGAAAACTAAAAATAAATAAATAAATAATTTTAAAAAAAGAACAGATTAAAAATTTCTCAACTAAATACTGGAATAGAAATCTTGAAAATTAATGGAGAGGAAATGTGATATCTGTTGTAGATTTGAAATCATGCAAAACATATTTCCTTATTGGGCACATTGCAAAAAGAGCAAGAAAAATAAAGTGAAAAAATGTTTCAATTCGCATTCAGACTTCATCAGTTCTTGCTTTGGAGATGGATAGCATTTTTTTCTTATAAGTCCTTCAGAATTGTCCTGGATCCTTGTATTGCTGAGAATAAGTAAGTCATTTGCAATTGATCATTATACCATATTGCTGTTACTGTTTGAAATATTCTCTTGAATTTGCTCACTTCAGTTTGGATCAGCTCATATAAATCTTTGCAAGTCTTTCTAAAACCATTTTGCTCATCATTTCTTATAGTATTCCTTCAAAATCATACCCCATAACTTGTTCAGGTATTACTCAATTGATGAGCATTCCCTCAATTTCCAATTCTTTGCCACAACAAAGAGAGCTGCTATAAATATTTTCCTTCATATAGGTACTTTTCCTTTAAAAAAAATCTTATCCAAGAAAAGAACTGATAAATAGAAGTGTATGTACAATAATTTTACACACACACACACACACACACACACGTACATATACCTATTCGTGTTTAATGGTACCATTGTGGGGTGGGGAGGAGGGAAGAAAGAAGAAAAAACTTACACGAGAATTTTGTTGTATATTTGAAAGGTATAGCTAATTGTCCATAGTAGATTTGCAGTTTCATGTGCAATCATCTTTTTTTTTTTTTTGTACTATATTATGGAAATGCTTGTTTTATTCCATAAAGTAAAAATAAAAGAAAGTCAATGTCTTTGGGCTACAGACCTAGTAGTGGTATTACTGGGTTGAAAGGTAAGCACAGTTTTATAGTTCTTTGGGCATAGTTCCAAATTGCCTTCTAGAATATTTGGATCAGCTTATATCTTCACCAATAGTGCATTTATGTTTCAATTTTTACATATCCCTTCCAGCACTTGTCATTTCTCTTTTCAGACATATTAGCCAATGCGAAAGGTGTGAAGTAGTACTCAATTATTTTAATTTGCATCTCTTTAATCAATAGTGATTTAGAGCATTTTTTTATATGACTATAGATAGCTTTGATTTCTTCTTCTGAAAGCTGCCTGTTCATATACTTAATCATTTATCAATTGGAGCATGACTTGTGTTCTTATAAATTTGGCTCAGTTTTCCATCTATTTGAGAAACGAAGCCTTTATCAGAAAAACTTATTTAAAAAATTTTTTGTTTTATGCTTTTCTTTTTCTAACTTCAGCTATATTGGTTTTGTTTGTGCAAAGCCTTTTTAAATCTATGTAATCAAAATTATCTATTTTATGTCCTATGATCTTCTCTGTAGCTCTTGTTTAGTGATAAACTTCTCTTTTCCAGAGACCTGACAGGAAGATTTTGTTTTCAATGCTCCTTTATGAAACTTCGGATATCACTTTTAATGACTATATTATGCATCCATTTTGATAAGTATATGGTGTGGAATATTGGTGAGTCCCTATTTTTGGTCAAACTGCTTTCTAGTTTTCCCAGAAACTTTTGTGAAATGGTGAGCTCTTTCCCCAATAACTGGGATCTTTTAGTTTATCAAACAGTAGATTGCCACGGTCATTCATTACTTTGTCCTGTGTACCTAATCTATTCCACTGATCCACTACTCTATTTCTTATCCAGTGCCAGACAGTTTTTTGATGATTTATACATTTTCATAGCTGATATTTCTAGGCCAAGTTCCTTTAAATTTTTTTCTCATTGATTACCTTGTTATTCTTGACCTTTTGTTCTTTCAGATGCATTTTGTTATTATTTTTCTCACTCTAGAAAATAATTTTTTGGTAGTTCTATTGACATTGCACTGAATAAGTAAATCAATTTAGGTAGAATTGTCATTTTTGTTATTTTGACTTGGCCAACTCATGAGGAATTAATATTTTCTCCATTTGTTTAGGTCTGTCTTTATTTGTGTTAACAGTGTCATGTAAATGTGTTCACATAGTTCCTAGGTTTGTTTTGGCAAGTAGATTCCCAAGTATTTTATATTATCTACAGTTATTTTAAATAGAATTTTCCTTTGCTGTTGGACTTTGTTGGTAATATATGGAAATGCTAATGATTGATGTGGATTTATTTTATATTCTGCAACTTTGCTAAAGTTGTTGATTGTTTCCACTAACAGACTAGCATTCGTATCACAACACTGAATAGTAATGGTGATAGTGGTCATCCCTGCTTCACCCAGATGTTACTGTCAAAGATTCTAATTTATCTTTGTTGCAGATAATGCTTGCTGATATTTTGGAGAAATACTACTTATTTTAAGGAAAACTTCATTTATTCCTATGTTTTCTAGTGTTTTTTTAAAAATAGGAATGTGCTGTATTTTATCAAAAATGTTTTCTACACTTACTGAGAAAATCATATGATTTTGCTTCTTTTGTTATTGATATTTTCAATCATGCTGAGAGATTTTCTAATTCTGTGCAAGCCCTGCTTTCCTTCTATAAACCCCACCTGGTAATGGTGTTTGATTTTTGTGATATATTACAGTAATCTCCTTCCTAATGCTTTTATTTAAAAATATTGCCTCAATAGTCATTAGGCAAATTGGTCTAAAGAACAAAAAGGATCAACTAAAAAACTAGTTGAAACAATTAAAAACTTTAGCAAAGTTGCCACATATAAAATAAAGTCACACAAATCATCAACACTTGCATATATTATCAAAACAGTTCAGCAGCAAGAGATAGAAAGAGAAATTCGATTTAAAATAACTAAAATATTTGGGAGTGTACCTGCCAAGATACAATTTTTATGAACATGATTTCAAAACCCTCTTCCACAAATGAAGTGTGAAAAATGGTTTTTTCTGTGTTGGAGACTCAGAGGTCCACCCCCTTCTGCCCCTAGCATCCCACTCTAAAGTTCTTCACAAGGACATTGCTGAAAAGGAGATTATATTGGAGGCTGCTTGGGTAGAGAGAGATTCTTCTGCCTAGTTAGCCCAAGGCTGGGAGTGGTCCGGTATGGGATAGAACAAGTATTTCCTCTATCTGAAGGTACAGTGGTGACATCATCCCCTTAGTGGGGGCCCAGTTCTAGGCTGTAATCCCATGCAATGCAATGCATGTCACTAGCTTGTAAGAGCCATCAAACATTTTTTTTTTTTTAGAAAAAGACTAAATCATTTGACTTTTTCTTAGAACAAACTCTGTTTTGGGGGTTGACAGAAGATAGATCTAAACAACTGGAAAAATATTGATTGTTCATAAGCTAACATAATAAAAATTATAATATACCTAAATCCATTTATTCAATGCCATATCATTCAAGATATCCAAAAAAGTATTTTACAGAGCTGGAAAAAATTGCCAAATTCATCTTGAGGAGCAGAATGAGAAGAATATCAGAGAATCAATGGAAAAAGGTGATGGAGAAGACAGTCTAGCAGTACCAGATTTTGAATTATATTAAAAAGTGGCAGTCATCAAAGTGGTCAGGTGCTGCATAAGAAATAGAGTGATATATCAATGGAATGGGTTAGGTAAATGATATACTGAAGTAAGCTATTGGGGAAGGAAGTGACTATTTGACAAAAGCTTCTGGGAAAACTGAGAAGCAATTTGGACAAAATTAGGCATAGACTAACCTCTCAGACCACACAAAGTATCACAATGGGTAAATGATTTAGCCATAAAGGGTAATATCATAAGTTATATTAGAGAGCACAGAAAAACAATTTTTTTTACTTGTCAGGTCTTTGGATAAGAGAAGAGTTCTTGACCAAAAAAATGATAGAGAGGATCATGGAAGGTAAGATTGATAAATTTAACTACTTTATGTTAAAACATTTTTGTACGAATAAAACCAATGCAGCCAAATTAGAAGGAAAACAGGAAACTGAGAATTTATTTTTTTACAGTAAGTTTCTTTGGTAAAGACAAAATACATCAGGAGGTGAATCAAATTTATAAAAATAGGAGTCATTTCCTGATTGATAAATGTTCAAATATATGAATAAGCATTTTTTCAGAAGAAAAAAAATCAAGGCCATCAACAGTAACATGAAAAAATACTCTAAATCACTCTTAAAGAAATGAAATTAAAATAACTCTGAGATGCTACCTCATGCCCCTGAGATTGGCTAACATGACAGAAAAGGAGAATGATAAATATGCAAGTGGATTTACACAAATAGGGATGTTAATGCACTGTTGGTGGTTCTGTGAACTGACAATTCTAGAGAATGATTTTGAAAAATGCCCAAAGGTCCATAAAACTGTCTATCCTCTTTGACTTAGAAATAGTTACTGAGTCTGAATTCCAAAAAGGCAAAAGAAAATGGAAAAGAATTCAAATGTGTGAAAGTATTTACAGCAGTTCTTTTTGTGGTGGCAAAGAACTAGGAACTGAGTGAATGCCTATCCACTGGGAAATAGCTGAACAAGTTGCGGTATATGAGAATGATGGAATCCTACTATTCTGTAAGAAATGGTAAAGGAACTGGTTTTAGAAAACACCTGAAATGACTTATATGAGTTGATGTAAAGTGAAGTGAACAGAATCAGGAGAACACTGTACACAGTACCACCAATATTGTAATGATATTTAACTGTAAAAGACATCTATTCTGATCAAGGCAATGATCTATGACAATTCTCAAGGTCTTATGACAAAAAATGCTATACAACTACCTTCAGCAAGAGAACTTTCTCTTTTTTTCTTGGTTTCTTTTCGATAACATGGCTAATATGGAAATCTGTTTTTCATCACACACATATAATAGGCATTGTATTTATTGCTTTCTCAATGAGTTGGAAAGGGTTCTAGGAAAGGTGAGAATTTGGAACTGAAAATAAAAACAAAACAAAAAAATTAAGAGACTTGTGTAGATGGACACCTACCAACTTCAATTTTTAAAAAAGCATTTATAGAAAATGGAAGCAAAAGAAGAAAATGGAGGATAAATACAAAAACATGGCGTGGTACTAGTTGTAGGAGTTCTAAAATGAAAAATCAACTGAGTTTGAAGAGAAAAGCTAAGAACAATTTTTAAAAAAACCTATATTATTATAAAGCACCAACTAGGCAGTAGGGATTACTGAGAAATTTGTATTCACAGCTGGAAAGAGAGATGAAAAGATAGAAATAAACCAGTCATGATGGATGAGCATAACCTATGAACTTTAGAGCTTTCTGGACAAGAGAGGGGCCCAGTTCTGCAGGACACAGTGGTGAGACATAAGTGCAGATAAAGGATACTGCTACCCGAAAGTGACTATACTTGTAAGCAGATGAAATCTAGCCTGGCTTACTGATCTGCTTAAGTAGTGATTTTCCTGGGTGAACTTTATGTCTCCCTGAATGTTCTTGTCTCATCGTGCTATTGGGACCTGATAAAATTTTCTACTCTCCACTTTCTCCCTCATCACTTGCAAAACCACAAAGTGAGAAATATTTCCTTTTTTCCTCTTACTGTCCATTTAGGCAGAGCCAAAAAAAGTCATACTTTTTTTTTTGTTTTACTTAATAGTATTTTATTTTTTCCAATTACATGTAAAGATAGTTTTCAATATTCACCTTTATAAGATTTTGTGTTCTAACTTTTTTCCTACTTTGTTTTAACCATTAACTGATGGTGGCTTGTAAGCCTGATTCTCCTATATAAAGAAATTGAAATGAAAGAGGATGTTATCTTTGGGCACGTAGTTACTTGAGATCAGAGTTCGTAGGGTGTAATATTTGAAGGGCTTTGTATTTCACAGATTATATATGAAAAGATCTGCTCTCTGGATTATGGTTTAGTGTGATGACTCACCCTAAAACTTGAACTAGACTCCCAAGCAGAATCCTAAAACTTGAATTCAAGGCTCACTTAGATTTCTTCCAGAAGAATGAACTTAGTGGAAGCATGATGAAAGTGAGAGCACTGGTCCTAGAGGCTAAAACCTGGCTCTTTTATGAAAAGAGAAGGGAAGTTAGGAAAAAGACCTCTGCACAGACACTTGGTGTTACAAGGAGAAAGCTAAAATAAGGAATAGTGTTGCTGCTTGGGACGAATGAAATAATAGAATGACCACAGAGTCACTCAACTCTGATTTTGCTTCTGTTTTCTCTACTATGGAGAATGATATTTAAATTGTAAAAGAGTGGTCAAAAATTTCTGAAAGGCAGTTGATGCCCAAGATAAGATGGCGGTAAGATAGCGTCTAGTTGCCCTTGATGGATTCCATTTACCAACTTCAGTTACCAAGACGTATTTTTAGTGATTACTGTTGATCAATGATGACTGAAAGATGAGAGGAATGAAATACAGAATCAGAGAATCTTAAAGTTGAAGGACCTCAGAGGAAATCTAGTCTAATCTGTAACTAAATATGAATCCCTTCCAAAACATGTCTGATAAGTAAACTACTCAGTCTTCACTTAAAGACCTCTCCTGAGGGCAGCCCATTACCTTCTGGGGCTGCTCTTTCTGTTTCTGAGATAGGTGTAATGATTCAGAAGTTTTTTTTCTCAATCCATTTTAAATTTGCCTCAGCAGCTTATAGCCATTTGTCATAGTTTTTTTTTCTCTAGACATGTCTAATGTCTTGACTGTATGGCAGCTCTTCAGATATTTGAAGATAGTTGTTATGTTCTACTTGTCTTCTTTTCTCCTGACTAGTCATTTCCTTTTCTTCTTTCTAAGGTCATTTTAGAGCTCTTTCCTAGACACCAAATCACTGTCTCAAGGTGAGGCCTTTTAGGATGCTCAGTGCTGTTCCGTGGAGGATGAAATCAGATGCACCACAAAAGACACTGGAGGAAGTCACCTGCTAGAGAAAATCTCTCTTTCATCTAGATTTTGCACTGGAAATAATAATGATAATTAAAATGTTTATATAGCACTTACTATGTGCAGGCACTGTGCTAAGCACTTTATGATTATTTCCTTACTTCATCTTCACTACAACTCTTGGAGATTGGCGCTATAATATTATTCTCATTTTACAGATGAGGAAACTGAAGAAAATAAAAGTTAAATGACTTGCCCATGCAGTCACACAGCTAGCAAGTATCTGTGATGGTGACAAAATCTTTTGAGGAGCATACATCTTTGGATGCCTTGCGTATTATTAATAATTACAAGATCATTCAAAGAAGATTTCTGTGGGTGGACATCTTTGAAGGACTCTTGTGTGTTTGACATGGGCATAGGAGACATCTTATTGGAGAAAACCCTGAAGGTAGCATTTTGTTTTACTGAATCACACAAAAAAATAACCAACAGTAGGAGCTTGTACTCTTTACACAGTGGAAACTCATGTTTTCTATACCTTTTGGCCATTTGTATGACTATAAAAATGTGTCTTGCTATGGAATTTTAAAATGAGATCTATGGCGGCAGCTAGGTGGTGCACTGGCCCTGGAGTCAGGAGGACCTGAGTTCAAATCTTACTTGACACTTACTGCTATGTGACCTTGGGCAAGTCACTTAACCCTGATTGCCTCAATTTCCCCCTCTAAAAAAAAAAAGATCTATGATTTCTTCACTGTAGGGCACTCCCAGTGAAAACCTTCCTCTACCAAGTGGCACCTGCTCTGAACCTTATATATAGCTTTATAGAAATGCTTGAGGGTATGAGAAGTTAAATGGCTTTCCCATGGAGCAGCTGCTATACATCAAAGATAGATAAATATGTGAAATATGTCTTTTTCATTCACAAATCTTCAACAAGAGTACCCCCAATGCATGTGTCAATGATTCTCATGAAAACTTTTTTAGAAATGGAAAAGTAGGAACTCTTAGGATTACTACAGATTCATCATCACTTAGGTCTTTTTTTTTTTGGCTATTGGTAGTCAAGTTTCACCTTACCTAAAGCCTGTTTTATTCATTTACATTTACCTTGAGAATTGGTTCTTAAATATCATTAGAATTGTGTGCTCTCCCCACACTTTTTGCATGTATAGTTGGTCTAGTCAGCATGTTCTTTCCATCTTTGCTTCTTTTTTCTTTTTAGTTTTTTAAAAAATTTTAAATTTATTTATTTATTTTTAGATTCCGACATTCATTTCCACAAAATTTTGAGTTTCAATTTTTTCCCCATCTCTCCCATCCCCCCTCCCCATAATACCTTGCATTCTGATTACCCCTTCCCTCAATGTATCCTCCCTTCTATCACATCCCACCCTTCCCTTATCCCCATCTTCTTTCTTTTCTTGTGGGGCAAGATAAATTTCTATATCCCTTTACGTGTGTTTTTTATTTCTGAGTTATATGCAATAATAATTCTCAACATTCATTTCTAATATTTTGAATTCCAACTTCTCTCCCTCCCTCCCTACTCATCCCCACTGAGAAGGCAAGGAATTCAATACCGGCAATTCAATACATGTTGTTTTACAAAAGATTCCATAATAATCATGTTGTGTAATACTAACTATATTGCTATCTATCCTACCCTATCTCCCCGCTTTTTTTATTCTCTCATTTGACCTTGTCCCTTCCCAAAAGTGTTTGCTTCTAATTACTTCCTTCTCTCATTTACCCTCCCTTCTATCATCCTCCTCACCCCACTTGTCCCCTCCTCCCCTGCTTTCCTGTAGTGTAAGATAGATTTTCATACCACATTTAGTGAGCATGTTATTCCCTCCTTAAGCCATATGTGAAGAGAGTAGGCTTCACTTTTCTCCTCTTGTCTTCTCCTTTTTCTCCTCCATTGAGCAGGATTTATCTTATCTCTTTTATGAGCCTGCCCCATTCCATTTCTCCTTTTCTCCTCCCAGTATTTTCCTCCCTCACCCCTTAATTTTTATTTTATTATTTTTTTATGGATATCATCTCTTCTGATTAAAATCAACCTGTACTCTCTGTCTATATGTGTGTGTGTGTGTGTGTGTGTGTGTGTGTGTGTGTGCATAATCCCTCCACCTACCCAAATACTGAGAAAAGTCTCAAGAGTTACAGATATTATCTTTCCATGTAGGAATGCAAACAGTTCAGTTTTAGAAAGTCTTTTATGATTTCTTTTCTGTTTACCTTTTCTGGTCTTTTTGTCATGAATGCTTGAAAGTCCTCTATATCATTGAATGACCATTTCTTCCCTTGCAGTATTATACTCAGTTTTGCTGGGTAAGTGATTCTTGGTTTTAATCCCAGTTCCTTTGACTTCTGGAATACCCTATTACAAGTCCTTCTACCCCTTAATGTAGAAGCTGCCAGGTCCTGTGTTATCCTGATTATATTTCCACAATACTCAAATTATTTCTTTCTAGCTGCTTGCATTATTTTCTCCTCGACCTGGGAACTCTGAAATTTGGCCACAATATTCCTAGAAGTTTCTCTTTTCAGGTCTCTTTCAGGAGGTGACTGGTGTATTCTTTCAATATTTATTTTTCCCTCTGGTTCTAGAATATCAAGGCAGTTTTCCTTGATAATTTCATGGAAGATAATGTCTAGGCTCTTTTTTTGGATCATGGCTTTCAGGTAGTCACATAATTTTAAAATTGTCTCTCCTGCATCTATTTTCCAGGTCAGTTGTTTTTCCTATGAGATCTTTCACTTTATCTTTTATTTTTTCAAACTTTTGGTTTTTTTTTCTAACTACTTGGTTTATCTCATAGTCATTAGCTTCCCTGAACTCAATTCTCTCTTTTAAAGAACTATTTTTTTCAGTGAGCTTTTGAATCTTGTTTTCCATTTGGTTAATTCTGCTTTTTAAAGCCTCCTTCCCCTCAGTGGTTTTTTGGACCTCTTTTTCCAATTGAGTTAGCCTGTTTTTAAAGATGTTATTTTCCTCAGCATTTTTTGGTTCTCCTTTAGCAGACTGCTGACATGCTTTTCAAGTTCTTCTATAGCATGAGCCCATTTCATATTCATTTTGGGAGTACTGGGAGCAGAGGCCTTGACTTCCTCTGACAGTATGCCTTGTTCTTTCTCATCAGAAAGGATGGAAGGAATCACCTCTTCACCAAGAAAGTAACCTTCTATGGTCTTATTTTTTTCCCTTTTTTGGGCATTTTCCCAGCCAGTTATTTGACTTCTGAATCCTTTGTCAAGAGGAGGGTCCTAGTGCTTCTCCTCTCCTCAGTACAAGACTGAGGTTCAAATCAGCTGCTCAATTCCCCCAGGGGCTTTGGTAGGGGCAGGGCTGAAGGTTTTAAGCTGAACTGTCTGGACAATGGACCCAGGCTGCTTCCTGGGCCGCCATAGCTGCCCACCTCCTGCTGCTGCCACTGCCTGAGGTTAGTGCTGGGGGAATCCCGTTCCCCTCTCACCCAGCTGGGAAAGCCCTGCCACACTGACCTTTGGAGCTTTCTTTGTCACTTGTGGGTTGAGGGATCTGGAACTCTCTCTGCTGGGAATTCTGCCTTGGAAGTCTGTTCATGTCCTGTTCCTCCCAGTGACACATGGCCAGGGCTGGGCTCTGCTCAGCTCAGTATCTTGTGAGATAGACTCTTCCTGTCAGCCTTCCAGGTTACCCTTGTCTGGAAACCTCTTTCACTCTGTTGTTCTGTGGTTTCTGCTGCTCTAGAATTCGTTGAGAGCCATTTTTTATAGGTATTTTGTGGGCTGTGGGGGAAGCGCTAGAGTATATGCATCTTTATACTCTGC
Source organism: Notamacropus eugenii (assembly GCF_028372415.1). Taxonomy (NCBI): domain Eukaryota; kingdom Metazoa; phylum Chordata; class Mammalia; order Diprotodontia; family Macropodidae; genus Notamacropus; species Notamacropus eugenii. The sequence continues at coordinate 112,665,513 of NC_092875.1, forward strand.
CATCTTGGCTGTGCCCCACCATCTTTGCTTCTTCATAGTCATTTTCACTATCTCGTATTGCACATGCAAGGTTGTATTAGAGTCCAAAGGAGGTGTCTCAATAGTCATTAATGATGAAAAGTTATAAAAAACCTTACAAAAATTTTCCCAATTTTCATCTATTGATTGTCCTCCACTCAGTTTCAACCTTGAGTACATTTGATATGATTTTGCTTATGTTGTGTGGGAGGAGAGGGGAGGGCAGTTGGTGCTTAATTATAGAGAATATAGTGGCTACTATGTGCCAGATACTGTACTAATTGCTTTTTACAAATATTATCTTAATCAGGCTTTTTATGAATGACATGTGTTTGCCTGTTTAGATTATATTTATGGCCACCTGGGTTGTCTAAATGTGGGTCACAGGGAAAGGTGTAGAGAGATGTCTCTGAATTGTCACTCAGCTCTTTCCCAGGAAGATTTTGACTTCTTCCTGGAGGGAAACATGATGAGTCACTAGGCTGGCTGGACTACTATCCTCAGAGAGTAGGTATTGAACTAGAATTATATCTTTCTGCTCACATAAATATTGGTGATTTAGAGGAAACAATTTTTAGGTTCAAGCTACTTTCTTTATTGCTAAAGTTGGACAGATGGCCTCAGAGGACACTAATTCTAACTCTTCTTCTTACCTTAACTATCCTTCACTCTAATTTTAATTCTTACTTGCTCTAAGACCAGTGTTCTATCCAGTATGCTGCTCCTGCCCCTCTCCCTTTGGAAGTAATAAGGAGAGAACTGTCAGGCCTAGAGGCCTAAGGGCTACCCGAGTCTTACTTTACCTATCACAGGTCTTTGGCTGGCCAAACCGGATAAATGTATGAGAGAAGAGACTTCCCAGAGTCGAACAAGGGTTAGGCTTTATTCAGGGTCTTGGTTACATGTGCAGGGTAAATTCTTCCTTAGGAGAGAGGAATCCTCTTCCCAAGGAGGCAAAGATCTTAAGTGGAAGAGGGAGAGAGGGGAGAGGGAAGAGAGAAGAGGGAAGAGGGAAGAGGGAAGAGGAGAGAGGGGAGAGGAGAGAGGGAAGAGGGGCCTTCTGTCCTCTAAGGGCCCCTCAGCGCTAAGAGTGCCTTCAGGCTTTCCTGACCCTACTTAAGCTCTCCCGCCGCATAGTTTGCACCTGAATACCATGCCTGTTAGACAACAATAGGTGTGCTCAGACCCCGGGCCAATCTCGAGGGCGAGGATACTCTCTCCCAGCACGTATCCCATGGAGAAGAGGCGGAAATGCACGAGATAGCTTGGGTCTCACACCTCAATTCCCTGCTGTTCCCTGGGGGGCCTCATGAGAACTCTGAGGTTTAGAAGTCCTCACCTTTACCTGCCCGAGACTGTCCACATGGAACTGAGCTTACACCCCCAACAGAGAACATTTACAAAAAGACAAATTTTGAGTTAATATAAATAAGGATTTGCAAACAAAAAATATTGTCCAAAAGTGAAATGGGATGTTTTTCAAGCAGAGACTATATGATACATTTGTTGAGCATTTCTGAGAAACTAATCAATCACCAATCACTTCCCTGGACTTCTGTTAGTTACTAAAGACACACACAAGAGAATGATGATACAAATAGAGATGCTTTTTTCCAGGGATTGTTTGGACAGATAGCCTCCAAGGCTATCATCTAACTCTGGGATTCTGAAATTCTATGATTTTATAGTTTGCTTGGTTAATTATTACCTTTACCTCATCTATTCCTTAAAACCAGTCCATTGAAGTCTATTTATCTCCATAGTAAATCTCTAATAAAGGTTTTGTGAAATTGAATATTGATACCCCATTTTATATTATTTATTGATTGAGAATTGTATCTAATTAATGTATCAATATCTATGGATCAGATTTAGATTTTATTATATAGACCTAAATAGTAGAGTCTAGAAGAGTTTAACTTTCTTATTACTCTGAGCTACAGCTTTGACTCAAATCTGTCTCACCCCAAAAGGGAGGAGGGAGAAGGGAAGATGAGTAGTCCTGGTCAGGTGATATTTTGTCTAGCAACAGACCACCCTGGTCATAGGATGTTTGCCTACTATGAGATTTTCCAGGAGATGTGAGTCAGCTTTATATTTTCCCCTTGCCAGGAGTTCTGGAAATCCACTCATAGTAAAGTCAAAGGTGAACCTTTCCCCTGAACCCATATTTGTGTTAGATTAATCACAGTCTTAGTGCATAAAAAGCTACCCTACTGTCAGATGCATCCTTGACTACTGAGGAGCTTGGAATTTAATTGCTAGCCTTGCTAATAAATTGATAATGCTCAGAACTTTGTGCCTCAGTTTCTCTTTATTACAGAATTTTATCACAACAATTTGTGGAGCAAATGAAACACTGCCAAATGTATTTATTGAAAAACTGATTTCAGAAGAAAGATAAGCTGGAAATTTAGAAGAAAAATGCTTAGCTATAGAGAAAATTTTATTTTAATGGGCCAGAACTAGCCACCAACTCTGTCTGAATCTCTTATATTCATGGTCAGATAATAAATTAAAGTTCCCCTCAATTAAATAGTTCTAAAGACTTGGGCTTGGTTTTTCATCTGCTTTCACCCTGCTCTCCTGACTGAGTCTGGATCAGGGTGGACTTGGTCTCAGCCTTGAGCTACTCTCAATCTGAAGAACTTCTGGAACCTATTTCAGGGCTCATTGGAGCAATTTCCAGTGGTGATCCCCAAATCAAATCAGTTATGCCCAAGTTCTTTTGACTGTGGATTATTTATACTTGGAAATAGATGGCAATGATCTTAAGTAGGGTGCAAGAAATGAACTATGATTACCCCATCAGTTTTAATGGCAATAGCACACATCATTTATGAACCCCAAAGCAAATGAATCTAAGCTCAGCCCTATGGGGGCAGTTGTAGACTATATGGAATCTGAATAAGACCCATCTCAAGGTTGGGTGATTCATTCTTGCCTGTTTGCTGTCAAATTCCTCCTTCTCTTGCCAGGTCTAGTGGGGAATGTGACAGCACTATGGAGGAAGTTAGTCCTCAGCTAATGACAATAAGCATGAAAGAGCCCCATATAGTGCACACAGGTGATTTCTTTCATCTGGATCCCAGATTAACAGTTGATCAGCCTTTTGCAGCTTCAGACCACACTTCTCTATCAGTCCTATGGTAATGGTCAGGTCTTCTCCATGGAGGCTGGAGAGGAATTCTGGCTGGAGGAGGAAGGGACATCTATGGAACTGATTGAAGTTTGCTTCTAGGATGCTTTGCACCTAGAATAAACATGATTAGAATGAATTGATTCTGGGTAGGGAGAGGTGTATGTGGCTTGTTTCAAGGGGGTGACAACTTGTCATCTTCCTCACCATTCACATCATAGGTGTTATTGTTAGGTATAGTAAAACTTCAGTTCTATGTAATTATATTTTTCCCTTCTCATTGTACCACATCCTATCTAATTTACAATGAGAAAGGGGGGAAGGGGTGGGATTTACACTAGTAATTTATAATTAGATTCCTACTTCTTTGTCCTTCATCACTCAGCCTAAATTTGTATTGAGATGACTAGGTACTAATCTTTCTCTCCTTTTAACCATTATTTTTACTCCATTCTCCATAGCTGAAATTTCTTTATGGGTATTCTCTCAAAGGGTGTGATCCTGCAATGCACTTTTCCTGCCAAAGTCAAGTACTCATATAATAAAACCTCAGTGTTGGAAGGGATTTATAAGCCCACCTAGTACTGCTAATGTCTGAACAAGAATCCCTTCTATAGTCTCCCTAACAAATGGAATCCATATTCTGTCTGAAGAATTCTGTTAGAGAAAGCTCACTATCTCCTAAAATCAGTCAGTTTTCCATATGGATAGTTATAATTTTTCTCCCATTCACTCCTGAAATGGACTCACCCAAGAGGAAGCTGCAGGGAAACTAAGAAACTATTGTAAAAAGAATTTCTATAACACCCGAGCAGCTCTTCTTGGAGGGATGGGCAGAAAAAGAGGAAAGTGATTCCTTATAAGTCATCAGAGGAATCCTCTTCCCCCTATCAGCCCAACCAATATTGAAAAAAAATACCATCTTTGATGTTTCTATCAGAACTGTGCCCTTATCCTTGCCTTTTCACAATCTCTCCTTCCCCCCACACCTCACATGACAGGATCTCTGATCTTTCTCACCAGCTCCAGCTGCTGAGGTAGGATCTTCTTCTTCAAGGATTGAGCAAGTAGATTATGTTGGGTGTCATTCAGAACTAAGAACAGAGCAGGCATGACAAAAGGTCACCACTAAGGAATATACTTGTGTTTAAAGACTCTCATATTCCATTTCCTCCATGGTTTTGTCACTACCAGATCTTCATACAGTTGGTGAGGAGGGAATTCCTGGCAAAATGCTTTCATTCATTCATAAAATATTAAAGTTGGAAGACACTTTAGAGATTGTCAACAAATTATCTCCCTTTTAATAAAATCATATTGAAAACTCCTTGAAGGCAAGGAAAATGTTTTCTTCATCTTATTATAGGTCTGAACTAGACTACAGCACCTTGTATCATGGTATATTTTTGATGAATATTTATTGACTGAAAAAATGAATTAAAGGAAGAAGGAATGAATGAGCGACATGTCTGCTATCTGTGTTCCTCCAGAGTCCAAATGACAAAAGTAGTTGTAGAAAGGATTTAGAAATAAGGTTGACCATGATGTTATAGGAAACATGTGTTAAGACAATGAAGGGAATCTGTCTAGACTCTGCCTCTGTAGTCTTCCTATTCCTCCAAAATTTCCCAAATATTTAATCTCCATACCTGCTAAGGCTCCAAGGATGTAGAGAAGTCCAGTTATGTAACTGTATATTGGGGAACCTGATGGATCTTGCAAATAGCTTAGAATTTGGCTCTCAGGGCCTGCCATCTTCTCCCAAACTCCCGAATCCAAAACCTGTTCCAGCTTCAGGAGAAGAGGAAAAGGAAAGGTGATTTGTGGGTCTGGCACTGTATTCTTCTGTTGCATCATCAGTGTTTTTTGTTCTTCACCCACTATACTTCACAGCAATTTGTGTGGCACTGTTTGAGAAGGGTGGTGGTAGAGCTTGAATAATCAGAGATAAAGTCTGTAGCTGCCATCAATATTTGGGATGCCTTTCAGGGATAGGGAACCTGCACCCTCAAGGTCACATTTGGGCCTCTAGGTCCCAAGTGTGGCTCTTTGACTGAATCAAAACTTCACAGAAAAATATCCCCTATGTTCTGTAAAACTTGGACTGAATCAAAAGGCCACACTTAATGACCTAGAAGGACACATATGACCTGGAGGCCACAGGTTCTTCCCCACCTTCTTATCTCATCCTTATGATACCTCCTCCATGTTATCATCACCCAATACATTTCTTGGACTCTATCCCCATTTGATCTGTCTCTCTGAATCCTTCATTATCCATCTGGGGCCAAAGGCTCCCTCACCATGTCCTCTAGGTCCTGGAGTGCATTTCTGTTTCCCAGAAGGTCATGAAGGGCAGAGAGCAAGGTGGTCCTCTTTTCTCCAGGCATACTAACGAACTCTGTCTTCTGAAAATTCACCTCTCTCTGTAGACTTTGGAAATCTGTCATTAGGTAAACATGTTGGTCAGAGAACTGACCTTTCCTTTTAGGTCTATCTGTGATGAATAAAGCCCACCTCAATTAATATGTCTTTTATAATCACCTTCCCTTTCTGTTGTAGTAAAGATATAAATATTGATACAAATATAGATTATGGAGATGGAACAATAGGTTTACAATGAGTCATTGCTTGGAAAATAATATTATAAAGAGATAGCAGTGACAATATAGCCCATTGTTCAGAAGAAAAAAAGCAAGGTTCCTTCCAGCTCCAAATCATACTAATGTGATCCCAGATCTACTGGAATAGAAGTGTCCCATTGGTACAAAGAAGTCCTGGATTAGCCTTGGGTAGAAAGGAAGTGATTCTTCCAGATGTAAGGAAAGCAAAATTTTAAATGGGTTGAGCTCATAACACAGTTAAGTAGGGGATAAGATTACTTAATTTATTTTTAGGGGACTATATTTCTCATAACACTTGCTCTAACAGGGATTTTATATTATTTATCATCAGAAGTCAATACTAATTTAATAAAGTATAATAGCTTTTAAAAATAAAAATCTACATAGATTTTGCTGGTTATATATACAATGGTAGTGAGAAATTAGAGCTAAGTGGTACCTTGACTGCAGGCCTTTTTGTTCAGTACTCCCTACCTAGAATTCTCTCCCTCTCCAACTCTGCCTCTGGGGTTCCTTGGGTTTCTTCTTCAAGTCTCTGCTAAAATCCAACCTTGGCAAAGAGACTTTCCTGACCCCTTTAATCCTGGTTAAAGATAGTTCATCCTATTACAGGATAAATATCTTGTTTATACATAATTGTTTGCATGTTGTTTTCCCTATTTGTGACCTCCTTGATAGAAAGGCTCTGGTTTTTTGCCTCTCCTTGTATCCCTTTCATTTAGCACAGTGCCTGGCACATAGTAGACTCTGGATGACTGTGTCCTTCCTCTTTCTCTGCCTCTCTTTCTTTCTCTTTGTCTCTCCCTCTCTCCCCATCTTTGTATTTCTTTGTTTGTGTTCCTCCCTTTTCGTACCTCTTTTGTTTTGCTCCCTCTGTCTCTTAGTCTCTCTCTGACTCTGTCTCTGACTCTTTGTCTCCTTATTCTCTTTGTTATCAGAGATGGTTTGTTGACTAGGGAAGTATTATTTTAGTGATGAATGTTATATATTATAAAAGCAAACCATATCAATAAATATAAAAATGAAAAAGAAAAAAGATATCATTCACTGAACTCCAAACTTGGGTACTACTAAACCCTTACTCTTCAGCAGTTATTCGTGTTTTGCTGCTTCTAATCAAGGCCTTGCTCTAGTCTCTGCTCTAGGATCTCAAGGAAGAAGTTGAGGTTTGGGGGCCCTTCCCATTCTAACAATTCTCCAGACCATACATAGACCCCAAAGCCAGTAAAATCCAAGTGAACTTCAACTAGCAACATCAGAAATTTCAATTTTTTCCTAGTTTCCTTTGAACACGACCTGGTCAAGGGTCTTTTTTGTATTGAGTACTATCTATATCTATATCTATATCTATATCTATATCTATATCTATATCTATATCTATATCTATATCTATATCTATATCTATATCTATATCAAGGGTCCTTTTTGTATTGAGTACTATGTGTATATATATATATATATATATATATATATATATAAAATCAGATCTGCTATACATATTCATTCCTCAAAATCACCTAATAAAAACCACAGGGCTTATGAGAGAAATTGTTTGGGGCAAAATGCTAAAAAACTTCATCAGTTCCATATAAAAAAAGATAAATATCCAATAAAGTCAATTAAGAAATACATGGAATAATGCCTTCAGTCTTGACCTGCTACTTAGCCTAAGTCTTGGAATGAATAAACTATTTGGACAGGCCATGGCTCTGCACTGGTGACCATGGCAGGCAGTGCTCATTGTGGGGCAGACCACCCTTCCTCTGCCTACAACTCCTATTGCACCAAAAGATATTGAATCAATAGGACACTTATACAATCAATATGGCATTTTACCCTGAAAAACAGAAAGTTTACAGAGGGTGTCAGAATTACTGTAAATTAGTAGCAAACTCAAAATTCAAGTGATGTTCAAAATGATCTCTAATATATCAATTTTGTTGGAATAAATTCACATTTTGAAAGTTGTTATAGCCAAACTGAGTGGATATTGATCGATCACTTGGACTTGACTATTTTCTAGGTCAAATGTGAAACTAAGTTCTGGTTCACTAAGTTCAAGTTCACTTGAAAGCAGAGGGGGAGTGGGAACTAAAGCCAAACCAAGGCAAGAAATTCTTTTGCTCCCCTTCATTTCCTACAGGTGGACCTGGATTTCCTGTGTAGCTTGCCCAGTAGCTAGAATGAGCCATGAGGGAGATGTGAGCATATGATAAACCAATACTTCTGATCACGTACTTTTGTTGCAATCATAAGATCAGAGGATTGGGAACAGAAAGAAATATTAGAAACAATTTCATGAACTGTCTTACAGGTGAGCAAACTGAGGCTTGAAGAGTTAAGCTCACCTGGGTTGCCAGTATCTTTCAGATATATGCTACTCCACCAAGGCCCTCCTTTGATGGAACATCATGTCAGAGAGGTGACCCTTGTTTTTGTAGGCTGCTCTACAGGGTAGAAGTTGCCTCAGGTTTGACGAACTTAGAAAGTGGAAGCTGGGAAACTTAGTGAAAAATTAAGTGGTGTGTTATCTGAGTAATAGATGGGCTTAGACCTGAAGAGGCTCATCACTGGATGGTAAGTCACTATAGCTTTGTTGGGTGGGTCACAAACATTTATGAATCTCTCTACTATAGGTATAGGAATGTAGCATCCACACTCACAAAATCATGGAGTATGTGTTTACTAGGTATTGAATTAATAACAAATATTACTTTTTCTGAACCTGAATAAATCTTGATCCTGAATCTAATAGTGCAAGAGATCAGAGAGGACAATCTGGTTAGAAAGTAATATAGGGATCCAGCTGGAAGGTTCTTCAGATGTCATCTAGGTAACTTATCTCATGTTGCAGAGGAAGAAACTGAGGCACAGAGAGTTCAAGGGACTTTCTCAATATTATTCAGGGAATAAAGAGCAGAGTTGAGATCTGAAGCCAGAATCTTTTGATTTCAGTCAGTATTGCTACCACACCACACTACTTCTTCTAATACATCCTGGGCTATATTTTCTGAGAATAACACTTAAAAACATCAGTGTGTTATAAGATGTGAATTATGTTTGTGTGATAATACTCACGATTATAGGAGACAGACACAAGCCCTCAGTTGAGGAATAAAAAGGAGCAAGTCTATTGGAATATTTCTGCAAAAAGCAGACATTTCTACTCTCCATTTCCTCCATATAATTCAGATCACTTACCTAATGTCATTTCCTGTATTTCGACTAGAAAGAGAGAAAACACAAGTTATCCAGTGAGACACTGAACCATAATCTTTCACAATGTTTAGCATGCCAGTCATCAAGATCTTCCCCTTTCCCAATTCATCCCTAGACTCTCATGGGCTGATTGACAGTAGAACCATTACTGTGTTTGATCATAGAGTTTCAAACTGTACAGTCTTTTCTTAACTGAGTTGGGTAGGGTCATGGTCAGTTGGACCCGGGGAACCAGAGAGAGTTTAGATAAGTCTTACCATCTTGCCCACGAGATTTAAATAGAAGTTTTCCTTCCATTTTCCATGGGGGATCATCTGCAAATGGGGACAGAGGCTAGGTTTCTGTATGTGAGACTCAAGCTCTAATCAACATCCTCCTGCTCCCATCAAACTCACCACCCTCACCCCATTCCATAACTGGAGAAGGAAAATCTTCCCATCATCCTCATGATCTGTTGCAGTGAGGATCAGAAACGATCCATTAAGTAATTGTTGGGCACTAGGGAGAGACTTGAAGGAGGCTCAAGGGGACAGAGAAAATTAGTCTATTTGGAGGAATAGCTCAAGATACTCCTCCTCCATGGTCATCTTTATTGGGACTGAGGGGTTCAGGAGGGTCTCATAGGTGATTGGGAAGAACCCCAAGATGTGTTACTCACCCATCATATATTGAAATGTTTTCTTATCATCAAGGATGTAAAGAATAGCTGGATAGGACCAAGACCCAGAAGAAAAGAATGTTATTATTCATTCCCTGAGAGTTTTTCTCATTCCCGTGCTCCTTTTGGATCCCAGAGAGCACCACTACTAATCCTTCCATTATTTAGATGATAATATGACTTTTCCTTCTAGGTTCTCCCTCTCTCCTCAGAGGAAGATCAGCCTTTCTCCTTTTCTTAGAAATAAAACTTGTTTTATTTCTATGTAGTTACATTGTTCTTGTTGTTATATCCATCCTTTGTTGCTGAAGAAGACCTTGCCATCAGAGAAATGATGACATGACTTGCACTTGACTTTGTTTTGAGTTAGAGAGGGCTGTTAGTTACATAGTGTAGTAGGGGATGGAGCCTCAAAAGAACACCTGAGTCTTCTCCCATGGCTACAAGCTACCTTTTCTACAACTTCTTATTACTATCAGTCATTGCACAATTATAGATTTATTCCTTTGGCAAGAATATTGTTGTTTCTCTGAATCCTCTTTTAATGTTCAGATACTCCCCGGTGAGTATATTAAAGAGTTTTAGCAAAAATTGGTTTCTTAGAACACTTTCTTCCTAGATGACCAGGTGACTTGAAAGAAAGGATTTTAAAGCTTGGGGCATTGTCTAGGGAGGGACAACTGAATGAGAGTAGGACCTGGATAGGCAGGGTATACCACTGGGTTCTTGGGTTTCTAGGAGATACACAAAGATTAGGGGGGATTGGGAAGAAAGGTGGAATGTGAAACTTTGTCTATTCTATTATTTCCTGATTTCTGGGGGAAATCTCCAAGTGGGTCACTTGGCCTTTTACTCTCTGTGGTCATCCCGAGGGTCCAGGAAGACATGCCTCAACCTCCATGGACTCATCCAGGACTCCTAGTTGGAGGTGTAGGAAAGGATGTATAGAGCCTGATGTTACTCCTGGGCTCTTCCTCTCCTATTACCCTCTTTTCCAATGCACAGCCAGGCCTAACAGTGAAAGGTTCACGATTTAGAGCAGAGAAGGATCTTAGGATCCATCTAGTCCAATCCCCTCAGATTACAAGTGAGGAAAGAGACCCAGTGATGTGATGGAACTTGACCATTGTCACAGTCAAAGGCAGTGTGAGAAGCAGAATTTGAACCCAGGACCTTTAGCTCTAGAGTCAGTTCACTTTCCACTCTGCCATTACCCTTCATTTTGCCTTCCCCATTTACTGAACTCAACTCACCCCATTCCTTTTCTGTGATAAGAAGCTTCACCATCCTATATGCCAGGATACTGCCCGAGGGGATAGACAATGACTTCTTTTTGTTTATGTGGCCTTGGCCTTGGCCCTGTGGAGGGAGAATAGGGCCCATAAGGAAACTAAGGCTCTGAGTCTGATGACATTTTCATAAAGGTCCAGGGATTTTTTTGGGGTGAGGGAGGCAGCAGTCATATTCAAGACAAAAGAAGAGAGGTGAGAGTGTGATTAGAGTCATTGGCACGCTCCCCCATCTGCTCCCATCCCCAGGGTGTAACAGGGAGCTCAGAAAAGCTGGAAACAATTTATTTGTTGCATGGGGCATTGTCTAAGTGGGTACAACGTGTGAGGAATGGTGCTAGGGACAATTCACGGAGCACTTGTAAATTGCTATTAGAGTCATGTAGTTACAACATTGTCATTTTAAATATGAGGAAACAGACCCAGAAAGGGAAAATGTTGTAAGCAAGGTTATGTAATTAATGTTAAGAGTTAGGACTTAAATCCAGGTCTCTTGACTCTTGGTTGTATGAAATATCCAAATACTCTGAATTGCAGCACTCAACACTTCTCAGTGTTGAGACTGTGTTGGCCTGAACCTAGCCAACCATCCTCTGTCCTCCCAAGTCCTGTTCCATAGTGCCCTATGCCAGCCTCTGATCCAGGTCTCAAGGCCTCTGCTCCCCCTGTCTTTGTCCCAGGGACTCCTCTAATGATCCAGGGGCCTTTCCCAGGCCAAACCCATCTTGAATTGCCAGCCTCTATTTTCTGTCCAGATTTCTTCAAGTTTTACCTCTGTCTACTCCTGCCTTCTTGAATTCTGGCCTTCTGGTCCTCATTGGATTTGGTATAACCACCTGTTCCAAATTAAGTGAGGGCTCTGAATAGACTGCCTGCCTCAATGGACTTCTCTCCAGTCACTGATAATCTGTCTGAAGTCATTCTTTAAAAATTAGCACTTCCTCATTTCCCATTGTACTCTCCATGTCCCAGTGATTCTGTATCCAATGCCGTCATTGTCCAAAAACTGTTCCCTATCCTCGAGAACCTTCTTTATTCTCTCCTTCCTCAATGTCCCACTTTGTTCTCAAAAATGAGGGACCCACAGGTAGTAGACTTGCTTTCATTTTGAAACTTTTCCTTTCTTCCTTCTTCCTTCTCCTGGTCCTCACTGGGACTGGGACCCCTTGATGAAAGGGCATCCTCAGCCCACATGCAACCATGCCAGTTATAGATCTATTTATACCCCTGACTCACTGGACACACTGGCCATAGCGGAGGAGTCAGAATTCTCCTTTTTTTCCCCATTATGTTTCCAGACTCTCCTCCTTTGGGGGTCACTCATTCCATATTTATCACCCATCAAGACTCTTGTAACTTTAATCTGCTGACTATTAGGACATTCTCATTCCTTCTCCAATGAGTTCAGTGACTGGCTCAGAGTCTACCTTTCTATACCAGGGGTGGGAACCTGTGGCCTTCATGTCATGTGGTCTATTGGCTGCAGGTTCCCTGCCCCTGCTCTACACCAACTCCTGTCCTCATAGTAAGAAATTTTGACATAAAATATTCCCCCAAATACCCTGAAATCTGACTTCCCAAGTTTCCTTATTGCCCATGACCTATGCCTTCACTCCACCTCAATTACATAGAGAAGACTGTTCTCTTTAGCTTGCCATTATCCACAAATGTTTTGCTTCTATTTTCATGAATTCTGAAACTCTTTGATTTGATTATAATCTTGCTTTCTTTGTCTTTCTTCATCTTTATTTCTGCCTAGCAAGCCCTAAACCTATTCTTCATTCTCATTGTGATCTCTTACACTCCTCACCTTTTTTCAAGAATATCACCCTTTTACTTTGTACTCTCTCCTGCCTTTTCTATCATCATTTAGGGAATCAGTTCAACTCCATGCTATTCTCTACCCTTAAATCTCTGCCCTTTTATATTGTTGTTGACGGTGCAATGCCAAATCTCAGGTTTGGTTTTCTCTCATCATCTAATATCTTGATTCCTATTCACAAGCTACGGAATAAAACAGAGAAAGTCATGTAGCTATACTGACTAGGACCACTCCAGTCTGATGTTCCATGGTCTCAACATGGCCATTTCTATGATAAGACACACTTCCCTGATCAGTTAATCATCTTACTACAGTAGATTTTTCAACTTTTCATCTCTTCTCAAACCTCCCATGACATCCCTTTCCTCATCTTCTCAGCTGAGAATTTTGCTTCATACTTCATTGAAAAAATTGATACCATTTGCCAAGAGCTTCTTTTCTCTTCCATGTCATTCACATCACTCAGGTGACTTCTCTACTATCTCCTTCACCTTTGTTTCACATGAGGAAGTATCTCTTCTCTATGTGAAAGAAAACCCTTTCATTTTCATCCTTGATGTCATTCTATCCTGTCTTCTCCATCTGATTATCCCCTCTATCACCCTTACTTTCTCTCTAAGCTTTCATCTCTCCTTGTATATTGGCTGATTCTTTGATATCTACAAATATGCCCGTGTGTCCCCATCCCTCGAAAAAAATCTCTCACTTAATCTGTCACTGCTAACTATTTTCCTTAATCTCTCCTCCCTTTTGTGGCTAAACTTCTTGAGAAAACTATCTACATTTGGTGACTCCACATCCTTTCCCCTCACTCTTTTCTTAACTCTTAGCATTATATTCCTACATTGTCATTCACCTGTCACAACAATCTCCTATGTTGCCAGTGATTTCTTAGTTGCCTCATCTAATGGCCTTTTCTTGATCCTCATCCTTCTTGGTCTCTCTGGAGCCTTTGATAATGCTAATAACCCTCTTTTCCTTGATGATCTCTCATCTACAGGATTTCATGATATTGCTCTCTCCTGATTCTCTTCCTACTTATTTACCTGCCCCTTTTTAGTTTTCTTTGTTGAATCTTCAGCCAGGTCATCCCTTTTAATCATAGGCATCCCCCATGGTTCTATCTTGGGACCCCTTCTTCTCTCCTCTTGAGTCTTTTCTACTTAGTGATTGAATCAGCTTTCATGAACTCATTTTGTTGTTCAGTTGTGGTCAATTCTTTGTGATTGCATAGGCCATAGCATGTTGGGCCCTTCTATTGTCCACTATTTCCCAAAGTCTGTCCAAGCTCATGTTCATTGCTTACATGATACTCTATCCATCTATCTACCCTGCTGTCTTCTCCTTTTGCCTTCAATCTTTTTCAACATCCAAGTTTTTTCCGATGAGTCCTCTCTTCTCATTATGTGACCAAAGTATTTAGGCTTCAGCTTCAGTATTTGTCCTTCCAATGAATAGTCTAAGTTAATTTCTTTCAGTATTGACTGATTTGATATTTTTATTCTCCAAGGGACTCGTAAAATTCCTCTCCACCACCACAATTCAAAAATGATGGTTCAGTGGCATTCAGCTTTTCTTATGGTGCAGTGTTCACAGCCAAACATTACTACTGAAAGAACATAGCTTTGACTATCTTTTTTGGCCTTTGTCGGCAGGCTGGTATCTCCGTTTTATATTATGCTGTCCAGATTATTCATAGCTTTCCTTCCAAAGATGAGGCATTTTTTTCCTCATGGCTTTAGTTGCTATCTGTTGTGATCTTTGAGCTCAGGAATATAACATCTGCTATGACTTCCATTTCATCACCCTCCATTTGCTGGGAAAGGATGGAATTAATTGCCATTATCTTAGAATTTTTTTTTAATATGAAGCTTTAAGCAGTTTTTACATTTTCCTCTTTCACTCTCATCAAGGGACTTCTTAATTCTTTACTTTTTGCCATCAGAGCAGTATCATTTGCATATCTGAGATTGTTGATATTCCTACTGGTGAACTTAATTCTGGCCTTTGATTCATTTAGCTTGGAATTTCAAATGAGGCACTCAGTATATAGGTTAAATAAATAAGGTGATAATATACAGCTTTGTTATACTCTTTTTCCAATCACCCTTTCATTGATCATGAGCGCTACTTTCTATCTTCTAAGGGTTCCAACGTAGGTGTCTCCCATACACTTTCGTCTTTTCCACTTAGAGTGCCTCTGCCTTGGTGAACGTTCTTATCAGCTCAAGTATGAACTATTTCGAACGACTGCTGATTGGTTTTTGTTGTTGTTGTTGTGGAAATTCGTCCCTACTTAAGTCTGTTCTCCCTTCAGCTGCCAAAGTGATCTTCCTAAAGTGTAGGTCTCACTTTACCACTCCCCTACTCAGTAAATTTGCATGGTTCTTTGTTACTCTAGGAACAAATACAGCAGCCTTATTTGACTTTTAAAACAGCCTCTTTCAACCTTCCTTGTCTTCTCTCACTTCACTTCCTTATGCATACTCTAAGATCCAATGACACTGGCCTTCCAGCTTTCTCTAACACGAGATACTCTATCTGCTGATGCCATGCCTTCCATTGACTCTACTTCATGCCTGGAAACTCTCCCTCTTCATCTCTGCCTTCTAAGACACTTTGCTTCCTTTTTGTCTCAGTTTAAATATTAGTCTCTGCCGAAATCCTTTTCCAGTCCTCTGCAATTCTAGCATCTTCCCACTGGCATTATCTCTGATTTACTTGAATATGAAGGTATATTTAGCTCAGTGAATAAAGCTTTGGGCCTGGAGTCAGGAAGACTTAAATTCAAATCCAGCCCTAGAAACTTACTAGCTTTGTGATGCTGGGCAAGTCCATTAACCTTTCTCCCTCAGTTTCCTCAATTATACAATAGGATTATAATAGCACCTACCTTCTAGTATCATTGTGAGGGTCAAATGATATAATGTTTATGAAGGGCTTAGCACAATGCCTGGCACACTGCATGTACTTAATAAATACGTTTTCCTTTCTGTGGAGCTTGTTTGAATGTATTTGTTTTCATTCTGTCCCCTTCAGTAGACTGTGAACTTATTGAGTCCAGATATTGTATCTGCAATGCTCAAAATCACAGGGTTTGACTGACAGTGTTTAATAAATATCTTTTTTCTTTACATTTCTTTATATTCCCAGTGCTTAAAGGCACAGAGTCTGACTCATAAATACCCAATAAATTGGCCAGTCTAAATTATTCACCTTTCCACCTTCCCTCCTTTTTGCTTCTCCATAACAAATTTTTTTTTTTGACTTCTCACTATCCTGACCTTATGCACACTTATCATTTCTCATAAATTGGTGAGTGCTCGGTGAATGACAAACTTTTTTAAAATCAAGATTTTAGGATTATATTTTTAGAACCCACAGTTAGTTGATAGAAATAGTTAGTCCTCTATCCCATTGTGCTGAAAATCTCGTAAGTATGAAGAAGTCAACACAGTATTCATATTCATGCACTCCGTCTTCACATCCAGCACTCTTCCTTCTGAACCATTGTTGCCTCTCTTGGACTGCCTGGAATTCTGTATTGTTGTGGTTATTTTAAAATTTGACTTAATGTTTAGCTCCTATAATTTTGCATCAGACTGCTTAGATATGTTTAATCTTGGACATAGCTTATGTCCTGAGCTTGTCGATTAGGTTCAGGGTTAGTGAATGGTTGACTAGGACATGTGGCATATATATGAGGACTGAGAAAGATGGTCTTGTCACAATGACCACTTTTATTTATGCTGCTCTTTCAGGGTCCAAAGTGTTTGGCAGTTAGTGTTTTAGTTTTGTATCAAACATCTCAAAGTCTCTGAAACTCAGTTTTCCTGTCTGTAAATAAGGACAATATTTTTACTGTACACCTCGTAAGACTTATGTAAGGAACATCCTTTGTAAATTTCAAATTTACAGAAATGTGAGCTTTTCTGCAAATGTTATTGTACTTATTTTGTAGGTAAAGAACCTGAGAATCAGATAAATTAAATGATTTGCTCAGGGTCATTCAATTAGTAACTGAAATGGGATTTGGCCCCAGGTTCCTTGACTCCAAATGTACACCCTGTATCATTCAAGTATGGTGCCATGCCTTTTTGTGATTCCTTGGAACTACTGAGCCACTTCTAGCTAATCCATGTCCTACTCCCAGGCAGAATTGTCATTGCCCATAGGTGCCCCAAATACCTTTTATGAGAGTTGATAATAATCTGAAAGACAGTGGGAAAAGCAGACAGCCTGGAGTCACAGAGACCTAGATTTCATGTCAGATGTTCAAACATTTCCTGAGACCCATGGCCAAACTTCCCATAACCACAATTTCCTCACAGGTAAAAGTAACAATCATGGATCATAGAATGAAAGCTGCAAGAGATGTTATAAGACAGTGAGTCCAAAGGTTTCATTTTACAGATGAGGAAGTGAGGCACATAGATACTGAATGATTTACAATGGAGATAAAAGCCCAGATATTATTTATCTCACAGGGTTGTTAAAGTACTATGAAAAGATGAGGTTCCATAACTGGGGAGATTGTTTTCAAAGCAGAGAAAAGAGAAATTTTAGTCTCTTTCATCTTTGTATGTATCTATATTTATATGTATACATATTCTGGTCTCATTCTGCATAATGTGCCCCAGAATGGGGGTCTCTAGATTTGAGGTCAACATGAGCTAGGGCAGGCTAGTTGTTTTCTTTCTGTCCTCCCTTCAGTCTGGGCAGGTTTTGTACCTTGACAGTTGATGTTCCAAGGAAAGTAATGTTCCCATCACCCTCCATATTGCTGATGGAGTGGAAAACGGGAACATTCACGACTTCCACAGCCTCTGTCACCACGTATAGGTCTTCCTTTCGACAACAACACTCCCAAAGGAAAGAATGCTCTGGTTTCAACAGTTTCCTGGGGGATATAAGTGAGAAAGATAAGGGGTACATGTGAAGGAGGGTTCTTCTTTGCTTCTTTTGGGACATTCTCCTCTTTTGAGCATTGTGGCAGTTATGCACAATTTAAACTTTTATAATACCAAGCTCTCATGGTAAGAGTTAGGGAAAGAATTCATGATCATTGGACTTGAGACATTTAGTGAAAATGGGAGTCAATTAAGGAAACAGCCCAGCTCCAACCCCACAATATCTAGATATTGCTCTGCCACTTAGTGGCATAATTGGTCCTAGATATTCATAACTCAGGTGGCATCCTGTATTGTGGGGTTTGAAAGTCAACAGGAAGACCTCATTACAAAAACATCTCTCCTTTATCATCTCCTGGATCTGCACTGGTTGTCACTGTGAGCCACATGACTGCATGTATAGGAAACCTTTAGCAAATACAAATATGAATCTGGTGTGCTAACAAACTCCTCCACATACAGCTCTGAAAAAGTTGACATAATGTAGGTTGATTTTATTGAGGAAAAAGCAGATAAAGGCAACTCAAATAGAGGGTAATTGTAGATAGTACTGAATAGTTGGAGAAAAGAGGGACATAACAAAGTAGATGGGGATATGAGTAAGGGAGGTATGTGTTGGGGTAGTTATGGAGGACAGACTTTGAATATGTTTTAATTAGAGGAGTTAACCCAGATCTCATCTACAACCCAATGGATACAGTGCCACATTAGTGGCAGTTTCACATCATGGAAAATATACAGGTTTTTAGAGTTAGAAGACCAGATTCTAGTTCTTCTATGACACACTGGCTACATGCCCTGCTCCAGCAATCCAACCTTTCTAAGCCTGAATTTACTCATCTGAAAAATAGAAATGAAAATATTTACACCACTTGCAACCCAGAGTTGTAAGGAAAGGATCTTGAAAACCTTCAATCCCTTTATAAACACGAACTAGGAAATGACTGTCACTTTAAAGGTGTAGAACACATACCAAGAATAACTCACATTTCCTTAGTGCTTTGGGATTGTGCTTTCATTACCTCAATCCTATAAGGTAGGCTGTGTAGACCTTATTATCCTCATTTTGCAGATGAAGAAACTGAGGCTCAGAGATGTTAACTGCTTTGTCCATGGTCATACAGCTGATCATAACGGATCACAACCCATTTATTTGTCATAGATTTATAGCTAGAGTTAAATAGTGTTAGATCTTAGATTTGAATCCAAGCTTTCTAACTTCAGGTCCTGTGTCCCCCTTCCCACCTGGGAAGAGACAGAATCTCCTATTGAAGAGCCCAAAAGGAGACTTTTGATGCTTTTTGGACCCTTTCCTCCTTTAACCTGGGGGTCAGGATTAATATGAGGTGGGTTTGTTCCAATGGAGAAAAAAAACTTTTGGATGCCTGCCTGTTAGGGTTTTTCTCCCCATTTCTCAGGGCCAATGAGAAGTTATTTGGGATCCAATTTCTACTCCTTCTTTCTGTGTGGCTCACCTATCCTTCTGCAGAGTTGTCCATGTGGTGTGGGGGACAGTAAGAATCTGCATCTCCAAGGAGGAGCTATGGGACATCATGGCCCCACCAGACACCTCCATCTTTACCCCTGCAAAGACATCCACATCAGTATGCAGTTGCTCATCCACTTTTTCAGAGAAGTTAAAGGGTCCTTTACAGCTCAGTTCTGGATGAGAGAGAAAAACAGAGCCATGAGATTATACTAAGAGCCAGTAAGTCATCAAATAAGTGGCAGAGTGGGCATGACCAAGGTTTGGGCCAGCCTTATGATAAATTGGAAAGTAGATGATGTTTAGACCATAGGTTTAGGGAATCATACCTTTATAGTGGGTAGGGAAATTAGCATGTTATCTAACTCGTTCATACTACAGAAAGGGAAGCGGTAGCTCAAGAGATGAAGTGACTTGTCCAGGGTCATCCAAGATGTAAATGTATCTTTCACTTA
Source organism: Notamacropus eugenii (assembly GCF_028372415.1). NCBI lineage: Eukaryota > Metazoa > Chordata > Mammalia > Diprotodontia > Macropodidae > Notamacropus > Notamacropus eugenii. The sequence goes on from NC_092875.1 coordinate 112,685,133, forward strand.
TTCATCATGTGATTTGGGCCAGGCCATTTCGTACTCCATGCCTGGAATGCATTCTGTTCTTCATCTCATAGACATCTTTCGAAGTTACTTTCTTCGTTTAAGGCCCAACTTTTGGCTCACATCCTGTAAAGGCACTTCCATCTCCCCTTTTTGCCACCACTTCATCAAGCTAGAGAGCATAGATTCGGAATGTCTGAGTTGGAGTGGATCCCATTTGTGATTGAATACGCCCCTCTACAACATCTCCAATCCCTGTCATTTAGCCTCTGATTGAAGCCTTCCTGTGATGGGTAACTCAGTATCAATCAAGCCATCCCTAAACAACCATTCATTAAGAGACTGCTATGGTGCTGGGTGCTAAGGATACATCTCAGGTGGAAAAAATGAGGCTATCTCTCTTTTCGCAGCATATTTTTTTATATCCCTAGTGCCTAGGACAGTGAACTGCAAATGTGTAAATGCATGTTTGTTTCATTAAACTTAAATTGTAGTGATGTATGTTTCCTTTTCATTAGTGCATAAATTCGTTGAGATCAGGGACAGTGTGCTATCTCTGTTTGTATCCTCAGCACCAAGCATGGGACCTCTCATAATAAATAAGCCCCTAAATAAATGTATGTATCTTCAATTGAATTGAAGTCAATTGAATTGAATCTATTTCTCTTTCTCTCTTATCCAACTTATCAAGACCTCCTCTTGACTGAAATGGCTTTGATATAATGATGGAAAATGCAGGATAAATTTTATGATAATTATTTGTTCATTATATATTTATTATTAATAATAATAGCTAGCATTTGTATAACATCAGCTCTATGCCAAGGAACAGCAAGGTGGCATAATAGATAGAGAACCAGACCTGAAGTCAGGAATACTCATCTTCCTGAGTTCAAATCTGGCCTTGGACACTCACTAGCTGTGTGACCCTGGGGCAAGTCCATTAACTCTGTTTGCCTCAGTTTCTTCATCTATGAAATGACCTGGAGAAGAAAGAGAAAACTACTGTAACATCTTTACCAAGAAAACCCCAAAATGGGGTTGCAAAGAGTCAAACACAAATGAAAAATGATTCTATACCAGGCACTGTGTTGAATGTCTCACAAGTATTACCTCATTTTATGCTCACAATAACCCTATGAGGTAGGTGCAATTATTACCCTCTTTTTACAGTAAAGGAAACTTAAGCAAACAGAGATTCTAAGTCTGAGGATTAAGTGACATGTCTGAGACTGGATTTGAACTCAGGTCTTTCTGACTTCAGGTCTAGTGCTCCATCCACTTTTCCACCAAGCTGTTTAAGCATCTATTATGTACAGAGAATCAATCTACAGGCTGGGGAGGGACACTACATAAATGTGTTATTCCATTTCACAGTATTTGAACTGAGGGCAATGAACTCAAGGAAATGGGGAAATCTGAGATGTCAACAACAGGCCAATGAGGAAATTCTTTTGGGAAAGACCTTGAGAGTGAGCCCTAATGTGGACATTATGTGTGTTTGTAGTTCGGAACCTCTTGCATGCACTGCCAGGCACACTTGCAGTTACCCTTTGTGGTTTACCTCCTCCCTCTGTCCCATCTGCCAGACAAACTGTACCTGGGTCTGTGGAACTTGGCTCCAGAATATCCATGAGTGAGAAATCAGTGGGAATTGGAGGCTTTTCCCAAAATAAGGTAAAGATGTTCTTTGTCTTCTTCCTCAACAGACAGAAAGGACGGAATTGGGTAGAGCTGTGGAAGCTGGTGACAGGTTTCAGCTGCTTCTGACCCAACTCTTTGACCACATTCTTGGCTTCTCGCTCAAATAAGGAGAACATGCTCCTAGGGGGACAAAGGAGAAAGGAACATTAATTCCTCCTCTCTTCCATTCTTACAGCTCACCTGACACCTCTCTTCTGTGAGGACTGAGGGTCCACATCAAGCAGGAGTGAGCATGATCCAGGGTTCAGCATAGAAATCAACTGGTCTTATGAATTATTTTATTTCACAGAATCAGAGAATGCTAAAACTGTATGGCAGCTTATTTGGTAGATGAGGAGACTAGAGTCTGGAGAAGGGCAGACACTTGACTGTAGTTGTTCTTGGTCATCTTTGGTTCTCAAAGAAGACCAATGGGATCATGAGGGTGATATCTTGACTTCCATATTCTTCCTTTGTTGCCAAAGAAGACCATGCCATCAGAAAAATGATGACTTGACTTGCACTTGACTTTGTTTTGAGAGAGGGAGGGCTATTCAAGGTCACCAGCCTCACTTTCTTCTCCTGAGCCATCTGGATCCAATGACCAGATATTCATTAGGATGATTAGAGATGACCCAGGACAGAGGAATAAGGTAAAAGGGACTTGCTAAGATCCAACAGCTGAGTGTCAGGGTTGCGATAGAACCTAGGCATATAGACTCCCAAGCCTAATATTCTTTCCTTATAATCTGCTGCCTCTCCACTAAGCCTAACTGTAATTGTCATTTATATTTCCTTATATTGTGGAACAGTAACCAACATTTATACAGCACTTTGGTGTTTAGAAATCATTTTTATGTGCAGTATCTCATTTAAGTCTCAATAATAATCATGTGATGTTGGTACAAGTTCACATTTTACTGATGAGGAAAAAGAGATAAAAGTGTTTTGTCCTTTGTTGTATATACTAGAGAATATTGGGATAGTGGAGTGGGCCCAAAGTCAGGAAGACCTGAATTCAAACCCAGCTTCTGATACATATTGGCTGTATGACTCTGGGAATCTTGCTGAAGTTCTCAAAACTTTAGACCAGAGATGTTTCTGCCAGTCAGTTGTGGCCAACAATACCACTGAGAGAGACAGTTCAACCAGATTAAAAAGTAATTAGTAAATACTTCACAAAATAAATAAATATATGATAAAACATAAATAAGGTCAATTCATGGTTTTCTAAAACAATGTATAGCCCCCAGGGATCATAATCTTTTTGTTCGATGTTGTTGCCCTAGGTCATTCTCTCTCAGACTTTAGTTGCAGGGAGGGTGCTCAGTTGAATTAGTAGAGGGAGTTTCCTCACCTAGGGGATGGTTTGTTATACTAACGAAAAACAGGTTTAGACCTTGTCCCTATTCCACATAAAGAATACATTTCAGAAAAGAATTTTGGTTTCAGACTTTCTTGACTCTAAAACCCATCAGAGTTTAGGCATCTAAGTTCTCATAATGCCAGGTCTGGAGTCAGGAAGACTCATCTTCCTGAGTTCAAGTCCGACCTCAGACACTTAGCTATGTGACCCTGAGCAAGTTAGTTCACCCTGTTTGCCTCAGTTTCCTCATCTGTAAAATGAGCTGGAGAAGGAAATGGCAAAGTACTCCAGTACCTTTGCCAAAAAACCTCAATTGGAGTCCATAAGAGTTGGACATGACTGAAAATGACCAAACAGAAAAAACATCAGAACTTTGAGTATAGCTAATTCTAAGCCATCCATATGAATCACTTGCCAAGAATCTCTTTATTTTGAGAAGAGATTCTAGGAAACAGAAGTTTTCCTTACATCAAATGAAAATCTTCATTTACTACTTTCAGCCCATTGATCCTAATTGTGTCCTTATTCCTCTTATCCAAGAAAATTGTTCAAATACTCCAACCTTCTATTATGGAATTCAGGGGAGAGAGCCACCGATTTGGAGTAATAGGACCTTGCTCTGGTCCTCCAACTCCAACTGTAATTTACTAGATATATAACTTCTGGGTCTTAAGCAACCTGTGTTGGAATCAGAGGATTTAAAGCTGGAAGGGAACTTACAGTGTATGATGTGACACATGAATAAAATTAGGCCCAGTGAGGTCAAAAGCCTTGGCTAAGGTCAGCAGGTAGCAAGTTACAGATGCTGGAATGGAAACCAGTTGCTCTCAGTCTAAACCGGGGGCTCTTTCCACTTCACTACCTTGCCTGTCTACTGCATTATTAAATGCCAAAAGATAAGAGCCAGGAACTCCCTTAGAGTAACTTTAGGAGATGAATAGTAAGTGGGACCTTAGGTGTCAGTATTCACAAAAAAATTCAAGATTTCATAGCTAGGCAACTGGAGGACTCTCCTCCTTCATCCCCTTCCCCTATTCCCAAGAAGGGCCCCATCAGTTCATGCATTGCTCAGGGGCCCTAGTGGCTTAATGCCAGCTCTAAAGGTCTCCCTGTTCCTCAGTCACTTCTAGAAGCAGCTCACCTGAGTAGTGAGGAAGTCCTTGTCCTGTAGAGGGGTGTACTGTTTGGAGGTAGAGTTCAGCCTCTGTAAGTTTTTTCAGTACTGAGGTCACTGGAAAGACAGAGCTCAGACTAACTTGGAACTACTTGGCTTGGTCTCCAGTCCTGTTCCTGAAGGGAGGTGTGGTTGTTTTACTAGATACTTCAGCCTTTTTCTTCTTCTCGAGCCTAAATAAACCATCTTTCTGGCCAATCACTGTAGAGTCAGAGGAAGTTGGAGGGAGGATAACCATGGAAAGTCAACAAGTAGTTTTTAAAAGCTTATGTCATGCCAGGAGCTGTCATAAACATCTGAGATACAGAGGTAGAACAGAAAAAAAATCTTGACTCCCCAGGAACTCATTTTCAAATGGGGGACAGATAGCAGGTAGATAGCTAGGTACGTACAAGATATGTACAGAATTATTGTTTGTCCTTCATTCTTGAAGGGAGGTGATGCCTTGATTCGCAAGTGAACTGAATTTAAGTGAGGGAGGGCTGTGCAGAGTCACCAGCCTCACTCTCTCCTCTGGAGTCATCTGTGTCCACTGGCAAGATATAGATCAGGATGACTGGAGATGGCCCCAGATGCAGTGGGAGACCTTGGCCTTTTTAAGCTAAGGTCTTTCCCAGGTCTCATTTTGACTGAGGAAATGTTCATTCAATGATTAAAGCAAGGTAAGAAATAAGGCAAAGAATGTCTTCTTTTACCTAATAAAAAAACAAAAACAAAAAATCAATCTGGGAAGGGAAGACTCTCAGGGTGCCTGGCCAAAACAGAAACAATTGTTATTTACACTCAAATACAGAATAGATGGAAGGAAGTCTGAGAGAGGAAGACATGACTAGTTAGGGTGAGTGGGAAGGGGTAACAGATGTGTTGGGAAAGGTCTCCAACAGAAGGTGGCATTTCATCTGAGTCTTAAAGAAAGCCAGGAAAAGTAAGAGGTACAAGTGAGAAGGAACATTTTAGGCATGGAAATGCAGAAGAATGGGCAAAGGAGATAAAATATCAAATTTGAGGAAATAAAAATAGGCTGCTGTAGCTGGATCTTATAGGGCAGCTAGGTAGTGCAATGGATAGACTGTTAATCCTAGAGTCAGGGAGATTAGAGTTTAATCTTGATCAGACACTTACTAGCAAGTTGCTTAACCCTGTATGCCTCAGTTTATCATCTGTAAAATGATCTGCAGAAGAAAATAGCAAATCACTCCAGTACCTTTGCCACCTCCCCCCAAAAAAAGTCAAATGAAGTTATGAAGAGTCAGACAACTGAAAAACCAACTAACTGACAGAAGGAAGTCACTGGAGCTCATTGAACATGAAGGTAACATGGTCAGATGTGTGTTTTAGGAAAATCACCTTGGCTTTTTGTTTTTAAGGACTGAGCATGTTTACAGGCATCAGCAATGTTATTATTAAGGAAAGACTAAAGATTGGTGAGAGTAAGGATGATGCTGGGAACTATTTACTGGATATGAGATCAAGGACACAGAGAGAAAGATTGGTCTTGGCAAAGAGAAAGGCTACTTTTTCATCAGAGACCCAAGTGAGAGAGAAGTTATTGGGGGATGTTTGAGTTGCATGAGATGTGGAGGAGTGGATAAGAGGAGTTTTCAATGAATGATCTCAATTTTCTTCAGTGAAGTATGAGGCAAATTTAGATTGTCTAGAATAAATTAAAAAATAATCACTAACTTTATATTCATTTTAAATTTTGAGTTCCAAATTCTCTCCTTCCCTCCAGCTCCTTCCCATCCATTGGGAATATGATACCCATTATACATGTGAAGTCATGAAAAACATATTTCCATATTAGTCATATTGCTAAAAAATGCAAGAAAAATTAAGAAAGTGAAAAATATGCTTCAATCTGTACTCAGAGTTCATTAATTCTTTTTCTAAAAGTGGATAGCATTTTTCATCATGAGTCCTTTGGAAATATTATGGACTATTGTATTGATCAGAGTAGTTTTGTCTTTCACGGTTCATTATCATTACAATACTGCTTTTACTATGTACAATGTTCTGGTTCTGTTATGGTTATTTACTTCTGTATATTGTGTACCTGATCTATTCCACTGATTAACTGTTCTGTTCCTTAGCCAGTACCAGATTATTTTCATGATTATCACTTTGTAATGTAGTTTGAAATCTACTACTGCTAGGCTGCCTTACTTAATTTTATTTTCTCATTGATTTTCTTGATATTCTCGACTATTAATTCTTCTAGATGAATTTTGCTGATGAATTTTTTTCTAGCTCTATAAAATAACTTCTTTGGCAATTGATGGATATAGTGCTGAAAAAGTAACTTAATTTAGGTAGAATTGTCACTTTTATTATATTGACTTGGCCTACCCATGAACAATTAATATTTCTCCAATTGTTTCTGTCTGTGTGTACATGCGTATGTGTATGTGAAAAGTGTTTTGTAATTGTGTTCATATAGTTTTTATGTGTCTCTCCATAGGTAGACTCTCAAATATTTAATATTGTCTTTGGCTATTTTAAATGGAATTTCTGTAATGTACCTAGCATAAATTAATAATGCATAGAATCTGCATAATTTCTTAATTTTTATTAGCACTATTCAGTAAGATGAGAACAAGATTAAAGAAGGCAGATAATAAAAGTAATCCAGTGTTGGAGTTTGACAAATTGTGATCTCCTAAAGGACAAGGGAGCAAGGGATTCAAGAACAGAGAACAGTGCAGATTTGAACTGGTTCATTAATGAGTGAAGAATTGGAAGGGAGGAGAGTGTAGCTAGAGCAGGGTTGATGCCCTGCAATAGAGGGATTGAAGGTCATATTGAGAATAAAGAGGAATTAGGCATAGTTAGAGATAGAAAGGTAAGATTATGATCAAATATGGTGAGAGAGAGAGAGAGAGAGAGAGAGAGAGAGAGAGAGAGAGAGAGAGAGAGAGAGAGAGAGAGAGAGAGAGAGAGAGAGAAAGAGAGAGAGGGAGAAGCAGAGAGAGAGACACACACACACACACAGAGGACACTAAGGTCAGGAGTTGACAGCTTAATAACTAACTAAGCTGGACTTGGAAGGAAGTTCAAGGACCTTCTAGGAGAAAGAGGTGAGGAAAGACTTCATTCCACTATAAGTCATTTGGATACTTTGATGGAGCTTATCCACGTGGGTCTTTCTTCCACTGGTATGGATTCTACTTAACCTGTTCCCAGTTTCCTATCCTTTGCAAATCTTATTGATAATCTTTCATAATCCTTACTTATGTGTTCTATAGAATGGACTAGAGACACCCCCACTGGGTCCATGATTACCAACTGCTGGACCACAGATCTCTGGGATTCGGGATGTTATTACAAGCAATCTTAAAATCCTCATGTGCACACCAAGATGTCATTTTGGTCTTTATCTTTACTAACCTCCTTTCCTTAATAATATTAATAATAATTAACATTTATATAACACTTCCAATGTGCTAGGCACTTTGCTAAGAACTTGACAGTATCTCATTTGATTCTCACAAAAACTTTGTGAGGTTAGGTGCTATTATTATCCTCATTTGACAGTTGAGGAAACTGAGGCAAACAGAAGTTAAATGACTTGCCCATGGTAATAGCTGGTAAGTGTCTGAAGCTGAGTTTGAATTCCAATCTTTCTGACTCCAGGCCCAGCATTCTGATCTACATACCTGAAAAGACCTTAACGTTGCACTAGAATTCTCAGGAATCACAGAAAGTGCAGAATTTCCTAACTAAGATACTGAAGGATACCCTTCCTTCCCATCCAATTTTCAAGCCATTAATTCATGTACTGGTGAGGGCCTCCAGTGTGTTAGTGCCAGCTCGGAAGGCCCCTGCCCAGTTCTCAGTCACCAAGCAGCAGCTCACCTGAAAAGGGAGGGTGTCTTGGTCCTGAAGAGGGCTGAACTGTATGGAATTAGAGTTCTGACTCTGGATTTTCCAGTATAGAGGGCAGGTTGAAGAGATTATTCAAAGCCCAACCAATTGTGAAACTGCTCTGATTAACCTGTATCTTCTCTCTTGGGTGATGAAGGGAATGTTTCCATATGTGTTTTTTTTGTATCTCTGTTCTACTCCAAGGCTAAAAAGGTCATTTCTGATGAATAGTTATAGGCCTAGGCCTTAGGGGAAGGAAAAGGAAGGACTGGGGCAGAGAAGAGGAGAGAAGCCAACTCCTTTCCCTTTACATTTTGTAGAAGTACAGAATGTAAGAGCTGGAAGGGGCTGATTTTTTCCTACTCCTTATAGAGGAGGAAAATGAAGTAGAAACTTAACCAAGGTCACCCAGGTAACTGGCGGCAGGGGCAGCTTCAGAACCCTCCTCTCTTAAATACTTTGCACTGTAATGCCCATTTTCCAACTTTATCCAATTATCCTCATCCCCTCACCAATTAATTTTTGTTTGATTTTCACATTTTATGAAGCTTACAAGCTTGCATGCCTTCTACTTCCTGTTTTAATAGCAAGACTTTCCCTCTTCCCTTTTACCTCTGTATGAGGTTTATTTCCCTCTAGTCTCTGTCCAGTGAAGGATTACTTAGAGTGATCCTACTTGTCCAACTCCCTCTATAGCCCAGGATATTCCATTTTGGTATGGTGGGTCTAGTTCGACCTTATTCGCTCTTCCACCATCAACAATGTTTGTTCCTCATCAACTCCCCTCTCAAGCATCTCACAGCACTTCCCTCTCAAGTCTCTCATAGTCCTTTCCTCTCTCTATCTTCTCAGCTGATGGCAGCTGTCTCATCATTTCCCAGCTGCAGAACATCATCCTGCCCCCTCATTCATGATACCCTCTCACCCTCCTGATCCCTCTTTCCCACCTTCTCAGTTTCTTTTTTATGTATTGTCTCCTCCATTACATTGTGAACTCCTTGAGTGCAGAAACTGGTTTTAGTAAATTTTTTCCCTTTCTTTTTATCCCTAGCACTTAGAACAATCAACTAGAATTTAGCACTAGAACATAGAAGGTGCTTAATCAATATTTATGGATGAGCTGGTGGATGGACTTGCCGCTCCATAAGTTTGAATTGACTGCTTTTGGCGGAGCCAAGATGGTGGAGTAGAAAGACGCACATACACATAGCTCTGAACCCACAGCCCGTAGAACATCTGTAAAAAAGAACTCCTGGTGAATTCTGGAGCAGCAGAGGCCACAGAACGTTGGAGCAGAGGAGATTTCTGTTTCAGAGAGCCCTGCAAACCTCTCTCAAAATCTCCGTCGCGCTGCCCATCTGAGCCCAGCCCTGCTATGGCCACGTGGCACTGAGAGGAGCAGATCCGAGCAGGATTCAGGGACGGGATCACCAGCGGCCACGTGGGTCCCTCCATCCACAGGTGATGGGAGTTGGTGAGAGGGTCTCTTTGGTAGGTCGAGAGGGGAGTGGGGTGCCCCCATAACTCAGGCCCCCTCGGGAGGCAGCAGCAGAGGCGGGAGCAGACTGGAGCTCCGCAAGCAGGCAGGAGCCAGGATCCATTGTTGAAGGTCTCTGCATAAACCCCCTGAGGGAACTGAGCCCCATGAGGCGGCCCTGCCCTGACCTGAGCACCTGAACTTAATCTCACACTGACTAGCAGCCCTGCCCCCACCCAAAGCCCTGAGGCTGGGAAGCACCATTTGACTCTCAGACCCCAAGTGCTGGCTGGGAGGATCCAGAGGACAAGTGGGTGTGAAGAGAATATTCAGAAGTCAAGTCACTGGCTGGGAAAATGCCCAGAAAAGGGAAAAGAAATAAGACTATAGAAGGTTACTTTCTTGGTGAACAGGCATTTCCTCCCTTCCTTTCTGATGAGGAAGAACAATGCTTACCATCAGGGAAAGACACAGAAGTCAAGGCTTCTGTATCCCAGCCCACTCAATGGACTCAGGCCATGGAAGAGCTCAAAAAGGATTTTGAAAATCAAGTTAGAGAGGTGGAGGAAAAGCTGGGAAGAGAAATGAGAGATATGCAGTCAAAGCATGAACAGCAGGTCAGCACCCTGCTAAAGGAGACCCAAAAAAATGCTGAAGAAAATAACATCTTGAAAAATAGGCTAACTCAATTGGCAAAAGAGGTTCAAAAAGCCAATGAGGAGAAGAATGCTTTCAAAAGCAGAATTAGCCAAATGGAAAAGGAGGTTCAAAAGCTCACTGAAGAAAATAGTTCTTTCAAAATTAGAATGGAACAGATGGAGGCTAATGACTTTATGAGAAACCAAGAAATCACAAAACAAAAGCAAAAGAATGAAAAAATAGAAGATAATGTGAAATATCTCACTGGAAAAACAACTGACCTGGAAAATAGATCCAGGAGAGACAATTTAAAAATTATGGGACTACCTGAAAGCCTTGATCAAAAAAAGAGCCTAGACATCATCTTTCATGAAAGTATAAAGGAAAACTGCCCTGAGATTCTAGAACCAGGGAGCAAAATAAATATTGAACGAATCCCCTGATCACCTCCTGAAAGAGATCCAAAGAGAGAAACTCCTAGGAACATTGTGGCTAAATTCCAGAGTTCCCAGGTCAAGGAGAAAATATTGCAAGCAGCTAGAAAGAAACAATTCAAGTATTGTGGAAATACAATCAGAATAACACAAGATCTAGCAGCTTCTACATTAAGGGATCGAAGGGCGTGGAATAGGATATTCCAGAAGTCAAAGGAACTAGGACTAAAACCAAGAATCACTTAGCCAGCAAAACTGAGTATAATACTTCAGGGGAAAAATTGGTCTTTCAATGAAATAGAGGACTTTCAAGCACTCTTGATGAAAAGACCAGAGCTGAAAAGAAAATTTGACTTTCAAACACAAGAATGAAGAGAAGCATGAAAAGGTGAACAGCAAAGAGAAGTCATAAGGGACTTACTAAAGTTGAACTGTTTACATTCCTACATGGAAAGACAATATTTGTAACTCTTGAAACTATTCAATATCTGGGTACTGGGTGGGATTACACACACACACACATGCACATGCGCACACACATAGAGACAGAGTGCACAGAGTGAATTGAAGAGGATGGGATCATATCTTAAAAAAAATGAAATCAAGCAGTGAGAGAGAAATATATTGGGAGGAGAAAGGGAGAAATGGAATGGGGCAAATTATCTCTCATAAAAGAGGCAAGCAAAACACTTATTAGTGGAGGGATAAAGAGGGGAGGTGAGAGAAAAACATGAAATTTACTCTCATCACATTTCACTAAAGGAAGGAATAAAATGCACACTCATTTTGGTATGAAAACCTATCTTACAATACAGGAAAGTGGGGGAGAAGGGGATAAGCAGGGTGGGGGGATGATGGAAGGGAGGGCATGGGAAGGATGGAGCAATTTGAGGTCGACACTCATGGGGAGGGACAGGATCAAAAGAGAGAATAGAAGTAATGGGGGACAGGATAGGATGGAGAGAAATATAGTTAGTCTTATACAACACGACTATTGTGGAAGTCATTTGCAAAACTACACAGATTTGGCCTATATTGAATTGCCTGCCTTCCAAAGGGAATGGGTGGGGAGGGAGGGAGGTAAAGAAGTTGGAACTCAAAGTTTTAGGAACAACTGTTGAGTACTGTTCTTGCCACTAGGAGATAAGAAATACAGGTAAAGGGGTATAGAAAGTTATCTGGCCCTACAGGACAAAAGAGAAGATGGGGACAAGGGCAGAGAGGGATGGTAGAAGAGAGAGCAGATTGGTGATAGGGGCAATTAGAATGCTTGGTGTTTCAGGGGGAGGGAGGGGACAAAAGGGGAGAAAATTTGGAACCCAAAATTTTGTTAAAATGAATGTTAAAAGTTAAATAAAAAATAAAAAAAAATAAATTGACTGCTTTCCTAGGCACATGCTCCCTTGTACATTTGGACTGTCTTTTAAAGTAGGGAAATGATTCTGCTGCAGAAATTCATCATTAGTATGTGTTTTGTGCTGTTTCAGTTGTCTCACTGACAACCTCCCCCAGTATCTTCTGGTGGAATGGAAATGATCCTGGCTTCTGTAAACCTAGGTCAGTGAAAGACAAACAATGGAGAATCCTAAGTAGCTAGAAAGGTGGAGGAAAGAACCAGTTTAATGAAAGCTTGGCAAGATATCTTGATAAGCAAAGTCATCCCATGAGTATATAAGGACAAAAATAGGAGGAAAATAAATAGAAGAAAAATGGGAAAGATTTATGAAATATTTTACAAACTGCTTTCACTGTCAGGGACTGTGGAACCACCACATGTGGGTGCTAATTTCACAGTTACCGATGAGCTTATAGGAAAGGATGTTGTGAGGCTCAAGCGAGAAAATGAATATAAAGCACTTCTCCAACTTCAAAGCACTGTGTAAATCAGGACTCAAGTTTGGTGACAATTTCATTACCAGAGCCTTCTGCAGCACTCCTGCTGAGCTAAAGCAATGTTTATAGAGAAAAATAGAGGTGTGTTGGTCAATGTTTGGCAATCAGAGTTTTTTGGGCAGGGGAGAGGTATGCACACTCACTTATGAGTTTAATCTTCTTTATTAACACTTTCTTAAGTCTGGACAGCCACAAAAAATAAATTAATCCCTGATTTGTATTTAATTGCAAAGGTGCAAATGTTCACACTGAAAATTTAACAATTGTCTAGCAAGCTCATTAGAACTGGTTCCAAAATACCTCTGTTAATAGGGAAAGTAGAAATGGCAATAAAGAGAAAAGACAGGAAAGGCATTGTTACAGGCTCAAGTTTATGTAAAGGAGATCCATGTTGGAGGCAATGAGATTGTGTGACTGTTCAATACATATGGTGTGTAAAGGAAGGAGAGACACCGAAGATGGGGGAAAATAATCTCAGACCTTGTCACTTCTTTCCCCTGTCCCCCTACCTGTCACTCCCCCAAGATGGAGAGAGCATTAATGCCTACTAACATATAGCTGCTCTCCCATAGCTGCTCTCTCCAATACATCTAATAGAGGAGTCAGCTATATTTGAATTAAAAACACCTTAATGAAAGTAGTAATAGTGAACAAACAGACTTTTGAAAGGGCTGTTTAATAATGGACCACATATTTCTCATTGCACAATCAATCAAAAGATGTAGAGAAGGTAAAATTCTACTCTGGTGACTTTCTGTTGATTATGAAATAATACTTGATTCAATGGGCCAAAATGCTATCTTAGATGCTGTTTTTTCAATAAGTTATCTTTTGATACATCAAAATCATTAAATATTCATTGGTGGATTTAATGACAGAAATAACCTTGTTCAATGCTCTTCTGATCATAATCCTTAGGCAAGTCCTAAAATAGAGACATGCACTTGTGAAAAATGCTTGCCACTGTGATATACAGACCAGTTAAAGAGGGATTTCCTGTGGGTGATAAAGCTCTCCAAATCCTCCTGTTTGAGCATGACAGGTCTTAGAAAAACATCCTGGAAAAGATCTCTGATCTTTTAAAGAGCTCAACCTGACGATCTATACAGCAATGACTAAGTGGATGCATGAATAAACTATAGAGCTTGTCCATATGTATGTTTGGTTATATATGGTGTATACATACGTATATATATATATATATATGTATATATATATATATATATACGTATATATACATATACATACATACATATATACATTATATATATATACATACGGTATATATGTTTGGTGAAGACAGTGAAAATGGATTATTAGTTGGGTCCAAAGCTGAAGAAAATGAGGAGAACAGGCTGGGTTGTCTTTAGGAAAATTCAAAACTCCTTTCCTGACCTTAAGCTTCCTATGAAATCAATAAAATAACTTTCTAAAAGTGTTCTTAAATGGCAATAAAATGTGGAACGTAACAGTCTCTGAAATTTTTTAAAGAAATTCCACAGAAAAGGAAACAGAAATGTATATAGTGGGTGAGGAGGGTCAGGTTGTGATGCGACAGAATGTTTCAAAGAATTTCAAAGATTCAGACCAACTCCAGGATTTATTGTGGATTTGAGCTTCCCACTCTGGTGAGTGGCTAAGTTCCTTAGAAGAAGTTGTAATTTCAGTAAGTTAAGACAGACAATTTTATAGAGTACATGAGGTTAATCACACAATAAAAATTTATGTAGAATATAGGAATATGAATGATATTAGAAAGTCAGGAAGGGTTTGCTAAGTAATTAGATAATAGGGAAGGGGTTCCCTTCCATGGTTTAGTGATCAAACATCCTAGTCATGCCTCTTTCTGATTGGCTAGCTATTGTGGTCCTGTCTGGTCAAGATGGATAGTTAGGTATTGTGGTCCTGTCTTGGGCTAAATGAGTGATGTGATTGTGGTTGGGTACAAGAACACACCTGTTCAAATATGTGGATTGGGTCTGGGGTCAGTATGTTCAGTGTGACCCATAAGAAGTTAGAATATTGGGGCTGGGCAGCTTTAGGATTTCATCAGTGGATGCAGCCAGGCTGTAGCAGAAGAAATGAGACTGAAGAAGAATGGAAATCAAAGATCTCAAGAAGCAATTGCATGATAAGAAAAGACAGACCGGTTATGTGGCAAGGGTGAGGAGTGGTATGTGGACAGATAGAGTGATCTACTGTTATTCTCATTATTTCGGGAAAAAGAAAGGTGTGACTTCCTGATGCTGGGTGGGCCTCCTGAGGTGAGCTGATGAAAAGACATGGACAGGAGTCTCATGAAATAGATAGATTTGGATAGATTTGATCTGGGTCATCAGGGGAACATCCAATTTGATGAAATAGAGCCATTTTAATATCGGGGTGAGAAAAAAAGTCCTATGAATGAATGGATGAAAAAGTATTTATTAAATGTTTATTATGCTCCAAGCTCTATAATAAGTGTTGTGAATATAAATGCAAAAGCGACGACAGTTTCTGCCCTCAAGGAGCACAAATAGGGAAGTAGTAGCCAGGGAAAGTAGTATTAGTTTGGGAGGTTAAAGAGATATTGAGCAGAAGGGTAGGGTAGGCAGTAGATCGACACAGTCTTTTTGTAGAAAGGATGTAATAGCATTGTTAGTTTCAATGTAGTTTCAAGATTGGAAACTAGGATGGGATGAATGAGTTGGAAAATGGAAAATAATTGTGTAGTAGCAAGATAGCTGGAGAGATGACAGCTAGGGAGTTGAGTGAATTGTGGCTGGAACAAGTTTAGGAATATGGGATGGGTCCCCGGGGCAGAATTTCTGAAGGTGAAAGAGTTAAGTCCTCTAGGAGACCAGTCTTTGGTCTAGGTGGCAAACAAGATGGCATAGTATAAGTGACTCGAGTTACAAACCTGAGTTCAAATCCTATCCAAAAATTAGGGTTAGCCATATCATTCTGGGCAAGTCACTTAATTGCTTTTAGCCTCGGTTTTCCTTATCTGTATAAAGGGGATAATAATAGCACCTACCTCACAGACTGTTATGAGGATACAATGAATAATATTTATAAAAGAAGCTTGTAAATGTTGAAGCACTATATAAATGTCATTATTATTATTTCACTACTACTACTACTACTACTACTACTACTACTACTACTACTACTATTACCTGAGAAGGAGATATCTAAATTAAAACATTCAGTATCTAAATTAAAACACCTAAATCATCCAAAAGTGAAATGGACAGCCTTAGGATGTGGTGGATTTTCTTTCCTTTGAGGTCTTTTGTTTTTTTGAAATCAGGAAAGCTTTTATTAATTGTACTTTCATTCCCCCTGAATGGACAGGTAGCTCTCAAGTAAGGCTATAGGAAGACTACAGTTTGTTTAGACCAATCCAATCTCCTTTATGCTGTTCCAAATTTTGGAGTCCATGTCATACCATTCTCTGACCATGTGACTTCATGTTCTCCTCTCTGATAGGCTCTCCCCAAAATAGTTCAAGTTTCTGACCTTTATTCTGACTGTGCTAGGTCACAACTCTGACCACTTAAAGCTGGAATGAGTTTTAACCCTGTGGAAACACAACACCTTCCTTGTTTTCCACAAACTCCACCCTTTTTTTCTTTATTAAAAATTTTTGTTTCCATACCTAAATCCAATTAATGCCTTTTCGTTTTCCTTCCCCTATGAATTCTTCCCTTCATCTATTTCCTTTTATATGAATATGGGAAGGGACCAAAATTGACCAATACATTGACAAATTACAAGGGGGCAGTCCTCTTTTATAAGTATAGATACAGAAACTCAAAAGAAAAAGGTAAGTCAATGAATTGTCCATTTAGAGGTTCCATTTCCTACAGCAGTCTGGGGAGGAACATCATCTAATACAGTTTTCTGGTCTGGATACTCATTCAAGCCATCTTCAGCACAGCATCTCAGCATTTTCTTCCCTTTATCTTCTTGTAGAAATCCAGCTGTCCACTCTCCTTCAAAACTGACCTTGATATAATTTTAGATTACCATTCCCAAGCTCCTTTGAGGTCTTTAAGCAAAAACTTAATGCATAATTGTTGTTCATGTTGAGGAGGACATTTTTTTTCAGGGAAAGATTGACTAAAAAGCCTCTGAGATCCTTCTTACTTTGAAATGATATGATCTTGTGAATGCTTAGTGAAAGAGATGGGAAAAACTGGCATAGGATCAGAAAGTGTGGATGTGCTTTTGGACAGAGGACCCACATCCACCAGGCTGCCAGTTCACTGGAGGGCAAGATTTCGGTTGCTGAAGAGAAAAGAAAAAATATGTATAAGCAGGACAAATGCCTATAATGCTATCTACACAAAGTAGATCTCTTTTTCTCCCTGTTCTCCCAAAAGAAATGATGCCTTGTTTCAACCCAGATAGATATTTGAAAATCTATTCAAGCAGTTTTTTGAAAAGTAGGACAAAGTTGTTCAAATACTTTTAATAATTACTTGTCATGATAAAAGCTAGTTGGGAAAAATGTCTTGTAAACTTCATTTCTGAGTGAGCCTTTGGGGAGGGACTTCTTAGGGACTGTTAAGATACAGTTTATACATAGGCCAAGATTCCAAATTGTCAAGGAGTAGTGAGGTTCAGTGGAAAGAGTATAGGTGTTGGAGTTTACTACTACTACTTCTACTACTACTGCTACTACCACCACCACCACCCAAGGCGCCACCATTGTTACCACTGCTAGTGTAGCTGCTACTATTACTACTATGACCAGCCGACATTTCTATGATGCTTACTATGTGCGAGGAACTGTACTAAATGCTACATAATTATTTTCTCATTCTCTCTTCACAACAAGCCTGGGAGGTAGGTGCTATTTTTATCTCCATTTTATAGATGAGGAAACTGAAGTAAACAGAGGTTAAGTAACTTGCCCAGGATTACATGGCTACTAAGTCCCTGAGGTCAGATTTGAAATTAGGACTTCCTGACCTCAAGCCTGCTGCTCTCTCTCTGTGTTGTAGGTAAGCTCTCTGCTTACCTACAACTACAAACCTGTATGACCTTGGGAAATTCATTTAACTTTTGTGATGTTTAAAAAAAATCAAGAGACATAATTTCTGGGTAATTTAATACTTTTTCCTAATAGTGCCAGCATTTTAATAAAAGGATGGTCATTTTGCTCTCTCTTTTAGACCAAAGACCCCCATGGTGGTGAGTTCACAATTTATTTGCCTTTGGAAGAGCAGGTGTTGCTGAGGGTGGCAATCACCTCTGATTAATAATGAGAGAATAAATGAGGACAGGTGGCTATATTACAACTAGGGTATTAGGGTAGGTAACTTCAATTACCCAGATCTTGGTCAACTATTCTCAACTTCCGTATCACCTGTCTAACAAAAGGGAGGATTCACATTTCCCCAGACCTATCTGCCCACACAAAAAGTAGCCATGCACCCATTAGCCTAGACTTTCTTTTATTGCCTGATTAGATCTCAGCCTTCCTGTTTGGGCTCTTTGGGCAAGTCATTTAGAAAGATTTCCAATGCTGATTGGTTTCTGGATGAGGAAGTAGAAAAGGTAAAAAACCTTGGTACTGATTCAACATTAATTATTGATACAAAAGAGAACCCTTTTGTCAAAGCTCTTTCAGCCTCAGGTTCCTTTTTAACTTAACGAAGAGGTAGGACTATATGATTTCTAACTTCCCAGCTCTAAATTCTGGGATGAAGTTTTAATTTGTCCAA
Source organism: Notamacropus eugenii (assembly GCF_028372415.1). NCBI lineage: Eukaryota > Metazoa > Chordata > Mammalia > Diprotodontia > Macropodidae > Notamacropus > Notamacropus eugenii. The sequence continues at coordinate 112,703,371 of NC_092875.1, forward strand.
TGGTCAGGATAACAAATACTTAAGCTTTTTATTTGTCTAAAGGTTGTTTCTGAACAGGTGATCCAGGTTCCTTTTGGATTCAGATTAATCTTGGTTCCTGGTCATAGCAACTTGGGAATGATTTCAAAGGTTCTTTTGGGGACTCAATTCGGTGAGCTCCTGCTACCAGTGCCTAAGTGTTGAGTGTTAAAGTGGCTAAGCCAGTCCCTACTTCTGAGTCATCCTTCATATTATTTGGCAAGATACAGGAAAGTGAGCTTTGCAACTGTTATGTGGTAATATCAGAAAACAACAGTAATAATCAATGCAAGTTTCTGAGATCCTTCAATCTTGTGGTTTTTGGGGGAGACATTTTCTTCTTATGTTTTTGAATTCAGAAATGGGTCACTTTTCAAGGAACATAATACTCAGTTTGAATACAGAAGGCTGGCATCCTGTGAGAACAGAATCAGGATGTAAGCAAAGCATTCTTTTCTAATAAGAACATATCATCTCCTTTATTACCTGGCCTGAAATCCACAGCCATGCAATTGGAGAAGGCTAATCCCCTAATTTTAGCTATAATCTCATCAAGGGATTCAGTGGCAGGAACTGTGCCACGAGTCTGGGCAAAGACTCATTTCTTTATAATCCTTTTAGTAATTCCATAGGATGGGAGTACTGCACATGCTTTCAAGTTTTGTCCCAGAGAGATACCTCTTTAACATCCAAAGAATGTTGATGGGAGTTGGAGAAGGTACCATAGTCTGGTTTAAGTACCTGATAAAGTAGGATCTGACCAGTTTGCAGGTAATCACAAGTAGGCACTATTACTACAAATCAAACAGGTATTTTTAAGGGTCAGACTAACATTAGTAATCGATGAGTAAGAAAAAAACATATAGGTGAATCAATACTGTGATGTTCACTAAGAAATGGTTAGTATACCGTTAAAATGATTGTGGCCTACTGGAACCCATCTGCTGTGAGCAGTAAACAAAAGAGGTCTTTTTAGACCATGCAGTAAAGGAGCTTTCTATGATGGAATCAGATAGTACCACTGAAATTGCTATGCTCTTATTCAAAGGAATTTAACCAGATTATAACATCACTAGTCAGTGTGTTTCCTTTAAAGCAAAGACATATATAGATTTAGAAGTGCCTGTGGTACAGGTATCATTAGCATAGAACTTTCCAAGAAATCAGAAATATGATGAACACATCCAGCACACAGAAATATTCAAGTCTTTAGCCAACTGATCTGATAAATGGAGATATGTGTTTTTATAATCACAGGCAACCTTCTTGTCCAGGATGGCAATCCTGTCTTATTCTGATAACATATATTATTTTTAGGGCAAAATTTAAAGGGACAAAGGGCCCTTAAAGGGGCAAAAGCCCACCTTGGGCTTCTAGACAAGTTCAGGCTTGAGGAGGAATGGCAGGGAGGGGGGATGGGGGGATGCCTAGGAATGTTTGGTGGGCCTGACCTTCACTTTCATTTGGGTGCCATCTGAGAGCCTGGCCCAGAGGCAACTCAAGCCTTGTGCTGCCCCACCCACTGAGAAGCCTCTCTCCAGCCTCTCCAGAGCTGAATTGGTCATTATTAAAACTAAGTTCCACAGAGTGGACTAAAAAGCATTTGTTTAGGGTCCAAGAGGAAGTCTGTACCATTGAAGGGAGAAATAGTCCTATCCTACAACCAAAGGGACAAAAATCATAGAATCATAGAATTTCAGGGCTGGAAAGACCCTTAGAGATCATCTTATCTAGTAGTCCCCAAACTTATAAAAAATTTGTATGTTTCTATCAGTAAAAAAATTCTTGAGCATATCCTACTATGTATTTGTTAATGAATAATATAAATATACTACAGTATTAATAATCTTATATGGTGTAAAATAGACACAAAAAATATATTTAAAAAGATAAAATAGATATTTTTTAAAAATGATACTTGTGACCTCTTTTGTTATCTCATTGAGAATGATAGGATAGGATATGCTCAATTATTTTTGAAACTATTGGTTGAAAATTTTGTGATATAGGGATTTAAAGACGTTCTAAGTTGAGTTTATTTTGCTACTTTATCTTAATGGTTGTCTAAGCTTGGTTGTCAAAGCTGAAAGGCAACTCAGAAAGATAAACAACCCATTGTTGGCTGTGCTTCCAAAGTCATGTTGTTTATTTTAAATGTCGAGCCACTAATTATTCAAAAGTTCTTGTTGAAATTTCCTTCCTGCTGTCAATCAATTGCTGTTGCAAACTAATTAGGAGTTGCATTATATTTTTAACAATTAAGGTATGTTTCATTTGGAATATTTTTAGACAGGCTAAAAATTGTTTCTAAGTTTTTGAAATGCGAAGGTATAATTTTTTTTTAAAAAAAGTGGTACACCTACATTGCTTTTGGTAGTGCAAAGAGGAGAGTAAGGGTTTAGCAGAAGAGTTTGGGTCAATGGGATCAAATGATGCAGATGGATCAGAGACTGATAAAGAGCTATCAGATCTGTCAATTCAGATATCATTGGTAGCTTTGAAGAAAGCAATTGCATACAAATGAACAGCCCTAAAGATAGGTAAGAGGTTGAATTTGGGAGACTGGAGACTGGTGCTGTCCTCAAGAAATAGAGAAGTTTGTAAGAGGGGTGACTTTAAGGGCAAAGTTAATGTAATGAGACTGATACTGCAGATAGTAACTCACCTATGCCTACTCATTCTGTGCTACTCACTCTTTCCTAAGGAGAAAAGGAAAAGTGTAAATGCACAGACCATCTGCTCGGGAAGTTGAGGCAACCACAATATAGTGGGCAGGATACAGAGACTCTGGAGGCAAAAGGTAAAGGTTATGCCCAGAGCTGGATTGCTTGAAGAGTTTGCTTTATTAGAATTATTTTCATTGACTCAGTTACAAAAGATTTGATTTTTTTTTTTTTTTTTTTGCTAAATAAATCTGGGGGGTGGGGTGGTAGGGGAAGGTAAGCATAATCTCCTTATTCTGGAGTTGAAGGATCTTTACAATCTGCCAATAACCTACCTTTCCAGACTTATTGAACAACACTGCCCATCATGGATTCATTCATTCCTCCAGGCCAACTGACTACTCAGGGTTAGTGTCCCTGTTCAAATTCCTGCCTCTGTGACACCACTCATGTTTCTTCCTATGCTTCAAATGGCCTCTTCCTTGCCTGGCTCTTCTTTTCTCCCATCTCCAAATGTTAAATGCCCTTCATTCCTTGAAGTAGCCACTCAGTTGCTGTCTGCTTGATGAATCTTTCTCACATGAGATTTCTTCCTTTTCAAAAGTCTCTAAGCCCTTTCTATTGGTTACTCCTTTGCTTTCAATCAAAGATATTGACCACAAGTTTAAAACTAGAAGGTATCTTAAATTTCATCTAGTCTAATTTCCATATTTAAAGATGAGGAAACTGGGTTGGATAGAATGAAAGGGACTTGCCCTAGGTCATAAAACTAGTAAGTGACAAAACTGGGATTCCAATGCATTTCCCCCACTCCAAATCCTGTACTTTTTGGAAATAGGTTGTTTATTACATTTAGCATCATGCAATAACTATTTGTGTATATGGTTTAACTGCCCTGCCCCATTGTATTGTAAACATTTTGATGGTAGAGGCTATGTTTTATTTCATCTTTGTGTAATGAGATACTGGTTAAATGAGAGCCCAATAGAGTATGTGAAGATTTGAACTTCCTGGTAAGTTCTATAAAGAATGGACCACATTCTCCTCCTGCTGCCAATCATGGATGTAGAACTCTGGGGAGCCAGTTTCCAGATACAAGTGACTATTTGATGATGAAAAGTCTTCTGGTTGATGAAAAACTAGTAGAAGTAATGATTCAGTAGAGGCTGAGCTAGAGTTGAGAATGCACTGCTAAGATTTGATATGTTATGCTCTTTTTGGTATACTTTCTTCCTCTGACAGTCTCTTGGCTTTAAGGCAGCTAGATTGCTGTGAGTCCCTTGGTGGGAGGAAGGGCAGTAAGTAACTCAAGCTACTTTAATTTTTCCGCTGGGCCATGTAGTTGTAAATGTAATACATCTCTATTTATGTTGTCTCTTGGTGTTTATTCTTTCTAGATCTTAGGGTGAATGAACATGCCAAGTTGGAATCACCCAAGCAACTGGTAAGGTCAAGAGAAGTATCAAAGCTTTCCAAGGTCTCACCAATAACTGGCATCTCGGAGTCAGTGATGGCAGTAGTCAAGTCCAGTGAGGAGCCAGCCAGATCAGGTGGCAGGTTACCTTCTTGGCCCAAACCTGTAGTAGACTGACTGTGAAACTGAGACATTGATTTCAGCAAGGAGCCAGCCAAGCTAAACAAGGGAAAGGTTCATCTATCAACTATACCACATTCAGAAGGAGTCTTGGTGAGGACTCTGAGACAGGAGAAAGTCACGTATTTTCACTACATGGGTAGTTTTGTACCTTTGTGCTGTAAGATTGTGCCCACCCTCCCCAGGGATGAACTACATACAAAAGACACTATACTACTATAGTTTGGGAATATATTTTTGTAATTTCTTTCCTTGATATACCCTCTCAGTAAATATTTCTTTGTAAAAGCTAGTATCAACTAGTTGAGGGAAAATTTGGGGATATCAACTGGTTAACTGATACTGTGAAATACATCAAATAGGAGCTCATGAGAGTCACACACCTTCTGATTTTTCCTAGTACCATGAGGAGAAAATTAATCAGCTGCCTTTTGAGGACCCAACCTACTGGGAGAGCATGCCCACAGTGGGTGCTGTATTTGCATCACTTTTATCATGGTGATTTCCATGTGTCTGATGAATATTATGGAACTGAATTAAATTGAATAATCCTCTGCAATTCCCATATAGTGATCATTCACAGGCAGAAAATACAGAACATGCATCAGTTATTCTTCACATCTCTTCTATGATTCTGTGATTCTGAGATCTGAAACATGGTTGGAGGCTTTTGATGGGAAATGAAGCCTTATTCAGTCTTGAATTTCACTTTAAAATGGCATTGCTTTCCATGGATGTCAAGATTCTTTCCTTTTTCCAGAGTTTATCTACATCCCTAAGCACTAAATTTCCCATCTTCTGAGGTGGATTTGTGCCCAACCATTCAGTCATGCTGTCTGGTACATAGAACAAGTGTCTTGAGGCATAATGATGAAGTGAGTTCTAGGGCAGAGCTTTTGCATGGATGCTGCCTAAAGTCCTTTGCAACCTGGAATTTGGTGGTTCTGTGACTCTGTGAATTCTGGAGCACAGTTGTCCTCAGCTGTTCAAGTGTGTTTTTTTTCCTTTTCTCTCTACATTTTTGACTTAACTAGATTGAGTTCACATAACAGCTTTTTGATTCCTGTCAGAAATTGTTGTTGTTTTTAACCAAGATTTCATTAAGGTTGAACATGAAGGGGAGTTTTAACGAAAAAGCAGAGGGGTCATTTTTAGAGAGTTTATAGCTGTCTCACAAATTGACATGGAAAAAAAATCCTTGTGAGTTTTTTCTGTTTGCATTTTGTAGAAGTGGTTTGTGGTAGAGGAAAACAGCACAAGCTGAATCACTTTTGGATTAGAGGATATTTGTGCCTAGGACAGTTTAAAGAAGAGTTTTGTATTTAAATAAAATTATGCTTATCTGGCAGTTCTAGCCACAGAAGCAAATAGCAGAAGATGAGGGGGGTGAGGATGGGCAAGGGTGTTTGAGGGTAAAAGGCTCTCTTCTCTTCATAAAGTGTAAAGTTAGTCCTTCCTACTTTGGTTAGGCCAATATAATAAGGATGGGGAAAGGGTTGTGCCCTCAGATTAAGGACATGCTTTGGATCTTATCTTTCCTTCTCTACACAACTCTTAGGAAACAAAAACACATTGAGAAATTGCTTCAGCAGCAAAACAGGAGAGTGGGTCATTACAGGAATCATAGAATTTAAATATTGGAAGGGGTCTCAGAGTGTAAGGCAGTTCATCCTGCTCTGAAAGAAGAGACTTTTCTATAGTGTCTTTGACAAGTGGTTATTCACTTTGTATCTTGAAGACCATCAGTGATGAGGAGCCTTACTGTCACCCAAGGCAGTTCATTACACTTTGGGGTAGCTTTAATTGTTAGAAGTTTAGCCTTAGATTAGGTCTATATATGCTTCTATAACTTCTACCCAGTGCTCCTGGTTCTGATATCCAGGTCTTTACAGAAAAATTGTGATTCCTCTTCCTTCAAATACTTGAAGACAGTTATGTCTCCCTTAAGTCTTCTTTGGGGCACATGGCTCTAGTTCATTCAAGTGACATTATATGTCATGTTCTCTAGTTCCCTCACCACCCTGGTGGGTCTCCTCTGGATGGTGTCTAGTTTGCCAATGTCCTTTTTTCAAGTGCTCTTTCAAAAGTACTACAGAGACTACAGCAACTATTACTGTATCCTTAAGAACAGTAAAGCTAAGAGAGTCTTGGTTGTAGCTGCTATTCTAGGGGGCAACTTAGAATGTGAAAAGTTTGTTTTCCTTTAAGGTTGTAGAGAGAAAGAATGAGGTCAACCCTCAAAAGTGAAGGTCGAAAAATTATAAAGAGCAAGCATGGCTCAAAAGCAAAAATATATGAGAGCCCTAACTTAAGCCCCTAAAGAGTTGGGAGGACCATAAGTGTACATTGTACATATTTTCAGACTTTATTGATGTATTAATTTTTATTTTGATTTTTCTCTGCATTTTTATGTGTTTCTTTAAAAAAAAATTACTAGAAGGGGAAGGAAGAGGAGTACTGAGGGGAAATTTTGTTGATGTAAAGAAAAAGACTTAAATAAAAAGTTCTTTAGAAAAAAGGAGACATGAGGTTGCAAACTGCTATGAAGGCATTTGAGTCCTCTGTCAGCAGGTGGGCTAGGCTCTGAGCTACTCAGGTGGGGTTCTGGGATCAATGTCAAGAGGAGTGGGTGGAGACTTCAGGGAAGCAAGACTGCAGAGTAGGCAGGAAATCACCTGAACTCTCCCATTTTTACTTACAAATAACTATAAAATAGCATCAAAAGATGAATTCTGGAATGGCAGAAACTGCAAAAAGATGGGGTAAAACAATTTTCTAGGCTAAGAAATTTGGAAGGTCAACAGAAAAGATCCGTCTCACTTGGATAAAAAAGGGAGAACTGTCCAGGAAAGGAAGCATCCTGACAAACCAGTTGTAGGTCCTTCCTCAACAAGCCAGTGGGAAGCCCTGAGTCCCAATGCAGCACCAGGTAAATGCCGATGCCAGGACCCCCCACATGTCTCAATGCAGAGCAGAGTGAATGTTCAGATGCCAGTTCTGAGACGCTCCATGGGGTTCAGTGTAGAACTAGATGAGTTGTCAGACCTGTAACACCATGAAGCACCAGTCACCCCCAATTCTCACCTTGGTGCAACAGATGAGTAGTAAGACACCCGCATCCCTGCAGCATGAGGGTCCCTCATGGGCCTCAGGGCAGTACCAATTCAGCACCACACAAATAGACAGGGCCTGCAACCCCTGGTGTAAGACACTTAGGACAGTGTCCCTTCCATTCCAGAGGCAGAGCTCAAATTTAAAAGGAAGGAAAAAGGGTAGAAAAGATGAGCAAACAACAAAAAAGAACATGCTCATGGGAAGTTATGATGGTGATAGGGAAGATCAAGAAACAAATTCAAAAGAGGGCAACAATGTTAAAAGAAAAATGTGAATCGAACTCAAGCCCAAAAAGAACTCCTGGAATAGCTTAAAAAAGGAGTTAAAAAATCAAAAGAGGTAGGAGAAAAATTAGGAAAAGAAATGAGAGTGGTTTAAAAAAAGTCAACAGTTTGATAAAGGAAGCACATAAAATGGAAAAGAAGTACAAAAATTTATTGAAGAAAATAGTTCCTTAAAAATTATAATTGGACAAGGGGAAGCTAATGACTCTATGAGATGTCAAGAATCAAACAAAATTAAAATAATGAAAAAATAAAAGAAAATGTAAAATACCTCATTGGAAAAAAAAACTGACTGAGAAATTAGATCTGTGAGAGATAATATTTTTATTAATTTATTGAAGTTTTTAACATCCATTTCCACAAAATTTTGAGTTCCAAATTTTCTCCCCATTTCTCCCCCCCATCCCAAAACACTGAGCATTCTAATTACCCCTATCGCCAATCTGCCTTCCCTTCTAACATCCCTTCCTTCCCTTATCCCCATCTTTTCTTTTGTCCTGTAAGGCAAGATAAATTTCAATACCCCATTACCTGTATTTCTTATTTCCTAGTTGTATGCAAGAGCAATACTCAAAAGCTATTCCTAAAACTTTGAGTTCCAACTTCTCTTCCTCCCTCCCTCCCCACCCATCCCCATTGGGAAGGCAGGCAATTCAATATAGGGCATATCTGTGTAGTTTTGCAAATTACTTCCATAATTGTCATGTTGTGTAAGACTATATTTCCCTCCATCCTATCGTGCCCCCCATTTCTTCTATTCTCTCTTTTGACCTTGGCCCTCTCCAAGAGTGTTGACTTCTAATTGCTCCCTCCTCCCATTGCCCTCCCTTCCATCATTCCCCCCACCTTCTCCCCTTCTCCCCAACTTTCCTGTATTGTAAGATAAGTTTTCATGCCAAAATGAGTGTGCATTTTATTGCTTCCTTGAGTAGAATGCAATGAGAGTGAACTTCATATTTTCTCTCACCTCCCCCTTTTCCCCCTCCACTGAAATCTTTTAGTTGCCTCTTTTATGAGAGATAATTTGCCCCATTCCATTTCTCCCTTTCTCCTCCCAATATATTACTCTCTCACCCTTTAATTTCATTGTTTTAGATATGATCCCATCCTATTCAACTCACCCTGTGCTCTCTCTCTCTCTTTCTCTCTCTCTCTCTCTCTCTCTCTCTCTGTGTAATCCCACCCAGTACCCAGATACTGAAAAAAAGTTTCAAGAGTTACAAATATTGTCTTTCCATGTAGGAATGTAAACAGTTCAACTTAGTAAGTCTCTTAGGATTTCTCTTTCCTGTTTACATTTTCATGCTTCTCTTGATTCTTGTGTTTGAAAGTCAAATTTTCTTTTCAGCTCTGGTTTTTTTCATCAAGAATGCTTGAAAGCCCTCTACTTCATTAAATGACAATTTTTTCCCCTAAAGTATTATACTCAGTTTTACTGGTAGGTGATTCTTGGCTTTAGTTCTAGTTCCTTTGACTTCTGGAATATCATATTCCATGCCCTTCAATCTCTTAATGTAGAAACTGCTAGATCTTGTGTTATCCTGATTGTATTTCCACAATACTCAAATTGTTTCTTTCTAGCTGCTTGCAATATTTTCTCCTTGACCTGGGAACTCTGGAATTTGGCCACAATGTTCCTAGGAGTGTCTCTTTTTGGATCTCTTTCAGGAGGTGATTGGTGGATTCTTTTAATATTTATTTTGCCCCCTGGTTCTGGAATATCAAGGCAGTTTTCCTTGATAATTTCATGAAAGATGATGTCTAGGCTCTTTTTTTGATCATGGCTTTCAGGTAGTCCCATAATTTTTAAATTGTCTCTCCTGAATCTATTTTCCAGGTCAGTTGTTTTTCCAATGAGATATTTCACATTATCTTCCATTTTTCATTCTTTTTGGTTTTGTTTTGTGATTTCTTGGTTTCTCATAGTCATTAGCCTCCAACCGTTCCATTCTAATTTTTAAAGAACTATTTTCTTGAGTGAGCTTTTGAACCTCCTTTTCCATTTGGCTGATTCTGCTTTTGAAAGCATTCTTCTCCTCATTGGCTTTTTGAACCTCTTTTGCCAATTGAGTTACCTTATTTTTCAAGGTGTTATTTTCTTCAGCATATTTTTAGGTCTCCTTTAGCAAGGTGTTGACCTGTTTTTAATGCTTTTCTTGCATCTCTCTAATTTCCCCTCCCGATTTTTCCTCCACCTCTCTTACTTGATTTTCAAAATCCTTTTTGAGTTCTTCCATGGCCTGAGAACATTGAATATTTATTTTGGATGTTTGGGATACAGAAGCCTTGACTTTTATGTCTCTCCCTAATGGTAAGCATTGTTTTTCCTCATAAGAAAGGATGGGAGAAGATATCTGTTCACCAAGACAGTAACCTTCTATAGTCTCATTTCCCCCCCGTCCCCTTTTTTTGGCATTTTCCCAACCAGTTACTTGACTTTTGGGTCCTTTGTCAAGAGTACGGTATACTCTGGGGGTCTGTAAGATCTCAGTTCCTTCAAGGTGGTACAATCAAGTGTGTACACTGGTCTGAGAGCAAGTAGAAATTTTTGTGCCCAGAATCTGAGTAACAGAGTTTCCTCTTCACAACCACCTGTCCTCCAGTTCCACCAAGACAGCACTGGGGGCTGAGATTCAGATAAGCTGCAGGGGCAGGCCCACCATTCAGTGTGAGATAAAGATCAGCTGCTCAAATTCCTGAGGAGTATTAGATGGGGGCAGGGCCTCTACTCAGGGCTGAGGTAAGAGTCAGCTGCTCAGTACCCTCAGGGGTTTTATGATCCAAAATGGATGCAAGCTGCTATATGGCCTGCTTTGGAAGCTGCTGCTGGGTTCCTGAAGCAGCCTCCACCTGAGGTTGGAGCTATGGGAAGGCCCTTCTCCCTTCTTGGCTTGCTGAATAAACCCTGTCACTGACCTTTGGTGCCTGTGGGTTGAGGGATCTGTGAACCACTGGTACTGTGACTGGGGATTCTGCCCCCAAGGACTGCTCACGTCCTCCTCCCAGAGCCGAGCTGCACAGCCAAGGCTGGGCTGGGCTCTGCTCCATGTCCTGTGGGACAGACATTTCCCATCAGCCTTCCAGCCCAGGGTGACCTTTCCAGGTATTTTATGGACTGTGGGGGAAGAGCTAGTATATGTGCATCTTTCTACTCCACCATCTTCCATGAGAGATAATTTAAGAAAAAAAGAACTTTACATGATAACTTTATTATAAATTTAAAAGGAATAGCAAATTGTACATAATAAGTTTGCAGTTTCATGTGCAATCAAATTTTTTTATTATGCAATGTTATGGAAATACTTGTTTTATTTCATAAATTTCAAATTAAATAAAACCATAGAAATGAAATTAAAAGAGAATACAAGGAAAAAAAAGAATCATTGGACTACCTGAAAGCAAAGATCAAAAGGAGGACCTAGACATCATACTTCAAGAAATGATCAAAGGAAACTGTCTGATATCCTAGAACCACAGGGTAAAATATATAATGAAAGAATCCACTAATCACCTCCTAAAAGAGATTCAAAAATGAAAATTCCCAGTAACATTGTAGCCAAATTTCAGGACTCACAGGGCAAGGAAAAATATTGCATGCAATCATAAAGAAGCAGATCAGGGAGCCACAGCCAGGAATCCACAGGACTTAACAACTGCAACATTAAAGGATCTGAGGTCATGGACTATGATATTCCAGAAAGCAAAGGAACTATGATTACAAACAAAAATCCCCTATGTGGTGAAATTGAACATAATCCTTCAAGGGAAAAAATGGTCATTCTATGAAATAGAAGGCTTTAAAGCTTTCCTGAGGAAAAGACAAGATCAGAAGCATAACAGTGGTGAGGAAGGAGAAGGAGAAGGACAAATGAGAAAAAATAGGATGGAGGGAAATACACATTTGATATTTAATATCAAGGCTCAAGAGAAGCATAAAAAGGTAAATGGGCAAAAGAAATAAGAAAAGCAATGTCTAAACTATTTACATCACTACATGGAAGGTGATAATTGAAATTCTGTATCACAATAGTCCAGTTAGAAGGAGTATACATAGATACAGGATGTGGGTATAAGATAACTTTGAGAAGATGACAAAAACAATTAAGGGTTGAGAGAGGATTATACTAGGAACAGAAGGCAGAGAGGTAGAATGGGGCAAATTATCCTACATTACAACATATAAAGACCCATTACAGTGGAGGGGGAGATGGGAGGGTGAGCAATGAGCATTGCTTAAACCTTACTCTCATTGGAATTGGCTCAAAGAAGGAATAACATACACAATCAGTTGAGTATAAATATCATATCCCAGAGAAAAACAGCAGGAGAGGGGGCTAAATAAAGGGGGTAGACTGACAGAAGGAAGCAGATTGGGGGAGGTGGTAATCAGAAGCATAACACTGGCGAGGAGGGAGAAGGAGAAAGACAAATGAGAAAAAATAGGTTGGGGGGAAATACACAGTAATAACTGAGGATAGGATAAATTCTCCCATAAAACAGAAGCTGATAGCAGAATGTATTAAAAACCAGAATACTACAATGCATTTTTTTACAAGAAACACACTTGAAGCAGAAAGACACACTTGAAACAGTGGGATACTCAGAATAAAAGTAAGGGGTTAGAGCAGAATCAGTTATGCTGTGACTGAAGTAAAAAAGTGGAGGTAGCTATCAAGATCTCAGAAAAAGTAAAAGCAAAAATAGATTTAATTAAAAGAGATAAGGAAGGAAACTGTATCTTGCTAAAAAATGCCATAGATAATGAAGTAATATTAATACTAAACATGTATGCAACAAGTGGTATAGTGTCCAAATTCTTAAAGGAGAAGTTAAATGAGTAACAGGAGAAAATAGCAAAATCACACTAGTGGGGGACCTCAACTTTCCCCTCTCAGAAGTAGATAAATCCAACCCCAAAATAAATGAGAACAAAGTTAAGGAGGCAAATAGAATTTTTAAAAAGTTAGACATGACAGAATTCTGGACAAAACTCAATAGAGATAGAAAATATATCTTTTTCTTAGTAGTATATTGTATCTACACAAAAATCGACTATATATTAGGATATAAACCCCTCAAAATCAAATGTAGAAAGGTGAAAATATTAGCAATCCTTTTCATATCATAATGCAATAAAATTACATTCAATAAAGGGTGGTGGAAACATAGATAAAACATTATTTGGAAATGAAATAATTTAATCTTAAAGTGGGTCAAGGATCAAATCACAGAAACATTTTCATTTAAGAAAATGACAACAATGGAGCAGCATGCCAAAATTAAAGGGATGCAGTCAAAGTAGTACTTTTGGGGAAAATTTATTTTTTAATTCTTGCATCAATAAAATAGAGAAAAGAGTAGATCAGTGAATTGGGCATGCAACTAAAAAATAGATAAAGAACAAATTAAAAATCCCTAATTAAACAGCAAATTGGATATCCTGAAAACCTAAGGTGAGATCAATACAAGTGAAAGTAAGAAAACTGTTGAGATAATAAATAAAACTAGAAACAGGTTTTTTGAAAAAACCCAACCCAATAAAGTAGATAAACCATTGGTTATTTTGATTTAAAAAAAGAAAACCAAACGTCTAGTATCAAAAATGAAAAGGGTGCCTGTTTTGCAGGACGGGAGGAGCACACAGTGCACAGGGTGTACTAGCATGTCCTGCCATGGCAGGGTGGAGCACGATGCCTCAGGAGGTCTAAAGCTGAAGATGGGCTGTGGATCCTCAAACATATCAGCTCAGGATGGGACTCCAGCAGAATGGAGGGAGAGAGAAGCACAGATCCCCAAGTAATTACAGCAGCTGCTCCTGAGATTATCAGCCCACAGATTAAATATCTGTTAGTCACCTACTTGAACTTCCAGGAGCCAAGATGGTGGAGTGATTGGTAATTGCTATCTCCCCCTCCTTGTTGACCTTGAAGAGCCCAGAGTATATTTCTCCAGGAAAAAACTTGGAACAGTGGGATCAAGAGAAGGGGTAAACAGTCTCTTGTCTTGTGAGGTCAGGAAAATCGCTAAGGAGGGTCCCTCTTGCTGTGACTGAAGGGGATCATTGCAGGACCAGAGCTGTCCCAGACAATGTCACCTCAGCAAACTGGGAGGAGATCCTGAGCCCCAGGGGGGTGGAGCCCACAACCACCAACACCAGGACCCCAGATGTACCTCAGCACCCCAGGGAAATTGGGAAGACAGTAGTGCAGATGAGTTCACCAACTGCTGAGCTTGCCTATGCTCTAGCTCAGCAGAGGAGACCTCCTGTGGTCAGACCACCCTTCGCCCATACTTTACACAGCTAGGGTAACTCTGGGGAAACCCAGAAAAGAAAAGACTTCACCTGGCCTCTGCTTTCAAACACCAACCAGCTCAGCACTAGGTAAGCTGCAGCATTTTAGCTTCCAGCTGAAAGAACCAGAGGCCACAACATACATAGCCTCAAGTTCAAGGCACAAGAATTGTGGGACAGAGCCCTCTGTGCTCCAGAAGCAGAGATCTACTTTAAAAGCCAGGAAAAGGGTGATCATAATGAGTAAGAAGCAAAGCAGAAAAGAAAAGACCATAGAATCTTTCTATGGGGACAAGGACCAAAATAAGAATACCAAAGAGGTCAGCACTGAGACTGTACTCCCATCCGAAACTTCAGAAGGGAATATGAACTGGTCTCAAGACCAAAGAACATTCTTGGAATAGCTCAGGAAGGATTTTAAAAGTCAAATTAGAGAAATAGAAGAAAAACTGGCCAATGATTTTAAAAATATGAAGAAAGAATTCACTGAAGAGAATAGCTCCTTAAAATCTTGAGAATTGTATATTCATTATGATATATAAAATGATATACATAGATAGAGGGAGGGGGATAAGGTAAATGATATGATGACAAAAAAGTGATTTAAGGGTTTAGAAGCGATTGTAATGGGAGATGTGAAGAGGAGGAGGCAGAAAAAGGTACGTTACATCACAGGAAGAGGCACAAAAATATATTACAGTGGAGGGAAAGAGGGAAGGAAGATGAGCACAGTTTGAGATTTGGTTCAAGGAGGGAACAACAAACTCAATTAAGTATAGAAATATAACTAGCTCTGTAGGCAATAGGAAGGGAAGGGGAAAGGAAAGGGAGGGGAGGCTATAAGGCAGGTAAGAAGTAGTAAGGGAAAAGGGGAGTAAAAGGGAGGGGGGCAGAAACAAGGGAGGGAAGGCTGAGGGAGGTGGTGGTAAAAAATTAAAGCTATTGTAAAGGGGAAGGGAAAAGGGAGAACTGAAAGCATAAATGAAGGGAAAGAGGATGGAGGGAAAGACACAGATCATAATCATAACTGTGAATGTGAATGGGATAAACTCTCCCATAAAATGGAGACGGATAGCAGAATGGATTAAAAACCATAATCCAACAGTATTTTGTTTACAAGAAACAAGTTTGAAATAGGGGCATACACATAGGGTAAAGGTAAAAGGTTGGAGCAGAATATATTGTGTTTCAGCTCATGTAAAAAAGCAGGGGTAGCAATCCTAGTCTCAGATTAAGCAAAAGCCAAAATAGACCTAATCAAAAAAGATAAGGAAGGAAGCTATATCCTGCTAAAAGGCACCATAGGCAATGAAGCAATTTCATTACTAAACATATATGCTCCAAGTGGTATAGCATCCAAATTCTTAGAGGAGAAGTTGAGGGAGTTACAGGAAGAAACAGACAGCAAAACTATACTAGTGGGGGACCTCAACCTCCCCCTCTCTGAACTTGATAAATTGAACCTCAAAATAAGAAAGAAAAAAGTTAAGGAGGTGAATAAAACTCTGGATAAGGTAGATATGATAGATTTCTGGAGAAAATTGAATGGGAATAGAAAAGAATATACCTTTTTCTCAATGGTATGTGGCACATATACAAAAATTGAAAATGTACTCAGGCATAAAACCTCACAATCCAGTGCAGAAAGGCAGAAATAGTCAATGCATCCTTCTCAGATCATAATGCAATAAAATTATATGTAGTCAAAGGTCATGGATAGATAAACCAAAAATTAATTGGAAAATAAATAATTTAATCCTAAAGTATGAGTAGGTTAAACAACAAAGCATAGAAACAATCAACAACTTCATTCAAGAGAATGACAATAATGAGACCACCTACCAAATCTTCTGGGATATGCAAAAGCAGTTCTTAGGGGAAGTTTTCTATCTTTGAATGCCTACATGAATAAAATAGAGAAAAAGGAGATCAATGAATTGGGGATGCAGCTGAAAAAGCTAGAAAAAAAAACAAATTGAAAATCCCCAAGTAAATACCAGATTAATGAATGAGATGGATGAATATTTTAAAAAATATAAATTGCCCAGATTAACAGAAGAGGACGCTGAATACTTAAATAACCCCATCTCAGAAAAAAGAAATTGAATAAGCCATCAATGAATTCCCTAGGAAAAAATCTCCAGGGTCAGCTGAATTCTATTAAACAAGTCAATTCTATCAAACATTTAAAAAACAGTTAATTCCAATACTATATAGACTATTTGGGAAAGTTGCGGAAGGAGGAGTCCTCCCAAATTCTTTTTATGAGACAAATATGATTCTGATACCTAAAGCAGGAAGAGCCAAAACAGAGAAAGAAAATTCTAGAACAATTTCTCCAATGAATATAGATGCAAAAATTTTAAATAATATATTAGCAAAAAGAATATAGCAGCTTATCATGAGAATAATGCATTATGATCAGGTAGGATTTATACCAGGAATGCAGGGCTGGCTCAATATTAGGAAAACTATTAGCATTATTGATCATATCAATAACAAAACTAACAGAAACCACATGATTATCTCAATAGATGCAGAAAAAGCTTTTGACAAAATACCACACCCATTCCAATTGAAAACACTGGAGAGCATAGGAATAAATGGAGCTTTCCATAAAATAATAAACAGTATCTACCTAAAACCATCAGCAAGCATCATATGCAATGGAGGTAAGCCAGATGCATTTCCAATAAGATCATGGGTGAAACAAGAATGCCCATTATCACCACTGTTATTCTTTATGGTACTAGAAATGTTAGTTGTAGCAATATGAGAAAAAAAAAAGAAACTGCAGGAATTAGAATAGGCAAAGAAGAAACTAGTTATCACTCTTTGCAGATGATATGATGATAGACTTAGAGAATCCCAGAGAATCAAGTAAAAAACTATTTGACATAATAAACAACTTTAACAAAGTTGCAGATTACAAAACAAACCCACATAAATCATCTGCATTTCTGTATATTACTAAAAAAGCCCAGCAGCAAGAGATAGAAAGAGAAATCCCATATAAAGCTATGGTAGACACTATAAAATATCTGGGAGTCTACCTGCCAAAACAAACCCAGGGACTATATGACCACAATTACAAAACACTACTTGGACAAATAAAGTCAGATCTAAGTAAGTGGAAAAAGATCAGCTGCTCTTGAGTAGGTCGAGCCAATATAATAAAAATGACAATTCTACCTAAATTTATTTATTCGGTGCCATACTAATAAAACCATCAGATAATTACTTTCTAGAGCTAGAAAAAATAATATCAAAATTCATTTGGAAGGTCCAGGATATCAAGGGAACTAATGAAAAGTAATGCTAGGTCCAGGATATCAAGGGAACTAATGAAAAGTAATGCTAGGGAAGGTGGCCTAGCCCTACCAGATATCAAATTGCATTATAAAGTAGTAATCATCAAAACCACTTGGTATTGGCTAAGAGACAAAGCGGTAGACCAGTGGAATATGTTAGGTACTCAAGACACAGTAGTCAATGAATATAGCAATCTCCTGTTTGATAAACCTAAGGACTCCCGCTTCTGGGATAAGAACTCCCTGTTTGACAAAAATTGCTGGGAAAACTGAGTAACAGTGTGTCAGAGACTTGGCATAGACCAATGCTTGATACTCAGGATCAGTTCATGTAAGTCCTTCCAGACCTCTCTAAAGTCTCCCTGTTCATCATTTCTTATAGTACAATAGTTAGTATTCCATTACATTCATACACCACAATTTGTTCAGCCATTCCTCAACTGATGGGCATCCCCTTGATTTCCAGTTTTTGGCCACCACAAAGAGAGCTGCTATAAATATTTTTGTCATGTGGAACTCTTTCCCATTTCTATGATCTCTTTGGGATACAGTCCCAGAAGCGATATAGCTGAGTCAAAGGGTATGCATACATGGATACATGTATCTAGGTATGGATACATGATCTAGGTATAAAGATTGATACTATAAACAAATTAGGAGAGGAAGGAATAGTGCATTTGTCAGATTTATGGAGAATGGAGAAATTTTTGACCAATCAAGAGAGAGAACATTATGGAGTGCAAAATGGATAATTTTGATTACATTAATTGAAAAGTTTTTGCACAAACAAACCCAATGCAGTCAAGATTAGGAGAGAAGCAGAAAAGTGTGAAAGAATTTTTGCAACTAGTATCTGTGATAAAGGTCTCATTTCTAAAATATATAGAAAACTGAGTCAAATTTACAAGAATACAAGTCATTCTCCAATTGATAAGTGATCAAAAGATATGAACAGGCAGTTTTCAGAGGAAGAAATTAAAGCTATCTATAGTCATATAAAAATGCTCTAAATCACTATTCATTAAAGAGATGCAAATCAAAACAACTTTGAGGTACCACATCACACCTATCAGATTGGCTAACATGACAAAACAGGAAGATGATAAATGTTGGAGAAGATGTGGGAGAGTTGGAACACTAATTCATTGTTGGTGGAACTGTGAGCCAATCCAACCAATCTGGAGAGCAATTTGGAAATATGCCCAAAGGGCTACAAAAGTATGCATACCCTTTGACTCAGCTATATCGCTTCTGGGACTGTATCCCAAAGAGATCATAGAAATGGGAAAGAGTTCCACATGACAAAAATATTTATAGCAGCTCTCTTTGTGGTGGCCAAAAACTGGAAATCAAGGGGATGCCCATCAGTTGAGGAATGGCTGAACAAATTGTGGTGTATGAATGTAATGGAATACTAACTATTGTACTATAAGAAATGATGAACAGGGAGACTTTAGAGAGGTCTGGAAGGACTTACATGAACTGATCCTGAGTGAAAGGAGCAGAATCAGGAGAACACTGTACACAGCAACAACCACAATGTGCGAGAAATTTTTCTGGTAGACTTAGTACTTCATTGCAATGCAAGGATTTAAAAAATTCCCAATGGACTCTTCAGGCAAAATTTCTTCCACATCCAGAGAAAGAACTATGGAATTGGATTGCAGAATGAAACAGACCATTTTCTTTTGTATTATGTTTTGCTTTGTTTTGTTTTATGGTTTCTCCCATTCATTTTAATTCTTCTATGCAACATAACTAAGGTGAAAATGTATTTAACAGGAATGTATGTGTAAAATCTATATAAGACTGTGTGCTGTCTCAGGGAGGGAGTAGGGAGGGAGAGGGGATAGAGGAAGAAGGAGGGAAAAAATCTAAGATATATGGCAGTCATTGTAGAGCACTGAAAACAAATACAATAATTTAATAAAAAAATGAAAAAGGTGAATTTACTACCAAAAGAAGAAATTAAAGCAATCATTAAGAAATATTTGGTCCAATTATATGCCATTAAATCTGACAATCTGAGTGAAATTGAGTAATATTTACAAGAATATAAATTGTCCAGATCAATAGAAGAAGAAATAGAATGTCTAAATAACCCCATCTTTGAAAAAGAAATGGAACAAGGTATCAATGAACTCCTTAAGAAAAAACCCCCAGGGCCAGATGGGTTCACAAGTGAATTCTACCAAATATTTAGAGAACAATTAATTCCAATCTATATGAACTATATGGGAAAATAGGTGAAGTCCTTTATGACACAAATATGGTGTTGTTACCTAAACCAGGAGGAGCAAAAACAGAGAAAGAAAACTATAGACCAATTTATTTAATGAATATTGAAGCAGAAATTTTAAATAAAATACTAGTAAGGATATTATAGCAAAATATCACATGGATCAAATCATACACTATGACTAGATGGGATTTATACCAGGAATGCAGGGATCCTTCAATATTAGGAAAATTATCAGTATAATTGACCATATCAATAACAAAACCAACAGAAATCATATGATTATCTAATAGATGTTGAAAAAGTTTTTTTTTTTTAAGTAAAATACAGCTCCTATTTCTATGAAAAATGCTAGAGAGTATGGGAATAAAAGGAGCTTTCCTTAAAGTGATAAGTAGTATTTACCTAAAACCATTAACCAGCATTATCTGTAATAGGGATAAGCTAGAAATTTTCTCAATAACATGAAGGGTGAAACAAGATTGCCAATTATTACCATTATTCAATATTATACTAGAAATGCTAGGTATAGCAATAAGAAGAGAAAAAGAAATTAAAGGGATTAAAATAAACAATGAGGAAACAAAACTAATACTCTTTACAGATATGATGGCTTATTTAGGAAATCCTAGAGAATCAACTAAAAAAAAACCTAGTTGAAATAATTAACAGATTTAGCAAAGTTGTAGGATATAAAATAAACCCACACATATAATCAGCATTTTACCCCAAAAGCCTATAAGCAAGAGATAGAGAAATTCCATTTAAAATAACCATAGAAAATACAAATTACTTGGGAGTTTACCTGCCAAAGCAAACCCAGGAACTATATGAACACAATTACAAAGCACTTTTCTCACAAAGTCACATTTAAACAATCATAAAATATTAATTGCTCAAGGGTAGGCCAAACCAATATAATTAAAATGACCATTCTGGCTAAAATAATTTGCTTATTCAGTGCCATACCAATCAAATTACCAAAAATTGTTTTATAGAGCTAGAAAAAAATAAAAAAATTCATCTGGAAGAGCAAAAGGTCAAGAATATCAAGGAATTAATGAAAAAAAAAATCAAATCAAGGTGGCCTAGCAGTATCAGAACCCAAACTATATCATAAATCAGTAGCCATCAAAACTATCTACTACTGTCTAAGAAATAGTGGTGGATCAGTGGAATAGATTAGGTGCATAAGACATAGTACTAAATGACCATAGTAATCTACTATTTGATAAACCATAAGAATGCAGCTTCTGAAAGAAGAATTCACTATTTGACAAAAACTTCTGGAAAAAATGGGCACAAACTAGGTATAGATCAGTATCTTACACCATATAACAAGATAAGGTCAAAATGAATATATGACTTATACATAAAAGGTGATACCATAAGCAAATTAGGAGAGCAAGGCATACTTACCTGTGAGATCTATAGAGATTATATTAAAGTAAAAAGATCTTGCATAAACAAAACCAAAGCAACCAAGATTAGAAGGAAAACTGAAAGTTGAGAAACAATATTTATAGCAAGTGTCTCATCTCTCAAATATGTAGAAAACTCCGTCAAATTTATAAAAATACAAGCCATTCTTCAAATGATAAATTCTCAATGGATATGAACAGGCAGTTTTCAGATGAAGAAATCAAAGCTATCTATAGTCATATGAAGAAGTGCTCTAAATTGCTATTTATTAGAGAAATGCAAATTAAAACAACTCTGAACTACTATCTCATATCTATCAGATTAGTTAATATGACAGAAAAGAAAAATGATAATTGTTGGAGGGGATGTTGGAAAATTGAGACACTAAAGTATTGTTGGTGCAATTGTGAACATGTCTATTCTAAAGATCAACTTGGAACTATGCTAATAGGTCAAACTGCATACTCTTTGATCCAGCAATACCACTATTAATTCTTTATCCCAAGTATATCAAAACACAGGGAAAAAGACCTATGTGCACAAAAATATTTATAGGAACTCTTTTTGTGGTGGCAAAAAATTTGAAACTGCTCATTAATTGGGGGAATGGCTGAACAAATGGCCTATGAATCGAATGGAATACTATTGTACTATAAGACATGATTCGGAAAAACCTGGAACAACTTATATGAAGTGATGCTGAGTGAAGTGAGCAGAACCAGGAGAACATTGTACAAAGCAACAGGAACATTGTGTGATGATTAACTATGATGCACTTAGCTCTTCTCAGCAATGCAAAAACAACTCCAAAAGACTCATGACAGAAAATGTCATCCACATCCAGAGAAAGAACTATGGATCCTGAATGGATCAAAGCACACTATTTGCTCTCTTTTTCAAATTTTTTTTGTTTTTTTCTTTCTTATGGTTCCTCCCATTCATTTTAATTCTTCTATACAACATCACTAATATGAAAATATGTTCAATAATAATAGAGCCTATATTAGAGCCTATATTAGATTGCATGCCATCTTCGGGAAGAAGGAGGAAGGAGGAGGAGAAAATTTAAAACTTGTGGAAGTGGATGCTGAAAACTAGAAATAAATTAATTAATTAAAAAAAGAAATGGTTAACAGTCAGATTTCAGAAAAATCTGGAAAAACTTACATGAACGGATGCAAAGTGAAATGACCAGAACCAGAGGAACATTATACACAGTAGCAGTAACATTGTGGAATGATCAGTTATGAATGAATTAGCTCTTAGCAATATAAAAACTGAATTTCATCTGCCTTCTTTCTGAACCAAGAATCCTGCATCTCTCTAAGCTTTGCTTGTACTTTACTTTTGATGGAATTAAATTCTGCCTTCTAAAAGATGGATGAACTATTCTGCTGGTAAACCCTGTGGAGTTCTCATTTTTCATTTTGCAGCTTCTGAATTTCCCCATCATTTTTATCAAACCAGTCTTGATGGGAGGGAGGGAGGAAAATTTGGAATTCTAAATTTTGTAAAAATGAATGTTAAAGATTGTCTTTACATATGTAAAAAGGAAATTGGAAAAAAGGAATTACTATTTAAATTACTATTTAATTACTATTTAAAAATAAAAGATGAGTGAGTGGGTGGCTGAGAGCAGCTGTAGAGAGATTCCTCAAGTGTGACTCCAAAGCTGTTGTGGACACTGCAATTGTCAGAGACTGGCTGGGGATCTAGCATAGGGGTCCATGTCAGCAGGTGGGTGGTTTTCCAAATGGCCTCTGCAAGGATATGTGGAAGGCTTTGGGTGCCCCATTCATGCTCTGGGTGGGCTCCAGTGGGATTCTAGGGTTCCTAACACTAATTCATAGGACTCAGAACTGCAGAGGAGTATCCTGTCTTCAGTCTCAATGGGGTTGATGGATTTGATTTCTCAGCTGCAGTGAGAGGATTCCTGTGTGAATGTTAGAAGTTAAATGAGGCTCTGGAATGGTGCCTGGATCTGAATCAGAGAGAAGGCAGCGCTCTAGGGCCAGGTGTATTTTCACAAAGTGGATGGAGGTCTCAGTCTTTGAGGATGGAGGAGTGGCATGGTATTTTGGATTCCATTTAAGAGGAAGCAATATATCAGCTGGGTGAGTCTTGGACCTGCCTAGCAATGGTGCTGGGGTTAGTTTTAGTGGATGATGGATGAGGTTGGGAGAAAATGGGAGTCATATCAGTCAGGTGATCTTAGTGTAGAGGTATTCCTGGACCAAGGGTCTGAGACAGGGGGGTTAAAGTCCTCAGGGTTGCAGCACTTGCAGCTGGATTCTGGAATATAGGCAGGCATGTGTGCATGTGAGCACCAAGTGATGGGTAGGTAAAACACTCACTGACGAATATCCTAACATCCAGAAATGTGTTGATGATCATCCAGGGATAGAGAAGGTTGGTATGCACACAACCAGGCAATGGGAGGGATTTCTAAATCTTGGTCTAAGCCATTCCATAGAGGAATTTCTGCCTCTTGCCATATTTGGAAGGCAGAGGGGCTAGGGCAGTGGAGGATCCACCCCCATTCTCCACCAACCCAGGTCCTGGGGTCAGTGTCAGTAGACAGTTTTCCAAGTGACCCCTTGGAGGAGGAGGAGTTTGGGAGTCCAATTTGTGCTTAGGTGCAGAGAAATCCTATAGTGCCTAGCAGATTTGTCTTGGTCTGTGCCCATATTCACACAAAAGTTATTGTACCCCACCATTTGCATTTCCATGCACAATAACCCCACAATTAGGAGTTATAGTGTAGAGCACTTTACCTCATCTCTTCATCATTCCAGCCTCCTCTGGATATCCCTGGGAATGGGATTCCAGGACTGATCTCATCCAGATACAAAATACAAAATCACCTCCTGCTTCCCTGCTCTTACTTCTCTTTAGAATCAGAATTCTATTCCCAACTCAGATGACTGAGGTAAGATCAGAGCAATTTGGGCAAGTATAAACCTCCAAATCTCTACAGTTCTGTGAACCAAATCCTGCCTGTCCTTTCCTCATACATCTTTCTTTCTTCTCATCCTACTGGCTATGGCTTCTAACCCCAAATCAAAACACACAGGAACACACACCTCCACAGTCAGAAATAGCCCCATTGACTAGTTCTGTTTATGAACTAGAGGGAGAGAAAGAAATTACTTAAGTATAAAAGAAAATGAATTATTTCTGCAGAAACAAAGGAAGGAAACAAGCATCAAGTGTAAATCAGTATGCTAATTGCTCTGCAAATATGATCTCATTTGATCTCACAACAATCTTAGGAAGTAGATGTACTACTATTATCCCCATTTTACAGTGGAGGAAAAATAGAAGCAGATGGAAGTTAAGTGACTTGCCTAGGATCACATAACTACTAAATGTCTGAGGTTAATTTTGAACTCAGATATTAGTGACTCCAGGCCCAGAACTCTATCCACTGTACTATCTACCTGCTTTTAGAAGTAGCAAGGAGAGTCCCTTTAATGAGCCAGAGACACAGTTAAACTCACCTTTGAACCCCTAAGACTCATGAATAGAATGTAAGAATCCAAGACAATCTTGAATAGCACTGAAAACTTTTATGTTAGTTTCCCTTCTACTTTCTTACCACCTCCTACCCAAATCCCCCCAGGGAGTACAAATTAAAGAATAATGGAAAAATAAAGCTTTTCATAGAGATCATATAATTCCCTTTTACAGTTAAGGAAGCTGAGACCCAGAGAGGCCACTTGACTTGACTCTGGTAGGTTTAGAGTCTCAGTACAACCTTGAATCATCCTTAATTTTATTCTACGGGACTTTTGCAAGTTATCTTATTCCCCTCATCCTGTCTCCAAGAGTGTCTCAGGTTCCAAGAGTGGGTATTCAAGTCAAACTACACTCCCACAGGTCTTTTGGATCAGAGATTTGAATTGTTTGAGAACTACTAGTTGAGAGGTGATGAAAGGAAAAGAAAGAATGTGGCTGCTTCAGTCCAGCTCTTGACCACTGCTATAAAATCACCTCTCCTTCCCCCAAATTCTCTTCATACACTGAAATCAACATCTAACCTGGTAGTAGGACATTATTATGTAGCTCTTCTGGGCCCTGGAATCCAATAACTTCAAGTGAGGACTCATACAGGAGCTTTAGCGTTGACAGGACTGGGTGAACAGATACCAGGTGAATTGGAGGGCAAGCTCCAGCAGCTTCTCATCACACTTCTCCATTGATCCAAGGTGATGTCCACATCCATTCAGGAAAAGAACTCAGGAAGGACAAAGAAGGACTTTTCCTTAATCTGATTTAGACTTGCCCTCTTTACACCCTGTTCCACACCAATGAATTCCTGATTATTGTGCTAGAAGCACCAGGGAATGCTTCATACTATCAAGAATTCCCTGCTAGCCTCAGATCAAATCCCTGGAGGCCGTATTTCTCTTAACCCCTTCTATTAGTGCCTTCATACCTTCATCAACTCTGGATATAACTTTTATGTGCCCAATTATTTGCATGATGTCTCTCTCATTAGAAAATATACTCACTGAAGGCAAGAAGTGTTTTTTCCTCCTTTCTTTGTATCCTTAGCCCTTAGCACGGTGCCTGGAACATAGTAAGTTCCTGACAAATCCTTGTTGAGTAGGCTGATGTAGTCACATGTTGGTCATGTGGATGGCTGGGACATGTAATATTCTGAGCCAGAAGAAAAGCTATAGGACTGAGAGATCCAGGTGCCTTATGAGATAGGAGGGCCTGAGAATATTGGCATTCTAAAGAGAGGGAGCAGGGAGTGTGGACACATAAGAGCAGTGGGAGCCAATCCTAAGTGAAGTACACTATTATCTTGGGTTTACTGAAATCATGAGCAGCTGGAACCTTTCTTTCCTTGGTCACTGATCTCTTTAGGGACTGATCTGTCTGGACAAAACTTGCAATTTATGTCACTTCCTCCCTCTTGGTACCTGTGGGACCTGGTGAATTTATGCACTCTCTACTTGTCTCCTCCTCCTTATCATAGACTGATGAATGGCATCACTTACCTTTTGGGGTTTCTTGCTCTTTTATTTCAGACTTGTTTAATGGTTTATTTTTTAAAATTTAATTTTGGATTATGTTTCCAGATAAAGATAGATATATCAATAGGAACTAGACCTGTGTTTTTATAGACAAAGGGAATTTGTAGGTAAATACATTCTACAAATGTAGGCTGGATATCTCTAAAATTTATAGTTTTAGAGAATTGTTGAGGACACTGAAAAGTTAAGCGACTTGCCCAGGGTAACACAGCCAGTGTGTGTCAGAGGTGGGAATTGAACGTAGGCTTTCAAAGGTTCAAACACAGATTCCTGTCAACTATACCATACTGCTTCTCCAACAAAGATAAATTTTTACTGTGTTCTGAACAAGTGTTTGCCATAGAGCATATGTGTAAGAAAGTCTAAATATACCTACTATGGATAATTTTTTCAGACGTTATGATAGAGCAAAGAGACCAGACTCTATTTAGAGCTTAAAGAAAGAAAACGATTCCTTATCTGGATGTTCTAAACTTATTGAATTCTATTAATCTATGAACCATAGCACTCTGGGACTCTCTATCTTCCATTATCTCCTGAAGTCTTGACATAACTAGGCTCCCAAAAATTTCAGAGGAAAAGAACGGTATAAACCTCTGAGACTAATTACCCTGGACTTTAAAGGAAAAATACTCAGGAGCCTATGATAGACTCTCTGGCAACCCCTAGTGACTTCACTGCATGCACCCTAGATTTTAGAAAATCAGATTTCAAAAGTTTAGAGAAAAATCCACCAGTCTTTACCATCTGCTCTACCTCTAAATTCTGAACTCCCCTAGCATTGTTAACTAACCTCTAAGCACCCCTGGATCTTGCCATCTATCCTACTGTTGTACCCTTAGGATTTCTGGATCTTTTCATATTCTCTATTGATGAACTTTCTTTTATGTGTTGTTTCTCCTAATTAAAGCATATCTCATTTGGGAGCTGGAACTATCTTGATTTTTTGATCTTTATTTTCCAGCACTTTAGCATAGCTCTTGGCACATTTCTTGTTTAATTGTTTTCAGTCATATCCAATTCTTCGTGACCCCGTTTGAGACAAACAGGGTTAAGTGATTTGCCCAGGGGTTTTATTTGTTAGCTATTTACCACAGCTAGTAAGTGTCCGAGGTGGAATTTGAACTCAGGTCTTCTGATTCCAAACCTAACCTCTATCCACTGCTCCACCTAGCTGCCCTTCTTGGCACATAGTAAGCAATAAATACTTTTTCCTTCCTTCCTTCCTTCCTTCCTTCCTTCCTTCCTTCCTTCCTTCCTTCCTTCCTTCCTTCCTTCCTTCCTTCCTTCCTTCCTTCCTTCCTTCCTTCCTTCCTTCCTTCACCAATTTATTATACATAGTCACCCTAATGATTTGAACACATATTAGCAAGCACTCATTCCTATAACCAAAACAATAGACAACAGTTATTTAATATTTCTGGGAACTACTCCAAGTCTTAATATTTCTTTTACTCTCTGGAGGAAGTCTGGCAGTATTTCAGCAAAACTGAAACTTCTCTTGGCTTTTTTTTTTTTTTTACCCTGGTCATAGACAAAGTGCTAAAGTTTGTGTTTTAAATATATTATGTGTATTTATTATTTTCTTTCTTTCTACTGAGGTCTGGAATTTGTCTTTATCCAGTAGATCTTGCCAAGAAGAGAAACATGCCATTTTTATGAGGGATGTGTGGGGAGATAGGGCTAAAAGTTCCCAACACTAGTCTAAAGCAACATGCTAAAGCTGTTGTGGGATAGATGAACTGTCAATAATTTTTGTTTGAAGGTCTTACATTTTTTCTTCTTGCCCCATTTCTCCCCAACAGGATTCTCTGAGACTTCTTACTTGATGAATTAATTTTTTTAGAAATTTCATGTCAATTAAAATAGGCTTTCCATTGTCCATATTGTATTTTACTCTTTTCCCCCAAATTTATTAATTTATTTGTTTTCGATTTTAAACAATCACTTCCATTAGTTTTAAATTTTCTCCCCTTCCTTCCCCAAGATGGCACACAATCTTATATGGACTCTACACATACATTCTTATTAAACACATTTTCACATTACTCATGTTGCATAGAAGAATTAAAAATTGGAGAAACAAAGGGAAAACCAAGCCAAACCAAATGTAACAAAAGAGAAATGCTTCATTTTGCATTCTGACTCCATAGTTCTTTCTCTGGATGTAGATCGCATTTTTCATCATGAGTCCTTTGGGAATGTTTTAGTTCCTTGCATTGCTGTGAAAGGCTAAGTCTATCAAAAACAGTCCTTACACACTGTGGTTGTTGCCGTGTACAAAGTTCTCCTGGTTCTGGTCCTTTCACTCAGCTTCAGTTCATATAAGTCTTTTCAGACTTCTCTGAGGTTCTCCTTTTCATCATTTCTCATAGCACAATAGTATTCCATTACATTCATACACCACAACTTGTTCAGCCATTCCTCAATTCATGGGCATCCTCTCAGTTTCTAGTTCTTGGCCATCACGAAAAGAGCTTCTATCAATATTTTTGTTGTGTTTTACTCTTAAGACTCAAATATACTTTTCAAATGAATAATTTTTAACCAAGTCTTATGTCATTCCATGTGAGAAAATTCCATTTAAAATGAGTGTGCCTGGGATTATAATCTAAGTACATGACCTAGGGTGGACTGCTTGTTATCAGGGGCTAGCATCTGGGTGTCTGCCCAGAAAAGGGAAAGGTCTTATGGTGCTTGGAGGAATTCCTTGGAACAAAAAATTTTAGGGGTTAGTGTGCGGCTGGGAAAAGTAGAAGAGGAGTAGGTGGGGGTCTTCTCTACTTTTGTGTCCCCAACAGGCAATTTACTACATTTAAAATTAAATCAATAAGGAAAGGAAAAAAATCTTCACCTACTGAATTTTAGGTTTCACGAACACTTCCTGCAATCATTTAAGCATGCTTGGTCATTGGGTCACAGTGACATTGGTTTGGTGCTTTTGGCATTAACTTAAGTCAGATCTGGGCACAGAATATTAGTCCAAAGGAAAAGTATTACAGGCACAGCTATTGGGGGAGATACATACCCACACCACAGTAATGATGATAACTCTATCCACATTTCAGTCTCATTCATCTTTATCAAATTATCTTTATTAATTTTACTTTTTTTTCTGAACTTAGCAAATGCCAAATAAAATGGGCATTTGCACACATAAACAGTTTTTAAGTACATAATAAGACCAATCTTATATGGAGAATAACTCAAGAACACTTAGGAATTACAGTTCTGAATCTTCATTCAGGGTAGGAGGTAGATTAAGGATATAGGATATAGGAAATAAAATATTAAAGATGTAGGACCTAGAATGAGGTCCTAGATGGGAATTTGGTTCTTTTGCATTCAATTATGTGACCAGGGGCAACCCTACTTGAGCCTCAGGGCATGATCATCCCTTGTATCACCCACAACACGGTGTTGCTAGGGGGAAAGAACTGTGTACACCTTAAAGGGCTAGAGGAAAGTAAATGTCTCATGAGCCCTCTTCCCCTCATCGACTACCCAAGGCAGCTATGGATCCCAGACTTATTATTCAGCTATAGCAAGGGCTAGGGAAATTCATTTAGCCCCTCAGCTTTATAGAGACTCAGCCATCTGTAATTTTACCTTCCACCAGACACTGCTAAATTTCAGACCTGGCACTAGGGGCAACATAGGAAGTTGCCTAGGATACATCAACTGGTGAGTGAGTGACTCTGTGTGTGTGTGTGTGTGTGTGTGTGTGTGTGTGTGTTTTAAGTTCTATAGGTTAGCTTGAAGTAGTCAGAGTCTCTCTAGTGGATGTTTTTCAAACCTTGCCTAATAGTGCCAGCACTGATTGCTGAAATAGAAGGTTGGCTGAATGAATGTCTCCTTTTCTGTCTTCTCAACTCTCCTATAGCTTCTAGGGAATGTAGAATTGTGGGTAAAAGGGTGAGCAACCCTCTTTCTTGTTCCTGAAGCCTCTGCTTATCTCATATTTTCTGCTTGAAATCAAGTGGAATCAATCAACCAACTAACCAACCAACAAGTATTTATTACCCCCTTACTAGGTGCCAAGCACTGTCCTAACTAAGCTCTAGGAAAGCAAAGTCAAAGGAAAAACAGTTTTTGCTTTCAAAGAGTTTCCATTCTAAAGGGGAAGACAGGCCAGGGAACTGCCCTGGGGATATTCTTCGTCCTGTTTTTTTTTTCCACTTTGTTCTGACTGTCTCTGTGAGAAGAAATCTGTAGCTCCCTCTTGCTGCTTAGCCCCTCCCATTAGAATGCAAAACAGCCACATGCCTTGACTGCAGGTAGGGATTAAAAATGAGAAAGTTTGTAGCAGGAAAATGCCCTGTCTTTGCAGCAGAATAAAAGGTTAAGGTGAGAAGGTGATGCCAGGGCAAGATGAAAATGATAGTTTCCTCCGTGCTAGTGCCTGCCATGAGGACCTCTCCTTCAATCCTTTCCTTTCTCCCTTTCGAGGAGCTAGTTTGCAAATACTAGGAGTTTCAGTTCATACCAGTTCCAGTTCTGGTCCTGAGTCAATGCTATACAAGTCCTCGGTTCAGTTTCCAAGTTTTCTAATGACTGCTCTTACTGGCTACATGAGTCAAATATCACTTATGAACCTTGAATTGTATGTATTCCTTTGTATCCGTTGCAAATAGAGTTGTAGGGGAATGAGAGTGGAGGACAGCTATCAAACTGCAAAGCTCATTTCCTACAGTTCTTGAGTTCAGAGTGACATATGTATTTGGACACTGCCCATATCGGAGAGAAGCTGACAACAGATCAGTAGGTTTTTTTTTTTTTAAATTATAGATCCTTTACAAATTTTTTGGTTCAGTTCCAAGATGCAACAACTGTTCATAGTTAATCTGATAGAAGCTACACTTCTGTCCGTTTCTGTGGGGAGCAACTTCACTGTGCCAAAAAGGTGATGTGACTTGGACCCAATGAAATGATCACAAGGTCAGTGAGGAGATGGGATTTTGCCTTAGGATGCAAAATCAGAGCTGATACTGATTGCATAAATCCACATCAATTAATCTTTAACCTCTAGATGATGAGTTGTTGGCGCTGGTAAAGTCACATCAAGAGGCAGAACTGGGGAATGAAAGGTTGTTGACTCACTGGGGACCCAAAGAGAGACTGGAATTTCCATAGCATGCCCCCTCAGTGGAATGGAGTACTGTAGATACTAGATTGAAGAGGAGGTTGGTTTAATTCTCCTTGAACAGAAACAGGAAAGTAGCTATTACCGCCATCTAGTGGTTAAATGTTTTTGACTCTACAAAGCAGAAAAAGCCACCACTATATAAGTCATGCTGCACAGGAAGAGAGGCTGGCTGTGGGTTGGATTAGTTGGCCATGGAAGTCTTGAGATTCTGTGATTATCTGAAATAGGAGTATACCTAAAGCGTCTACTTTCTTTGTCTAAATCCCAACTAAGAATTATTCCAGCTGTACACTGATTCCAGTCAAGGAAGGTCTATCCGAAATTCTGGTTCTCCTTTTCCACAGTCTTTGCAATTGCTACTGTTTATTTCAAGACTTCAGTGATCTACGATTTGAAGGTGTTCCCTCTACTCATGTGGAGTACAACCCCTCCACACCTCAGTTGTGATCACCCCTGATCTCCTACAATGCTGCCACTAGCTAGAGGGAACACTTACTAGCTGTATGAACCTGAGCAAGTCACTTAACCCTGTTGGGCTCAGTTTCCTCATCTGTAAAATGAACTGGCGAAGGAAATAGCGAATCACTCTAGTATGGTTGTTGTCCTTTATAGTCAAAGAGGACCAAACTGACATGACTATGATGAAGTCAAGTTTCAGTGTGTCTGACTGTGGGTGATCAGACCCATACAAGCTTGGAATGCTCTACCTCAGATGGGGCACAGATAGTCTGTGTGAATATCTGGGGTGGTTACTCCAAATTTGCGCATCCTGTTTCCTTTGTCTTGTTTCAATTCTGCTTTGCTCATAGAACATAGCACCTTCTCTGATGTGGGCATGCCACACTGAGCGGTCCTGTGCCAATGTCTCCCACCTCACAAAATCAATTCCAAAGTTTTTGAGAGACCTTGGGAGTATATCGCATGTCTCGCTTTTTCTGACCACCGTGTGATCACTTGCCCTATTTGAATTCTCCATAAAATAGTCTTTTTGGCAAACGTACATTTTGCATTCGAACAATGTGGCCAGCCCATTGGAGTTACACTTTCTGAAGCAGAGTTTGAATGCTTGGCAGTTTAGTTCAAGTAAAGACTTCAGTGTCTGGTACCTTATCCTGCCAAGTGATCTTTAGAATCTTCCTAAGACAATTTAAATGGAAGCGATTCGATTTCCTGACATGGCACGGGTGACTGTCCAGGTTTCACAGGCATACAACAATGAGGTCAGCAGCTGTGTAGAACTTCAGTTTGGTAGTCAGTCTAATACCTTTTCTCTCCCATCCTTTCCTCTGTAGCCTCTCAAACACTGAGCTAGCTCTGGCAATGCATGTGTTAATGCCATTATCAATGTGTACATCCCTGAAAAGTACGGTACCAGAGTAAGTGAACTTATCCACAGCATTCAAAACTTCTCCATTTGCTGTAACCGATGGTTCCACATGTGGATGGTGTGGTGGTGGCTGATGGAACACCTGTGTTTTCTTGGTGTTAATTGTTAGGCCAAAATTAGCACAGGCAGCAGAGAATTGATCCATACTTTGTTACAAAAGCCCAAATGGGATCTTGAAGTCAGACACAACCAAAATGACTGAACAACATGTTCCATTATATTTTATTAATTTTGTTAAAATTTATTAATTACATTTTAATCTGGCTTCCCATCACCCCCACCCCCATTGTTGAATTTGACACTTATCTACTTCCCTAATGTTAAAGCTCAGAGACAGGGAATGACCTGACTCAAAATTATATAGCATGACTACATAGCAGTCAGAATTTGAACTCAGGGCCTTTGTATCTAAATCCAGTTCTATTTCTACAGTACCTGTTTTGATTGTGTTCTCAGGAAGCAGATTCTGGAAGGGACTGATTCCCACAAGGTGTGGAAACAGACCTAAGTGAAATCTACTTCAGGCTAGACATTTGGTGTTTTCTTAAAAACAGATCTCCAATTAAGTTTGAAATAGGTGGGTAGGTGGGTGGGGCTAGATAGAGGAGGAAGAGAAGCGGTGTGGTACAGTGGATAATCAGGAAGACCTTGGTTCATATTCCACCTTATCCATTCTGGGTCTTAGTTTTCTCATCTGTAAAATTAGGGATTCCTAATTTTAATGATCTAATTTAATATTTTTTCAAATAACATTTTATTTTTCTCAATTGCATGTAAAAACAATCTTAAACATTCATTTTAATTTCATATTTTAAATATTGATATTTATTATTCAAACAATTTAAAGATATTTACATTATATCCTAGCTCTAAATTTATTATCCTATGTGAAGGATAAGGGAATTCCTCCCCAACCCCCACTCCAACTGTCCCAGCAAAACTAATTATTGTCTAGAAACTAGGATCATTCATGAACACCCTGTAAATTCATTAGTTTCTGCATTTGTTTTTCTGAACCTTCTAGTGAAAGTGTCCTTTGATAAATCCCAGCCTAGTCTCAGCAACACTGAGATGAAAAGGGCTTTCTTTGTCCCTGCCTTAGTCTGGCTGGGGAGGTTGGGGGTCTGGGGAGATGGGGAGTGGAATTGTGCACCACCTGGTGGCCAGTTATGGCATCTACAGCAGTCACTTGCTCAGTCCTAAAGTAAAGCATCCTGAAATGAGCCTGTGGAGCTGGGGCAGATAGAAAGGATAAATGGAGAAAGGAGGGAGTTGGGATCAGCTGTAAGTGCTGTTCCCTTCCTGTATGAGTCTGCCCTGCCCCTCCTGTAACCCTCCCCACCCCTGGAGAGGAAACAGTTTCTGAAAAAAGCGATCAGGGATGGGAAAGGGAAGGGGCTGAGGATTGGGAAAAAGTAGCCAGCTCAGAGAGAGAGAGCATAGAAGATTGCGGGGTGGTTGCTCTGTTTCTTCCCTGTGTAATTTGAATGTCAGGAAGACAGCGGGATCTTCTTTCGGAAAATGACCCATTTTTCAAAGAAACTGGTGGTGGGAGAAGAGAGGGGATCAATCAATCAGCAAACATCTATTAAGCATTAATTATGTCATCAAGCACCATACTAAGTATTGGAGAGGTAAAGAAAAGCAGAAATGGTCCGTATACTCAAGGAAATTATGTTCTATTGGGGGAAGCAACATATGCAGAAATCAGATTATATAAGATAAATGCAGAGTAGGTGGGAAAAAAAAAACCCTCAGAGGGCAGTCAACAAACATCCATTGAGTATTTCAAGTATTGGGTATTCTCTGTACAAAGACAGATAAAAATGAACTATATGAAGACCAAAATGAAAGCTCTTGTCCTAATTAAATTCTTCACCTGAGGAACTGTTCTTTTCTTTCTTTCTTGACCAAACCTTACAGCCCAGAGATTCCAGAATCTTCGTTTTGCCCTTTTATCAGGAGAAGATTGTGATATTTAGACCTGAGATTTTTAGAGGTCATCTGCTTCAACTCTTTTATTTTATTCATTAGGAAACTGAGGCTAGAGAGGCTAAAGTGACTTGCCATCAGTCAAAGTTACTCTCCCAAGAGGTGGGAGAGCCAGGATTTGAGCTCAGATCCCCTGACTCCCAAATCCTGTGTCCTTTCCACTGTACATTACCTCAATGTCGTGATATCTTCCATCCCTATTGACTTCTCACCTTCCCCCCTCCAATTTCCTCCCCAGTGGAGGTAGTTTTTCTGAGTGTTAGATGAACTGGGAATTTATTCTACCAGCTCTGGGGGTTCAGCTGCAAAGAGGAGATTTCAAGGTCTTCTGGGAAACTTAGATCAAACAGAATTCATTTTACTTTTCATTTGTACTGTGCCCTGGACTCAGTTTCTGATCTCATTTACTGAATATGCTGAATGGTTTGTCCAATCAATGATGAAACATTCTTTGTCTTTGGATCCTCCTTGTCTAGCTTAGTTCCTGGTACACAGTAGGTGCTTAGTAAATGCTTGCTGACTGATTTGACATTTCTTTTTATTGTTGTTGCTGAAAGAGGATCCATGGTATCAGGGTTAGATATCTTGACTTGCCAGTGAATTGGATTTAAGTGAGGCAGAGCTGTGCAAAGTTTGCCTCATTGTCTTCTCCAGGGTCATCTGAACCCAGTGGTAAGACACAGGTCAGGATGACTGGAGAGGACCCCAGATGCAGTGGGAGATCTTGGCCTTTTTAAACTCAGAGTTTCTGTCCATAACAGAAACAATTTCTGTTTACACTCACTTTGAGCCATCAAAACTCAAACAATGACCAAATGAAACTTGGGCTGGGGCCTATTATTGGCCCATCAGTGAGAGCTAGAGGGTTTAAGGTATGGTTAAGTAGCTCCATTTGGATCCTGATCTATTTCAAGAACTCATAAATGAAACTACAAGGGACAAAAGAGTTAATTGTCCAAGTTTTTCAAAATGATACAATAAATAAGTAGGGAAGAGAAAAAAAATCTAGCCCCCAAACCCCAAGATGTCTTGAAAGGTTTTAGTGATCTTTGGGCAGGGTACTCACATGTAAGGGTATGATTTCCCCCCATATGGTCAGAGGGAGAGAAGGGAGAGAGGGAAGGAGAGAGGAAGGATGTGAGGGAGGGAGGAAGGAAGGAAGGAAAGAAGGAAGGAAGGAAGTCTCTCTTCCTTCTCACTTTCCTACTCACTGACTTTTCTACCCTGACAACCCCAACCAATCCTTTGCTCGTTGATTCTCAAACTTGTGAGATTCCAACAACCGGTTTGGTTCTTGTTTGATTTTATCCTATTTCCTTTCCTTTTCCTGAGAATTCTATGGATAGATAGATAGACATAAATTATTTGTAAGAGAGTGTGGCTATGCAGAATTGTTGAGCTACAAAAGTAGCTACCAAGTTACCTTCTTCATTTTGTTTATTGAGAAGCACAGGACAGGACAAAATTTTGTTGGGAAACAAAAAGGAACCATTTTTTGGACACGGCTTTCCTCCTCCAATATTTTCCCTTTGAAGTTACCTTCCATTTACATTGCATATGTATCATATAGTCATAGATTTTTGCATGGTGTTTTCTGTGTTAGAATGAAAGCTCCTTTAAGGCAGTTGCTGTTTCCACCCCCACCCCCCCTTTTTTTATTTTTACATTCCCAGCACTTAGAACAGTGCCACACATAGCAAACCCTTAATAAACCCACTTGCTAAGTGACTAATTGACTGAGCCTTTAGACACCTATGGGAGGGGCTGTCATGGAAAGGAAGTATTCCATCAAGGGCCTGGGGAAGAAAAGACAGCTGATTGTGATATATTAGTGCCCTGTCCTTGAGCAGAATTTTTTATGGCCAGGGCTGAAGTGAAGTGTTTCATTCAATTCGAAGGGCTGGGGATTCCGGCCTCTTGGAAAATGAATCAGAGGAAAACCTCCATATGGCTCCACTCAAATTATATACCAAGTTTTTTATGTCTTTTATGCCTAATCTCCTACCTCCTTGTTGAACAGCTAGACTCAGTCTGAATCCAGGGAACAAAAGCCTTCTTTTACCTCTGCCCAACCCAAACAGGTCAAATGTTTCTTCAAATATCATGGCGTCTATAACTTTGTGTGTGTGTGTGTGTGTGTGTGTGTGTGTGTGTGTGTGTTTGTGTGTGTGTGTGTGTGTGTGTGTGTGAACTTCATTCAACCTTTTGGTAGGGTGGCAGTAAATGACAGCTAACCCCCCAAATTCTCTCCCACTGTTGACCTTGGGGCACTCTCCTATGTCTAGTGCCTTGGGACTGTTGTCTCTTTCCTACTTAGGTCCCTCCATTCCCTGTCTCTTTCCTTGTATTAAGTACTCAGAATAGCCCCACATTGTAAGGTTAACAATGCAACTGACATGAATTTCCTATACACAATGAGAAAAGCAATTAATTTGGAGGCAGAAATTTCAGAATTAACACTTTCTTGGATATCCTAAGGTCCTGTCTACATCTAAATCCTATGCTTACTATGCCACTCTGAGCCTCAGTTTTCCATAAACTGGAATAACAGTATTTCTATGACATATTACTGGATTGTTTTAAGGACACCAAGGTAGAAGTTCCAGCAGCTATGAGATACTGTTACAACAAGTGGGATAAAAGACATTTAGGGTAAACTCAGAATCCCACTTTAGAGGCAGCCTTTACTAATATCCCATGGTTTGAAAGTTTTTTTGTTTAAATCAAGGGTTCTTAATCTTGAGTACATGAATATGTTTTTTTGAAAAATCTCTTTATAATTGTAATTCAATAAATTTGGTTTGTTTCATAATCCCATGCATTTCATTCTATGCAATTAACAACATTCTGAGAAGGGGTCCATAGGCTTTATCAGGGTGCCCAATGGGTCCAGGACATTAAAAAAATTCAGACAGAAACTATCCTTATTGACTATATTACACTTTATTCATGAACAAAACAAATAGTTTGCATTCCTTAAAACTTGACACTAGAAAAGTATTTTCAAAGGTTATAGCCTTCAGAAAATCTGATGTTTGGTCCAGGAAATTTTGTCAAATATATATATATATCTTTCCTGCTACCCAGCACCCAAGCCTTTGTAGCCCACTGCTTCTCACGACATTCTTATCTTTTTCATATTCTTCCTCATCTCTAGCAAGTGAAAGGAATGGATCAGTAAATGACGGAAAATACACCAAACTGGAAAATAAAAGAACGTATGAGAGGAGAGAGAAGTGTGTCTTAAATTCTAGCAAACCTTCAGTTTCCTCAGGTCCATGGAAATGATAGAAATAAAGAAGTAGACACTTCTGACAGGGAGATTTCAGGAGAAGGAAGAGACCATATTTCAAGTGGAAAAGTGATATTGAAGAAGTTTTATTTTTTCTTTCCCTCTCCCCTTTTCCAGGTGGCTTGGCCAATTAGAGCGCTGGGTCTGGAGTCAGGAAGATCTGTGTTCAGATCCAGCATCAAACACTTACTAGCTGTGTGACCTTGCATAAGTCACTTAATTTGTTTGCCTCAGTTTCCTCATCTGTAAAATGGGGATACCAGCACCTATCTCTCAGTATTCCTGTGAAGATCAAGTGAGATAGAATTTATGTAGAGCTTTGTAAACCTCAAAGCACGCTAGCTATTCTTTTTTTTTTTTTTGAAAATCTATATCGTTCATTCATATCTACTTGGCAATATTGAGAACACCAAACTCAGGAAGAAGAACAAACTGTTTTGGGTTATATGCTCTTGCTATCCCACCAACACTGTGATTTCCCCGTGTTTGAAAAACAAGCTCATCTTTCCCCTCAGATGGAATTTGTTTATTGTTGGGTTATTTCATGTGTGTACAAATCTCTCTGAGTCTGCTCAGGGTTTTCTTGGCAAAGATACTGGAGTGGTTTGTCATTTCCTCCTCCAGTTCATTTATAGATGAACTTTGGCAAGCAGGGTTAAGTGCCTTATCTAGGGTCACACAGTTAATAAGCGTCTGGGACTAGATTTGAACTCAAGTCCACCTAACTCCAGGGCCAGTGCTCTATCCAGTACAATATCTAGCTGCCCAGAAAGGATCCTCTTCTTTATTTCCTATTCCTATCAATAGCAGTACTATTCTCCAAGTTATTCGTCCTTGTGACCACGTTGTTATCCTTTACCCCTCCCTCTCGCTCATCCCAGGCACAGTGCTAAGTCCTAGGGATGGAAGTATAAAAAAGAGACAATCCCTGCCCTCAAGGATTTTGCATTCTAGTAAGGGATGATGACACATATTAGGAGTTTTTGTATGAAATATCACAGAGACGGTGAGTAGAGATGTAGGGCCTGATCCTTTCAGAAGCTGGTTGGTTGGTTGTTGTCCTTTGTTCTCAAAGAGGATCAAAAGGGCATCACTTTGCTAGTGTCAAGTTTCAGTATGTCTGACTATGGCTGATCAGACCAATACAAGCTCAGAATGCTCTGTCACAGGTTGGGTATAAATAGTCTGTGTGAACATTTGGATACTATAAATGTGCACATCCTGTATTTCTTTTGAGATGTTTCAATTCTGCTTTGCTGGGGGCAAAGCCAAGATGACAGAGTAGAAAGACACACATACACAGGGTCTCCCCACACAGCCCATAAAATACCTATAGAGAGGGACTTTCAACAAATTCTGGAGCAGCAGAAGTGGAGAACAACAGAGTGGAGATTTCCAGCCCAGGGTGACCTGAAAGGCCCACAGGAAACATCTGTTGCATGGGACATGGAGTGGAGCCCAGTCCAGCCTTGGCCCCATGGTGAGGCTTGGCTCTGGGAGGAGGACACCTTAGAGGTAGAATCTCCAGTAGCAGTAGCAATGTTCACAGATCCCTCAAGCCACAGACACCAAAGGTCAGTGACTGGGTTTTTTCAGCTGGCTGAGAAGGGAGAAGGGTCTTCCCATAGCTCCGGCCTCAGGCAACGGCCACAGAGGCCATATCTGGCAGGTGGCAGCAGTTCCCACAGCAGCCCCTACAGCAGTCTGCCTCCATTGTTGGATTGTAAAAACCCCTGGGGGCACTGAGGAGCTAATTATTACCTCAGCCCTCTATAGAGGCCCTGAGGGAGCTGATCTTTATCTCACACTGAATGGAGGCCCTGCCCCCACAGTTTAACTGAATCCCAGCCCCGCAGTGCTGGCTTGGCAGAACTGGAGGCCAGGTGGCTGTGTAGAGGAAACTGCTAAGATTCTGGGCACAAAAATCTCTATCAGCTCCCAGACCAATGTACATGCTTGACTGTGCCACTTTGGAGGAACTGAGATCTTACAGATTCCTGGAGTATACCCTACTTTTGACAAAGGACCCAAAAGTCAAGTTACTGGTTGGGAAAATGCCCAAAAAAGGGAAAAAAATAAGACTATAGAAGGTTACTTTTTTGGTGAATAGATATCTTCTCCCACCCTTTCTGATGAGGAAGAACAATGCTTAACCATCAGGGAAAGACATAAACATCCAAAATAAACATTCAATGGTCTCAGGCCATGGAAGAGCTCAAAAAGGATTTTGAAAATCAAGTAAGAGAGGTGGAGGAAAAATTGGGAAGAGAAATGAGAGAGATGCAAGAAAAGCATGAAAAGTGGGTCAACACCTTGCTAAAGGAGACCCCAAAAAATGCTGAAGAGAATAACACCTTTAAAAATAGGCTAACTCAATTGGCAAAAGAGGTCCAAAAAAACAATGAGGAGAAGAATGCTTTCAAAAGCAGAATTAGTCAAATGGAAAAGGAGGTTCAAAAGCTCACTGAAGAAAATAGTTCTTTCAAAATTAGAATGGAACAGATGGAGGCTAATGACTTTATGAGAAACCAAGAAATCACAAAACAAAACAAAAAGAATGAAAAAATGGAAGATAATGTGAAATATCTCATTGGAAAAACAACTGATCTGGAAAATAGATCCAGGAGAGACAATTTAAAAATTAAGGGACTACCTGAAAGCCATGATCAAAAAAAGAGCCTAGACATCATCTTTCATGAAATTATCAAGGAAAACTGCCCTGATATTCTAGAACCAGGAGGCAAAATAAATATTGAAAGAATCCACTGATCACCTCCTAAAAGAGATCCAAAAAAACCCCCCAAAACTCCTAGGAACATTGTGGCCAAATTCCAGAGTTCCCTGGTCAAGGAGAAAATATTGCAAGCAGCTAGAAAGAAACAATTCAAGTGTTGTGGAAATGCAATCAATTCTGCTTTGCTTATAGAGCATAGCACCTTTTCTGATGAGGGCACGCTATGCTGAGCAGTCCAGTGCCAGTGTCTCCCATGTCACACAATCAATTCCAAAGTTCTTAAGAGAGACCTTGAGAGTGTCCCTGGATTGCTTCTTCTGATTGCTGTGCTTGCCCTGTGTGAATTCTACATAAAAATCTTTTTGGTGAACATTCAATCAACATGACTAGCCCATTGGAGTTGCACTCTCTGAAGCAGAGTTTAAATGCTTGGCAGTTTAATTCAAATAAAGACTTCAGTGTCTGGTACCTTATCCTGCCAGGTGATCTTCAAAATCTTCCTAAGACAGTTTAAATGGAAGCCACTCAGTCTCCTGGCATGGCGCTGGTTGTCTGTCCAGGTTTCACAGGTATACAACAATGAGATCCAGAAGCAATGACATTATATTTGATTACAATGTCCAGAGAAAGATTTTGCAGAGGATGGGGAGAGCACATTGTGACAGTAGGCAGATAGTAAAATGGCTTTGGTGAACAACTGGATAGTGAAGGTTGGATGAGATGAGAAGATGAAGCATGGTCTGCTGGAAAGCCAATAATAGATATAGTAGACTGATTAAGTTGGTCTGTGTTTGCTGACTGTCTTATCAGTATCTTTTAAATTGGTCCCTTCTGATTCTCACTGCCACCACCCTAGTTTCTCATTTCATACCAGTATTATTACAACTACTGACAGAATTGTCTTCATGATCTGATAATATCTTATCTGATTCTAAGTCTGATCCCATAGCTTTAACTGCTCAGAAACCTTCAACTACTTCCTGTTGCCTCCCAAACAAAGTTCCATCTCCTTAGCTGTGAATTAAAGATTTTCTACATTTTGGTTCTAATCTACCATTCTAGGTTTATTCCACACTATTCCCACCATATTTACATATTAAAATCCTACTCATCTCATATTGCAAGGGCTATTCAACTCAGATATCAGCTCCTCTATGAAGTTATTACCTTATCTCTTAAGTTGGAAAAAATCTTCTATGAATTCTTTTTTATTCCTCTTATAAATGTATAATTAATCTTTTTGAGACACAATTTCTTTATTAGTAAAATGAGATGGAGAGATATGCTTGATAAAGGCTAGCTGTAAGCAACCAGGGTTTTAAAACTGCCTATGAAACATATCAGTTCACTGACTATAGGCAAGTCACATTAGCTCTCTGAACCTCAAGCGACAGCAGAGGACTTAATTCCTAAGTCATACTCAGATTGTCATTTGATTTGTGTTTGTAGAGGGTGGTCCTCACACTGACAAAAAAATCAGAGATTCCTGAATTTGTGTTATTTCTCATAACCTGGGGGGTTA
This sequence comes from Notamacropus eugenii, assembly GCF_028372415.1. Taxonomy (NCBI): domain Eukaryota; kingdom Metazoa; phylum Chordata; class Mammalia; order Diprotodontia; family Macropodidae; genus Notamacropus; species Notamacropus eugenii. Next base: position 112,745,426 of record NC_092875.1, read on the forward strand.
CCCTATGAGATTCTAGATACTGATAGTCCAACTTCTTGCAATTCAATTAAAAATTATTTTTTCCAATGATTCAGCATTTATTTTCTCTCTCCCTACTTCCCTTCAACTGAACTAAAAGAAAGAAAGAAAGCAACAAGGAAAAGAAGAAAGAAAAGGAAGAAGGAAGAAAACAAGGAAGAAAGGAAGGAAGGAAAAAAGAGAAAGGAGGAAAGAAAGAAAAAGAAAACTTTAGTAACCCATATGCATAGCCAACTAAAGCAAATGCCCTATTGGTCATGTTCCAAAAGTGTATGTCTATTTTATATCTTGAGTTTATTGCCTCTGTTAAGATTCCAATTAAACTTTTTTTTGAAAAAGACTTTGTCTCCCTATTTCTCCTAGTCTGGGACTGCAAAGAGTATTCATATACATGATTTCACTGCTACTAGGCGTTGGAACTTTGACCTGCTCCATTTCTAATGTAGGTTGCTTCACCTTACCTTTAGGTACATTATTAGGTTGTGAACTCTTTGAGAGTATGAACTGTTTCTTCCCCTTCATCCCCCCTTTCTTTGTATCCTCATTTTTTAATACAGTGCCTGACACATAGAAGGTACTTAATAAAGTCTTGTTTGAAGAATGATGTTGGTGGCCTTCAATTCCTGGAGTCTGGCCATATTGATGCTGAACTAAATATGCCACCCAATTGACTTAGCCCACTATAGCTCAGAACTCCTGAGCTCAAAATGTCCCTCAACTTCAGCCTCCCTGACAACAGAAATTACAGGCATGCATTGATATGCCTGGCTCCAATTTGATTTGTAACAAAATACATTTCAAACTTTAAATTCAGTGATAAAATTTGTAATTATTGCTTCAATAAATCCTATTTTTCACGTGACTATCCAATAGGATAATTTCATGAGCAAATGATGTCACATATATGGATTTGTGTCTCTAAACTAATTAAATAATATAAAAACTACGAAGGATATTAAAAAAGATGACTATGACATGTAGATACTAGATCATACTATGATAGATTTATAGCTGGAAAGGACATTAAGAATAATTTTTTTCCAGCTCCTTTTTTTATAGATGTGAAAAGTGAGAGTTAGTGAGGTCAAGAGGCTCGCTTATGGTTGCACAGGTAGGAAGCGGTACAGCAGAGATCTGAATGCAGATCTTTAGACTCCACATCCAGGTTTTTTCCTACTGCACCACAGTATCTCTAAGGTCCCCTCCAGTTTCAAAGTCACATCAATTTCCTATGAACATAGTATGTGCTAAATTAATATTTGTTATGAATGAATGATTATTTTTCAATTCCCACCATGCTTTCCTCCCCATCAAAAGAAATTCTAATGAATTGTTTTTAAATATGGATAAAGAAGATTCCTCATCTACTGCTCCACATGACTTCAAAACTCCTAGAAATTTTGTATTCTTCCATAAGACATGTATGTTTATCCATATGCAGCTAGTTACACGTGATTGATGATTAGGCATAGATATCATAAACAACGTTACATTAGCACAACTCTGTGCACACCTAGAAGAGACAAGTATGGTGTGAGGATTTAACATTACAATTTCTCCCACAAAATAGTTCTGCTGAATCTGAAGCTAGGTGTGCCAGATTAGACACAGTACAGGCTTATTTTGATAAGTAGATAGACATCTTGGGTGGCCTGAGACAATAGTTCGTTTTATATATTTGTACCAGTTGTTGGCTAGACCAGAAGAGCCATAACTAGGAATTGTGGTGTCTGAGATAAATTCATTTGGTGGGATGGGACAGAGGAAACATTCTATCTGGGTGAAATATATTTGTGCTTGGACAAGACTGACCCATCCCACAGAGAACCTAGACACCAGTTCTCTTGTAACATGGCCAATGAACCATGACCCTGACCCTTTTACCCGCAGGAGAAAGTTGAGGGAGAGGAAGAGGTACTTGGTGATGTGGAAGACAGATCATGGAAGAAAACCTAGGACACTCAGGAGTAATGCTATGTAGCAAACGGATAGAAGAAAACTAATTATAATGCACAAGGTAGTTGGGGTGGAGATCTGCCCCCTGGAAGAAAGCAAAATCCTATGCATCCCCAACCTAGCTACAACTCTGATCCCAGTTTCTGTCCTAACATGGGTTTGTGGGAAATTATGAGGATACTAGAGATAGAGACAGAGATAGAGAAAGAGGGAAGGAGAGAGATGATGGGTGGAAACATTGAAAAATAGAGTAAATATTTCAGATGATTTTTTCCAGTATTATCTTGGCATTTTGATCCTTGGATAAGTCACCTAATGTCTTTGGATTTTAGATTTCTCATCTGTAAAATGAGGGGATTGGTCTAGAGGTCTCACTCTGAATTCAAGATTCTACGATACACCAATAACATTCTGTGGGATCATTTCAGAGACTTATAGAACCAAAGAATGTCAGCGATTTTAGGAAACTTAAAGGTCATTTTAGTTCAGTTTTTTTTTATTTCACAGGTGAGGAAACTGAGGTCCAGAAAAATGAATTAGCTTTGTCAAATTTCCACAGTGGCTTAGTGACAGAGCTTAGACAAAACCTGTGGTTCTTGCCCTTTCTTCTATAAAAGGGTATACATTGGATTGAACATTCCTCAAATAAACGTGTTACTTCAATGTCTCCTTAAGGTGTTTCTCTGATGCCTTATCACGGTGTTAAGGGTATGTCAGTGAAACTCAAACTCTGTCAGGTTCTGCCATGTTGGCAAAGTTTTAAGTATGTCCCAATATCTCATAAAATATTTGATTTTGCTTATGGGCTTTTGAAAAAGTCATTCTGAGTGGGTAATTCCAAGGTTCAACCTAGCTAATTACAGAGATATATGTACTATAAGTTGTTTACATGGTGCTGAATTTTTTTATTGGGGTAATTCATGAAACAAATGGCTTTCAAACTTGGGTAGCCCCTTTGTGATTGTGCACTGATAGCTGCAGAGTGGTCAGAAAGGGGGCAAGAGGTGCTGAGAATTGCACAGATTTTAGACAGCAATAAACCTCAATTTTATGGTTACTTTTAATGTGCAATCTTCATCCAGTGGCCAACAATTGGACATATTGCTGAAGGACATTCTGAATATAAATGAAAGGAAGCTGAAGCAAAGGATAGCTCACAGGTACTTCCCAGAGAGATATAGAAAAAAATTGGCAAAGTGGGTGTCTTTATATGCTGAGAAGCAAAAAGGCATGTTATTTTACGGGGTATCTGATTATTGCACAGTGCAATACTAATGACAAGTATCCGTAAAAGACTATCATTAAAAAAAATCCCAGTTTATGTACCAATTTCAGTGACTTTGGATAAAGTGGTAAAGAAATTCTGCACAGAACTTGATGAAATGGTTGGAATCAAATCAACATATACTCAATCCTTGGTGACTTAATACGTGGGTAATCATGATTCAGTAATAAGGCATGAGAGACACCAAAGACAGATATTACACAGAAGCATCATAACTGTCACAAACATTTTCTTTGAAAAAGGGATTGATAGACTCTGGACAGAGTAATAAGTACATATGACGAACAAAATAGATGGGAAATTTATTTTTTTATTTTTAGTTATTAATTAAACTAATTAATTGATGTGGGAGTTATTTTGTAGTAAGCTGAGTACATTCAGACCATCAGTTTTTCAGAGCTAAGATGAGAATCAATAAAAAAAGAAAGAATAATGAAATATATGTATTTACATATATACATACACACATCTATATCTATCTATAGCATGACATATATAAAATTTAAATGATAGCATGGATTATTATTTAAAGAAATAACACACAATGAAAAATAAGAAGTAGCCAACAAATACGATGAATAATTCATTCAGAAGTTTAACCAATGTAAATTAATTGTCACAAGGAGACAAAAAAAAGACAATTTTCTTTGTCTTTTTTCCCTCATGGATTTGTCATCAGGTGACTAACCTTTTGGAGATGAGGCTCTCTGTTCTTCGGCAGGTTGACCCTCAGATAGTAGACTGTTTGCCTTTTAGCTGGTAGCCTCTTTCCAGCATGGAAGAGGCTGCCATGGCTTATGCAAGTGTACCAGGGCTTTAGCAGATGTATGAAATACCCTGTCCACAACGCTCCTGAATGCACCTGTGCCAGATTAAAATGTACTTGGAAATATTTAACAAAATAGATAAAAATACAGTAAAATATAACCAACATTGCTTTTTAAAACTTTGTGGCCACTTTGTGGCCACGGATTCTTATGAAGAGAGTAGTAGCCCCCATTTCTATGGGAGTTTGACACCACTGGCATAGAATATCAGCCAAGCAATCATAAACATTTATCAAGTGCTTATTGTGTCTCAGGCATCATGCTGGGGGCTAGGGATATAACCGCAAAAACCAAATAATCTCTGTTCCTAAGGGGTTTACATTCTAATGGGGAAGACAAGCTGCAAATATATAAATGTATACACAAGTTAGGGAATCTTGGTGGGGAAGTCACTAGCAGCTCTGGAGAAGAGGAAAGATCTCATGCAGAAGTTGATATTTGATCTAAATTTTGAAGGAAATTAGGGATTCCAGGAGACGCTAAGAAGGAGAGGGGCAGAAAGGAGAGGGGAAGAGAGAGAGAGAGAGAGACAGAGAGAGAGAGAGAGAGAGAGAGAGAGAGACAGAGAGAGAGAGAGAGAGAGAGAGAGAGAGAGACAGAGAGAGACAGAGAGAGACAGAGAGAGAGAATCTGTGCTTTAGGAAAATCACTTTGGCATCTGCTGGAAGGATTGTTTGGAGTAGAAGGAGATTTGGGGAGAAAACCCAGGGTAAACTTCATGCACCCACGAGTCACTGGAAGACTGTGTGGTGTGTTCTGCACATGGTAGACACTATATGAAAGTATTTGGTTCACAACACATATCTGTCAGTGAGCTGGGTTAAAATGATCATAATTGTATTGAAACTAAAATGGAAACAGCCCCCAAGGTGTGTACCTGTGTATTTGGATCCACTGAGTAATGTATTTTACATTATTATTTTTATTAAATCAATGATTGTCATTACTGAAACATGGGGATCCATTTGTAAGTTGTCAACAGGTAGGTTGGGCTAGATTTGTACATTTCCTTCTTTAATTTCCTATTTTGTCACTAGGTGGCAGCAAAAGAAAGCCACAGAAATCACCATGTGTCTGGCTTTGCTTAGAGGCCAAAACCCTTTTCCTCCACTCCTTGAAAAGGCCTGTTTCATTGATTTTTCAAATGATTATATAGAATTCACAGCTAAGAGGTTTTATTTTTATACTGTATATGTTTACCTAGGACCTCGTGTCTTCCACAGAAATTTAAGTTCCTTGCGAGTAGGAGTTGTTTCTTTCTTTTTTTTTTTTTTTAGTACTTGTATTCCTAGGGCTTAGAATTGTGCCTGGCACATAGTAGGTGCTTAAAAAATACTTATTAGTTGGTTGATTAAGAAATGCTTGTTTTCTAGTTTTCCTAAGAGATCATTCACTCAAACCCACTTATAGTACTGCTGCAGAAAATGAGGCCCTGAGAGGCAAGTGATTTATGCTAAGGATTTGCCTTGAATCTAGTCCAGGGATAGTTTTTCTTGTTTCATTCTAGAATGAAATGGTTTTAAGAGACTTGGCCCAGTCCTCAAGTATCACAGCTCTAGAGACCCTTCCTTAACTAGCATTCTGTCATTATCCAGAATGTGTTTCATTTTCTTGACCATTGAAGGATCATTATCTCTACTCATTCCTTTAAGAGATGAATAAAAAAGCCTTTATTAAGTGCTTACTTACTATATTAAAGAACAAAAATTCTGTCCTAAGATCTGGGGATACAAAAGGAAAAGTAAAACAGTTCCTTGTCTCCAGGAGCTTCCACTGAAAGGGGTTTCATTTCATTCAAGGAAATTAGGGATTCCAAGAGATGATAAGAAGGAGAGGGGCAGGAAGGAGGTTTCAGCTCTCAGTAAGATGGACAGGTCTGGTGGTTCTTAGAGTACACTGGCAAAGCAGATGATAAGACATCTATCTTCTTTGGTGTCATTTCCATGGATAAAACCATATCTGTTTCTCTTGTTGAGCCATTTGGTGTGGTCAAGAATTTTCTTTCCTGGGTTTTCAGTAGCTGTGGCTACTGAAGAGGCTGGACCTATATCTCCATTGGAGTTAGTCTCCTGGAAGGTGGCTTTTGAGTGTCTGGGCTACAAAAGGAGGACCAGGGGTGTGCTAGAGGCAGCTGTATTGGTTTGAGAGTTAATCGTTAAACTTTCAGAGTGAGCATTATATACCTTGGGGCACCTAGGGTGGCCTGTGGATAGAGTACTATGCTTGGAATTTGGAAGACTCATCTTCCTGAGTTCAGATCTGGCCTCAGAAACTCACTAGCTGTGTGACCCTGGGCAAGGTCACTTCGCTCTGTTTGTCTCAATTCCTCATCTGTAAAATGTGCTAGGGAAGGAACTGGCAAACCATTTCAGTATCCTTGTGAAGAAAACCCCAGATGGGGTCATGAAGAATCAGACAGGACTGAAATGACTTAACAACAGCAGCGTTATACCACAGAAATAGGCAAATGCTACAACTTATAGCTTGACCTATTATTTTACTGATTGTTTAGACTTAAGCAAGAGATGGAGACAGTATCAATAATGCAGATGAAACTTAAAAGTGTGTCATTGTATTTTCAGAGAGCTGACTATTAAACATTTACCAGTATTCCTTTGTCTGGGAGGCATTACTTTTCAAAGGCCCTTTGGCACATAGTATTGCCGAATTAATATTTCTTAGATAAAAGGACAATAGAATCATAGATCTGAAACTAGAAAGGACCTAAGGGGTCATAGATTTCAACTTTATTTCACACATTAAGAAATTGAGGCCGAGAGCAGTTAAGTAATTTGCTCTAGGTTACACAGGGAGTAAGCTGCAGAATTGCGACCTTGAGCCAGGACCATCCAATTCAAAATGTGGTTCTCTTCTTAGATTACATTCTAGGTAAACCTCAAACCCCTTTGCCTGGCATTCAAGGTCCTGTGCTGCACCCTGAATGCCAGCAAAGTTTGTCTTTTTTTTTCTCCCTAATGCCACTTAGGGATACGATCATAGAGAATCAGTTACAGCATCACAGATGAAGAGCTAGAAGGGAACTCATAGTCCAAATACCCTCATTTTACAGATTATTTAACTGAGTTTCATAAAATTTAAATGACTTGTCTAAGGTTGCAGAGACAGTAGACATGAGAGTCCTTATCTGAATCTAGTTCCTTTCATTTTGTATTCAGATAATGTCTCCCAGGTCCTTTGATTCTGTAGAGCAACTTGATGGTGCAGTGGATGGAATACTTCCTAGAGTCAGGAAGAGTCATTTTCATGAGTTCAAATCTGGCCTCAGATACTTATTGTCTATATGACCTTTGGCAAGTCACTTTACCCTCTTTGCCTCAGTTTCCTCATCTGTAAAATGAGCTGGAGAAGGAAATGGTAAATCATTCAAGTATCTGTGCCAAGAAAGCCCTGCATGGGGTCATGAAGAGTTGGACAGGATTGAACAACATGAATCTTTGACTCTAGCCATGCTTTATTCTCCTTTCTCTTTGCCACCATCACTCTAGCAATATATCCACCTTTGAGGATCATTCCATGCAGTGCAGGTCCCTGTTGTAGACATCTACTCATTTCTAGATCTATCTCTGTCCTTTTTTTAAGAAGTCAAGATCTGCCTTACAGTCTTTCTCTGTATCCTAATCCCTGCCTTTACACTTGGGCATTCAACATATGCATTGATATCTTCTTGACTTTCCAGTTGTTTAGCTCTTCAGATCCCACAACCTGTAACTCCACTCCACTACAGCCATCTACTCAGATAGTTGTAACTTTAATTTCACTATCACTTATAACCCCTTGGTCCCTGACCCTGACCTTTGAAACTTTGCTCTTTGATTATAATCTGTCTTTTCCCTTCTCCATCTACCTCACTCCTTCTCAACCTGTTCTTTGTTCTCAAGTGATCTCTAGGCTCTCCAACCTCCCTCTTTTCTCAGTCATTTGTTCATGCTCTGGTCTCATTTTCCTCTATTATCTATCTTAACTCTGTCATTGGTCATATTCGCCATGTCCTTGTCCTTTATGCAGGAATCCCTTGTCCCTTTTTCCTACCACAAATCATATGTTGAGAAACCTCAACCCTGGGTTACAGCCACCATCTTCTTTCTGGTCACCAGTTGCATTATCCTCTTTTACTCACATGCTTCTGAAAACACTGCTGGAGGAAATATACATGCTGAGTGAGTCTAATACAAATTTGTCTTTTCTAATCTCAACTGGGCCCTCACGGTTGTACATCAAAACATTTTATCCTTCCTGGAATGATGCTCTTACATTTCCTTTAGCAGCTACTTCCAATCTCCCCTCTCCCTTAGACCTCTCTGCCATCTCTGGCTGCTCCTCAGCAGAGTATCTTGCCTCTTAGTTTAGTAAAAGAAATTGAAACCGTTTGCTGTGAGCTCCCTCATCTCCCCTAATTCAACTCCTCAACAGTTTATAAAATCTCCCACTGTCTCTTCCTGTGCTCTAGTTTCTGAGGAAACTGAAGGCCCTCCTCTTCAAGGCTGACTGACCCCTTTCCTTGTTCCCTTGATCACATGTCTACCAGTCTCCTCTGGGGAGTTTGCCCATGGATCATTAATTTCTCCCTATCTATCATCACTTCTCTGGCTAACAAAAAAGCTTAGGTCTCCCTTTTCCTTTAAAAAAACAAACATCTAAACCTTTTCACTTGGCCATGACATGTTCTTAAGCTCTATTTCTATATCTGTCCTCTCACACTCAAATTCTTTTTTTTGAAGGGGTGGGGTGGGAGCAACGAGGATTAAGTGACTTGCCCAGGGTCACACAGCTAGTAAGTGTCTTAAATCTAGATTTGAATTTGGGTCCTCTTGACTCCAAAATCAATGCTCTGTCCATTGTGCCACCTAGCTGTCCCAACTCAAACTTTTTTTTTTTAATGAAAAAAAACCACATTTATTGAATTCCTATTCCTACTAAGTTCCAAGTGCTATGCTCGGTAATGGGGATGGACCACAACTACAGAATGACAGTCAATGGTCAAGTTCACACTTTGTGGGGAATGACAACATATTAGGGAGCTCAGTTGCTGGGTAAATGAAAAGACTTTTAAAAATTCTAAGTCCTAAAAGTCATAAGAATGCACCAGAGATTGCATGGCCCAGGAAGGTATTTTTAGATTGTTGGAAGGTCAGACGATATTAGGATGCAATAGGGCATACAAGCAGGGAAAATGGTAAAGCCAGGAAGATCTTAGAAAGCAGGGTCAGGGCAGACAGCAAGGTTTGTTTCACAGTCCATTTTACCTAAAGGAAAAGTTGGTGACTCCCATTACCCCTAGTCACGTGAGCAGTCACACAGCCTGGATTGGTTTCTAGGTGGTTTGGGGCAAGGGTTGAGTAAGCCAAGAGTTCGGTTGGATCTGACAGAGATGAGGATATCTGCCTTTTTCTTTTTATTATTAGTACAATGTGAACAATTTTTACAATTATTTATAATATGTTTATAGTATGGCATACGGTATTTTGCTTATATTATTAAAGAAGAATTAAAATAGCACATAGAAAAACCAAGAAAGCAAATGAAGAAAATGACCAAAGAAAGCCATGGAAGACAGCTATAACACAAGGAGGGGGGAAAGGGTAAAGAGATGGATTTGGAGATTATATTGCAATTGTAAGGAGAGTGACACTTTAAATTTCACCATCTGAAAAGTATTGGTTGAGTCTTCTCACTTTCAATTTGCTTCTCCGGCTAATCTTTGAGCTTCAGCATTGCCTTCAACTTTTGAATGGGCAGGTACATACTTCCACTCAACATTCAAGTCCATAGTCATATTATCCAGCTTAATGAATTGGTCTTTGTGGACAATATCCTTATTTTTACTTATTTTCCAGCCATTTTCTTTCCAGTTGCCAATTCATTCATTTGGACCTTGGGTGATAAATTGATTATCTGTGTATACAGTAAGTCTGTCCTTATTTTGGGCCTTTGCTTGCTCAACTCCATTGGTAGCTGCTTCTAATGATGCTCTTTGGTTTTCTGTTGTCCAGAATGTGTACCATTTGTATTTAGATCATAGTCTGGTCCCCAGAAGACACCAATAACTCCTTGCTCTCCTTCTCTTCCATTATTTCTGTAGGCACCCTTGATACATACAGTGTTAGGGCCTGATGCCTGGTGTGGTTGCCCATACTGACTTTCAGAACCTCTAGTCTCCCAGCCACAGTCATAGCTCCTTTAACTGTGTTTTCAACTCATCTTCCAGTCTCTCCAAAGACTTGGTGAAAAAAGTCCCAACTCAAACTCTTTGAAAAGGCCATTTATACTTGTATTATCTATTTCCTCATCTTCCAACCATCCAGTTCTTATCTCTTTGCCATCTGGCTTCTATACCTACCACTACAAGGAAATTGTTTCCTCAAATTTGCCACCAATACCAAATGTCAAAATCAAAGACATTTTCTCAGGCTATTGTCTTGACTTTTGCAGCTTTTCAAAATTTTGATACCTCCTTGTTTTTGGATATTCTTTCTTCTCTTGAATTATGTGATACTGAGCTCTTCTAGTCGTCCTCCCTAGCTAATTTTTCCTTTTCAGCTTCCTTTGCTGGGTTTTCATCCATCTCCTGGTTTTGATCATGGAGGTCCACCAAGGTTCTTTCTAAGCTATCCTCTCTCCTTTCTGTACAATCTTCCTTTTGATGATCTTATCTGATCCTATGGATTCAATTATCATCTTTACTCAGACAACTCCCAAATCGATATAAGCAATCCTAATTTACCCCCTAAACTCCAGCCCTAATTTCTAGATGATTACTGTTCTCTATTTGATGTCCCATCAACACCTCAAACTTAACATGTCATAGATAGAGATGATTATCATTCCATATCTCAGCCTAATCCAACCTCCTCGAAGTTTCCCTATTTCTGTTGGAGACATTACCATCCTTTCATTTGGCTAGGTTTGGAATTTCAGAGTCATTATCCCTTACTCTTTTCCCTACCTTATCTCCTATGTCTAATAAGTTGCAGAATCTCATATATTTCCTCTTTACAACATTTATCACCTTGATCCCTTTCTCTTTATTCATGTAGCAACTATCTTCATTCAAGCCCTCATTGCCTCTAGCCTATAACACTTTAATAGCTACCTAATTGGTTTCCTTGCTTTGGTCCCTTTCCTCTTCAATTCATTTTCCACAGAGTTGCCAAAAAATAATATTCCTGAGATGTAATTCTGACCATAGGCCTATAAGATTGTAGTCTTAGAGCTGGAACATACCTTAGAGACCATCTCGTCTCCCCCTCTCTCCATTTCATAGATCAGGAAACTGAGACTCAGGATATTCAAATGATTATTTAGTCAAAGCCAACTGGTAGCCAATGGTAGAGCCTATGATTCAGATTGAGTACATTCTAACTCTATAAGTATTGTATGTTATTGTTTCCAAATCTTAATTAGCTCTTTAAGACTAAAATACAAATTCCTCAACCTAACATTTACACTAATAGTCTGATTCCCACCTGCCTCTCCAGACATTGCATATTTTCCCTCCACATGGATTATACATCCTAGTCAAACTAACCTATCATCTGTTTCCTTAACTGGGCATCTGATTTCCTATCTCTGTGCTTTTGCACATGCAGTTCCTTATGTCTGGGAAGTGTTGCCTCATCACCTTTTCCTCTCATAATGCTTAACTCTCTTTAAGGTTTAGTTTAAGTGCCTTCTCCTCTGAGCAGCCTTTCCAGAATCTTCTAGTCAGTAATGCTAGATCAGTCCTCAAACTACTTTATATTTACTTATTTGTGAAATATTGATACATCCCCCTGCCCCAAATATCCTTGAGGACAGGGTTCAGGTCTTAACTAAACTTCATATCACTTCCTAAACCTGTACAGTACTCGGGATATAGTAGGTGCTTAATGAAAGTTCATTGGGTTAATAAAAAGTCTAGGACTATCCCTATGACTGGATTCCTCCCACCTCATCCTGCCTTCTCCCTATCTTTCAAAGTCAGGGGTTTGAATCATTCTTCAAAATCTCAATGTATTAGTAGTTGCACATTAAATAGGGAGGATGAGTTAGTCATTAAGAATGACCACTCAACACGTCTGTAACAGGAAATGGTCAGAACCAGCTGGAAACAGCTGTAAGTGTGAGTGTGTGTATGTGTAGGGTTCTGAGGAGTTAGAGAGGGAGGGATGGAAACCATGATGCCTGCCAGGTGGAAGAATTTGGGGCATGTAAAGCCTTCATTCAGTACCTCCCTGCCTTGGGTTGGACTAGCTCCAAAGGTAATGTCCCTTTCCCTGGGGGCCTGGGCTGGGGAAGCTTGAAGGTTTAGAGCATCTGTCTCTGAGGGGTGTTAGAGGACTCCACTGCCCGGTGACCCAGGGGGATTATGAGATTTTTTTCTCAGCTGCCTGAGGTTGCTTTCATATTTCCCCTGCCTTACTTTTAGTCAAATGACTGCCATTATGTACTGTTAGGTTGGCCATCATGGATAAATACATGAGAAGAGGGCAAGGTTAGGATTAGGCCTGACAGTGGTTGAATGCAGTTCACATAGACTCTAAATGTCACATCCCAAGGATAAGGGGCATTTAAGAATAATTCCAATTTACCAGGCCTGCTAGAGTGATTAAAAGACTTATCTAAAGGCAGGAAGCCAGTAAGATGCATGCTGAAACTTCATTCCAGGATTTCTCACTCCAAATTCAGTGCCCTTTGTACTATGTGACAGGCTCCCTTGTCTAGCTGACTCAGTTTCTTTGTTGGGTGAAAAGATGTGAAAGCATAAAAGGCCACAAATACAATTTTTCCTTAGGCTCAAAAATGAATCTGGGAAGTCCAGAAGATGGCAGTAAAAGACCTTGAAAGGGAGGAAAAAGCCCAGTGTCTCATGGTCTCCCATTGGGGTGCTGTTGGAAAGGACCTCTTTTCAGAATTTCACTGAGCCTTTACTCTCATTTAGGTCTCTTCCTTCTCATCTCCTGTTTAGTGTGTCTATGCCTGTTCCTATGGCCTTCATCTTCCCCTTTTCTGTCAGAGGAAGGCCATTTCATTCCCCTTACAACCATTTTTTTAAGGCTTTGCCCAAGATTCTGAAGTTTCTAGGGGGCCAATATGTCTATTAAAAAGGGCTGGGTGGCAGAAGATAAAGACCTCTGTCAGGTCAAAGGTCAGCATGCTTTTTTCATTAAGTGCCAGAAAGTAGATTTTGTGGGTCAAAAAACAAAAAATCGAGGATATTTTATAGCAAAAGTGACAACAAATTTCTATACATTTTTTAATCAACAAATTCAAAATATAATCATAATAATTCAGTACAATTTAGGTTAACTGATGAGAAGAATGTAGGGCAGCTATATTGCTCAGCGAGTTGAAAGCTGGGCCTAGGGTTAGTAAGTCTCATTTTTCTGTGTTCAAATCTAGTCTTAGACTTATTAGCTGTGTGATCCTAGGCAAATTACTTAACCCTGTTTGCCTCAATTCCTCCATCTGCAAAATGAACTGGAAAAGGAAAGGCATCTCTGCTGAGAAAACCCCAGTGGGATCACAAAGAGTCAGACAAGACTGAAATGATTGAACAACACCAGCAACGAGAAAAATGGATTTTTTTAAGGGGAGGATAACATTTTGCTTAGTTGGGGTTCAAAATAAGAATTCTTAATCATCAAATTCATTTGTAAATGTTGAATCTAAAATGAGATGTATTTTATCTTTGAAAATATCTTTTCATACAGATAGATACTGCCAAATGCTCATATTATTCCATGAGCATATGATTTTTTCTTTTTATTAATTAATTAACTTTTAGTTTTCAATACTATATTGCTAGTGTGTTTTTGCTTATTGTTAATGTAATTTTGCTTCTTAATGGGAAGATCTTTCCCATCCATTAACAGGCCCACGTGACCTGCTTAAGTCAAAGGGAAGCCCGAGTCACATGATTTGAGTCACATGGAACAGGAAGAGGCGGAGCTCAGAGCAGAGCTGAGAGGAAGTTGGTCAGACTAGTCAGAGCTGGGAAGGACAGAGGAAGCAGGCAGCTGGCTGTGAGTGTTTGTTTGTGGGAAGGCCTGATAATGTGCATAGATTTTTGATGGATTTGGCTTTTTGGTATCTGAATAAATGTTTTGGTTCTGTCTTCTATGTGGGGAGTCTGTTATATTTTGTGATTCTGAATTGTGCTGGCATATTCATAGACGCTGTAGGTGCTCTGTCCACTACATCACCTAGCTGCCCCATCCATTGCCTGGAAGGTATTTATAGAATTCTACTTGATTCTTCCTTTGATGTTTTCCTTTTAGTATGCCATTACATTGTAGATTAATCATTTCCAATTGAGATTTAGATAGAAGCTCCTCAACTGCATGGCTAAATGGATTTTTGAAACATAGAAATTTCCCTTGTATTTGTATTGAGATCCAAAAACACTATTGGAACTGTAGTCCGAGCTCAGAAAATATATTCACTGCAAACTTGTGTGGGAGTGGAGATCTAATGTCTTACTTCAATTTTTGACGGAATGGGACATCTATAAAGAAGTTTAAAATGGATTGACTTTAATACAGTGTATTTCACAAATAAGAACTGTTTTGCCTTGTGACTTTATATTGAATTCATTTAAAAACATTATCAAATTTGCAGAAAAGTCTAATTTTCAAAGCCATTCTACATTTGATGATAATACTGGCTGACTATTCTTCTCAGTCAGAAAAATTTCAGTTTTGGCTCTTAGCTCAAAAAAATCACAATAAATTGTTTTTCCTCATCTTGTTCTGACACAATAGGTATGCACTGTAATAATAAATGAAATGCTGCAGCATGGTAATATGTGTGACATCTAGACTCTGTTGAGTTATAACTGCATCTCTGTAATTAGTAGTATACAGAGCAGCAGTGTCAAGTGATGAGAACACTACATACGGTTTTTGTTGCAACTACTCCAATCGGTTGTTGGAGCACAAAAGCAGCCACAGACAACACATAAATAAACAAGCGTGGCTATGTTCCAATACTACTTCATTTAAACATATGAAAACCATTGTTAGCTTGCAGGCTGTACAAAAACAGGTGACAGGTCCATGGTGTAGTTTGCTGAGAGTAGAGAGTTCCTTCTCTACTTTATGGAATACAGACCCCCTTAAACTATTCAAGGCTCATTACCGCTCAGTGTTTTTAGAGGCAGTTCAGTGGCACAGTGAGTAGAGCACTGGTCCAGGAGACTTAAAATCAAACCTCTCCTCAGATACTTACCGATTCTAGGACCCTGGGCAAGTCACTTGACCTCTGTGGTCAATATGGAGATAATAATAGTACCTGTCTCCCAAGGTGGTTATGAAGATCAAATGAGGCAGTATTTGTAAAGTATTTTGCTCAGTCCCTGGCAAATACTAGGTGTTTAATAAATGCTTGTTTCTCCCCTTCCCCTTCCCTTGTAGACTATACAAATGTGATTAATCCCAATTTACAAATAAAGAAGGTGAAAATCAGAGAGGTGCACCATAATCACACATTGCTAGTCCATAAGCTTTTAATTCTACAGGGAAATATCTGTCACTGAAGAGGGTTTTTTAATAGAAACATTGCATTATACCTCATACCTAGAAAGAATGTGAAGATGCTGCTCTGCCTGGTTTCTTCTACCAGGATAAGTTCATCACTTCCAAGCTCACCATCATGCTGCTGACTCAAACCTTGCTTGATCCCACCTCCCTCAGTCTCCTCTGCCCTTTGGCTGGAAGACTGGAGTACCAAACTCCTTCTAATGCCTTCCTTTACAGAGGGCAGAAACTGGCTCATTTCACTCCACTTTGAATCTGCTGATCTTCCTGGTTTCAGCTCCCAGAGACCCCTGGTGTCTCCCCTCTTTAGTTTCTTACTTTTTTGTGTGTTGTCTCCTCATTTAGATTATAAGTTCCTTGAGGACAGAGACTGTCTTTGTTATATTCTCAGTGTTTAGCACAATGTCCGGCACATAGTAGATGCTTCTCAACTGTTTATTGGATGAATTGAAATAAACAGAGAAAATTAGTATAGTTCTTTTTAGCACTGTTTTTTAGAAGTTTTTAACTTTTAGAACTTTTTAGAATTGTTATAACATTGGCTTCGGAGGTGATGGATGCTATGAGAGAGTCGATGGTTAGATAGACCTGAGCGTCATCTGGTCCAGAGATGATGATTCAACCTGTACTATAACCAGATAGAATAAGGGTAAGAGAGAAGAGACCCTAGAACAGAACTTTGAGAAGACTATATACAGTGCATATAATAATAATTGTCCACATTTTCTTAGGCTGCAAGGTTATTTACAAAGCACTTTCCTTACAGCAACACTTTGAAATAAGAAGTACAATTATTATTACCATCTCAGAGGTACCCATGAGGTCACTGTTTCAGACAGGTAAAGTGAGTTACTGAGGAACACACAGTAATGTAACAGAATTAGCACTCAATTCCTCAACTCGAAAGTTATTGACTTCCTCTCATACTAGAATTTGTTTTTAATTTTTCTCAGGACTAAATAATATGTTCAAGAACAAATGGCCCATTAAACTGAAGCCTTTGTATAGTGCCCACAGGATCGTAGATTTAACACTAGAAGAGATCTCAGGGGTGCATGAGTTCCACATTCCCATTTTACAGATGAGAAAGCCAAGGATTGGAGATAGGAAGTTACTTCCTCTTGGTGATATAGGTAGAAAAAGGTAGAGCAGGGTCTGAGACTTTTGATTCCAAATTCAACACTCTTGTACCTTGCTTAGTTATGGACCATTAGAGCACTGCTCCAGCACTCCATTGTGGCATGAAGATGGTCTGGGTTCTTAAAGGCTTTTCCAGATGAACACTAGTCCTGGAAGGTCCTAGCGCTCTGGAAAGTCTCAGATTAGAGTGCCAGCAGTGGATTGTATGACTGTCATTGAATGATCAGTCTAGCTAAATTCATTCAGATTCATCATCAGAAGACTGGCCATCAGACTATAGCTTTAAAAAAATTTTAAAAATCTTTTTAGTTACAATAACTTATGAATTCATCTCTCCAAGCATGAAGTGGTTGCCATCTGTAACAATGAAGAGGATATCTACCAGGCGAGGGGAGTCCTGTGGTCTTGAGAACACATGTAGCCCTCCAGGTCCTCAAGTATGGCCCTTTGATTGAATCCAAACTGAAATCCAATCCCCTTAATAAATGGATTTGTTCTGTGAAGTTTGGATTTGGTCAAAGGGCTGCACTCGAGTACCTAGAGGGCCACATGTGGCCTTGAGGCCCATCCCTGGAAAAATCACAGATCTTTGCAAGTGTAGAAGTGTTGCTTAAAAGTGCCAAGTGACCAGATTGATTTCTGGGTCAGGTTAAGGAAAGCAGAAGCAGAGAGAGATTATACAGAAAGAATATCTTTCCACATGTTTCAGCACACAATGAATGCTTGAGTAGGAAGATCAGTGATTTTATTGGTGGTAGAAACATTGAACAAAGGAGCTAAAGTTGAGGACATAGCTCCAAATGGTCCTTTCTCTTTCCTCCATGTTAATTTTTATTGTCATCTAAAGGTATTCTTGGGGTAAAACAGAACCTAGTTATTCCAGCTCCATAGAACTTCTTTGTGATTTTTCTAAGTGAAGGCCATGGGATATTTTGTAAGGATATAGGATAAAGGATCAGAATATGACAGGAATGAAAGGAATTTTCTAATCTCAGATAGGACACTGGGATCAGGGAACTAAAGACCCAAGAAAGAAATTCAATAAAAGAACTGATTATTCTTTCAAGGGATAGGTTGCCTGAAGACTTCACTCCAGCATTGGTACTAGGGAAAAGCAGAAACCCTGAAGAGATTGCATAGCTGAAGATCAACAGATAATTGACTAGAGCAACCCACCGCAGTCACAGGTATCCAAAAGCAAGTCATGTGAAAGAGAGCCTAGAGGAGAAGAGAATCGCTTCTCTGGAAAACATCATCACACAACAGTGGGGACTCTGAAGAAGCACTTGAGGTATCACCCATGCCTGTTGCTTACAGGTGTGATCTGCTATGTGTATTTCTTGGACTTATTTGTCCCCCATATTGTCCAGAAAATTTTACCCAGTGAGATGGACAACTTTGAGAACTTGTCCATTAGTGTGCATGTCTTGGACAGACACTGAAATTGAATAATGAGCTAGGCCATTAACTAGGAGGAGAGAGGGTCAGACTGCCTTTGAGAAACTGCAAAGTTCTTTTAAGTACTCTAGTTTTCTCCCTGAAACAAAGGTCCATCTTTTTAATTTCCCTGCTCAACAGTGATATTGTATGACTGTAAGTCACGTAGCACTATAGGCTTTGAAAAATTGAAAATGAATAATAGTACCCAGAGGGCAATGAAGAGACCTGTCGTGGGTACTAGTACTAAAATATGATAGAAAATAAATTACCAAGAAGGATCAGAGTGAAAACTCTCTGAAAAGGATTGTAATGATTAAAATAGAAGATGAGCTGATATGGGGAGAATGATACATATTGATTAGATAGTCCGAGTGCCCCACTGGCATCTTTATGATGACGAGAGAAAGTATAGAATACTTCCACCATATTGGAGGATTATCTTTCCATGAACCTGTGTAAGGACACAGGCCATAGTTGTGCAGGATGGACAGTAATGGATGGTTGTGATCCACTTCTTTGGTAGAAATGCCCAAGTTGGTGTGATCATAGATCCGTTTGGATATTGGAATATTGGAGTAAACGATTCTGCTGATGAGACACTTGACATGTGAAGAGAAACTTTTGTAGATGAAAAAAATATACATATAAAGGACAAGACTCTTGCCTAGCTCAGAAGTCTGAGAGAAAGGAATGACCATTATAATGCATGAAATGGCTCATCCTTGGCCTGATAAACATCTTGAAAAGATCAGAGAGATTTTGTTTGTTCATGAGATGATTAACTGTGAGGATGAGAGATGAAGAAGTAAATTCTCGATAAAAACCCTGACTCATTTGGAAAGAAACAGTAAGTAAAAGGGAAATTTCTGTGAACATGGGCCACACATTTTGAGTGATAAACAGGGATGTGACATAACATTTTTTGGAGGATATTAGTAACTGATGCTGGAATAGAGTATTTATGACCTTGAAACCCTGAGTTTGCAATAGAAAACTCCAACATTCCCTAGACATAAGGAAGCCCCCAAGCCCATTTCACAAGGTGAGGTGGGGCAGATATTTGAGTTATTTTCTTTGATATCAGTGGCATTGTTCATGCAGGATTTCCACCTACAAGATCACACAGTGCCTCAGGCTTTTAATGTGGAAATTCTGAAGCATATGAAAAATTGTGCATGATGTAAATATGTGAATTCTGGCCAAATGATTGTCTTCTTCATCATGTTAATATTCCACCTTGTAATTTGCTTTTTGTGAAACTATATTTGATCTCCCATCTCCCAACCTCTCCCTGAAAAAACTCCCAAACCAAACCAAATCATGTTAATTGCTCAGTCCAGTCACTTTATTTTCTAGTCTTGGCTTGAAACAATAGCTTCTATTTAAATAGTTTTTAAGATTTATAAATCATTTCATATTATATATACATATGTGTATATATGTATATACATATATAAATATGTATATACATATATATGTGTAAAACCTCAGTTGATCCTTACCATGTGAAGTAAGTACTAAATGTATTACTATTACCTATTTTAAAAAAAGTTTTATTAAATGAAAATGCCAGATGCCCACTGCATGGTCTGACTGTGCCATTGACACCTTTGTGATGCTGAGGGAAAGTGGGAATGCATACAGAATATCAGAAGGGTGTCTTCCAGTGAACTTGTCTAAGGACACAGGCTAGAGTTGTACAGTTTAAACAGGCAAAGATGGTTTCTGATCTGCTTCTTTGGGTAGAAATGTCCAAGCTAGATACTGGAGTATTGGAGTAAACAAATCTCAATATGAAATCTGAATAAGAAATAAATATGAAAATATAAAATATGTAAGTATGAAAATATCAAATATGGAATAAATACTAAAAGTATTATTAACTCATTTTTCATATGAAGAAACTGAGTCCTTAGATGAGAAACCTTTTAGAAGAGATTGTACACAGTTATACAACTAGTAGATGTTCAAGGCAGGAACTGAAATACTCTTTTTTGACTCCAAATCCAGTGGATTTTCCAAAACTATACCAGACTACTTCCTGGGTTTTGCTTGTTTAAAAAGAAAAAAAAAGTAATTTTTTTCTTTAAAGATTTGTCATTATCAGAGTAACAGTGTATTTTTAGGGAAATAGCAACGGATTTAAAGTTAGAACTGGATTTAAGTGCCTTGTCTACCAGCCAGGTGACCTCAGTCTAGTTACCTCCCTTTTATGAGCCTCAATTCCCTCATCTTGTAAAATGGAAATAACAATGCTTGAACTACTTACATTGCAGAGGTGCGCTGAAGAATGTTAAATATAGCGGAAATGTGAGTTATTTTCAATAGAATATTTGAAATAATGTGTCACAAGCTTAGATAGTCAAAGAAGGGTTCCTGAGATGTACTGAGCGACAGTAGCATCACTGGAATAAGTGGGTAACTTCCACAGTGACTACTTGGAAGAAGAATACACCCTTTTGGATATATACATTTCTAATGTTTCTTAAATGCTTGATTTCATTTATCTGTTGTCACCCCATGCACATAGACAGTCTGATGGAGGTGACTGAAGGACCCTCTTCACTCTGACCCCCGGCATCTCTGTAGGCATTGTGAAACTAAAGCCACTTGTAGGTAGGGAATATACAATAATATTATAATACAGTTATACACAATTATATATATAATACAGTAATATTGTAGGGAATAGCCTTTCAACTTGTGTGTATGCATGCATGCATATAAGTGTGTGTGCATGTGTGTGTTTATTTCTCTTTCTGTGCTTATTATGTATGCATGCATGTATGTATGTATATAGAGGGATAAGGAAAATGGAATGGTGGTGATGTGAGTGTGTTTGTAAGTTCAATGAGGCTGGAAACTGCACCTTATCTGAGCATTGGGTCTTTCCTATCTTTGACCATAGTGCTTTGCACACAGCAGACATATAGTAAATGTGTTTGCTGGAAGAATAAATGAATGTACATGGACATGTGTGCACCTGAACACTTTAAAGGATATAGCAAAGCGGGGAGGGAGTATCTGCATAAAGTAAAGGTTCTTTACCTTTTTGCATTGTCATGGATTTAGCTGGCCGCCCAATGAAGCGTATAGATCCCTTTTCAGAATATCATTTTTACATGCATTAAATGAAATCTATAGAATTACAAAGAAAGTGGATAATAGTGAAAATAACAGAATTATATGAAAATAACAGATTTTATGAAAGTAACGGAATATCTTTTACTCATGCAAGTTCATAGATGCCACAAATCTTGGAAGCCCAAGGACCCCAGGCTCATAGTTTACATAGTACCTTAGTTTATAAGGATTCAGGAAAAGGAAAGGTAATGTGAATGTGTAGAGGACTTTGGGAAATGGGGTGTGTGTGTGTGTGTGTGTGTGTGTGTGTGTGTGTGTGTGTGTGTGTTAAATCTGGCCAAATACATCCAGACCAATCTAAGAGCTAGTGGAGTGGGGGTGGGGTGGGGGACATTACAATGCCTCTTTAGATGGGAGCATTTGGGGATCTTTTTCATTCTGGCGATGTTTTTACTTTCTCAGCGGTTGCCTAGTGATTCAGAGCTCAGCTCAGCTCGTACCAGGAGGGCTTGGGAAATGTTACATAACAGGCATGGAATTCATTGCATTTCCTGAGAGGTAGGGAAGCTGCCAGACATTGAGGCTGGCTGGCTTGCCCTGGAAAGCCTGTGAGGTGGGACGGCCCCCAGTAGCAGTAACCTCAGAGCCCACTCCATAGGAACACAAGGGGTCAGTCAGTCTACTTCTTAGAGGCACTGTGATGTGAGACAGAAAGGGGCAGGAGACTTGGTTCGAATCCCAGCTTTGATTCTAGCTGTGAAGTCAGGAAGACATTTTCCTGAGTTCAAATATAGCCTCAGACACTGACTAGCTGTGTGACCCTGGGCAAGTCACTTCATCCTGTTTGCCTCAGTTTCCTTATCTGTAAAATGAGCTGGAGAAGAAAATGGCAAAACCACTCCAGTATCTTTGCCAAGAAAATCCCAAATAGGGTCATGAAAAGTTGGGCACAACTGAACAACACATACAAAGAAGTGAAACCACAAGCAAAATGTTTCATTTCCCAGAGTTTCAGAATCCCTTATCATAGAATGGGGTTAACACTTAAATCATCAGCATCCTGGAACAGAGAGAGGGATGCTTTAGAGACATTAAGATGCTGTAGAAAAGGGAGTTTTCATCAAACAGTAGCTCATAAGGAAAATTTCCTCAACATTGCAGAAGTGTTGGCAGCTATTTTAAAATATCCTTGAGCATATTACAGGATGGCTTAAAGCATTCTGTCATCCTTGACACCCCCTGCCTTCCCAAATAAAAGCTGTCATGACTCAGAATGAGAACCTCTTTCAACAGCTGACCTTCATTAAAGTTTCTTAGGAGCCTGATTATTCCTGGAAGGGGGTCTGGGAAAGTTCCAAGAGGGATCCCCTAAGAACTGAGCAGCTAGATCTGGGAACAGCTGTTTCATCGGGTAGTGAGGAAGCCTGATTAAGTCTCTTTGTCCCACACTCGACTTCCGTGTTTATCTCTGTCTCTAGTAGACAAGCTGACATTCACTGATTTTCTCCTGTTGCAGAATTCTTAATAGGATGTCTCCCTCACTTTCCTTCCCTGCAGAGTCATAGAATCTCAGAAAATTAGAGCTGGAAGAGACATTAGTACATAAAATAACATGATAGAATGGAAACTCCTGGAAGACAGGAACTGTTTCACCTTTGTCTGTCTGTCTCACATGTAGTTAATAATAATAGCCGGTACACACACACACACACACGCACACACATACTAAAAGTACTAAAATGTTTGCAAAGCATTTTACATATATTATCATATCTTATCCTCATAGCTCTGGGAAATAGGTGCAATTATTGTCTCCATGTTATAGCTAAAGAAACTGAAGCAGGCAGCAGTTAAGTCACTTGCCTAGTCATACAGCTAGCAAGTGTCTGGGGCACATTTCAAATTCAGGTCTTCTGATTCCAAATCTAATGCCCTCTCTGCTGCATCACTCAGCAGAATCCCTAAGATATTAGTTGTTTAGTCATTCAGTTCCTTCCAACTCTTTGTAATCCCATGGACTTACTTATGGGTATTTCTTGGCAAAGATTCTGGAATGCTTTGCCATTTCTATCTCCAGTCTAAGACGCAGTAGGACCATAAGAAATGGCTGTTGAAGGTTGAATGAATGAACAAAATGTTTGATATGAAAGGGACCTTAGAACCTGAAATGTAAAAACATAGAACATAGAACGTTAGGAAATGGAACACAGGATTTTATGGCTGCAAGGGACCTTAGGTCATAAAATATTGAAGCTGAAGGAACTTGCGTATATAGAAGATTGCAACACAGAACAGAATGCTGGGACTAGAAAGGGAACCTAGAACAAAATGTGGGAGCCAGAAAAGACCCTAGAACAAAATGCTGGAGATATAAAAGAAGCTAGAACTTTACAAATAGTGTGCAAACTCTTTGAGGGTAAGGGCTGCTTTGTTTTAGTCTGTATCTACAACCCTTAGTTCAATGCCTACCTAATAACAGGAGTTTAATAATACTTTTAAATATTGAATGAATCAATGGAATATCGAACTGATGGTCCTTAGAGATCACTCAGCCTGATTTCCTTAGTTTACAGAACATTTTTGTTTTCTCTGTGTGTTTTCAGTGTCTAGCACATGCTTGTGGGACTGAATTACATTATTTAGGGACATACAACTGGTTACTGGAAGAACTCAGTCTAGAACCTGGATCTCTGTACTCCTTTGTTGGTCTATGTTTGTTGAACTGCTCTATCTTGCTTGTTGCTCTTGAACAGATCTCAAGTTTTTCAGTTATAAAAGGAAAGGTATAGACTAGCTGACCTCTATGGTCCCTTTAGCTCTCACTCTAGTTTTCTCAACTATATAAAAAAGGAACATTTATACTAAATGTAACTTTACTATAAGTATGTGTTGTCTATAGGGGTAGGGGTGGAATCTGTGATTCACTGATGTAGGGAACTCCCTGTGTGGTAACTCTCTTTAATAATGCAGGTCAATACTCTCTCTGTAATTGATAAGTCTTAGAAAACTGTCTGGAGCAGAGGTGTCAAAGCCACCCAGAACCAGATTAAAGTATAATTGAAAATAGTTAACAAAATAAATAAAAATATAATAGAACATAGATCATGTTAGTTTGTGAGTTTCTAAGTCAATATGTCCCAGTAGGGACCTTTATGTGTCCTTTGGTAGACTCCTTTTCTATTTGTTTGACATCGTTGGCCTAGAGCGCCAAGGTGCTCTGTGTGAAAGGCAGGGTATGAACCATGGTCTTCCTGGTTTGGAAGCCAGATCTCTACTATATCATTTATGTAAAATAATGTATCACAGGGATGGGTTCGATTAAATGTACTTCATGGTCCTTTCCAGCTCTAAAATTCTATTATTTTACGATTTTTTTAATCCATGTTTTATTAGGTAGCCTTGATGCAGGTAAAAAGAGGCTGGCCTTGGCATCAGAACAATATTTGAATTGTGGCTTTGACACTTGTTGTCTGTGAATAAATCATTTAACCTCCCTCTGTCTCTGTGCTCTCATCTATAAAAAGGGGAATAACAGGGCTAACATTACTTACCTAACAGGGTTGTTTTGAGGAAAGGGCTTTGTAAACTTTAACAGTTCCATGGACTTGATGGTTGTTATTCATAAATAAAACTTGACCAGATCAGAGTTTCTCTGAGATTCTTTTGAAACAACAGCAAATCTGAGCAGAGGGGATCTTTGTTCAGCATTTTAAGTGTCCTCATGGGCGCTTCCTCCAGCAATGAAGATCTAGATTCCTTCATATCTTGATAGATGGTCTTCGTGAGTTCCTGTGGGCCAAAAGGACCGCACTCTTGAGTTCTGATCTCTTGGTAATGCGCCTCTTTGAATCTGGTTAAACTTGTCCTTTGATGAAAATGACGAAGTCTGTCACTGGGCCCTTATTTGAGTCTTTCCAGTTTTTTAGGACCTTCTATCGTTTGTACTTCATTGGCACAGAGTAGGTGCTTAGCATTTGCTAATTCTCATGCCAGGAAGAGGCAGGAGAGTAATGCTCTACTGGAAGGCTCAGGTATGATACAGAAGGTCAAAATGATGGCAAGATGTTAAACTCATTCATGTAGTGATGCAAGCCCTTGGAAGATCCTCGGAAATGTGCAACTCTGTTTTCTGGTCCTCATCCTCTGCTGACCAGTGTAAATTAAGTTATAGGTATTGATTGCTTTCCCCCCCAATTCTTTTATTTGTAGCGTTTAAGCCTTTATCTCAAAGTGCATGAGAAACTTTAAATGGCTTCTCAGAGCAAAATTGTAAGGCCTAATGTTACAATTGAACAAACTGAAGCATAGAAGTTATATTGTAAGTTACGTGAAGGTAGGGACTATGGCTTATGGGGTAGTAGAAAGAGTGCTGCTCTTGGAGTCAGGAGAGAACTGAATCTGAGCAATAATAAGTAGCTTGGCTTATAAATTGGCTTATTTATATGGGTTGGATACTTACTAGCAACACGGCCCTGAGAAGTCATTTATCTCAGGATCCTACGAGATTGTTTCAAATATAGGGACAGCCAGTGAAAAGGATGGATCTGAGAGATGGAGTACTGTGTGGGAGGAACAACAAGTAGACTAAGATGGTTGTGCCCTTAACAGTGGGAAATTCATAGGAGAGGTCACTTTGGATTAAAAGATAATGACCTTAGTTTTGGACATATGAGTCTGAGATGATTAGCACAACTTGCTTGGAATATCTAATAAACATTTGTATATGTGGTACAGACATTTAGGGGAGAAATTAGGACTGGAAATAAAGGTTTGGGAATCATTTACATATAAATAGTAATTACGCCCATTGCAGCTGAAGATCAAAGCTGAAGATCAAGAGAGAACAAAGAGGGAAAAGAAAAGGACCTGAAAAGAGCCTTGGGGGAAAGCTACAGTTAATGAGTGTAATACAGGGTGAAGATTCAGCAAAGGAAATAGAAGATTTGGTCAGATAGGTAGGAAGATAACTGAGAGAGAAAGAGAGAGAGAGAGAGAGAGAGAGAGAGAGAGAGAGAGAGAGAGAGAGAGAGAGAGAGACAGAGACAGAGAGAGAGAGAGAGAGAGACAGAGACAGAGACAGAGAGAGAGAGACAGAGAGAGAGAGAGAGACAGAGAGAGAGAGAGACAGAGAGAGAGAGACAGAGAGAGACAGAGAGACAGAGAGACAGACAGAGAGACAGAGAGACAGACAGAGACAGAGAGAGAGACAGACAGACAGAGAGACAGAGACAGAGAGACAGAGAGAAAAAGACACACACACACACACACAGAGAGAGAGAGAGAGAGAGAGAGAGAGAGAGAGAGAGAGAGAGAGAGAGAGAGAGAGAAAGACACACAGAGAGAAAGACACACACACACACACACACACAGAAAGAGAGAGAGAGAGAGAGAAAGAGACAGAGACCGAGACAGAGACAGACAGACAGAGAGACAGACAGAGAGGCAGAGAGAGAGAGAGAGAGAGAGAGAGAGAGAGAGAGAGAGAGAGAGAGACAGAGAGACAGAGAGACAGAGAGAGAGAGAGAGAGAGAGAGAGAGAGAGAGAGTATCATGAAAACCCAGGGGAGTAGAGTACCTAGGAGGAGATGGCCAATAGCATCAAATGAACTAGTTCAAGCTAAGACATCATTAATGGTTCAATGTGTTCTCCCTTCTATTTTTCTTTTAATAGGAAATTTTCAATGTCTTAGCACGAAGGAGTAAATAATGGTGCAAATTACAAATTCGATTGCTGGGGGGATCTTTCAGTGGTGTACAAATCACAGGATGTAGGCCTACTATATTCCGGACAAGTGGCCACCCAGTCTCCTCTTGAAGACATCAAATGATGGAGAACTCACTGTGTTTCCTAGCAGCCCATTCTACTTTAGGGAAGCTCTAATGTTATGTAGGGCAGCTAGGTGGCGCAGTGAAATAAAGTGCTGGTCTAGAGTCTGCAACACCTGAGTTCAAATCTGACCCCAGAAACTTACTAGCTGTGTGAGGTTGAGCAGGTCATTTTACCCTATTTACCCCAGTTCCTCATCTGTAAAATGAGCTGGAGAAGGAAATGGCAGACCACTCCACTATCTTTGCCAAGAAAACTCCAAATGGGGTCATAAAGAATCAGACATAACTGAACAACAATAAAAAAATTTTTTTTTTCCCAGTAACAGGATATCTGTGACAGGTGAGTTGGCATAAGGCAATTAGCTTTGCACGAGAGAACAGAAAGCAAAGATTCATGCACATGTTAAATGAGCCATGCTAGGCCATTGAGGCATGCCACACATATTTCTTAGGTACTTAGATTTCTTAGGACTTAAGTGCTTATATATTCACTCATGGTAACTTTTGCAACAGGTCTATAGAAATGTGTATGCATGTGCATGTATGTGTGTGTGCACGTGTGTATCTGTGTACTTCTGTGGAGTTGATGGCGTAGCAGAAGGAATCTGGATGTCTGAACTTCTAATGTTTGAGTTCTAGAATCATGGAACAATAAAAACCTGGTCATCTAATGCAACCCCCTGCCTCTGGGCCCCTAAATCACCCAAGATCTTGCTTATATCTATACATTTCCAGAAAAGGAAATGGAATGTCTTCTATACATGGTAGAGGAGATTTTTGCTAATGGACTAGGCTTGCTGCCTTATCTGAAGTGATTATTTAAATCTAATCCTTCAAAGAAGGGAGAAAAGAGGAGGAGGAATTCTATTCTGTTTCTGTTTTATTTTAATTTGTGTGACTCTGGGTGAGTCACTGTGTCTGCCTCAGGTTCCTCATCTGTAAAATGGAGCCAACAATATGACCTACCTCCCAGAATTGCTTTAGGATTAAATGAGATAGTATTTATGAAGTCCTTCTACAATGCTTGTTTCCTTCAATCTATTCTATTACACTCTAGTCTATCCTATATTTTTAAGAGCCTAGGGGGCACAGTGCAGAGTCATGGACTACCTGAGTTCAAATCTTGCCTCAGACAATTACTAGCTGTGTAACCTTGGACATGCCAGATAACCTCTCCTTAACTCAGTTTCCTTGTCTGTAAAATGGGGATAATAACACTACCTATCCCTGAAGATCAAATGACAAATTATATATAATAAACTTTTGAAATAGAGGACTATATAAATGTTGTAATGATGATGATGATGAACTGAACATAATACTCCAGGTGAGGCCAGATGAGGGTAGAATACAGTGGGGACGATCACCTCCCTATTGCTGAGAGCTGTTCCTTTCTTATTGCAGCCTGAGTTTTGTTGTTATTGAGTCATTTCAGTCATGTCTGACTGCCTGTGACCCCATTCAAAGATACTGGCGAGGTTTGCCATTTCCTTCTGCTCATTTTACATATGAGGAACTAAGGCAAACAGGATTAAGTGACTTGCCCAGGGTCACACAGCTAAGAAGTGTCTGAGGCCACATTTGAACTCCCGTCCTCTTGACTCCAGGGCCAGGGTTCTATCCATTGTGTCACCAAGTGACCCGAGGTTGTATCAGCTTTATTCATGCTGATGATCTTTTTGATAATAAGCCTTCTCAAATCTTCAGCCTTTTAAAGTTCAATGGCCTTCGTCCCCAACCGTTTCAACAACATACTGACATGGTTATACTACGAATTATATATATATATTTGTATGCATAGCATTTTTTGGAATTCCACTATTTTTAAGACCTAAAATTTAAAGAAATCATTTTTTGCCCATTTTGTCCTTTTTTCTAATCCTTTTATCCATCTATTTCTTCCACTCATTTATTCACTTTCTAATCCATTCACACTAAGACAAATCTTTGACTTTCCTATGACCCTTAACCCCTTGGCAGTTTCCTCATGTCCTAAATCTTGTCCCCTATTTTGAGCCTAGACTACTACTTTCCTATTTCTCCAGGCTGCTACCCTAGAATATCCCCTCCCCTCCAATGTTAGCTGTTCCCATCACATCCAGCTAGTTTCTCCACTCCTCTAAGGATCCTCAATGAAGGAAGTCACTAAACTACTTCACACAGCACAGATTCATGGTACATGATTTCAACCAAGTCCTTGTGACTGCTTGGCAGTACTACTCTATCTCTGCCTTATCTCACACCCCACTATTATAAACCTTTTCTTTTCTCTTCTTGCTAACTAACTCTATGGAACAGGGTTCAACAACTTCTCCCACGGAGACTATGGGTACTGGGATCTATGGAATCTATCAGAGCCTATAGAATCTAGGGGAAATGGCTATTGAAACTAGTCTCTTTCTTTCTTCCTTTTCTTTCTTTCTTTCTTTCTTTCTTTCTTTCTTTCTTTCTTTCTTTCTTTCTTTCTCTCTCTCTCTCTCTCTCTCTCTCTCTCTCTCTCTCTCTCTCTCTCTCTCTCTCTCTCTCTCTCTCTCTCCTTCTCTCCCTCTCTCCCTCCTTCCCTTTCTTCCTTTTTCCCTCCCTTCCTTCCTTCTTCCCTTCCTTCTTTCCTTCCTTCCTTCCTTCCTTCCTTCCTTCCTTCCTTCCTTCCTTCCTTCCTTCCTTCCTTCTTTCTTTCTTTCTTTCTTTTTCTTTCTTTCTCCTCTTCTTGTTCTTCTCCTCCTCTGCTTCTCTCTCAATCTCTGCTTCTCTGTTTCTTTCTGTCTCTTCCCACACACTCCAACTACCATCTCTACACAGACAACTCTCACCAAATTCCAATATCAACCTCTTTTCTGAGTTCTAGTTCCACATGTTCATGAGATTATATATAGAGCTGGAAGGGACCTGAGAGGCTGTCCAGTCTACCTCTTGATTTTCTAGATGAAGAAATTGAGGACCTAAGATGTTAAGTGACTTGCTCAAGGTCATACAGGTAATAAGTACTGGGGGTGGGATTTGATCCCTGGTTCTCTGACTCCAGAGGTAGCACATGTATACTGAAACTGGTGCATACTTCAACTGAAGTATGCACACACACATACATAAATAAAGTATACCTATCTGTCTGTCTATCTATCTATCTATCTATCTATCTATCTATCTATCTATCATCTGTCTATCTATCTGTATCTATCACTGTTAACTAATACACAATATGTTCAGTTTGGATAATTACTTGTGGCGATATCATTCCCCACAGTCTATTATTTTGTTATACTATATAACATAATATAATATAAAATCTACAGTTATATTTATAATCTTTGGGTTATTTTAACCTTCTTTCTATTCTATGCCACTCATTTACTCCTATGAAAACCACATCTCCTGCTATCTAACATTTGCTTAGCACTTGTTATGTGTTAAGTACTGTGCAAAGCGCTGTACAATTATTATCTCATTTGATTCTCAGAACAACGTTCAGAAGTAGGTGCTATTACTATCCTCATTTTACAGATGAGGAAACAGAGGCAAAAAGGGGTTAAGTGACTTGCCCAGGGTCATACAGCTAGCAAATGTCTGAAGTTTGATTTTAACTTGGATCTTCTTGACTCCATTGTCTTATTCACTGTGCCATCTTGCAGGCCAGCTGCTACCTGCCTAACTTGTTGCAATATTATTCTTACATGTTTTCCCATCTCCATTTTCTTCCCAATGCAATTCATTTTTCCTACCACTGACAGAATTATGATATGGAATTGACAATGTTGTTATTCTGATAAAAAACTTTTAGTGACTTCACATAGTCAAAGTCCTCTACCTGACATTAAAAGCTTTCCACAATCTGGTGTTACCTTACCTTTCAACCTTTCAAGTCAAACTGGATGTTTCTCTGACAAACAACATCATCTCTAAATTTGATTTCACTTATTAAATGCCTACTATGTACTAGACCCTAGAAACCTGAAATCTGAAGCAAATAAGTCTCTGCATTCAAGGAAATTTCATTCTATGGAGGTGGGAATTACACGTGCCTGTTATTCATCACCTGTTATTATTATGGGTGGGATGAGGAGATGAGAGCGAAATGATGTTAATATTATATAGATTTGGACATGGGTGAATGACCAGACCCAAAAGAATAGACATTAATGCTTTGATTTTGCCATAAAAATTGGTCTCCCGAGGAATGCCCCATGGATCTCTACTCAGCTCTATGCTATTTACCATTATTACGACTGGCTTGAATAAGGGTATGGAAGGTATAATAATTAATTTCCCAGTAATATTAATCTAGGAAGAATAGCAAACAGATAATAGAGGCATGAATCAGAACGATTCCATTTGAGAGAGTAAAGAGCACTGTCAGGAGTGCTAGAGTTGTAGTCTTGACTCATCCAGTAACTTTCCATATGGTATTGGTCAAATCACCTTTCCTAACTGGGTCTCAGTTTTCTCATCTGTAAATAGAAGAAGTTCAACTAGATGATGTCTAAGGTCCCTCTCATCTCATGTTCTATGCCTTTTTTCCTCCACTGAAGACAGGCAGGGTTTTCATGAGGAGACTGTTGAACTTGTTTTAGGGGTCTCAGTAATGGTTCTAGGTTACACATAGTACTTCTCTGATTGATTTTGATATCTGAAGTTATACCATTAGGTGTAATTCCTTTAGTTTCAGGCTTATTTCTCTCTCTTCTTACAATGCAAACACCCTAGGAAGAAGTCAAACAATATGGCTTATTGTTAATTCATAACTTAATAGGATTAAATTCATTAATTTTTTCTGAATAGTTTTCTGGAATAATATACATAATAACAATAATCTGATAAATTATCATTATATCACATTTATGTTGCATTTTGGGAGGCAGACTGAACCTGTGACTTCACTGGTATATTGAACTCCCTAATCAAAGAAACTCCCTCTACCAATGAAAATTAGATCTTTCTTTCTAATTTTCCTATAGTCTTAGAATATTGTCCTGAGCTTGGAGGTGACTTGGCCAGAGTCACACGGTCATGATATTTCAGATGTCGGACTCAAACTCCTGTCTTCCTGGCTCCAGGTCTGGCTCTCTTGATCTATGTTTTCATGCCACTTAGGACCTTATTGCTTACTAACTATTTTCTTCGTTACAGCCTTGTAAGGTAGGTAATGATAATGATAATGAGAATACTTTTTACAGTTGAGGAAAACAGGTTAGGGATGGTAGGTGACTTGCACTGTTGATCAGCTTATTTTCCTAGATACTCTGTGTAGTAAGTACTGCAACTGGGATTGAACCCAAGTGCTCTGACTGCCAATCCATTGCCCAAGGGGAGAGTGACAGTAAAGGGAGCCAATCTTGCAAATGAAAACTCAATTTACCATAGTCCCTCCTCATTTCCTTTTCACCTTTTTATTTCTCAGTGTTTTGGTTCATTGAAGTTTAACTGTAGAGCAGTACAGAGTATTGCTTTAAAAGGAATTTTTTTTGAAATTTGTTTTTACCTTGATCCATTAATGCACTGAAATTATGTGCGGTTAAAATATTCAGAATTATGTGCATTTAGTGTCCAAATGGACTTTGCTTCCATGTGGGTGGTTTTTGAGTGGACAATCTGTTTCATATGCTTTTGGATCCCTGGTATGACTGGCATCTACCCATGCCCTGGGTTTGCCCACCCTCAGTCTGTTGTCATCCTCTATTAGAAGGAGTGGCTGTTTATGTGGTATAATTTCAAAGGTACATAGAGGCTCTTTTTTTTTTTGTAATTCTAGAAAAATAACTGGAGGCAGTCAGAAGGTCCAGGTTCTAGTCTTGATTTTGATTTCTTTTTTTTTTTAGATGTGACCATGGGCAATTTCTTTAATCTCTCTAAACCTTAATTTCCTTTCTATAAAATGAGGATAATGATGACTTGTATCATTAGTCTAATAAGCTTGTTGTGAGAAAGCACTGGATAAACCTTAATCTCTTTCTCTGTTTTTTTCTCTGTCTCTGTCTCTCACTCTGTGTGTGTCATATTTTTATTTGTTTGACTATGTTTTTATCTATCTATATGAGAGGTAGCATGGCTCTTTATATATCTTAATACATGATATATAATATAATTCAATGTAAATTTAAATATTTAAGTATATAAATATAGTAAAGTTTACATAAACATACATATATAGAAATTTACAAAATGTTACACACTCACTCTGAAATCTGTCTCTGCCTATGTCTACCTACCTACCTTCCAATATACCTTTTGAAACTAAGATTCACTAAATTGTTTCCTCACACAACTTGATAAAGTTTATAATCATTATTGCAATTTTACACATACACATCTCTAAGTATAAGTGAAAGATTTTTCAGTGGCACCGTAAATAGCGTTGTGCTTGGACTTAGGAAAACCTGAGTTTGAATTCTGCCTCAAATACTAATTAGCTGTGTGACTTTACAAAATTACAACCTCTGTCTGCTTGTTTCCTCAACTGTAAAATGGGGATAATAATAGTACCTATCTCATGGAGTTTTTGTGATGATCAAATGAGATAATATATGTAGGGCACTTTGCATACCTTGAAGTGAAATGGAAATATTTACTAGTATTACTACTTTTTATTCTATTAGGTCTATCCTGCCTCTTGAAGGAGGTTTCCCCACCAAGTCTTTCCTGTACTAAAAAAAAAATACTTTTTCTAATGTGTGCATATGTGTTTGGACATATTTCTGTGTGTGTGTGTATACATTTATACACATTTATGCATTCTCCTAAGCTCATAGCTTCAGAGCTGGATGGAATCCTAGAAGCCATCTAAACTAATCTCCTGATTTTAGAGGGGAGGAAACCAAGGTCCAGAGTGAGGTGAATGGTTTGTTCAAGGTCACACAGGTAGTGAGTATCAGAGGCAGGATCTGAACCTGACTCCTCTGGCTCCAAAGCCACCACTCTTTCATATATTTATATAATACCAAATCATGCCCCTTTCTGCAATTTTGCTTCAGCCATGACATACTTTGGACTATCTTTTAGCATAGTTACTTGTTTTCCCTAATTATCATTATTTAGCATTTAGCAAGAGCTTGAACGTTTTCCATCCAAAGCCCATTAATTATATCAGTGGTCCATGTCCATGATATTAGACATAACAATTCCCTCTAGAGTTAGGGGCAATAGATCATGGGCTTAATCATTCACTACCAATAAATTAAGGGTTTACTGGGAAATTTGGCTTGTGTTCTGCCTGCCCTGCCTACTTAGGTACACAGTAGCTCTCTCATTTATTGGGGGGTCTGAGTCGGTGTCTCCAAAGCCCCTGAAAGACGGTATTTACTGGATATGGAAATGTTTTCACCACATGTTTATTTCTTTGAGACACTCTGCCCAGAGTCCATTTGCTCCCGATTCCTGTCTCTGATGCTGAACTACCTTGGCTGTCTGGGGGCTTAATGTCTTGTGAGGCTCCTCCCTCTTTGTTTCCAAGGTTTCTTGTAGGCAGCAAGACCTTGGAAGAAAAAAAAAAAACAACCCAGCCCTAAAGCATTTAGGGTTTCCCAAAAGCAAGGAGCCGCTGCCCTCGGCATTCAGGAGAGCTTCCCGGCTGAGACAGGGCGTTTCTCTCTTTCCACTGTGGCCACAAAGCAGCATTGATGGCTGGAAGCATCACATCCCTGCTCCTTCAGGACTCGGCCTCTATTCCTGGAGTTCTACTCTCACCCCTTCTTGTCACCTGTGAAAACAGACAGGCAATTGTTGGAACTGTGGAGATCAAGATCAGCTTTTATTATGAAGAAAGACTGTTCCCTTGGGCGCCAGGGCCGCATCTGGATTCTTTATAATTTTACAGTCCCCTCCTTTAGGACTAAAATATTAGCATCTATTCAAAGCACTCAAATGCCACAGTATGGCCTATGGCTAGCCCAGAGTGCCACTGAGAACAGTTTTCCTGACATGTATGTATCTATGTTCATAGATGCTCTTGGTTCAGGACTAAATACTGGTTAATGTACATAAGTCAGAGCAATAAAACTCTCCTATGTCACCAGCCTTAATAGAGATAGAAAGTCTTCCTTAGATAATTAGTGTTGTTTCTTTAAGGTTATTTTCCATCTATTCTGCATATGTCTCTTATGTAGCTATTTATTTACAGGTTGTTTCCCCTATTATAATATAGCTCCTTGTGGGCAGGAATCATGTTTTTATCTTTCTTTGTATCCTTAGTACTTAACGCAGTGCCTGGTGCATAGTTAGTCCTTAATAAATGTTAGTTGGTTGATATATTGAACAAAATAGGAAAGAATTGTAAGTCACAAATTCGTTAATTGCTGTTTGTTCATTCATTCATTTATATATTAACAAGCATTTATTGAACACCTGTCATGTTCAGTATGCTGTACCAAGAGATAGGTAATATGATTCAGAGTAATGACTCTGAAATTAGGGTACTTCAGTTAGCCCTGTGGTCCTGTGATTTTAGGGCCGACAATTGTACCACCTTGAATGCCCTCACTTTTGTTTCATCTTGAAAGCTAAGCCAGGTAGGCTTGGTTGTTGTTTGCTCTTTGTACTCAGAGAAGACCAAAATGACATCACTACATCAGGGTCAATGTACAGTGTGCCTGACTGTGAAAGATTATAACAATATAGTCTCAAAAGGCTCTACCATCAGTGGGACACAAATAGTCCACATGACCAATGGGGAGGCAGATGTCTCTGAATTTGTACATCTCACAAGAGGTTTTGTAAGTACTTGGATGGGAGAGTTAATATTTTGTTAATACTTGGATGGAATTTCCTTAGGAAAGGGATGCGTGGTCTGGTGGAAAGAGTGTTGGTTTCAGAAATGGAGGATCCAGTTTCATCTCCCACTGTTGACCTGATCTGTGTGACATTAGGAAAGTTCATCTCTCTGGGCCTCAGTTCTCATTTGTAAAATGAGAGGAGCTGGAGTAAAGAGCCTCCAAGGCCCCTTTCAACTCTTCGTCTATAATCCTATGTGAACTTTTTCCTTACAACACCTTTGTGAGGCAACTGGCATGAGTTTTATTCCTATATTAAGGATGAAGAAGTTGTGGCCAAGAGAGCTAAATTGAGTTGTCCAAGGTCATGTGACTGGTATTAAAATCAAATTTTGAACACAGATTTCTTGGTTCCAGGGCCAAGGCTTTTCCCTGGACTCAAAGTACACAGAATTGCACTGTCTTTCTTTTCTCCTTTCATTTTGGACATTAGCTCCATTCAGTCCTTAGCTCCTACATATATATTATAATCGTTATCTAATCATTTCAACATTACTAACTTTCTCTACAGACCAATGTATATAAATGTATGTAAACCAAAATTCTACCCATTTGCACACCAGAATAATACTACTGACCTATAGTTAAAAGGAAATGGGCTTTGAGTGTTTCTTCCAGTTTTGGTTATGGATTACTCTAGAGTCATTTGCGTTCTCTGATCTAATCCATGGAAAACATAGGCTTATAGCTGCAAGATGGCTAGTGAGGAATATATAGAGTTTCAACATGAAATGATGTTCACTAGGCCATATTAAGAATCAAACCCATAACATGCTCCAAAGAGGATAGAGATGCGTGAAATAAAACTCATATTTATTTTTTTAATAGATGGATCTACTTACCAACAATTTGTTAATCAAGAATGGGATGCATCATTGCTAATAACATAATCACACATTTCAGTCACACAATAGTATTTTACATATGTGTATACATACACACATACATATATGTCTAGAGTGTTAGGCCTGGAGTAAGGAAGACTCATCTTCCTGAGTTCAAATCTGGTCTCAGACACTTACTAGCAGTGTGGCCTTGGATAAGTTACTTAATTCTGTTTGCCTCAGTTTCTTATCTGTAAAAATGAGTTGGAGAAAGAAATGACAAATCACTCCATTATCTTTGTCAAGAAAACCTCAAATGGGGACATGAAGAGTCAGACATGACTGAACAACAAATATATGAATTGTATTTCTTCCTTTCACCGGTATTAAGTTATACTTTCTTAATCATTTGAAGTAAGATTTTTTTTAATGATCATACCAGTGCATAGTGTACATAGCAATCATTTTATTCTTTTGAATAATTTTATTAGAAAATGTCATCAGATAAGAAGAGGTAATTTCAAGTAACACACATAGACATACACACACACAGGTATAGACCTGTTTATCCCTCTCATTTAGTTGGAATGAGGTAAAAGTCACTGTATCTGTGTTCCCCTCATAATTCCTGTAACTTCCCGTTCCAAAGCGCCTCTCCTGGACACTACTCTCCTATGGGTGATGCTTCTCCCGTTAGAATGCAAGCTCTTTTTGAAGGCAGGAACTCTCTTTGCTTTTGTATTTTTGTCTCTCTTGATGAGGCACCTGGCTGCTAGAGACTGGGACGGGGAGAGAAGGTGTCTGTTCCTTACATGTGGGGCTATGTCTTTTCACCTTCATTTATTTTGTCTCCATGAAGCTAGTTATGGAGTAGTTTCTTTCTTTCTTTGTGGAAACTGTTTCTCTGTAAAACTGGTTCCTTTGCTGGCTTCGCTATAATGGAGAGTATGTTCATTTATGACTTGCACTAGTTGGCTAAAGTGGTCCTTTCCAACTCACAGAGTCTGTGAGGTATATGGGGAATCTGATATGTGGGCAACTTTGGCTTCAGTAACTCTGAGAATTCACAGACCCATACCAGGCTCAGTAATGCCTGTCACAGGACAATAAAGTATCTCAACCTGCCAACTTTGGGTAAACACTAACCCCTGACCTCATTCAATGAAAAGGTAATAAGCAACAGAGACATTCTTGAGTTTCTGAGTTCATCATGACTCAATGCACTGGCTGTCAACCCCTACCAGCTCCTATCATTCTTCCCTAGATAAGAACAAAGTAAGGAGTTTCAGACTCAGAATAGGGGTGCTGTTCATTAGTTTGTTCATCCTCTCCACACCTAATCTAGTCCGGAACACACATTTAAAAAGTCTCTGAACTGTAGACTCTGAGAAAGCCCAGGTGCCCACTTCCCTTTCCTTTATGACCCTATTAGCAGACAGCTGAGGGATGTCTTTGTGGATGGCTCAAGGGTCAGACAGAAGCAATGACAAATGTAGAACACATGCTAGATGGTCCAAATGACATAATACTTGCTTTATAAATTCTATTGCATTTGGTCCTCTAATTCGATTAAAGCCTTTCTTTGTTTTCTGAATGATCATATATTTGCACCATCCTCCCCCAAGTAGGGGAAAAAAAGTGAAAATATAAATATATAAGTAAATAGTGGAAAAAATAAGGCAACAAAACCAAAACAAAACTAAGCGAAACATTAGGCTGGCATCTATGATCCTTCTTTGGTTTTTACCAGTCTGTTTAGTCTTTTTTCATATTACTCCTTTCATGGACTCTGTTCCAGTTAAATTGGCAGCAATGTGGCCTTTTAGACAGAATATTGGATTCAGAGTCAAAAAGGAAGGCCTAGATTCATATCCTGCCTCAGATATTAATTGTGTCAATTTCTTTATCTGCAAAATGAGTATTGGTGGTGGTAGATTCAATGGCCTCGGAGGTCCCATTCAGCTCTAAATCTCTGATCCTATAATGGCTTGCTAGCTTTCTGCCATACATAGCTTTCTAATTACTATATTCCTTGCCTTTGTAAAAGTGGTTACCTCATGTCTGGCCTTGTAGAAGCCGTATTTCCTCCTCCTGTCTCCCCAAAGCTTCATTCAGGTGCCATCTTATCCCTTGATAAGACATTGTTGATCCCCCAAGTTGTTATCATTTCTAGTCTCAGATACTAGCTATGTGATTCTTGGCAAGTGATTTACCTCTGTCTGCCTCAGTTTCCTCATGTTTTAATGGAGATAAAACAACAACAACACCTATTTCCAAGGGTTGTTGTAAAGATAAAATAAGATAATATTTTAAGACAATATTTTGTTTTTTCCCAATTACATGTAAAGATATTAAAACATTTTTAAAGCACTTTGCAAACCTTAAAGTGCTAGTTAAATGCTAGAGCTCTTATGACTACTCTTATTATCTTGTAACAACCTTGTAAAGTAGGTGCTATAATTATGCCCATTTAACAGATGAGGAATCTAGTTTTAGGAGAGGTTAAATTATATACAATACTCAGATACTGCATACTTACTGACCTCCAGACACCTTTAGCTAGCTTGATATATGCCATAACCACCTCCCTGAAGGCAGGAGACTATTCCTGGCTCACCCTTAAGGCTGCTAGAATCAAAACTCATAATGAAAAAAAATCCCTGAAACAGACATATACTGTAATAGAACTTTCCTCTAACCCATAAGAGCCTGGTTGGTTTGGCAAAGAGCAACTGTTAACTGATATTTATCCTGGACAGACACTTATCATGCATCAAGTAGCTCTAACAATGAATTGGGATCACAGAATTCAGGACTTTAATAGATCACTTAATCTAATTTGTGTGTGTGTGTGTGTGTGTGTGTGTGTGTGTGTGTGTGTTCGTCCTTCGTGGCTAAAGAAGACCATGCCATCAGAGAAATAACGACATGACTTGCACTTGACTTTGTTCTGAGTGAGGGAGGGCTGTGCAGGTCACCAGCCTCACTTCTCCTCCAGAGCCATCCAAATCCAGTGACCAGATATTCATCAGGATGACTGGAGATGACCCAGGATGAGGCAGTTGGGGTTAAATGACTTGCCCAAGGTCACACAACTGGTGAGTGTTAAGTGTCTGAGGTGAGATTTGAACTCAGGTCCTCCTGACTCTTGCAACTGTGCTATATCCACTGCACCACTTAGCTGCCCCACTTAGTCTAATACCTTTGTGGGGAAAGAAGGAGGTGGAAATTAAAGCCTAGACAGAAGAAATGACTTCTTCAAGGCTATACAGCTGGTAAATGGCAGAATCAGAATTTGAACCCAGATCTTGAGCATTCTTTTTAGTAAGTATCTGAGGCAGACTTGGAAATTCTTCCTGACTCCAAATTCAGTGCTCGATCCACTGAACTACTTACCTACTTTTTGTATGAAGGTTGCCAGCACCTCAGTCCCTGCCCATTAAGAGGTTCTTATTACAAGTCAAGCGAATAAGCATGTATTGGATATTTCCTTTGTGTCAGGCTATGTGCTGACCTTGGAACATGAATACAAGCTGCATGATGAATGACATTGCCTGTCTTCAAGGAGTTTGCATTCTCCTGAGAGATAATGGCACATAAAGGGGAGCTGTAAAGGGATTTGGGAGGCTGAGGCTTTAGGGGTAGAGTACATTTCTAGAGTGAGAAGTAGTCCAGGGGTAGAATGAGCTTCTAGAGCAAAGGTATTTCTATGGAAGGTCTTGTGGAGATGAATCAGGAGGATAGCCTAGAAAAGAATACAGAGATTGACACAAACGTAAATAAAAACAACAGCACGATTAGATGTCAAATGAATACATGAATAAACAGCAAGTCATCTAGGTTATATAGATGTCAGAGGGAAGTACCTTTCAGGCACGGGAAGGAAGTGCAAGTAGGTAATTAGAATAGCGCATAGGAACAGTGAGAACTTCATATCCAGACAGGTCATGGAGAATGGAAGTGATGGGCTTGGAATGCTCTCTCATCAAAGGTGGTATTTCCATGAATGGAGTTTAATCTTCATTGTTAACTCTTTACTGTCAGCTGCATCTTTAATCTGGTAACCCACTGGCCAGAGAAGTGGGAACTAATTTTAGAATTTTTAAAAATAATAATGTCACACCCTGAAATGGGTGTCAGTTAAACTGACACCAAAGCTTTTGAAGTGCAATTTGCTCTTCAGAGAAAATGACAAACTCTGTGACCACCACAGTGATTTGGTGAAACTTAGTGTCCAGGTGAGTATGACAAGAACTGATTAGGGTCTCAGTGAAGGTATTAAAAACCTATAATAAAAACCTTACTAACTGCCAGGGACAGTTCGTGGTACAAAAACAAAAAGAGAATCCCTTCACGCATGAATCTTACATTCTAATAAGGAAACACAGCATGTACAAGAGAGGAGTATTTTGGACTGAGAAGTCACAGAGATGGTCAGTGGAGCCATAGTGCAAATGATGCAGATACCCATTCCAACAGTGGTAGCCTGGTAATGTTGGCTTGATCATTGTTCCCCGAGTTAGATGTGAAAATGGAGTGGGGGGATGGGCATGGGTAAATGGATGCTAACATAGAATGAGGATGACCAGATTGAAGCAAAGGGTTGGGATAGTTATGGAGAACTCTCTCCAATCTGGAGTGTAGCTCCGGTATGGAAGAAAGGAAGGGAAGATAAGGGAAGGAAAGGGAAAGGAAAGAAAGGGAATAATCCTGGCTCTGTCATTTACTAGCTGTGTGACCTTGACTAAGTGACTTCCTCTGTCTAGACTTTAATTTCCACATCCTTCTGTCAGGCCTAGAGGCCTAAGGGCTACCTGAGTCTTACCTTACCTATCGCAGGTCTTCGGCTGGCCAAACCGGATAAACGTATGAGAGAAGAGACTTTCCAGAGTCAAACAAGGGTTAGGCTTTATTCAGGGTCTTGGTTACATGTGCAGGGGGAATTCTTCCTTAGGAGAGAGAAATCCTCTTCCCAAGGAGGCAAAGATCTTACAGTAAGAGAATGGAAGTGGAAGTGTGTTGGGGTTGGAAGCTCAGTTCTGTGTGGACAGTCTCGGGTGGGTAAAGGTGGGAACTTCTAAATCTCTCTCACGAGACCCTCC
Source organism: Notamacropus eugenii (assembly GCF_028372415.1). Lineage (NCBI taxonomy): Eukaryota > Metazoa > Chordata > Mammalia > Diprotodontia > Macropodidae > Notamacropus > Notamacropus eugenii. The sequence continues at coordinate 112,787,221 of NC_092875.1, forward strand.
CAGGAAACGGCTGGGAATCGAGGTGAACCGAGCTATCTCGTGTATTTCCGCCTCTTCCCGTGAGAAACGTGATGGGAGAGAGATCTCCCCGCCCTTGAGATTGTCCCGGATCTGGGCACACTATTGTTATCTAACAGCACGGTATTTAGATGCAAACTATGCGACTGGAGAGTTAAGTAGGATCAGGGAAGCCTGAAAGCTCTCTTAGCACGTGAGGAGCCAAAGAGGACACAAGGCTCCGCTTTTCCTCTTCTCCTTCTCTCCCCTCCCCCTCTCTCCCCGCTTGTACTTCTACTTCCAATCTCTTATTGTAAGATCTTTGCCTCCTTGGGAGATTCTTCTATCCTTCCTAAGGAAGAATCCCCTGCACTTGTAACCGAGACCCTGAAATAAAGCTCAACCCTTGTTTGACTCTGGAACGTCCTTTCTCTCATACGAGCATCCGGTTTGGCCAACCGAAGACCTCGGGAGGTGAGGTAAGAAGACTCGGATAGCCCTCAGGCCTCTAGGCCTGGCAGTTGGCGCCCCAACAGAGGACTGGGAGCGCAGATAATCCTGGGTGCTTTGGGAACACCCGGAAGGGGCTGTGAAAGAAGCGAGTCCCGAATCCTAGATTCGGAAGGAGAGAAAGAGTGAGAGTAGCTTCCCACACCCATGGGAAAAGGGCAGGGATGGGGAATCAATTGCCAGTAATAAAGCCAGAGGAACAGGAGGTCTGGGCTGAGAGACTTTACAGGGAATGCAGGGAGGCGGGGGTCACTATAGAGTTAAACGACCTCCGAGAATTTTGTAAAAGGATTTGGAAAGTTTCTCCTTGGCTCGAGCAGACAGGAATATCAAGAGAAAGATGGGGAGTGGTCGGAGAACAAATGACCGCTTATGAGCAACAATGCCCCGGGGAGCTGGAAGATTTAGATTTCCTGATATTCAGTGTAATTAAGAGCCTTTTGGAAGGGCCGGAGAGGCCAGGGCGGGATTGGAATGAGAGTGGGAGCGGAGAGAGGGGAGGGGAGAACCCTGGTAAGCAGAAAGTTAAGGAGTGTAGAGAAAAAATAGGTTCGGAGCTCCATCTAGAGGATGGAAAAGGTGAGGCAGGGGAGAATACGCCGTGTCTTCCCTCTGCACCTCCTTATAGCATGCTCCATTGGTCAGACAGTCCAGGGCCACAGTCCAGTTTGGAAAAGGGAATAAGAAAGGCTATAGAGAATGGAGAAGATGTAGGGACATTTCCTGTGCTAGAAATAGCGGACCCCAGTATCCCCGGTGAGGTTCGGAGGAGCCACATACCTATAGAGTGGAAGAGAGTAGCGACTCTCAAAGAGGCTTGTACCAAGCACGGCCCTAATTCACCCTTTGTCATAGCCATGCCTGAGACTCTCAGTGGTCAGTTCGTTCTGACTCCTAATGACTGGAAGAGCTTAGCCAGAGCCTGCCTTACCCCTGGGCAGAAAGAAATAAGTACAGGGAGGGGCCAGGATCAGCTTCCCATAGCTATTGCCCTTCCCTTAAAGCACTCAGTTCAAATCCAGTTACTAAAGGAAATAGGACAGAATAGACCTGAGTGTACAATCTGGCTCAATGGAATTCCCATGACTGGCCTCCTTGATACTGGAGCGGATAGGACCTGCCTTAGCGGTCGCTCAGTACCCTGGCACTGGAAGCTTAAAGAAAGCCAGAGACCAGTGTGGGGAATACAAGGGTGCCAAAATACCTTAGAGACAATGCACCCAGTAAAGTGGGAGGCAGAGGATCGCCAAGGGACCGTATGGCCGTTGGTGATTCCAGGACTTAGTTTTAACATCTGGGGCAGGGACATCATGAGCCGCCTGGGAATGAAGCTATCAAATTTTTAGTAAGGGCCATTGCTGTTGCACTGGAGTCCCCACCCTTGAATTGGAAGTCAGACACCCCGATTTGGGTGGAGCAATGGCCCCTGACTCCAGAAAAACTCCAGGCACTACAACTATTGGTTAAGGAGCAATTAGAAAAAGGAAATATAGAGCCATCACAGTTACCCTGGAATGCTCCTGTGTTTGTTATAAAGAAAAAATCCGGGAAATTCAGGTTCCTTACAGATGTTAATCAAGCATTTGTGAGCACCTGGCAGCAGCTATACCAAAATAAACAGCCACTATGCATTCTTATCAATTTCACCTTAAAGGCGATCCTCGCTAAACAAAGAAGGGGAAAAGGTCGCCTAACACAATCAGAGCTTGATACAGCTGTGTATACACACAATTTTTTGCATATCTCAAAAAACTCACATACTACTCCAGCTATGAGACATTTTGTGACTATTCCAAGACAACCCCTCAAGGAAAGTAATACCCAGGCTGGAAATAAGGACACATGGGCCATGGTAAAAGATATGGCCTCAGGGAAATGGAAAGGTCCGTATAAGATACTAATATGGGGTCCAGGGTATGTTTGTGTCTCCACAGGAAAAGGTGATGCGTGGATTCCCATTAGAAGGATCCGTAAGTGGGAACCGATGTTGGAGACGGCGGAGACGCAGGAGGCGGAGAGCCCGGAGACCCCGGAGAAGGATCATACACCACCTGAGTCTGCTGCTGACAGCTTTAACCTTGCTGCCCAGAGAGGAAGCAGCACTCATCCCAACATTGCTGACCACTCCATCTAGGCATCTCTTTCCACCGGCTGAAGGAGGACTTTGATATCACAAACCCAGGACATGGGGGGGGAAGGGGTGACCAACTTTTCGCCTGAACACCACAGGCTTGGCCATTCAGGCTTGGCCGTTGAGATCCATTTGCATGACTGAGGGGGTGGTGATGTGTAAGGCGCCAGCACTAGCTGCTTCTCTTAGAAAATGCTTTGGAATTAGTGATTGCCCTTCCTCTTGTTGTAACTCAGCCATTTAGTTTCATCTTTGTTTTGTCTGATGCCTCTCTTTGTCAGTTGTGCTAGCTGCAGACTTCTATGTAAATGAAGTCTTGTTGTGGGGTACTCATATGCTAAAGGCCTTCCTAATCCACTCAGCCTCCAGCCACTGTTTGCTCTAGAGCCATGTGCGCGCCACGCAAAACAAAGAAGGGGAGATGTTGGGGTTGGAAGCTCAATTCCGTGTGGACAGTCTTGGGCGGGTAAAGGTGGGAACTTCTAAATCTTAGAGTTCTCACGAGACCCCCCCAGGAAACGGCTGGGAATCGAGGTGAACCGAGCTATCTTGTGTATTTCCGCCTCTTCCCGTGAGAAACATGATGGGAGAGAGATCTCCCCGCCCTCGAGATTGTCCCGGATCTGGGCACACTATTGTTATCTAACAGCACGGTATTTAGATGCAAACTATGCGACTGGAGAGTTAAGTAGGATCAGGGAAGCCTGAAAGCTCTCTTAGCACGTGAGGAGCCAAAGAGGACACAAGGCTCCGCTTTTCCTCTTCTCCTTCTCTCCCCTCCCCCTCTCTCCCCGCTTGTACTTCTACTTCCAATCTCTTATTGTAAGATCTTTGCCTCCTTGGGAGATTCTTCTATCCCTCCTAAGGAAGAATCCCCTGCACTTGTAACCGAGACCCTGAAATAAAGCTCAACCCTTGTTTGACTCTGGAACGTCCTTTCTCTCATACGAGCATCCGGTTTGGCCAACCGAAGACCTCGGGAGGTGAGGTAAGAAGACTCGGGTAGCCCACAGGCCTCTAGGCCTGGCAGAAGTGGAAGAGGGAGAGAGGGAAGAGGGGCCTTCTGTCCTCTAAGGGCCCCTCAGGGCTAAGAGCGCCTTCAGGCTTTCCTGACCCTACTTAAGCTCTCCCGACGCATAGTTTGCACCTGAATACCGTGCCTGTTAGACAACAATAGGTGTGCTCAGACCCCGGGCCAATCTTGAGGGCGGGGATGCTCTCTCCCAGCACGTATCCCATGGAGAAGAGGCGGAAATGCACGAGATAGCCCTGTCTCACACCTCAATTCCCTGCTGTTCCCTGGGGGGCCTCATGAGAACTCTAAGGTTTAGAAGTCCTCACCTTTACCTGCCCGAGACTGTCCACATGGAACTGAGCTTACACCCCCAACATCCTTCTTTCCACACAAAGATATTAGACTAAATGATTCATTAAAGCCCTAAATTCTGTGATCCCAATTCATTGTTAGAGCTACTTGATGTGTAGAGCTACTTGATGCATGATAAGTGTCTGTCCAGGGTAAATATCAGTTAACAGTTGCTCTTTGCCAAACCAACCAGGCTCTTATGGGTTAGAGGAAGGTTCTATTACAGTATATGTCTGTTTCAGGGATTTTTTTTCATTATGAGTTTTGATTCTAGCAACATTGAGGGTGAGCCAGGAATAGTCTCCTGCCTTCAGGGAGGTGGTTATGGCATATATCAAGCTAGCTAAAGGTGTCTGGTGGTCAGTGGTCCTTCTGATCAGTCAATGATCTGTAAGTCGGGGTGGGACAACAGGAGATGCAGGTCAGAAATAGAAGCTCAATATTTACCACATGCATGGTATAGTATATAGAACTAGTCTCAAAGTCAAGAAGATATAGGTGCAAACATAGCCTCTGATATATATTGACTCTGTTCCTGTGCAAGTATTTCATCTCTTGGTGCTCTAGGCAATCGTTTCAGACCATAAGCTGAAGAGAAGGTGCTGACCTGCATGGGTAGAGGGTGTTTCCTTGCAGATCCAGGCCCTTCCAGGGTTGCTGTGGGGATCAAATGGAGTAATATTTGTAAACATTTAGCATGGTACCTGGCATATAGCAGGTACTTAATTAATGCTTGTTTCCTTCCCTTTCTCTTTCCCCATCTTTATCCTTATCAATACTTACATGTTTACTTGTTATCTCCCCAATTGGAAGGTAAACTCCTTGAGAGTAGAGAATATTACATTATTTTATTTCTGCAGAGCATAACACAAATACCTGACACAGAGTAGGTTTCCCCCAGCATCTTCCTAAGACCATATGTTTTAGAGCAGGTGCTAACTTGCATTGAAAGAGGAAATTTCCTCACTGGGAGTTATCTTAGCCAGTGAAATCACAGATTTGATCCTAAAAAGAAAAAAAAAATCTGAAAGGAGAGCTCTCTTTAGGAACCAAGATGGGGTGGGGTGAAGGAAAGATTCTTTATCTTCTCCCCTAGGTTATGGGGGTGGTAGTGGCACGAATCCAATACAGAGAAGAGTCAAAAGCATTGAAAAGCTGCTAAAAGGTGCGATCATGGCTAATGTCAATGCTTAATTTTGGGAGATAAAGAGATGGAATGCACTGGAGAGCTGTGCTGAGAACTTGCGATGTCATAGTACTCCTGAGAACACTGGTTTTTAATATGCCATCCACCTAGTGACATCTCATGTTCTATTCCAGATAATGAAATATCACCTGCCTTAGAAGACATTAGATACTACTTGGATCCTTTCAGTTCCTCTCAGGCTCAATTAATCAGACCTTGTGTTTATGTAATATCTTTCCCCTAGGAACTCAGAGTTCTTTTTACTTATGAGATAATTAGTGGCCTGCATGTTCTCAACAGGAATTAAAAAAATGGTTTATTTATTTAAGGTGGGGAAACTAAGTCATGAGGAAGCCAGACCTTTCAATAGGTCTTTCAAGGAGTAAAGGCTGATGCATATAGCCTAGTTGGTTAGTTGTTGTCCTTCATTCTCGAAGAGGACCAAAATGACATCTCCGTGATAAACTCAAGTTTCAGGGTGTCCAGCTGTGGCTGATCAGACCAATACAAGCTCAGAACGCTCTACTACAGACTGGGCACAGATAGCCCGTGTGAATATTTGGGATGGATACTCCAAATTTGCACATCCTGCATTTACTCTGTGCTGTCTCGATTCTGCTTTGTTCATAGAGCACAGCACCCTTTCTGATGTAGGCATGCTATGCTGAGCAGTCCTGTGCCAGTGTCTCCCATGTCCCACAATCAAATCCAAAATTCTTGAGGGAGACCTTAAGAGTGTCCTTGAATCTCTTTTTCTGACTACCATGTGATTGCCTGCTCCATGTGAGTTCTCCATAAAATAGTCTTTTTGGCAAGCATACATTTTGCATTCAAACAACATGGCCAACCCATCAGAGTTGCCGCTCTCTGAAGTGTAGTTTGAATGCTTGGCAGTTCAGCTTGAGCAAGGACCTCAGTGTCTGGTACCTTATCCTGCCAGGTGATCCTCAGAATCTTCCTAAGACAGTTCAAATGGAAGTGATTCAGTTTCCTGGCATGGCACTCTGAGGCCATCTGGCAGAGTAGATAAAGTATCAGTTTGGGACTCAAGAAAGATTTTATCCCAAGGAGCCCATTCCCCTTTGGGATAGCTCCAATTGTTAGGAAGCTTTTCCTTACATCTTGCCTGATTTTTCCACTTTTAAATTTCTACTCATTCACTTTCTTTCAGTTCAATTCTCTAACTACTAAATGCCTGCCATGTACAAGGAAAACCCTCCCGGTTTTGCCCTTTGGGACCAAACAGGTGTCCTCTGTTTCAGAACAGTCTTTGAAACACTTGAGCAGCATTATCTTTTTTATTTCATTATTTCCCAAAGTCATGAGAACAATTCAGAGGGTTCAGGGTAGGCCATGGTCTCTCATAAAGCTAAGAGCTGAAAGAGAATGTACAGGTCATTTAATACAATCTTGTTACTTTACAGTTGAAGAAAATAAGGCTTAGTGTCAAGCAAAGTCATATGTAAATGGTAGAACCAATACATGAACCTAGGTCCCCTAACTCCAAATCTAACACCATGGTAAATTCCCAAAGGGTGAATTCCACACAGCCTAAGGACTGTGATGTTCACTTCTGCCTTTAAACTCCTGGAAAGGTGGGGTGTGCTGGAGCTAGCTCATACAGACTTGTGAAGCTGACTCTTAAATTTTCAGTGTGAACACCTTGAAAAATGGCAAATGCTATGAATCAGGACTTGATGTATTGTTCTGTCTCCAGACTCAAGAAAGTGATGATAAAAATACTAATAATGCAGATTAAAGTTAATTTGTTTGTTCAGTTTTTTTCATCTTAGGGACCTGGTTGTGAATATCACTGGGTGTCATAGTCACAGAATAATGTACTTTTTCAACTAGAAGGGAGTTACGTCGTTCAATCTTCTGATTCTATGGAAGAAAGCATGAGTTACTGAAAAGAGGAGTAGTTTTGAAGTCAAAATATGGATTTGAGCACTGGATTTAAAATCAGAGGACCTGGGTTTGAATCCTGTCTCTGGCACTTATGACTTTCATATCCCATAGAACTTCCAAGTTGGAAAAGACTTCAGTGACTCTTTAATCCAGGGGTTTTCAAGCTTTCATTTATTTATTTGTTTTTGCTCATGGTATAGTATTCTTTGCCACAAGGAATCACAACACACTAAATGTTTAAGTTGCCATCATAGAAGTATTCCTTGGCCTCCAGATCCATTATCCAAGCCTTGAGATTCCTCCCCTCTTTTTAAAAAAAATATATAATTTATTTATTTTTCAGTTCTTAACATTCACTTCCATAAGAATTTGAATTCAAAATTTTCTCCCCATCTCTCCCCATCTACCACCCCAGGACAGCATGCACCTCATTCACCCCTTCCTCCAGTCTGTCCTCCCTTCTACTACCTACCCTTCTTCCATCCCCCTTCCCCTCTATTTTCCTGTAGGGCAAAATAGATTTCTATACTCCATTGCCTGTATAGCTTAATTTCCAGTTGCATGTGAAAACAATCTTTAGTGTTCATTCTTAAATCTTTGAGTTCCATTTTCTCTCTCTTCCTGCCCACCCACCCTCACTGAAAAAACAAGCAATTCAATATAGGTCATACATGTGTAACAATGCAAAGCACTTCTGTAATATTTATATTGTAAAAGGCTAACCACATTTCCCTCTGTCCTATCCTGCCCTTTATTTATTCCATTCTCTCCCTTGATCTGTCCTCCCACAATAGTGTTTGCTTCTGATTATCCCTTTACCCAATTTGCTGTCCCTTCTATTACCTCTCTCTCCTATCCCCACCCCCTTTGCCTTGCTACAGGGTAAAATAGATTTCCATATCTAGCTGAGTGTGTTATTCCCTCCTTAAGCCAAATCCCATGAGAGTAAAGTTCAATAATTTCCTTTCATATCCTCCCTCTTCCCCTCCATTGTAGAAGCTCTTTCTTCCCTCTTGTATGTGAAATGATTTGCTACATTCTACCTCTCCCTTTCTCTTACTCTAGTACATTCCATTCTACAGTAAATTTTATTTTTTTAGGTATTCTCCCTTCATATTCAGCTTACCATGTGCCCTCTATGTGTGTGTACACACACACACACACACACACACACACACACACACACACAGACAGACATATATACATACCCATACATACCTTCATATATATATATTCCCTCTAACTACCCTAATACTGAAAAAAGGTCTCATGGGTCACAAATAACATCTTTCTATGTAGGAATGTAAACAGTTCAACTTTAATGAGTTCCTTAAGGCTTCTCTTTCCTGTTTACCTTTTCCTGTTTCTCTTGATTCTTGTATTTGAAAGCCAAATTTTCTATTCAGCTCTGGTCTTTTCAACAAGAATGCTTGGAAGTCCTCTATTTCATTGAAATTCCATTTTTTCTCCTGAAGTATTATACTCAGTTTTGTTGGGTAGGTGTTTCTTGGTTTTAATCCTGTCTCCTTTGACCCCTGGAATATCATATTCCAAGCCCTTTGATCCCTTAGTGTAGAAGCTGCTAAATCCTATATTATCCTGATTGTGTTTCTACAATACTTGAATTGTTTCTTTCTGGCTGCTTGTAATATTTTCTCCTTGACATGGGAACTCTGGAATTTGGCTACAATATTCCTAGGAGTTTTCCTTTTGTGATCTCTTTTAAGGAGGTGATTTATGAATTCTTTCCATTTTCATTTTCCCCTCTGGTTCTAGAATATCAGGGCAGTTTTCCTTGATAATTTCTTGGAAGATGATGTCTAGGCTCTTTTTTTTATCATGGTTTTCAAGTAGATCAATAATTTTTAAATTATCTCTCCTGGATCTATTTTCCAGTGAGATATTTTACATTATTTTCTATTTTTTCATTCTTTTGGTTTTGTTTTATAATTTCTTGGTTTCTTGTAAAGTCATTAACTTCCATCTGTTCCATTCTAATTTTTAAAGAACTCTTTTCTTCAGTGAGCTTTTGAACCTCCTTTTCCATTTGGCCAATTCTGCTTTTTAGAGTATTCTTCTCCTCATTAGCTTTTTGGACCTCTTTCGCCATTTGGGTTAGTCTATTTTTAAAGGTGTTATTTTCTTCGTGTTCTTTGGGTCTCCTTTAGCAAGCTGTTGACTTGCTTTTCATGATTTTCTTGCATAATTCTCATTTCTCTTCCCAATTTTTCCTCCATCTTTCTTACCTGATTTTCAAAATCCTTTTTGAGCTCTTCCATGGCCTGGGACCACTGTATGTTTTTTTGGAGGTTTTAGGTGTACAAGCCTTGACTTTTATGTCTTTCTCTGGTAGTATGCTTAGTTCTTCCTCATCAGAAAGGATGGAAGAAAATACCTTTTCACCAAGAAGGTAACCTTATATAGTCTTATTTTTCCCCCCTTTTTAGGCTTTTTTCCAACCAGTTACTTGACTTTTGAGTCCTTTGTCAAGTGGAGGGTATACTCTAGGTACCTGTAAATTCTTAGCTCCTCCAAGGTGGCACAATCAAGAAAGAGGAGTTTGTTCCTCTCCTGGCCTGTGCTCTGGTCTGGGAGCACCCACAAGCTTTTCTGCCCAGGATCTGTGAGTAAGATTCCTTCTCCAGAGCCTCCACCAGCTCCACCATGCCAGCACTCCTACTCATCCCAGGACTGTCACTCAGGACTTTGACCCAGATTGACCCACTCAATTCCCCCAGTGTCTTTAAGTGAAGGGCTCCAAAAATGGGTGCTGTTGCCACAGTGGCTGCCACTGCCCTGGGACTGGGGCCAGACCCCTCTCCCTTCTCACCCAGGTAAAAGAGCTTTTCATTGACCTTTGAAGCTGTCTTTGGTGTTTATGGGTTGAGAAATCTGGGAACCACAGCTGCTACCCATGATTCCATGCCCTGAAGCCTTCTGCTTTGTGCAGCAGGTACTCTGCTCTAAGCCTGGTGAGATAGACCTTTCCTGTTGGCCTTCTTGGCTATCTTGGACTGGAAATCTCTTTCACTCAGTCATTTTGTGTTTTCTACTGCTCTAGAATTTGTTTAGAGTCATTTTTTACAGGTATTTTATGGGCTATAGGGGGAGAGCTACAGCAGGTCCATCTTTCTTCTCCCTCTCCCCTCTTTTTTTTTTAAATATTACCTTTAGTTTTTAAAATTCACTTCCATAAGATTTTCAGTTTCCTTTCCCCTTTTATTTATTTATTGTCCTAGGCCTTGTGGTGGAAGAACAGGCTTTTTACCCCTCTAGATAGAGCTGTTACCATGACCCCTTCCCAGTACCATGCCATGCAGAGTAGTTATCAGACTACAGCTTAAGGCTGGTACTGGGGAACATGCATGTTTCAGGAATGGGGTGTTTGACGGCCTGCCTAAGTCAAACACATTGCTGTGACATTTGAGCACTGCTGATCTAATTTGTACCTGAATAGGAATCCCCTCTAAAACATTCTTGATATGTTGTCATCCAGTCTTTGCTTGAAGACCTTAAGTGATGGGGAATCAACCAGTTTCAAAAGTTTATCCTTATGTCAAGTTAAAATTTACCTCTTCTCTTGCCATTAGCACTTGCCTGTCCTAGGTTCCATTCCCTTATGGTCTTCCTGAAGGACTTCCTAGCTAATTTGATACATATTTTTCACTTTATGGTTAATGAATACTACTGCTTAAATATGCGCCCCACTTTATATTTCAATTTGGGCCTTCTGGGGACATAATACTCAGCCGTTGACCTAGTGGTGGGGAATTTGGGCATAGAACTTGGTGCTGCATGAGGTAGGTTCTAGGGGGGAGTTTTTAGACCCCTCTTTAACTCCTCTTCCTGGTGGCAGCCTTCTTTGGATGCAGGCAGAGCTAAACCTTGGCTATAAGCCATATTGGTCTGCTTACCAGCTGTCCAAAGCAAGGCAGTAGTGTTGAAAAGGTTGAGCCTGGGTGTTCTGAGAACTTGGGATGGTTCTTCTCAAGCAGCTGTTCATTCAGGATCCTGCTGTCATCCATTCTCCACACATGTCCAGACTGGCAGAGCTGGTCGCCACAAGCATCCTTGACTGACTGGCTGGGTTCCAGGACCTCATGATAAAAGCTCCCAAAGAAACATATTACCCAGGATTATTTATCCTATTCTTAAGCTGGACCAGCTGCCTCTCAGTTCTGAAAGGGCCCTCCACCCATAGCTCCCTATTCATCATATATCATGGCTCAAAACCACCCCAACTGTTTCCTGGTTCACCCAAGGGTTTGTTCCTGGTTAGCATTAATAACTGACATTTATTTAATGCTACAAAGTTTACAGAATATTTTACACATATTATCTCATTTGAGCTCTATAGCAACCTTGTATGATAGCTACTACAGATATTCTTGTCCCATTTTACAGATGGCTGTGGGAAGTAACTGACTTGTCCATGGTGATGTGGTTGGTAAGTCTCAGAGGTAGGATTTAAACCCATGTCTTCATGACTTTAAGATCAGAACTCCAGTCATTAGATTTTATGGCTTAGGAAGCCAGATTAGGATGAGAAGAAAGTAATGTCCAGTTTGCAGAATTGATATGGCTGATAACCATTTAAAAGGTGATATAACAAACTTCTAACTTTCCTCCTTTGGTATGTTGGGTAGACCTAGGAAAAGGAGCATGGTTCATTGGTGACTAAGTGTTGACTCTTGTTGTGGGAGCCAGAGGATTGATTCATCTATGAGGGGTTTTGACTGTCATGAGAGGGGTGGTATGGCCTGTGTAAACTATCTTATTATTACTACATGACTAAAATATTTGTGATACTAGAAAAAATGTAAAGTAAGGTTTTGGGGAGAGTTTTGCATAGTAGCAAGTGATCACTGTCTTGGCCCATAGTAGATACTTGATAAATGCTTGTTGACTTACTGACTGAAAAGAGTAACCACCAAGCAGCAGAAGACTAGGGTTTGAATCTCCCCCTAGACTTTGATGAACTAATGCTCAGTAATGTTGGAAAAGTCACCTCACTTCCATTTCTATGAACCTCAATTTCTTTAAAACAGAGAGAATAATACTTGCAAAACTTTCTTCATGGTGTTGTTTTCAACGTAGTCAGGAATTGTCAGATCGAGGATTGCCCCTAGGAAGTATGACAGCTGGTCCCATGGTCCAGCAGATATATGTACTAGAAGAGGGGATCCTAACCTGGGGTGAATGAGCTTGGATGGGAAAAATACCTCTCCTTTCACTAATCTCTGATTGAAATTTAGCATTTCTTTAAATTATTTAAACATTTTTATTCTGAGACAGAGCCCATGGGATTCTCCAGATTTCCTAAGGAATTCAATACACGAACAAAAGGTTAAGAGCCATTGAATTATAACAAGACATGAATGATATTAATCATATTTCAGTATTTCAAAAAATCCATGGTGTCCTTGGTGTGAGGATTCCATGCAAAAATGCAGATGCTAACCTCTTCCTAACTTAGGAGATGGTCTTTGGGAGTCACTGTGGCCAAATGCATTAATCACTTAGTGACTAGTCCTTTGATGATGAACCTCTGTGGACTTAACAAGGCCATTCCCCAGACAACAGGCCCACTATGTAATACCAGGCTCATACCTGAAGTCTTTCCAGCTTGATTAGATCTGCCAAAAGTTAGGTTTTGCTGGCATAGCTTCACAAAGCCCAGGATCATCTCCATGCCACACGAAGACATCAAAGTGAAACTTAGTGGGGTCTTTCTCATAAGAGTACCTTTCTATATCAAGCTACGCTTTATAATGTGGAAAAGTGGCACTTCCCTTAACCTAAAGACCAGTCTAAATAACAAGGTAATGATAGGGGTTGAGGCAGGGTGAGCATGGGTTCATTTAAGGATGGGACCATGGGTTGTCCTTAGAGGTTGAGCTATGCCTTTGCAGGCATGCTAAGGCATTTAGGGAAAAGATTTCTGGGTTCTGTTATGTTAGCTTTAATACTCTATGTATTATTATTTCTATTTTCCCTTCATTAAAAATACTTTACCAAAAATATACTCTTCATTAAAACATACACACACACACACATATGTATGTATGTATATATGTATGTACACCATTCTCATTAATTTTGCTTTCCTGTTTTGGAATATTTGGTCATATTATCTCCTAGTTCCGTAATGCCCTCTATTTACAATTCTTTTGAATCTTAAGGTCCAGCTCATGTAATCTTTTCCATGAAGCCTAATCTGACTTTCCCACTTAGTACTGATTCCATCTCCTCCAAAACCCTAGTAGACTTTTTCTTGTGCTTCTCTTGGCCCTATTCCATTCTGCTTTCTGTTAGGCCTACTTTTGCCTCAAAGACTTTATAAATGTGTATTTCACCACTGAAAAATCCAAAGTATCTAGTCTAGGGCCTTTGTGCAGTTGCTGAGCCCTGGACTTGGACCTCAGTGGAAGTCACCTCCTGCCACTGATAAGCTGGGTGACCTTGAATACATTGCTAAACTGATTCTTGGTTTCTTCTTTTCCACCCTAATTCTTTGAGCATCCCTAAATTTTAAACTTTTAATAACACAAATCTGCACTAGGACTTTGGGGAGACCCTGTAGTATCTAACTGACAGGGCTGCCATGAAGCTTAAATAAAAACAGGTTTAAAATAGGTCTTGTAATTAAATGCAAAACAAGTTTAATTGTAAGGAAAGCATTTTATAATTCGTAGAGTGCTAAATAAATGCTAACTAGTGACATTTGCAAAATATCATAAGTAAATGTTTATAGAATGAATGAGAGTTTCTTTTGATCTTCAGTTAACTAGAGCAATCTGGTTAATATGGAGTTTATTGTACAGAAATGGATGGGTTCCCATTTAATGGATACCTACTCCATGACCCATGTAGAGATGATGTGGATTTGGTGATTGCCCCTGAGAAGAATGTGAGCTCCCCCAAGAGAGGAGCTGTTTCATATTTGTCTTTGGATCCCTAGCATCCAACACACAGTGCCTCGCTCATAGTCCATGCTTAAGAAATGCATGCTGAATTGAATTGAGGGATCCTCGTATGTTTCCCTTTTGCTTATTCTCTCCTTTGTCCAGCTGCTTACTTGGTTGTGTGGTCTCTTCTCTTTCTAGCCGACAGCTGTTGCATTCACATCTATTTGGCTATGGTTTGGCAGCATGAGACACCGAGATGTCTCAGTGCTCAGAGGGTACAAATGATTGGGATTTGAATGCCATGACTCCTGTTCAGGAACTCAGATTCCTTTTCAGGATATCCTGATCCCTACATCCCACTGAACATTCTAAGGTTATTAAATATTCAGAGAGAGACAATTTGATTTGTATGTTTCTACTTAGAACCAAAGTCTAAATGGCAAAATGTTACACTGGTGTTATATGGGGCAGGTCTAATGTATATAGGTAGAGATTGTCATCATTTAAAGATTTAACTTGAGTTGTTCCTCTGCCATTAGCTGTGTTATTCTGAGCAAGTCATTTTATGTCCCTGAGTCTTGGTTTCCTCATCTGTAAACTGGTGATATTAATATATTTAGTCTTTATCTCTCATAAGAATGCTATGATAAAAATGATTTGTGAACCTTAAAACATGCTATAAGGGGTGATGGCAAAGACTCCCTCCTAAAAGGAATGTTCCTGCTGGAGATGTCTGAAAATTCATGAGAAAGGTTTCAGTCCTTGGTGCTGAGCGTGATTCTTTCTGTAGAGCTCTCTTAAGATAGAAATATTCCTAAAAAGAGTGTCCCATTCAATGCCACAGTGTAAATGAGTTTATCAGAGAGAAAAGAGAAGCATGGGAGACTGAGGACATTTGGGTGGGGTGCTAGCACAATATCTGTCACAATAGGTACTTGATAAGCGCTTATATTGGTTGACTGATAAATGAGAATTGGACTATAGGAGAAAAAAGGGGCAGGGATGAAATTGGGAGAATTTGCCTGTGTCCTAATTTTGTCCAGGGCTAGACCTGGAGTACAAAGGAAGCCAGAGGTGCCTTCAGGGATTTGGTAACAGTAGCTCCATTTATTTTTTTCTTTCATCTAGTGATTCACACATTTATTCAGGCCATGATCATTTATTGAATGTCCAATATGTGTAAGACCCTCTGTTGAGTTCTGAAGGGATTCAAGATGAATACGATTCTGTCATGACTTTCATGATGTTGTCCATCTTATTGTGTATAAAACTGACATATCATACATGCATGGAAGGCGGTATAAGCAAAATGCCATGAGATGTTGGGATGAGAGCTCACTTCCAGTTTGGGGAGTGGGGATAAAGAAAGGTTTTATAGAGGAGGTAGTATTTCAATTGAGTAAGATTTTGACACAGAGAGATGAAGGATGAAGTTGAAAGGTTGCATTCCAGACCTAGGAGGTGACTTGAGTAAGGCAATAGAGGTGGGGAAATATCAATATGGCAAGAACTTCTATTTTGACAGCAAAAGAAGATAGGAAAAAAGAAAGTAGCAAGCAAGGAAGAAAGGCAGAAAGAAAAAAAGTAAAAAGGAAAAGGAAAAAAGAAAGAAGAAATAAAGAAGAAAAAACAAAGCATGTGAGCATACAAACAAATGAGCAAGAAAAGGATGAAAGAGAATAGAAGAAAAGGAAGAAATGAAGGAAGAAAACAAGAAAGAAAAGGAAAAAGAAAGCAAGGAAGAGAAAGGAAGAAAGAGGAAAAGAAAGAAATGAGTGCATGAAGGGGATTAATGTGAGAAGTCTGGAAAGACATGTTGGAGTCAAGTTGTGGTGAGCTTTGAATACCAAGATAGTTTGGACTTGATGGATTGGGGGGACTTGATTTCAATCAATGGAAAATCACTGAATGGTCCTGAGCAGAGGAGTGACAAAAAACAGAAATAAAATAAACAAATTCTTCTATGCTAAAGGCTTTGTGTGTTTGAGGTCAAAAGCCACATTCATTTTCTTTGCTTTGTGCTACATTCAGCACAGGACCAGGAGCTCTGTTAGTACTTTTTGATCGTGGCAAAAGATAAGAAAAAGTAGAAGTGCATAAAAAACCAAGAACAGGTGTCCAGAAATGCCAATCGAAGAATCTCCTCAGTGGTCAAGTCAAGCTTCACATATAATCAATGTCGTAAAGCTTAGCATCATGGAATATGCCCCAGCTAGAACCCAGACTGTCACAACGGGATAAGATCCTAGAACATAGAACTTTGGAACATGGAATGCAGAGCTGGAAGGGGCCTTAGAATGTAGGGACTTGAAGATAATCATCAAACAGCCCCCCTTTTATAGTTACAAAGGCAAACGAGATCAAGAGAGGGGAGGTGATTTGTCTAAAGTGTCACATAGCTACTGTGTGAGAGACAAGATTGGGGACCCAGGCCATGTGACTTCTAGTTTAGGACTCTTTCTACCATATCATGCTGTGAGATGCTAATCTGGGCTTTACCAAGGGTATTTGTGGAGTCTCCATTTCTGGTGAATTGGAAGAAAGGTGTGGCTGATTATTTTCCTGGGATGATTTGAATGTAACCATGCCTTGAAGACCAGAGAATAGACCTCTCCAGGTATCTTCTGTCTCTATTAAATCAATAGATTTGATTCTGCCTAGGACTTAAGTCAGTTTCTTAGTAGTACCTCACTGGGATCACTGAGGTACTAGTCAATCAACTAGCATTTATGAAACACCTACTATGTGCCAGATGGGAAGACTTGGTGTATAATAATGATCTTTTGGGTTGCTTAGGTGTGAATGGGCTAAAAGCCTCTGTTCTTTTTCAAATGTTGAAACTCTGTGTTATACATTGTCTTTTACTTCTATTTGTATGCTCAGTACTTAGCATAGGGCCTGGTACATGGTAGGTGCTTAATAAATCTATTCACTGGCCCACAATAGCAAGTAGCCAGTGTTAGAAATCATAGCAGCAATAACACAGAGTTCCAGTAGATGGAGATGTGGCTACACACAACATCATTTCTCTTTTTTTAGCAAGAGAATTTTCCAAAGCAAGAAGTATGCTTAAGAAAAATGCTGTGAAAACATGACACCTCTCCCCCAAACCTTTAAGTGCTATGCTTTAGGTATGAAATACAATACTATAAAGCCTGATAATGATTGCCATTGTTTTTAATCGACATGGTTGACTATTTTCAAAGGGTCACATTAATCTGTTTATATAATTAGGAGTCATGGCAGTCATGGTAATCATCCTTTACTAATGTCCAGTGTTTCTTCATGACACAGAAGTGACCCTGGGTTCTTGAAGGCAATGCCAATGGATCACAAGCTTTGGCAGGTCATAGCAAGCTGGAAAGGCTTAGAGGAAAAGGCTGGCAACACAATATTTGTCCATTGTCTGTGAACCCACCTAACTAAAGAGGGAGAGGCTCATCACCTGTAGGTTAGCTACAAGACGTGTCAAAGAGGTTCTAGAAAGTTATCTTTTAAGGAATGGTGGGGTTGAGATATACATTGGTAGAACGAGCATCTGAATTAGTGAAATAATGAATCCTTGAAGGACAACTAGAGGCAGCTGGTTGCTCAGTGGATATAGCACTGAGTTCAAACCCAGTCTCAGACACTTCCTAGCTATGTGACCCTGGGAAAATCATTTAACCTCTGGATCCACTGGAGAAGGAAATGGCAAACAACTCCAGTATCTTTGCCAAGAAACCCCAATGGGGTCACAAAAGGTCAGACTTGACTGAAACAACTGTACAACAAGAAGGATGACAATGACAAAAATGGAAATGATCATGATGACACTCATGATGATGGCAATGGTGATGATGATGATGCTGGTAGGGCTTGGTCCTATGATTTCATTAGTATGAGGAGCTCCTGGCTGAGGAAAATCCTTCTACTAATATCATTCAGTAGTTTGTTTGTTTGTTTGTTTTTTTTTTAACAACTTGTAGTCTTAGAAAATTGTCTATACTGAGAAGTTAAGTGACCTGCCCAGGATCACGTACCAAGTATGCCCAGCTCAAGCAGATCTTGAACTCAGTTACTCTTGGATTTGAGGTCAACTCTCTATACACTAGCTCACTCTGTTTCCATATAATCAAAGCAGTAGATAGCACTAAAAGGTTTGTAAAGCATTTTGAATATTATCTTATTTGATACAACCATGAGAAATAGATACTATTATTATTATTCTTTTTGCAGTTGAACAAATTGAGGCTCTGAGGAGCTAAGTGATGTACCTACAGTCACACAGTGAGTAGATATTAAGTTGGATTTGAACTCAGATCTTCTTCCAAGAACAGCACTTTATATACCATGCCATCTAGCAGATCAACAGTAACAACAATTGTATTATTAATAATTATAATATCTTTGTCTTTTCAGCAAGAAGAGTGGACCCTTGAGTCAGGAATAACTGGGCTGAAGTCCTTTCTTTTACATGTTCTGCCTATATGACCCTTGGAAAGTCACTTGTCTGCTCAGGGTCTCAGGTAGCTTTCTGAGATGACAAGTTGTAAAACAAGTGAGGGTCTTTACTTATTGGGAGTTCTTTATACCAATTAAACCATGGATCCAATTAAAACAAATAACAAGCCTTTGTCTCATGAGGATTTGTCTTACAAGCATTATTGCCTAATTACAACTATGAGCACATGGGTATCAGATTTCAATAATAGGTCATTTATAGAAGAGAAATAGTCCCCTGCTTCTCTCATACACATATCAGAGAGCTTGTCTATGAAGGTTCCAGGTTCTCAGGACACTGACCAATACTGAAGCAACCCTGTAGTTGATTTTTATATGATGGTTGGTTTGCCTTTTTCCCTGATTTGGGTACAACTGCCACCTGAGCAGATTTTAAATCTATTTTTGTCGACTTATCCTGTGTGATGTTTTATAACATCCTGCATGTTCTCGAAAGTTTGACTGGAGGAAGGTCTTCTGTATCTTTTAACATTTGGTGCATACCACCGTGCTGGGTATACCAGGGATATCCCTTTGTTACCTTTTGCGTTTATGTATCTAACCCCAAACCATTTTCCAATTATACATCTTCTGGATATCTTTTATACTATTCATTGTAAGCAATTCATTAGTGGCACCTAAGTGGGTTGTTAGGCAGATTTCTTTTGAGTGACCATGTTCTTTTTGAGGAGGCGCTACAGTCTGGGGCTTGCTATAAATAACATTAGGTAGTTAGGTGGTGCAGTGGATAGAGCGCTTGGCCTGGAGTCAGGAAGACAAGTTCAAAATGGCCTCAGACATTTACTAGCTGGGCACTGAACCCTGTTTGCCTTGGTTTCCTCATCTGTAAAATAAGCTGGAGAAGGAAATGACAAACCACTCCACCAGAAAACCCCAAACAGGGTCACAAAGAGTCTGGCACAATAGAAACCACTGAACAACAACAAATAAATAGCAACACCTACCAACGAGCACTTATACTCACCAGAATTCTACATCCTTCAGTTAGATCTCAGCATCTGTTATACATCAAAACAGTTGCAAAATTACTTTTCCCCTTCTACTTTTCCTGTTGGAACCAGAGAGGGGCTGAAAAGGACAGCACGACCTTGGGAGAGGCTTCATCTATCATAAGCTTTAGGAGGCACTAAAGAGCAATAGCTGGAACTCCAGTATTTAGTCAACAAGGAACCATAGCAATGAAAATTTGTTAGCTGATTACTTTTGCTGAGGATTTCTTCAAACATCTAAGGCTAATTTTTTTTTGACCCCCCCTGCTGTCCCTTCCTACACTGCCTGTTCTTGGTCACTGTAGTCTTAGCTTTATTTTTCTCCATCTTCTGTCCTATTTCAGTGGATTAAATCAGAGACTCTGGCACTCATTCTCTTACCTTTCACTTATCAGGTAACAATCACTGAAGTTCCTATATGATATCAACAGTTCTTATTTAATCATTCATTCTTTAGGCTCTGAGAAGTTATACGATTTTTCACTTTTTTGTTTGAGTTTTTTGAGTTTCTTCAAATATCAGCTTTAATAAATAAAGGCTTTTTGCCTTTTAAAACTTCAAAATGTTTACATACCAATAAGACATCACCCTGCATCATTTACAAGGTAATTTAAGCTTTTATGTTTATGTCATAGTTCACTTTCTGTCTCTAACTACTCAAATTCCAACAAACTACATTTATTTATATACCCATTTTAAACTTTTAAAAAATTAAACTAAGTTCTTTTCCTGTTCCTTTTATGAATCAAACTGTTCATCTGTTAAAAGGAATCCCTTACATCCTTTACTAGCTGATTTATTGTTTCTTTACTCAAAAGTATGCTTTTGTAATGGGAGTTAAAAATCCTCTCTGCCCATTGATAGGTCTCAGGTGAGACTACTGAGGGAGACTTGATTACAGGAGGCTTGTTTTATATGAAGGCTCACACCTTTCTGATTGCTAATGAAGCACTGGGTCATGAGGAGTCCTGCCCTTCAGCTCCGAAAAGAGTATATAAATTCCGAGGTGAGGTTTTGCTTTGGGGCTTAGTTTTTGGAAGTTTTGTGTGTCAGATAAGATTCTGGGAAGCTGCTAAACAGCCTTCCCCCTCCCCCCCCCCCCCCCGCCTCCAATTTTGAAAACGCAGATGTTGCTGCTTCTCTCTCTGGTAACTATATATATATATTGTATATTGTATATTGTCTATGGTCAGACACTTGGAAGCTCCGTCTGTTGGTCTTTTTGTTTGTATTTTCTCGGAAGTTCAGGGTGCTGACTCTTTTTCCCCTAAGTGAATGATATATGTGCTTGATTAAAGTAGATCATTGACCTCTCAAAAATTGCTTTTCTTTTAAGAAAGCAGATCTAAGAAGCTGTGCAGCAGGTCTTCCTGTGTGTGCTGGGGTGTTTACTGCTACAGCTTTCTACTCTTTTTAGCACAAACTTCTCCTTATGGAAGGTTAGTATCTTAAAGGGACAGTACCTCCCACCTGGAATACACAAAATTATATGATAAGTATGCCAGAGAGTTGCATATCAATAGGCATAAGAGGGAAAGGCATTCTGGATTTGGGAGCAACATCAGATTTTGACTTTAAAGGATTGGCTACAAATTTATCAAGCAAACAAGAAAGAGGAAAGAAAGGAGAGCATTTCAGATGTGGGAAATAGCTGTTGAACTAAGACCATCCCACTCAATTCATAGTGGATGAGATCATTCTAGAAGTTAAGCAAAGGTGGCTATGTCCTCCCATCCCCTTTCTAAGGCAGTGCCCAGGCAAAAATGTACTATCATCGTTATCAATCTTTCAGTAAATATGTATGTTGTCTTTCACTTCCTGACTAGATCACCCTTCTGATTAACAGACTAACATCTGATATCGCATTCTGGTGAGGGCCCAAAATGAAGAAATAAAGAGCAGTTGTATGTAATTTGGGGACATGAGGTTGGAAGGATAAATGCCCTAGTCAGAACCTAAAAGACCTTGAAAAAGAGAAATAATCAATGCCTGGTACATAGTTTGCACTTAATAAATATTTATTGACTGACAAATAGGAAGAAATAAACAGATGAAATGCACACAAGGATAAATGCAAAGGCAGGGCTACCTTCCTGTTAAAATGAATTCCATCCCAGTCCATTCAATAAGCATCCATGAAGTGTCTACTATATACTGGGCACTAGTCACTAATATGACTGTGCCAGGTGCTGGGAATACAAAGGCAAATAAGAAACAGTCCTTCCCCTCCAGGAGTTTACATTCCATTGGAGACAAGGGTAGGGGTGGGGGATAGAACATGTGTTGTCCAATTGTTTGGGTTATATTTGACTCTCTGTGACCCCATTTGGGGTTTTCTTGGCAAAAGTACTAGAGTGACTTGCCATTTCCTTTTCCAGCTAATTTTACAGGTGAGGAAACTGACGCAAACAGTGTTTTGCAGCGAGTAAATATCTGAGGCTGCATTAGGAACTCCTGTAGATGGGTCTTCCTGATTCCAAGCCCAGTATTCTCTCCACTGTGCCACCTAGCTGCCCCAGAGCATGTGTATAGAGAACTACATACAAAGTATATGGAAGTTATACAAAATAATTCAAGAGGAAAGCAATACTAACAGCTAGAATCAGTGGGGAGTGGAGGGGAGGGTTAGAAATCACTTCTGAACTCAAGCTGATTCCTAAGGATGAATTCACCAAATCAGAACAAATTCTACTTTTAAGAGGTTGTTCTATTGGCACAATCAAGTCAATTTTAAAAGCCCTTTGTTGACTATTCATTACCACATGTCAGATCATTCTTCTCAGGCAGTCTGGTACACAACAGGAAGACTTGCTAACCAGAACACTTAATTACCCCCATTAAGCCTGGGAGGGTATTCAAAGCAAAGTCAGTGAAACATGGAAGACAGGGTTTTAGAGGCAGATTTTGAGCAGGTGCTTGGTCTCAATTCTCAGGCTGACATTTCTGTGAGGATGGGAGAGAGCAGTGTGTCCTGAGCAGAATGACAGGCTTGAGGCACAGAACATAATTCAATGTTCTGTTTCCCTCTGAAACTTCTCTATTATATTGGATATTTGCACTTCAAAATATCAAAAATTCCTGTAAGAACCAAAGCAATACCAAAACTGAGAACAGCAGTGCGGCAGAGTAGAAAGGACACTGCCCTAAATGGGTCCAGTACCAGACTGGCCATTAATAATAATATCAGCTCATGTTCATGCAGTACTTGAAGGTTTCCCAAAATTCTTATTTTCTTATCACAACCTCTCTGGGAGGCAGATGTTATTATTGTTGTTGTGGTCAGTCATTTCAGCTGTGCCTAACTCTTTATGACCTCAGTTGTGGTTTCTTGGCAAAGATACTGGTGTGGTGTGTTATTTTCTTCTCTGGTTCATTTTATAGATGAAGACACTGAGACAAACAGAGTTAAGTGACTTAGACAGGGTCACACAGCTAGTAAATGTCTAATGTCAGATATGAACTCAGATCCTTTTGCCTCTAGATCCAGTGCTCTATCCATTGTGTCACTTAGCTGTCAATTAAGTCTTTTTTTATCAGGCAAGTCTCAAAGTCTCAGGACCTCCAGATCCTCATCTTTAAAAAAGAGAGGTTGGACTAGATGACCCCAGAAATCTCTTCCAACTCTAGCATTCTATGATTCTGCATAGTAAGATGACCTTGGAATTATCTTCACCATTGCTTTTCCCCTTCCTTCATGTGGTTAATCAAGCTTCTCCATCTATCCATCTATCCATCCATCCATCCATCCATCCATCCATCCATCCATCCATCCATCCATTTGTTCATTTGTTCATTCATTCCTTCATAAGATTAGAAGTTTACATATGGCCCCTACTGTTATTGGAGTTACCACACATGATAAGAGCTTCAGAGAGGTACAAAGTAAGTGCTATGTAAGATCTGTGGAGGGTAATCTCTGACTGTGAGGATCAATGAAAGCTTCATGAGTGAGTTGGCATTTTAATTAGTCTTTAAGTGATAGATAAAATTTCTAACGCAAGCCAATCTAATAAGCACTTATTACTATATGCATGGCACTATGCTAGTCACTAGGTTTAGGAAGATAAAAATCAAGCATTCTCCCACCCCAAGAATCTTCCATGCTGTTGGTGGGTTAGAATAATTCAATGGGAAAGAACTCATTTAGATTAAAAGAGATCTTCAGTCAATCTAAAGTGCTGAGGACATTGGTTAGTTGTCAAATAAAGTAAAAGCAGCAGTGAGAGCAATGGCCTGTTATCCCCCTCATTACTGGGCAGTCCTTCTTTCTGGTATCTTTGCCAAGAAAACTCTGAATGGGGTCACAAAGAGTTGGGCATGTCTAAAAAATGACTGGACACCAAAAATTGGATTCTATTCAGAATAATGCTTGGTAACACCACGAAAGACAGAGAGAATAAGACTTTGGGCCTGCTGAAATAAATGGACTTGAGAAATTTAGGTTAAAAGGATGGAAAAACTCAAGGTAAGGACTAGATATAAAATTAGTCAGGGTAATTGTGAGACATCCTACCTACTAGAATTCACCAAGAATCTAAGATTTCTTTGGTTCAGTTCAGCCTAAAGGCAATGTATTTCAGGAGACGATCAGGCTGTTCTTTGCTTTCTCATTGATAAAATGAAGGGGCTGGACCAGACAGTCTATAAAATCCATTTTAGCTCTAACATTCCATGATCATATTCATTTCAGTTATATTCAATCTAATTCAACAAATGTTTATTAAATGCTTACTATGTGCAAAGACATGTTAGGAGTAGAGATGCAAAAACAAATTTGAAACAGTCCCTGAGCTCAAGTTGTTTACATTTTATTGGAATGACATGACAAGTATATAAAATATACAGGAAATAATTTTGAGACATTAAAAATTCTAATACCTAGGGTGTGGTTGGACAGGAGCAGGAAGGCTTCATATAAGGGGTGGCATCAAAGCTATGCTTTGATGGTCTAGATATTCTAACAAGCAGAGATTGGGAAGACATGTTTCTCTGACAGATACAAGGGCCCATTTGTGCAAAGGCATGAAGGTGGGACATGTGATGACATGTATAAGGAAGAGTTAACAGGCCAGTTTGGATGAAGAGACAGTATAATACTCTAGGGAATAAATGAGTAATACCAGATAGGTAGGTGTTATCAGATTGTGGAAGGCTTTACATGTCAGGTTAAAGAGTTTACATTTTATCCTAAAGGTAATAGGGAGTTATTAAAGACAGAAAAGATCACTATATAACAGCAAGAGTTCAGGTCAGAATAGATATAATTTGTAGTGAACCCAATCCATACAGTTATGCTACTTTTTCTAGGAGCCATTTGAGATTTATAAGAAGTAAGAGAAAAAGGAGATGGGTGTGGTTACCTAAAGCTAGGTTTTGGCAAAGCATGAATGGTAGTAATAGGCAAAGGATGTATGAGATTTAAGCATAGCTCATCGTATGTGGTTGAACTGATCAACTGTGGGGTCAAGTGAAAAGAGATGATGGACTGGAAGAATAGGGAGGAATGGAAAACCTGAGGTCACAACCAAGAAGAAGAATAGGTTTAAGTAGAATGAATGAATGAATACAAATCTATTAAGTGGTTATTATGTGCTAGCCTCTGGGGATATAGGTACAAAAACAAGACTGGATGAGACACAGAGTGAAAGAAATACCCAACTCCAAATACTGAGAGTTAGTATGGAAAGAAAGGCAAATTCAGAAGTTGATGTAAAGTAGCAGACAATGGGCTGATATTCAGTAATAGTTGATTAGAAATAATTCTCACAGCAAATAATTGGACAGTATTTAAAAAAAAATACATTTTTACATTGGCCAAAGTATTTTTTCTCCTTCTGCCTCCAAAAAGTTATTCCTTGTAACAAAGAATAAAAAAGAAAGAAAAATTGGTAAAAATAACCAACAAATTGAAAAGTTTCAAGTTATGTACTGTATAGTGTTAAATCCTGTATAGTTTTCTCCCTCCACACCAAAACAGGAGATACTTTCTTCTATCTCTTTGATGCCAGTCTTTGCTATCATGCTTTTGCAGCATTCATTTTGACTTTTATTGACATTTTTTCCCCCAATGTTGGACTCATTGTGTGTATTGTTTTCTTGGTTCTGCTTATTTCACTTTGCAGCACTTCATGTAAGTTTTCTTATGCTTTTTTGTAGTGATCATGTTCATCATTTCTTATAGCTCTTGTAGATACTTAATTACATTTATGTAACACAATTTGTTTAGACATTCCCCAGATGACAATCACCTACTTTGTTACTAATTCTTTGCTACCACAAAAAAAGTACTGCTCTAATTTGGTATAAATGGGGCCTTTCTTTGTGCTCTGTTTCTCCTTGGGGTATATGACTCAAAGAGGGTAGCCATGGTTCAAAGAGTAGTGACATTTTAGTTACTTTACACCAATGAAAGCAAACTCAAGTACAAATGGATCCTCGTAGGCCCTATATTGACTTAGAAAACCACAAATTAATATTCTCTATATTGTATTTTTATTTATTATGTCAAATATAGCCACAATTATATTTTAATCTAGTTCAGGCCTCTCTCTGGAGTTTTATGGGTCCCTTGCTGTCCCTCCAAAATTAATTATTCCCATCTTTTCTCATTTTTGCTGGGTATGAGGAAAAACCTTAGAATTGCTTAGGCTGCATTTTTTTTTTTTTTTTACATTATTGGTGGGTTGGAATATTCTTTCATATGGTTGTTGATGGTTTTCAATTCTTTTTTGGGAAACTGTCCATAAATTTGACAGTGTTATAAAGCAGACATTTCTTTATAATTTGCTTTATAAAAATGTTTATCAACTTTAATGGAATAATAGCAAAGCGCCCTGCTTCTTCTGTGTCCCTTTCTGATCTCATTTATATATGTGTATCATGTACATATGCATAAATACAATCCTGTTTTGTTTTTGCATGTTTTGGCAGGATGAATTCTATGTTGATGAGAGTTTACACTATGGGAATATCACCTCAGATTAAAAACATATCTGTGACTTATGATCTGAGAAACTTGCCAAATTAATTTTTCTAATGAACCCCTCTGATCATGTTAATTCTTTTGTTGAAAAACGTCCATTTATTCCAAATTGTCTCTACAAACTCTTTATACTAGCATTTAAGGTCCCCTATGATATCAACTTACCATTGTGGATTTGATTCACATTTATTACCTTGCATGCGCTATATGGGTAGCTAGATGGCACAGGGGATAGCGAGCTGGCCCTGGAGTCAGTACAACTCATCTTCCTGAATTCAAATCTAGCTTCAGACACTTACTAACTGTGATCCTGGGCAAGCCATTGAACCATTTCCCTCATGTCATGGTCCTTTTCAAAAATGAAGGACAAACACAATAACAACCTTAATCCACCGGAGAAGGAAATAGCAAACCACTCTAGCGTCTTTGCCAAGAAAACCCAATCTAGTGTTGCAAAGAATCAGATAGGACTGAATAACAAAAAAAGGCACTTTACATTCCCATCAGACTGGATTACTGACTATTCTTGTCCTGTGCTTGTCTGCCTCCATGAATTTGTGCAGGCTATCTCCCAAGTCCTTATACAAACTCTTGCCATTTTCATCTTTTAGAATATTTATTTTCCTTCAGGGTTTGGATCTTGTAGAAACTTCTCTAAGAAGTTTCCTTCTGGCAGTCTCATTATTAACATGTGTCTAGAGTACTTGGGCTAGATAACTATACTTAAGACCATAGGTCATTAGATCTAAAGTTATTTGGATCTGAGAGACCCTCTAAACATACCTAATCATTTTACAAATAAAGAAACTGAGGCCCAATGAGGCTAAATAGCTTGCCCAAAGTCATACAGGTAGTAAGCACCAAAGGCAGTACTTGTTCACAGGTTCCCTAGTTCCCTTTCCGGTCTACTGTTTTTCCATGGCTATGTCTTCTCTAGTGGATGGAGGGTGAAAATTTTAATTTTTTTTTATTCTTTACATTCCTGGAACCTAGCACATTCTTTTTTTTTTTTTTTAACCTAGTAGGTGCTTAGTAGCTATAGAATAAATAAATGCAAAACAGAATTATTGAATAGGACTGAACTGAATTGAATGATCTAGAGGAAACAATGGAACGATTGTGTGACTTACACTGTATGGATGTTATCACTTTGTGATGTTGTTTCAGCTTGCCCCACATGCTCTCCTTCCCTGACCTCCTCGATTTTATTATATAGCATTGCCATTTATCATTTTTGCAGAGAGGATTGCCTGTTTAGAACTTTCATATCTTGTGGAAAGATGTTCTTCACCAAGGTCTCCATGGGAAACAGAGTGAGTGAAGTGGAAAAGAATTCACTAACAACCAGAACTACTTCAGGGTTAGGAATTTAACATTACTGGAGGACTTTAGTTAAAGGTTAGAAGGCCGTTGTTGAGCATGTTGTAGAGGGGATTCAGGTACTGGCTGGATTAGATGACCTCTAAGATTGCCTTTGCTTATGATGGGTATCTAAAAATGTTTGTTGTATTGAATTAATTGTAACTCCTAGATTTAATGAGCCATGGCAAAGGCTTATCTGGGGATGTGTGGCTGAGGCCTATAGGATTCTCCCTGGTGTTTGAAGCCATTTGTGTTATAAGGAGTTACTTGCTAGCCTGGTTCCTATGTTCAGTCTCATAATAGTGCTGTGATAGCAACTTACATTTATATAATATTACAAGGTATACAAAGTGCTTTCATTACAATAGTCCTATGAGGTGGATAATTTTCCTTCCTTGAAGGTTATATGAAGACCCCCATACCAAACAACCCCCATTGTGCATGCTAAAATGTTGGAAATAACTGAAATCTCTGTTGTCTTCTTACAATAGCCCAACTTTTCCTCATTGTGTATTTTGTGCTCTTGGGTTTTTAGATTCCTTTCCAAGTTGACCTGGAACTGATTTGGTCTGTCTAGCCTCTAGAGCTTCCTGCCCTGCCCCCATCTTTGTAGGGGTAAGAGCAAAGGATTGTTGAAGAACATCTCAAGCTCATATCCATCAATATCAAGAAATTGAGAGAAAAGCTCCAGGTGTGTTGGGACCCTTTTTGGAGGATTTGTGGGAAGACATGGGAAGACATAGCACATGACAATGCATGAAGTAGTTTGGTCTGCACCAGTATAAGGAGATTCATTGAAGTATCTAAGTGTGATTGTCCCTTTGAAAATTCCAGAACAGGGCAAAAAGAGGATATCGCTTTCCTTGTTCCTGGGATATGGAATATTTCCATTAATTAAAGGACCGCTGCATTTAGAGTCAGAGAAGCTGAGTTTGAGACCCATGCTGTTCTACTTTGTAGTAGTGGGACTTCCATCAAGTTATCCAAACTCTTTGTATTTCAGTTTTCTCATTTGTAAAGTGGGAGTAATTATACTTACACTCTTTCATAGTGTTGTTTTGAAGGTCAAATGAAATAACATAGGTCAAGTGATTTGCAAAAAATAAAGAGCTGTCCAAATGTCATGTTAGTGTCACTAAATGCACAGACCTTTGCCACAGCTCATTCATATCCCATTTTCCTGAGGAATCTTTTTTTGAAACAGAGTGAGGAGGGACTTAGATTTATATATGCTCTTTGAGACAAAATTTGATCTCTCTCAAAATCACTCTTCTTGTTGATGTAGCCAATATGTGTGAATCAGAGAAACCAGGACTCAGGTTCCTGCGTTACTCCTGGATGTTCTCTTTCTTAGATCAGGGCTCAATACACAGCTTGGATTTTCTGGTTCCACACTTGCCCAGGAACACACCAACTCAGACATTCTCTCATTCTACCAAGTAGCCTCTTTGAAACCACCACAGAATTATTTTTTTCTCACTCTTTCCCCTACAGTTACCAAATGAATTCTCTAGCAGTGTGTTTTTCCCTACAAACTTCTATGATCTCCACATCTATATTTCTTTGAGACTCTCAGAACCACAGAATCTTAGTGACACCATCTTCTGATTAGTCTGTTTACCCACACATGAACAAAAATCCTCTCCAATGTCATGGACAAGGGGTTATCCAGACTTTGAATTAATGGGGGATTCCATTACTTCCCAAATGTTTTCCAAACATGCTTTCACCCTTTCTAAGCTCCTTTGATCAAACTAATAGCTAGCTCTCCATTCACACTCCTCTCTTCATCAGTTAGGTATGGTAACCAAACAGTAGACTGAGATTCCATCCTGATATTTTTAAATTGCTGTTCAGTTATTTTTCAGTAGTATCTGACCCTTCATGACCCCATTTACAAATCTCTTGATAAAGCTATTGGAGTAGTTTGTCATTTCCTTCTTAAGCTCCTTTTATATATGAGAAAACCGAGGCAGACAGAGTTAAGTGACTTGCCCAGAGTCACATTGCTAGTAAGTTTCTGAGTCCAGATCTGCACTCTTCCTGACTCCAGGCCTGGTGCTGTATCCACTACCCAACTGCCCCAATATTCTTAAACAGTCCCATGAAATTATGGGCAACTGTGTGCTCCTATAGTTTTGTGTGTACAACTGTTCTTTTTCTAGGCCTTGGAAACATCTCTAGCTCAGGACAATTCTATAGTCTTGAACTATTCTTCATTGCTTAAAAAAAAAATCTTGAAATTGCCAGATGTGATTTCATTAGTATGTTCTGCCTCCATGGATACAGATCACCATCCTCCCGTCACTCAACAGATTGTTTTATGAATTGGTATTACCAAAATTTATTAACTAGTGGTCATAATTCTATTGATCATGCTTTTTAATTAGGTAATTAGTCTTGGTAAAAATACAGTCCATTGTTCAGCACATACGTGAATTCTTTCTTCCCTTGAATTCTTCCTTACCATGCCAGGGAGATGATCCAGGTTTTAGCTACGGGATGCATTGGATAGAGCACTAGACCTGGAGTCAGGAAGTCCCAAATTCAAATCCAACCTCAGACACTTACTGGCTGTGTCCCTATTTGCCACCAGTTCCACTACTTTTGGATTTCTTTGAACACTCCATCGTGCCTTATTTTCCTCTTGTCCACTTTCAGCTTCATTTTTGTGCATTGCCTTCCTCTGTTGGATTGTAAGCTCTTTGAGGACAGTTTTTATTCGTATTTTTATCTCTAGTGCTTAACACAGTGCCTGACACATAGTTAAGTGCTTAATAAATGTTTATTAATTGATTGATTTTATGTAAAACACAACTTCTGTCTGCCTCTGTTTCCTCAGGTGTAAAAAGAGTAATAATAACACATAATTTCTGAGGTTATTATGAAGATCAAATAAGATAGTATTTGTAAAGCATGTTGCAAAGCTTAATTCAATTCAATGCATTAAGTGCCTGTTATGTGCTAGGCACTATACTAAGCACTGGGGATACATACAAACTGAAAGAAAAAAAAAACAATCTAATAGAAGACAGTGCACAGAAGAAAGCTGAAAAATGGGGGAGCCACAAGGGGGTGCCCAATACTGAGGACCTGATGTTTATGTAGCTGAAAATAAGTAGACAGCATGATGGAAAATAAAGAGTTATTGTAATGTTCTGAGTTTCCTATAAAGGAAGGCTTTGGGAGTAGCTTACTGCTCTGCCCTCCACTCCTCCAGTCTTATGGGAGAGGCAAAACTGAGCGGGTGAGAAGATGCAGAGTGATAAAAGCTGAATCAGCCTACATGATGATGACATTTCAGGTGATCGGCTTATCCTGGTGTAAAAGCTAGTACCCCAACATACACAGAGGGGCCTGCTATCACAGGTTCTTAGATCTGCTTTTCTAAAAGAAATGGCTACTTTCCTTTAATCAAGCACATATATATCATTCACTTAGTTTAGGGGAAAAAGTCAGTGCCCTGAACCACAGAGAAAATACAGAGAAATCAAAATCAACAGACAGGATTTCCAGCTGCCTGACATAAACAATACAGACTTCGCAGATCAACAAACAGATAACTCTCTGAAAATACATACATAGTTTGCTGAGAGAGAGAGAGAGAGAGAGAAGTGTCAACATCTGGGTTTTCAAAGCAGGGGAGCTCCTTAGCAGCTTCCCAGAGTCTTCTTTGGTCAAATAAACACTTCCAATCAATAAGCCCCAAAAGTAAAATCTCACCTTAGAGTACTTATACATTTTCAGAGCCAAAGGACATTACAACCCTTTGTTGTCAGCCTTCCTACGAATCTCCCCTAATCAAACTCCTCTTAATAGGCAGACCCATTAATGGGTAGGGAAGATCTTTAATTTCATTAACATTACACAGGGAGCCATGACATTTATGGAGTCTAAACCAAGCAGAGGGAAAATGGAGAGTTTCCTGAAAAGTTCTGAGGTCTTGTAAAGGAGGGTTTTGGTAGGAGCTTATTACTTCTCCCTCCATAAAGTCCTATATAAATGCTATAGTGATGGTGGTGATGAAGATGATGATTGCTATTGATGATGACTATTGTTAATGCAACCACATTTGTTCCAGTCTTCTTATGCATTATTCTGTCATCTAGTCATACTGTCCTACTTGATATTCCCCAGACATGACACTCTGTCTCTTCTCTTGATGTCTTTTCGGTGACTGTCTCCTATACTGAATACTCTTTCTCTTCTCCTTCACCTCTTGGAATCCTTCTACAAGAAGTATCTTCCCATCCAAGGTCATCTTGTGTCTACTTTGTATGTGTCTAGGTGGGGGTGGAGAACCTGTGCTTTTAGGATAACATGTGACCTTCTAAATCTAAATTTTAAAATTTGGATTCAGTCAAAAGTCTGCACTTAAGGATCTAGAAGGCCACATGTGACCTTAAGGCTGCAGGTTCCCCATCCCTGGTCTAGTATATACCTAGATAAGTACATGTTATTTTCCTGTTAGATTGTAAGCTCTTTGAAAGTAGGCAATGTTTTTCTTTTGTATTTGTATCTCACTCAGCATTAAGCCCAGTGCCTAGTAACAGTAAGTTCTAAAAGTAAGGATTAATGGTTGTTGAACTTCGTTTTTGAAGAGGACCAAAATGACATCAACATGATAAAGTGAAGTTTCAGTGTGTCCGACTATGGCTGATCAGACCAATACCAACTTGAAATGCTCTACCATTGGTTGGGCACAGATAGCCCCATATGAATTTTTGGGGTGAATGCTCCAGATTTGTGCATCCTATGTTTACTTTATGCTGTCTCAATTCTGCTTTGCTCATAGAGCACAGC
The DNA here is from genome assembly GCF_028372415.1 of Notamacropus eugenii. Lineage (NCBI taxonomy): Eukaryota > Metazoa > Chordata > Mammalia > Diprotodontia > Macropodidae > Notamacropus > Notamacropus eugenii. The sequence continues at coordinate 112,819,866 of NC_092875.1, forward strand.
ACCATTTCTGATGTGGGCACGCCATGCTGAGTGGTTCTGTGCCAGTGTCTCCCATGTTCCACAGTCAAATTCAAAGTTCTTGAGAGAGACGCCTGTGAGTGTCCTTGTATCTCTTCTTCTGACCACAGTGTGATTGTCTGCCCCATATGAGTTCTCCATAAAATAGTCTTTTTGTCAAGCATATATTGTGCATTGGAACAACATGGCAAGCCCATCAGAGTTGTGCTCTCTGAAGCATAGTTTGAATGCTTGGCAGTTTCAGCCTGAGCATGGACTTCAGTGTCTGGTACCTCATCCTGCCAGGTGATCTTCAGAATCTTCTTAAGATCGTTCAAATGGAAGCGATTCAGTTTCCTGGCATGGTGCTGGTAGACTGTCCATGTCTCACAAGCATATAACAATGAGGTCAATACAATGGCTCTGTAGACCTTCATACCTCTTCTCTCCCAAACTTTTCTTCGGAGTCTCCCAAGCACAATAAATTCTTATTGATTGATGGATTACAAGGTGTGCCAACAGAATGCAATCTTTGACAAATCTTTAAATAATTACCAATACTATTTTCTTTTTTCTACTAGAATGTATGGAATAAACTTAGTTTAGTGGATAGAAGTTCAGTTTTGGAGTCAGAAAGACCTAGATTCAACTCTTGACATACATGCATATATACTCTAACCTCTGAGTGCGCCATGCAATTCTCTAAGACCACAAATTATGTGCAACTTGACAACCTGCATTGGTAAAAGGTGTTTCTTCTACGTTAGGTGTTTATTTTGCTGATGAGTCACAGGTTTGGCTCACCTTCCTCTGTTTCCTCCGACTCTCCAAATAATCCAACACCCAACAAATTTAGATAGATGATAATCTCTTTAAATTAGATGTCTCATATTTTTGTATGCTCATTCTGTGCCCACTAGGGAATAAGCATTTATAGAATGTTAACTATGTGCCAGGCACTGTGCTAAGAACTTTTTAAAAATTCTAAACTTAAGAAATAAAACAAGCATTTCCATAACAAAATAGAATAGAAAAAAGATGATTGCACATGAAACAGCAGCTCTTATGTACAGCTTGCTTTCTCTTTTAAAAACATAGTAAAATATTCATGTAACTTTCTCTTTTTCCCTCTTCCACCCCCACCCCCACCCTAGAGACGGCTACTATTAGACACAAATATGTATGTAAAACCATGTTATACATACTTGTATTCCAGAGCAGAGGGAAGAGTTGAAGTTTGCCACTGTGGGAGGCACTGCAGGGAATATAGTGTGAGTGTTTGCAGGAGAGCTAAGCACTTTTACAAGTATTATCTCTTTTCAATCCTCACAACAATCTTGTGAAAGAAATATGACTATCATCCCAATTTTAACAGTTGGGGAAACTAAGGCATCCAGAGCTTAAGTGCCCAGGGTCATATAACCAAAAAATATGTAAGAGTCTGTATTTGAACTCAGGTCTTCCTGACTTTAGGCTCAGTGCTCTAGATCACTGAGAAACCAGCTGCCTCCCAGGCCTTTATCTAGAGTAGGTATTTAAGAAATTTTTATTAGCTTGATTCTTACGTTTAGAAAAAAATTTTCAGAACTCTTTTATGAAGCAGAGTTCAGTTAGGGAAGATAGTGCTCATTGTTATTATTGTCTGGGCATTTTTTTCTCAGACTTCAAAAGACTTAGTAGTCTCTCTTAATCTAGGATCTTTTCGACCAGTTCCCATAGAAAACTATATGGTCCCCCTTGCAGGATTACATGTCATGTCTCTTCCCACCTAGTTCCTTTTCTTTAAAAAAACTTATTTGAACAACTATCTTTTTTTCCCTTCTTCTAATTCTGGACTCCCTGTTCCTGCCTTCTCTTTGTACTTTCTGTTCTACAAACTCAGAGCAGTCTGCCCTCCATTGAGGAGAAACAGACGTCCACTGATCATCTCCAGCTAGCTCCCCGGTACTACTTTATTAATGTATGAGAGATACACCTTAAACACCAGATGAAGCTACAATAAATCCTAAATTAAGGTTGATCATATTATAGCCCCTTCCTTAGAGGGTGGTTGGTTATGAGGAAGACACAATATAATGTGTGTAAAGTGTTTTGTAAATTTTACAACTCCTTATATCAAAAACAAATACTATGAAATTATAATCAAAATTAGCCTTATAGCAAAAATATGAGATGCCTCTTCCTTAATTTTTGCAAAGATGGGGGATTACGGATGTGGAACACTGTGTGTGTGTGTGTGTGTGTGTGTGTGTGTGTGTGTGTGTGTATAATATAAATAAATAAGATAATATATAAATTACATATAAATATAAAATAAAATATCTATTCCGTTTGATTAACTCTTCCTTTTAGGGAATTATTCTCTCCAGTTAATTTTTGAACTTCCTTTTCCATTTGTTCAATTTTCCTTTTCAGAGTGATGTTCTCATCAGTGAATTCTTTTTTTATAATTTTAAGATCATTGGCCAGTTTTTCTTTTATATCCTTCTTCAGATGTTCCAGGTAATCTAGTTGTGCTTGCGAGAAATTCATTGTCCCATCTGAGGTTTCAGATGGAAGTACAGTCTCAGCTCTGACCTCTTTGGTGTTTGTGTTTTGGTCCTTATCCCCATAGAAAGATTCTATGGTTTTTTCACTTTTCGTCTGCTTTTTCCAATTCATGATGTTGGCTGAGTGTTGTAGCTTCTGGTTCTTTCAGTCAGAAGGTACAGATCTTTTAAATTGAGCTGATGTGTGTCGAGGCTAAAAGCAGGCTTTTGTTTTTTGTTTCCCTGATCAACCCTGGGGTTAGCTTGTTAGGTGTGTGGGAGGGGTGGTCTGGTCTCAGGAGATCTCCTCAGCTGACTTGAGGCAAAGGCAAGGTCAGGGGATGGTGATCCCAGCTTCCCTATTGTCTTCCCTTTTCCCCTGGAGGGCTGGGGCACGCCTAGAAGCTAATGCATGTTCCCGCCCCTCCTGGGGCTCGTCTCCCGGCGCTGAGGCTTGCCTGGGTCTCAGTTCGAATTTTCTCTGCCTTGGGTCATCTGTCCTTCCAGATCGCCTCCGCCACAATAGGAAGAATCCCCCTTTGCTATTTTTCTAGCCTCTGATGTTATGAGACTATTTGCCCCCTTCTGCTGTTCCCGCTGATCCAGGATTTATCTGGGGAAGAATTTTATGGTTCTTTCACGGTCATCAGGGGGGAGGAGAGAGCATTTACTGATCACTCCGCCATCCTAGCTCCCGGAAGTTCCAATAGATGACTTACCGAAGTTTAGTCTTCAGGCTGAAGGTTTCAAGGGCTGCTGCGCTGATATCTGGCACTCAGCGGCTCTCACCGGCTCGGTTTGGCTTGTCTCCTGCTCCGCTGGTTTCGCCCGCCACTCTCAGGCTTCTCAGGTCCCTTCCGCCCTGCTGCGGTGACCACGCTGCGCTGTGCGCTGGGGGCTTACCCCCGCGGAACAGATCCTTCCCATGGACCTTCCAGTCCAACCTGGGCTCCGAATCTGTTAACGTCTGTCACCCACTGGATTCTACACCTCCAAAGTCTGGTCAGATTCTCCTTTCAGAGATATCCAGAGGAGTTTGTCCAGGAGCTTAGGTGAGTCATTGCTTTCACTCCGCCATCTTCAAAATAAAATATGTAAATAATATATAAAATAAAATTATAACTCTCTCTCTATATGATCAGATTTTAAAAAATGTGTTAGCTTTGTTGATCTCCCTCTGCCCCCATTTAATTCTTTATAATCAGGGTACTTTTCTGGAAGAAGAAGGGAAAGAAACATAGTTGGTTTCAAAACAAAGGACATTAATAACATTTAAGATGTCAGGCTGAGTAGTTTGCATTTTATCCTAGAGGCAATAGGGAGCTGTTGAAGACTAAAATGATCACTATATAGCAGTGGGGTTCAGTTCAGAATAGATACAATAAATCTGGAGTGAACCTAGTCTGTGTAGTTGCATTACTTTCTCTAGGAACCTTTAGTATCATGTTAGTAGGAATGCTGAATGTAGATGTTTGTGGTTACAATAATATTTATCTTCACCAATTCGTGTATAATTTTACGCTTTTGCTTGGGGCTCCTTTAAGCAAAAGTTGGACGTTTATTGGAGTTGCCAATCCTAGGATCACAGAGCTGGAAGGGAGAGTAGCTAGTCTACCTTCCTTATGTTTATAGCTCATTTGCTGGAAAACGACACAGAGAGTCATATTTTTGTTGGGGGTTTGGATTAGGTGATGCCTAACTCTGAGATTCTAGGATATCAGTTGTTTCTATTTATAACCCCTGGAGCTATAGTGCTTGATGCTTATTCCTAACTCTTTTACCTACCTGGCCATCCTCTTACCATCCATTTAAGGCTTCCTTCCTTTTATCACCATGATTACTTTGCATAGGAGGAGCAGATGCCTGCTTACAAAGTGTGCTTTCTTCACAGCTATAAGAAGTCTACTTATCCTTTAAGGTATTTCTTTTGCTTGTTATTATAACTGAAATTCTACCATCAGGAAATTATGTCCATAACTGAAGACTCTGATCTCTGTTCAAAGTCAAACACGTCTGGCAAAGGTCATCACTTTAAGATAGGCACCAGTCATTTATACCCTAGTGTTCATGACTTCTCTGTATTTTCTTGAGAATTAATTTTAATTGACCAGGTACTCAAGAGTAGGGGGAGACAAGATGCTTCTTAGTGGGGATAAGGGATTTTGGAGTCAATTAAAACCAACAGACCAGATACAAATTTTGTTCCAGGCTAGTAGATACTCTTTGTATGACTTATAGTCCCTAGTCAAAAGGTATCAAAAAGGAAAAGCAATTCAGGACAACATAACATGCCAGAGGTGTCTTTACCTACTTGATGTCAAAATACACTAGCAGAGTGGTATATTTGGGACCTTGTGACTTATAAGGATGTCTGTTTTTATGCCCCAAAGCACCCCAGAACACAGATTAAGAAACCATGCTTTGGTGTTTTAAAGGGAAACAAGTACCATAATAAGGAATGATGGCAGAAGGACCTGGTCTTGTTCTTCAAGATGGCAGATGCAAATAGTAGAAAGCCTGGCCAAATCCTGTGTGTGTGTGTGTGTGTGTGTGTGTGTGTGTGTGTGTGTGTGTGTATTTTGGTAACAAAGATGTCTCCTGTCTAGCTTCATAAAATGGAATGAAAATTTCTGATACCTTTGTTTCACATACTCCCCCTTTCCCTTTTACTTTTTCTTTTGTACGGTTGAAAGGCTATTCAATTTGGAGTGAAATGAGCTGGGGTTCAAATCTTAGCTTTGTTACTGCTAGTGTGCCAGTGGGCAAACCATTTCCCCTCAGTAATCCCAGATTCAAATCTAAAACTTTATGATCTGTTCATTTCTATTCTATTTGGTTTGATTTAGAAAACATTTATTAAATATCTACTGTAACAGGGCACTATGATGCACATTAGGAAAGATAGGAGGGTTATGTAATATACCCTCAAAGAGCTTACAGTCTAATAAGGGAAAGACACATAAGCAAATATGTCACAATAAGATACACAACATTGCTTGAAAATTGTACCAGGGATCTGCAAATCAAGATCTATATGTGACCAAGGTAGGGATGGTCATTATCTTGTTTTAGGGGGTAGTATAGAAGGGGAGATCAGGGACAGTTTTCTGGAGGAATAATGAATCTGAGTTGAAATTAACAAGATGGGTGGGAAAGCACAAGGTGAGGAGGGATTAAGGGATCCCTTCAAGCACAGGGAGGAAAGGAATGCAGGGAGGTAAGTTCAGAGCAGTTTAAGGGATGGTAAAGACTCCAAGATGACTGGAGTATATGTGCCATGAGATAAGATGGCAAAGGTAGGGTGATGTTAGATGGTAGAGGGCCTTGGAAAGGCATATCCTGTAATTGTATTCCTAGCAAGGCCTCTGTTTGCCACAAACAGAAACCTATTTGCTGCTTTAGAGATAAGAGTCACTGAGTCAGCTTTGAAGGAAGGAAAGGATCACAGAAGAAAGTAGGGTGTTATAGTGGAAAGAGGCTTGGACTGGACAACATACCTCCTAGATTTGGAGCTATTACAAGACACTGGCCCTCTTGAGGCCTCAGTTTCCTCATCTTTATAATGGGGAGGGGGGAATTGGAGGAGAGAGCTGGATGATCCATATGGTCCATTTTAGTTTACACATTTTATGATCAAAGAGAAGCTTTCAAAGACTTCACGCGAACATCTGACAGGAAAGGCCAGAAACTCCATTGCCTTAAAGTGGGATAAAACCCCCACAACAAAAGGGCCTGAGGTCAATGTCCTGCAAAGGCAACAGGGGACACCTCTTTCCATACCCAGTGTGCCATTCATATAGAGATACAGGGAAGACTGGTCTGGGTGAGATTGATTTCCCACTTCCTTACTTCTAAGATCATGGAATTGTACCATTTTGGAGCTTGAAGAGAACTTGGTAATAAAGAATGTTAGAACACAGAATGTTACACCTGGAAAGAATATTCAAACAGAATTTTAGTGATGGAAGAGACCTGAGGCCTTATCACTGAGTTCAACCCTCTCATTTGTGGGGTAGGGGAAAGAGACTAAGCTCCGGAATGTGAAAAAAAAAACTTGCTCAAGGTTACACAGTGAGTTAGTGGCGCACCTCAGACCACACGCCCAAGATTAAAAGATTAAAAAATAACAATATTAAACAATATTAAAATACAATAAAATTACAAATTGAAAGAAAATCCAGAGATTAAAAATAACATATCCCATGTCCTCAAGGAACTTAGAATGTAATTAAGCACTTTCTTGACTACTCACTTTTCTATAGTGACTACAAAACACTACAAGCACTACAAAACAGATGATTGCCAATAACCAGACCTGTGATGTATCTCTTATTAGTCTCTTTTAGAGATGTGGAATCTAAAGTTCCTAAAAGTGATATGATTTGTTCATGGTTACGTAGTTAGGAAATTCAGAGACTTGGATTCAGATATTCTGATGCTATGACTGAGTGCTGCACACTCTTTGCAGAGAAACTAAAATTTTTTGAATAAGTTGGGGCCATAATAGGAAGGGCTTTAAATACTAAGGTGTTTGTTCAGCAGGCAGTGGGAACCACTGAAGGATTTGGGGCAAGGGAATAATAACATTAGCTCTCCTATTTCAATGCAGTGCTCTTTCCCCTCTCCAGAGCTCCCAAATGCTATGCAAACACATCTTTTAGTACTTGACTCTAAGTAAACTTTTAGGAGAAAAAAATCCTTGGTGGAGTTCAGGAGACCTGAATTGTAGTCCTACCTCTGAAACCAATTATCTGAGTATCTTCGAATAAGTCACTCTGCCTCTCTGGGTCTCAATACCCTTACCTATAGAATAAGGATTTTAAGGCTATAATATGTCCTTAGTAGGGAAGCCATATTGATAAGGGCACATAAGCTTATATCACAATGAGATTATTTGTGAAATTAGAAATATTTAGCCTATAAAGGAGATTTTGGGGGTAGACTGATCATCATAGGTATCTTTAAACATCTGAAAGGGCTCTTACATAATAAAAGATTTGATTTATTCTACTTTGCTCCAGAGAGCAGAATTAGGAGCAAGAAATGAAAGTGGCTTGATATAGGACAGGGTTGGGATGGGGTGGAGAGGAAGAAAGTCCTAAAAATTGGAGCTACCAAGAATTGGAATAGGCTGCTCCTTGAAAGGTAGCCATTTTTTGTCATTGAAAAGCCTCAAGAAAAGGCTTGAAAACTAACTGCTAACTAAAGATGTTGTGGAGAAAAATTCCTATTCAGATAGTGGCAGAATTAAAGGATATCCAAGATTCTTTCAAACTCTGGGAGTGCCTACTTCTATGATTCCCTCTTAGGGTCTCAGCTAAACTGAGGGGACTGGATGATGTAACCTCTAAAGCTGCTTTTAGTTCTAAACTTTTAGTACATCAATAATGAATTCAGAAGTAAGAGCCTTGGATTTGGAGTGAAAGAACTTGAATTTAAATATTGGCTCTTTGTATTCCTGCCTTGGTGATCTTGGGGAAAATCACTTAATCCATATATAGACCTCAATTTCCTCAAATGTAAAATGAGAGAATTGAACTAGAAGATCTCTGAGGTTCATTCTATCTTTATATCTATGAGTCCATAAGGCTAATAATAACACTTAACTTTATATAGTGTTCTGCATTTATAATTATCACTTTATGTATATAATCTCTCACTTGAATTTATCAACCACCTCATGCAATAGATATGCACTAGAGTAGGGAATGGTGTACTGGACTTTAGGCCTGGAGACAAGTTTCAGTGATTGTTTGGAGACTCAACAGCTGTATGGTCTTGAGTCTGTCACTGAATCTGTATTTCCTTATCTATAAGATGGAAAAATATTACCTGTACAGAGAACTTTATATATATATATATATTACATATAATATATTAATTTAGATAAATATTACATATGATATATTACTTTATATGTAAAGCATTATGTGAATTTATAGGTAAAACCCTACCAGCTATTATGATTATTATTCCCACTATTATTATAAGATTTCAAGTAATTATTATTATAATAATCATCACCATTATTAAGAAAAGTGTTAGTATGTTTTTTCACTGAAGTGCCAAGTTGATGTCACACTGCAGTGTGGAGGCTGTTAAAGCAAATTAAATTAAAAAAGCATTTATCGAGCACTTACTGTATGCCTGACAATATGCTCGGTGTTAAGGATACAATAAAAGGCAAAAAATAGCAAGCAACGACAACGTAAACCAGTCTGTACTCAAGTAGGCTACTAACCTTTACTAATCAAAACTAACTAAAGTTTGCTACCAATTTGCAAAGGCTTCTTCTGACTTGGGGTCGAGATACCTGTGTTCAAATTTTGGATCTAGCGCTTGTGTGACCATCGGCAAGTTACCTCTCAGAGCCTTAACTTCCTCATTTTAAAAATGGGAATATTTATATTCACATTAACCTACTACAGAAGGCTGCTGTAAGGAAAGTGCTTTGTAAACCCCAACATGTTCTAAAAATGTCAGTTATTATCATTGTAAAGTACAGGACTGGGGACAGATTGTGAATCTCTTTTTTGAGAACTAGCCCTGTTGACTTCAGAGTGATTCATCCATAAGGAGGTGAAAAGATTGGGGGCCACAGAGACTTCTAAAAATATGAAGGGGTAAAGGTCTATATTACTGGAAGAAGCACTGATAATGAAATCATGGATCTTTGAGGCATCAAAGTATTATCTCCATCATGGCAACCCTTAATTTTTTGAAAGTAAATGAACTTTATGTATCTTGGAAAGATTGTGACTTGTTCAAGACATTTTTAAATATGTAAAAAATATATTATGTGGAAGAGAATGAACAATCATTCTCTATTACTGAGGCAAGAACAAGAGGAAATAAGCCTAAAATTGCTGCAAAAAAGATGTAGATTAGACAAAAAAGCCTTTGTGAGGGTAAAAGATGTAAATCAAAGAAGTAAGTGACTGCGGTAACTCCTAGACTCCAAATGGAGACGTGGACAAATGGTGAGGAGTTGGGAGACATAGAAGGCTAGGAGTCACAGGTGAGACAGAGCATTTGGAATACAGAATATTTTTCAGACTTTGAATATATGTAAGATCATAGAACTGGAAGGGAGTTTCAAGGTCAGCTACTCCAAACCCCACATTTCACAGATAAGAAAACTGAAGGCCAGTGAGTTTGAATGTTACCCACAGTCACATGGTAAGCAGCAGACTCTGGATTTGAGGTCATTGGCTGCCAGTCATCCCTCTTTCCACTTCATCATATGTACGCGGAACGAGAGCATTAAATAAGGCTGAGTAATCTCCTTTTCTGGAGGTTATTAAACAGAAGACATCCTGCCTGACAGTAGGGGAATGACTCTCAAGGAGTCAAGAGATTGAGGCTCTATGTGACCTGGAGCTACAGAGTTAGCAGGGGAATAGCAGGGGAGCTTGGGAGATAGTTCTTTCTGCTGTTCTCTTGGCTGTGAGGAAGCAGCTGTCTTAGCCAGTGTTTGGCTGCATTGGTATTTCTGCTGGATTATTTAAATTTCCTAGAACATAACAAGGCAGCAGGTGTATTGAGAGTCTAGTAGATACAAAGACTGCACATTATTTGTAAACATCATGGAGCAAAGTGGAAAGAGTATAATTTTGGTATGGAGAGTGTTTGGTGAGAAGTATTGGAGTATGTGCAGAGGAGGCTTGAGTGATAGTGGCCTCCCTCATGGGTCCTAGATCACAACCTTAATCCTCGCCATTCATACCCTTTTGCTGTTTTTGGGGGTAAGTGACCACACTTGCTGCTTTTTGTCACTCTGGGTCATGTTGGATATTGTTACTAAGCCTAAAATTGCAAATGCTAAGATAGGAAACAAGTGATGGGGAAACTGGAAAATTAGATCTAGCAATGCACCATTTTTCTGAATGAAGAACTTGCTGAACTTCGTCTCAAATCATTTCATTAGAGCAGCATAATTTGGAGTCTTTTGGCATTCTCAATTCAAGATCTTTTCCTGTTCTCAGACTTTTTTGGTGACTTTTTAATCATCTCTGCTTCCTCCTCCCTTCCAACTCATTCATTGGATGTTTGTGGAAATATGTTCATCTACCTCTACTAAAGTCCATAGACTGGTTAATGCCCATCAGTAGTCAGCAAATTAGTAATAACTGTAATTTATTTTTGTTATAGCTGCCAAGAAACAGCTAAATGCCATTGTGGTACAATGGATAGAACACAAGACCTGAAGTGAAGAAGACCTGAGTTCAAATCCACCATCAAAAACTTACAAATTTGTGTGAGCTTGAGCAAGTCACTTTATCCTGTTTGCTAGTTTTCTCAAATGTAAAATGAGAATCATCATAGCACCTGTCTCTTAGAGTTGTTGTGAGGATTAAATGAGATATGTGCAAAGTGCTTAATGCGGCACTTGGCACATTTTTGTTATTGTTCTGTTGTGCCCAGCTCTTCGCGACCTCATTTAGGGTTTTCTTGGCAAAGGTACTGGAATGGTTTGACATTTCTTTCTCCAGCTCATTTGACAGATGAGGAAACTAAGGCAGACAGAGTTAAGTGACTTACCCAAGGTCTCATAGCTAGTAAGTGTCTGAGTCCAGATTTGGACTGAGAAAGATAACGTCTTCCTGACCTCAGGCCCAGACTCCTCTCACTGTGCCACTTAGCTGCCCAGCTGCCATGTAGTAGATGCTTACTAAATACTTCTTTCTTTTCTTTCCTACTCTGAACAAAACCACTTATCTTTACAGAAGGACTTTAACTTTACAAAGTGTCTTTAAGTACATTTGTCTCATTTTATCCTTACAACAGACTCAGAGTAGGTAGACCAGGTTTGAGAGTCTGATTTCTTTATCGAAAATAACTTTTTCTTTACCTAGTAAGGCAGCATAGTGGATTACATTGTGACATCAGGATGATTTGGTTCTGAATATTACCTCTGATGCTTTCTAACTGTGTGACTGTGGGCAAATCACTTCACCCTCTGAAGTTTCCATATCTGTAAAAAAAAAAAAGTTATACTCAATGACCTCTAAGGCCCCTTCCTGCTCTAAAACTATGATTTTAAGAACTGTTGCTTCATTAAGGATACTTAGCACCTCACAATGAGGTTTAGTGATGTGATAAGCTGTATTTGTGTTCAATTGTTATCTTTAAGGCTCCAAGAGAACCAAAATGACATTACTATGTTGGGGTCAAGGTGCAGTGTGAAGGACTGTGACTGATAAGACTAATATGAGTTCAGAAGTCTGTACCATAGGTTGGGCACAAATAGTTCATATGAACATTTGGAGTGGAGATGTCTCTAAATTTGTGCACCTCACATTTCTTTTGATCTACTGTGATTCTGCTTTGCTCATGGAACACAGTACCTTCTTTGATGAGGGCATGCCATGCTGAGTATTTCCATGCCAGTGTCTCCCCTGTCTCACAATCAATTCCAAAGTTCTTCAGAGAGAAGAAATTGTGTAGCTAAAAGTTTACCATAAACCATATTTGTATTTACTCCTGTTCTAAATCCTGCTTCTTATTTATTTGGTTTTCCAGCCTCCTCCACTCTACCTCTATGGTCTCACTGTGACATGAAAAGATTCTGAAGGTTGTTCCAGTGGAGGTCAAGCTTTTATCAAGGAGGCAAGAGTGTGAGCACTTAACGGATGGTAATTGATTAATTGATTGATTAATGACAATCATGATCAATATCATTGGAGGGAATACTCATGCTGATACCAACATGGATTATTATAGTATTGAAGTAACTATTTTTAGCTCTATGATTCCATTCATTTGAACTAAACAATTCAAGAAACACTTTTTAAATCACCTTCTCTGTGAAAGATACTTTCTTAGGTGCTGGGAGCACAAGAACAATGATGAATAAATACTTTGTTGCCCTCCAGAAACTTACATTTTTGTGAGGGGGCGGACTCACAACATGTACACAGGTTAAAACAAGTTATCTGTAAAATAATATAAAGTGATTTTAGAAGAAAGGAAGAGCCTATAAAAAACTCAGGGAATCTAAAAATATAGCAGATGTTCCTTGAATTGTATCTTCAAGGAAGTAAGGTACTCCAAGAGGAGAAGATAAAGGAGAATATTACAAGCATGAAATAAATAAAATGAATATTGGGTCCAAGAAAGAGCTAGCAGACTAATCCGAGTGAAACAGAGGGTGCCGGATAAATTAAGAGCCTCTAATGAGGAAGTTAAATAAGCAGGTCTTTAGGTTAAGAACAAAGAATGTCAATCTAGACACAGTTTACTAATTTACAGAACTTTGATGAGTCCTAGCTGACTGGACTTTAGCTGTGACTTACACACACAAGACCATGTAATATGGGTTTAGGCAATGCAAGCAGTTTGGATAGCATCCAGGCGGAGGGTGATGGGAGAGCCCCCATGCTTGTTAAATCACAATGCGTCCACTGTTGTGAAATGAGGGCAAATTGAAAACTGATATTTGTGAATGAAAAAGAAAGTAAAAAAAACTCTGGTCTAGCATCCATGGGCCTTAGTTTCCGTAACTGCGGGTCTTGGGGTAGGGCTGATGGAATGCACTTGGCCCCCTGACTTCCTTTCTGTGCTCTGCTGACTGCCCACAGACAGACCAGCTCCGAGTCATCTGAAACACCACTCAGGAGACAGGAATGCACAAGCCTTTCCAAGCTGGAAGTGACTTTCACGTGACTGGGCCACAGGGTTCTGTGACTTTGTAACTAATTCTTTAAGCCCTGGCACCTCTCCAAATTCCTAGGATATGATCAATCGGCCAAACCACTTCAGTTCGGACTTGGGGGTAAATTGTATCTGAGATCTTGTTTTAAAGCTCCCAGGATGGAATAAATAATAGACCCATGGTGTCCAAATTCTCTTATTAACCAAACTTCTAAGGTAACTTTCTTGCTCTATGTTTTGGATATGTAAAGTTCCCTTACTTCTTGGAAGATGCTAGCTTTGGGCAAAAAAAAAAATCTGCACGTTAAGTAGTAAACTGATAGAACATGCTAGCCTGAGTCTTTGTCCAAGCCAAAAATAATCAACCCAGTTCAACCCAGTGAGTACTCACTAAATGCCAACACTGTAAAAGGACACTATACAATGTCATTGATGAAGGCTGGATTGGGAGTCGAGACTCAGGCTTGAGTCCTGGTTCTTTGATTAGTTGTGTACTATTCCAATGCTGGCTCTAGTTTTTGGACTTTCTGTCTTTATGCTAGTTGAGGTAGCCTGAAAGATGGTGCAGTGGACAGAGTGCCACGACTGGAGTCAAGAAGACTTGAGTTCAGATCTGGGCTCAGACACTTACTAGCTTTGTGACTCTGGGAAAGTCACCCAACCCTGTTTGCCTCAGTTTCCTTATCTGTAAATTGAACTGGAGAAGGAAATGGCAAACCATGCTAGTATCTTTGCAAAGAAAACCCCAAATGGGGTCACAAAGAGTCAGATACCGTAGAAAACTGACTACACAACAAAAGAGGCAGCATGGCAAAATAGATAGAGTTTTGAATTTGGAGTCAGAAAGACAGAGATTTGCATCCTGCACTTATTAACTGTATGATCATGTGGAAAATCACTACCTCTTGGAGTATCAGCTTCCTCATCTGTAAAATGGGGATGCTGCCTGTATTAACTGCCTCCTAGAATGGTGCCAAAGCTAAAAAGGGGTACATAATATAAAACACTTTATAAACTTTAAAGACCTAAGTAAATGTCAGTTATTAATTAATTAATGGATGTTAATTGAATTGAACTTTAAAAAAAGTTCAAATGACAAACTTCCCTCCCCCTCAAATATAGGGGTTAAAGAAACAAGTAGATATTACAATTTAACTATAGGTCAGAGCTTTTTCATATTGTTGTGTTTTTCATTTCCTATTTTTTTATGCCAGTTTTTGATGCTCTCTAACACATAGTAAGTCAAGCTATTGACTGGTTGGAAATGATCTTGGGCTGGTGGGTCAGTCATTCATTTTATTGACTTCAGTTTCCTCATCTTTAAAATGAGAAAATTCAACTAGATGGTTTCTACATTTTGAACATTGATTCTCTATCATGTTTTAACATTCTTTCTTATAAGGTTCCTTCCAGCTCTCATGTTCTGCCTTTTTTGCTTTATCATTTTATGTTCTAGCCTCCTTTGTCCCAAGATTCCTTCCAGTTCTAATATTCTATGCCCCAAAGTCTATACTAACTTTACATTAAGTAGAAAAAACAGTATAACAAAGAAATGCTACAGAGCTAGTACAAGTACTAAATATTCAATATTTAAATGTCCTTTTTAGTTCTGGTATTCTATATTCTAAGGCCCTCTCCAGTTTCAAATTTCTGTAAATCACATCTTTTTTTTTTTTTAAAGGATGAATCATTTGCTGACAGATTCAGATTGGATTATTAACATTGATAGCTTGTCTTTATATAATACTCTGCAGTTTTCAAAGAACATTTACTTACATGGTTTCAGAGTCTCATCATAGCCCTGTGAGGAATGACAGATATTTTCTCTCCTATTTTACAGTTGGTGAGAACCATACATTGGACTTTGAAAGGTAGGTCAGATTGGGAGAAGACAAGATGGGATAGGGGAGGCATTCTATGCAAGAAAAATAACATGTGCAGAAAGTGAGAGCTGGGATTGAAACAGAGGTGTACTGGAAAATGTTTAATGGCCATCTATTTAGAAAAAAAAAACAAGTGTACACACTATATACTTTTAAGTTTAATCTGAATTATTAACATTTCCTTCATCACTTTCTTTAGTCTAGATAATCAATGAAATAATAAATCAAATCCTGATCTATAGCAATTGCCAATTTGCCAGATGTAATGCTCACATTGAAAATTTAACAATCAATACACCCCTGGATAGTGAACAAGATGTGTTGAGGGGATGAGGAAAAGACTAGCATGACACAGGTGAAGTTTTGAATATTGGCCGAGACTTGATGGGATTGAAAGTTAGGTAGGAGATTATGGAAGGCCTTGGAGAACAGACTGAGAGGCCTGGAGGAAAGAATTTCAGTTGTGTCTATGCCTGTCTACGATAAAAAAAACTGCACACACAAAACAAGAGTAGTAGCTCTATTTTCTTCTTTAAAAATACACAATGCTGCTATTTGGCAGAAAAACAATAACAAAACTCTTCTAGTTCCTCCCAATAAAAAATATGAAAATAATCTTTGACTTGTATAAAATGGAATGTTTTATAACAAACTTTTCATTGTTTAATCAGGAAAACAATACAGAGCAGACATGTGGGCCAGTAGGGGTCAGGAGTGCACTGCCAAACTGAGACCTCATTTCTACATCTGTCAGGTAACAGCTGTATTCTTCCAATTTCACAATCTTAAACACATCTTACAGAATCACAGATTGTAGGAGTTGGAAGGGACCTAGAGATAACTGACTCTAGTCTCCATAATGTCCATGTGAGGAAGCCGAGGTCAAGATAGATAAAATGAATTGCCCAAAATTATGGGGTCAGTAAATGGATGAGCTGGGATAATCTGATTCTAGCACCCTTTCCCTTTATACCCAGCGCTTACCTTTTGTATTGAACATAGGCTAGAATGGAGTTAATTCCCCTTCAGAAGTCTTAGGACCCATTAAGTAGAAAAATATAGTATAACAAAGAGGAATAATACAAAATAGTACTAAAGAATAGAATGGAATAGAAAAATAGCACAAAAATAAATCTGTAGGATCATAACAGTATCAGTGAGAATAGAAGAAAGCTGGAAGAGATATTAGAGAACATCTAATAAGGTATCTTGGCAGAGCTAATAAAAGCACTAGACCACAAATTGACATCTTGTTTTTTGTCTATCCTTCCTCATCTCCACCTCCTGCCTTCTTTGGTTTTCTTCATCTCAGTTAAAACCCCGCATTTTCTATGAAACCTTTCCAAATGCCCCTTCATTCTAGCCTTTACTCTTTTGATTATCTCCAACTTATCCTGTACATGGATTATTTGTATGTTTGCATGCTATCTCTCACATTAGACTACCAGCTCCTTGAGAGTTAGGACTAGCTTTTTCCTTTCTCTGCACCCCTACTTTTTATAACAATGTCTGGCACATGGCTCAATAAATTTTCTATTTTATTTATCTTTTCATTCATTCATTCACTTATTAATAGTCCCAGCTTGGTTACTAATCAGCAATTATAATTATTCACACTTGTATAGTACTTTATAGTTTATAAGGTACATATATAAAATCCTTTGTCAATCTTCAGGCACTACATAAATGTATGTTATTATTATAAAATGCATTATAAACACATTTTTTCATGTTATTCTTACAAAAATCCTTCAGTTCTTGATAGTACAAGTAATAGGACAACCATTTTTTATAAAAGATGAAAATAAACTCAAAGCAGTAAAAAGACTTCTTTTTTATAACACAGTTGGTTAAATGTCAGAACTGGAATTTCTCTTTCCATTATATCATGCTGTTAAGTCTCATTTCCCTGATCCTGAGTTTGCTTCTCTGTAAAATGAAAACATTGGACTAGGTGATTTCTAAGCTCTCTTTCAGTTTGAATATTCTATGATTTAATGACATAAGAAATTAACCAATCTGGAGGAATAGCTTAACTTGGGGTCCATGGTCTATGAATAGATTTTGGAGAAACTCTGGGGCTTGTGAAGTAAGGAAAAATACCATCTTTATTTTCATTAACCTTTAACTGAATTTTAGCATTTCTTTCAAATATGAACTATTTTGAGAAGTCCATAGACATAGTTCATTAGGCTGCCAAGAGGATCCATGAAACAGAAAAAAATTATAAACCTTAATTTTGTGTTTTCTTGAAGTTTCCTATTGATCTTTCTTTTGGAAACCTGTTAAAAAGTTAAAAAGTTTTTCCTTTCAAAACTCTTCTAGTTCCTCCCAATGAAAAATATGAAAATAATCTTTGACTTGTATAAAATGGAATGTTTTATACCGAAAGATTCCTAGAATCTTTAAAAAATTACTTATTTTTAGTTTTCAGCATTCACTTCCATATAATTTTTAATTTCAAATTTTCTTCCCATATCCTCCCTACCCCCACCCAGGACATTTTGATTGCCCCTTCCTCCAATCTGCCCTCCCTTCTATCACTTACCCCCTCACATCTCTTTTCCTTCTATTTTCCTGTAGGGTAAGATAGATTTCCATATTCCATCGCCTATATATCTTATTTCCCAGTTGCATGAAAAAACAATTTTAACATTCATTT
The DNA here is from genome assembly GCF_028372415.1 of Notamacropus eugenii. Classification (NCBI taxonomy): domain Eukaryota; kingdom Metazoa; phylum Chordata; class Mammalia; order Diprotodontia; family Macropodidae; genus Notamacropus; species Notamacropus eugenii. The sequence goes on from NC_092875.1 coordinate 112,837,589, forward strand.
TTAAAACTTTCAGTTCCACATTCTCTCCCATCCCCCCCCCAATGAGAAGGCAAGCAATTTGATATATGTTATACATGTGTAGTCATGCAAAACACTTCAATAACAGTCATGTTGTAAAAGACTAACTATATTTCCCTCTATCATGTCCCACCCTCTATTTATCATATTCTCTCCTTTGACCTGTCCCTCTACCAAAATGTTTGCTTTTGATTACCTCCTCCCCCAATCTGCCACCCCTTCTATTATCCCACATGTCTTATCCCCTTCCCTCCTGTTTTTCTGTAGGGTAAGATAAATTTCCATACCCAATAGAATGTGTATGTTATTCCCTCTTGAAGCTAAATCTGATCAAAGGAAGGCTTACTTATTTCTTCTTACCTTCCCTTTTTCCTCTGCTATTGTAAAAGCTCTTTCTTGCCTCTTTTATGTGAGATGATTTACTGCATTCTACCTCTCCCTTTCTCTTTTTCCTAGTATATTCCTCTCAACACTTTATTTTCTTTTTTAGATATCTCTTCATATTCAGCTCATCCTTGTGCCCTCTCTCTCTCTCTCCATATAAATATATATGTATACATATACATGCACACAAATATGTGTATATAGATACATATATATGTATATATGTATATGCATATGTATATGTGTATATACATATATGCGCACATACACATATTCCCTACAACTATCCTAATACTGAGAAAGATCTCATGAGTTACAAATATCACTTTTCCATGTAGAAATATAAACAGTTCAACTTTAGTAGGTGCCTTATGGTTTCTCTTTCTTTTTTACTTTTTCATATTTCTCTTGATTCTTGTATTTGAAAATCAAATTTTCTATTCAGCTCTGGTCTTTTCAACAAGAATGTTTGGAAGTCCTCTGTTTCACTGAAGTTCCATTTTTTCCCCTGAAGTATTATACTCAGTTTTTCTGGGTAGGTGATTCTTGGTTTTCATCCTATCTCTTTTGACCTCTGAAATATCATATTTCAAGCCCTCCAATCCCTTAGTGTAGAAGCTGCTAAATCTTGTGTTATCCTGATTGTGTTTCCACAATACTTGAATTATTTCTTTCTGACTGCTTGTAATATTTTCTCCTTGACCTGGGAACTCTGTAATTTGACTACAATATTCCTAGGAGTTTTCCTTTTGGGGTCTCTTTCAGGAGGTGATCAGTGAATTCTTTCCATTTCTATTTTCCCCTCTGGTTCTAGAACATCAGGGCAGTTTTCCTTGATAATTTCTTGAAAGATGATGTCTAGGCTCTTTTTTGATCATGGCTTTCAGGTCCAATAATTTTAAAATTTTTTCTCTTGGATCCATTTTCCAGGTCAGTGGTTTTTCCAATGAGATACTTCACATGGTCTTCTATTTTTTCATTCTTTTGATTTTGTTTTATAATTTCCAGATTTCTCATAAAGTCATTAGCTTCCATTTGCTGCATCCTAATTTTTAAGGAATTATTTTCTTCAGTGAGCTTTTGGACCTCTTTTCTCTTTTTGGCCTATTCTGCTTTTTAAGACATTCTTCTTCTCATTGGCTTTTTTGGACCTCTTTTGCCATTTGGTTTAGTCTAGTTTTAAAGGTGTTATTCAGTATTTTGGGGGGGGGGGTTTCCTTTATTTTTCTTGATTTTCTTGCATCACTCTCATTTCTCTTCTCAATTTTTCCTCTACTTCTCTTACTTGATTTTCAAAATATTTTTCGAGCTCTTCCATGATCTGGGACCAATTCACATTTGTCTTGGAGGCTTTGGATGCAGGAGCTTTGGCTTTGTTGTCTCCCTCTGGGGGTATGTTTTGATCTTCCTTGTCACCAATGATGTAAGAAAATACCTCTTTGCCAACAATGTAAGTGCTTATAGTCTGTGTATTTTCCCCTGCTTGATCATTTTTCCAGTCAATTACTTGACTTTTGAGTTCTTTGTTAAGTTGAGGGCTCCAGAGGCAGCTGCCCAGCCAATTATTTGAGTTTTGAGCTCTTTGTTAAGTGAGAGTCTCCAGAAGCAGTCTCCACTTCAGCAGTGGCTGCAGCCTCTCCAGGGCTGGGGTAGGACCATGCTCCCCTCTCAGCCAGGTGAAAGACCCTTTCCACTTACCTTCAAAGCTGTCTGGTGTTTGTGGGTTGGGAAGTCTGGAAACTGTAGCCACTGTCAGCAATTCAGTCCCATAACGCCTACTCCAGCTCTGTTTACTCTGCTGCCAGCCCAAATTGACAGACCCTTCCTGTTGACTTTCCAGATTGTCTTGGGCTGGAAATTTGCTTCAGTCTGTCATTTGGTTGCTTCTGCTGCTCTAGAATTTGTTTAGAGTCATTTTATTTTCAGGTTTTTTGAGGGGTTTGAGGGGAGAGCTCTAGCAGGTCCATACTTGTACTCTACCATCTTAGCTCTGCCTAGGGAATAGCTCTGTAACTAGAATCTTAAACCTTTTAAGTCTATTTCTTCTGGACTAATCTGTGTAATCCAGAATGGGTTCCTTAGGTAGCATCATGATTGAGCAGAAAGAATGAAATCATCGTATAGTGTCAAGTAAAGAGGGTTAGATCTGGGGTGAAAATAACTGGGGTTCAAAAGCATTTAGGTACTGACTCAATAAGCATTTATTTAGGACCTAGTATATTGTGCTAGGGTCTAGGGATACAAAGACAAAAACAAGCAAAATATCTCTGCCCTCAATTCTGATGTGGTTGGTGACAACAGTGGCATAGATAAGTATATAGAAGACATATACAAAATTGATAAAAGGTAACCTTGGAGGAGAAGGCAGCTAGAGAGCTGGGGAAATGAAGGCCTCTTGCATCTCTCTGACTCTCAATTTTCTACTCAGTAAAATGATGGAACAAGAAAAAATGATCTTTCTGCTCTAAATAGCAATCCTACTATTTCTAAGGGCCCTTGTTTTTCTATGACTATACTGGGAAAGCTTATTGTGTCTCTAACTAGAAGCACCTTCTCTCCTTGGCTTTCATCCAATTGGACTCTTATAGGCCACAAGATGGCAGCAAAAGCTTTTGAATCTCAAACTGAAATGGCAATGTCATCGTTGGCCCATGAGCAAGGTCCCAGAACTCTGCCCTGGTGGTATACTTGGTGGCTCAACTCTGCAGCTACTGCTTGAATTAATTCATTGGCATGAGCTAGACATGGGCAGCTCTTAAAGGAGCCATGACTCTTCCTAGGGACTGGAATGGTGTTAGTACTACTGGACAGAAATGTCAGCAGTACAGGCAGTCCCTGAGATATTTATCCTCAACAAATCATTAAATCCCCCTAGGCCTCAGTTTCCTTACTTGAAAAAGAGAACATTGGACTTGATGACTTCTAAGGACCCCTGCAGTTCTAAATGCTATGATACTAGGGATTCTTTATCTTGTTTTGTAGATTTTCACTACAAAAAATTTTCACCAGTTCCAAAAGGGGAAGACGTGTTAATTTTAACAGTAGAACCCCTCTGCTATGTTGGTCATGAGACCAGAGAGTCAAAAGTTTGGAAGAAAACTTCCAAAAAGCAGGAAGAAATTATTCTGTTGGGGGACAGAGCACTAAAACAATAGTTATAGCCAAAATGAATTGTTGGGAGGAAGGGATGATTTATGCTAGGAACAATATAATAATGACCCGGGGTTAAAATAGGGATTGATTGGACCCAGAAAATCCAATCTCAAAGAGATTTAGAGTAAATATTCACATTTCTATCAATACAAATGAACTTCATACTTAGCTAATCTCATTTTCTCTTCACATCAACCCTGAAAGGCTGGTAGCACACATATTAGCCCTTGTGAGGGGTCCAGGCCTCTGTGGTTAGGGGAGTCACTAAGACTGGGTTGGGGAAGAATTCCTGGTGTAAACTATAGGTAAGTCTTATATTAAAACCAAGGTCTACTTGTTGTTTCTTTTAAATGATCATTAGATTGTGAGCTCCTTGAGAGTGAGTTGTCTTCCACCTTTCTTTGTATCCCTAGTGCTTAGCGCAGTGCCTGGAATACAGCAAGCACTTAATAAATGGTTGTTGACTGACTGGTGACTTTCCATTTCCAGTCTCTGCCTATGGTGGATCCCTGTTACCTCTAGATCAGGGACTTGCAACCTTAAGGCCACATGTGGCCCTCTAGGTCCTCAAGTGTGGCCCTTGAGGACTTAGAGGGTTACATGAGGCCTTGAGGCTGCAGGTTCCCTATCCATGCTCTAGAAGTAAATATAAAATTCTTTGTTTGGCTTTTAACTTTTAGCTTCAAAACCTGACCCCTTCCTACCTTTCCAGTCTTTTTGTACTCTACTCCCTGAGTGACTCTAGAATCTAATGACACTGAATTTCTTGCTTTTTCTCACATAAGTCTCTCTGTCTGTCCCCCAACTCTAGATATTTTCACTGGCTTTTCTCTAGGCCCAGAACATTCCTTCCTTATCTCTGCTGCCTGGTTGTCCTGCTTCTTTCAGCTTTCAGTTAAAGTCTCACCTTCCACAAGAAGGCTAGGTGCTCTTATTATCTTTATTTTACAGTGAGGAAACTGAGGCAAACAGAGGTTAAGTGACTTTCTTAGGGTTACATAGCTGGTATGTGTTTGAGGCCAGATTTGAATTCAGGTCTTACTGATCCCAGGTTCCAGGCTTTATCCACTGTATCACCTAGTTCCCTCTTAATGAAGGAATGTTGAATGAACTTTGAATGAAATGGAGTGGGTAGCCATATATAAGGGAAGGGGGCTCAAGATGGGGTGATCAGTACAAGATTAGGAGACAGTTTTATAGGAGTCTAGAAAGAAAGCTGTCTGGCTCAAACTGATTCCCCAAGGCCTTCAGTCTTTCCCATGAAGTATTCATTTCCTATTCCTGTCCTGTGCTAGTATGTTGGCATTGACGTAACCTGGATAAATCCTGCTTAATCTTGACTCATCCACTCAATGGAAGTATTGTTACCAGTTTACAGATAAAGAAACTGAGGCAGAGAGAAGTGAAATTACTTTCATAAATTCACATTGATAAGTATTAGATTTAGGAGTAGAACTCAGGTCTCCTGGTTTCCAGTTTACTGTTTATTGGGCCTATTGTAAGTATAATGGAGAGAGAGAGAAGCATGGCAGAAAGGAAACCAGGTGGCATGTGAGTGGTACATGAGAGGTTCCCAAAGAGGCTTTTATTTTGCTCTAGCTGATAAGCTGAGTTGCTGTGAGGTCGGCTGTTTGTTGCCTCTGTATTTCTACCCAGGATTGTTGTGGTCAGCATGCAGAAGGCAGATGGAGGTGGTGGGCACAGAGTTAGTGTATTCTAACTTTAGAGACTAATTGTGATTTCAGGTGTTACAAAGTTTGATAGTGAGACGAGAGCTGGGGAGAAGCTAGGTAAGGTGTGTACATATGGCACATCAGCATGATACCATAGTTGGAGTTGCTGGGCACATCCGTTGTGTAGTGGTTACATTCACTACGTAGTTTTCTTTGGAGATGGCATCAGAGCAACCTCCTTGAAGTGCTGTGCTGGTATTTAGACTAAGTTGCCCATGCCCTGAGAACTAATTCGTGTGCATAGTAGGGTGAAGGACTTTTATGATGGTATCATACATATCAATATCACTGGGTATTCTACTGTTTTCAAGACATCCCCCTGCTTTGAGGTCATGCCAATAACAACAGTCAATAGCAACCTGGTTATCAAAATGGGTGATTAGTAGAGTAAGAGCCATTATTCTGTTATTTAAGGACTGAATAGTAGTGAGATCATACATAAAAAACGCTTTATAAGGCAGAACATGCAATCTAAATCTGATTTTCCTAGAACTCAGGTCCAGTACATTACCCTTCTACTCAGTAAAGTTCAGTGGTTTCCCAATCCCTCTAGAAGCAAATGCAAAATGCTATTTGGCATTCAAAGCTCTTCAAAATCTAGCACCCTCCTCCTTTCTAGTCTTCTTACACCTCACTTCAAGGCATATACTTTTTGATCCAGTGATACCAGACTATATCTCTTCATCTCTCAATTCCAGATGTTCTTTCTGGCTCCATCCTCCCTACCCCCATACTTGTAATGCTCTTCGTCTTCCACTCTGACTACTGTCCTGCCTAGCTTCCATTACGTCCCAACTGAAATCCCACCTTCTATAGAAAGACTTTCTCAATCCCTCTTAATTCTAGTACCTTCCCTCTCATGTCCTATTTATCCTGTATAGAAATTGCTTTGTATATATTTGCACATTACATTCCCCATTCGATTGCAAGCCCCTTGTATGGGCAAGGACTACCTTTTGCCTTTTCTGCTGTATCCCCAGAGCTTAGTACGTAGGCAGTACACAGAGCCTGGCACACAGGAGGTGTTTAATAAATGTTCATTTGACTGATTGCCTTACTGATATACTCATATGTATATGCTTATGTAATATGATTTGAGGAACCCCCAAAAGGGTCTGCTCCCCACCTCCACTGAAAACAATCTTCCACACTGATTTGCCACAGAGCCTAAAATCCTAGCATTAGTCATTCATTGGATTAAGACGTTGAAGCCTTATAGTTATGTTCCTAGAGGAGGAAAAAAGGCATTGCGCCATTATATGGCATTAATGTGGTATTATCAATTTGTTTATTAGAGAGGGCTTCCTACACTTAGTAAGATCCCGAGGGAGTGAGGCACAGAGGAACAAGAAAAAGATAGGAAAAGACGGAGGAGAAAGGCAAGGAGGAGAGAGGAAAAGATCAGGAGTTTATTTCAGGAAGATAGGTCTGAATGGGGTCTGGCTTGAGAGCACTTTGTTCCTTGTGAAAGGATGCCCAAAGGGTGAAGGGGGGCATTGAAAGGAGACAGAAGGCTCACAAAAGACTAGTTTTCCTGACCTAATTTTGCCAAGGGTTTGGCCTGTCTGAGGTTCACATAGACACAGTAAATGTGAACTTTCTCAAGTCACAGTAAATCTTATTGATTACTAAAATAGAAATAACCCTGGCTCAGTGAGGCATGAGGGACTCCAGGAAGCATCCAAGAAACAGTTTTCTCACAGCGACTAAGGAGTCTGTGGTCATATATCTATTTGCATCACATAAATGTAGAAGGATTAGGATCTCTGAATAACAAGTCTGACTCCCCATCTCTACCACATGACTTTGGGCAAACCACAACTGTTCTGGGTTTCATATTCTTCATCTGGGAAATGGGGATAATGATAGGTAGTGTGTGTGTGTGTGTGTGTGTGTGTGTGTGTGTGTATGTCTGCCTCCCAGGGTGTAGTCATGAAAGTACTTTGAAAACTGTAAAGCTGAGTGACTATGGGCAGATCATTGAACTTCCTGGAAGCTTCCGAATATACAAAATTGGAAAATAAGGGAGATGGTATGGTATAATTGAAAAGAAATCTACCTTGAAGTTAAGAGGACCAGGCTCTCAAATCCTGTTACCTTGTGTGACTTTGAATAGCAGGATACTCTTTGAACCTTAAATTCCTCCCAGTAAAATGAAGAGATTGGACTCAATGGTGCCCTAAGGTCCTTTTGAGCTCCAGATCCCGTAATCATTGGTAACTCATCACCCTATACCTCATAGGGCTATCTGAGGAAAGCTATTCTATAAACTTTTAATGGAGGTAGATAAATGGGGGCTATGTTGGCTGCCATTCTTAGGCATGGGTCCTCTGCTCTCCCTAAATTTTATGTGATGAAGGAGACCGTCAGCCAATTCCAAACATGGCTCATAGACCACTGAGAAGTGGATTGGAATTGAAGCTTATTTTTTAACTGGGAGAGGAGGGGGCCCTGAGTCCTCAAGGAAGGCTTTTCATCATTTTTTGTCATTCTTACAAAAAAAAATCCATTTTTTCAGAAGAACTTTCAGTAGGTAATCCATGCCCAAGTTTGAGCCAGGGTTCTCTTTGGCTCCGGTGAATTGCTAGGGCTGCCTGCCTTGGCAATCCCTTGTGCTTTAGGTTTCATTTCTGGTCTTCCTTGGGGACCATCTGGGCTACACCCCTCCTATCTTTTCCTCCAAGCTCCTATTCCCTCACCACTCTCAGTGCTTTGTCTCTTCACAGCTGTTTCCTGATATTCTGCTCCTCTCCCCTAGACAGTTTCTTTTATTTTCCAGTTGGGCTTTGTTCCATGTTATCTTTTCTGAGCCTTAGCCCCCAAACTTCCCACCCTCTCCCTCCACCCTCCCTGTGGTCATAGAGAGATTACAAAGGACAGGGATACTTCTCAAGCTCAGCTGAATCTGCCTCTGGATTTGAATACCTCCCTTTAAGTGGGTTGCTTCAGGGGAGAAAAATGTCAAAGGGCGCAGGGGCTATTTCAGCAAGTACCACAAACGGCCTCTTCCTTTTCAAATAAAACCTGTTCCCTCCTCCCCCTCCTGAACCTCATGCTCTGAAAAGAGAGAGTGGTGTAGGGTAGGGAAGGAAGGGGGCAGGGAAGATATTTCAGTCATTCAAAATAAACAAGCTGGTTTCTTCTATGAACTGAGGTGAGGAGTAGGGTCGCCATGTGCGACTTTAATTAATCATCTCCTTCACACACCATCAACACAAGTGACAACTTGTGTCTGGCCCTTCAGCCCAAGGTGCCATGATATATGGCCTGGGGAGGACTGGGTTCTGGCTGTGGATGGTCCTGAGGAGATGAATGCCTATGTCCTAGGCTATGACGGAGGAGTTCATCATGATGAAGAGTGGGTGCATGGGGTTATGCAAGCGGCAGTTGCCAGTCCTTCCCCAAGTTACAGGGAGGCTGCCTGTCTTCCTTCACCCCCAAGCCCCCACCAGAGTGCAATGGTTGAGATAATAGTTAAAAAAACAAACCAACTATTGGCTAGGTTTATGGTGGTCCACTTGCCTATTTGGATGCCAATGGTTGCTGTCAGGGAGTCTGGGAACATCATTTCCCAATAAGCTGAAGTTATGAAACTGGAAAATTCTGCCTTTTGTACCTCCTCCCTTTGTATTTCTTCCCTGAACCTCACACTCTCTCAACACCCTTCCTCCCCTAACTGTTCAGAGTTCTGATTTTCCTAAGGAGTTGGAATATTGTGTTTTATCAGAGAATAACTAAAGGTTACACTTTGTGTACTATTTAATCTGCTCATAAAATAATGTTAATAACTAATGATAATTAGTAAGGAGAAATAATGTGATATAGCGGGTAGAAGGATAGCCTTAAAACCTTGTTTGTGTTATGGACACTTTTGGCAGTTTGGTGAAGCCTATGGATTCCTTCTTAAAATAATATTTTAAGTATATAAAGTAAAATGCATAAAATCACAAAGGAAAAAATTTATACTAAAATAGTTATCAAAAAATATTGCAAATGAGTTTTTAATTTGACGAGCATGGGAGAGAAACTACTATATAGCTTCCATTCAGACTTTTCCGTGAGAATGATAGGAACTTAAATCATTTCTGCTTTGGAGTGGTAATTACAGGAGTTGGTGAGGTAAGAGTATCGAGGTAGGCAAAGAACTTGTCTCAGGCAGTGCTTTGTCCAAGGAGAATGGAAAAGTAGCAACATGATTTTTTTTTTTTTTTAGCTTTTCAGAGCCAGAGACAACTCTTTCTTAGCCAAGAAGACTTCCATCCATTCTGAGCTATGGGAGGTCCCATTCAGAACGCTTGTGAGATCTCTCTGATGTCGGGTGGGTTGAAGAAAGATTAGATCTTTAAAACTAAGCCAGCTGCAACTCAGAACTTTAGAACTTGAGAGATCTGTCAGCCTCAGCTTCCCCAGTAACTAGGATTGCAAGTGTGTGCCACTACATCTGGCCAAAGTGATATTCCTAAAGCTCAGGGTTGGTCATGTAAGCTTCCCTCCTCAACAAACTATATTTACCTCTAGGATCGAATACTAGCTTTTTCCTTTGGCATCTAAAGCCCTCCACACCAATTTTTATTTGCCAAGCTGTGGATATCTGTTAGGAGACTTTTATGATTCTTTCTATTATTCATGGTAGGTCAAGTGGGAAGGAGTAAGAATAATGTTTAAAAAGATAAAAGCCTTGACCCCTATCTTTTCAGTTTTGTTAAACATGATTTCCCTTTATCTACCCCATGAGACATGTTTTTCACACCTGATACTCCTTTTCACTTTTCTTTGCCTTTGCACTCTCCTCAGATATCAGTATCTTAGAACTCCTAGTTTCTTTTAGACCTCAGGCTGAATATCACCCCCTACATGGCCTGTTATTGAATATCCCCAGCTCCTTATACCTCACCACCCCCATATTCCTTACATTAAGTTTTTATCTGTATTTTTATATATACATATTATTTTCCCCAATAGAATGTAAATTACTTGTGGTCGTGGATTATTTCATCTTTGCTTTTGTATTTCCTGTGTTTGCCTGTTGTTTGATGGATTAGAAGACAAATAGCCAACCCAGAACATTCACTACATTAGCAGCCATTTTTATTGCCATGAAAGAATGGGACTTGGGATTGATGAATTTTGATATAGGGTTTGGGGAAGGAATACGTCCAGTGTACTGGGTGCTGTTTGGAGGGCAGGTTAGGGTAGGAAACATCAAAGAGAGTTTCTTGGCAGCCAAGTGGCAGCATAAGATTAGTGAGGGGGAGAGGCAAGAGTTGTCAGCTAAAGGGGAAAAAGGAACAAGACAGGGGCTGATGCCAGTGAAGATAATTTAAGCTACTTGACAATTTTGCTTCAGGCTAGCCCTGTAAAGGCTGTGTTTGTGCAGTATTCTCATATTTATATATTCCAGAGAAATGGACCTTACAGTCAAGTCCCATTTCCATGTATTTGACCGCCAAATATTCTCTTACTTTTATGGAGTATTTTCTAGTTTACAGACCATCTTTCTGCACAGCATCTCAGTATCTCATTTAGTCCTCACAGCAGCTCTGAGAAGTAGCTGGGACAGGTAACATTATCCCCATTTTTATAAATAATAATGAGAGCATAATAGTGGAGCTTAGACTTAGAGGCAACTCTCAGAGACTCTAAGTAGAAGAGCAGGTACTGACCTTCGTGGGTTTTCTGGGAGTTCCCTATTCCAATGAAATCCCAAATTTGGTTACAAAAGAGCTTATGATAATAAATAATACCAAAAACTGACATTTGTATGGTGCTTTAAGATGACAATGTGCTTTGCATTTATTATCTCATTTGATTATCACAGTGTCCCTGAGCCTAGGATAGTTGTAATTCTGACTTTGTAGATAAGGAAACTGAGACTGAGAGAGAGTAAGTGATCACACACTAACAAGTTTCTGAGTTCAGATCTGAACTCACATCTTTCTTGACTTTTTGTCCATATCTCATTTTACCATCCCAAATATAGACCAGGTGATGGACTAGATGTCTGTTCTCTGAGGACCAGCCTAGTTAAATTTGAAGAACTTGCAGTCCAGTGTTGCATTGTCTGCAAGTGGAAGAATTTTGGAGACAACAGGAAAATCTCAAAGGCCTCCTGCTAAGTTAGGGAGAAGCTAAGATTTGTATTGGCCAGTGGCACTGATAAAATCACAAATCTTTGAAGTATTGAAATAAAGAGCTTATATTTTATGTAATAGTAATTTTGACTACTAATATCAGAAGAAATTAGAAATAGAAATGCCTTCATTTATTGACTAGATCACCTATAAAAGAATTTCAGAGACATGGATAAGAATTCCATGGATGAAAGGACAGAAATGTATTGAGATCTACATAGAAGAAGGAATACCTGTATCAATGGGTTCATTCATAAAACCATTTGAGTTGAATTATATTTGTAAGAATACCTCTTATTTATATAGGACTGCTTGGTTTACAAAGAGTTTTCCTTAAAACAACTTTTCAAGGTAGGTATTGCAAACACATTATCTCTATTTTATGGTGAGAAAATGGAAAATCAGATAGGCCAAGTGACTTGACCACAGTCATGTATCCAGTTAGTTATGGGGCTGGGACAAGGACCCATTTCTTCTGAATTTAATTCTCTCTGTAGGCTGCCCCAAAAGTCATATCATGTAGTATAGTATTGGAATAAAATGTGGAAGTTGTGCTGTTCTAATTCCATCCATACTTTACTTCAGGCAGGTTAAAGTTATTCAACAGAAGAGGCTAGAATTCAGGTCCCTGCCCTCTTTCCAATAGATCAAGTAGTTTCCTAGAAGGAGTTGTGGTAGAATGGAAAGATCAAGTTGAGTAGAATCACGAGACTTCCACTTCTAGTTCCAGCTTCAGCTCTGTTATTTCTTAACTGTGTTACCATGAGTAAATGAATTCACATCATCAAGTTTCAATTTCCCAATCTGTAAAATGGGGCAATAATACTTTACCTACAACCCATATTTGTTGATCAGAAAGTCTTCTATAAAACGCTAAAGAACTAGACATTGTTATTTTTCTGCTTAAATAATTCAACCAGTGAAGTGCCCAGCCCTTGTGGCAAACAGACTCTCTCCTTATATCTTCGTCAAAGAGGGCCTGACTATCACTGCATTCCCAACAGGGGAATTTATTGTTCCTCAACATATCCTCATTGAGCCCCATGGGGAAAACATGGATTGATGCCTTTGTGTAGGGAGTCAGGAAGAATGACCCCAAGGTCATTTTCAGAGGTGCCTTTTGGCACTAATTAAGAATGGCCTTCCACCCCAAACCATGACAAGGAGCTCTTTTTTTTACCAAGGTCTGCCCATGTGCTGGAGTAATTTAGTGTGGCTAATGAGGCTGAAATGGGGTTACATTTCAGAGGTGTGTGAAGCCATGGGAATGCTTGTCTAAGAAGTTTCCAGAACCAAGAACCAAATCAATTTTTTTCTGGAGTCATAGATCTAATATACATTTACAATAGAAATAGTTTTCTTAATGCAAAAGTCATATTTTTGGCATGATCTGCACATAGTAGGTGTTTAATAAGTATTTATTAAATGGAAACTCATTTTTCTAAAATTCAGCTGAGATTCATAAAGTGAGCCCCCTCCACCCAAAGCCTTGGAATAGTCATCTTTTCCTCAAATCTCATGCACTTATGCACATATACTTTATTTAGAGGAGAGCTCTTTCTTACTTACCCTGATATTTTAGCTGACAGCTGAGTAAAAGCAAAAAATTTAAAAAGATAGTGAGCTGGTAGCCTGGTAAATAGTATATATGTTTTTAAGTAGAAGATGTAATAATAATGAGGAGGAAGAACTATGCAAATGCATGTAAGAACTCCAGAACCTTAGCAGTCTTGGGTCATTTAGTGTTCAAAAAACCTTACCTATTTTAAAAACTTTGAGGACCTAATGGTATCTGGTGTTTATAATGCCTAAGATCACAGAACTGAAAAGGACCTTAGGTATCATCTTGCCTAATGCCTTGTTTTACTAATGAGGCAACTAAAGTCCAGAGAGGTGAGATAGTTTGCCCAGGGTCACACAGATAGTGTCAGAGCAGCAGTTTGAACCCAGGTTCTTTGACTCCAAATCCTGTTTTGTTTTTTTTTTTTAAACTCAAGAATTCTTAATCTTTTATGTTTCATGGATCTCTTTGGTAGTCTGATGAAACCCATGGAACCCTTCTCAGGATAGCTTTTTAAATGCATGAAATAAATTGCATAGGATTGCAAAGGAAACCAATTATATTGAAATATAGTTATCATGCAGGGTTAAGAATTTCTGATTTATACTATGCCAATGCTGGATCATCAGAAAAGGAATTGACTCATGTTCAAAATTCTTTGTTTAAGAAGTCAAAGAACTATGGAAAAATTTCCATCCAAAAGGGTTAATTTTTTTTTTTTCAGTTCAGAAGTTTAAAAGGATAAGCTTCAATTATCTGGAAAATCTATGAAAAATGAATTGTCAGCAATTCAAGATTAATGAACTGTTTCCGAGGGGAGATATTAGCTTCTTAGATATTCTTAGCACCACAGAGGCAAAGAATAAATTCTGTTCTTGGATCTGGTCTCTTCTTTGCTGATTGTTACAGAGCAGATTGCTAACATTTTGTGAAGCAATTACCACCTAAGCATGTTGTATTTCAACTCCAATATAGTGATGAAATTTGGGGTTAAAGGGGAATGAACTCAAATCACAGTCATAATTTTTTCAACTGGATGTAATTAAACAGGTTTAGAGAAGTCCAAATAGATCTGAAAGTGATTTCATGAATTAATGGTGTCTGATTGAACCTCTTCTCCATCTCTTATGTAAAGGCAGTTCTGCTATAACACAATGTATACATTCCTAAAAATCACTGCACTATACAAAATCTTGCAATAAAAACCACAGGATCTATGGGGAAAATGGGTTTAGGGACACATCAATCAAAAATTTCTTCTATGAAACTTAAAAAAATGATAGGAACATAATAAAAAGGTAGCACAGTTTTAGACATATGAAATGGTTAAGAAATACATATGTACTACAATAGACAGTGGAAGTGTCTATGTCCTTAGAATACTCCTCAACCTGTATCTTAGTTCCCACAGGTCCCAGGCTGACATAGTCATGTCTAGGGAGAGGCCAGGGCCTTGGTCATGGTGGAAGGTAGAGGAAGAAATAGGGGCTGCCCCTCCCTTCCTAGCCCATGGTTCCTACGGTAACAGTATATATACAATAAATATGGTACTTGACCTTGAAAAAGACCTGAAGTTGACTTGTGGATGTGGGTGTTGGAAGGGCTGCAACGTGTGTGTTATTATGAAGTGGTGTGGTTTTCTGTCTTCTCTTACTACTTCTCAAGAACCAAACTGTGCATAAACAAGCATACAGTTCAAGTTATGCTCAAATTGTTCCCTAATATATGAATGGTGTTAGAACAAATTCTTAAATTCTTAAAATCGTTGGCCAGTTTTTCTTCTATTTCCTTCTTCAGCAGTTCCAGGAGAGTTGTTTGTGCATGCGAGCAGTTCACAGTCCCTTCTGAAGTTTCAGATGGAAGTACAGTCTCAGTACTGACCTCTTTGGTATTTGTGTTTTGGTTCTTACCCCCATAGAAAGATTCTATGGTTTTTTCACACTTCTTTTGCTTTTTCTTGTTCATGATGTTGATCATGTGTTGTGGCTTCTGGTTCTTTCAGTTAGAAGCTACAGAACTTGGTGTTGAGCTAATGTGTGAAAAAGCTAAGAGCAGGTTTTTGTTTTGTGTTTCCCTAATCAGCTCTGGGTTTAGCTTGTTAAGTGTGGGGGAGGAGTGGTCTGGTCACAGGAGATCTCCTCAGCTGAACTGAGGCAAAGGCAAGCTCAGGGGATGGTGATTCCAGCTGTCCTATTGTCTTTCCGTTTCCCCTGGAGTGCTGAGGCATGCCTAGATGCTAGTGTGAGTTCTCACCCCTCCAGGGGCTTCTCTCCTGGTGCTGAGGCTTGCCTGGGTCCTAGTGTGAGTTTCCTCCACCCTGGGTCCTCTGTCCTTTCGGTTTGTTTCCGCCACAGTAGGAGGAATCCCCCTTATCTATTTTCCTAGTCTCAGGTGTTGAGACTATTTGCCCCCTCTGCTGTTCCTGCTGATTCAGGATTTTTCTGGGGAAATATTTTATGGTTCTTTCATGGTCATCAAGGGGGGAGGAGAGAGCATTTACTGATCACTCCACCATCCTGGATCCCAGAAGTTCAAGTAGGTGACTTACAGATGTTTAATCTGCAGGCTGAAAGTCTCAGGAGCTGCTGTGCTAATATCTGGTGCTCAGTGGCTCTCACTGGCTCAGCTGGTCTCCCACCCTTGGGTGCTGCTCCACCAGTTCCACCTGCTGCTCTCAGGTTTCCCAGGACCCTTCTGCTTTGCTGTGCTGTGCACTGTGGGCTCACCCCCGTGGAACAGATCCTTCCCGTGGACTTTCCAGTCTATCCTGGGCTCCGAATCCACCACAGTCTGTCTCCCACTGGATTCTGCACCTCCAAAATTTGGTCAGATTCTCCCTTCAGAGGTATCTGAAGGAGTTTGTCCAAGAGCTTGGGTGAGTCGTTGCTCTCACTCCTCCATCTTGGCTCTGCCCCCACAAATTCTTATTTTCAAAATAAGCTTTATAGCAGAACTGATTGTATTATATTGTTGTTCATTCATTTTAGTTGTGTCCAATTCCTCATGATCCCATTTAGGGTTTTCTTGGCAGAGATACTACAGTAACTTGTATTTGTTTTTCCATCTCTTTTTACAGATGATGAAACCGAGACAAACAGGGTGAAGTGACTTGCCTAGGCTCACATGGCTAGTAAGTGTCTGAGACCATATTTGCACTCAGAAAGATGAGTATTCCTAACTTTAGGCCGAGTACTTTAACCACTGCACCACCTAGCTGCCCCTGACTATTATAGACACACAATGAAATTTCTCTCATTACTATAGTGTTCCATATTTTAAAATCTAGCCCTTTGTCATACACTTTTATGCTCTTACTGTTTCTTTTGTCTGTCAATCTTATCTTCCTAACTTGGTCATAAATTGCCTTATTATTCCTAGTGGTATTGAGTTCAAGGACCTTTAGTAATAAACACTAAGGAATACTGTGAATTCAATAATATTCTACTATGTTGTTCTGGGTCAGGGGGAACCCTCCTTGAAAACCTCCCTGAGGGTACATATTGCCCTCATCATCCCTGGTTCCTTTTTGCTACTGGGAAATAATACCTGATTAAATCATTCAATTTGTGGTGTTAGTGAATGAATGTAGAACTCTGATGGGGGTGGGGGGGAGTGGTGTGTAATGGATTCAGAAGACATAGGTTTGAATTAATTTTTCTTATCTATAAAATGGGGATAGTAATACTTGTGCCATCTACCTCACAGGACTATGATTATCCATGGAACTACTGTACATTACAAAGCATGACATACATGTTACCTACTATTAGCCCTCAAATTGGTGCTAGAATCTCCTTTGAGTTTTCTTGATACTATTCCAAATTCAGGATTAGAAGTATCCTCAGAAATCCTAAAAATAGTCATTTAAGGGTTTTAGTATGCTGATAATTGTTTTCTGTGAACAAATAAATAAGAAAATACACAAAAAAAGCAAGAGCTTTTTGACATCTTTGGAGAATTGGAATGAGATTAAGACTAGAGGTCTTCTGTAACCCAAAAGATATTGGAAGTTGTAAAACCGGCCTAAGTTAAAAGAGACATAAGAACTATGGAATCCTAAGAGTCTGAGGATTGGAAGGGACTTCAGAAGTAATCTACCAAGTATCATCCAGCCTCTGCTTGGAGACTTCCAGTAATGACAAACTCACTACCTTTTAAGGCCGTGCATTCCACTTTTGGTCAGGTCTAACTGTTACCAAGTTTTTCTTTCTATTCAGCCAAAATCTGCTTCTCAATAACTTTCATCTTTTTCTCCTTGTTTTATATTTTGCTAGGTGGAACAAACCCAGTTCCTTATCTACATGATAGCCTTCAAATATTTGAAAATAGTGATCATGTTTGCCAGAGTTTTAAGTTTTCCAGATTAAACATCTCCAGCTTTTAAAAATGTCCTTTAATGACAGTTTTGAACCCTCTCATCATATTGGTTGCCCTGCTATGAAGTACTTTTATTTGTTCAATGTCTTCCTTAAAATATAGTTTATAGAACTGTATGAAATTCTCCAGATTTGGATAGATCAAATGCGGCTTTGGGACCAGTTTATATCCTCAGCAGGGAAACCTTACATATAATCAGAATATTATTTTTCTTTTCTTTTTTCCTTTTCCTCCTTCCTTTTCACTGTCTCTTCCTCCTCCTGCTTTTCCTCCTTCTCTTCCTGCTTTTCCTTCTTCCTTTTCCTTATCCTCCTCCTCTACTACCTGTTCCCCTTATGCTTTCTCCTATTCTATCTAGGCTGGAAATGCAGTCACTCTTGGGCCAGAATCCACTGCTAATTTCCACAAAACTTTGACTTATTCTGTTTCTGACCTAGATAGAGTCTACCCTCCCTAGGCAGTCTGGCGACCCCCAGCCACCAGAAGCTTGCCATATGGGTACCTGACTTAATGCAGGCAACAAATGAACTTTAGCCCCACAGTAACTCTGAACTCTAAACTCATGCAATCATCTAGCTCCAGTGTCCCCAGTAGTAGGGACTTATGGGTGTGTATCACCAAGGTGGCAGTCAGAATATTTTCAGTGAAGTTATAGAAATGAAAGTACAGCTCTGGTGCCACCTCCTACAGGATGTCTTTCTTGACATCCCTTGAGGCTCTTTGCAAAGTACTCCTGAAAAATCATTGTGTGTGTGTGTGTGTATCCGTTCATCCATCCATCCATCCATCCATCCATCCATCCATCCATCCATCCATCCATCCATCCACCTATCCATCTATCCACCTATCCATCTATCCATCTATCCATCTATCCATCTATCCATCTATCTATCTATCTATCTGTCTGTCTATCTACCTATCTATTTATCTATCTATTGGAATATATATGATATATGTGTATGGCACACATATGTGTATGTATGAACATGATTATGTATGCATACATATTTAACTAGAGCTGTGATTTCTCTACACACATATATATGTATATATATACACACAGGAGAATCACAGGGCCAGTCAGATGTGTGTTTTATATAGACAGTATACATATACACACATGTTTATGTATGTACATATGAAGATACATATGGATGCACACACATACATATATACTGAACTTGTATATCACTTCAGGTGAAGATTACCTTTGCCAATGCCAGTAGATTGTCCATCTGCTCTGGAAATCATAGTTTAGAGATTAGTCTGGTGCGTGGAGGGCTTCAGTGACTTGCTGAGGGTTTCACATCCAGGATATCAATGAGAGGACCCAGTTCTCCTAGCTCTGATGCTAGCATTTATCTTGGCCAACAACTGCTACTATTCATTATTACCCTCATTTTATACTGACTCTGTATATAATTTGTTCATAGTTGGTTGTCCTTTGTTCTTGAATAGGACCAAAATGACATCACTGTGCTAGAGTTAAGTTTCAATATGTCCAGCTGTGGCTGATCAGACCAATATGAGCTCAGAATATTCTACCAGTGACTGGGCACAAATAATCTCTGTGAACATTTGGGGTGGCTACTCTAAGTTTGTGCATTCTGCCACTGAGCTATTTCAATTCTGTTTTGATCATAGAGCATAGCATCTTTTCTGGTGTGGGTATGTGATGCTGAGTGGTCCTGTGCCAGTGTCTCCCACATCACACAATCAATTCCAAAGTTCTTAAGTGAGACCTTAAGAGTGTCCTTGTATCTATCTCTTCTTGTGACCACATATGAATGCTTGCCCTGTGTTAGTTCTCCATAAAACAGACTTTTTGGAAAGTATACATTTTGCATTCGAACAACATGGCCAGCCCATCGAAGTTGTGCTCTCTGAAGCATAGTCTGAATGTTTGGCAGTTTAGTTCGAGTAAGGACCTCAGTATCTGGTCGCTTATCCTGCCAGATGATCTTCAGAATCTTTCTAAGACAATTCAAGGGGAAGCGATTCTGCTTCTTAGCATGGTGGTGGCAGACTATTCAGGTTTCACAGGCATACAACAATGAGATCAGTACCATTGCTCTGTAGACCTCCAGTGTGGTAGTCAGTCTAATACCTCTTCTCTCCCATATTCTCCTCCAGAGCCTCCCAAATACTCAGCTAGCTCTGGCAATGCATGCGTCAACTTTATTATCAATGTATATATTCCTATATCTATTGTGTATTTTTTTCTTCCAATATAAGTTATTAACCTATAAGTTCCTTGAAGGCAGAAACTATTTTAAAAAATTTATATCCCCAGTCATTGTGCAATGCCTAGCATGCCTAGCACATGGTAGGCACTTAAAAGATCATTGTCCAATTGAATTGAATTATAAGTCATCCCTGAATTGCACAGCCTGGACAGGATACTACTCAAGATCCAATTGTATGTAAAGAAATTAGAAACAGAATCAAAAATCTGATGTGGTCTTTGGAAGTGTGTCATAGTTTAGATTATTTGCAGCAACATGTTTCAGATTAGTTGTGCTGACCAACGGTTTTTTTTTTTTTTCTGCCAGGGCCTTCCTTGTCTTATTACAGGAAATGGAGGAACAGCCTCTGAAACTGTGCCTGACTAACTCTGTAGGCATCTGAAACTTCAACATGTGGTGTGATGGAAAGTGTATAGATAATGGAGTCATACAATTTAGGTGGCTCAATTCCTTCCTCAGACATGCCCCACTTCTGTGATCTTGATCTCTAGACTTTCCATGTATGCCACAGAAATCTTATTATCCTGGAAGTTCATTCCTTCTCCCTTGATTTTTCACACTGTAAGTACCCTGCAGCTTCTTTCTTGGATTGACTGATTCCTCCCAGAAAAGTCCATTTTTAAGGTAGGTGTCTAGGCCAGCTATATCTTCATTCCTCTCCAAGCTTCCCTTTTGACTTTCACTAAGATGTTCAGATGTTCCCTCCCTTACTTTTCAAGTTCTTTTTATATATGCTCTGCTTCATTGGAATGTAGACTCTTTGGAACCCAGGGCTGACTTTCTGCTTGTATTTGCATTTCCAGCACTTAGCCTGGCACATAGTAAGCACTTAATAAATGCTTGTTGACTTCATGACTAGTTATCAGTCTTTTACAGATTTTGGGCTTATTTCTAGAATAGTTTCACCAGCTTTCCTGTAGAATTTAATAAGTATTTTTAAAGTACTTGCTTTTTGCAAAGCACTTTGGAAGGTAACAGATTTATACAAGATATAATGCCTACCCTTGTGAAGCATCCAGTCTAGGTAAAAAATAGAATTATACACATAGACAGTTGTAATAACACAGTAATAATATACCACAATGAATGTATTACAGTTTTTCAAGGCAAAGAGAGGGAAGATCATTATAATTTGAAAGACTCCAGAAGACTTCTGCGACTAAGTGGAATTTCAACTAGACTGAAGAATGGGCATAGAGGGGTGGCAGAGTTTCCAGGTATAGAGAAAAATTTGAGCAAAGGCACGAGAGAGGAATGTATAATGCAGTTTATTCATATGTGTGTGTGTGTGTGTGTGTGTGTGTGTGTGTGTGTGTGTGTAGAAATATGAAATAAAGCTGGAAAGCTAGATTTGCTTATGGCCTTGAAATACAGGGAAGAGGACTTATAATTTTACCAGAAGGACAATAGTGAGCTACTGAATATTTCTGAGCAGAGGACTAAGAGGATCATTCTGGCAGCATGATAAAGGATGGACTGGATAGGGCAGATAGTGGAGATGAGAAGATAAGTTAGGAGGTTATTGCAAGAGTCCAGCTAGGAGGTAAGGGAGATCCCGTACTAGGGTGATGGCAGTTGGGAATGGAGAGAAGGGACCAACACGAGGAAATTAGAATCAATAGGAATTGGCAACTGGCTATGGGAGGTGGGAGAAAGGGAAGAACCAAAGATAATCCCAAGGTTATGACCATGAGAGGCTAGTTGGTGCCACAAACAGAAATGGTGAATGGACTCAGAAAGAAGAGCAGGTTTAGGGGAATGTTAATGAATTTGGCTCTGGACATTGAGAGTTTGAGGTGCTGATGGCTATAACCGGTGGAGATTTTTTGAGACAAATTTTGACAAAAATTTTGAGACAAATTTTTTTAGATTTTTTTTTTTTATAGACAGTTTACCAGTTTAGAGCTCAGAAATTAGGTCAAAAATCAATATCTATCTCTATATTATCCTCTCTCTCTCTCTCTCTCTCTCTCTTTATTTGTCTATCTATGTATGTATATGCACAGAGGGGGCAATAACACTTTGGAACTGAATAAGCTTGCCAAGGGGAGAGCTTATAATATTACCCAGCAAGACAGGAGAATGCAGGCATCTCCCCTGGACAAAAGTAAGATTTAGAACATCACAGTTTCTGATGGTGGTGCGTTATGGCAACTGCATTCTGAAGCAACTATATGGGGAACTAAGATGGGGTAACCACGCAGGTTATGGTGGCATAAAAATAACAAAATACTTGTACAGGGCTTTTCATTATCAAAGTACTATCATTTCATTTTGATTCAATTCAATAAGCATTATTATTTACCTCCTATGTATAAAGCATTTATTAAGCACCTATTGTGCGGAAGGAAACAAAGAACAACCAATAAAAATCCTTGCTCTCAAAGGGCTTAAACTCTTCTGTGGTATATACCACAAATATATAGAGTGGCAAATAAAATTTATTTGAGGAAGAGGTTCCAAAATTCTGGGAGGGTGGGGTATAAAAAAGTTTTCTGGAGTAGATGATACCTTAAATGAAACCTGTAATGGCTTTGGAATTAGGAAGACCCAGATTCAAATCTGGTCTTAGACACTAACTAGTTACATGATTCTGAGCAAGTCACTTAGCCTCTGTATGCCTCAATTTCCTAATCTATAAAATGGGGATAATAGCACCTACCTCCTAAAGTTGTTGTTAAGGTACAAATGAGTTAATATTTGTAAAGCATTTTGTAAACCTCTAAATGCTATACAAAAGCTTCTATTATTGTTACTATTATTATTATTAATCTGAGATATGAATGTGAGGTGAGGATGGAAATACATTCTTGTAAAAAGATACAGAGACTATAATGTGCCAACTCCAGAGAATGGCAAGCAGAACAGTTTGAGTTGAGTAAGTGTAGGTGAATCATATGAAATAAGACGGGTAGATCTCATTTGATTCTCTAAGCAACACTATGAAAGAGTACACATATGATTATTCCCATTTTACATGTGATGAACTTGAAGCCCATAGTGCCTAACTAGCTAACCTGGCTTACTTAAAAACTAGTGTCTTTGTGGCTCTGGACATGCCCTGTGATTGGCTGACTGGCCATATGTTAAAGAGACTGTGGGACATTGATGCAAAGCAACTGCTGTGTGGTGGAGCAGGGGAAAGCCCCTCACTTCAGAAACAGTGTTTGGGTCCCAGCTAATTGCATGACATTGGGCAAGTCAGTCAATGTCTCTGAACTTCAGGTCATATTTTTCTTACGTACTTTGCCAGGTTGTGACAGGGCAGGCACTATGTTAAGTATTATGCAAGCGTGATCATGCCTGACTCTATGGGCCTGCGTTCTAGGTTCCTAGGCTTAGAGAGAGGTTATTGATCTCCTAGAGACAATTCAAATGTATGATTTGGGATTATGACAGCCCTGTCCCCTAAGTCAAGTCCATCAATAGGCATCTATTAAACATTTGTTATGGGCCAGGACTTTGCTAAGCTTTGGAGATATAGAGAAAGATAAAAACATGAACTCTATCCTCAAAGGTCATATTCTGAGGAGAGAGAAAACACACAAACTATTGTACGTAATAGATATACACAGAACAAACGGAAAGTAATCCCAGGTGAGGGGGACTAGGAAAGGTAGAGAAGGTTTAGTTCTGAGGATGGGATTTCAGGGAAGCAGAGGAAGTGAGGAAGGAAGGTGGGTTGAGAAGGCAGGGAGACAGGTGGTAAAAAGGCATGGAGACTGCAAATGGAAGATGTCCAAAAGGGATAGTATGTCCAATTTTTTGGATCATAGAATGCATGGAGATCTTAAGTAAAAAATAAGAAGAATGAAATTTTAAGAAGGGGCCTTATTGTAAAGGGCTTCAGATATCAAAGACTGCATTTTATATTTGATCTTGGAAGTAACAGGAAACCACTGAGTGAAGAGAATGACATAATCTTGTGTAAGGTTTCCAAAAAATCTCTTTTTTTTAATTTTTTTAATTTTTTTATTTTTTTTTTTTTTTGATTATTTATTTATTTATTTATTTATTTTTTATTATTAAATTTATTTATTTAACTTTTAACATTCATTTTCACAAAATTTTGGGTTACAAATTTTCTCCCCTTTTATCCCCTCCCCCCCCAAACACCAAGCATTCTAATTGCCCCTATGACCAATCTGCTCTCTCTTCTATCATCCCTCTCTGCCCTTGTCTCCATCTTCTCTTTTGTCCTGTAGGGGCAGATAGCTTTCTATACCCCTTTACCTGTTTTTCTTATTTCCTAGTGGCAAGAACATTACTCGACAGTTGTTCCTAACACTTTGAGTTCCAACTTCTCTTCCTCCCTCCCTCCCCACCCCTTCCCTTTGGAAGGCAAGCAATTCAATATAGGCCATATCTGTGTAGTTTTGCAAATGACTTCCATAATAGTTGTGTTGTATAGGACTAACTATATTTCCCTCCATCCTATCCTGTCCCCCATTACTTCTATTCTCTTTTGATCCTATCCCTCCCCATGAGTGTCGACCTCGAATTGCACTCTCCTCCTCATGCCCTCCCTTCTATCATCCCCCCCACCCTGCTTGTCCCCTTATCCCCCACTTTCCTGTATTGTGAGATAGGTTTTCCTACCAAAATGAGTGTGCACTTTATTCTTTTCTTTAGTGGAATGTGATGAGAGTAGACTTCATGTTTTTCTCTCACCTCCCCTCTTTATCCCTCCACTAATGAGTCTTTTGATTGCCTCTTTTATGAGAGATAATTTGCCCCATTCAATTTCTCCCTTTCTCTTCCCAATATATTTCTCTCTCACTGCTTGATTTCATTTTGTTTTAAAGATATGATCCCATCCTATTCAATTCACTCTGTGCACTCTGTCTCTATGTATGTGAGCGTGTGTGCATGTGTAATCCCACCCAGTACCCAGATACTGAAATGTTTCAAGAGTTACAAATATTGTCTTTCCATGTAGGAATGTAAACAGTTCAGCTTTAGTAAGTCCCTTATGACTTCACTTTGCTGTTCACCTTTTCATGGTTCTCTTCATTCTTGTGTTTGAATGTCAAATTTTCTTTTCAGCTCTGGTCTTTTCGTCAAGAATACTTGAAAATCCTCTATTTCATTGAAAGACCATTTTTTCCCCTGAAGTATTATACTCAGTTTTGCTGGGTAGGTGATTCTTGGTTTTAGTCCTAGTTCCTTTGACTTCTGGAATATACTGTTCCATGCCCTTCGATCCCTTAATGTAGAGGCTGCTAGATCTTGTGTTATCCTGATTGTATTTCCACAATACTTGAATTGTTTCTTTCTAGCTGCCTGCAGTATTTTCTCCTTGACCTGGGAACTCTGGAATTTGGCCACAATGTTCCTAGGAGTTTCTCTTTTTGGATCTCTTTCAGGCGGTGTTCTGTGGATTCCTTGAATATTTATTTTGCCCTCTGGTTCTAGAATCTCAGGGCAGTTTTCCTTGATAATTTCATGAAAGATGATGTCTAGGCTCTTCTTTTGATCATGGCTTTCAGGTAGTCCCATAATTTTTAAATTGTCTCTCCTGGATCTATTTTCCAGGTCTGTTGTTTTTCCAATGAGATATTTCACATTATCTTCCATTTTTCCATTCTTCTCTCTTTGTTCTGTGATTTCTTGGTTTTGCATAAAGTCATTAGCCTCCATCTGTGCCATTCTAATTTTGAAAGAACTATTTTCTTCAGTGAGCTTTTGAATCTCCTTTTCCATTTGGCTAATTCTGCTTTTGAAAGCATTCTTCTCCTCATTGGCTTTTTGAACCTCTTTTGCCAATTGAGTTAGGCTAGTTTTCAAGGTGTTAATTTCTTCAACATTTTTTTGGGTCTCCCTTAGCAGGGAGCTGATCTGCTGTTCATGCTTTGACTTCATGTCTCTCATTTCTCTTCCCAGCTTTTCCTCCACCTCTCTAACTTGATTTTCAAAATTCTTTTTGAGCTCTTCCATGGCCTGAGCCCATTGGGTGGGCTGGGACACAGAAGCCTTGATTTCTGTGTCTTTGCCTGATGGTAAGCATTGTTCTTCCTCATCAGAAAGGAAGGGAGGAAATGCCTGTTCACCAAGAAAGTAACCTTCTATAGTCTTATTTCTTTTCCCTTTTCTGGGCATTTTCCCAGCCAGTGACTTGACCTCTGAATATTTTCCTCACACCTACCTCACCTCCTGATCCTCCCAGCCCGTGTTTGTGGTCTGAGATTCAAATGCTGCTTCCAGCCTCAGGGCTTTTGGCGGGGGCAGGGCTGCTATTCAGTATGAGATTATGTTCTGGTGCTGAGGTCGGGGCAGGGCTACTTCTCAGGCTCAGTTCCCTCAGGGGGTTTATGCACAGACCTTCCACAATGGATTCAGGCTCCCACCCGCTTGGGGAGCCCCTGTCTGCAGCCGCCTCTCAGCTTCTACCTCCCAGGGGGGGGGCCTGAATTATGGGGGCACCCCACTCCCCTCTCGACCCACCAAAGAGACTCTCTCACCCACCCCTGTCACCTGTGGGTGGAGGGACTTGTGCGGCCGCTGGAGATCCCGTCCCTGAAGCCTGCTCGGATCTGTTTCTCTCAGTGCCGCAGCCGTGGCCGCAGCAGGTCTGGGCTGGGCTTTGTGTCTGCAGCGCGACAGACCTTTTGCGAGAGGTTTGCAGATCCCTCTGTGGGTGGAGGGACCCGCGTGGCCGCTGGAGATCCTGTCTGTGAAGCCTGCTCGGATCTTTTCCCCTTGGTGCCGCGGCCGCGGCAGGGCTGCACTCAGCTCCCAGTCCCGGCGCCCAGTCCGCAGTGAGAAGGACCCCCCCCCCCCCCCCCCCCCCCCCCCGCGAGAGGTTTGCAGGTCTCTCTGGAACAGAAATCTCCCTCGCTCCAATGTTCCGTGGCCTCTGGGTGCGGAATTCGCTGTGAGTTACTTCCCTGTAGCCATTCCATGGGTTGTGGGTTCAGAGCTATGTGTATGTGCGTCTTTCTACTCCGCCATCTTGGCTCCGCCCCCCTAAGTCCCAAAAAATCTCTTTAGAAGCTAAATAGAAGAGGGATTGGAGTGGAGAGAGTAGAATTTACTTTGGGATTCAGACAAATTAGTATTAATACATGTTTTTGATGATGCTGTTGGTGATGAGTCCAATATATCAGTTGTTTTTTAAGCAGACCTGAGAAGAAATAGGGAGGTAAATTCTGCCTTAAAGAAATAAAGCAGACCTTCCTAACAGTTGAACTTTATTTTCTTCCACATGACCAATTATCTGTGCTTCCTGGGTGATTCACTGGCATCTCAAATACAGCATTCCCAGAAAAGGGTACATCACCTTTCCTCCTCAACCACTCCTCTTCCTAACTTCCTCATTGCCATCAAAATCACTTAGTTTCTCAACTTCAGATCATTCTGGACTTTTTCTTCATCTTGGTTTCCATATCTATTCATTTATCAAATTTCCTGGTCATCCCCATCTCAGCTATGAGAGTCTTCCTCTTTAAGATGACCTCCCATTTACTCTGCATGTATCTTGCCTCTGTATGTATGTGCCTATTTATTTACATGTATTCTCTTCTATCAGAATGTGAGCTCCTGGAGGGGAGGATAAGGACTGTTTCTGCCTTTCTTTGTAACTCTAGCACCTAACACAGTGTATGGCACATACTAAATGCTTAATAAATGTTTCTCAAAAGATTTATTGATTAACTGTTTCCACAAAATTACTCATGTCTATTTTCTTGTCACTCCAGCTTAGGCTCTCATCATATCTCTTTTAGACTAATGCAATTGGCTCCTGAACAGCATCTCTACAGTCTTTTCTCTTTCCAGTCTACCTTCCTTAAATTCTTTAAAAAGAAGGTTCTATTGATGTTTTATTTTTATATTAATATTATTTCTTAATGTTATCCCACTAACAGAAAACTGTCTTGAAATAAAGATACACCAATCATGTCTCATAGCAAGTACCTACTTCTGTGCCTGTTATCTAATCCTTCCCTAATGAGAAAAGGGAGGTACATTTCATCATTGATCTTTTGGAGTCAAGACTGGTCAATACCTTGACTGGAGCTCTAATGTTGCTCATTGTTTTTCTTTTCTTTACAATTTTGTGGCCATTATGTAAATTGTTTTCCAGATTTTTCTAACTTTTTTTTCCCACTGATTTGTATTGTCTTTCAAAGTTTTTCCTAATCCTTCATTATTTTTTATGGCATAATAATATATCATTATACCCATACACTACAGTTTGTTCAGTCATTCCCCCTTTGGTGAGACTTATCTAGGTATCCTTCCTTGGTACCACAGAAAGCACTATCGTATATGCATATACACACATACATGTACACATATATGTATATATACATATATACCCATGCACACACATATAAACATACATACATACCTACATATATATGTATTTTATATACATACACATATATATACACACATATACATACACACACACACATATATATATGGAAACTCTCCTTGGATTTTTGACTACCTTGGAGTCATTCATCAAGTCAAAAGACATTGTTCAGTGAAAGAACATAAATGCCACAGTCCTTTTTGCATTTTTGTACAATAATTTCAAATTGTTTCCACAATGGCTCATCCAATTTTTTTGCTCTAGGCACAGTAAGTTGGCCTGCCTTTCTTCCTACAGCATTTCCAACCTTTATTTCCAGGATCTTTTATCAGTCTTGTCAGGTTTCTAGGTGTAAGTTGAAACCCCAAGAGCTCTTTAAATGTGCACATGTAATTGTGATATGGAGGAAAGAACAATAACTCTGGAGTAGAAAGACAGGTCCAAATTCTGTATCTGACACGTCCTACTGTATGAGGCTTGGCAAATCACTTTCTCCATCTCTTTTGCCCTGGCTTTAGCTCCTTATCTGTACAGTGAGGAGGCTAGACTAGAAGGATATTGAGATACCTTCTAACTTTGGATCTAGGATCCCATTATTAATGATTTGGGGTATTTTTTTATATGACTGCACTTCTGAAAAGTATTTGTTCATATTTTTTGTCCTCTTATTTATTGGAGAATGGCCTTGATTTTTAAATCTTTGAGAGAGATATCTAATGTGAATTTTTTTATTTTATACATTTTATTCTTATTTTATGGCTATTTTATTAATTTAAAAGATTTTTCATTCCATGTATCAGAATTATTTGTTTTGTCTTTTAGGAGCTCTCCATTCCATGATTTCTTATAAATTCTCCCCTAGCCATTGATATGAGAACTATTTCCTTCGGGTACCATCTAAGATTTTTTTTAATGACATGGCCTTTTATATGAAGGTGATAGTCATTTGGAGCTTAAGTTGACATATTAATCAATTAATTAACAGACATTTATTAAGCTCCTACTCTGTGCCAGTAATAAGGTTAAATCCTGGGGACACAAAGAAGGGCTAAAGTGGTTCCTGCCCCCAAAGAGGGAATTATCATCCTAATGAGGGAATTAACATGAAAGTAAATAGACACATACAATATAATACAAAGGAGATGGTAGGTAAACTTTGAGGAGAAGTGTCTAGTAGTTAGGGAAACAGGAAAATATTTCTTTCAGCTGATGATGGCTGAGCTATCTTAAAGAAAGCTAGAAATTCTTAGAGGTAGAAAGAAGAATGGAAAATGTCCCAGGCATGGGAGATAGCCCATACAAAAGTCATGAAGATGTTGAGTGCCTTGTTTGAGGAACAGCTCGTAAACCAATATGGCTGGATTGTAGAGTGTATACAGAGGAGTAAACTATAATGAGAATAGAAAGGTAGAATGGGGCTGGGTTGTGAATAACAAAACAAGTAACTTTACATTTGATGTAAAAGGTTATAGGATTCTAATGGAATTTATTGATTCCACTGAGGTGGTGAGCTAACATGGTCAGATCTATGGTTTCAGAAACTCTCCTTGGCAACTGAAAATAGAAGGAAGTGGGGAGAGACTTGGGGCAGGGCGATCAAGTATGACTGTTGTACAGGTGAGTGGTAATGAGAGCCTGTCACAAGAAGGGAACATGTAAGACGGATGATATGAATGTAAAAATAAAAAAAAAATTTGGCTACAAGCTGGATGTATAGGGGAGTAAGAATAAAGAGCTGAGGATGACATTGAAGTTGTTCATCTGAGTGACTGGGAGGATAGTGATATCCAAGATAGTAATAGGGAAGTTTGGAAGAGGGGAAGATTTAAGGTCAGAAGCAGAAGGGAGATAATGATTCTTGTTTTGGACATATTGAATTTGAGCTGCCTACAGGATATCATTTTTCAGTTGGCTGCACTACTCAGAGACTTCTCTTATTTCTCCACCATGCCCTGGGAAGCTCATTATTGGAAAAAGCTCATCATCTTGCAAGATCCCATCAGCCTTATTCCTCCATCTCATCACTCCCCTGAGCAGAGGGTGGAGTCACGAACTCCAATATCCTCCCTTTAAGAAGGTGACTCAGCTCAGACATCTTTTCATTTCTCACTTGAATGCATTACTCTCGAATTTCTTTTACTTCTTCGGCATACCCGGTTTGGTACCTCCCCCTCCCCCCCCCCCCCCCCCGACCTTTTCCAGCTTCCTATTGTGTGTTGCTTTCCTCCATTATATTGTAAGCACTTGGGTTGTTGTTGTTTTTGTATCTGTATCTGCAGCGTTTAGCGTAGTGCCTCGTTCATAGTAGGTTCCTAATACGTTTACTGCTTGACTGATAATCCAGTTTGAAACATCCAATAGGCACTTAGTGATACAAGACAGAGCTCAGGAGTCAGATCAATTTTGGATCTGGAAGCCTGGGAAGCATCTGCACAGATGATAATGGAAGCCATGGAATCTGATGTAATCACCAAATGAGGTAGTACAGCAGGAAAGGAGAAGTGAGCCCAGTGTGCGATGTTTATCTAAGCTTTGTTTCTGCCAAACCATTCTCTAGTTTTCTAGAAGGTATTATTGAATAAGGAACTCTTCTGACAATGGTTTGTTTTCATGCATTATTGGATATTGGGTTACAGTTTGTTGGACTTTGACTTCCTTATTTTTTTAGTTTGGTCCACAGCTCTACATATTTGTGTGTGTGCGTGTGCTTGTGTATGTATACACATATCTATATTTTTCAAACACACATGCATACATATATTTAAACTACTGCCAAATATTTTTAAAATGATTACTGCTGTATAATTTAATTTGAGATCTGTTAAAGCTAGGTTCCTTTCATTTCTATTCCTTTTAATGATTTTCAAGATCCTTGATTTTTTTCCTCTCCAAATGAATTTTATTTTTTTTTAGACTTTTAAAGCAATCATTTGGCAGTTTGACTTTTGCTTTTAACATATAGATTAGCTTAGATATTATTGACATCTTTATGAGATCACACTTTCTCAACCATTAGCGACAAGTATCTCTCCTTTTATTTGTTTCTCTTTTTAATATATTCCTTTCTTGTACATATCTTCTGTTTCAGTGTTTCAATTCAATACGCATTTAAGTTCTTACTAGGTTATATTTTTTGTAAGTCCAAAGTATATCTTAGTAGGTTTACTCCGAGATATTTTATGACTTTTGTAGTTATTTTGCATGGAATTTCACTTTCTATCTATTCCTGTTGGGTTTAAATAGTAATTTTTAAAAAGTCTGATGATTTTATGGGTTTATTTTGTATCTTGCTATGATGGTGATGTGATCACTTCAATTTTTTAAATTGACTCTCTAGTATGGTCTGAGTGCTGTCGTATGTTTGTATGTATGTATGTATGTATGTATGTGTGGGTGTGTATACACATACACATTTACCTCTTCTTTGCCCATTATTCCTTTTTTGCAATTCTGTTTTATTATCACTATAACTAATACTTTGAATACTATTTCAAGTAATGTTTGCAATAAATAACTTTCTTTTTTGTGTGATCTTATATGGAAATATTCTGACATTTCTCCAATGAAATCAATGTTTTCAGAATACAATTTTGAAACTATGTATGAAAAGGCCCTTCCTTTCCTATATTTCTAATGTTTTAGTATCATAGATGAGTACTGAATTTTATTGAATACTTTTTGCGTGAATTGACATAATTTTGTAATTTTTAATTATTGTATTACAAATATGATCTCTTTTGACTATATTTCTAATGTTGAATCCTCTATGAATTCTTGTTAAGAAATTAATCTGGTAATAGTGAATAGTTACAGGTTTCTATCGCTTCTATGCCAATAATTTACTAAACATTTTTCTATCAATATTCATTGGTCATATTGATATGTAGTTTTCTTTTGCTGCTCTATGTCTTCATGGTTTGGACATTAGTAGAATATTTATTTAGCACAAGCAGTTAGTAAGGATAACTTTTTTACTTTGTCCTTGCATTTTGCATAGTATAGGGGTTGATTACTCTCTAGATGTTTGATATAATTAACCTTTAAAGCCATCTGGAACTTCCTTTTTTTTTTCTCCTCTATTTTTGGAAGTACATTTATGGGCTTTCTCATTCCTCTTTTGGAGATGAGGTTGCTAAACTTCTCTATGACTCTTTTCTATTTGATATTTTTTTGCAAAATTCATTTAAGTGTTCATTTAAATTTTAAATTCCATTGATATGTAATTGGACAAAATAATTTCTGATAATTTATTTTAATTTTTTCCATTTACTGTGAATATTTCCTTATTTTTCATTTAGGTAACTTAGTTATTATTCGTTGACTCTTCTACATTGTCAATCTTAAAAAAAAGTTGAATTTTTTCATATAAACTAAATAGTTTTTTTTTGTTTAATTAATACTTCTAAATCACAGATCTGCCTAAGTAGGGCAGTACGTTTCTCATATAGTTTTAGTTGCCCCATATTGCTTCTGGAAATAAATATATACAACCTTCTTTTGTACTTTGTGTTTCACAATCTGTCTTCAAAATGTCTTTCTAGACTAGTTGCACATTATGCTTCCCAATTCCCTCTGCTTTTCATACAACTTAGTCTTCTTACTGTTATCCATAGTTAACATTTTATCCCCTACCTATACACAGGTTGTCCTCCATGCCTGAAATGTTCTCCCTTTTAACCACTTCCTTGGAGATAAACCATTAGTTAATTTAATTAATTTTTAGTTAATTAGTTAATTTTAGAAAAGAAAAAAAAGAAAAGAAAACCGAATTACCAGTATCAAAGATGAAAAATGAAAAGGATAAATGTACCACCAATGAAGAGGAAATTAAAATAATGATGAGGAGTTATTTTGCCTAATTATATGCCTGCAAAAACTGAAAAGTTAAGAGGAAGAGATGAATATTTACAAAAATATAAATTTTCTAGTTTAACAGAAGAGGAAATAAAATACACAAATAATTCTATCTTAGAAAAAAAGAAGTTGAACAAGCTAGAAATGAGCACTTTGAGTAAAAATTCCCCAAACCAGATGGATTTACAAGTGAATCCTATTAAATATTTCAGGAACAGTTAATCCTCATACTACGTAAATTATTTGAAAAAATATGTAAAGGAGTCCTACCAATTTTTTTTATGGCAAAAACATGGTTTTGATAATTAAATTAAGAAGAGCAAAAATAGAGAATGAAAACTATAGGCCAATTTCCCCTATGAATATCAATGCAAACATTTTACATGGAATATTAGCAAGGAAATTGTAGCAATATATGAGAAAGCTCCTACACTATGAGAGGTGGGATTTATACCAGGAATGCAGAGCTGGATCAATATTAGGAAAACAATGAGCGTAACTGACCATATTAATAACAAAACAATAAAACCATATGATTATTTCAATAGATAAAAAATCTTTTGATAAAATACAACACCCCTTACTATTAAAAACACTAGAAAGCATTGGACTCAGTGGAGCCTTTCTTAAAATGATAAATAGTATTTATCTAAAACCAAGAACAAGCATTATCTGTAATGGGGATAAACTTGAAGCCTTCCCCAAATGAACAGGGGTGAAGCAAGGATGTCCATTATCAGCACTGTTATTCCATATTGTATTAGAGATGATAGCTATAGGAACAACAAAAGGAAAAAGAAATTGAAGGAATAAAAATAGGCAATGAGGAAATAAAACTATAATCCTTTGCAGATGAACCCTAGAGAATCAATTAAAAAAAGTATTTGAAACTATTAACAACTTTAGCAAAATTGCAGGATAGAAAATAAACCCACATAAATCATCAGTATTTCTATATACTACCAACAAAACCCAGCTGGAAGAGATAAAAAAAGAAATTCCATTTAAAATAACTTCAGACAATATATAATACTTGAAAGTCTACCTGCCAAGACAAACTCAGAGAATATATGAACACAATTATAAAACATTATTTTTTACAGAAATAAAGACAAATCTAAACAATTGGAAAATTATTAATTACTCCTGGATCCAAGTCAATATAATAAAAATGACAATTCTACCTAAGTTAATTTACTTATTCAGTGCCATACTGATCCAACTACCAAAGAATTATTTCAAAGACCTAGAAAAAATAAGAAAATTCATCTGGAAGAACAAAAGGTGAAAAATATCAAGGAAATCAATAAAAAAAAATTGTGAAGGAAAGGGGCCTAGTAATACCCGATTTCAAGCCATGTTACAAAGTGGTAATCATGAAAACAATCTGGTAGTAACTAAGAAATAGACAATACCAGCTAAGAAATAGAGTGGTAGATTAGTATTTTTTGCTTCTTGTTCTCTGGCTTGGTGCCCTTGTGATAACTACCGTTCTTTATGGGTCCTTCAGTGTCCTTCTAGATATGGGATAGAAGAGGCCACTGTGGGAAGCCTCACAGGTTTGTCTCTAGAGAGCAGTCATCAAAGTAGGTCTTTTCTTCCAAAGACTTTGGGTGTCTTGGGCTATTGTCTTTCTCTTTGTAAAGTATGCCTATTTTCTTTTCAAATGACATCTTCATATAGCAGTACAATCACATTCTATTTAGGTCACAGGACATAACGTCATTCCTGTCCCAATATCTGAAGAAGCAAAAACAAAAAGTTACATCAGTGTACATGTTGCTTTCCTCATAGAATATAAATTTTTTAAGACAGGGATTGCTTAGGCATGAAGTTTTTGTTTTGTTTTGTTTTCTTCACCCTTGTACCTAGGGTATGAATTGGCATATAGTAGACACAATAAATTTATATTGAATTTCAAGTAAATTGCAATTTATATAACCATAGAATTGATTGTATAATTTTTGAGAGTCAGCTCCCTGTCACTAGAAGTGTTTAAAGAGAAGCTAAATGATTGGTTTCTGGGGATGTTATAAAAAAGATTCTTATATTGGGGATGTCATTGAACTAGGATTCATTAGATTTTAAGCTCTTTAAGGGCAGGGACTGTCTTTTGACTCTTTTTGCATTCCAGTATTTAGTACAGTGCTTAAATTGGTACTTAATAAATGATTATTGATTAGATGAATTCTGACATCCACTATTAATGTTGCCTCTTGGTTTAATGATTTTATATTGTAAATATTAAAATTCTGTGAAACTCATAACTCATGACCAGGATGATCCTGTTTCCATCAATCAACACTGAACTTCCTCTCTAATTGTCATTTCATTACATGCTAGCAAACTAAAAAATTTTTACCCCCAGGCTCAGCCTTTGATGAACTGTGTGAATGACATTTGAAAATCAGTCTGTTTTGGAGAGGCTCTAGTAACCAGCCTGGCCAAAGGGTGATGACTGTTCCTGTCTCAACTATTTTCAAAGACCATACATTAAGGACAGGGGTTTTGAAATCTCTGTCAGTGAAAGAAGTGTCCACATCAGAGATGTCATGGATCTTTGAAGCATTAAAGTCATTCATTGAACAAGGCTTTCTGGATAAATTTGGAACTCTGGACTCTGTGTTCTTGCAGTGACCATAGGAAGACCTATCCTTTATCACCTATTATTGCGTATTGTAGGCTTAGTGGGGTGGAGAAAAATGAGATAAACTTAAGAATTTTGAAGAATCTGTGTGCTTTGAAAGGTAGACTGAAAGGTGGAATGTTTTCTCATCCTTCTCAGCTGCCTCTTCTTGAGACTGGCCAAACCAAGTGCCATGTTCTCTCCTTAGCAAGGGCTTTTGGATATTGTGAAAAAAGCGTAGACTTGGAGACTGAAGTGTCCGAGTCTCATTTCTCAGACTGACTCGCCAGCATGACCATGATCAATCAATTCATTCCATTTCTCTGCTTCTCCTTTTCCCCCATCCGTAAAAGTGGGATAATAACAATTGTGCTATTTACTTTGTAGGGTTTTTATGAGGAAAATATTTTGTAAGATACAAAGTATGATATAAGTGAGATCTGTTGTAATTATTCAGCTGTCAGAGTCTGTTTTCTGTCTTTCTTTGTATCCCCTGGCTTATCAATGTTCCGGGCACATAATGGGTGCTAAATAACTGTTTATTGACTTTCTGAATATCTGAATTATCACTTGAGGATGTACTAGGCACTGTGGATACAGAGATAGAAGTGAACCACCCCTTGCCTTCAAGTAGCTTCCATTCTAATGAGTAAGACAACTTGTACTCATGTAAGTATAGAACATATACAGAATTGATACAAAGCAGTCCTGCCAGGGTTGGCACCAACAGATGGGGAGATCAGCTTTGGAGTCTAGAGGGAAGGGAGTATTTTTTTTTTAAGAGGCAATAAATCTAGTTGACAGGGTTTCATCTCCTTTGTGGGTTAGTCGTTGGCCAGTTCCAGGCCAACCTGTTCATTATATAACATGCTGATGTAGAAATTGCCGGAAGAATATTGCTTCCTATTACATAACTCACTATGAGGCTGACAGTACTTCTGATAATCAGAGGAACAGCGAGTATTTCTCTCTCTCCCTCCCTCCCTCTCTTTCTCTCTCTCTCTGGCTGGCACCCCCAAGACTCTTGCTGAGGGATGGATATGACATTTAACGGTTAGAGAAGTGTATTTCCTCAGCTAACCCCAGCTTCTCTTCCCCAGTGTCTCTTAACGCTCTGGAAATCTGGTAGAGGCCCTTCCTTCTTCCCCACTCCCTCAGATTCCGCCTTACTTTTGTCTGGAGTTGCTAGAATCTTCGCTCCTTTAAGAACAAATGCCAGGGATTATTGGCTCAAGATGAAGGGAATGAGGTCCAGAGATTTGCAAGCATGGATATGTGTCACTAGGTCAAAATCAACCCCAGCTGCGACCAGCCCTGTATAACTGTTTCCTCACAGTTGGTGGCCCTGGTGACATGAATAAGAACAGTTTCGGGGGAGGGAGGGAGGACAGTTTCCACAAGTCCAATGTTCATGTTGAGAACCCCTCCTCCCCCCCATGTCAACATAAACAGTAATATGGCAAATCTGTGTCCAGGCCAAGTAGTACAATGACCTGACTAGACTTCTTATGCAAAGAATTAGGAGAGATTACGCTGTAAGGAACAAAGGCCAGGAACTTTAACTATCTGCGTTCTTCTTCTGCCCCTCGTAGAGTTACTTGTCTCACACTAACAACCCTAACCAACAACTACTAATTCAGCACCTATTATGCACTGCCCAGAGGATTATAGAGTTAGAGTTGGAATAATAGTTTTAGCATTGATAAAGCACGTTATGGTTTTGTGAAGTTCTTTACAAATATTCTCTCATTTGATCCTCATCATAACCTTGGGAGGTAGTAGCTATAATGATCCCCATTTTACAGATAAAGAAACTGTAGAAGACAGTCATACAGCTAGGAAGTGTCTTAGGTCAAATTTGAACTTTGCTCTTCCTGCCTCGGGGCCTAGCACTCTCTCAGATGCTCCACCCAGCTGATTGAGGAAGAGGTTATCTGGTCTTCTAAGTAGCAGAGGTTATTCTAGCCCAATCTTTTTTATTTCACCCATGAGGAGCTCAGGAGTACATAAGTCAAATGACTCTCCCAAGGTCACAGGCAGCATGTGTCAAAATTAGGGTTTGAACTCAGGATTTTTGTTCTCTAAAGTCAGCCTCTGTCTACTATGCCATAGGTGACAAGCTAGACGATTCCTATAGTGCTATGGCTTGCTTTTCCAGCATTAGCTGGAGTGTAGATTATCTAAAAAGTGATTAACAGTGGGGAGGGCTGGGTGAATAGTAGTCTCAATAGTATGACCTCTTCTTGTTTAGTTCTTCTCTGACCAGTCAGTCCTCAGTCCATCTGTTGAAGTCAGGGAACCATAATGTTGACACCCTGGGTCCTGGCCGAATGAATTTGACTCCAGCCTTATTTCAGACAAAGTAAAACAAAGTTTATTAAAAATTCACCAAGTTGACTGTTAAGAAGCCTAACCAGTTGTGACACTTGTATTGACAAGTGAGCCAGATAGAATTGATGGGGTTCAGTCTCTGGGAAGCAACTTGAGCTCTCCTTGAATCTTCCCACTTAATCTGGCCTTTCGTATTCAAAACTGTTACCCTTAACCTACCCTGTCCCTCCATTGTCTGTGGCCTCTGGATTGTCCTACCTGCTTCCCACCCAATACCTCCATTTTCTGATACTTCCCAGTTACCTCCAGCTACTTCCCACCATTGATTATATCACTCACCAGTGCAGGAGTCAGAAGGACCTGAGTTCAAATCTCACCTCAGACACTTGACACTCACTAGCTGTGTGACCTCGGACAAGTCACTTCACCCCCCAATTGCCTCATCCTGGGTCATCTCCAGTCATCTTGATGAATATCAGATTACTGGATTCAGATGGCTCTGGAGGAGAAGTGAGGCTGATGACCTGCACAGCCCTCCCTCACTCCAAACAAAGTCAAGTGCAAGTCATGTCATCATTTCTTTGATGGCATGGTCTTCTTTGGCAACGAAGGATGAACCCCGCCCCCCACCCAATCACTCACCCCCAGTCTCATCAAGATCCTCCTTAGACCCTCCTCCCAGACTATTGGACCACCTTTAGGATCTTTCCCATGGTCTTTCTGTATATAATTTCCATCTCACCTCCATGATGGGGCTCAGATTGAATCCAACCCAGACTTTGTCTAGCTGAGATTCTATCTGGTCCACCTGTCAATACAAGCATCACAAATCGCAAGGCTCCTTAAGAGTCAATGCAATATGGCAAACCCTTAATAAACTTTGTTTTACTTTGACTAGAAGAAGTCTTGAGTCGAATTCATTTGGCAGGACCTGGCGTGTTGGGATTTTGGGGTCCCAAGCACCTTAAACCTCAATATGGTTCCCAGACTTCAACAGAATCTCCTCTAGACAGTAAGAGCTGGATTGAATCTGAGTGCCTTCATGGAGAAGAGATGGAGCTTATATACAAGAAAGATGATGGGAAAGATCTAGAGGTGATCTAATAGTCTAGGAGGAGGGTCTAAGGAAGATCTTGTTCAGACTGGGGTAACTAATGATGTAATCAAGGATGGGAAACAGTTGGACTCAATTGGGAGGTGTCAGACATTGGAGGGTCTGGATGGGAAGCAGGTGGGGCAATCCAGAGGTAACAAACAATGGCTCTGATTTTGATTTGATTTGATTTGAGTGAGGGAGTGCTGTGCAAGGTCACCAACCTCACTTTCTTCTTCTGAACCATCTGGGTCCAGTGGCATGATATTCATCAGGACGTTTGGAGATGGTCCAGGATGCAATGTGAGACCCTGGCCCTTTAGGGCTGAGGTCTTATCACATTCTCACTTTGAGTGAGATATACCAATTCAATGAATAGGCTTCTTTGAGTAGTTACTCAAGAGATGACCCCTTTAATCAAAAAAAGAAAAAAATCAAACTGGGAGAGGAAGACCTGCAGGGTTCCTGGGTAAAAGAAACAATTACTATTTAGTAATTACAATCAGTCTGGGCTAGCTCGGTGGGGACTTGTCCAGTCTATGAGCTCCAGAGTGAATTGGGTTTGAGGTTTGATCTTTGAGCAGGAAATGTAGCCAGTAAACCCAGAGGAAAAAAGACTGCTTTTGGGCATGGAGTGTACATTCCCCTGGGAAGACTGCAGAGAAGGAGGAGGGAAGGGGGAGGAGGAGCTGCTGCTACTCACTCACAGATTGAGTTTGTCCTTCAGTCTGGAAGAGGACCATGACATCAAGATGATGATGTGACTTCTCACAGTTGACTTTGATCTGAGTGAGATTGAATTGAATGGAATGGGTATATCTCACTCAAAGTGGGAATGCTATAAGACCTTGGCCTGAAAGGGCCAAGGTCTTACATTGCATCCTGGGCATCTCCACTTGTCCTGCTGAATATCTGGCCACTGGACCCAGATGGTTCAGAAGAAGAAAGTGAGATTGGTGACCTTGTACAGCCCTCCTTCACTCAAATCAAAGTCAATTGCAAGTCATGTCATCATCTTGTTGTCATGGTCCTCTTCAAGAATGAAGGACAAACACAACAGACAATGGAAGGCCAAGCTAGGTTCAGGATAACACATTTGAGTATGAAAGGCCAGATTAAGTGGGAAGATTCAAGAAGGTTCCCAGAGTTTGTATCCTAACACATCTACTTTGTGTATCTGAAGGAGAAATAAGTGAAGCTAACAGGGAAAATCTTGTTTCCTATTGATTTAAAGATTTGATTTATGGAGGACAAAAACCCCCATTATTACAGAAGAATCATGGTATGTTAGAGTTGGGAGGGATCTTGGGATAAAGAATGTTCAGAAGCTAATTTTTAAAGCTTGAAGAGGCTTAGAACATACACTATTAGAACATAGAATGCTGTCCTGGAAGGGACTTTAGAACATAAAATGTTATGACCGGAAGGGACCTTAGAGACCATTCTGTCAGACATTCACCACTTCATTCTATAACCTCCAATATCAAATCGAAAATCCTTCATTTGGCATTCAAAGCCTTTCAGAACCTGGTTCCCTCTTACTTTCCAGTCATCTTATTTATATCTCATTTCCCTTTATCATCTGTGGTCCAATGCCTCTGGCCTCCTTGTTGATTTTCCTACAAGATGCTTTGTCTCCCAGATCTGGGCTTTTACTCTGGTTGTCTCCATGCCTGGAAAGCTGTCCTTCCTTATTTTTGCTTCCAGCTTCCTTGGTTTTCTTCAAGTCTGAGTTAAAATCTCATCTCTAAAAGATGCCTTTTTCAATCCTCCTTAAAGTGCTTTCCCTCTGTTGATTATCTCTAATTTTATATATTTGCATATATACACACATACACATATATACATGCATACGTAGATATTTATACATGTATAAATACACACCCATAGATAATATATTACATTGTGTACCTTGTTATTTTCATGTTGTCTCTTCCATTAGATCACAAACTTCTTGAAGATAAGGACTGTCTTTTGCCTTTCTTTGTATACCCATTTTTTAGTACAGTATCTGGCATATAGAAAGTGCTTAATAAATGCTTCTTAACTTAACTTGACCTGGAACTGTTAATTTTATAGCTAAACTTTGACCCAGAGGGATAAAGTTACTAGCCTAAAGTATGTGTGTTCATCCTTCGTTGCCAAAGAAGACCATGCCATCAGAGAAATAATGACATGACTTGCACTTGACTTTGTTTTGAATGAGGGAGGACTGCGCAGGTCACCAGCCTCACTTCTCCTCCAGAGTCATCTGAATTCAGTGATCAGGATGACTGGAGATGACCCAGGATGAGGCCATTGGGGTTAAATGGCTTGCCCAAGGTCACACAGCAAGTGAGTGTCAAGTGTCTGAGGTGAGATTTGAACTCAGATCCTCCTGCCTCCTGCACTGGTGCTCTATCCACCGCACCACCTAGCTGCCCCACTAGCCTAAAGTAACAGAACACACTATTCTTTCATCATTTGCTTTAGAAAACAATCAGCTTACTTAATAGATGAGAAATTGCCAATAACTCTGGTGAAGCCTGCTTCTTTAACTTGCCCTAAGTGAAGGGAGAGTCGTTAACGATCAGCATTTCCATTTCCTTATCACCACTCTACTTCTATCGCTTAATAATTTCTCTTCTGTTGAAATACATGGCTCCCTTTATACAAATAAATCCAACACATAGTTATGGGTATATATATGTAAAAGATTGTATATATGTAAAAGATTTTGTTAGTGTAGAGAATTCCTGTTGTAGGGATTCCCCTCCACTGACAGAGATTGCAAGTTTGCTCTGACCTAGTAGTTAAGTTTTAGGAAGTTTTCTAGGACTCTAACAGGTCAAATAATTTCGGGGATGGTGCAGGGGTAGGGAGAGAGTGTCCCTACAGCTAGTAAGTCTAAGAGGTCAGATTTGTCACAGCATTCTAGAAACACTCACCTCTAAGAGTCATTGCAAGCATAAAATGAGGTACTTCCATGTGTAAACACGTGTATTTATGTGGTTTATAGAGCTATTGCTCCTTTCACTAATCTTTGTATTGCCTCGTTTTTAATTTTTTCATCATCCTAGTAGCTTTTGAGTTTGTTAATATGCTTTCTAAAATGTGGAACCCAGAACTGAACACCACACTACATATGTGGTCTAACTAGGACAGAGTACAGAGGGACCATCTGGTCTAGACACTAGGCGACCAATTACATATCCTATGCTGGCATTAACTTTTTGTTTCATATGGAGCTTGCAGTCTATTAAATCCACTTTTTCCCACATGAACTTTTTCATAGTCATATGTTATCTAGTATTTGTAAAGCTGATTTTTTGAATTCACATACATGGACTTTATGTTTTTCCCTATCACATTGCATCTCTTTACATTTAGTACATTATTCTAGCCCATGGCTGGGGAACCTGCAGCCTCAAGGCCATATATGACCATATAGGTTCTCATGTGTGGCCCTTTGACTGAATCTGAACTTCATTTAGGGTTAGAGTTGGATAGAGTTGGTCAGGTAGGGTCAGAGTTCAGTTCTGTGAAGTTTGGATTTGGTCAAAGGGCTGCACATGTGGCATCAAGGCTGCAGGTTCCCTGCCCCTGTTTTAGCCTGTTTGGGATTCAGATTCTATTATATAACCTATTAGCTATCCCTTTCTTTTTTATGTTATATGTGAATTGACCAATCATAGATCATATGATTTATGCATCTATGTTACTGAAAAAAGATGTTGAACAGCACATGTTCATGGGCAGACCCTTGGTATACTCCATGAAGAATCTTTGTCTAGAATGAAATCAACACATGGCTCCTCTTTGGGTCTGGCCATTCTGGAAGTTCCAAATCCAAGTAATTCTACTACCATTTATTTCAGAAGATTCAAACTTACCCAGGGGCTGCAAGCTTCTCACAGCACCAACCCCTCCCCCTCAAAAAAACATCTCAAAACAACTCTACACCATGGGAACCATATTCAAATGTAATTAAGAAATGCTTATAAAATTAATAAAAATACAAAATAACATAAGCAAGTTAATTTGTGGTTTCCTAAGTCAACATGACCTTCAAGGATCTATTTCTATTTGGGTTTGACAGCACTGGTGTATTTACCTTTTTTCATCTTAACCAGAAGTATAGCATGAAGCTTTGTCAAATGCCTTGAGGAAATTAAAGTGTACTAGGTTCATAGTTTTCATCTGATCTATTGGACTAGTAACCCTGTCAGAACAGGAAATGAGGCTAATCTGCCTTGACCTGTATTTCATGAAGCCATATTGGCTCTCTGTATCACCATGTGTCTTTTTCTAAAAACTCAGACTTTCTTTTTAATCATATGTTATAGAATTTTGTCAACATTTAAGTAAAAAATAAAATC
Source organism: Notamacropus eugenii (assembly GCF_028372415.1). Taxonomy (NCBI): domain Eukaryota; kingdom Metazoa; phylum Chordata; class Mammalia; order Diprotodontia; family Macropodidae; genus Notamacropus; species Notamacropus eugenii. The sequence goes on from NC_092875.1 coordinate 112,880,771, forward strand.
ATTGATCTAGAGTTTAAGGAAATCACTTTTTCTTCCCTTTGGAAAACTAGTCTATTTGCCTCTTTCTTATCCTGTGTCATTATGTTTCAAAATCACAGATAGCAGTTCAGTAATCACATCTGCCAGTTCTTTCAGGACTTTGGGATATTGTTTGTTTGGATCTGATGACTTGTATAGGAGGGTAGCCAATAATTCTATCTACTGCCTCCTCAGTCATCTTCATATTTAACTCCTTATCATCCATTGGGGGGGTCTCTCCTTATAAGTTTGAATGTTGTTCTTGTCACTGAAATACTTGTCCATCAATACGTTGATGGATACATGAGCTCATGAGAGTGCAGTTTTGTTCATTTGTTTTTTTTAGTACCAGTTCCAGTCCATTCCTTGATAGCTCCTCTATTTTTTCCTCAAGTTTTGTTCCATAGAGCTTCTTATCCCTCTTGGACAAACTATCTGTGCAGAATTATGGGAGCTTGCCTATACTTTCTTGGAGCTCTTTGTTATCTGTTATATTGAAACGTGAGATGTCTGTAAGGCCATGTCCAGCATTTTTGTCTTTATTATGAACACGACGATGGAGTAGGCACTTCCTCCCTTGGTTCCCACCGTTTCTACTTTTGTACTCTGTTCCCCTTTCACGTTCAGAACTATGAAGTCTTATATAGTGTGTCCCTTCACTACTTCCTCTACCTTTTAAAGAATTAAATGATTTTTAAAGTGAGCCAAGAATTCATCAGCTGCTCTGCTTTTGGCAGAGATGAAGTTTTCCATCATCATTATATCTTGCCTCTCTGCCAGGTTTGTGACCTGTTTCCTGAACTTGCCCTTCATTTCCTCCTTTTGACTGGGTGGTTTCTAGTATACTCCTACCACAGTATTGCTTCTGTTTCTCCTTCCCCATCCCCCATTGGTTCTCATCCAAATACTTTCCTCCGTGCTTCTCCCAGTGGTTCAAGGATTTCCTTGCATGAACGTCTGTTTTTTGATATATGATGCTACTCTGACCTCCTTTTATCTAATCTATTTCATCCAAATGAAGCATTCCCTTCCAGAGTTATATTTCTAGGCACCAGTCATTAAATCTTAATCTTACTTTAAGGTAGGATTTACTTTCTTACATTAAGAGTTCTAGTTCTTCTTGTTTATTACCCATCCTCTGCAGATTTGTTTATAGACATCAAGGGCAATGGGTTTTATTACTGCTTCTTTTTTGGGATATTGTTTCCTGTGAATTACTGATACTGCATTGATATTCTTCCTATGCCATACCTATAATTCTCCATAGTATCTGGATTTATGTATATAATTAGACATTTTTCTACCTCTCTTGTTACTTTCAGTTTAAATCTTTCTTGACCATATTAAGGAATTTCCAGATAAGCTCACATATTTTACTCGTCCTTGATGAATGCTTTCTACTCCTGGCCAAGAACTCATCATTCCTACATTTTGTACTTTGATCCAGAAATTCAAACTCTCTTTTCAGACACCATATTCTTTTTTTTAAATAATATTTTATTTTTCCTGTTACATGTGAAAACATTTTTAACATTTATTTTAAAAATTTTGAGTTTCAAATTCTCTCCTTTCCTCCCACCTTTCCCTCCCCCTCCCTAAGAAAGTAAGCAATTTGATATAGGTTATACATGTGAAATCATGCAAATCATATTTCCAAATTAGTCATATTGTGAAAGGAAACAGACAAAAAAACACACACAAAAGAAAATGAAAAATAGCATGCCTTGATCTGCATTCAACCTCCATTAGTTCTTTCTCTGGAGGTGGATAGCTTTTTTTTTTTTATCACCAGTCCTTTGGAATTGTCAGACACCATATTCTTAACCAATTGTTCACTTGTCATATGCTCTTTTCTGAAACCTTTCCCTTCAATCAATACCTGGAAAGAAAACACTATTTGTAGTTTTGATTTTCAGCTTTTTTCCCCAGAACTCTATGATCCCGAGAAGCACGTTCTAGGTCCCTTTTGGCTGTATCTGTTATCATCATGAGACTTTTCAGAAGTGGTTATCAGTCATTGGTCTCGACCAGTGTAGTTATGCCTTCCATCACTGCTTGGATCCAATACCTGGGATGACAGCATCTGCCTCCATCTTGTTCATATCAGCTTGACATAAGGTTACTTCAGTACCCCCTCTTTGGGAAGTTGCTAACTTCCTCTTCTTGTCTCTTCTTTCTCTGATCAGGACCAGATGTTGTCTCTCCTGGTGGCTTCTCTTTGGAGGTATGCCATAAATCCCTTGAGGACAAGTTGATACTCCCTCCTTAGAAGATTCACTTTCCCTAGAATATGCAAAGAGTCTTAGACCCATTTTTTTATACCCAATATTCAGTGGCCCTTTTACTTCCCTTCTTTCCCTATGTCACCTTCTTTTTTTCCACCCTCTTGACATAAAACTGAATTTTCAGGTTATGTTGCTTCCTGTTTGAAGCACTTTTTTTTTCCAGTCTCTCTAGTAATACCTCATTTTTTTTTCTGATCACTTGAAGAATATACACATATTCCTCTAGGTCTTTTACTTTTTGTTCCAGTAAGCAAACCAATCATGAATGGAAAGATCCAGTACTCCAGAAAATACAATGACAAGACAGATGATAGTAATGCCCAATAGTCACATACGTATTTGTAGAGCCCTCCATGTGTTTCAAAACACTTTTACATTAATCATCCCATTAGATACTCCAAGTATACTTATGTGGTGGTAGGAATGGTATGCATTTTTAATCTCCATTTTACAGATGAAGAAACTAAGGCTGAGGAAGGTTAACTGATTAACTGAAAGTGGATCCTTCAGTAAGTATTTCAAACCAAGATCATGGGACTCTAAGCCCAGTATTTTTCTCACTGTATCCTGTTACCCTCATTCCCCACCTACTCCCTTTGCTTATTAGATTCCTAGAAACATGTGCACACGCACACACACACACACACACACACACACACACACACACACACACACACACCACCCACCCACAGATACAATATTTGTATTCAGAAGACGTGGGATTGAATTCTGCTTTGGATGATTTTGTGGCCCTGAACAAGAACTCTAGGAGTTACTATCAATGAAATGGGGATATCAGTACCTGTTCTGCCTGATCACGAGGATGATCAAATATAAAAGAAACTATGAAGTGTCATATAAATAAATATTATTATTATTAATTATGATATTGGGCTACAATAGCTTTTTGTTTGGTAACATGGCATAGATGTCGATATTTAAAACTAATTTGCTGGAATAGTCACTGAATTTCCATTAATGGTTATTTGGGTTTTTAATGTTCCCTTTAGATATATACATGTACCCACCCTACTCTGACCACACACATTCACTTAAGAGAGAAATCAAATGCAGAGTTAAAGTAACTTTGCTGAATACTGTTTCCTTCAACCATACTTTTCATGAAGTTATGGATTTTGTATATCAAATTCACTTCATGAGCATATGATCACAATGTGTTTCTAGCATGTGATGTAGCAAGAACAGTGAATATGAAATAACTTGTGAAGACTCCAATTCTATAGTTGTGCTAAATGTGGAGAAGATGTGAATAGTCATGGCCGTAATCATAATAGCTAGCTGACCTCTATGAAGTGCAAGAGTGGAACACATTTTTACCGGTTTTAAGGTTTATGAAGAACTTTCTTCACAATGAGGCTTAATACGCTCATTTTATAAATGAAGAAACTTAGGCCTCAGAGAGGTTATAGTCTCTTAGTCACTTAATACTAGCCCACTTTTAAATAGTGAAATGGCAGCTAGGTGGCCTGGAGTCAAGAAGACTTGAGATCAAATTCAGGCTCAGGCACTGACTGTGTGACCTTGGGCAAGTCTCTTAACACTGTTTGCCTCAGTTTCCTTATCTTTAAAATGAGCGGGATAAAGAATGGCAAACCACTCCAATACCTTTGCCAAGAAAACCCCGAATGGGGTCACAAAGAGTCAGATATCTTGAACAACAGCAAAATATGACATGAGCTTTAGAAATTACTTTGCTTACCATAATTCTTTGAGGTTGATAAGTGCAAATAGGATTATTCCCATCTGATAGAAGAGAAAATTGTATTCGACAGAGGTTAAATAACTCCCTCATAGTCACCTAACTGGTAAATGGCAGACTCTGGGTTTGAATCCAGAGTCAATTTACTCACAGAACTATAGCTCATTTAATAAAGAGACTGAATTTAAGATTCTTCAAAGTCCTTGGACTTCTTTAAACAATTGTCAGTGAACCTAAAATGTTTTGTGACTGGAGATGTTGCAAGAAGTTTACAAAGTTTATATCAGTAGAGAATAAACTTGGCTGGGTTTTGGCTATGAAAAATGCTTTCCTAAGTCCATTAATCATTTGCATCATAAATGTGAATTTGGAAGTATTACATGGGGGGTGGATGGGAGCAAGAGAACACAAGGGCCATGATTCCCCAGAAAGTATTCCCAAGCTCAGTCCAATCAGTAATTTCATGAAATGACCAGTAAATTCAGTTTAAATGATTCTCTGATATGCCCCTAGAGAAATTCCCTGTAACTTATTATCTCCTCCACTGAGTGGGATACAATTTAGCTTACAGAAATCACCTTCTTCAGAACAGAATAACACATACTAACCATGGATTACAAAGATTTCACTTATTTGTTCTCATTTGATTCTCCCAACTACCTTATGAGGCAGGTAGCATAAGTATTATTTTACACATTTTATAAATGAGTAAACTGAGATTTAGAAAGTTCAATGAAAATAGACTTCGAGTTGGAAAGTACCTTAATGGTTTCCATCAGACTTCCTTGTTTCTCTATGTTTATAAGTCTTCTTAACTAGGCAAATCTCTCCAAACTAGTTTCTGTGCCTTTTGAGTAATTTATATCTCATCCACAGAGCCCTGAGCAGTAACAGACGTTTTATTAAATGCTTCCTGAACAAATGAACTTCAATGGAATATGAATTCCTCATTAACTTTTTATTTTGTAAGTCAATTCTCTTTGGGTTAGTTACTTATTAAGAGAATGGATAGAGTTATAGGGAGATGATGCACCAAGAGTGCCCGAGAGTAACCAGTAGATAGCTTCTCTGCAGGGGGCTGAGAGGTGTAATCAGAAGTGCCTTTTCTTGCCTTTCTCCGAGAAACAGTAAAGCTGAGTAAAGATTTTGGTTCAAGTCAAACCTCAAAATATCAAAATCAGTAGTGTGAGTTTTAGTTCTAAGAATTCTTGAGATGTCTAGATGTCATCAACAAATATTTCCACGATACTCTAAGGTTTATGAGGCAATTTTCATACACCAGTCCTGTGAGGGCAGTACTACAAGTAATTATCACCTCTGTTTTGGTGGTGAGGGAGCTGAAATTCAAAGAGTTTAGTTGATTTGTCCATGTCTCAGAGGTAGAATGTGAACCAATGTCTTTTTGATGGCAAGGTCATAGCTTTACGTACTGTGTCAATCCATTTTTATAGAAAAAACATGACTTCTACCTTCTAAGATGGAATGGAAAAGTATTCATTAAGTACATGTTTTCATGCCAAGTGCTTGTTATACATGCCAAGCCCTGGGAATACAGAAAGAAAAACAGACAGTCCCTACTCTAAAAGAGCTCACATTCTGATTGGAGGAGATAACATCTATGGTAGAACCTAGTGTCAGAGTAGATGGAAGGTATAACAGTCTTTAGAGTTCAGTGGCAGGGTCAGTGGCAAAGCCTGAGGATTCTTGAATACACTGTTGGAAAGGGAGAACCTCTTGGCATAAGGCTAGGCCAGATCTGGGATTGGTTCATTTGGGCTTAGCATGCACACATTCTGTTTTTGTGGCCTAAAGAACAAGTCTGTATGAAACCTAGATCTCTTGTATTCGAATGCCCATTGGCATATGCAGACATGTATATATTCACATATATTATGTGCACACACATGCATATGTGTGCATGGTGGACATGCACATATAGCCATGCAATATTATATACGTATATATGTGTACATGCATACATATTTGTGCATATATGCTCATACACATAGAGGTTTACCATACCCAAACAATTAAATATTTCATGATCAACTTGCTGGTGGTGAATCTGTCTCTATTTAGCCACGATTAGGCTGGTTCTTGGTCAGCAGACCCAGTTTGTCTTTAGACCTTTACATAAACCAGTTTGTGAAGACCTGATGGTTTGTGTTGGTATAAATACTTTGAGATCTCAACATTACCATCTCTATGTCATGATAAAACATTGATAGTGGACTGTTAGGGAGCTTTCATGGTTCATGATGCTGTTTTCACATACATCTAAAAATACATTTTGCTGATGTGTTTTGTTCTTACCTCAGAGTTGTCTGTGGTTCTACTCTCTCCCAAGCCTTTGAATTGAGTCTTTTCTTGAAACAGACACCCAAGAAAGCAAAATCAAACAATTCACTGAGATTGACTTACAACACATGTGACATTATACTCTTACCATTCCTTGTCCCTCTATGAAGAGAAGGGAAATGTATTTAATTTTTTGTTTCCCAGGACCTTTATTGGTTTTCAGTTGCTCAGATTTTGACACTCCATCGTTATCTTTACTTATATATTGTTGCAGTAATCTTGTATACTGAGCACCTGAGTCTGATGACTTTGTTTTGCATCCGCTCATATACAGCTTCCCAAGTTTCTTTGAATTCTCATATCTTAATGCTCCAGTCCTATTCTTTTGACTTTATTTTCCCCAATCTAGAGGACTTTGCTTCCTGTTCTTTACCACTGCAAAACGTGGTATGAAGAAAAGTTTGATATATGGTGGATTTTTTGTTTCTATCTTTTTAAAGCTTCCTTGAGGTATAGTCACTGAATCAAAAGGTTTTATAGTTTAGTCCCTTATCTCAGAATTTCAAATTCACAGCCATGATTGAAGAAACAGTGGAAAACAAGCTGGAAATCTAGTCAGAGAATAAGACTTTAAGTCATAACTCTTCCATGTATAACCTGAGTGACATTGGGCAAATCACTTAAACTCTCTGGGTCCAAGTTTCTTCATGTATAAAATGAAAGGGTTGGGATAGATGATCTCTAAGTTGTCTCTCAGAGCTCCAAAATTATGATCCTTTGATCTCATTTGATCATGAAATCAATCCTACATTTGTCACCTTGTAAGCAACCCTGTTCTCCTGGACATGTTGATCAGGGATGCTCCAGGGAATCAATGGAGAGAGACAAAGACTTTGGAATGACAGACAAGAATGGAAAGCCAGTCCCACGGTGTCTCTGGACTGCCTTGAAATTTTGCATTGCTGAAAGTGGGATTTCTCTAGGTGTTTTTCTCTTGGTCTGGGGTGAAATTTTAACTGATTCCTAATTTAAGAACTCATTAACTCTTGTGTATTAATTGTTGTATTTTTAATTTGTGTGATTTATTCAATTTTATTTGCTATTTTTCTGGATAAATGAGTTTACTTAACTAAAAAAAATAAAGATTGTCATCCTTAGGAAGGTTGATGGCAATAAGCTGTCATAGCTGTTGATCCAGTTATCATGAATCCTACTTTCTAAGACAACTTCTGTTTCCTAAGACCCCCATTCAAGTCCCCAAATTACTGCTTCTGTTTCACTCTTAGGATTTTGATGTCTCTGTTATTTAAACTCTGATTTACCCTATCACTTGGATCCTGATTTGGACTCCATCTCTTTCTCCCCAGGAAGTGGGAATTTCCCTCAGATCTGTTGATGACTTATTTTAGTCATTAGCATAAGTTTCTAGTCCCTTCTAAAAAACCTGATAGGTAAGATAATATTATTACACCTACTTTAGAGATGAGAAAATTGAGGCTCAAAGGGGTCAAAGGACCTGCACAAGACTGCTAGTTAAGAACAGAGCCAAGACTAAAAAAAACATTGCTTCCCGACTCTTTGTTCCTATGAACTCTTTCTGGCCTCATCCAGCCCCCACCTACCAACACATAAAATAGTTTTAGACTATCAAAAGGAAAGCCTACCTAGATGACAAAAATCTGGGTGTAAATGATAATGCTTTTATTTAATCTTAGTCAGGTGCCACACATGGACTTTCAGGGTGCTACTCATTATCCCAAAAGGTTTTGGTGCCCTTTTACCTTCACAAGTTGAAGTTTCACTTTAGCTATCCTGACAATTTTTTACTCCACTAATGATTTTGAAAATTGTATTATGGGAACTTCTTTCTAACAGTCTTCATCAAGAGAGTAATCCGACATAAAATGCCAATGGTAATTATCTTCTGATTTTGTCTTTTTGTAAAATAGAGACCATTGCCACCTTAATTTAAGTAAGCTTTCTTTACCCTGTTCAAAAGTAAAGATGTTTTATGCTCTGATTCAAATAAGATAATATATGCAAAGAACTTTGCAAAACTTAAAGCACTTATAAAGCATTAGATTTGGAGGTCTTTGAACCCTAGTTCAAATCCTGGCCCTGATGTGTCCTTCATCTGTCATCTTTAGCAAATTACTCAATTGCTCTGGGTCTCAGTTTCCTCAACTGTAAAACAAGGGGAGGAGGGAATCAAATGCCTTAAAGTTTCCTTCCACTAAGATAGACCTTGAGCCTATCATTATTATAGCAGAAGATATATTATGAATGAATGAACAAATTATTAAATGCTTACTATGTGCAAAGCACTAAGCTAAACTCTGGAGATACAAATAGGAAAACAAGATCATCTCTGCTCTCAAAGAACTCACATTCTGTTAGAGGGAAACAGCATGTAACTTACAATCGTAAGTTAGATGGGAACATCCTGTGGTCTTTTGCATGCAACAACAAAACATATGGTAATATACCTTCTTTTAGGTCATTTCTATTGATAACATCATATCTGCTCTTGATATCCAACCATTTGATAGTGTCATGGACTTCGGTGGCAAGATCTCTCTTTTCTGGGACTTTAGGAGTAGACTTCTGTCTTCTAAGCCAATGGTCTCAAACCTTTGAAGAATTGTGGTAGAAGGATGAATGTGGAATCAGGAAACATCTGGGTTTGAATGTACATTTGAGCCATGCCTTAATCTCTTTGAGTACTCATTTCATCATCAGTAACTCCTGAAATCTTGCTGACGTGCCTTTTTCCTAACAATAATTCATGTTGTGGTCTGTCTTTGCTTGCTTATTTTTTTGTCACTCTAGTCTGTGACTTTTGTCTATAAATGTGTCATGGAGTGTCTGCTCTTACACCAAATATGCATAATCAAGCAAAACAATTTCCAATGTTTGTCCTGTCAAAAAATATGAGAGATGGTAAATGAACACATGGGATCTGATGATATCCCCAAAAAAAGTTTGCTGAAAAAGAAGGTGGTCCAGAAGAGTACCTGGAAGAATACTGATGGTTTGGAGGAGAAGGAGCTGGACATGGGTGAAGATCTAGAAGACTCTAAAAACCAGGGTCAGACAGGTTGGACAGGAAGGAGAAAAAACTAGGAGAGAGTAATTATCCAAAAACCCAGGTAGGAGACGGTATCCAGGATGGAGGAGTTGTTCATCAGTGTCAAATGCTACAAAGAAATCAGGATAGATAAGGTCATGGAATTTAGCAATTAAGAGATCACTGGTAACTTTGCATTGAACAATCAGTTTGGTGGTGAGGATGAAAGTCAGATTTCAGTGGGTTGTAAAGTCAATAGAAAGGAGGAGAAGAAGAGGAGTCTGTAAGTGTAGGTTCCTTCAAGGATCTCACCTACCTTTTCAGATGTCTCCTATCATTCTCATTCATTCACTCTATGTTCTAACCAAATTTGACCTACTAGCTCTTTCTAGAACATAGAATTCTATCTTCTCCTTTTGTAAGATATTCTCTCATTTTTGGAACACATTCCTTTCCTCACTTCTACCTCTTAGAGGTAGCTTCCTCCAAGGCTCAGCTCCTCAATGTAGCATATCCTACTTATGCTCTTTTGTCTCCCAGATTATCTGTATTTGCTTGTCTATATACTTAGTCTAGTAGCATGAAAGAAAAAGAGAAAGAATGAGAAGAAGAGAAAAGAAAGGAAAGGAAGGAAGATGGGGAAGAGAAAAGGAAGAAGAAAGGAAGGAAGGAACAATGAAGTAAGGAAGGAAAAAACATTTATTAAGCATTTTCATAGGGTAGCTAGGTGACATAGTGGATAGAGCATCAACCCTGGAGTCAAGAGGACTTGAGTTCAAATCTGGCAATAGACACTTAATAGCTGTGTGAGCCTGGGCAAGTTACTTAACCCCAGTTACCTCCAAAATAAGCATGCAGACAAACAAAAAAGAATCAAAGAGGTAAGGAAGGGAAAAAGCATTTGTTATATACTTTCTATATTCTGTGTTCTATTCTAAGCACTGAGAATACCAATGAGAAAGTGTGACAGTTGTTGCTGTTGAGGATCTTACTTTCTAGATATTAGAACATAAGTAGAATTTGTTTGATTTTTGTTTTATGTATCCACAGTGCCTAGCACAGTCCACTACACATAGGTAATGGCAGATTACTCTTTGATTTAAGAGGAAAAAATCCAACCTAAGAAGCAGGTTTTCTTTTAAAACTGCTCATTGAGTTAGTGTTGGAGTTGAACTCCAGGTCCAAACAGGGAAGCAAGAAAGCATTTATAATTACTTCTATTATACTTTTCTTGGCTAATTCACTTCTGGTAAGACCCAAGGCTGAGGTTATTGGTATCCTAATGGTTAGGAAATCATCTGAGCACGAAGTAGCACTGGATTAGGAATCAGTAGGTCTGGGGTCCTAGATTTGCCATGCACAAGCTGTGCATGGCACATTTAACCTTTTTGAGGCTCAATTTACTCATCTGTAAAATGGGAGTGATGATAACATCCGTACTAAATTCACAGGGTTACTGTGAGGAACAAATGAGGTGTAAAAGGATATTCAAAGTTTGCCAAATGTGTATGACAATCATTTATATACATTTCACACCCTGCTCAGGCTTCGCAGATCCTATAGAATTCCATTCGTAGTGAGCAGAAACGGTTGTATGCATTTAAACTAAATATTTAATTAAACTCTTAACATCAGATATTTTTATTTATATTTAAGTCAATTTGGTTGAAATAACAAAGAATTATATCAATTTTTCCAAGTCTTTATCAGGATCCTTTGGTAGTCCTTTTCATTCGTTGTCACTAACTTTTCCCTTTACATGAACATCATGTATACTCCATTGTCTGGTTTGCGTTTTGTGTTTTTATTTTTTGTCCAGTGCTCTTTCAAGGTCTTTGCAGATTTCTTTGTCTTTCTTGAGCTTATGTACCTTTGTGGTCTCTGGAGGTCTGTCTTAGAGTGCAGAGTGTTAACAAAAGGGAGGGCAGAAAATGTTGAGATGAAGAGCTTGCACGTTTGCCAACACTGAAATTATTGTCAATAGGCATGGCAATTTTTACAGCTTTATGGTGCACAACCAGATTTCTCTCCCAAAAGATTCCATATGGATGTACCTGTTCACAGTCTTGTCAACAATGAGTTTTGTGTTTTAATTTTTTTGACAATTTCATGAGTGTGAGGTAGTTTTAAAAAATTGCTTTAATTTGCTCCTTTGTCAGTGAGGTAGAGTATTTTCTCCAAGTTATTCATAATTTGTATTTCCCTTAAAAAATTGTCTATTCACCTCCTTGATTGTTAATTATATGATAGATTTTTATCAATCTGTGATATCCTGTCTAACTGATACCAATTTTTTTCCAGAAAAGTAGATGCCCATACAGTCAGTTAGCAAGCATTTATGAAGGACTTAGTATGTACTAGGCACTGTGCATTAAATGCTGGGGATACACAGACCAAAGGGAAGCAGTCCTTGCCCTCAGGAAGCTTACTTTTTAAGGGATCTCAGCAACCATTACCTTGGTAGTGTTTTGATGTCAGCAGTGGTGAAAGACTCCCTACTTCCCACTGGCTTATTCTGAGATATGAAATTCTGACCATTATACCTAATTGGTTAAGACATTGGATGCACTCTATCCCAATAGCAAATTAAGTTAAACATAATGTTTATTCAGAAAATATTTGACCAAGTCCCTTGAATTACTACAATATTTCTGAGGTCTTTTCTAGCTGTTTTTTGTTCTGAAATATTTTTGACATGACATTTGCCTCACTAACATAAAAAACAGCCAGCTTCTTATTTCACTAAAACATAAAGGCAAGGCAAATCAAGGAAGCCTAAACCCTTATGTGGCATCAAGACCTATGTGAACTCTAAATGTCTCTGATTCTGTGAAAGCTACCTTATTTTCACCATCCTCCCCTCTCCCACATATACAAAATGGTACCCTTGGTATTTCAGAAATCATATTGACAGTTTCCGTTATCCTAAAAGAAGATAACAATAACCCATGTTTCTATAGCAATTTAAGGTTTACAAATCACTTTGCTCAAAAGAACTTTGGGATATAAGGAATGAGAATATATTTATTGCCCACTTAATAGTTGTGGAAAATGAGGCTCAGAGTGCTTAAACAGCTAGTATGTATCAGAGCTGACAGTTGAACCTAGGTGTCCTCAGTTCTGGAGCCTGCCATACTGGAAGCTGTTAGAATTTGGTTTGGACTTTGTTGGCATCAGTAATGACTTTTATTTTATGGTTCGTAGGATGTGAAGCATTGGTAATGAAGTGTGTGTGTGTGTGTGTGTGTGTGTGTATGTGTGTATGTGTGTGTATGTTTTAGGGGTGAGGGTGGGGAGTAAACCAGCCAACTATTTTCAAGATTGGATGGAATAGTGAGGAAAAATCTGGAAGCCAAAAGGACTGATCTCATTGATCCAGGCTTACAGCTTTGAATAATCAATTGGCTTCTGCTGAATACCTGGGTATTGAGCAGAGCCCTACAGAGGAAGACAAAACTTAGCATTCTTTTTTCCTACAAAAAAACCAAAACCAACCTCAAACTGGGTACACAGAGGGAAGGTTCATGCATATGAATTTAAAGAGGGTTGTCTTATTCAGAAAGAAAGCATATTCATTTCATGTCTGCCGCTTGGCTTGCCTCTTGTGATGGGGCCTCCTCCTGGACCCTTTAATCTCATCTTTTGTCAGATGTGAGAATGGATTTTTTTTTCTTTAAAAAAAATATAGGAGAACTCTTTTGTTAAGGGAGGTCAGGTCAAGTAGAAAGAGGTGACCCTCCATGACTAGGGATGTTGATGCCTGAGCACAAAGAAATGCCCCTGGAAGGGGGAGTGGCCTCAGGCTTTGGGTCCCCAGAGCGCAAAGGCTTAATCCTCTGTAATGACCTGTGTTTGGCAGTGTCTTTGTGCGTAGGATGAAAGGAAGCTGTCCTGTGTAGGGGCCATTTCTACTCTTCAAACTTTTTTCGCCATTAATTCCCAGAGTGGCTTGGATTTCTTCTAATGACTAGGTGAGTAATAAATGAACCTGCATGGGGAATTACCATCTATCACAAATATGGGGAGAATAACCCTGGCACTGGGCCAGTGGGTCCCACCAGCAGGCACTTGGCACCATTCAGGGAAAGAACTTGAAATCACCCTAGGAAGCCACTCTGAAGCATCGGAAATAGTGCTGCCAATAACTACTCACATTTAATTACGCTCTCAGTTTTACAAAGTGCTGGCCTCACAATGCCCCCAGGGAGCTGTGCATTATATCATTATCCTCTTTAAAGATGAGGAAGTTGAGGTTCAGAGATGTTAGTGTTTTTGCCTATAGTCACACAGCTTGGAAGGATGAGACAGAGGCAGGATTTAAACCCAGGACTTCTGCTACCAAGTCAGCGTTTTTCCAAGCTACGCTACTCACATTGAGTGAGAAGTATAGCAGCGCAGTGCATTTGATTATCTCTAAGGTGCTTTTCCCCACTGCCTAAAACAATTTCTTTCGTATTCGTTTAGACCATATTTTATATTACGTATTGGTATAAACATTGTTTTTTCCCAGGAGAATGGAAACTTCTTGAGGGAAAGGATTAATTCATTTCTTTCTTTGTTTCTCCAGCATCTAACACAAGGACATGTTTGTTGAATTTAATTCCAGCTCTGACATTCTGATATAGCTCCTGTTTATAAAGAGTTTTGAGGTTTATAAAGCAATTTCCTCCCAAGAATCCTATGAGATAGGCAGTGTGGATATTACAATAGTAGCTGATAAAAATAGCTAATGTTTATGAAGTACTATGTGCAAGACACTGTGTTATTTGATGATAACATCAAATTATCTCATTTGATCCTTGCAGCAAACAATCCTGTAAGGTGATGATGACGATGATGATAATAGAAACCTTTGTATAGTGATGATTGTGTGCATCATGATAATTATCCCATTGAATCCTCACAATAATCTTGCAAGGGAGGTGCTATTATCATCCCCTCCATTTTACAGACAACCAGGACAAATGGGGTAAGTGACTTGCCCAGGGTCACCTAGGCAGGAAGCACATGAGATCAGATTTGAATTCAGGTCTTTCTGACTCCAAGATTAGTGCTTTATATGCTATACCACCTAATGATCTCCTTTTTAAACACATTTTATTTAAGGCACTGGAGAAGGAAATGGCAAACTACTTTAATATCTTTTCCAAGAAAACCCCAAATGGGGTCATGGAGAGTTGGACACAACTGAAATGACTGAAGAGTCACCACTATCTAAGATTTAGAAAGGTGAAGAAATTTTCCTACAGTGATAGAGCTTGTGTCACTTTGTCAAGCTGAGTTTTGAACATGAGTCCTCTGACAAGACACGGACTCTTTGAATTAGACAACATTGACTTTCAAAGTGCCAAGCAATTTAAACCTACTCAGAGATGTTATCAAGTTCGTCAACAACAGACCTGTAAAATTCCCTGTCGAAATTGCGATCGCCTTCTCCTACATGATATTTACTTTTAAACACAGTAAAAAAATCTGTGTCTCCTACGTGAGTGCAGACATTCTAGGGATGTGCTGCTAAGAATTCTACTTTAGCATGGAGCAGTACAGGGAAAGAGGAGAAACCCAGGGTGAAAAGTGATGTCTCTGGGAAAATATTCTAAATGGAAATCTTGAGAAAGTTGGAAAAGCAGCTAGAAGTTGGCTACCCACCACTTGAAGCTGAGGTCAGCAGAGAAGAGAAAATGACCTTGATCTGAATTCATTTTAAGTTATAAATTTTACTGAATTCTTGGCTAACTTGAGTGGCACCACACCTTCCTTTTTAGTGCCACTACTGGGGAGTATGAAATCATGGCACAGAGAAGGCCTAGAGAACTATGTTCTAGTGCTGGCTTTGTCATTAAATCTCTGGGTGGTCCTGGGCAAATCCTAGTTTCCCTCTGAGTTTCAGTTTCCTCTTCCATAAAATGAGATGGTAAGACTAGAATGTAGGGCCATTGACTTAGAGGTGGAAGAGATCTTAGAGAGCATCGAGTCTAACTACCTCATTTTTCAGACAGGAATAGCTCAGTCATAGGGAGACCTAGTGATCTGTTCAAAGTCATATAACTATGGAGAGGGATAACTGGAACCCAGGTCCTCACAAAAAATCTAGCTCTCTCAGGTGCCTACCCAAAATGATCGCTGCCTTGGAACAGTGTAAGGAATAGTGACATTAAAGTCCTAGTGATTAGACTCACAAGGCACATTACCCTGGATGGGAGAATTTTTCCCTGGCTGCTGGGCACGACAGACTGGTTCTGTAATATTCAGATGTGCTTAGACTTGGCATCTGGAAGACCTGAATTTCAATCCTACTGACCTTAGACACTAACTGGCATTGTGACTCTGGGAAAGTCACCTAACCTTTCTCAGCTTCAATTTCCTCATCTGTAAAATGGGGATAATAATAGTGTCTACTTCCCAGGGTTGTGAAGATCAAATATATTTGTAAAATTCATTTGTAAAGCACTTTGTAAGCTTGCTCGTGCTATTTAAATGTTGGTTGTTATTATTATTGAAGAGGCAACATGGCATAGTGTACAGAAAGCTGGCCTCCAAGCCAGGAAGACTGTGTTTAAGTCCTATTTTTGTCATATAAATGGGTGTGCGATTCAGGGGAAGTCACCCAACATCTAAGTGCTCTAAGCAACCTTCTAAGACCCTAAATTACTGAGAAGGTGCCAACTAAAATTGGTACAAGGAGGCTACTCACCTGGCAATTCTTTGTTCCAGTGAAATCACAGGGCCAGTTCCTATCCTATTATAATTATTATAATTAGAGCCACACAGAGTAAACCCAATTCTGTAGAAATGAAGACATTTGATTCAGGCCTCTTCTGGCCTCCTTTTTAGTTTTAACCCAAATCAGATTCAGGGTCCTGGGAGGGATGCTTTGTTTTAATAAATGTGTGTGTGTGTGTGTGTGTGTGTGTGTGGTGTTCCCTCACTTTATGAAAAATGAAACTTAAAACCTGCTACCCCCCAGCTGGAGACAAGGTGTAATAGAGGACCATGGAGGACCTCACCAGAGCTAAAGCAAACATAGACCTGGGAGTCACAAATGGTTAAGCCATAGAATACCCCAGTTTTATCAAGGATATCCACTTATTAGATTAAAAAAATAGGCTTCTCTTGAACTCTCTTAATTGACAAACAGTTAGAACCTATTTCCTGTACCATAAAACTCAATTTGCTTCTCTCTGGAATTTAGGAATTGGCATTTTTCCAGGCATTTTTCCCCCTGAAATTTGAAGGACTCAAGATCTTTTTAGAAAGCAGTCTGGTGTAGTGGGTAGAGTAACACACTGGGAGTTGAGGAGTCTTGAGTTAAGTCTTGGCTTTGCCATTAACATCTTCTGAAGTCTTGGAAACAACAGTTTCTCCTTATTTGAAAAATAAGAGGGTCAGACTAATAATAATAAAAAATAAATAAGCATTTATTAAATACCTACTATGTTCCGAACACTGTACTAAATACTTTGCAAATATTATCTTTTTTGATCCCTATAGGAACTCTGGGAGGTAGGTATTATTATTAAGTCGATTTTTACAGATGAAGAAACTGAGGCAGGAAGAGGTTAAATGACTTGCCCAGGCTACTAAAGTAAGTATCTGAGGCTTTGATTAGAACCCAGGTCTTCCTGACTCCTGGCCCAGCACTTCATACATTGTGCAACCTGGCTGCCTCTTACACTTTATATGCTAAAATACCATCAGGGTCTATAATTCTGTCTTCTAGCACCCCATTTTATGTCTCATATTTCCTTTCAACAAGAATAGTTTATATTCTAAAGTCCCTTCCAGCTTTAAAATTGGAATATTTCTACATTCTAAAATTCTATATTCTATGGTCCATTGTAGCTCTAACATTTTATATTCTAAGGTCCCTTCCAATGCTAAAATTCCATGTCCCAAGGTTCTGACATTTTATATTCTAAGTTCCCTCTTAGCTATGACATCCCATGGATCACATGCTTTTCTACCAGCACAGCCCAAGCTGTCTTTGTCCTTGTACATCTGTTTCTTTTCCTTGGGTTCTGCTGCTAACTCTGTTTCAGGGACTCACCCTTGGCATGCTTTTTAACTTCCTCATTCACACTATTGGCCTTGAATTATAATTATATGTTGCATGTAATACTTATCAATTTACAGGCTACTTTCTTCACAACAGCCCTTAGATGGTAAGTAGGTAGTACAAGTAGTCTTATATTACCATTTATAGATGAGGAAATTCAGTTCAATTCAACAGGTACCAATGCAGGTGGGAGGAAGGACATTTTTGGTTTGGGCAACAGTTTCCTAGATAGGAAACAGGGAGAGAATTAGATGGCATGCTCAGGAGAGGCTGAGAAGTCTGATTGCATTGGATGATGCAGTACATGAAAAGAAGAACATGATGAGTGGTGTCTGGGATGAGGTTTTCAGTGCCCAGAGTGCCAGGCTTAGGAATCTGGATTTTATTTTGTAGACATTAGGCAGTTGTTGAAAATTTTTGAATAAGGGAATGACATGTAGTGGGTTCTCATCATGTTACATATTGATTTTAAGTTTTCCATTGTTAGGATTTTAAAAGGATTCATCAGTTTTTTCAAGAACGAGAAAATGTAAATGTAAAATCAAAACACAGCAGTCAACTAGCATTTACTAGCATTTACTGAGCACTTACTGGGTGCCAGACACTGGACAAAATGCCAGCAATTCAAAGAGCAACCAGGAAAAACAAAACAATACAGTAAGCCAATTCTCAAGGAGTTCACAGACTAATGAGGAGACAACATACAAACAACTATGTACAAATAAGGTATTTATAGGATAAATTAGGGATAATCTCAGAGGGAATAGAGTTAAGATTAAGGGGTACTGGGAAAAACTTCTTGCAAAAGCTAGAAGTAGGGGAGGAGTCAAGATGGTGGAGTAGAAAGATACACATATGCTAGCTCCGAACCCACAGCCCATAAAATACCTGTAAAGAAGAACTCCCAACAAATTCTGGAGCAGCAGAAGCCACAGAACAACAGAGTAGAGGAGATTTCTGTTCCAGAGAGACCTGAAAAACCTACCCGAAAGGTCCATCACGCACTGGACCCGGAGCAGAGCCCAGCCCTCCTTGGTTGTGTGGCATTGAGAGGAGCAGATCTGAGCAGGCTTCAGGGGTGGAATCTCCAGGGGCCAAGTAGGTCCCTCCACCCACAGGCCAAAGGTCAGCGAGAGAGTCTCTTTGGCTGGCCGAGAGAGGAGTGGGGTGTCCCCATAACTCAGGCTCCCTTGGAAAGCAGCAGTGGGGGCAGCAGCAGATAGGGGCTCCCAAAGCAGGCAGGAGCTCCGATCCATTGTTGAAGATCTCTGCATAAACCCCCTGAGGGAACTAAGCCCCCAAGTGGTGGCCCTGCCCCCACCTGAACTTAATCTCACACTGAATAGTAACCCTGCCCTGAGGCTGGGAAGCAGCATTTGAATCTCAGATCCCAAGCACTAGCTGGATGGAACTGGAGGCGAGGTGGGGGTGGAGAGGAAACTCAGAAGTCAAGTAACTGGTTGGGAAAATGCCCAGAAAAGGGGCATAAGACCACAGAAGGCTACTTTCTTGGTGAATAGATATCTCCTCCCATCCTTTCTGATGAGGAAGAACAAGGCTTACCATCAGGGAAAGACATAAACGTCAAGGCTTCTGTATCTCAAACATCCAGAATAAATATTCAATGGGCTCAGGCCATGGAAGAGCTCAAAAAGGATTTTGAAAATCAAGTTAGAGAGGTGGAGGAAAAACTGGGAAGAGAAATGAAAGAAATGCAAGGAAAGCATGAAAAGCAGGTCAACACCTTGCTAAAGGAGACCCAAAAAAATGCTGAAGAAAATAACACCTTGAAAAATAGGCTAATTTAATTGGCAAAAGAGGTTCAAAAAGCCAATGAGGAGAAGAATGCTTTAAAAAGCAGAATTAACCAAATGGAAAAGGAGGTCCAAAAGTTCACTGAAGAAAATAGTTCTTTCAAAATTAGAATGGAACAGATGGAGGCTAATGACTTTATGAGAAACCAAGAAATCACAAAACAAAACCAAAAGAATGAAAAAATGGACGATAATGTGAAATATCTCATTGGAAAAACAAGTGACCTGGAAAATAGATCCAGGAGAGACAACTTAAAAATTATGGGACTGCCTGAAAGCCATGATCAAAAAAAGAGTCTAGACATCATCTTTCATGAAATTATCAAGGAAAACTACCCTGATATTCTAGAACCAGAGGGCAAAATAAGTATTGAAAGAATCCACTGATCACTGCCTGAAAGAGATCCAAAAAGAGAAACTCCTAGGAACATTGTGGCCAAATTCTAGAGTTCCCTGGTCAAGAAGAAAATATTGGAAGCAGCTAGAAAGAAACAATTCAAGTATTGTGGAAATACAATCAGGATAACACAAGATCTAGCAGCTTCTACATTAACAGATCGAAGGGCATGGAATATCATATTCCATAAGTCAAAGGAACTAGGACTAAAACCAAAAATTACCTACTCAGCAAAACTGAGTATAATACTTCAGGGGAAAAAATGGTCTTTCAATGAAATCAAGGACTTTCAAGCATTCTTGATGAAAAGACCAGAGCTAAAAAGAAAATTTGACTTTCCAACACAAGAATGAAGAGAAGCATGAAAAGGTAAACAGCAAAGAGAAGTCATAAGGGACTTACTAAAGTTGAACTGTTTACATTCCTACATGGAAAGAAAATATTTGTAACTCTTGAAACTTTTCAGTATTGGGGTAGTTGGTGGGATTACATACATACACACACACACACACGTACATACACACACAGAGACAGAGAGCACAGAGTGAATTGAATAGGATGGGATCATATCTTAAAAAAATGAAATTAAGCAGTGAGAGACAAATATATTGGGAGGAGAGGGGGAGAAATGGAATGGGACAAATTATCTCTCATAAAAAGAGGCAAGCAAAAGACTTTTTAGTGGAGGGAAAAAGAGGGGAGGTGAGAGAAAAACATGAAGTTTATTCTCATCATATTCGACTAAAGGAAGGAATAAAATGCACACTCATTTTGGTGTGAAAACCTATCTTACAATACAGGAAAGTGGGGGAGAAGGGGATAAGCAGTGTGGGGGGGATGAGGGAAGGGAGGGCAATGAGAGGAGGGAGCAATTTGAAGTCAACACTCTTGGGGAGGGACAGGATCAAAAGAGAGAATAGAAGCAATGGGGGGCAGGATAGGATGGAGGGAAATATAGTTAGTCTTACACAACATGACTATTATGGAAGTCATTTGCAAAACTACACAGATATGGCCTATATTGAGTTGCTTGCCTTCCAAAGGGAATGGGTGGGGAGGGAGGGATGAAGAGAAGTTGGAACTCAAAGTTTTAGGAACAACTGTTGAGTACTGTTCTTGCTACTAGGAAATAAGAAATGCAGGTAAGGGGGTATAGAAAGTTATCTGGCCCTACAGGACAAAAGAGAAGATGAGGACAAGGGAAGGGAGGGATGATAGAAGAGAGGGCAGATTGGTGATAGGGGCAATCAGAATGCTCGGTGTTTTGGGGTGGAGGGAGGGGACAAATGGGGAGAAAATTTGGAACCCAAAATTTTGTGAAAATGAATGTTAAAAGCTAAATAAATAAATTTAAAAAAAAAGCTAGAACTAGAAGGAAGCCAGGGATGAGGAGGAGGGAAAGAGTGCTAGGCATGAGGACAAGCTAGTAAAAACATGGAGTCAGGAAATGGAAGACTGGAAAGACAGAGTGGAAAGAGACCTTACAAGTGAAGGATAACCTGGATTTCAAACCTGATATATTTATATAAGACTCTTCTAATTGATGGAGAGAATGAATATTCCACAATGTGCACCTGAGTAAGGGGGAAGAGTTGATGTGAGAATTTAAGAGAAGAGAAATACTTCTTTGAGAGAAAGGACACACTTTTCAAGGAGAAAACCCTTTGCTTCTCAGTCTTTTTTCTCTCTCCCCATTTTCCTTTTTCCTAAAGTCTTTTCTTTCTCTTTCCACATTTTCCCCAGAAAACAGTTTGGAATCACCTGTGTCGTCTTACTGCATCTCCACCCCTGATGTAGGCACACAGCATGGTGTAATCATTCTCTCTACCAATGAGAAGTCTTATGTCAATGCAACAACAGACTTACACTCTAGGTTACTTTCAAATATTAGGGCATAGACTATTAAGAACTGGGAGATATCTTAGATGTCACCAAATCTAATACTCTCACTTTAAAGAGCAGGATACTGATACTCAGAGAGACTAAATTATTTGCCTAAAGTCATCTGATTGGTTAGTTTCAGAGCTGGGATGAGAACTGTGACCTACTTCCAACCCAATTAATTTCAACTGGAGGACGTTGCCCTCAGCCTCTAGCCTCTACTCATCTATCCATTTCCCCCTGCCCTTGCCAGCAAAAATGACCAAATTAGCAAAGTGTTATGTTCAATGACATTCATCCTTACAATCATTATCTCTTCTTAGATTCTCCCTTTCTTCTTTTAGTGCCACCTGATGGTGCTCAATATCCCTTAAGTTCAATTTTCATATAGTACATCTCCTAAATATGTCCCACTGGGCAGTATCCTGTATTCAAGATATTTCCTGTCCCCTATTCCATTTCTCCTTCCTACCCAGATTGCTAGTTTCTGTCCTGTAACTCTGATCTCTACTAATGTGCAGAGGGCTGCAAATGGGTATTACATTCCCTTCAATAAGATGCTTACATTTAGCAGGGACCCTCTGGTGAGCAGGCTTTGACCCAAAGGAATGACTTTGATGGTGGTCATGTTAGGAATAGTGGCAGGCCTACTGGAGGAATGTTTGCAGGAATGTGAAAGTTTTATCATTTTTGTCAAATTATCACCTAAGCAACCTGGCAGGTGGAAATGCGGAGATAGCCAATGTACCCTGATGCATAGAAGAATTCCACCTTATGGCAATGCAAATATATTCAGAATTATACGTCAGATAATTCAACTCTTTGAGGTTGCTAGTGGGAAAAGCTATAACTAGCAATTTTTATACCTGGGACAAGCATCATAAAATCTTCTCGGGGGCAAACAGTAGGTAAAATGTTCTTGAATTCACTTTTGAAGATAATTCACATGGAGGCCTAGGATAGACTTCAGATTTTGGGACACAAAGTCTGAATGGTAGAGGAAGAGACACTAGGAACAATTTAAGAAGGATGCCAGGGAGGCTGACTGCAGGTGGAGAAGATCATCTGAATGCAACCACTGGTAAGAAGGTCATCTGCCATCTGCTAGGTTCTGATTTTAACTAATTATTCATAGGAATTAGAGGTATAGATCATTTTTGTTTAGTTGTTTTCAGTTGTGCCCAACTCTTTATGACCCATCTGAGGTTTTCTTGGCAAAGATACTTAAATAGTTTTCCATTTCCTTCTCCAGTTCATTTTTACAGATGAGGAAACTGAGGCAAATAGGGCTAAGTGACTTTCCCAGGGTCACACAGCTAGTAAGTGTCTAAGGTCAGATTTTAATTCATTTCTTCCTGATTCCAGGCCCAGGAGCCCTATCCACTGTGCCACCTAGCTGTCCATATAGATCACAGGAACATAAATGTAAAGCTAGAAAGGATTTTAAAGGTCATCTAATCTCATCTTTCAATTTACAGATTAAACTAAAATTCAGAGAGGCTGTAACTTTTCCAAGGTCACTTGTGGTAAGGAACAATTAGAATTTGAATTTGGGTCCTGTGACTCTAAGTGCAAGTATTTTTCCCCACTATACCACTTGCCAGATCTTGTACCTACCATTTGTATCTGACCACCTTGGACAAAAAACTCTGATCACTATATCTGGTTATACCTCTACTGGTGTTTATAGAATAGCTAATATTCTGGGCTACAAGTATTACTGTAAGAAAGTTATTTTGAGAGAGATAGGCGAAATGCACATGTATATTATTCATTTCAATGCTTCAGAGAACAATAATTTTTATCAGTTTGGAAAATCCTCCACAAATGCAAATCAAAAAATATATAGCCTTCATGCGTTGTGTGGACAAATACAAAAGAAACAGACAAAAAAACCAAAGCAAAACATTTCCCACCTGGAAATGAGCCTTTCTGTGTGAGGCTAGGCTAACCCTTGGACAACAGACATGCAATCAATGTCTAGACCAAACTCAAAGTCCCCTTTAGCTAAGTAAGACCTGCAATGCTTATACTCCTCTAGAATGGACTTTAAGAACTCGTGGTCCACTCCATTCATCAGAGCTAGACTTTGCTGGATTTATAAAACACACACACACACACACACACAAACACACACACATGTGTATAACTATTTGTGATGTGAATGCAAATGTATGTGAGTATATGCAAACCTCCTCACAAACTTTAAATCATATTTTCCCTGTCACAGATGTTTTCTTTCCTATGAAATCTGTAGTTTTGCCTTTTACTTAGATTCATTTATCCCTACCCAGGTCCTATGCCCTAGAATTACCCCCACTTTCTTGTCTGTGTATTATTCCTACCCTAAATCCTCCAGTTGCAATATTGATTTGGTAAAATAGTTTCTAGATGTAACTTGTATATTTTTTCCCTTCTTTCAAAGAAAATTTGATTTTATATCTGATCTTATTGGAGTTCATTGCATCTTCTCAGTGGTTTATTTTCTCCAATTACATGGGATTGATTCACAGAATGCTGAGTCTCCAGATTGGGAGACAGCCAATTGGTTCTACCCCATCATAGGCACTCACTGAAGGATGGAATTCATGCCTGAACAAATGAATGAAGTGATTGTGGCTGCCCTCTTTCCTTTCCCCCATTCCCTCTCCCACCAGAGACCTGCATACTTTTCTGAACTTCATTTGCCCAGTGTCTACAAGTTCTTCCCACCAACCAAGTAGAGTTCCTAATCTAACTCAGCTGCAATTTTGCCATATCAAATTTAGATTCCGCAGCTGTGAAACTGTTTCCAAATTCCTCCTCCACCTCCCAACCTCATCACTCTTCATTCCCTTCTAATCTGGCTCATGGCTTTTTTGTAATCACTAGCATTTTGCTCCCTCTTTCTTGGTCTCTATTTTACACTCATATTGTTGTATCTTCGAGGGCGAGTAAGAGGAAATCCGTTGCACATGACCTCTTCACAGATATGGTGGCTGTCTTAGAGAAGGTAGATGAAGTCCATTAAGTATGAGGAATAAGTCTGATCTGCATTATCATGAGGAGTTTGAGTGTAATTAATAAATGTGTGTGTATGATTGTGTGTATATACACATACACATTTGCATACTTACATAGATGTGTGTCTACATAGACTCGTACACATATATGCAGGCACACACCTCTCAATCTATATATGATAGATATTCCTCTACTAACATACTTCTCTAATTTTTCTTCATTAGAGCATGAACACCACCCTGGATTTTCAAAGCTTGTACCAGTAGAACTCAAGCTCTGGCAAAGACTTCCAAGCTAAAAAAAGCTTTGAATCTAACCAGATGACAGAGACAGCTATGTGAGGCAATGGATAGAGTATTGGGCCTAGAGTCAGGAAGACTCATTGTTTTTGCTCAAATCTGTCCTCAGACACTCACTAGCTATGTGACCCCAGGACAAGTCATTTAACCCTGTTTGCCTCAGTTAACTCATCTGTAAAAAGGAATGAAGAAGGAAATGGCAAACCACTGCAACATCTTTGTCAAGCAAACCCCAAATAGGGTAATGAAGAGTTGGAAAAGACTGAACAACAACAAATAAGCAAATGATGGGTTATATGACTGTCATTTGAAGGCCAGCCTGAGTTGTTCTGGAGAAGCTCATCTGGTTGGTTGAAGAAGAAAGACTATTTGAGTCTTAACTGTAGGCAGTCTGGTGGTGCAATGGATAGAGCATTGGACCTGGAGTGAGGAACACTTGACTTGAGTTTAAATCTGGCCTCAGATGCTTACCAACCATAGAAACTTTGGCAAGTCTCTTTACCTTTGTCTACCTCAGTTTCCTCATCTGCAAAATAGGTATGATAATAACACCTATTTCCCAAGTTTTTTGTGAGGATCAGATGAGATAATATTTGTAAAGCTCTTTCCAAACCTTAAAGAGCTATATGGAGGACTATATGACAACGAGGATAATGACAATGGCCGTCACATTGTGGCGGGGTTGCAATCTGTGTTTGTGGAGGAAGTGCTTACTACTGACCCAATAATGAAATCTTAAAGTCTTGAGGTGTAAAATATATTTTATTACAAAGTTCAAAGCATTTTTGGAAGGTAATTTGTAAGATAGGGCTTAATCCACTGTACCACTTTCACTTTTTGAATGTTTGCAAAAATACAATCCATCCTCAAATTATAAGATTTTTGTACCTTTGAGGATTTGTGAAAGAGTATCTCATAAGCTTTGAACAAACACTACTGCACGAGTAGTAGAGATCACTTAGGACCGGTGTGGTCAGAGAAAGATTTGTGTAAGATGTATTGGGAAGAAAGGACCATCTCTACATCATGCTTTTTAAGCTCTGGTCATCATCCTTTTCTCTCTCCTTCTGGAATCTTAGACTTGACCTCCCTCCTGGGACACCAGACTCTGCTAGGTGAGCTTTTCCTTTACCTTTCCTGAAGCCAGGCTAGCAGGATGTTTCTCAACCACCTCCGCGCTATCCTGCTGCCTGAGTGGCCCCTAAACCCTCTCTGCCTCCTTTGCAGATTCTCTTTAGAAGTTGCTTTTTCACTTTAGAATGGAAGCTCTTTGAGGACAAGGACTGTCTGTTTTGCTTATACTTATATACTTATATTCAGTACTTAGAACAGTGCCTACAATACAGTAGGGGCTTAATAAATACACCCCTCCTCCTCCATTCCTCTCTTCCTCCCTTCATCTATGTAAATGCTTGACACATAGTAGATATCTAATAAGTGTTTATTGATAGACTCTTCTTCTATCTGTGAAAAGTAAGCTAAACAAAGGCTTGGAGAGGTGAACACCATGCATGATGGGAAGTAATGGAAGATGAAGTTGGAAAGGTAATTTAAGCCTAAGGCAGTGTGTTGGTGCAGTGGATAGAGCACTGAGCCTGGAGTGAGGAAGACTCATCTTACTGTGTTCAATTCTGGTCTTAGACATTTACTAGCTGTGTGACCCTGGGCAAGTCACTTTACCCTGTTTGCCTCAGTTTCCTCATCTGTAAAATGAGCTGGAGAAAGAAGCCACTCTAGTATCTTTGTCAAGAAAATCCCAAATAGGGTCATGAAGAATCAGACACAATTTAACTGAAAAACAAGAAAGTCATGTATACATAAACTTCATCCTATATACGCGAGCATGTAACTAGTTCCAAGTTTGTAGAGCGGTGGTTCTAACTGAGGTCTCTTTCTGATTTGCAGATTCAGTGTTCTTCTACTATGATTTCTCCCTCTCTCCTCCTTCATACTGAGGACATAGCAGGTATTTTAAAATACCTGTTAATTGATTGACATTCAGTTAATCTTTATAACAATGAATAATTTTTTCTTAATGTTTCTGCAATGCTTTCCCCTTTCTTTGTGAGATTTGGAGGACCTGACTTCTTAAAACATTAAGATTGGGCTGTGATATTGTTTGGATGGAAATCTTGTTCAATTCTAAACATTACCAGAAAACAAGGCTGTTGTCCTTATCCTGTTTTTTCCTTCCCACACCCCTTCACTGCCTGAGGGGTATGAGGAAATAATTGGTGTCTGTACTCTGGAACCTCCCTCATTTTGGGTCATCACATCACAAGCTGCCAGAGTGAATTGCATTGAATGGCACCTAACAGTGATGGGATATGACATGGCACATTCACAGACATGGCTATCATTTACCTTCTTGTAATGAGAAGCATTTGGTAGGTTTGAAGGGAAGAGAAAAAACTCAAATGCCTCCTTTTTGTTTATCGATGTCTCTGAGCTATGAGAGCACTTTGGTGAAATCTAGAGGAACTTTATAATCAATAACTTGTTTTTTAAAATTGTTATTTATTTTCAGTGTTCTACAATCACTTCCATGTATCCTAGATTTTTTCCCCTTTCTCCTCCCCTCTCCCCACTCCCATCCCAAGTTGGCGTGCCATCTTATATAGGTTCTACACATACATTCCTATTAAACACGTTTTCACCTTAGTCATGTTAAATAGAAGAATTAAAATGAATGGGAGAAACCATAAAACAAAACAAAAGAAAACAAAACATAATACAAAAGTAAATGGTCTGCTTCATTCGGCAATCCAATTTCATAGTTTGTTCTCTGGATGTGGAAGATATTTTGCCTCAAAAGTCCACTGGGAATTTTTTAGGTCCCTGCTTTTCTATGAAGGACTAAGTCTACTAGAAAAATTCCTTGCACACTGTGGTTGTTGCTGTGTACAAAGTTCCCCTCGTTCTACTCCTTTCGCTCAGCATCAGTTCATATAAGTCTTTCCAGGTCTCTCTGAAGTCTTCCTCTTTGAAGATGAAATGAAGTTCATCATTTCTTAAAGCACAGTAGTATTCCATTACATTCATATACCATAATTTGTTTAACCATTCCCCAGTTGATGGGCATTCCCTCAATTTCTAGTTCTTGGCCACCACAAAGAGAGCTGCTATAAATATTTTTGTACATGTGGGACCCTTTCCCATTTTTATAATCTCTTTGGGATACAGTCCTAGAAGTGGTATTGCTGGATCAAAGGGTATGCATATTTTTGTAGCCCTTTGGGCATAGTTCCAAACCATTCTCCAGAATGGTTGGATGAGGTCACAGCTCCACCAACAATGAATTAATGTTCCAACTCTCCCACATCTTCTCCAATATTTATCATCTTCCTGTTTTGTTAGCCAATCTGATAGATGTGATGTGGTATCTCAGAGTTGTTTTGATTTACATCTCTCTAATCAATAGAGAGTTAGATCATTTTTCCATATGACTATAGATAGCTTTAATTTCTTCTTCTGAAAACTGCCTGTTCATATCCTTTGACCATTTATCAATTGGGAAATGACTTGTACATTTGACTCAGTTCTCTATATATTTTAGAAATGAGGCCTTTATCACAGACACTAGTTGCAAAAATTCTTTCCCAGTTTTCTGCTTCCCTCCTAATCTTGGTTGCATTGGGTTTGTTAATCAATAACTTGTTAAGAAAACGTTTGCTTTGGATCTAGGACATTTCGTGTAAATATCTTTATACGTCACCACAATACCTTTAACCTACCATATGTCCTCAAGCCCTCTACTTTTATAGATAAGGGGACAGTGGCCCAGAAAAGTCAAGTAATCAGCCATAGGTCACACAGTAGTGCCAAGGTTAGAACCAAGGCCTATTAACGTGCCATCCAGTGGGATTCCAATATTGGCCTCCGAACTACCACCAATACCAGCTATTATCCCTATTTGGTGAGTCTTTTTCTCTAGCCTTTGTTTTGTGAAAGGCTTAGGCCAGCTTCATTACCCCTTTCTCAGCGGTGTTCCTGACTCTCTTGGATTTCCCTCCTCTGATTTGAACTAAAACTTCCCTCAGTACATGGGACCTTCTTACCCCGGAGCCCTGCCAGCCCCCTTCTCCCATTGGTGAGTTCCTTCTAGGCATCTTAATTTTGGGGATGGTCACAGGCTGGTCATGATTCATTCCCTTCCTTGCTTTGCTGACCTGCCTCAATGGATCTCTTGTCTCTTCTTCACGCACTGCTTTTTAAGCTCCATTTTATGTGTTGTCTTTCCCTATTAGAATATAAACTCTTTGAGGGCAGGGACTATCTTTTTTTTTTTTTTTTTTGTATTCTCAGCACTTAACCTAGTGCTTGGAAAATAGTAACACTTCATAAATATCTACTGCTTTTTTGCTAATACACATAATTTGGAAAATCAAGGCAAAAATCTATTTTATAATATAAAGTGTGATTTTACATGTTAAATAAAATCTTGATTTTGCATGGCCAGCACTTTTACTGCCCAGATTGGCAAACATTCAGAAAATCGTAATTATCTTATTTAACCCTTACAACACCCCTCAGTGTCATGTAGTATAAGAATTGTTGGGGGTGTAAGCTCAGTTCCATGTGGACAGTCTCGGGCGGGTAAAGGTGGGAACTTCTAAATCTTAGAGTTCTCATGAGGCCCCCCAGATAACAGCAGGGAATCGAGGAGTGAGACCGAGCAATCTCGTGTATTTCCGCCTCTTCCCGTGAGAAACGTGATGGGAGGAGCATCCCCCTCGAGACTGTCCCGGATCTGGGCACACCTATTGTTATCTAACAGGCACGGTATTCAGGTGCAAACTATGCTGCTGGAGAGCTTAATTAGGATCAGGAAAGCCTGAAGGTGCTCTTAGCTCGGGAGGGGTCGTTACAGGACAGAAGGCTCCGTTTTTCCTCTTTTCGCTCTCCCCTCCCCCTCTCTCCCCACTTACACTTCTACTTCCAATCTCTTATTATAAGATCTTTGCCTCCTTGGGAGATTCCTCGCTCCCTCCTAAG
Organism: Notamacropus eugenii; assembly: GCF_028372415.1. NCBI lineage: Eukaryota > Metazoa > Chordata > Mammalia > Diprotodontia > Macropodidae > Notamacropus > Notamacropus eugenii. The sequence continues at coordinate 112,910,604 of NC_092875.1, forward strand.
GAAGAATTCCCCCTGCACTTGTAACCAGGACCCTGAATAAAAGCTTAACCCTTGTTCGACTCCGGAAAGTCTCTTCTCTCATACGTTTATCTGGTTTGGCCAACCAAAGACCTGTGATAGAGGTAAGGTAAGACTCGGGTAGCCCTCAGGCCTCTAGGCCTGGCAAAGAATAATTAAGTTGATTCTACAGATAAGTCAGTGGAGCCTCAAGGAATGAAAGTAGTATGCTGAAAGTTACATATCTAATAAGAGAGAGGACTAATGCTCTGTCCAGCATACCAAGCTCTGACAGATAGTGTTTCCCATGGTTTTATTCATACATTCCATATAATTGGTCATAGAAATAGGGACTAAAATTTCATTTTTTGGGTTCCAGTTTCCACATTGATAAAATATGAATTATACTGGGGAAAATGCTAAGAAGGCAATTGCTCAACCTCAAAATACTCTATACATGTGAGAAATTATTTTATTGTTATTATCATTTATAGTGCAGATTGGAATTATTGTTTTTTCTCCCCCACCCTGCCAAAGACCACAGGGTTTGAAAAGGGGAGAATTTAGTTCTGTTTATGAATGAGCACTTGACAATTTCTGGCAGGTAGGACTTACTTAATTTGTCCAGAGAGTAACTTCTACTTTTTTATTGTTGCAGTGAAATCCTTTGCTTTATAGGATTGCCACAATCTAGAGCGTTCACAGGGGAAAACAAAAACTGACGAACTCTGATTTAGATGAATAAATGAATATTAATAACAAAATAGGATTTCCATTTCTAACATTCTATGCGTTATGTTCCCAAGTCCTCTAAGTCCAAACTCTAAGGTTCCATATTTTCCAATATTATATTATGCTGAATATAACGTCATACTTTTGTGGAATCCTGTTTTTCTCTCTCCTTTTTTCCCCTTTGTTGTAAGGGATAGCTTTCTTAGAGAGGAAGAGAAAGAGATATATTTGGAAAAACAGGTACTACATTAAAAAGATATTAATACAAATTTTAAAAATCTGCTCTAACATTGTATGTTCTGACCTGCCTCTGAGTTTTAGTATCCTTTTTTTTTTTTAATTCTGACATTATGTGTTCTAAGGTCCCTTATAGCTCTTTCTATGTTTAAATGTTCTATGTTCTATGTCTATGTCTATGGTCTATATCTATGATCTAGTTTCCTTGAGGATTAGAACATTTTCTATCTTCTAACATTCTATGTTGTAAAGTCTCTGGAGAAGCAGCATGGTTAAGTAATTAGATAACTGTCTTCAGAGGAAAGATCTAGGTTCAAGTCCATCTTGTAACATGCTAGTTTTTGGACCCTGAGCAAATCATTTAAATTTTCAGGTCTTAGGCAACTGCCTAAAATATTAAATAGTGGAGTTCATGCTCTGCATATGTAGAGGATGGTTTCTCAGGGTTGTTCTCCTCCACTCCCCCATGAGAACAAAGTCTTCCAACTTTAAAATTGTGTGCTACAAGTTTGGACCAAGTTACAGGTCCACCAACAATGCATTCATGTGACTGTTTTCCTGTAGTCCCTTTTTCATTTGTCATTTTCTTTTTTTGTCAAGTTCACCAACTTCAGGAGGTTTAAGGTGGAACCTCAAAGTTCCTTTAATTTGCATTCTTCTAATTATTAGTGATTTTGAATTTTTTTTCCCATCTGGCTATTGATAACTTGAACTTCTTCCCTTGAGAACCACCTGTCCATATCTTTTTGCCATTTATTAATTGGGGAGTGACATGTATTCTTATAAATTTGAATCAATTCCATATGCATATATACACACATATGCATATAACTGTATATACATACATATACGCAATGCTTATGCACATGCATACCTATATGTATATGTATATATGTATGTCTTTTATTAGAGAAACTTGCTATAAAGAATTTTTTTCCAAGTGAATGGTTTCCTCTTATGAGCTTAGCTACATTGGCTTTATTACTGCAAAACAAATCCACTTAATTTAAGAAGAGGAAAATAATGTTCTAAGGTGACTTACAGGTCTAATATTGTATGTTTCTACATTAAAAATTAAAAAACCTCAAATAAATAAATATTTCCTTTCTAAGGAAGAAGAAATAAAAGTACACAATCAATTACATAGGAAATAGGCCCAGATTGGGTCCAGGGTGATAATCTAGCATGAAGATGAGGCTGCTTTTCCAGGGCAAGTTGTTATTTACAGTCAATGCTGCAATCATACTGAATGCTAACCTCTGGGTTATCTCAGTTACAGATTCTAAAGCCTTTGAAAGTTGCCCTTTTCAGAACACCTTCTTTCAAACTCACTGAAACCCATTTGTATGAGGGGAAACTTGCTGTATATGTAGTACAGTAACCTTTAGCTCCCCTCTCCTGCTCACAAGTTCCCATCCTGTTTTTCTTCCCCTTTCCCTCAAAGACTTCAAGAAGAAATGTCAAAAAGGAAAATCACAAGAAATGCTCGTCCAGTCTAAGGAAGTTTGGAGCCATTGGCAGGGGCCAGAGATAACACAGGCAGAGGGTGTGTTCAAGTTGAGAAAATGTTCTCTTAATGGAGCATCAGAGGTCCAGGGAAGTATACATCCCTGTAGTACCATACCCACTGGCATTGCCCATTCAAAAGTTGGATTCTGCTCCACTATCCTTAAAATGGAAGAATTCTGATGGCTTAGAGTCAGAAGACCAAGCTTGTCTGCTTATTAATTGAGTAGCCCTGGGCAAGACCCTTAACCTCTCTGACCACCAGGGTTCTCATATGTAAAATTAGAATAATAATATCTGTTTTGCTGAGCTTGTACCTGGCACTGCTATTGACTAGGTGTGGCACCTTGATAAACTTCAGTTTATTCAACTCTAAAATGGGTGAGTAGGAATAGAGACTCCAGGATTGATTTCAAATCTACGAGCTTATCTACAATCATGTCATTAGGATCTGGGAGTTAAGGTAAGTCAAGTCTACAAGCATTTATTAAGCAACTACTGTGTATCAGGCACTGTGCTAAACCCTGGGGAAGAAAAAGAAAGGCAAAAATAATCCCTTCCCTCAAGGAGCTTACATTGTAGTGTGGAAAACATCATGTAAACACTATGTGTATATGAAATATGGATCTATCTACTTGTACACACACTTTATGTATAATTGGAAGTAGCTCACATTAGAGTGAGAAGACATCATATAAACACTGAGACATCATATAAACAAGGAACATAGTACATGTACATATATACACAATACTACTCACATATAAATACACACTTGCACACACATGTATACATCTATATAAAATTGGAGGTAACTCATTTTATAATAGGGAGACTACACTCATATGATATATGTATACATATATACACACCACACACATATGTGTCTATATGTGTGTATGTATACATATACACACATGGAAAATTGTATGGCAGGTGGAAGATGAAATGACCAAGGAAACAAAGGTTTGAGCTCCTGAGCACATTGATATATTAAGTGATGCATGCCAATTACACAGCAGACCCAGACCAGTAACTTTCCTCAGCTTTCACTGGACCCTGAACACAGTGGGTGGTAGACTTTTATGCATTAAAAAACATTTAGTCAAATAAGACCAATTAAGTAAAAGAAAATAGTTAGCTTAGAGACAAAATTGGGCAATCATTTCTAATTGAAGGAAAGATTAAGGGGAGAGAGAACAGGTGCAACTCCCTGATCAGGAAACAAGGTATCCCACTCCCCAAAGTGTCTGTATTCAATCAAAAGAACAAGAACTGATTGATCAGTATGGGGGTAAGTTTTCAGATAAGACATATGAATTGCGTGAGATATACAATTATGAGAAAATTTGCTTCAGTCTTTGGATCTAACTGGATTCCTGGTTTGCATAACTAAGTCCTTAGTTCAAGGGTCTATAAATTGCAGATAGGGATGGTCCAGCTTTCCAGTCATTCAGGGCTAGGTTCAAACAATATAACAGTTTTCCCATGATTCCCATAATTGAATAAAGGTTTCTTACAAGACAAAAATTGGACTACACCCATAATTGGATAAAAAGGAAACTGAGTTAGCTCCAGAACTGAGACACAAGACAGAATCAGTGTAAGTCACTCAATTTCCAATACTACTTGCTATTCTAATTCCTTCAGTTCCCTCAATTTTCCCAACTGGAGGTAGCTTGATTACAATGGGGAGACATCATGCAAACAACTGTGTACATAGGATGCATACATACTCATATACATGTACATACCACCCACATATAAGTGAATGAATAAATATATAAGGATATGCACATATATGTATATGTATGTGTATGCATGTATATCTATATCCACACACACATATATATGCATACACACACAGACACACACACACACACACACACACACACACACACATATATATATATATAGAGAGAGAGAGAGAGAGACAGAGAGAGAGACAGAGAGAGAAACAGAGAGACAGAGACAGAGAGACAGAGACAGAGAGACAGAGAGAGAGGACGTAATTTCAGAGGAACACACTGAGTAAGTTGAGGGGGGATGGACTTTGGCAGAGGGTAGAATTTGACATGAATCTTGAAAGAAGCCAGAACACGGAGATACAGAGTGAGAGCATTCTAGCCATATGGCCTAAACCAGTAAAAAGACCCAGAATTCTCTTGTATAGCACGTACATTATCATCAAGTTCATTGAGATGCCAAATAAAATGATCAATTAATTGTCTTTCCAGGGAATTGAAAGGGATAAATTGTGAACCTTAAGTGACGTCATGCCATTTGGTTCTCAAATTTAGAAATGCAGAAGACACAAAGGTTCTACTGCACATAGAGATCAAGAGATTTACCCAAGGTCACACAACTAGTAAATTTCAGAGGAAGAATTTGAATGAAAGTCATCTTACTTTTAACACCAGTGTTCTATGGTATTGCCTATATTGCTTCTACATAGAGATAGCTAGGCAGTACAGCAAATGGGTTACTGGACTTGGATTCAGGAAGACCTAAATTCAAATTCAGCCTCAAAGGCTTAATGGCTGTGTGACCTTGGAAAAATCACTTGCCTGCTTAGCTGTAAAATAGGGATCATAATAGCATCTATATCACCATGTTGTCGTGAGGATCAAATGGGATTATATTTGTGAAGTGCTTAACCTCGCCTCCCCTTGCTTTCTACATAGAATAAAAGAGTGAAATTGTAGAGGAAAAGGAACATTGGCTCCAATCTCTAGCTCTGCCTTTAATTATCATAAAATTTAGAACTGAGATAGATCATAGGCCTTATCTACCTTAGTTGTGTCATTTCACAGATGAGTAAAGTAAAGTCCAGAGAGGCAAAAATGACCTGGCCATAGTTATATTTACTACCTTGTCCCACTTTGTACCTTGGGGAAGTCATTTATCCAAGGCTTCAGTTTCCTCATATGTGAATAAGGGGGTTTGACTAGGTGATCACTATAGTCTATCAGGTAGGGTCCCTATCTAAATTGTGTGATCCTAAGCGGTAGAGCTGGGCCCAGAAGCCAGGTGTCCTAACTCCGAATCCAATTCCCCTTCTGCTCTCAACACTGCCTCCTGCTATGGCTGGGTAGCTCAAAGCCCAAGCCGAAGGCTATTCGACCCCCGCAGATGGCGTCAGTCCTCCACACAAGCTCTTATCTGTATTCCTCATCAATAAACTCCTTTAGTCAGATATATACATTTGAGGGCCAGCCGTATGGGCACGTGCCATGAAAGACCCCCATGCTCCGCCCAATAATTAAGCTGTTGTAAGACGTGTTGAATGAGATTCTTTTTTCCCCCTAGTAGTATAGATTTGGGTTTTGGCATAGTCCTAATGACCTAAAGAAAGATGCAGGAAATGATTTCCTCGCTCTTCACTGAGAGAAACATTAGCTCTTTGTTTAAAAATTACATTTGCGGGGGCCTTTCTGCACCACACTGCTTCTGAGTAACTGCTTGGAAGTCCTCACAGTTTGGGTTTCTGTGGAAGTTGTTGGCATCAAAGCCTGTGGCTTTCTTTCTGCCTTTCTTTGTGCCTTTCATTGGATCCAGCATGTATTGAACACACTCACAATCCATTTGGACAAAACCAACACTATGTTATTTATATAGACACATATATACATATATACACGCACATATGTATATATATATGTAATATATAGCAGGCAACATAGGGATATTATATATATATATAAATGTGTATAGAGATGTGTATGCTGTGTATGTGTGTATATATGACACATATAATTGAAATATATATTTCTCTCTATGTTGTAATAGTGTAGCATAATAGAATAGTTTTCCTTTTGAGATTACCTTCTACATGTTCTGCATATATCATGTATATGTTATTGAAGAGGACTCTGGCAATTTTTTCCAGGGATGTACACATTGATAATGAGGCTGATGCATGCATTGCCAGAGCTAGCTCAGTGTTAAGGAGGCTCTGGAGGAAAGTGTGGGAAAGAAGAGGTATTAGACTGACTACCAAACTGAAGGTCCACAGAGCAGTGTTGTTGACCTCGTTGCATGCCGGTGAAACATGGACAGTCTACCAGCACCATGCCAGGAAACTAAATCACTTTCATTTGAACTGTCTTAGGAAGATTCTAAGGATCACCTGGCAGGATAAGGTACCAGACACTGAGGTTCTCTCTTAAGTTAATTGTCAAGCATTCAAACTCTACTGCAAAGAGTATAGTTCTGATGGACTGGCCACATTATTTCGAATGTCAAATGTACACTTGCCAACTCACAGAGGGCAAATGTTCACATGATGGTAAGAAGAAGTAATACAAAGACACTCTCAAGGTCTCTCTTAAGAACTTTGGATTTGATTGTGTGACATGGGAGACACTGGCACAGGACCGCTCAGCATGGCAAGCCCACATCAGAGAAGGTGCTGTGCTCTGTGAGAAAAGCAGAATTGAGACAGCACAAAGGAAACGTAGGATGTGCATATTTAGAGAATCCACCCCAAATGTTCACATGAACTATTTATGTCCGACCTGTGGGAGAGCACTCCGAGCTCCTATTTATTGGTCTGATCAGCCACAGTAGGACACACTGTAACTTGACTCTAACATAGTGATGTCCTTTAGGTCCTTTTTGAGAATGAAGGACAACAACCAATCAATCATGTATATAGCTAGTTAATTACATATAGTTTCTTCCATTAGAACATAAGCTCTTTGAGAACAGAATCTGGTCCTTCCTCCTTTCCTCCCTCCCTCCCTCCCTCCCTTCCTTCTTTCCTTCCTTCCTTCCTTCCTTCCTTCCTTCCTTCCTTCCTTCCTTCCTTCCTTCCTTCCTTCCTTCCTTCCTCCCTCCCTCCCTCCCTTCCTTCCTTCCTTCCTTCCTTCCTTCCTTCCTTCCTTCCTTCCTTCCTTCCTTCCTTCCTTCCTTCTCTCTCCTTTGTGCCCCTCTCTTTTTCTTTTCCTTTCTTTTTTTCCTCCCTCCCTCCTCCTCCTCACATATTAAGCACTAGGTCTTCCTGACTGAGAAGTCAGCTCTCTAACCTCTCTCTATCCTCCTGATGCCTCTTGCCGTAATGTTGCACCCACTCCAGGCTACCTCCCTAATTTGTTTTTGCTCTTACCATTTGGATTCTCCAGAGGTAGCTGCCACTCTGTTTCTATAGTTATTCAATGAGGCTATAATTCTAAGACTATAGCTAACATCCATCGGTGTACTTTCCCATAAGAGTCAACCAGGAGACAAAATTGACTCTTAACAAAGATGTTTAGTAAGATCACAGAAAATAATAGCTACAAAACATTACTTCTTATAGACCTGAGGAGAATAGGACTCTCCCAAAATATACACAGCATCTATCAGGAGAGTGAGCACAAACTTAGAATAAAAAAGTAGTAGGGAACACATTTAAGAAATATGTATGGACAAGTTAACTTACAACATCAAAACTGTGGGGCATCTTTCTCCTCATAGTTCTCTCTTCAGCTTAAATTGGAATTGGCCATGGTTGGCTCTCTTTGAGTCTCCACAGCCAGGAGTCAAACTGTTTAAAGCTGCTTCTGACCTTCAGTGACTGTCTCCTAGTCAAGTAGTTACATGGTTGATGTGTTGCAGGGAAGAGAAAGAAATCCCCTCCTCCAAATGCAGTTACCTTTCAAGGATTGAGTTCTTTCATTACTGGATTCAACTGGTAAGCTGCCTGAAACACAACTATCTTTTTATGGTGCCATTTTTATAATAAGTTTTTATTCCTTAGGACAAGAATTGCATTTCTACTTGTTTAGAGTACTAATAAAGTGCAATGTTGTTCACTGCTCTCACTTTGCATATCCAAGTATTTAAAATGTCCAGATTTATATAGTAGTTCCAAAGTGATTTTAAAACCACCACTACATTCATTCTTAGTTACACATCTGAGTCCTTCAATTTTTGAAAAGCATGGAATACTCTTCTGGCGCATTTGGTCAGCCTCTTCAGTGATGGGTTCAGAAAAAGCACCTCCAGGTGGGTCTGCTCTACCACCTGCTGATCCACCAGGCATGCACTCTGGTCCAGCTTAGTAATGATGGGTTAAAAGAGCTTTGATAATTTTTTCCACTAATGCTCATTTTCTTTCTTCTTGGCGGACTGGTTCTTATCCAGCGAGTTTGTCATTTAATTACATCTGTCAAGTATCTTGTTTGTCTTTATCACAATTTTTGCTTCAGACTTTCTCATCTTCCATTTGCTTTCATATTGAAAGCAAAATTGGAGAGTTCTTTGAAGACACCTTGTCCCTCTGCTTTAGCCTTGTATTTCTCCACTTCCAAGACCACACACACACAATGTCTTCTTATTTTACTCAGGTTGTCCTTGTCATTAGTAATAGCCAGCTTAATCTCCTTGCTTCTGTTTTTATCCATATCTGTTGCTTGTCCTTCATTTCAAAGAATACCAATGACATCACAGGGTTCTGTCTTGACTTGCACAAGAACTGGAATTAAGTAAGACAGACTTGCACAATGTTATCAACCCCATTTTCTCTCTCAGAGTCATTGAAATCCAGTGGCAGGACAAAAGTCAAGATAATTGGCAATGGCTGAGATTCAATGGATGACCTTGGTGTCTTCAGTGACTGAACAGGCTTTAAGTGCTCCACAGCACCTGCTTCAACCACCTTCATGGCCATTGGAACAAATTGTTCTCATCTGTCCATTCTGCTGGAGGAAGTCTTCACATGCTTGTATACATAGAAGATACATTGAGGATGTCATTTGCATCAATGTTAAAGGTCACTTCAATCTGAGAAACGTACACAGGATTGGAGGGATTCCTATGAGCTCAGACTCATCAGGTAGGTTGGTATTCTTTGTTATTGCTCTCTCACTTTCATAAACCTAGGTAAATATACCAGGTTAGATGGAGTAGGTGGAATGATCTGTGTCTGCTGGGTGAGTATGGTTCTATTAAATTTGATAATTGTCACGACTCTACCATCAGCTTTAATACCAAGGGAAAGAAGGGTGAACATCATTAGATTTATCCCCAAAGTGGAAGCTTAGACAGTTGTACCACAAGCAACAGCTTCATCGATCCCAATACTTTGTTAATCTTCTTGCCATTGAAAAAGTCCCACAAAATTTTCTGGATAATGGAAATGCAAGCAGAATCCCCTGCCAAGAGAATGCTATGGATCTGTGATTTATCTAATTTGACATCCCTTAGTATCTTTTCCATGGGTGTGGTAAAGATAGGTCAGCTTTCAGCTGTTCAAAATGGGCATGAGTGATAGAGGCATAGAAATTGATGTCTTCAAAGAGGAGTCAAACTCAGTACTGGTTTGGGTTCCTGGAAGAGAGAGTGTGCTTCACATATTCACAGGTGGTGGGACAGGAACAGGGACAGGTGAGAAGGCAGGAACAGTTTTTATTCTTGCTGATAATAATAGCCAGTGTTTATATAGAGCTGTAAAATTAGCTGAAGAAGGAAATGGCAAACCACTCCAGCATCTTTGCCAAGAAAATCCCAAATGGTATCACAAAGAGCTAGACACAACCAAAATAACTGAACAACAATTATCCTCATTTTACAGATGAGGAAACTGAGGCAAATAGGGTTAAGTGACTTGTCCAATGTTACAAAACTTGTACATGTCTGTGACAGGATTCAAACTGAAGTCTTCATGCTTGGACCTCTCCTGTATATTTTTCTGTATATTGTATGGATACTAGTGGAATACATGGGTTATTCATTCATTATCATAGGACCACCTCACTATCTTTTCCTATTATATATCTCACAGATAATATTCTTAACAACATTTTTCCTACACAATTTTTAAAAACTGGTAATGCATCATAGCCTGCCTACTCAAGTCTACTGTGTACATCTCTATTGCTCTTTAGGACACTTTTTTCAACAATACTCTCATACACATATACATATATGTGTATATATGAACATAATACACACAGGTGTCTATATATACATACATATAAACAAAAATATGTGTATATGTACACACATACATACATACACACACACATATACTCTTTGGGGTAGGAGGTGTTCTTTATGATCTCTAAGCTTTCTTCCCCTCTAAATTCTATGAACATGTTATTTGATACTCTGAACGTGTACTTGAGTAGTTCTTATTCTTATTTTACAGATGAGAAAAGAGATGCTCCAAGAGAGGAGTGAATTGAATTATTCCTAGTCATACAGTGAGCAGATAGCATATTCAAGGCTAGAAACTAGTTTTCCTAAGATTTATAAGATAAGATAATTCATTTTTATTAATTAGGAAATGGAAACTCAAAGAAGTTAGTGGACTTTCTCAAGGTAATACTGTTGTTGAGCAACAGAATGCAGTTTAGAACCTGTCTCCCCACCCCAAGTTTTGTGCCATTTTCATCTGACCAAAGCTGTTGTCAGGTCTCCTCTAAAAATGTATATTATAAAAATGACCCTAAAGTTTTTGATTTCATAACAGCAATAGTATTGGCAATAACCAAAAGCAGTAATTAAAAAAATATTGGCTCACGTTTCTGGGAGCACTCCCAGTATTCAGTACCTTAAATGAATGATGCTTATGTGGACCCAGGGATTTTCTTTTATTCATAACGAAAGGTTTTTATACACCCATTTTACACATTAACTCATAGAATCAACCCCCTACTCCTACCCCCACCCCCAAACAAAACAACTCTCAGTTGGAAGACGCCTCAGAGATTATTTAGGCCACCTATTATCTGAAGTAGAAATCCCTTTTTCAGCATTTTTGACAAGTGATCAGCTACTGTTTGCTTGAGCATCCATCAGTGATGAGTAACTTCCACTCAAGGCAGCTCATTTCAGTTTTGGACAGCTCTAATAGTCGGGTAGTTCTTTCTCCCATGGAACTGAAATCTGCCTCCATTTAACTTCCAGTCATTGCTTCCAGTTTATCCTCTGGGGCCAAGCAGAATGAATTTAATTCCTCTTCTGGATAATAGTGTTTCAAATACTTGAAAACATATGAAGATAAGACGGAGGGTGAGATGTGGAGCATAACCATTGTCATCAAATACTTGAAGGATAGCTAACCTAGAGGGATAGACATATGTCAACCTTGACTGGATCAGCCCAGGCTCCCAGGATAATAATGATAACTCATTTCCATAGAATTCAAAAATTTATGAAGTATTTTCTTTATAACAAATACTTGAGAGAGTAGGCAGGGTAAATATTTTGATCTCCATTTCATAGATAGAGAAACTGAGATTGACAGAGTCTAGATCACTTACATAGTATAAAACAGTTGGTTGGTTGTTGTCCTTCATCTTCGAAGAGGACCAAAATGACATCACCATTGTAAAGTGAAATTTCAGTGTGTCCAACTGTGGCTGATCAGACCAATATGAGCTTGGAATGCTCTACCACAGGGTGATATCTTTTGATTCATGTATAAATTGGATTTAAGTGAGGCAGAGTTACATGAAGTCATCAGCCTCACTCTCTCCTCCAGAGTCATCATAGTCCATTGACAAGATAGAGTCAAGATGGCTGATGATGGCTCAGGATGCAGTGGATGACCTTGGTATCTTTGGTGTCTAACCAAGCTCAAAGAGCCCCACATCGCCTGCTTCATCCATCTTCATGGCCGTTGGAACAAATTGTTCTCAAATGTGCATTCCACCAGATGAAGTCTTGACATGCTTGGGGTAGACACTCCCCTAACTTACCGATGGGATTGAGAACCCTTGGTTACCCTCAACCTGGTTTGACCCATCTGCTGAAATGGTTTACTAGGGCGTGGTCTCCGGACATGCTGCAGCTGCTTGGAAGTGTAAAATAGTTGGTAAGGAGAAGAGCTAAGAACCAGGGGTAATACATGAACTTGGGGTCCTTATGGTTGAATCCAGTGAGTTTTTCAAATGTTATTTTATTCTTAACTTAAGAAATAAAACAAGCATTTCTATAACATTGCAAATAAAAAAAATGATAGCACATGAAACCACAGATCTATTATGTACAACTTGATATTCCTTTTAAATATATAATAAAGTTATCTTGTAACCTTTTTTCTTTTTTCCCTCCCTCAGCCCTCTACCATTAGACACAAATGTGTATATAGTATAATATATACATATATGCACATATATGTGTGTATGTATTTGTGTGTGTGTGTAAAATTATTCCATACATATCTCTGTTTAGCAATATCTACTTTGCCTTTAGGCTCACATTTTCAAGAATGACCTTTAATCCCTAGAAAACTGGAGAGTTGCTATCTAGTCTTTTGAAATACAGGGCTTACCTGAGATGTTACTATTTGTTCTAGGCAGATAAATGTATAACTAGTCACCCTGATGCCTTTTTTGAGCTGTTTCCCCTGTTTAGAATGGCTTCCTTCAGTCACTCCTATTTATATACATTGTACTCATCAAAAGACTCAAGTCCCATCTCTTGGAAGAGATGTCCACAAAGATGACATCCAATGGTACTACTGTGGTACACATTAAGTGCTCCCTTTCTAACCTCCTCTAGTACTTAGAGTCTGTTTCACACATTTTTATACTTATTTACTTAACTGCTTCCTGAATAGGGTTTTTGAGTGGGTTCAAAGAGGCAGTGTGTAATGCAATGGAGAGGAAGCTTAATAGGCTCATACATTTAGTAGAACTGACCTCAGCAATCACTTAGCCCAAGTCCTTCATTTTACAGGTAGAGAAACTGAGGATCAGAGAGTATAAGAAAGTTGCTCTAGGACAGTGAGAAAATGGTATATTTTTGCCTTGAACTCAGTCACCTGATTGTAGCTCCAACACTCTTTCCCCATGTGGAATTAGAAGATTTGGATTTGGATCCTGGCTCCTACCTAAGTGACAGTGAACTTAACTTCTCTCAGACTCTGTTTCCTCATCTGGGAAATGGGGAAAAAGCTTTTTGCATTTTCTACCTCTCAGAGTTGTGAGGAAAGTGCTTTGTACGTCCTAAAACAGCATAGAAATGTGACATCATTAATCTTGCTTCCTTAACAAGACTGAAAAATTCCTTGACGTCAAGGAATATGTTTTCTATTTATTTTCTTTCTTTCATGGTGCTGGGTGTATAGTCTGCCATTAATAGAGTCATAGATTTAGAGGCAAAAGTAACCTTAGAGGAAATTGCACCTAACTAAGCCTTCATTTTACAGATGAGGAAAGTGATAGAGAGGTTGAATGACTTGCCTAAAGCTCATTTCACTCTGAAGCTCATAGATTGGACCACAATAGGTCCCTGCCCAAGCTCCACTTAACAGCTATATTTTGGGCCCTCCTGGCTTAGAATGAATGTCAGTGGTAACTGTTTCTCTTTGGAACAGCAACGCTGAGGGTCTTCCCCACCTAGCTTGATTTTGTTTTTTTCTTTTTTGCTAATTAAAGGAGTCATCCCTTGACTCACTTCTTAAAGAGGCATATTCATGAAATGGGCATTATCTCATTTGGAGAGAAAACTTGAAAAGCTCCCATTGCATCCTGGGCCATCTCCAGTCTTCTTGATGAATATCTGGCCACTGGACCCAGATGGCTCTGGAGGAGAAAGTGAAGCTGTTGACCTTGGATACCCCTCTCTCATTCAACTTCAAGTCATATCATCATTTCCCTGACATCATGGTCCTCTTCACAAACAAAGGACAAGCACAACCTTTGAGTAGTCCAGGCTGCCTAAATGGAGACCCAGACAGTGGGGTAATTCAGCTTATCCCCTCTCTCCCTCTCCTTCTTGCTCTCCTCTCCAAAGGAAGGTAAATTTTGATGGCTTGGAAGCTACCCAGTTAACTTGGGGTTTACTGATTAGAAAAATGAGGTGAGATTTGAATTCAGGTCTTTCTTAACCCAAAGTTTTATCTACTACTCTAAATTTTCAATAGGGAGAAATAAAGATAGATCTCAGGGGGTCTATGAACTTGGATGACTCATCTCTGACAGAAATTTAGCACCTTCCTTTAATTATGGATATTGACAACAAATATTATCCCAAGAAAGAGTTCCTAGGTTTCATCTGACCACCAAAGGGTTCACCAACAAAAAAATACTAAAAAGCTCTATACTGTGCCATTCTTGCTAAAGTATTGCTTCATGGAGAGAGAGCAAAGGAAGGCTCCTGTGTGCCTCCCATTAGCTTCTAACATTCGTTAAGCACTTTGTGTCAGGCACCTTCGACATTTGATTGACTGTTATTTCTCCATTTAGTCATTTACTCATCAGTCATTTAATAAAGATGGAGCATCTTGCTAGCCACTTAGTAGGCACTCAATAACTGTTGAGTTACAGTGAAATACGACATTGAGCTTAACATATCTAGAAGCAGGGATATGACCTATATATATATATTATTAGATACAATGTCCCCAAAGTGTTAGTGTAGGTTAAAGTATTTTAATAACTTAAAACTGCACTAAGACTTTTGAGAAACCTATTGATAAATATAGAGCATTAAGAAGGTTCATACCTTTTTCAAGGCACAGGGTTTCATTAAAAGGAACATCTTCTATAACTCAAAGATCTCTGATGACATCCTATAAATTTTTTTCATGAATTAGTGGAGTCAAATGAGTAGAATTATAAGATGTTACAACTACAAGAAGTCTTAGAAACCATATAGTTCTATCTCATTATTCTTTGAATGAGGATATTCATACCTAAACCCATGGTAGTAAGTAGAAGAGCTAAGGTAATGATTACAAGCCAGGCCTCTTGGCTTTTAGCTTAAACCTCTTTCCTTGCACCATGAGAACTTTTCCAATCACTAGAGGGTTACCTGTACTGCCATCATGTGATTTGTAGCTTTGTCTCTTGGGGACCCCTTAACCATCCTTACTCTCTAACCTTTCAGGGGCTGCTTGAGCAGTCTCCAATGCCATGGTTTGGGGCTTTGACATTGCTACACTTCTTAAAATGATCAGAAACCAGATCCATAGACACACGCTGGGGTGCCTTTTGGGGGGATATTGAGAATCTGGCATTGAAAAGAGAAGCAAACAACACCCTATCTATTCAGATTCTTTCTCCTCCTGCCAGGACCAATGAGGATCTTGGATGCAGGGTCCTATTGAAGGGAACCCACAATAACACATTTTCTCCCCTGCCGCCTGGAGGGAAAACACAGAGTTAGCCGAGGCACAAGAAGAGGGTTGTTTCACTGGGAGCCAGCAGCCTGAAAATTCAGTCGAGCAGCTGAAGGAGATAAGTAGTCAAAACACCCTGGAGAACCAAGCACTATGGTGCGCTAGAGATAA
This sequence comes from Notamacropus eugenii, assembly GCF_028372415.1. Lineage (NCBI taxonomy): Eukaryota > Metazoa > Chordata > Mammalia > Diprotodontia > Macropodidae > Notamacropus > Notamacropus eugenii. Next base: position 112,926,301 of record NC_092875.1, read on the forward strand.
AAGATAAGGAGAATGCCCAAGAAAACACACTGCTTTATTTCTCTGGATGCTGGCACCGAATGCTTCGACAATTGTTTGCAACCAGAGGCCGCAGTGGTGGGTTTTTTCTTTTTAAATAAAGAACTTATGTCAGGGAAAAATAGAGTTCCCGTTGTTACAACAGTGATGGCAAAATAAAAAGTCTTCAGTGTTAAAATGAGTGAAGGCCAGATTTAGAAACTGGCCTCTCTTTGTGCTGCTTCCCCTGTCTGGGCCACAGTATTCTCCCATTATAAAATGAAGGATTGTTTTAGACGCTATCTAAATTGGGAGATAGTGCTGTGCAGTGTCAAGAATGTTGAATTTGGAGTTAGAGAATCTGGGTTCAAATTTAAGCTCTGTAAGACTACCTGTGAGACCTTGGAGCAAGCCATTTTTCCTTTCCAGGTCCCTGTTTTTTCATCTGTAGAATGAAGAGGTTGGACCAGATGATCTCTGATTCCCCTCCCTCTTCTCAAAAGCTGAGTCTGAGGTATAACACTAATAGTCAAATGAATGGAACAAGGCATAGATAACTTAAATAGCCCAATCTCAGAAGAAGAAATTGAACAAGTCATAAATGAACTCCCAAAAAAGGAAAAGCCCAGGACCCAACAAATTCATAGATGACTTCTGTTGGATATTCAAAGAACAATTAATTCTAATATTATATAAATTGCAAAAATTTCAAAAAAAGGGGGTTCCTGACAAATTCCTATGATACAGATTTGTTCATGATGTATATCTCAGGGATTTTAATCCCTTGGAGATCCAAGCAGGCATATTTATCTTAATATATATAACCCAGCAAAAGAGAAGTAATGTGACTGTCATACTGGGTTAAAAACAATTTGTCCTGGTGCTAATGGGTTAGAATCTTGCCTCAGAAATCTTGTGTCAATTTCATCAACTATCAAATGGGGCATTTAATAATAGGACCTCCCCTGTAGGTTTTTTGTGAGGATCAAGTGGCTTAATCTTTGTAAAATACTTTTTAAACATTAATGTGCTATATTAATGTGATACCATCATTATCTCACCTACTATATAAAAAGCATTACAGGTCAAAAAAACTTTCTGATCTCTGTTTTTCCATCTGTTATACTACTTAATACCCTGGGAGAAAGGGAATACAATTATTACTAGCCTCATTTGTTTATTTGAAAGATGAAGAAACTGGAATTTGTTGAAGACTGAGAATTGTTCAAAGCCAGGCAGTTAATTAGTGGAAGAGTTAGCATTTTAAGCTTTGCTTTTGATTCATAGCCCAGGTCTCCTTGTCTTATGCCACACTGACAAGTAAGTTTTTCCATTGCAACATCTCTGAAATTTCTTGATTAGATTCTTTTCCTGACTAATTGCAATAACTTCCATCCTGGTCTCCTTCCTTCAGTGTCTCCACTTGCTAATAAAACTTTGTGATTATTCTATTTTGCCAATTGATGGCCTTAAAGTATGTTTCTGACCATATCTTACTCCCCTACTCAAGAAGCCCCAATAACTTCTTATTGTCTAGAGGACAAAATACCAACCTTTCTCTCTGGCCTCTTTACAGTCTCACTATAATCTTTCTTTCCAGGCTGGTTGCAGATTCCGCCCTTTTACATACTCTTTTTTTTTTTGCTGTTGTTCAGTTATGTCCAAGACTTTGTGACCCCATTTGGAATTTTCTTACAAAGTTATTGTAGTGGGTTACCTAATTCATTTTACAGAGGAGGAAACTGAGTCAATGTGACTGACTCAGGGTCACTTAGCTAGTAAGTATCTGAGGCTGAATTTGAACTCAGAAAGATGAGTCTTCCTGATTCTAGGTCCAGTGCTCTATCCATTGTGCCACCTAAGCTGCCCCAAGCAAAGTCTGTTTGCTTTTCTCCATATAGGAATTTCCATTTCTGTGCCTTTGCATACACTGTCTTCTTTGCCTAGAATATATTCCCTTTCCAACTTCTACTTTTGTAATCTCCAGCTCCCATCAAGGCTTTGATCAAATTTTATCTCCCACATGAGACCCTTCCTGATTTCTTCAGTTGTTATTTTTTTCCACCCCAACCATGGAAATTACTTTGTATTTACTTATATGTATTTCCTTTTGTTTCCCTTCAGCACAATAATAACAATAACTTATGTTAGGCAGTAGTCTATAAAAGCTCAGGACCTAATAACAGAAAAGAAATGACAACAACATTTGATGCTAACTCTAAAAGATATTGCTGTGTCTGGGGATTTCTTTATGAGATGTGAATTGGTTCCTTGAATGAGTCAGAAAAGAAACAACTTAATAGAATGAAGAATGATAGGCTACCTTTCTGGATGACCTTTCAAGTCAGTTCACTGAGTTCAGGATAAAGACTCCTTGTAGTAGTGCTAAAGGGTTGGTGTGGTGATCAGGGTTGTTCAACCACTATTTCCTCATCATCCCATAATTGACTCTTGGCTCAGATGGGGTTTTCTAGTATAAATGCTCCTTTTCCACTCTGGGAAGTAGTATCAAAGGATCAATAATATTCTCGATCTTATTGTCGGCTCTGAGGCCCCAGCCTGAGGCAGAACTTCTGGCAAAACACCTCAGCATTTTAACTATTTCTATCACTTCTCTGGAAATGCTTTTCCTTGAGTAGTTTCTCCTCAACTGTATTTCCAAGAAGTACAATCTGACTGGCAATTGTCCACAGGTATTGATGTTTTTAAAGACAAGAAACATTTAAAACAGGAAAGGTAAATATCCAAACCCCCTTTGCCCAGAGGGAAAACTTTCATGCTCCTATGAAGGCGTCTAGCGGGAGAAAGGAGATACAGGATTGCCATCTTTAGGGTAGTCCAAGTTTTCAGCAGCACAGCCTTTTCCTCATCATACTTCATGCACTGTTAGCCAGAGAAGCCTCATTTCAAAAGCTCCCTTTTTGGGAGCAGCTGCTTCTGCCTTCCCTCAGCCCATGTAGCTTTTTAAGGTTTCCCTTTCTCAGGTTCCATGTTTCTTCTACTCACCTCCCAAGCCTTCTTTGAGTCTCTGTCCTGGATGATTTAAAGGTTACCTGGAGATATGACTTATAATTCTTCAACCTATCTTCATCTTCATCCTAGGTTTCCCTTCTGAGTCATTCAAGGAGCTAATTTGCAAGTGATGACAAGAACTTTTATATATCCCTGTTTCTTTTATGGTCAGCTTACTACCTCATTGCCAGCCCTTTTTTTTTATTAGGTTCTAGGCTTCAAAGATCACTCTATTACATTACCATTTGTTGAATGTTTTACAAATATTATTTCATTCGGGTGTGAGGATGCTCTTTTTGTTTTGTATCTTCAGTAGTTAGCACAGTGCTTAATATATCATAAACACATTTAAATGCTCATTGAAAAAAAATGAATGAATGAATGATATTTTCTACCCGATATATTTAGACACGAAAATTGCAATATTACCTCGTGAAATACATAAGCACATTGGACAACCTCTCTATTCTCACTACTCTTCCAGATTCACCCCAGCATTTAGATGCCCTGTTCTCTGTCTTTGTCTTTTGGTTTATGCTTCTCTCAGGGAGTTTAAATAATATATGATGATAATGCTCATCCTTGACTCTAGTAAAATTGATATCACAATAAATCATATTAAAACTTTGAACAAAATCATGATTCATTATATATACTTATTATATATACATGGTTTTTCATGATAATCAGAAAATAATGAGAATGGCATGGTTGAATTCACATGAATTCTACCTAGTCCTCACACTCTGCAGATTATATCTGTTAAGAGTCACACAGGCCTGGTTTATAACTGTGGTTCTGAAATCTCTAGCTATGTGATCATGAGGAAGTAACTTAAATTTTTCAATCATCTGGTTCCTTCTCTAAAAAATGGGGAGCAACGTACTTGCACCATTAAAACCTTGAAACAGCCCCAAGCTCTTATCCTGCAGCTGGCAACATGGCTAAATATACTAAGAAGATCAGAATTGTTGGTAAATATATAGCATATAATGGTGCATCCCTCAAAAAATGGTGAAGAAAATTGAAATTAGTCAGCATGCCAAGTATACCTGCTTTTTCTTTGGCAAGATCAAAATGAAGAGATGAACTGTGGGTATCTGACATTGTGGATCCTTTATGAAAACAGTAACTGGTGGTGCATGGACCTATAATACCACCTCTGTAGTAACAGTCAAATCTGACATCAGAAGTCTGAAGGAGTTGAAAGACCAGGAAAATCTACTCTTTACCAAAAGTCTGAAGCCCATAGTCCAACAATAAATGGGTTAATTTATGGAATAATAAAAAAAATCTTGAAGCAGTTATCAATGATGTGAATAAAGACACAGATGATATGCTCATCACATTTCCAGATGGCTCTAAATCTGGAGGGATAGCTAACACTCTAAATGAGGGAGTCAGGAACAAAAAAAAAAAAGGGATTTTACTAGACTAGAATGTAGGGGTAAATCTAATAATTTGCAATTGAACAGAGATAAATTTAAAGTCCTAGCATAGGGGTAGCAAAACTTTAAGAAACACAAGATGAAGGAGGCATGACTGAACTTCAGTTTGTGTGAAAATTATCTGGGTCCACTTTGAATGAATACAAGCATATTATGAATGTGATATGGAAGCTTAGGTCTGGTATATTGAGAGAATAAATATCTAATTTTCCTGACTAATTGCAATAGTTTCCAGCCTGGTCACACAGTTAGTATGCGTTACAGGCAGGACTTGAACTCAGGTATTCCTTGCTTTGTACCAGCTCTATTAGTATACTAACCTATTATACTGCATCCCCTTTTATGATGCTATAAAAAGGGAGGCAAAATGTCCAGAAGCAATTGCTCTAGATGTATTCCTCTCATTTCTTTTACTTTCACTCATTTTTCAGGGCTGTACAGTTTAACTTCTGACATCAGCACACAACTGAAGCTGCTCTCTCCAAAATTACTAATGGTCTCAGGATTGTTAGATCTGTTGGCTTATCCTTTTAGATCTCTCTGAGGCATTTGAAACTGAGTACCACCTGACCATCTTTTCCCGCTTGGGAATGCTCCCTTTTCTGGGTTTTCATTACATTACTCACTCTTGGCCCTCCTTTGAGCTATCTGACCACTCCATAGTCGCTATTGCTGGCTCATCATCCATATCATGCCCCATTACTATTATTATCCCTCCCAAGGTTATCCTGGACCATTTTAAATTTTAATCTCTCTACATCTTCTTGCTGAATGATCTCATGATTACCTATGAGCTTAATTATCATCTCTATTCAAATGACTACAGATTTTGATCTTCATCCCCAGGCTCTCAACTATCTCTATCTTCCTGTTGGATATTCCAATATTGGCATCTCAAAATCAACTTGTCCAAAGCTAACACCATTGTCTTTCCCTCTAAACCCCTATTTCTTCCAAACTTTCCTGTTTCTATAGAGGACAGTGCCATTCATTTTGTCATCCAGAGTTGCAAACTTGGCTTTACCCCTGACTCATTACTCTCCCTCAGACTTCATATTTAATCATTTCCCAAGTCTTGTCAGTTCTATTGCCATACTTGTTCTGTACTCCTATGCTTTAGCTCAGGCCCTTATCACCTCTTGCTTGAATAACAGAAGTTCCCTACCAGAAGTATTTCACTTTTCTAATAGATCTTGCTTGTAGCTGTGAAAACAATTTTCTAAAGAGAAACTCTGATGATGTCACTTCCTTATTCAATAAACTCTATTGGCTCACTATTGCCTATAAGATCAAATACAAGCTCCTCTATCTATCGACTAAAACCCTTCACCATCTAGCTCCAAATCACTTTCCAGCCTTATTTAATATTACTCCCCTTTTGGAATGCTACAATCTATTTTCTTAACTGTTCCTCACATATGATGATCTATCTTCTGTCAGCATCTTTGTGCTAGCTGCCCACCATCATGTCACTTCCTACTTGAGGCCCATTTTTTCTCATCTTCTCACCCCAAAATTATATATTTTGTATTTATTTAGCTCTGTATATGCCTCTACTCCTCCCCCACAAAATATTATGAATCACATGACAAGAGCTACAAAGAAACAGTTTTTGAAAATCTCTCCAAGCCCAAAATCTCAAAAAAAAGAATTATGCACAAGATATAGAGTAATTACAGCTGAATCCACAAGATAAGAAGACAGAACTCCCATTTAGATTAAAAAACTTTGTAATTACCACTAGAGAGCCTCATTACTTAGAACACCCATTCATCACTCCTAATCCCTTCCTCCCCACAGATGCACACACTCAGCACAATGTCTAGCACTCAGCACATAGTTAATAAATATTCATGGCATTACAGGTCAGTCAGGTTCTACTAAGGTGGAGGGAGGGAGAGGAAGAGGAAAAGTCTGGCCAGAAAGCTGGTGATGGACTGTGTATCTCTTGTTTAAAGTCCTAAGTAAAGATCTTAGAATCAGAGATTTAGAACTGAAAGGAACCTCTGGGGCCATATGGTACAACCTCCTTATTTTACAGGTGGGAAATTGAGGTCCCAAGTTGTTAAATGTCCAAAGGCATACTGGTCGTACATAGGAGGGCTGGGATTTGAACCCAAGCACTGACTCCAAATCTATGCCCCTTTGTACTCTTAACATTCTACCTCCTAGGGGATGCTCGTTGCCAGAAAAATGGCCTTTAGGTGATGATTGCTTTCTTTTTAATTCTTTCCTTCCTTCCTTCCTTCCTTCCTTCCTTCCTTCCTTCCTTCCTTCCTTCCTTCCTTCCTTCCTTCCTTCCTTCCTTCTCTCTCTCTCTCTCTCTCTCTCTCTCTCTCTCTCTCTCTCTCTCTCTCTCTCTCTCTCTCTCTGTCTCTTTCTTCCATAAGCCATAATAATTCACTAAACTGCCTACCAACCCATAGAAAGATTTTGATCAATTTCAGTGAACGGTGCAGCACTCAACCCAGGGAAATCATTGATCCTTGAAGCTTAAAAAAGTGACTATTAAGTACTCACTGGCGTGTGTATTTCACTACTTTTACCCCTGGGATTATTTCTTTGTTAGTTTCATGTAGGAGAGCTCCTTTGTCACCAGGGGTCTTTCTGATGTGCTCTGCTCTTTGAGAGAGCTGTACAGAGACTGGGATGCTTCAACATTTTGTACTCAGAGTTCTCAAGGGGCTAGTTGTAAATTGCTTCCCTTTCCCTCCTCCTACTTACAAAATAAATCATTGAAACCTGACCCGTTGTCCCCTTGGTCTTTGATTCTCACTGCATTCTTACTGGATTAAAGGTTTCCAGTTTCCTGGAAGGAATAAAATATGGCTATCGAAGTGTGGGGTGGGGGGAGAGAGATCTCAGTAAACTCTATAATGGGAGTTTTTATGGGATATATTTTCACCTCATTTAGCTCTTATTTTATTGCAATTCTTTCATCTGCAGGAGCACAATGGATAATAGGTTAGTAGGGAAGGAAAGAACTTCTGGATTAGAACTTTGAAATCAAAGCAGGAATCAAGAACTGTATTTACCTACATTGAAAAATGCAAAAATGAACACACACACACACACACACACACACGCACACAAACCCAAACCAATAAAAACTACTTTCTTCTAGATGCATCAACCCTGTAAAATACTTTTATCTCTCATTCATAGAGTACTTTACAATTTACAAAATGACTTTCAAACATCCATCCAGTGAGAAAGGTAATGCAAGCGTTTTTAACTAAGTATTCAGATTTTCTGAGACCTAGACACATGGATTTCTGAGAATTGTAGGTCCAAATGGCAGTATAAATATCTCTGTCTCTGTCTCTCTTTGTCTCTGTCTGTGTCTCCTCTATCTTCTCCTAGGAGGAAACTGAGTCACAGTAACTGAATTAATAGTTCACTTTGAATTTTGGAGAAGAGTAGGCAGGAGGAGGTATAGTGGTTAATGACATAGAAGTACTCCAAGGGCACTTTGAATAAATTCTTAAATTGGTTCTCAAGTGAAGTCCTTTAACTGAATCCAAATTTCACAGAACTCCTTAATAAAAGTATTTGTTCTGTAAAACCTAGATTTAGTCAAAGGGTCATTCTTGACCCAGAGAGCCACATATGGCCATAATACTGCGGGTTCCCCACCCCTGGTACACCATACTCCCTCCCTTCTATCCTTGCTGTTCTATCTATCATTGCTAAGCAATGATGTTCAAGCTGAGATCAATGAAAAGACAGTGTATTTAACTCCTAATTTTTCTGTATTTTAAGCTGACAATATCTCTATGTCTTTCCTGATTTTGTCTCATATAAAATTATGACTTGTTATACATCCTCTGTGCTTAATGAATTCCATAAGGAAGGACTACAATGGACGAAACCAGTTAATAGCTTGGTATGTACAGAATGAAACAGGACAGAGGCTTGAATCTTAGTCTAAAATAGCTAGTTTTCTAGATTTTGTGAACTCTGAGCTATAATTGTGAGAGGGTCTTACGGTTTTGGTCTTTTTTCATTATAACACCTGTAAACATCTAAATTGTAAAATTGGATGAACTATATGACTCAGGAAAATTCAGGTGGCAATAAGTAAAGAGGTGCCTCAGTGACTTCTCTGGCCTCTGAAAGGAGAGGCAGAGTGACAAATCTGTGCTAATGGAAGATTACACCATCTGAGTCACCTAGTTGAAGGAGAAGGGCTTTTGGTTACTGAAGTTTGGAAGAAATGGCCCAACCCCAAATTCTAAAAGTTGGGGCTCTTCTCTCATCTATACAGAAAGCACTACTTGCTGGTTACTCAAGAACTAGAGACATGAACTGGACATTTCCTAATTCCTGATGAAGAAGCTCTATACCAATTGACATCCTTTTTGTAACTTATAATTGTGGAAAGCTTCTTAGAGAACTAGCAAGTTCAATGACTTGTCCAGGGCCACATAGTCAGCATGTGTTAGAGGTGGAATTTGACCTTAGGTCTTCCTAGCTCCAAAGCAGCTCTCTATCTACTATACTCTTAAATATATATAATTATATATATATATATATATATATATATATATATATATATATATAATTAAATAAATATAATGTCAATATCATCTTTTCCCATTTCACAGATGAGGAAATTAAGGTTCAGAAAAGTTGATGGCTTCTAGGTGATGGGTAAAAAATGGCAACAATATGGTAGAAATCACATAGGGGGAAATAAATGAATGACTTGAAACTCTTTGCCAGAGGTTCTAATTTCCAGCTAAATACTTTTTCTGTTAGGCTAAGCTACCTCTCCAATATGTCACTGAAAAAATAAGTGGGTGATCCTGAGAAGCTAGTCATCCAGATTCATTAGGATGAACCAGGCAACTGTGACATGTCAATTCACTCATTTATTTATTCATATACTAACATTCATGCAACAAACATTTATTATTTTACATAATTACTATGGCATGTCTCTGTGTTAGGTGCTGGGGGTGAACCATAGATAACATGAAGCCTCTAAGCTCAGTGAGCTCCCAGTCCCGTAAGTGAGAAATTGCTTTTCTTATTCAGTTGTGTCCAACTCTTTGTGATCCTTTCTTGGCAAAGATAGTGGAATGGTTCTCCAGCTTGTTTTATGCATGAGAAAACTGAAGCAAACAGGATTAGGTGACTTGCTTAGGGTCACAAAACTAGTAAGTATCTGAAGCTAGATTTGAACTCAGGAGGATGAATTTTCTTGACTTTAGGACTGGTACTTCATCCACTGTGCCTCCTAGTTGTCCAAAAGTGAAAGAACATGTACAAGTAGCAGTGAGAAGCGGTATAAATGGTACCAATAGAGATATCTGGGAGACAACTGGGTTTTGGTAGTGCCAATAACTTGGAGTTAGGAGGACCTGGGTTCAGATCTGACTGATGATATTTAATAGCTATGTTACTGTGGTTACTTAATTTTTCTAAGCCTCACCTTCATCCTTTGTTAAGTGAGGGTTATAATATTTGTTGGGAGGTTTTCATGAGATGTTTGCATAATTCTCTGAAAACTTTAAAGCAGCATAGAAATATCTGTTGTTGTTATTGTTTTTTATGAAGGAGAAATCATTTCTGTGCAGAGGAATGAGGGAAGTTGCCACAGAAAAGATGGAAAACATTTCAGCTAGGTCTTGATAGCTGGAAGAATTTTGACAGATGGAAAAACGAATTTCAACAGTTATAAATATTTGGGGGTAGGGGAGTTGAGCCAATAGGAGAAGGATAAATCATATTTTTTTAGATGAAACTCAGAGTGACAGAGTAGTTACATGACTTACCTTAGGTCACAGAGTCAGTGACAAATCTCTGACTAGAAGCCAATTTTCCTGACTCCTAATTCGACATCCTCTTTCTCATACCACACAACCTCCCCATGAATTCAGGAAAAACTAATAATTTGCATTGGCTGGAGTGTAGGATATGTGTAAGCGAACAGTATGAGATAAAACTGGCAACGTCTCAGAGAAAATAGAAATTATGAAAGGAATCCCTAGAAAATTACCCTTTGGGGGTCTTTGTACTAAGCTAGTTTTAGTTGAAATTGTGTCCTAATAAAGAGACTTTTTGATTTTACTTCCACTACTTTGGGGGTAGAAAAATGGATAGGAATGTAGGGAAGATTGTTTAATTTCAAGGATGATGTCATCATCATCATCATCATCACTATTATCACCATCATAATTATCATCATTCTAGAGAACAAGAATCACATAGTGAAGCATTTCCCTGTAGTAATGACTCATACCTTGATGGCATTTGCATTTGGAAGGATTGAGTTAGAATTCCAGCTCTTAAAATATGTCCTATGTGGCCATGAGTAAATCATTGCCTCTTTCTGGACCAACATTTCCTTATCTGTACAGTGAGGAAATTGGATGATCACAGAATCACAGAACTTGAAAGCTGGAAGTGGTCATCTCATCCAACCTAAATATGAAGAAATATGAAAATTGATTGTCCAGCAGAGGTTCTCAAAATGGACAATACCACTCCCTGGGTGGTGCTGGAATGATTGGGGGGCAGTAGAAGTCTCAGGTACAATTGGGGGTGTTAAATAAAAATAAGGGAGCAGTGGAAGTGTAGGGAAAGAAGAAAAGAAAATTTCAAGAAATTAGAGTTAAACTTATAGTGATTACATCATTTTCCAAATAAACACACAAAATACAAGTTATAACCAATCAGAGGTCACGTCTGCCAGCAGGTCTTAACAAGCAAGTGTTGGCAAGTGAGTGTTGTTGGGAAGCCCAGCATGCATTGGCAGGAATATGTGCCTGTAACGACTTGTTTACAGTGCAATACTATATGGTTACATGATGCAATACTGCATCATCAAAATTTCAATGCAAGAAAATACTCACAAATTTATAATAAATAATTAAATTTAAGATGCATTATTTAAAAATACTTTATATATTTTTTGAAATGACATAAATTAAAAAAAAAGTTAAAAGGTTAAAGAAAGTAGACTTCAGGAGGTCACTGAGTAATTTTTTTTGTAAAGAGTGTGGTAGGCCAAGTAAATCTGGGAGCCTCTGACTTAGAAGATATTCAAGAAGAGGATGTCCAGCACTTTAGTCCAATTCCACTTTTGGATATTTGAATTGTTTGCATGTTTTTCTGAAATAGCCTAAATTGGGCTCTTTGTAACTTCTATTCATTACTCCTAAATACCCTCTGAAGCCAAACTAATTAAGTCTAGTTCTCTCCTTAACATGTTGTTGTTCAGTTGTATTATGGTCATGTCCATCTTTTTGTACCCTCATTTGGGGTTTTCTTGGCAAGGATACTAGAATAGTTTGTCATTTTCTTCTCCAGCTCATTTTTTCAGGTGAGGAAAGACAGGCAGACAGGGTTAAGTGACTTGTCCAAGGTCACACAGGTAGTAAGTCTCTGAGGTCAGATTTGAACCAGGAAAATGAGTCTTCCTGACTCTAGGCCTGATACTCTATCCACTGTACCACCTAGCTGCCCTCCTTAATGAGGGGGACTTCAAATATTTGAAGACAGTTATCATGTAGTTTGCTCAGAAATTCTTTGCATCTCCCTATTGCTTGCTGAATGATTTTCCAACTCCATTGTTTTGCATTGAAAGCCTTCTGTGATCTGATACTTTCTTAATCAGCTTTATTGCATATTATTCTCAGCTAAATAGGAATTCATAAATCCACACTGTATTTGCCTTTGTCTGTATTCCTCCCCATACCTATCATGAATTCGTTTCCAATTTTTCAAGTTTAGCTCAAATGCTATTTCCTCCAGGAAGTCTTCTCTGATTCCTATTGATCAATAACTTCCTTAAGACTCAGACTTCACATAATACTTAACTTTTTGTGTCTTTGATGTATTTATAATGCAATATTATAGATTATCATTATGATTATTTATATCTCAACCTCTTACTCAAGTGTAAGCTCCATGAAGAAGACCCATATGTTTCCCTGTGTCTCTTTTCCTTCCTTCTTTTCTTCCTTCCTTCCTTCCTTCCTTCCTTCCTTCCTTCCTTCCTTCCTTCCTTCCTTCCTTCCTTCCTTCCTTCCTCCCTCCCTCCCTCCCTCCCTCCCTTCCTTCCTTCCTTCCTTCCTTCCTTCCTTCCTTCCTTCCTTCCTTCCTTCCTTCCTTCCTTCCTTCCTTCCTTCCCCTCTTTCTACATGCATGCATATTTGCATATTCATACACATATAGGCTTATATTTATATGCACATATTTTTGTCTGCATCTATTAAACCAAGCATGTGATTTCATTGGAAACTAATGGTTGGGAAACTAATCAAGATCTGCACCTATTCTGTCTTATAGTTTCCCAGGACAATAAGTTTAAGTGATTTGCTCATAGTTATGTAGTCAATGCATTGACAATTCTTTTTAAACTTTTAGATCTTTCTATGAGCTGCCAATTCCTGATCTAAGAGTGGAAACTAGAACCTAGTGGCTTATGTTAAATGTTTTTCAAATAAATCCTTTACTGACCAACATATATTTAATATTGTAACACATTCAGAAATTAATTATTTTAGATTTAGTTACTAAGGATCACTTACAGGGTCAGAAAATAGAATGGTTATTTAACCAGAAACATCTAACCATTATATGGACAGACCATGATGAAAAAAAAGATTAGAGGTAAACTTTATTTAGTCACAAGTAAAAAATTATTATTGTGGTCTTTGAAAATCATTATAAGTATTTCAGTTAATAACTACTTGATATAGAAGTTATCACAATTTTTTCTATTAATTTATTCAGTTACTCTAATTATTTCATTTGAGTTTGTATAATAAAATACAGTAGAGTTTGTATAGTATAGGAGTTGAGTTTATATAGTAAAGTAGTAGGAATAAGTATTTGGATTTTTAATGTCGAAGTCATGTGTTGTTTAAATTCACTTGAATTAAACACTTTGACACCAAATTTGTGCTGTCTTTAAAAAGAAATAGAATTTGGATCCAGGCCTTCTTGACTCCAAACTCGGTATCCTTACTTTATAAATATCTCTTATAAGTGCATATGCAAATATGTGTCTATGTATGTGCATGTATATGTTTCTATATATATACACATATATATCTACATGTGTATAATATATATACATATATATCTACATATGTATATATAAAATCAGATTGATGCTGAATTATTATCTTTATAACTAATTGCAAAATCAGTAACAATATTTGCAGAAATGTCTATGCAGAATTAGTTGCATAATCTTTCATATCAGGTTCAAATAAAGGTATTTAGAAACATCGGCTTTTCCCATTCTGTGGTCACAGTTGTACCATGAAGTGATGAGGTTGGTAGGGAATTATACTGGGAAATGTTATCAGTATGGATGGTTTACTGTTTACCTAGAGGAGACTTAACTCTCCAGGAAATAAAAATCCAGGATATAGTTTTGTGCACATCACAGAATCTCAGAATTGGAAGGGCCTTCTGATTTCATTGTAGTCCAATCCATCCATAAACAAAAGCTCCTCTTCCTCATGTGGTCATCTGAGCTTTGCTGGCCAATCTCCTGCAATTGAGGAAACCCCATGATTGTTTGAGGCAGTCCATTCTACTTTTAGATGGCTCTTTAATTTAGGAGCTGGGCCATTGCCCATCTTGACTCTTGTCTTGCCTTGTTGACTCTGGAGGAGAGAGAGGCTGATGGCTTTGCACAGGTCTGCCTCACTTAAATCCAGTTCATACACAAGTCGAGACATCACCAGTATGATATCATTGGTCCTTTTTGAGAAGGAAGGACAAACAGTAACAACAGTAATTAAGAAGTTTATCCTTACGACAAGCTAAATTGGTTCCAAAATCTGCCTTTCTTTCACCACCACTGTGTGTTCCTAGTTTTACCCTCTAGAATCAAGCAGAATGAATCAAAGATTATCTTCATGTAACTCTCTAGGAAACCAGCCTTCCATGGAATGTTGTGCCCTGCCTGGTCTCACACACTCTCAAGCTTTCAGGATTTTGGAATGAGGAAGTGTTTAGGACAGTGATTCCCAAAACTTTTCCAATTTCTTTATAAAGTCAAAATATTCCTCAGACTCCTAATGTCATTGTAATTATACTTTTAATAACTGTTGATTAAGAAAATACATGATGATACAAAGCTGCCATGAATCAAATAATGCTTTCAAATATATTTATATGTGATTGATCACAACAGCATTAGCATGTATTTGAAAGTTAATAATGCACATATATGAGAAATATTCTTTATTCAGGCCGTAGAATGTATGTCTACTCTTTTATATGCTGTTACATTTTACATTTTGTTGAGTAATAATAGATTACATTTTTATAGCACATTAAGGTCTACAAAGTTCTTTACACAAAGAGGCAACTAGGTAGTACAGTAGTGGAGCTGGAATCGGAATAACTGAGTTCAAATCTGGTCTGAGGCACTGGTTGTTTGATACTGGGTAGGTTAATCCCTTTTTCAGTTTCCTCAAATGAAAAACGGAGATAATGATAGTACTCAGGTTACTTGTGAGGCCCAAATGAGATAACAATTGCAAAGTATTTGAATAATGACTGGCTTAAAACATGTTTATTCATTCCCCACATATGTAATATTTTATAATATTCACAGTAACCCTGTGAGTTGTATTCCCATTATACAGACAAAGAAATGGAGGTTCAATTGACTTAATTTAATGACTTAAAGTTACTTGCCCAGGGTAAAACAAATAGTACTTACTTGAGTTAAGAACATAGTGAATGCTGTATATATGTTGTTATCAACTGAGACAATATTCAAACCTGTCTTCCTGACTCCACTTCTACCTCTCTAGCCATTTCAGCAGTTGTTCAGTCATTTTCAGTCATGTCTGACTTTTCATGATCCCATTTGGGGTTTTCTTGGCAAAGATACTGGAGTGATTTGACATTTCTTTTTCTGGCTCATTTTATAGATGAAGAAATTGAGTCAAACAGGGCTATTGGTTTCCAGGTTCACACAGCTATTAAGTGTCTGAGACCAGATTTGAATTCAGGTCTTTCTAACTCCAGACCTGGTGCTTCATTCACTGTGCCACCTTGTTACCATTATGCCATATTAAAAACGATGATGTATGGTGTGTGTCTGTATTTCAGTGCCCCATGAAATAAATTATGGATCCCATAGGGTCTGTAGCTTTAGGAACTAGATAGTTGTTGCCCATATGGACCATGGCATAAACTTATCCTAGGTATCTCATTACCATATTTAAGACTCAGGCAGACGTTCTCCACCTTCAAACAGGGACTATAGAGAATAGTGTTGGTGAACAAATCATAAATTTGGAATCAGAAGGACCAAGAATCTTGACTCAAATCCTAACCCAGATATTTACTAAATGAGTGATCTTGGGCAAGTCATGTTACTTCCATGGGCCTTAGTTTCTTTTTCTGGAAATTGAGATCAGATGACCTCTAAGACCTCCTTACAATTCTATACCATAGGATCCTATATGTTTGATTCCAGGTCCTCTTCCATACTGACTGTGTGATCATGAGCAACTAACTTTACCTCTCTGAGACTCAGTTCCTCATCTATAAAATGGGGATAATAGTTCCAATCCTCCTTCCCAGATTGATTTGCTATAGGGAATATGTAGGTTAATGGATGTGCTTTGAAACATTGCGGGGGAAAGCTATGCAAATATAAATAATTATTATTACCTTTGGCCATCAAGAGTAAAGGATTGTTTCTTTCTTTGTATACCTGGTATATAGAGGAGAACCTGGCACAGAGTAGGTACTAGATAAATGTGTGCCAGTTTATTGTTTTAATGTTTAGTAAACCTCCAGACTATTATTTTTCTCTCTGTGCTTTGCCAGAATTCCCAGTAGGGAGCAGCAAAAGCCCACATTAAAGTCATCTGTGTTTCCGTATTATTTACTACAATTTCAATTCAATTTCATGATAATTTTTTATTTTAAAATTGATTTCATTGACATATTTTATTTTTACATCATTTTCATTTGTCTTCAAATCCCTCTTCTTCCACGCTCCTAGTAAGTTATTCCTTATAACAAAGAATAAAAATAAAAGATCAAGAAAAAAATTCAGAAAACTCAATTAATATTTTGAAAAAGTCTGATGTTCCATGTGGTGTTCCACAACTGTGGATCTCCACCTATGAAAGACATTGGGCGAAGGAGAAGGACAGAACTTTTTTCTTTGAGGCCAAGATTAGTCATCACAATTTATCAGCATTTGTATTTGATGGTCTTATTTCTCTTCTTCCTACTTATATTATTATAATATGTACTTTTTTTTTTTTACAATATTGCCATTTCATACATTGTTTTTCTGGTTCTGTTTAATTTATTTTTCATTAATTTATATATTTTTCTATGCCTTTCTGATTCCAGGCCCAGTTTTTTCCTTCTTAGATGACAATGATATTTCATTATCTTTATTCATCATAATTTGTTGATCCACCTCAATCAGTAAGCATCTATTTTATTTCCATTTTTTTTCTTGTTTTTCAACCACAAACAGTTACTATAAATAATGGCCATTCCAAAAGTCTTAATGCTATTCTGACTTTTGGGACATTACATTTTTGTGTGGATGAATCTTTTTTGTTTTTTTTGTCATTGACTTTGGGATATATACCTAGCAGTGGAATCTTTGGATCAAAGGATATATATATTTTAATCACTATATTTGCATAATTCCAATTGTTTCCCAAAATAATTGTACTATTTTACAAAATAAAAAAGAAGCACTTACCCAGTTAACAACAAAATAACTGGAAATTTCTGGAGAGTAGTTATATAAAGATCCCTGGAATTGGAATCTGAAAAGTTGAATTTGACACCATTGATTTATGATCTTGTGACGTTGAGCAAGTCACTTCCTCTCTTTGAGCCTCAGTTTTCTCATCTGTCCATGAAGAAAATAATGCTTGAAGACTTTCATGGGCATTTTGGTACAAGGGAAAAAAAACTGGATTTGGAATTAGCACACATGAATTTGAATCCTAGATTAGCTATGAAGTACTTTTGTGAATTTGAGACATCATTTCTCTCTGAGTCTCAGTTTATTCACCTGTAAAATGAGATGGCTGGATTAGCTATTTTCTAAGGTCCCCATCCAATTATAATTCTCATGTATATATGAGAAATCAGAAAATGCTTGTAAAGCCCTTAATATTATACCTTAATGTTCTATAGAACACCTTAATGTTATATAGAAACGTAAACTATTACCATAACAATGGAAAAGGCAGAAGCCAAAATGGGGGAGAAAACTTGAGAACCCAATAATATGTGAATCTTTTCTAGCATCCCCAGTGAGTAATTAGAAACCTCACAAGAGCCTCAGGGTTGATCTCTTCCATTCCTGCTACTAGTTAGAAATCTACTTCAAGACTGTCGTTTATGAGCTATGTGAAACATTTTCTTATCCAGTAAAACTTCATTTAGTGAGATGACATTATTATTCAGCAGCTAGGTGGCACAGTGTATAGAGTGCTGGACCTGGAATCAGAAAGACTCATCTTCCTGAGTTCAAATCTAGCCTCAGATACTTACTAGTTGTATGACCCAGGGCAAGTCATTTAATCCTATTTACCTCAGTTCTTCATATGTTAAATGAGCTGGAGAAGGAAATGGCAGACCACTCCAGTATCTTTGCCAAGAAAACCCCAAACAGGGTCAGAAAGAGTTGGACATCACTGAAATGATGTAGCAACAACATCAGTATTCAACCATCCATACATGAGGAACTTGCTGTAACAGTTTTTTCCCTACTTACTTGTTTCTCTTCTACTTTTAACTATATTAGGTTTGTTTCTGTAAAAACTTTTTTCATTATATTGATCAAAATTATCTATTTTTATTTTGTGCCATCCTCTCTATTTTTGTTTGACATAAACCTTTCTCCCATCTATACATACAAGAGGTAATTTATTCCTTGTTCCTTTAATTTATTCATATTGTGAACCTTTATATCTAGGTTACATATCCATTTGAAGCTTATCTTGGTATGTGGTAGGAGATGTTGATTTAAACATAATTTCTTCCAGACTGATGTTCAGTATCCCATTTCTCCAGTTTTCTTTGGGTTTATCAAACTCAGAGTGTGTCATTGACCTCCCTCTCTCTCTCTCTCTCTCTCTCTCTCTCTGTACAAAGCCATTTTATTGATTACTGTTCTACAGTATTACTTGAGATTTTGCTAGATCCTGTTCATTCTCACTTTTTCATTATTACTTTGGAGATTCTTGATGCTTTGTTCCTCCACATGAATTTCATTATATTTCCTATCTCTACAAAATTTTCTTTTGGTAATTTGATTGGTACAGCACTGAATAAGTTAACTTAGATAGTGTTATCATTTTTATCATATTGACTTGACCTACCTATTAGCAATTAATGTTTCTCTAATTGTGTAAGCCATTCACGTATTGGCAAGCCCAATTTGACCATTAAGTATAAGAATCAGAGAGGAATCTTCAATTTTACCTGGTCCTACCCTATCATTTTATACATGAAGAAAGTGAGGTTCAGGAAAAAGTGACTTGCTAGTGGCAGAGCTGTACTCATGACAAGTTCTCCTGACTACGAAGACTCAACTCTGCCAAGGATTCCTTACTCCTGTATCACAGGGAACATTTGGGAAGCCTCTTCTCTTTCTTCTCAGTATATAGAATCAATATTCTTAATACAATCTATTCATCTAGTAGAATGTTTGATCTATGATGGTCCATGTCTTAATTGATCTTTATATTTCCCTCCATTTCAGTGCCTCAAACAGGGTTTGAACACAGTGAGCAAGGGCACTAACTAAAATCACTATCATGAAGCAGGTCAGGATCTTTCCAGTCTTTAGGAGATGATTTCATTAGGCACTGTGGCATATTAAAGAAAAAAAATTCCTTTAAGTGGTCATCCCTCTGGTAATGAAGCTCTCCTAACAAATGAAGCTGGTCCCCAGATGTCAAATTCCTCAAAGGTATAACTAGGAATTTCTTCAGGTAAGACACAAATACCTAATGTACATGTGTGTATCAGGGTGGTTGTCCATGCCAATGTCAGTCCAACCACAGCTGTAATCATTTTTCATGGGGTGGTGGTGGTGCTACTGCATCTTTCCCTTTTTCTCACTTTTCTCTCTTGGTTTGCTGCCCCAATCTCTTGGAGGCATGGGGAATGATTTCTGGGATGACTCAAGGAAGAAGCATTGTCTTTGTCCAAAGAAGTTCCTATTAGCCCCAGAAACTCTGCAGGGCTGGCTGCTAGGCTGCTGCAGTCTTTACAGCCTGTGGGGGAAGGGTAGAGATGTTCAACTGCAGTGTATTAGATTTGGCAGAGACCATATCTCTAGATTAAGGATTCTTAACGTTTTTTATGTCATGGAA
The DNA here is from genome assembly GCF_028372415.1 of Notamacropus eugenii. NCBI lineage: Eukaryota > Metazoa > Chordata > Mammalia > Diprotodontia > Macropodidae > Notamacropus > Notamacropus eugenii. The sequence continues at coordinate 112,946,108 of NC_092875.1, forward strand.
CATTTTTGCCAGTCAGACAAAGCCTTTCTTGGAATAATATATTTTAAACAATCATCATTGAAAGAACTACTAAATTTTGGTTAGAGGTTAGTAAAAATAAAGATGTAAATTTTTTCCTCCAAAGTTCATGAATAGATCCTCTGAAATCTATTCATGGACTCCCATGGGGGTCCATGGACTCAAGGTTAAGAATTCCCAGTCTAGATCAACATTTACTTTCTCTCCTTTATAGATTATGAAATGGAAATTTGGAGAGGTGAATTAACATGTCTAAGTTCATACATGTAGTAAGCAGCAGAGGAGGATTTCAAACTAAGATTCTCTGAAAACAGGCTTGTCGCTATACCATGCTGCCCTGAAAAAAGGAGATTCATCTATTTTCCATCCAGCTCTTTCTAGGAAATTCAGAGTCTGCATTATACTGTTCCTTTAATGAAGTTACTGTCTCAACAGGAGTAACTTAGAATCACAGTTCATTCTAACTGTAAGCTGTCTTAGATATAATTTAACTTCTTCATTTCATAGAGGTCCAGAGAGGATCAGTTACTTGGCAAAGGTCGCATGACTTCTAACTAGTGACAGGTCTCCTGTCCTCCAGTGCTCTTTCCATCATATTGTGCAACAGGATGCAGATAATGTAGGTCAAAGACTTCGAACAAATGTTCATATAACATATAGGATATGCTTAATAAATTTGTTGATTTGACTCTGAGCACGAGTGGCCTAAGAAAAACTGCAGACAAGGTCAGGTGGGTCTTTGCTTTTCTTTCTGGGAATTCTCTCCTGATTTCAGGTTTGGTATCCCACTGTCAGACTCTAAAATTCATCTCAAATGACTATCTTCTGTCACTCATTTTAATATATTACCTGAATCTTTGGCCAATCACTGTTTAAGATTTTCAGTTTTCTCAAATATTTATATTTTAATCAAATGGTAAATCAACAACCATTTGTGAAGTACATATTCTATTCTAGGAGCTCTGTTAAGTTTTGAGGATATGAAGAAAAAGCTCAAATAGTTCCTTCCCTTAAAGAGTATATATTCTAATGAGGGAGAGGTCTACAGGAATCAGAATATACAACCTAAAAGAGAGTAGCTATGAGGTAACATTAGAGGAGAACAAACTAGCATCTGGGAAAGTCCAAAAAGTCTTTTTGTCCCCATGGAATGAATATCTAATGGTGAAATTCTGAATGCTAGGATAGGCATTGGAAGAACTGAATTTCCATAGAGGAACCACTCTAGAATCTTTACCAAGAATAACCTTTGGATAGTGTTGGGATACTATAGGGGTGACATGGACAGTGGAAAAGTGGATTTGGGGTAAGAGGTTCTGGGAAAAATTCCCCCTTTTCTATTCAATAGCTATGTGACTTTGAACAAACCACTTAACCTCCATGGTTCTTATTTTTATCATCTGCCAAATGGGATGGTATTGGGCTAGGTTGCTTCCAAATCTAGAGTCATACTCTTCTAAGCTCTTTTCCTTCAAACATACCTACTTTTTCTTCACATAAGGTCTCCGTCCTTAGGCATGGAAAGGGTGACAGAACAATGCTTCTTTCTCTTTCAGATCCTGAGAAAATGTCAGGAAGTATGGTTGGACCTTGAAGGGTGGGAGAAGATAGAAAAGTATGTCTCAGGGTATTATGTGAAGTCATTTGGTACTTAGGGTCTTAGTGCTTGACATAGTAACTGGAATATAGTAGATGCTTAACAAAAGCTAGTTGACTGACTTGGGATGGGGGTAAATGTTAGAGTCTGGAGTAGGCAAGGTGTAGCATGCAGGAGCCAATATAAGGAACAATTGAAGGAATAGGGATGGTTTAGATTGCAGAAGAGCCATAGAACAGACTCATAAGAATTTGAGAAGATTATGGTACAATGGAAATGAAATGGATTTTGATTCAGAGAAGCTAGGTGGCATAGTAGATACAGTACTGGGACTGAAGGCAGGAATACATCTTCCTGAGTTCAAATCTGGCCTCGGGCATTTACTAGTTGTGTGACCCTGGGAAAAATCATTTAACTCTGTTTGCCTCAGTTCTTCATCTATAAAATGGAACTGGAGAAGGAAATGACAAACCACTCCAGTATCTTGGCCAAGAAAACCACATAAGGGATCATGAAGAGTCAAACATGCCCGAAATGATTGAATAACAATAACAGGAAGGTTCAGTTTCACTTCTGGCACTTAGCATCTGTGTGATCTTGGGTAAGTAACAACCTCTCTGGGCCTCAGTTCATTTGTCTGTAAAAAATAAAAAAAATGAGGAAAATAGACTGGATGTTTTCTGAGTCCCTTTAAGTTCTAATTTCTCTGATTCTTCAAGGGTGGGATTCGTATATGGGTTCTTCACTCAGATCATGCCCACTGACTGTATATCCCTTAAGATGCTGTCCGGGGCCTTCTTTTTTCTCTCTATAATATCTCACTTGATGATCTCATTAGCCTCCATGGGTTCAATTATCATTTCTGCACAGATGACCCTCAGATCTAGATATTAAACCCTAGTCTCTCTCCTGCCTTGCAGTCTTGTGTCACCAACTGCCTTTGGATCCCTCGAATAGGATGTTCCAGAGGCATCTAAAATGTGGCATATCCCAAAGAAATATCATCTTCATCCTCCCCCCAAACCTTTCCCTCTTTGGGGCTTCCCTATTACCACTGAGAATGCCATCATCCTCATAGTCACATGAGCTCCCAACCTCAGAGTCATCTTAGACTTTTCACTCATACTCACCCTATATATCCAATTCATTGTCAAATCCTTTCATTTCTGTCTCCATATCTCTCCTATTCACCCCCTTCTCTCTACTCCTACAGTCACAACGCTAATTCAAGCCCTCATTTACCTCTTGCCTCAACTTCTGTAGTAGCTTTCTAACTAATTTCTATACCTCAGGACTCTCCCCCTCTAATCTAGTTAGGTGCCAAGGTGATTTTTCTAAATAATAGATCTGATCATTTCCCCTTCTTTCCTAGTTCGGTAAGTTGTGCTAGCTCCCTATTACTTTCAGAATCAAATATAAAATTCTATTTGGTATTTAAAAGCCTTTGCAATCTGACTTCCCACTTTTTCAGTCTTCATGTGCTTTACTTTCCTCAGCTTACTCTACATTTTCAACAATAATTTTAATTCTCTTGCAATTTCTCACACATGACTCTCTGTTCTCAATTTTGTGCTTTTGTATAAACTGTTCCCAGTCCTGGAATGTTCTATCCTCATTATTCCCCACTGGGTTTCTTTAACTTCTTTCAAGACTCAGCTCAAAACAGACCTTCTACAGAACACTTTACTTGTCTACCCCAACTGATAATACCTTCCCTTCTCAAAGTACCTTCCATTCACTTTGTTAATAACTTGTATTTACCTACTTGCTTATATGTTGTCTTTTTCATTAGAATATAAGGTCCTCAATGACAGAGATTATGTCTATGAATTTCCTTTTTGTATCCCTAGGACTTAGTATAGTACCTAGCACATTGTAAGTGCTTAATAAATGCTCGTTGACTTGACTTATTGACTTCATCATCGGAGAGCCAAGTCACCTACTATGTGCTAGGAACTGGAGAATGAAATGACAAGCCACTCCAGTACATTTGCTAAGGAAGCCCCCGATGGGGTCATGAAGAATTGGACACAACTAAACAAAAACAACAATGTATAAAGCACTAAGCTGAGCATACGGAATACAAAAGAAAAGAGGCAAAGTTCCTGTTGTCAAGGAACTCATAATCAAAGGAAGGAGACAGCATACAAACAAGTACAGACAGTTAAGGCATACAGAACATTTGGGAGATAATCTGAGGGAAGGCTCTGTTATGAAGGAAGACTAGGTCAGGCTTCTTGCAGATGATGGGATTTTAGCTGAGACCTGAAGTAAGTCAGGAGACAGAAGTGAGGAGAGAGAGTATTTTACACATGGTAGGCAGCTAGTGAAAATACCCAAGTTTGGGAGATAAAATGTCTTGTATGAGGAAATGCAAGGAGATTGGAGTCGAGGGACAGTGATGGGGAGTGAAGTAAGTTTCAAAAAGACTGAAAAGTAGGAAAGCACCAGGTTATGAAGGGATTCAAAAAGCAATTAAAAGATTTTATATTTTATACTGAAGTCACTGGAGTTTGTTAAATTTTCAGACGTGTGAGTTAGGAAGGTCATTTTGATAAGCTGAATGGATGATGCTACGGAGTGAGTGGGGTACTTATGTGTGGTACAATGGGAAAAGTACTAGATTTTGGGTCAGAAGACTTAGATTTGAATCTTGGTTCCGTCACTTTTGAGACCCATCTGACCTTGAGCAAGGTTTTTAAAATCTCTAGGCCTCAGTTTCTTGATCTGGAAAATAGGGAGGTAGTACTAGATGGCCTGTAAGATCAGAATGCGTTATCTTACAATGTCTTTTGACTACCTTTGAAGTGCCCACCCTGTGTTAGTTGTTTCAATAGTATATGTCCTGGAACCCTCTCTTTTATAATGCCATGAGTATTGTCTTTGGATGTGTTTTGACTTGGCAAGTTGTGGGTGGAGCTATCAGTGCCCTCAACATTCTTATGACATATTTCATATATGACATGTATATGTCATATATGTCTTATATAATCAGAGTAAACCAGAAAAAAAAAAGCTAAACTGTAATAGGAGAAAGGGTAGACTCTGATAACTATGGCCCATGGTTTTTATTTGTTTTCTTTTTACTATTTATAACCAAGGATTGGCCAATTGAGTTCCAGTCTTTCTTTTTCTTTTAATTAATTTATTTTTGACATTCATTAATTTTCTTTATTACTTTCAAATTATCTCCTTTCCTTTGGCCTCTTCTGTAACACATTGAGAAGGCAAGAGGCATGATATCAATTATACATGTTGAAGGCATGCAAAATATATTTCCACATTACTTGTATTGAAAACAAAACAATAGAAGGGGAGAAACGTAAAGCAAGTGGGAAAGAAGTATAATTCAGTCTGCACTCAGAATTCATCAGCTCTCTCTCTGGAGGTGAATAACATTTGTCTTCATGGGTCCTTTGGAACTGTCTTGGATCATTGTATCAATCAGAGTAGCTAAATCTTTCAAAGTTGATCATTGTTGCCATATTACTGTACGATGTACAATGTTCTCCTGATTCTGCTCATTTCACTTTGTATCAGTTCATACATGTCTTCCCAGTTTTTTCTGGAACCATTCTCCCTATAATTTCTTATAATACAATGGTATTCCGTAACAATCATACAACACAACTTGTTTAGCCATTCCCCAACTGATGGACAGTCCCTCAACTTCCAATTCTTTGTTACTACAAAAAGAGCTACTATAAATATTTTTGCATATATATATATATATATAATGTAGATATAGATATAGATATAGATAGGTCCTTTCCCCTTTTCTTTGAACTCTTTGGCAACACATCTAGTAGTGTTATTGCTGGACCAGAGGGTATGCACAATTTTATTACCTTTTGTTATAATTCCAAATTGTTCTCTAGAATGCTTTGACCAGTTCACAACCCCACCAACAGTGCATTAGTGTCCCTATTTTTCCATATTCCCTCCGGCATTTATCGTTTTCCTTTTCTGTCATGTTAACTAATCTGATAGTGTGAGGTAGTACCTCAGAACTGTTTCAATTTGCACTTCTCTAATCAATAGTGATTTAGAACATTTTTATATGACTATATAATTTGATTTCTTCTTTTGAAAACTGGCTGTCCATATCCTCTGACCACTTATCTATTGGGACCCTCAGTCTTTCTAGGATCTGATTGGAATTAGTTTATTTCTACCACATACTTATGTATCCATCCATTTATTAATTTCTTCTTTTTGGTAGTATATGATTGAGGTTATATGAACATAGTTGATCAAGTTTTTTTTATTTATGGCATATGATTATTGATTGATTAATTGATTTCTAGCATATGATTTATACATATATATCCTTTTCTCTTTTCTTTGATCTCTTTGGTGTGCTGACCTAGTAGCAGTATTGCTGCATCAAATGGTGTGTGTAGTCTTATAGTCCTTTGGACATAGTTCCAAATTGTTTCCCAGAATTGTTGGACCAGTTCACAACTCCAATAATAGTGCATTAGTATTACATGAATCTATAGTTGTGTTTTTTTTTTTGTTTTTTTTTTAGTACTTATAATTGAGAGACTGACCAGTAGGGCCTCAGTCTTTCTAGCATGTCTAGTCTATTTCTCCTGGTACCAAACAATGTAGATCTCCATTTGGAAGATCATGATGCTGTGCAATGGAGATGCTCTACTCCTGCTTCAGAATATGTACAGGTGTTATGGGATTGTTCCCATCTGCTTACTACATTGTGAAGAAGTTTTAAAAGTGGTCACTGAGACAAATATGAGGGTCCATACAAAAAGAGACTGGGGTAATTATCACTGACTGTTAATATTAGGCAGAACATACCAGAATGGAAACTTGAACTAATAGCATTACAAAAGCCCCACTTCTCAGTTGTACCCCCACCCATTGAAACCAGCCAACCTGGGAATGTGAACTGCTAGCGTGCATGTGGGTTGAGAGAGTATATCCTGAACCTCACTACACAATACTTATTAGAGACAATTCTTTCTCCTCCAGGGGTCATCTTTCTAAGGAAATGATCATTCCATAATGGTCCAGGAATTGTTCAAATCCATGACTCAGATTGATTCCTCTAAAACACTATGGTTTCGTAGAGAAAGGCAGGGATGTGGGGTTAATAGTACTGCCTTTGAATCCCAGACCTGCAACTTATACTTTTCCATGTCACCATGGAAAAAATAATTTCACTTCTCTGTGATGTCTTCATCTGTAAAGTGGGGACGATTCTAATTCTTGTACTTTCAATCTCTCAGAATGATAGAGAAAAACAAAACAAAACAACAAACTCTTTACATCTCATGGGAAAATATTAATATGAGAATTTTGTTTGTTTGTGACTCAGATAGAACTATGATTTTATCAGGACTCGATGTGAAAAATCCCTCCACAGCTAATCTATAAAAGAAGTTCGTAATCTTTTTTGTGTGTTGTGAACCTCTTTTGGATGTGGAGTGAAGTCCTAGACCACTACTCCTAATAATGTATTTAAATAATTGAATAAGTGCTAAATTTTAGTTAGAGGTTAGTAAAAAACAAATATTCAATTTTTTTCCCATTCAACTTCATGGGCCTCCTGAAATCTATCCATGGATCAGTCCCATGGATCTCAGGTTAAGAATCTTGGAACTATAACTTCTAATCCTAACTATAATTCGTTGAGTGTTTTCAGGAGTCATTGCCAGGGTCACATAACCAGAAGATGTCAGAAGGAAGACCTGAACCTAGGACTTTCTGACCTCCTAAATACTGTGCTCTTATGTTTCTTAAAAAGGAGTTATTCTTATTTTCTCTTTCTTAGAAGTGGCTATGCATGATTGGTTCAGAGGATTTTCTTTTTGATGGACTTAATTTCTTCTCAATCAACCAATTAAACATTTATTAAGTACCTACTATATTCTAGGTCTGAGGCTACAATTGCAAAAAATGACTACTCCAAGCCCCCAAAGAACATACATTCTGTCAGAGAGACAATATATATGTGAATAAAAATATACGAAATACAGGAAAGATAAATATAGGGTACTTTTTTTGAGAGAGGAGGTGTTCAATCCTGAGCTGACCAGAAAGTTTTCCTGTAGAGGATGGTGTTTGAGGAGAGTTTTGAAGGAAACAAGGGATTCTTAAAGGTAGAGGTGAGGAAAGAAATACATTCCAATCATGAGAGATGGCTAGTGCAAAGGGGGCAAGATGAGAGGAGCAGTATCCAGTATGAAGAATGGCAGGAAGACTAGGAGATTGGACCATAGAGCAGGGGAAGAGAAGTTGTAGAGGTAGGTTGGAGCCAGTTTATGTCTGTTGCTTATTTATTTGTGCCCCCGACCATTTCCTACAGCCTCTACCTTGCTCCCCACCCCCTTCCTCTCCATTGACCCCTACTTTATAGATGCTACCACCTGTTTTCTAGTCAGGAAGGCAATAAAGTTTGGAGAATGGCCTCAACTCCCTGTGAACCTCTGGCTAAATCACTTAATTTCAGAAAATGCAGATGCAGTTTGAAGTTACAGTTAAGATTCCAGGGACAATAAATGATATGAGCAGCTGGAAGACCCCTTTCCCTCCCACACTGCCCCCAATTTTTTCTTACTTTTTCTCCTTTTCAGAGCACAATTCAAGCAGTGGGGATACGAAACCTGAGCCTTGCATAAGAGCCCTTAGGCCACGGATTGTTCGTTTGGTCCAGCCAGAAACAGCTGTACTGGGGGTAGGGGCTGGGGAGTGGGGGTGGAGGGGGACTGTGAGCATTCTGATGGGTCTCTGGAAGGATTTGTCTGGGGAATTGTGGCTGGAGGGTCCTAGGCCCCCCTCTCCTTGGTTTGCACAATCTATCTTTAGAGAATTGCAAGTTCATTTCTCAGAAAGGCTAAGAGCAGTGACTACTTCTAAACTGACAAACCACTTCCTGCAATCGTTAACTGAATTGAGAATGTAGTGTGGGGTGGGTTGGGGGGGACTGCTCACACTTTTCCACCCCCACCCCTTTCTATAGCCCACCATTGGACCAGTGTCAGAAATGATGGGGAAAGGAGATGAACCCTTGACAGTGACAGCAGACATTTCACAGAAACATGAAACGTTTCCTGCTAAGGACTTGGCCCATTCAAAGGTCATTCTAGACTTTGAGCTTCAGTTTCCTTTGTAAAATGAGGGAGGGTTACACTAGATGACCTTTACCATCTCTTCTAGCTCTAAGACTCTGATCCCATAAACCAGAGCCAAAATGGAATCCAAGGTCATTGTAATATAAACCAGAGGTCCTACCCTTTCCTAGCTGTTGCTTTTGATCTGAACCTAAAAATTCATGCTGCTTCTACTTGCCAGCTTAAGACAGTGTTTAGAGCATGCCAACATAGGACAGAACATGTTTGCGGAGGGTGAGGAAAACGTACGGACCGACAGAAAAGACATTGGATTTGGAGCCGGATGACTTGAGTTCAAATTCTGATTCTGTTTCTTAGATCACTTGTGTGACCTTGCAGGACCTTGGGACTTTGAGCTCCATTTTCCTCTGTAAAATGAGGGGGTAGGACCAGATGACCTTTATAGCCTCTTCCAGCTCCAAACCTATGATCCTATGAATCTGAGCCAAAATGGAATCCAAGGTCATTGTAATACAAACCAGAGGGCAATTTTTGAGCTTCCTTTGTTTATCATTAAAGGATCTCTACAATCTGATCCTACACTACCTTTGACAAAGGGTGTGAGATAGAGGAAAGTGTGCAAGACCTGGGATTGACTTCAGTTCTTAACTCACCCCTAACACAAATTGTGTGACCGCAGACAAGTCTCTTAACCTCTCTGTTTCCTCATCCATAAAATGGGAAGAATCGTGCTCATCATATCTTCCTCACAGGGTTGTCATGTGCCTCAAATGAGTCAATAGAGGTAATGTGCTTTGGAAACTTGAAAGCATTATACGGATATCAGTTATATTACTCTCTCAGCTTGTGTCATACTATCACTCTTCATGTAATCCAGCCAAACTACTCTGCTTTCTACGCTTGAAGAGACCTTTCCTCTCTCCTACCACCACAACTTTGCTCAGGCTGATCCTTGTGCTTGGAATGCCCTCCTCCTCCTCCTAATTCTCCTCCTCCTCCTTATATTTATTATATTACTGCTCATTCTTTAAACCCCTATTCAAATGCCATGTTCTTCAGGAAATTCTCCAGATTCCCTAGAGCTGGGGCCAACCTTTCTTTGGAGTCTCACAAAGACCTTGTTATAGATAAATTTAATAGGTATTAACAGGAGGAATTCCCACAGCAATGAAATTAGAAGTCATTGACGTACAGGGTGCTCTGCAAGTCTTTAATGCAGTTTTCAGCCCTGACTTTTGGAACACCTCATAATTATATGCAAAGTATAGTTATTTGTGTTGGTTCACAGCCTCTTTAATCTAGATTATAAACTCTATGAGGTCAAGGGACCATGCTTTTTCTAAACTTTGAATCTTTCCCCACTCCCATCTAGAATAGTGCTTTGCAATGTTCATACTATGTTGGATGGGGGCAGCTAGGTGGTGCAGTGGATAGAGCACCATTGCAGGAGTCAGGAGGATCTGAGTTCAGATATCACCTCAGACACTTGACACTCACTAGCTGTGTGACCTTGGGCAAGTCACTTAACTCCAATTGCCTCATCCTGGGTCATCTCCAGTCATCCTGATGAATATCTGGTCACTGGATTCAGATGGCTCTGGATTCAGATGGCTCTGGAGGAGAAGTGAGGCTGGTGACCTGTACAGCCCTCCCTCACTCAAAACAAAGTCAAGTGCAAGGCATGCCACACTGATGACGTGGTCTTCTTTGGCAACAAAGGACAAACATATACGCACATACTCTTTGCTCATATTATCTTTATTATTATTATTATTATTTTGACCAAGAATTTTAGACAAACTGGCTTCTCTGGTATTCTGTGAACCCCATGTTATTTTTCTTACTATTTTGCCTTTGCACAGGTTGTGTGAACCTGAAATCTGGAGTCCATCTTATCTCTACCTCTTAGATTCCTTAGTTTCTTTCAAGGCTCAATTCAGGTGCTACCTCAAGCCCTGTCTAATCTTCTAGTTGTTAGTACTACCTTCTCATTGAAATGGTCACCCATATATCTATATATCTCCCAGTCAGATGCAAGCTCTCTGAGGGCATAGACTTTCTTTGTGTCCCTAGTTAGTTTTTGAGATAGTGGTTTGCACATAGCAGACATTTGATTTATTTAAAAAAATCATCACAAGAAGGGAGACAATCTACTGTGTTGGAAAAACACTTGGCCTAAGAATTAGGAATTTTAGGATCTAATCTCTGTTCACCTGTGATCTACCTGAGTGATCTAAGACAAGGGCAGGGATATACTGGAGTCAACTCAAACAGATGTCTGAGCTGATTGTTAAATTTCCAGTGTGATCATTCATACCTTGGAAATTGGCAAACATCAAACATCACGGCTTAATTTCTTGTTCCTGTGTAGACTTAAAAAAGTGAAGGTAAAAATGATAATAATACAAATTCAACTTAAAATGTGTGTTATGTATACTTTTTTTTTCCCTCAGAGAACCAGTTTTAAACATTTACTAGCACACCCTTGGACAAGGAACTTTAATTCCCGGTAAAATTATGGGTTTGGATTAGACAGTCTCAAAGATCCCTTTCCAAAATGGAAATGGATTAGCTATATTTTTTCCTGGGGAAATTTCTGAAATGAACTGAACAGTGTACATATTTCTCAGACTGAATGAAGGCAGTTAGGTGGCACAGTATAAAGCATGATGGACGGCATCGGGAAGACCTGTGTTGAAATCCATTTTCAGACACTTGGCTGTAGGTTCCTAGGCAAATAACTTAACCTTTTTCAGACTCTCTTTCTTCATCTGTAAAATGGGGTTATTAATAGCTTCTCCCTCCCAGGGTTGTTGTGAGGGTTAAATGTAATAACATACGCAAAATGCTTTGCAACCCTTAAAGCATCATGAAATTGTTATGTATTACAATTGTTATGATAATAATAAATACTTAAGTAATAGTAATAATTATTATTGTTCAGGGCAGAGCATTGGAGGGCAGCATTTTAGAAATGAATCCTTTTTTGGGGGGTGCTTAGCATCCTGCTTTAGTGCAGCGAAGAGTAGGGAGGGCTGCCTTTATTGACTTAATGAAAGGTTATTTGATAATGTTGGTCACTTGATCACAAACCTTTCCAGCATTTCACTTTCACACTAGGTTCTGGGGCAGTAGAAAACAGATCTTATTTCAAGTTTTGCCCTTTTGTGCTCTAAATATACACTGCATTTGGAATCGGAACTTTGCTCAAATGCTCAGACCTCTCTAATTGAAAACAATTGTGCTTGATGGCAAAGGTAGACAGGAGCACAGAGAGCTTCCAACACTTCCAAAGATGGGTGTCTGACTTTGATAACACATGGAGTGAGCTGCTAGTATCAGCTCACATTCCCTCTCCCTCTTCTTTGCCCTGTCTTCTTACATTCCCTGTCTTCCATACACATGCACACATGTGTGCTACAGATATAGCTGCATCTTATATTATATAGAAGCATAATATATATAAGTGCATTATATATCATACACATCCTTTACCATAATGAAATGGATTTACTTATTGAATAGTGAAAAATACCCACACACTATTACTACCCTAATTTATGACCTCATTCCATATTACCTTCTGCCTGGACTATATCAATAGCTTTTTAATTACACTCTAGCTCACATCTGCCTGCACCTCCTCCTAATCATCCTCACAACTGCTGAAGAGATATTCCTAAAGCACAGTCCCGACCATATCATTCCATTGCTCAAAAAGTTCTACTTGCTCCCTATTGCTTTCGGGATAAAATCTAAACTCTTCAGAGTGATATTGAGGCTCCTCATAGCTTGGCTCTAGCTTGCCCTTTCAAGTTTTCATTTACTCCCTTCTCTGAACTCTACCTGTCAGTCAAAGGAACCTACTTGCTGATCCTGTGTCCTTGCCTTTGTTGCCCAAGCTTGGAACGTACTCCCTCCACCTACCGGAATCTCTAGTTTTCTTCAAAGATCAGTTGAAACACAGTCCTGATTCTCCTCCATCTCTAGCAACTAGTTCTTGCTCTCTCCTACCATATTGCCTTGTATTTACTTTCTACGTAGTTTGCATTTATTTGTGTGCATCTTGTTTTCTCAGATAGAATATAAACATCTTGAGGGCAGGGAGTATTTACTTTTTTTCTTTATATTCATAGCTCTTAGAATAGTGCTTGCAGTATACATATTAGGTGCTTAACTAATGGTTATTGATTTTAACTGCATAGTGATATTGAAGATCTCCTCTAGCTCTCCATCCTATGAAGCTACAAAGAGAAGAGTGGTTGCCCTTGGAAACAAGAGAGCAGAGTTGAGACTGGCTGCTCCAAGAAACAAGGGAGAATTGGGCTTGTTCCATTACAGAGTACTGGCAGAGAAATCGTGACACTTAGCTTGGAGTAAAGTCCTGTTAATGGGGAGAGTAATACACTGACTAGCTACCTTTCAGGACAGCTGTGAAGATTACATAAGAAAGCAGACTGTTTTGATCTAGCTCTGGACCACCTGTATGTATAGGATGCATCGCTAAAATGAAATGTTCACATATAATCACATACATGTATATAAGCTTTATATACAGGCATATACACATATGCACAATACATGTATATGTATTTATGCATATATGTGAATATACACATGCATATGCATATTTTAGCTGTGAACAAAGACAAATATGCCCAGGCATGTATAGTGATGCACATGTGTGTATACATAGAATGCATATATGTATGCACATGTATATCTATGTACAAGCATAGATATACACAAATATTTCATGTATATGTTCAAATATACAATACACATATATACATACATAACATACATCTACATACACACATACATAATATAGAGTATTTTGATATAAAATATATAATATGCTATTTTAGTGTAAGTATGTGTGTACCAAAATACTAAAATGACTAAAGGCAGCACTCAAGTTTTATATGATATGTGTGTATGCATACACCCATATGCACATACACACAGGCATGTACACATACACACAAATGTGGATGGGTATATGTACACAAAATAATATATAATAATGTGTGTATATGTACACACATGTGTGCATATATACAAATATGGGCACATATATATCATATATCTATGTTTATGTGTATATAAAAGCTAAAATAGTAAAATCATTAAGTACTTCTAAAAACACCTTTGGTTTACATTCAAATTACTATTCAGTACTTTGAATCTAATAGTGGCAGTAAGGATTACAAAATGTTAAATGTGTATTTGTGTATATATGTGTATGTGTGTGAGTATTTTTATATGGTGACTTAAGCTGTATCCTGATAAAATGTAAACGCCACTAGGGCAAGGTTTACTTCATTGTTGTCTTTGTAACTCCAGCACCCGACACATAGTAGGTGCTTTATAAATTACTCATTGACAAATTGATGCCTACCGTGGTGTCCAAAGGACTTTCCTCATAGTAAATCTGTGAGTTTGGTAGCACAAGTATTACTAGTATCCTCATCAGATAGAAGAGAAAGTTCAGAATCAGAATATTCAAATACCTTGTTTATGTCACTAAGTCCAAGTTCAAAACCCTCGCTCTCTTCACTCCTTCATAGTATCTTGTCAATTCTCCCAGCTACAGAAGAATAGTTCAGGTAAGACTAGAATCCAGGCAACCCTGGTCTTTAGAAGTTTGTGCCTTATCCTTTAGGCCTTGGGGGCATCCACATCCATACAGATAACAACATCGTGATCTCTGGAAATAACCTCTCATCCAGCAGTCCTAGACAGAGACCCCTGTTCTATTGGGATTGGGGAGGGGACATTCCAGGAAAGTATTAATTCATGTTGACGGTTTCCATTTCCTCATTTCCCAGGCTGATCTGGTTTCCAGAATGTTCTGAGATCCCCACGTGTGCTACACTCACATATGGTTTGTATGCTTCAGATTACGTTTATGGTAATTGTGTCTGGAGATCAAAGGGGTGAATTGTGAAGTGAATTCCAGGCCATCCCTCCCAGCTGGCCCACTGCAAACCTTCTCGGCTCTGACTTCACCAGCTTCCGCACTGCTCCCCTTCATTCCAGCGTAGAAAACAAGCAGAAGAAATTCTCTCCACCTATAAAATTGAACAGTTAAACATTTAAAAGAGAAAGGGAAAGAAAAGGAGAAAAAAAGCAGAAATCAAAAGGCCAAAGCTAATTTTAGCAGGAACATTAGGTAGAGAAGGCAAATTGCTTACCTGATACCATTTTAAGGGGCTCAAGGAAGTCCTGAGGAATACTACCCCAACTCACAGACTGATGCCTGAAATATCAACAGCCCTCTATTTGACAAACAACATACATTTAACAAGCACCTATGTTGTGAGAATGTGAATGAGTTCACCTTGGAATCAGGGCAATGTCACCAGAAGTTGTGCCTCTAGAGTAGACCTATCTTGGCTGTGTGACCCTGGGGAAGTCATTTAGGGTCCCAAGGGACTCTGTCCCTTGTATAGCCAATGCATGTTTCCTCATCATAAGTCCTCTCTACCAATGAGAGACAGAAGGGACAAAGGAGACCTTTTAATAATCACTATCTTGCCCTAACTCACAGACAAAGAAGCTGAATCTTCTGAAAGATCAAGGGAGTTGTTCAAAGCAGTCTTAGGGCTAGGGCACAAATGCTGGGAGAGGGGGGACTTGACCCTCTTCTGGGTTATCTGGTCTACTCCTTCTTCTCTACAGCTCCTAGATACTTCCTTTATTTGCTGACACATTCCACAATTCAGGAACATTCATATTAATATAAAAATCTATTCAGATATGTTTACACATGGTAATATCAAATCTAGAACATAGTCTAAAGACAAGCAGATTTTGCTTTTTGAAATTTATTGAATGGTGTCTGTTAAAAGAGAATCTTTTTTGTTTTACAAAATGATTCAGTGATTTCCAGGTTTTTTATTAACCCCTGTAAACTTTTAATTTAGGGATATGATTCCATTTATAACAATTCAACTTTCTAGTCTATGAATCAGTCACTATATTCTCACTGTAATACCCAACCTTGTCCTTAGTAAAATCACATGGTACAATTTTCTTTTGGTCTTCAGAAAGAACATTGGAGTAGGAACCAGGCTACTTGGGTTTTCGTTGTTATTTTGCCACTGACTCACTGACAGACCATTAACAAGTCATTTCACTTCTCTGGGCCTAATTCCTCATATTTAAAATGAAGGGATTGCATGCATGATCTCTGAGGTTCCTCTAAGTTCTTACATTCTGTGTTCTAAGGCACCTTTCACTTCTCTGAATCTTTGAATCTGAAGTAATGGTTAGTCCCATTGTGATAGACCCTGGTCTGGCTACATCAGAAACAATAAATTTTACTTTTACTTAAGGTCTTTAAGCAAAAGCTGGATGACTACTTACCATATATGCTGCATAGGGAATTTTTATTTACACTTGGATTGGACTACATCGTTTCTGAGGTCCCTACTGACTCCAAAATTCCATGACTCTGAGTATGTTAACTACCTATGGTTTCTCTCTAATTAGAATGCCCTATTACTTCACGGAATCACAGGATTTCAGAGTAAGAAGGGACCTCAAAGTCTATTTAGTCCATCTCATAGGTGAAAAAAGTCACATTCCTGATAAAAGGATGTTCAGAAGAAGCCATTAGCTTCTGAGAAGTCCTATTTCATTTTGGCATATTGTATACACAGAAGTAGAGATCACATATGTACATACATACATACACATATGCATGGAAATTTTGTTGTTAAGTCGTTTCAGCTGTATCTGACTCTCTGTGACCCCATTTGGAGTTTTCTTGGCAGAGATACTGTAGTGGTTTGTCATTTCCTTCTCTAGGTCATTTGATAGATGAGGAACTGAGACTAGGTTAAATGACTTACCCAAGGCCACATAGCTACTAAGTGTCCGAGGCCAGATTTGAACTCATGAAGATGAATTTTCCTGACTTCAGACCCAGCACTCTAACCACTACACCACCTTTCCAGCCTAACTGTCCCAAGTTCTGCAGGACCTGACTCTTGGGTTGCTTGGAATCTGATCCTATGGATTCTATTTCAACTTCTCCATAATGTGAAGTCCAATTATTTATTAATTTAATTACTCCTAAATTTGTCTTGATAATTTAAATTGCTTCTATTCTTCAAGTTCCACATCAATCATACCTTTTCTTATTTTCAGGGCTCTCACAGTGATATCTTTGTCTTCTGAATCTTACCAGCATCTAATATTCATAGCCCTTTGCAGCATCCTAGCATAGATTGCTTACTATTATCAGCTTCAGTTTTCTGCACCTAGTATAAAATAATTGTTATTCTCTGTTTCAGCATTCTTTTATGTTGTTTGGTCTCCCTGAGTGTAGACTGCTGGGATTATGAATTATTCAGCTTGCAGGTAATTCTGCAGAATCCCCTAAAGGTCTCTCCCATAGTAGATACTCAAAAGATCTTGATTGCTGTTAGCTAGCTGTATCTCTACATAGACTGGGGAAATGGGGTGGTGGTGGTATTGCCAGTTGTACTCAGTTTTGTGTGTATCTAACCATGAACTTTCCTGATGTTTAGCAAATTCTCTTGCAGCAGAGGCTTTTGTCTATATTGATGCCACACTAGTAAGTGATATGGGATCTGGAGTCAGAAGGAACGTTAGAAGTTATCAAGGTCCATGCCAATCATATCTTTCTTTGAAGCCTTTTTCTGACATTCAGGGCTCATGGTGATGTCCCCATTCTATGGTAGGAAAAGATGATTCCATTAAATATATGCTTTGTACAAAGCATATATTTAATAAATGCTTGTGGAACTAAATTGGATTGACTTTTGCTATTATGGTGTTTATGATGGAAAGGACTGACCAGAGAAGATCATCCAGTGAGTTCATTGTTTGTTTCTGAAAGGTTATGTAAACCAGGAGTTTCCAGCTGATGGGAGGGATGATAGAATGAATTTTATTTTTTAAAAAATTCTGCAAAGTAATTTTGACTTTTGAGGCTAAATCACTAAATATGGGCATAAGTAATTTACTAAATAAATAAATTGTATATATATGTAATTTATTAAAGCATCTCTTTCATTGGGTCATTATCTGTGATGGCTGTTTTCTCTTTTGTCTATTTGTTTGAGTCTATAGAAAATAATGTTTTTCTTCTGTCTTATACCAGGTTCCTTAGAAGCATCCAGCTCCCCAACCCTGGCTGGCCTGTGCATCTTGATACTGAACCAACCCTGAATTTCTGAGAAGGGGCAGAGGGATATCTGTTTTGTCTTCCTACCACAGAACTTGAACTCCCAGAGTTCTATACTCCTTGTTCTTCTGCTTATCTCGACAGTTTACCTCATCAAAGGCTCTTGTCATCAAAACCAAAGGAACAACAGTCCTAATCTTCTCCTGGCAAATGTAATCCAAGGGCAGCAGGGTCTCCCTTCTAGAGCAGCACTTGAAAATATTTATGTCTGTGAGAGGAAAAGAATACCAATGAGAACAAAGTGTAACCTCAGTTCCCCTATCTAGTCTGCCATTGGGACCCACCCTGCTTCCCTTCTTAGAGATATGGCACTTTTTGAAGGGGTTTCATCTTGGTCTGATGGGTACAGAATTGACTCCCAATCCTTGTCAATTGAGGGCTTTGATACTAATTCTGTTGCTTTGAATAAGTCTTTCACCTCTCTGAGCCTCATTATCTCTTCTATAAAATGAATTGGACTAAATGACCTCTAAGGTCCTGTCTGACTCTGTGTTCTCTGATGATTGTGAATCAGACCATGAAGGGTCAATGAATGTGGTAAACGACACTGACTGGCAACCATTCTATTTCTGGTGTCCATATCAAAGTGAAAGGGAAGGATGGGAATTTAGAGAAACTGAATTTTAAAGCAGGAAAGGAGCTTAGTCACTCTAAACCCACCATCTTTCCAGAGAGAAAACTGAAGTACAGAGATCCAAAATGATTTCCTTAAGGCTTCACAGTAAATTCATGGCAGAGCTGGACTTAGATGCCTGACTTGTTGACTCCCAGTATAGGACTATTTACATTGTACCTTGATGCTTCTGAATTGTTTTAAAGGTCATCAAAATTTGCTTTTATATCATCTACACATTCTTTCCACCTAAAAAAGAGGAAAACAAAAGCAGTTCAGCAAAATAACATATTAGCTAAACCTGAAGATGTATTCAGTGTTCCACATCCATAGCTCCCCACATCTGTAAACAAAGGAGTAAAGTAATGCCTCTTAATCATGATGTTTCAATCCAATAGAATAAAATCGTGTATGTATTTATTTATTTAGCCACTCTTACAGGTAACCGTTGTGCTAGGAACTATATGAAAAAAGCCCCCCAAATAAAAGAAATAGAACAATACCCACTCTTATGGGAGGGGATATACATACACATGCATATATAAAATATTTCCAAAGATACATATATGCAGGAAAGTTTGAGGAGGATGGAGAAAGTATTCATGACATGAGCACAGACAAAGATGCAGGAGAAGGAGGGCTGAATTCAGCAAACAGCAGCAAGGTTATTTTAACTAGCATGTGGAGTGTAAAGGGGAGTTATGCACAAAATGGGGGCAGAGGTAGGCTAGAGCTAAGTTGTGGAGGGCTTCAAATGCCAACAGAAATTTTTATTTTATCCTAGAGAAAACAGAGAGTTATAGGAGGATAGTGAGTAGGACAGTGACATCATCAAACTTATGCTTTAGGAAGATTGTCTTGGCAGCTGTGTGGAGGATGGGTTGGAGAGAGAAGAAACTAAATATTAAAAAAAAGTTTTCTGATTCCTTCTAGTAAACATAACTCTATCTCTACTGCTGTTATGAGTGTGTACTAAGGCCTACAGTGTGTGTATATGTGTATGCACGTGTATGTGTTTGTATGTGTATATGTGTGTATGGGGAGATCTTTGCTTTGGATTTTGCTGAGATCCTTGGGGTCATAGAAGATATTAAATTTTTTGTTATTACATTATTATCTTTCATGATATCATATAACATTATATTACATTTCTCTTCTATCCATGACTTAGATTGTGATCATTTTCAACAGACTCTAAAATGTGGGGAAGGCAGCAGCTCCTGAGGAAAACATTAGCATTCGTATAGAATGAGTTCCCTCTCCCAACCTCCATCCCCCAGCTCAACTCCACTCTCTCTCTCTCTCTCTCTCTCTCTCTCTCTCTCTCTCTCTTTTTGCTAAATAGTTACTTTGACCAGTCATACACGGGTATTTAATGATTTGGAGAATTGCAGGGATCCTTGCAATGTATTTTTCAAATGGACAGCTGCCTTCAGGCATGGCTTAGTTCCTTACTCCCCTTGTTTGCTTAGAGTTAATCTACCACTGTCTCATGGAGCATTCTGTCAGCTGTCCCCCTGACTCCTAAGTGAGACACAGATAGAGTGATGACTTCCCCCACAAAGCAATACAGATGTGTCTTTTATTGATAATCTCGATCTTGCTTAACCTCTGAAAAAAATGACAACAAAAACAAATAGAAACAATTTGTCATGACTTAAGCTGTTAGAAGGTGGTATATCTTAGGGACCAATGGTGTACAGAAGCAGCATGGAGTAGAGGGAAGTCTACTAGGTCTGGGCTTGATTAATACTAGGATTAATACTAGCCATGTAAGCCTGTGTAACTTATGCCGCCCACTTGGAGTCTCCAATTTCCTTATCTGTTAAATAGTAAAACTAGTTCTCTAACAGAGTTGTATTACTTTGTTCAGTTGTTTTCAGTTATATCTGATTCTTTGTGACCCTTCCACCCATCCCCATTTGCGGTTTTCTTGACAAAGATACAGGAGTAGTTTGACATGTCCTTCTTTAGCTCATTTTACAGATGAGGAAACTGAGGCAAACAGGGTGAAATGACTTGCCCAGGGTTACACATCTAGTAAGTGTCTGAGGATGGATTTGAACTCAGGTCTTTCTGACTCCAGGCCTAACTCCCTATCCACTGTGCCACCTGTCTGGCTGCCCTATCACTTTGTAAACCTTAAAGAGTTGAAGAAATGTGAACTATTAAAATAACATAATACTGCTCTCTTTGAAATATTTTCTCTTTGTAATTAAGTTAATGGTATATCTGAGCAAGTAATATCTTTGCCCTCTTCCTGCTGAAAGGATATGAGGCAAGTTCCTTCTAGCTGGAATTCTAAGATCCAATGAATTCCACAATGATAGAAAATCTTATGACAATCTAATTGAGATTTATGCCTTACTGGGCATATCTAGTCCACTGAAATCCTTTTCAAAATGATTATAGGTGATATTCATGAGCACTTTAAGGTTCATAAAGCACTTTATGGGCAGTTAGGTGGTACAGTGGGTAGTGTGCCAGCTGTGGAGTCAGGAAGAAACATCTTTCTAAGTTCGAATCTGGCCTCAGACACTTCTGTGTGACCCTGGACAAGTAACTTAATTATGTTTACCTCAATTTCCTCATCTATTAAATAACTGGAGAAGGAAATGGCAAACCACTCCAATATCTTAGCCAGGAAAACTTCCAAAAAGGGGTCATAAAGAGTTGCTAATAATTAAACAAAGTACTTTACTTACATTATTTTATTTTATCTTCTAAACAATAATAGGAGGTAATACAGGTAATATTTTCCCTATTTTGCAGATTAAGAAACTGAAGCCAAAAGAAGTTAACTGACTTTGGGTCATCCAGCCAATCAATAGGTATCACAGGCAGGATTCAAGTGGAGATCTTTTCTGATTTCAAATTCAATAATCTTTCCACTGTGGTCCTTACGCACCCAATAAAGACCCCTTTTTATATGCCAGCCCTATAGATGAGCTATAGATGAGCTCTCATTTTCATGAGTCTTTTATATCCTGATATATCTCAGAACTAATGACTGGGTAAAAGGGGATCTTTGAGGGATAGTAAAAACCCAACAGAGTCTACATTTTGGGTGCCTTTTCCTTCCTACTAGACTTGTATATATTACTGTGTTCCCTTAACAGTCAGACTGAAACTAATACTGTGAATAGGTCAGTTGCATTTTCACTGCCTTCAGGGACTCAGTTATGTGTGACTTTCCTACTGAATTGGGTATACTCCACTCAAGGGTATGCTGAAGCCAACAGACTCTTGAGCCAATTGTTAAATTTTGAGTGTGAGCATTTATACCTTAGAAATCAGCAAACTCTAACAACCCTAAGTTTGATTTATTGTTTTATTCTTTGCCTAGTGATAGAGAAAATGGTACTAATACAGATTAAACTCAAAAGTGAATTCTACTGTTTCCCCCCCCCTACTTTCTTCAGAAAACTGTTCACTAAATATTTACCAGAATACCTTTACCTCTGCTCTTCTTTGTTGCCCAATGCCTTTGTCCCCAAGTCCAGCAAAGTATGATCATGAATAACCTTAGCTCATGAGATGTGAAGGATGAAGGATTTTGGCATGGTTAGCAAAGGGAAGACGTAGGGGGAGATGTCTTCTAGCTTTTAAGGGCTGCCATATGAATGAGAAAAAACCAAACAAACCACCAACAATAACAAAACACTTGTTAAATGTTTCATCCCTGAGATCGGAACTAGAAGCAATGGGTAAAAGTAGCAGAAAGTCATATTTTGGTTTGAGATCAGAAAACAAACAAATTCAAACCCCCTAATAATCTGAGTTATGTAAAAGTGGAATGTGCTGATCTGGTGGGTTTGTTTACCCTAGAAGTTTCTAAGTAGAGAGCCTGGGTGCTTGTTTCTGATGTAGAAGAGATTCTTGGTCAGGTGGTGCATTGGCTTCAAAGACCTCTGATGTCCTTTTTAACTTTAGATCTTGTATGACATTGTGAGAGGCATAAATGAAAACAGGAGATGGGTTGCTTGAGTATTGAGAATTAGATGTAGTGGATGTGCAGTCCAGATGCTGTGTTAGGAAATTCAGAGGAAGATCTCAAAGAGGACTCTCTGGAGGACTTCTAGGATCATATGGACAAGGAAAGCCATTGGTGCCCAGTGGATCAGGAGCTAGCCTCTGAATCAAGAAGACCCAGGTTCACATCCTGCTTTTGACACATACTGGCTGTGTCACCTTGGGCAAATCATGATCCTTCAATGCTCTAGGGGACTAAGACTAAATTGCAGAGAAAAGGTCAAACAAAAGTTTGAGGGGGACTTTCCTTAAATAGTATTTCCCTAAATCAATGAAATCACAGGTATATTTCCTCTATGTAAGGGAAAGGATACTCCTAAGATAAAAAATTTCCAGTGGATTTCATTGTGCACAGTGATGACAAGCTCATGGATCTGGAGCCACTGAAACACAAGCTTTATCATCTTGGGAGGGAGTGCTTCCCTATACAATGAGAAGTCTCCCTCTTGTAACAGAGCCTGGGTCTTTTTCTTTCTTTACATTCCCCATTATACTTTGTACATGCATAGTTTACTTCCCAGAATCTGAAGCCAGTAAGGGACCTTCGAGGTCATCTAGTTCAAATGTCCTCATTTGTAGACAAGAGAACTGACTCCCAGGGAGCTTACAAGACATGCCTAGTGTCACACAGGAAGGAAGTATCAAAGACAGGATTTGAACCCAAGACCTCCCACTCTCTTATCAAGACTCTTTCATCTGTACTACAGAAATTGCTGCGTGTGTGTGTGTGTGTGTGTGTGTGTGTGTGTGTGTGTGGAGTTAATTTGGTTTCATTCATAAAATATTTATTTAATTTCTGCTATGTGCAATAAAGGCAGAATGATGCAGTGGATAGAGAGCTGTCTTCAAAACCAGGAAGACCTGAGTTCAAGTCTTGCCTCTGATTCATATTGGCTGGGGAGTACCAAGTAAGTCACAGCCTCACAGTATTATACACATCTTTCCAAAACTACAAGATGCAGAATTTTTCCACATGGATGGTAGAGAGAATTTTCCTACCTGGGAGTTCCCTATGTCAATGGAATCCTAAGTCTCGATCCTGCACTGTCTTGTCTTATCCTATCCTACCGCTAGTAAGGAACCATATTAGGGGCTAAAAATGATTAATAAAATATAATATCAGTCCTCAAAAAGTTAGTGTCTAATTGGGGAGTGATAACATACAAATATGGATAAGTATGACACATATCAGACTACAATAAATGTATAATAAAGGGAAAGTAGAGAGTTATAAGAGATTTTGGGAGGTGTCACTGAAACTCTGGATGAGAGAACTCTGCGACTAAGGGCCTGCGTATCCTAGCAACATCCTCTGATTGTTGAGGAAAATGTCTGAAGCAGCCTGGACCACAGGCGATATAGTTAGCCTTAGAGAACATAAAGGAAAAGGTGGGAGAAGGCTTTAAGGGGCAAGGATACAGGAATCAGGGAGACAGTTCACTGGAGGCTCATGTGTGGGGAATCTCCAGTCTCCTTTGCAGTGTTGTCTTTTGGGACTTACTATGCTTGGTTTCCCTGGCAACAAGAGAGGAACAGGTCTGCTTCACCCATTCCATTAACAAAAGAATGAGGAACATTTTCCTATTACCTTCATGACAGAAAGCCACTCTAATTAGGATGTAGGTGATACCTCCATTGTCTTTGTTAGATTCAAAGGCCAAGGGACTGGAAGTGGACTGGACTTGCAGAATTGTAACCCCACAATGTCTTGTACCCCACACCCCTATGCTTTTTAGATGGAGAGCTTGTAGACTCAATACCTAGTCCAGTTTTGCTTCTTGTTAGGTTTGCGTTAGGTTTCAGTACCTTGGGCAAGGTACTGAACTGTGCTCTGGGTCTTCATTTTTAATCTCCAAAATGGACATAATAGTACTTTAATTTCCTAAGTCATGGGATTGTTGGGATCATGTATATAAAATATGTGTGTATTATTTATCATGTATATAAAATATGCTGTAAGTGTAAGGTGATAAATGAATACGTCATTATCATTCTTAATCCCACAATTATTTTGTATTTACAATCAAAAAATCAAAATTAATGTGAAGCTAAATAATTATTATCCTTTTTGTTCTTTTGGGGACTCCTCAGAATCTCATCAAATAAAGGGTTCTTAATCTGGTATCTGAAACTTATTATTATTTTAAAAAATATTTTGATAACTAATTTTCAATATAATTGGTTTCTTTTGTAATGCTAGGAATCCTAGATTTGATGTATTTAAAAAGGTTATTCTGATCAAGGGTCCACAGTCTTCACCAGACTGTCAACGGGGTCTATGGGACACAAAAGGTTAAGAAGCCTTGTTTTAAGCACACTGACAGAATGTCCAGGTCCCTTTAGCTAGGCCAGAAGAGTTTGAATGAACTAATTGGGGCAGTCCCCGAAGAACAGAAGGGGGCACTGTTGCTCTTTTGTAATTCTAGGCTGAGCCCTCTCTCCCCTCCACCACATGTTCCCCATCCAGTCACAAATTACATATTCATCTTTAGTCATGGGTCACTTCCCCAGCAATGGAATGCAATGCAGACATTCCCTGGATATAGCTTTTTAAAATTTTTTATTTAAATTAGACCCTAATGGTGGTGGCTCCATTGGGTGGCATTTCCAATGGATGCCCTATAAAGGTCAATTGTTTACCTGGTTAGCTGGGACAGAGGCCATATCTGTCATGTCCATACCCCAGCACCAATATGTGACATTACAAATAGCCACAGTAATCAAATTGCCTGTTAATTCCTGTATAATCTATCCCTTGAGGGGCCTTTTCTGATTCTCAATGGAAGAGAAGCCAGCCTGTCTCTCCCTGGGACTGGAAAAGACCCCATTCTCTATGCCAACCATTTCCAGAAGATAAATTTTTAAGATACAAGCCGGCGTCGCAATTAGTGTTCTTTCTGAAAAAACAGCTCTGGCGTGCTGATGTGTAGTTATGGGTAAACTGCGTGGTGGGAATGTACAAATTTAGCTCTCTGGCCCATCTTGCCATGAATATCTGAAAGCCCCGAAGATAGGGGTGAAAAATGGGTTAAGATCATTTAGCAGCTGGAGCATTGGGAAACGGTTTGCAGTCAGCTCTCAGAAGCCTTCCTCTGGGCCTCAGTGTCAGGAAGGTTCTTTGATACATAGAGGTGTCTTTGTACCTTACCTGACTCATGCCTTGCTGTTGTTTCATGGTCTCCCATTTCCTGTTTCTAGAAGGACTGCTATGGACTGGGTTCAAAGGCTACAAAAGGCATTCCAGTTTGGCCCCAACTATGGGGCCAGTGTGACTAGCATACAGAGTATATAGCTGCCTAGGAAGCAGGACTGCAGGGGTGCTGGAGAAGGCCCTGACCAAAAAGCAAGATTCGGTCCAATACTCTTTCAATATCGGATTATGTGGAAAAGAGATTAGACTCTATCTGGTTGGTCCCAGAGGGCAGAACTGGGGACAGTTGGTGAAAGTTATAGAAGATGCAGGTTTCACCCTAATAAAAGGAAGAATTTTTTGATCATTAGAACTGTCCCAAAATGGAATGGGCTACTGTGGTAGGAAGTAAATTTTCCTATACTTGAGGTATACAAACAGATGTTAGAGGACTGTTTGTCCGGAATACTATCGAGACGAATACTGTTTCAAGTAGGATTGTTGAGGCCTTTTCAGTTTTGAGATTGTATGTAAGAAATGTCTCAAGAAGCGGTGACATTTTAAGTCTTAGACATTTTGTGTCAACATGAGTGAAGTGCTAAAATTCTTTCCTAAGAGTAGGTTTTGATAAGTTGGAAAGGGTTAGAATTCCTAGGATAGGGCAGGGATTAATGCCCAGAAGGTAAAGAAGTGGAAATGGGACACTGCAGGTTCCAAAGATGTGTCTTATGATCTAGATTAGGGCTGGCCCAAGTTGTTATATGTTATATTTTAGTCCATATGCATTTGCAGGATTAGCTGTTTGATCTTAGGCATCATTTGATTTCCCTTGGCCTCAGTTTGCTCATCTGCAAAATTAAGGGGTTGACCTAGATGTTCTGTGGGTATCCTTTCAGCTCCATATTTATAATTCTAATAATGCAATGGTGTGCTTTTTTATTTTATTAAAGATTTATTGAAAATAGAAACAAAATCTAAAGCCATATGTGTCACAAAATTTTAGAGCTAAAAGAAAAGGACCTTAGCAATCATGTAAACAAATCATTTCATTTTACACATGGAGAAACTGAGGCCCAGAGGGAGGAAATGATAAATGCTTTAAAAAGTTATGAGACAAACTCTTACGTGAAGTCTGAGGAAGAAGGTTTCTAACCAGTGGGGGGATCTGTTCTTGAAAATGGCAGCCTCATGTAGTAATTAAAATAATAATATTTATTGCTAACATTTTTATAGTTCTTGCTATATGTCTGGCACTACACTAAGTGCTTTCTAATTTTTCTCTCATTTGGTTCTTGAAACAACCATGAGATGTGGGTAGAGAGAGGTCAATGGGTATAGATTGAGTCAGAGGATGTAGGGGTCAAATCCTGCCTTTACTACTTACTTCCTGGGGGAGTGACCTTGCATAAGTCTCTCTGGCTTTCAGTTTCCTGATCTGCCAAATGATGGGATTGGCCTACATGGTCTCTCAGGTCTGTTCTAATTTTAAACCTTATGAATTTAGCTCTCCCGACTGGCAGTGAGCATGGAGCTCCTTTCACTATGCATCACTGCTTCTCAGATTATTTGGTCTCACCAGATCCCATGAGAGACTTTAAGCAAGGCTGGCTGGATGCCAGGGTGGAGCAGATGGCTGTCTAGGTGATGGATTTCATAAATCATTTGGGCTAAAATTACTTCTATTGTAAAAATACTGCCAACACTGATACTTCTGCTCACTGAGTCAATCAGTCAATAAAATCGATCAACATTTATTAAGCACCTATTATTGTCAGACACTGGGCTAGGCCCTGGTTATACAGAAAAAACGAAAAAAGGAAATAGTTTCTACTGCTAAAGACCTCTAGATGACAATTTATATGTTGCTTTTTTAGTAGAACACTTTGTGTGCACTACCTTATTTGATGCTCACAATAATCCAGTGAAGTAGATACGACTTTCATTCCAGTTTTATAGATGATAGACTGAGAGATTGAGTGATTTGCCTAAGTGTGTTTATCCTTCGTTGCCAAAGAAGACCATGCCATCAGAGAAATGCATTTGACTTTGTTCTGAGTGAGGGAGGGCTGTACAGGTCACTAGTCTGACTTCTCCTCCAGAGCCATCTGAATCCAGTGGCCAGATATTCATCAGGATGACTGGAGATGACCCAGGATGAGGCAACTGGGGTTAAGTGACTTGCCCAAGGTCATACAACTAGTGAGTGTCAAGTGTCTGAGGTGAGATTTGAACTCAGATCCTCCTGACTCCTGCACTGGTGCTCTATCCTCTGTACCACTTAGCTGCCCCAAGTGATTTGCCTAAAGATGCACTGGTAGTAAGTATCAGAGGTAGATTCCTGATTCAGAAGTCTCCTGCTTCTATTACACCATACTGTGTTTCTCCTTTAATAGGGGAAAAACTTTTCATTATATCACCTTCCAAATACAAATCCCCACAGCAGAAGGAACCCATTGACACACTAGTGTGTGAATGGTGGATATGTTACTGGAAGAGGGATTTTGATAACAGGTAGCAGAAAGGGCTCTGAGTTCTTGGAAGGGAAATGTGAGGTCACATTAGAAATTAAGACACAAACGGAGAAGGCTGAGGTGGGGCTGGAGTCAATCCTGGCCTACGTTGTTAGTCTGAAAATGTTTTTAGCTTAAGAGGAATCATGGATACAGTAGCCACAATGTGTCATGGAGTCATGGGCTTCATCAAGACTTAAGAGGTCTTTTCTTCCAGCAAAAAAGAGGTGAGAGTCCTATAGCATCATGTTTAATCCTGGCCACCACATTTTAGAAAAGGCATTGGCCAAATGAAGAGAAACCTAGGCTGAGAAGGGCCTTGGCTTCAAGCCATTTTAGGATGTGTTGAAAGAACTGAGGGTATTGAGAATGAAGAAGCAAAGTTAGCAAGAAACCTAGAACATTGTCTTGTGTTAGATTAAGCTTGTTCTGCCTGACCTCAGAGGGCAAAACTGGGAATAATGGTGTGCCTTACAAAGATCATGAATGTGACGCACCTTGCAAACCTTAAGGTGCTATGTAAAATGATAGTTACTACTACTACTGCTACTACTACTACTACCACCACTACTATTGCTACTACTACTGCTACTACTACTACTACCACCACTACTCTTGCTACTACTACTGCTACTACTACTACTACCACCACTACTATTGCTACTACTACTGCTACTACTACTACTACCACCACTACTATTGCTACTACTACTGCTACTACTACTACTACTACCACTACTCTTGCTACTACTACTGCTACTACTACTACTACCACCACTACTATTGCTACTACTACTGCTACTACTACTACTACTTTTACAATCACAGTATCTCTACTCTGGTGATGACTTAATTCCTGGGATCTTCTATAGTCCTCCTGTTGAGCTTAAGCAATGTTTATAGAACAAAGGAGAGAAGTGTTTAACAACCAGGCTGGGGGGAGGGGTGAGAATGTATGCTTACACATTTTTAAGTTTTATCTGCTTTATTATCAATTTCTTAAGTCTAGACAATCAACAAAACAGAAAATCAGGCCTGGCCTTGTAGGATTTGCTGCTTTCCAGGCTAAAACTTAAACTAAAAATTTAACAAAGGGCTCTCACAAGGTTAGAAGTGGTTCCAGCATACTGCTGGAAATCACTTTTGTATCTATTAGAAATATTCAAAAGTATATTGGGCTACCTTGGGAGGTAATGAGCTGTGTTTGGTTGGAAGTCTTTAGAGACTGTAAACAAAGGTGGAGTGAACATTGGTTAGTATGTTATAGCGAGTACTCTTGTTCTGTTATGAGTTGGACTAGGTGGCTTTTGAGGTACCTTCCAACTCTGAATTTCTAGGTAGTGCCATTGCTTTGACCTGATTCTGGTTTCCAAGGATTGCGGAGGAAGGGCAGTGGGGGTGGGATGGAGACTACTGATGCAGACTTTCATTCAAAAGTGGAAATATCAGCTCTCAGGAGAACTCTGAACTGAGCAGAAGGCTTTCACCCACAACCATAACATAACCAGTGGAAACCATTTCAAACCTGGTGGTTCTCCTGGTTTCCACCTGAAATCCAATGGGTCTTGATACTGCCTAGGTTATTTGTTTATTTGAACCTCTAGCCCCAAATTTAACTTTGGACAACAAATACAATTAGCTAGAACAAAAATAAAATTAAAAATAAAATTAATGAAAATAATAATGCCTGGCTAAGCTGTGCACATTTCCTTTCTCTTTAGCATGCTGGGAGGTTTATGCCAGATTATAAAGAGCTTTTTTCCCCCCTCTGTCATTTTCAAAGTAATCTGCTTTAGGATGGTTCTAAAGCAGGGCTTTCCAACCTAATAATGAGAATTAGCTAGTAGGTCATGGGATCATCAACTTCTAGCTGGAAAGGACCTTAGAAGTCTGCCCCCTTCCCTCATTTTATGATGTCTCAAACTCTGCTTTCTATTGTCTTAATTAATATGATAAAGCAATCTGTAACCATCTGTTAATGGTCACTACTGGTTTATCTCTCCCAGGTAGTGGCTTCATATATTAACAAGGGCCTTTGATACAATTCGATTAAATTTGCCAACCAGTATTAAGTATCTAATATGTGAAATGAACTGTGTTAGACACTGGGAAGGCAAACACACAAAAGATATTGCTCATGTAGTAGAAAGCCTGTGAGATTTGGAGTCAGAGGATCAGCATTTGAGTTTTGGCTCTGTGACTTTGTGACCTTAGACAAGTCACTTAACCTCTGTGGACCCCACTTTCCAGAGGTAATATGAGGAACTCAATAGCCTTTGAAGTCTTTTCCAGTTCTAAGTTTATAATATGACGAACACATTCCGAAAGAAGAAGGGACTTAAATGGTAGATTGATATTGGGAAGGTCAGTGGTAGCAATGGTTGGGGTTAAGCAGTGTCTCTCAGCGCCTCTAAATCACAAGCCATAGATACCCCTTCACTTATTCTGTATTCCTCTAGGGATGGTTCCGTATGGAGAGAGGTGGTTTATATAAAGGATTGAATCTGAAGGCTGTGATCTGCAATCAGTCTATCAATCAATAGACATTTGGTAAGTTTCTACTACGTGCCAAGTACTGTGCTAAGTGGCAGGGGTACAAAAAAAGCTGCCTTGAAGGAGTTTATATTCTAATATTCTAACGGGGGAGACAACATGCAAACAAATTTATATATACATACACACACATAAATACACACACAAAATTCAAGCTACATGCAGGATAAATAGAAAATAATTAACAGAGGGAAGGCACTGTAATTAAGAGGGGTTAGGAAAGGTTTCCTGTAGAAGTTGGATTTTAATTGGGACTTAAAAACCTGTGTGGAGAGCCAGGTGGCACAATGGACTGAGTGCTGGGTCTGAAGTCAGGAAGACCCATCTTCCTGGTCCAAATCTGGCCTCAGACACTTATTAGCTATATGACCCTGGGTAAGTCACTTAACCTTGTTTGCTTCAATTTCTCATTGATGAAATGAACTAGAGAAGAAAATGGCAAACTACTCCATTATTTTTGTTAAGAAAACTCCAAATGGGATTATGAACAGTCAGATACAACTAAGATGACTGAACAGCAATAAAGACCTTGAGAAAGTTGAAAAATGATTGTTGATGCAGCTGTCTATAGCTCAATGTTTAGTAAGTGGGTGACTCTGGGAAAGTTATTTAGTCTTTCCAATTCTCAGCTTTCTCATCTCTTTAAATAGGCGGAACAATAATTCTCATCATCAAAGAGTGAATGTTGTGGCTTATAAATATTAAGGAGGTCAGTCAATATGACTTCTTCTTCTTCTTACAGGGACAATCCAAAAACTCCTAATGAACACAATTAAGATTTATGCTATATACTGTAGTGGATAGTAGAGAACTGGTCACAGTTCTATAGAGTTGGATCCAAGTCTGGCCTTGGACACAGAGTGGCACTGGGCAAATCTCTTGACCACTTAATGCCGCAGGCAATTGTAAATGGCAATAAATAGCAGAACAATTGCCCATTGGCCTTGGCAGAAGAAGAAACTGTCTTACCAGGATGTAAAGAGGGGCTTGGACAAAAAATAAAAAGGAACAAAATACTCTGCATTTGCAGTTTGGTCATGTTGTTATATGTATAAATACAGGAACACAAAGGATTCCTTCATAAAACAAAGCAAGGTAATACTTCTCTACTTCCCTGTCTCCACCAAGGCATCGTTATGCACTCGGTATGTGTATAGTTATATAGCTATACTCACTTGAACTATTCAGAAAATATTCTAAAATCTTCAATCAAAAGTTATGAGATTTCAGTCCTTAGATTTGCAATTTTTCAAAATGTGGAAAAGTCCTTAGTGTTATAATATAAACTCTTAGAGGGCAGGGGTAAGGGGATGTTTTACTCTTCGCTATACTATTCTTGCCTTCCAACACAGTGTCTTGTATAATGTAGGCGCTAAATAAATATTTGTTGGATTGGATTGAATATTGTCCCTGGCTTCTGAAAATGCTAAAACTGACTACCATCAATAAATAAATCCATCTCCTTCATCCTCATTCTTACCCTTGATAGAATGTAAGCTAGTAGAAGTTAGACACTGAGTCATTAAAAAAAAAAGTTTGTGTTCCCAGTGCATAGGAACTTAGATGGCAAAGTATAGTTGGTGACTAATAAATGTTTGTTGATTTGAATCTGGACATATACAGAGAACAAAGAGCATAATTTCGGAATTTATTGCTGGAGGACACTTTGAAGATTATCATATCCAATCCCCTCATCTGATAGATCATGAAATTTGGGCCCAGAGATGTGGAATGAATTAATCACAGTCATACAAGCGGTAGATATCAGGTTCAGTTTTGGACCAAAGCTCTCTGAGTAAATTTCAGTTCTCTTTCAACTATACTATGTATGA
Organism: Notamacropus eugenii; assembly: GCF_028372415.1. Lineage (NCBI taxonomy): Eukaryota > Metazoa > Chordata > Mammalia > Diprotodontia > Macropodidae > Notamacropus > Notamacropus eugenii. The sequence goes on from NC_092875.1 coordinate 112,978,707, forward strand.
TTATTAGGGGTAGGGGCATGAAAGAAGAGGGGAGAGGGCATTGTATTTAAACTAGAGAATAATTTTCAGTCAAGAGACTCTGCCCTCTGAAAACTCTCATTAGACAAAAGAGGCAAGCCCTCTTTCCGTCAGGAAACAACTTCTAAGCAATATGATGTAAACCTAAGACTCTTCCTAATACGTTAATTTCTGGAAGGGTAGGGAAAAGGAAACTGGTAGGAAGAGGGTGCCTCACACCTAGGTTTCTCCAGCTTCCTTTTCTAGGAATGATTAACTACCACAGACAGAGAAACCAACTGAAAAACAAGCTTCCTCCAATCTCCCACTGCACCTTGTACATTGAGGTTTGTGAGAATTACACTCAAGTTCTTATCCAAGAGAACCGTGACCACGATTATGCACATTGTCTTTGCCCTCACCCCACCCCCAGAGGGAGGTGATGCAATGAGCAAGCCAAAAGCAGGACATGTGTCCTTGAAACAAACTCACTCTGAAATTGAGTGGCTTGGTAATATCCAGCATGGTATTTCCTGAGAACAAACCGCATTTTGCTGATTTCCCGTACCCTGGCCTGTCCCCCTAACCCTCTTCCTCCTCAACAGGCAGATAAGACCATCTAGTTTCTTGACTAGACTGTATTGGTTACATTGGGGGACTGATTTCCTAAGTAGCTACATCTGGACATGAAGTGCCCTCAGTGTGACTCCCACCCAGCACATCTGGGTTGCACAGTGGACAATGGCTCTTGCATCAAGAGCTTGGATTGCAGTTTTTTGCAGGGTGTGGGTTTTGGTTGTATTTCATGACAAAATGGCTTAGGTTTCTGGCCAAGTGGAAAGCATGGCTAAAATTGACTAAACTAATTATCTAACTACTATCAATTATGTATTGGGGAAGTAAGCAGTTTACAATTGCTTATCAGTCAAATGTCAGCCTCCTCTAGTTAATGTCCTTAAAGGACTCTTTCAATTCTTCTTTGGTTCTTTTTGATATATCCAGTTCTAGGCTTTAGCCATAGTATGTAGGCCACTCATTGGTAGATAAATGAGAAAAAAAAATATTCTTTCTGAATTAGGTATTCATATACGCTGTTCCTTAATTTGCTCTGCCAAGGATAACCTAAGTGTCAGTCAGCTCAGTTTCTTTTTTTAAATGCCAACTCAACCTATTGTAAAATTACTCTTTTGAAGTATATCTCATCAGAGATCTGACTAGGAAGGGACTTGAGAGATCATCTAGGCCATCCCACTCATTTTGCAGATGAGGAAACTAATGAGCAGAGAATTGAAGTGATTTTACTGATGACACACAGTGAGTTCATAATAGATTTTAACTTGGAGTTGAAGGAACTGGGTTTGAAACCTAGTTCAATAAAAAAAGCTACTAATGTAGCTCTATGACCATAGGGGGGAAAATCACTTTATCACTGAACCTGTTTCCTCCTCTATAAATTTGAGAATTTGCTCTATCTGCTTCACAAGACAATTATGAGGAAAGTCCTTTATAAAATCTTAAAGTGTTCCAGATACATGAACTGGCTATCAACATTATTAGTAACAGACTGGTTACTACTACACAACACATATCTCTTTTTTCTCTGTCTAGCCCTCTTTCCACTGCAACACACTAGTTCTGCGTTCCTGTTTCAAGTGGAATTCCTCAAATCTTTTCTCTTCTTCTTCTTATCATAGTAGGCCATGCTTTTGTAAGGACATGTCTCTAAAGTCAGCTTTTCTTCATAGTATGCCCAGGTTAGAGTTCTAGCATAGCAGGGAAATGATTTCTAAATCAGTAGAGATGTTATAGAGAATGCCACCATAATTTCACAAAACCTTGAAGGAATGCACCAATTAATAAGTGCCTCCTTTCTACTGTGCCCTGTGGGTCTGTGGAATAAGGGTAACATAATGTAGGGGAGATATAATTATATCCTGGAGCCTGAGGATCTGATCTTAATCCTAGATCTGTTCCTTACTACTTGAGCAAACTTGGGTAGAGCACTTCAGTTCTTTGTGAGTCAGTTTCCTAATCTATAAAATGACAGGTTTAGTTAGATAATAATAAATAGCTAATACTTATATAGTGCTATAAGGTTTGCAAAGCACTTCACGTATATTTTCTCATTTGATCCTCACAATAATCCCATGAATTAGGTACTATTATTCTCCCCATTTTACAGATGAAAAAATCAGAAGCAGGCAGAAGTTAAGTGACTTGCCTGGGGTCATACAATAAGTGACTGGTGAGATTTTTTATTCAGGTCTTTTTAACTCTAAATCCAGCACTTTATCCACTATACTAAGTTCCCTTTTAGTCTACAAGTTGAAAAAATCTAAGCATTTGCTGGTGTACTTGTTGCTAATAGAAAGAGTACTAAGGAAAACAAACTAAAAGGGAATGGAGAAGAAAACTTAAAGCTTATATGTATATATGTATATATACACACACATATGTGTGTATACATGCACATACATACATACATGCTTTTACATATGTATGTGCTTTAATAAACATACTATATGCTTTTAATCTACAGCCAGCTATGCACATAATTACCTAATAAATAGTCAGATACCTCTGATGTCCCAAATCCCAAGTGTTCTTGTGACTACCTCCGGTAATACTTAATCTATATATTCTTAGAGCACTTATGATACATTGATTTTCATGTACTTGATATTTCCCCAACAAGATGTCAAAGTTCTTGAAGGTAGAGACTGAATCTTCTGTTTTCTTCATCTATTTAATCAGTATGTAATATGTATAAGAAAATGGGCTAGATGCTAATAGAAAAACAAACTTTAGCTAAGACCTAAGACATGTTTTGGAGGAGTTTATGGCATTTATTTGTATTTTCCATAGCAACTAGCACAGCACATTGTTTATAACAGGCCTATAGGAAATTTTTTGATTGACTATTTTAGAAATTTTTTAGGTCTTCTTGCAATTTCTAATGTTTAGAGCTATCTGAAAGTACAACCTGCTGTTTTGGGAGCTAGTGACTCCTGCTCTACTACCTGACAGCCTCAGTTTAGTTATCTGTAAAATAAGAATAACAATTGTACCTTTTCCACAGTACTATTGAGGGGATCAGACACAGAAGATGCCAAGGTCATCCTCTATATCCTGGGCCATCATCAGTCACCTTGACTTTCGTCCTGCCATTGGACTTCCATGACTATGGAAGAGACAGTGAGGCTGACAACTTTGTGCATTTCTGCCTCACTTAAATCCAATTCATCTGTGAGTCAAAACATCACCCTAGTGATGTCATTGGTCCTCTTTGAAAATGAAAGAAAACAATAATTGAGAGGATCAAAAGGGCATAATGAATATAAAATACTTATTAAACTTTAAAGTGATATCTAAAGTCTGGCCATGGTTGTCATTTTTATTTATTATCATTATCATCATTAGATAATTGACCAGCTGTTGGGTATAATGTAGACATGACTCGTGAATGGAGTGAGATCTCTGAGTTCCTCTTCAACTGCGAGGGTCTGTACATAACTATTTTCATCTACTATAAAGTAGCAAGTGTCATCATCATCATCATCATCATCATCATCAAGTAAGGGTCTTGGATATCAACTAATCAAATAATCACCAGTTATTTTTACCAAAGAAGAAACTGAGGACATGAAAAGTTAAGTGACTTGCCTAAGATAACACAGGTGGTAGAAATGGCTTTAAGCAAGAACTTTTCCCATGATATTATGTTGTATCCCTAGCTACTTAAGCCTGACCTGGATTTTGTTTTTACTGAGGTATTTATTTTCCTCCCTCCCTTCTTTCCTTCCTTCCTTCTTTCCTTCCTTCCTTCCTTCCTTCCTTCCTTCCTTCCTTCCTTCCTTCCTTCCTTCCTTCCTTCCTTCCTTTCCCTGAGTATTTTTTATCTAACTATAGATCTACTGTTGAAAGGGACCTCTAAGACAATCTTTCAACCCCCTAACTTTATAAGTGAGGAAACTGAGGCCCAGAGATCTTAAATGACTTGCCAATGATCACACAGATAGTATGTATCTGAGGTGGAATTTGAAAACAGATCCTTTTACACTCACACCACTGAATTTTTTATTGAACCACATTGACCCCTGTTACCTTACTCAGTGATAAACTCCTGAAGATTAGCAGGTATGTGTTCTATACACAATAACTGTTCATTAATAAATCTTTGTTGGATGGAGGACAATTGAATTGAATTTATTTTTCCCCATTCCCTCATTTGCTATTTTGCAGCTGCGCAACTGAATTCCAGCAAGGCAATAAAGGCAATTTTCTCTCCTCTATTGAATCTTATAATCAGCCCCAGAGATAAAGAATGGAGAAAACAAGATGGATATGGAACAAATGACCAAGAGAATGTCAATTTACAGATTCATTTTCTCAGTGTAGACAAAGACAAGATGCTCTTCTGCTAAACATCCTTCTATTCATAGCAACTTCAGAGGATTTAATTCTGTAAGGGTAATATCATCTAGTCCAATAGAGAGAAGATATGTGGACAAGTTAGTTGACTTGTTCAGTCACACATGTAGCCCATAGCAGAGACAGGATCTGTACTCTGGTCTTCTGATTCTATATACAGTATAGTACTGTTCAATGGAGATTGATTGTTCCAGCGATGAGAAAATGTCCACTTTAGCAGTCTTTGCTCTTAACTTTTTACTTCCTTCTTCTCCCCTTTTCCCACTCCCCACCCCCAAATGCACACACAAGTTTGCAGACAGACCAAAGATTTTTTTTTTGAATCTTGAATCTATAGACAATGAATTGATTCAAAGTTACATACTTTCCCTCTCTGGGAAGATAAGCACAGAATCCCATCATGGGAAGAAATTGCCATCAAAGGCACTTCTTTCTCTCTTTCTTTTACTTCTCTCTTCTGAGTATTCAGAAAATTGGTGGTGCAAGGTTTATCATGAGATTTGACTTTGACCAAGCTGTGTGTGAATTTCAGGGCCAAAGAACCACATGCCTGTTCCCGACTTCTTCCAAGTTTAACAGGATGTTCCCATGTTCCCATTCCCTCATTCTCTACTGTATTCTTTTCGTGGTTTTCGCCAGATTCCCAAGACATCAGCTTTGTTTTGTTCAAATACCTTAAACAGTGAGTTTTTTTTAAAGGTTGAATTTACAATCCAGACTTCCTTTTTCATTTGTGCCTTTCCTTTTATTGGGTTAATTTCTCTTGATTGTTTCTTCTGGAATTGCCTGGCACTGTTAGAACTTTGGCTGTGTTGTGTTCCGGCCAAGTCAGGAAGATAGCTCCTCTATCATCAGGGAGGTTTGTAGGAAAAAAAATAAAAGTTCTTAGATTTTCCCAGCTCAAGCAGTTTCCTAAGCTGAGCTACACTATTTTGGCCAAAGTGGCATCTGTGTGGGATGAAACTCATCTCTGATGTCAGAATCAAAGGAATTAGAGTTAAAAGGGACTTTTGAGATCCTCTAGCCCAGGGGTTCTTAACCTGGCATCCATGAACTTGACTTGAAAAAATCTTCCGAAAATTATATTTCAATATTCTTGGTTGCTTTCATAATTCTAAGTGTATTATTTTATATATTTAAAAATATTATTCTGAGAAGGAATTCACAGGCTTTGCCAGAATGGCTAAGTGGTTTACAATATCAAAAATGTGAAGGACTCCTGATTTAGGCCATTTCCTTTTATTTTAATAATGACTAGCAACAACTCCTTTCGTATAAAGTTTTAAGATTTGCAAAACCCTTTCCTTTCATGAATTATATCATTTGATCCTTACAACCTCGTGAGGGAGATAGCTATAATTATCCCCATTTTACCTATGAAGAAACTGAGGCTTTGGGAGGGATGTGCCTAAAGTCACATAAGCCATCAGTAGCAGAATCAAGACTCCTGGCCATGGCATTTGTCTCCAGGTCTAGTGTCCTTTCATTTTATCTGGTTGTTGATTTATTTCAAGGATTGAGTTCCCAAATTGCTACTATCTTCCCCTCAGGCCTCAAAGCCATTTGTATTATAAATCTCTAATACACTCATCATGCCAGCTTGTATATTCAAGCTATCTATGTTGGTTTCTTATCCTAATCTGAGACTGCATGAGGGCATAACCCTTTTCTTATATTCACCTCGGAGCTTCCCAAGTCCTTCACATGGCATTCTCCCCTTGTATAATGCTTAATAAATATTTATGATATGAATTGTGTTGTTTTATATTTTGTTATGTTAAATTGCACTGAAAATAATGGCACTTTGAATGTAGTTTAGCACAATGCCTGGCACATAGTAAGTGTTTTTTAAATGTGTGTTGCCATGCTTTACCAGACTTCAGACAGATAAGGTCTGGCCTAGGCTAGGCCCAGTGATCTATCTCCTAAATGTAGAATTAAGTCGAGATAAAATCTTGAGGCATAGAAAGACTAAGGTTAACTCTTCTAGGTCCTCAAGTACATCCCTTTGATTGAATCCAAACTTCATAGGACAAATCCTATTCTGTAAAACTTGGACTCCATCAAAAGGTCACACCCAAGGACCTAGAAGGCCACATGTGGCCTCAAGGCTGCAGGTTCCCCACCCCTGAACCAAGCTATTGGCCCCTCACTATCTTGGTTGCTTAACTTCATTCACATCCCCTTTCAGTAAATCCTCTGGACTCTAATATGCCATGGGAGGTATGTTGGGGGTAATTTGGTCAGGTTGTGGGGACACTGAGGAGAGTAATAAAATTGAATTTTAATGGAAAGGCTTCAATAGCTTTTGTTTTATGTGTTGTGCTGAGGCCTTGAGTCTTAAGGGGCTGACTGGGTTGCATGGCTTTAATAATTTAAAGCTAATGTTTTACCCTTGGTAGTGGAGATGCTGGGTGGCAATAGATAAATACAGAAAGGCCCGCTTTTTGGTGAATCCAACATAAATCAGAACTGAACTGGAGGTGTAGGGTTTTGGAACCTATGTATTCTGGTGTGAGTAGTTGTTACTATTGACCTGGGTGGGGATCCAGAGATACATCAGACCATGTATTTCCTTCATGAGTATTTGTCTGGTACATCCTTTCTTGGTGTTTGTATTTAGAATTTTTTTTAACCCAACTCACTTGCTTCATTTCTCTGGTTCCTGAACTTAGATTTAGGGCTAGCCTATTGCTGGGTTAAAACATTTGGTGTAGCCAGCGGGATCTAATTAGACCTATGATAGGTCCTGGCTTGCTGGGAAGGATAGTGATGGAAGAAGGATGAGTGGGGCACTCACTCCTTTTACTTGGGTGGTCTAAGAAAGATAACTATTATTCAGTGACTCAAGAATTGTGGACTATGTGGGAAAAATTCTGCCAATGAGATAAGTTTGAAACAGTTCTTGGCACATAGTGGGCACTTAATAAACGTTTATTGATTGATTTGTTTGGATTGTGCTTTAGGTACTTTTTCCTTTGCATGTTTTATAGGTTAGTACCTAGAATCAAGGTCTGGGTCATTTACTATTGGATATGAAGTTTTTCTTGGTTAGTATCAAGTATGACCATGCCAGAACTAAGACCATGAATAGGATGTTTTAAGTATTACTCTATAGGTTTCGAGCTTGAATCTTGTGCCCCTGTGTATGTACTTGACCTAAAATAGTTCTAGAATGAAATGAACTCCACACATGGGAGGTTCATTACTTGTTCTCTTAAATGGATTTATCTTATCTGTGGAACATGAAGCAATATCATAAAAAATAATGATGACTCATAACTGTAGTGCTTTAACGTGTACAAAACACTTCCCTCCCAATAATAGCCCTGTGAAATGTGCAGTCTAAATACTATTAATTCCATTTTGCAGATGATAAAAATGAGGCTTAGGGACATGAAGGAGAAATTCTTAACAGTCATGCCCCTGCTTCTTCTCTTGACCTGGGCACCTTGACTTCTCTCATTCTCTAGAGCAAAAGGCCTCAGTTTCTTCCCTTTGAGTCTGATTTGGTTTCTATTTCTTATTTCACTGGCTCAGCTCCAAGACCTTCTCATTATAGAGCAAGGCACCCCATTTTCCCCTTTGGGTCAAAGGATAGAGTAAGAACACTCAGAACAAACTTGTTATTTTTGTATTTCCAATGTACAACATAGTGCCATACATGCTGTAGGTATGCAATAAACGTTCATTGAATTTATTTGAAATGAGTTATTGATACAGAAAAAGTCCATTGAGGTTTCCAAAGACTAAGTTTACCTACTTTGAAAGTTTACAAGTTTGCCTGGCATTAGGACTGCTCCACTTTTGGTATAGCTTTAGCCCCTACAGTTGAACTGGAAGTCTGCCATGACATAACTTGACCTTGGGAAGTCCATCCAGCCCTTAGCTTATTTCCAATCTAGAAGAGTGTCATGGAGTTGAGTAGTTTTTATTACCCTTCCTAAGCACTTAGAAGATGAATAAGTGAATGATGATCAAAGAAGGATGGGGCTCAATCAATCAATAAGTGTTTGTCAAGTTCTTACTATGTGTTAGGCTTTTGATTTTAAGTGCTCGTGATAAAAAGACAAAAGTGAAATAGTTCTTGCCCTCAAAGAACTTATATTCTAATGGGAGAGACCACATACACACACACACACACACACACACACACACAAGTTGATTCATAGAGAATCAAATAGAGAAAATGAGTATCTGGTAATTTGGTGAGAGATTACAGTAGAAGTAGTTGTTAGGGATAAGGAAAGACTTCCTATAGGAGGTTAGTCATGGAAAGTTTAACAGGAGAAATGGAGAGACAGTGAGTGATATACATCACTGAAAGGAGCATTTTACTTGGGGGTCAGAAAAAACTGGATTTTAGTTGTGTCTCTGAGACTTATCAGCTACATGAAGTCGGCCAAGTCATTTATTCATTCTGGGGTAGGTAGGGCTAATTAGAAGCATGACTATAGATGGGGTCCTGTGCAAAATTTCAAAGTAGAAAAATATATTAGTATCTCTAGCTTTCTCTTCCTGAGTTCTTTTCTCTTTATTTTTTCTTCCCTTCTTTTTTTCCTTTGAACTCAAGAGACCTCAAGTTTTCCTCCTGACACAACTTTCAGAAATACAGGTTGCAGCATGATGCAGTGGAAAACAGTCTTGGACTTCAAATTCAAAAGACATTCAAATCCTGACACTTTGGCCATTTATTATTTATTTGACCTTGGGCAACTCGCTTTCCTCTCTGGGCCTCAATTTCCTGAGATTTGGAAAAGAATGATGTCTAAAGTCCTTTGCAATTCTAAACCTATGATCCGTTATCCTTCTTAATGTGAATGTATGGCACCATATTACCACTTTACTCATTATTTTTACGTTGATATTATATCTTGCTGGTATCATGGGAAGTGCAGTCAGATGAACTAACTTGAAGTCCCAGTTCTGTTACTTGCTACATGACTGTTAGCAAATCCTTTACTGTACTGTCCCTCAGTTTTCTTGTCTCTAAAATGGGAAAGGTGGATGAGATATCTCTAAGGTTCTTTACAGCAGCAAATCTTGTGGTAAAAGCCTTTGGATCCAGTCAGAACAACTCTAAAGTCATATCACCTTAAGGAAGCAGGAGAAACATTTTTAGGGGAAGGGGATCTTTCTCCCTCTGAAAGCACTTCCCATAATTTCAAGCCTAGGAAGAGAAATGAAGGATTATGAGTAGAATGAAGAGGATGGGGGGACAGGCCTAGAAAGGGGAAGCTGGTGGTAGGAGGAGAAAGTTCACTTTCTCTACAGCTTTCCCTTCTTCCAAGAGTCTGGAGTGACTGAGCCTTCTAGGGATCCTTGAAATCTCATGATCTGAAGAGATGACTTAGGTGACCCATAACAGCTGTTGTCAAATATGGGAAAGACTGTCAAGAGAAATGGAATTAGATTTGTTCTACTTTGCCCCAAAGGACTGAAAAATGGGGAAAAGTTATAGGGAGACAGACTTCTGCCTAACATAAGGAAAAATAAATACATATTCTTAAACAATCAGAGCATTATTTCCAAATGTAAAAGTTTAATGAACACTTTTTGTTTTTACATCACAGTCCTATTTGGCTACACCTCTTCCAGTTCAATGGGCCCTTTCTTGTAGCTAATGGGGAAAACATTATAGGAAAACAAACCTTTACATACACAGCATCTGACTACATATGAACATTCCACACTCAGAGTTCTCTACCTCCCCAACATTAAGAGGCAGCTTCATTTTCTTAATTTTTCTCTGGACCGTCATAGCTTAATCAATGAACCAATGAACTAACATGTATTTATTGCTCATTTACTGTGTGCTAGACACTGTGCTAAGTGCTACGGATACAGAAGCAGGAGTAAAATAGTCTTTGCTCATAAGAAGCTTCTCTTCTCTCCAAAGGAGACCACATGTGCATATACGATCACATGCAGAATATATACAGAGTGCATTTGGTAAGCTCTTGCTTGGGATGAAGAACAAATCTTATGAAGTAGTTGCGTTATTTGAATTCACACTACATATTTTAATCGGGCTGAGACTATTTCAAATGCATGTGAGCTCTTCATGTTCAGGCAGGATTGCGTACTACCTAAGAGCATCAGGAGGGCTTTATGCAGAAGCACTGAAGGAAAAAAGGGATTTAAAGAACTAAAGGGGAGGTAGGAATATATTTCAGACAAAGGAGAAAGCCAATGTCAAGGCATAGAGATGGGAGATGAAGTATCACGTATGAAGAACATCAAACAAGCCAGTATGATTTGACTATCAAGTGGCTATAGGGATGTAAGGGCGAGTTAAGTGGTGCAAGGGATAGAGTGCCAGGCCTGGAATCAGGAAGACTGTCAAGAATTCTGTCTCAATTGTCTCATTTGTTAATGAGTTGGAGAAGAAAATGGCAAACCACTCTACTATTTTTTTCTCCAAGAAAATCCCAAATGGAGTCATGAAGAGTTGAACATGACAAATAACTGTACAAAAACCGGAGAGTACTATGTATCAGGTTGAGAAGGCAGGAAGAGTTTTGAATATCAAATACAGGGATAAGCATCCGAAGCATTCAGTTTTATTTTACTGTTCTTCTCACTGTTGTTTTTATTATGTATGTGGCTAACCTGGCTCTTCTCTCTGTACATGTCCATATAAATGTTTCTATACTTCTCTGAATTCCTCCTGTTTATCATTACTCATGTGGAAATAATATTCGACTGCATTCATGCAGGAGTTTGCAGGAACTAGTTCAAACTGGCTTGAGAGAGGCAGTAATAATTTTCAGTGTGACCATTTGCAATTCGGAAATTGGCAAATGCTACAAATCAGAACTTGATTCATGTTTTTGTCGATTTAGACTCAGAAAATGAAGGAGCAAAATTAATAATACAGACTAAACTTAAAATTGTATCATGTATATATATATATACACGTATATACGTATATGTATATATATACATATATACATATATATACGTGTATATATATATGTACACACGTATATACGTATATGTATATATATACATATATACATATATATACGTGTATATATATATATATATATATATATATATATATATATATATAGGAGAGCTGGTTTTTAAACATTTACCATCACACCCTTGGGCTCATACAGTAGCTTTAGCCATTCTGTGATTGATGACCATGCACTATGTTTGCAGCTTTTTGGCTACTGTGGATATTTTGGTGCATTCTTTCACTGCCTTAGGGTATTTGTCCAGCAGTAGAATTTCTGGATTAGAAGGCATGGATAGTTTCATTACTTGATTCTTTTAGGAAAAATACATATGAACATTCACAAGTTCACAAAATCCTAGGTTGCACATTTATAGTGCCCTTTTTTTTTGAAGTATTTTCCTCTCAGTAACATTGTGAGGTATTTAGTACAACTATAATCTTTATTTTGTCAGATTCTAAATTTGAAGTCATGTCTCCTGACTCTAAATCCAACAATGGTTCCATAATGCATCACTGTTTCTTCCTCTTTAACATGATTGATATAAAATAATGCCTTCATTTTCAACGGATGCCTGGTCCACAGGGCCTTTAAGGGCACAAAACCAACTTCTAGTTTCATTTTGTTTTTATTCTTCATTGATTCTCATATTCTTTCTCCCCCTCTTTCCTTTCTCTTCTCTTTTCTCCTCTTTTCTATTCTCAGTCCCTCTGAAAGCCTTCTCATTTATTCCAGGGAACCCTAGAGATTTAGACCCTCCAAACCTCACTGCCAGAAACTTCCGTCTAGTACCATTTAATCATGATATCAGGGAATTCCTTGATCAGGAAACATGAGAAATTAGTAATCAGGAAGGATTCAGAGGGTCATGCCCCTTGAGAGTATCATCCTTGGTTGCCAGAAACACAGAAGGCTGAATTTCTGGAAAATGTTATCGATACATAATCTTCCTGGAAACACATAAGAGGTTTCCAGTAGAAATTTGGGAAATGATCATTTAAGACTCAACAGTAAAGAGAACGGCAGGGGATGGAGATTAAGCATGGGGGAAGCCAAAGGACATGATGTTCTAAAAACTACTTTCAGCAGCTCTAATTCTCTATTCTGCTTTAATTACTTCTGGCTGTGGCTGTTGTATGATTTTATGGATCTTAATTATCTAATCAGTGAGAATTTTATTTGCTCTTCTGCCCAGGGGTGATTTCAGGGAAAGGGTATACTTATGGTAGGATTTGAAGGGGTTATATCTTACAGATAAAACAACACTTAAAGCATATCACCCATGGGCATTACGTTGGCTCCCTAGTTGGGAAGGAGCCAGCTGGATAAAATGAGAAACTCTTTCATGTCAAACGAGGGGCACAAGCCTAAAGGATTTTCTTTTTAGTGTCTGAATTGTATCTTATTATCCCTTTTGTCCATCACTGTACCCCTCCTCACTTAGAACACTATACTCCTGCCATCTGACATAGTTTCCTTGCATTAATATTTGGCAACATTCAGTTTCGATTGTATTGTTGTTCTACACTATTCTAGTCACGATTTCTATTATTTTCCTATTTCTACTTAAGTTTTCATCAATTCATTTAGGTGTTCTTCACATGCATTTTTTTAAACAGTAGTTTTCTGTTACACTAAAAATACACCACAACTTATTTAGCCATTCACCAATTGATGAGTATCTACTTTGCTTCCACTTTTTGCTTATTTTCTCCGTGTGGAGAGATATCATCTGGGCACACACCAGACTACCATTACATTATTTTTTTCAAATTTATTTACTTATTTGTAGTTTACAGCATTCTGTTCCACAAGCTTTTGAGTTCCAAATTTTCTGCCCCTCCTTCTCCTCCTCCTTTTTCCCTCCCCAAGAGGGCATGCAATCCAATACAGGCCCTACATATATATTCACATTAAACATATTTTCATATTGTTTTGAGTGAGGGAGGGCTGTGCCAGGTCACCAGCCTCACTTCCCCTCCTGAGCCATCTGGATCCAGTGACCAAATATTCATCAGCATGCAAGTCATGTCATCATTTCTCTGATATCATGGTCTTCTTTGAAAATGAAGGACGAACACAGACCTATGAGTAGACCAAGTTGCCTGAATGGGGACCTCGCTAACTGGGTAACTCAGCTCATCTGCTCCCTTCTGTTCCCCACCTTCCTTCTCCTCTACAAAGGAAGGTAATTTTGGATGACCAGAGGACACCAAGTTAACTTGGAGTTTATGGGATCTTTCTTTCTTTCTTTGTTTCTTTCTTTGTTTCTTTCTTTGTTTCTTTCTTTGTTTCTTTCTTTTTTTCCTTCTTTCTTTCCTTCCTTCTTTCTTTCCTTCTTTCTTTCCTTCTTTCTTTCCTTCTTTCTTTCCTTCTTTCTTTCCTTCTTTCTTTCCTTCTTTCTTTCCTTCTTTCTTTCCTTCTTTCTTTCCTTCTTTCTTTCTTTCTTTCTTTCTTTCTTTCTTTCTTTCTTTCTTTCTTTCTTTCTTTCTTTCTTTCTTTCTTTCTTTCTTCCTTTCTTCCTTCCTTCCTTCCTTCCTTCCTTCCTTCCTTCCTTCCTTCCTTCCTTCCTTCCTTCCTTCCTTCCTTCTTTCTTTCTTCCCAAACTCCACTTAACGGCTCTTTTTGGGACCTTCAAGTCTGCAGAGTGATTATCAATAGTAACTGTTGCTCTTTCCCTCCAAGCTTAATTTCCTTGTTTTTTCTTTTGCTCATTAAAGGGGCCATTCCTTCTTTACTTCTTAAAGAGGCCTATTCACTGAATTGGTGTTACCTCACTCTAAGGGAGTACTGAATACGCCAAAGTCTCCCATTCCATCCTGGACCTTCTCCAGTCATTGTGATGAATATCAGGTCACTGGATCCAGATGTTTCAGGAGGAGAAAGTGAGGCTGGTGACCTTGCACAGCGCTCTCTCACTCAAAACCAAGTCAAGTACAAGTCATATCATCATTTCTCTGATGTCATGGTCTTCTTCAAAAATGAAGGATGAACACAGACAGACAGACAGATTTTCACATTAGTCATGGTGCAAAGAACAATTATAACCAATGGAATGAACCACGAGAAAGAAGAAACTAAACACAAAAGAGCAAATAGTATGATTTGATCTGCATTCAGATTCTGTAATTCTTTCTCTGGATGTGGATAACATTTTCCATCATGAGTCTTTTGGAGTTGTCTTAGAAGAATGTATACATCTTAAAGTCAGTGACTATCTTGTTTTCTGTTATTTTTATTCTAAGGATTTAGAATAGTGCTTGGTACATAATAAAAGCTTAATGATTTTTTTTATCCATTCATTCTAGGATCAAAGGTTATAGACATTTTAGTTATTTTCTTCTCATAATTCCAAATTGCTTCCTCAAAGGAAATACTTTTAATTTACTAGCTCTCACATTCTATGTCTATATGCCCATTTTCTATTCTCTAAAGCTCTTTCTGATGCAAACATTCTGTCATTCTCTGCCCCTTCCAGATCTGACATTCTATGATTCCATGATATTTTTAAAGGGCTATACTACAGTCACGTTCAATTTGCCTACATTGTACCCTAAAGGACAATACATCCTATTTTCCTTAACTAGGATGCCTTCTGAGAGAGTCATGACGTATAGAGAACCTGGAAGGGACCTTAGAGCTTATGATATTACATTTGGGAGTCCCTACCACTTAGTACAGTGTCTGGCACATAGTAGGTACTTAATAAATCTTTACTGACTGATTGACCTTAATGATCATCCCACTCTTGTCACTGTAGAAATAAAGAATGGGAATCACAAAGTAACTTGTCTAAGGATACAGAGCTATTCAGCTACACGGTAAGACCTAGCACCTGGTTTCCTTGATCCCTATTCCCTCTTTTATGGTTATGCAAAAACCTGTATCATCAAATACACATTTAATTAAGTTTGCTAGATCCTAGTTATGGGGTCAGAATTTAGAATGATGATGCTTGAGCAAGATTTTCTACCATCAGAGTTGACAACCTCAGCCAATCAGATAACTAAATTCATTCAAAGCCTCACATTGCTCAGACTTTTTCATGAACTGAAATTTGACCTTAATGCATGATACTTGTTTTAGTGAATCCCAAGCATATTCTTCTAGGCATTGCTGGAGATCAGTGTCTTGCTCCAAAAGACGTCAAGCATCATAAGTGTGAAAGCCGTGGAGAATAGTTAGAGAGTACAGAAATATTTTTGGTCAAGTGGCAGCTATTCTGAATGCTTTCTTTTTGGGTAGAAATGGGAGGGGCAATTTCCTGGCTTTAGTTAATATTTCCACTCCTTTGACCAGTAGTTAGGATGTGCAACCATATGGCTAGCTTTCTTTCCCTGGGGGTAATCCACACGTTACGTCTGACTGCAACTAGACATGACTGAGGGCTTTCTGTGGTTGAGGAATGTGTGCCTCTGAGCTTCCCCTAAATAGTCTTTTCTTTGTGTTTCAGAGTTCTAAAAATGGTACCCACTTTTTCCTTCACGTCAAAATGACTTATTCTTGTCTAATTCATGTGATGTGTGAACTCCATAGGGGAGAATTCTTCCACTGAAGAAGATGCGAAGCTTGAGGACAATAAGAACCACGTTATAATGGAGCATTAAGTTGGCAGTACCAATGAATATATTTGGCAAATATGCTGGCATTTTAATAATTATCCAGCTTCTTGGCAGTTTGTTAAAGCTAGTGAAATGTTCTTAGGATCACTTTTAAATAATAATGAATATTATGTTTATCCATTACTATGATTAATAAGGAAGATCCTGACCCAAATTGTTTTTGGATTGGGATGAACAGAACACATAGTAATAGCAACCCACCTGTTTTAGAATAGTTAGAAAGGAGCTCAATGGACATCTAGTTCAACAGCACACAAAACAATCCTCATTATAACATGCCCAGAAAAATGATCAGCCAGTATCTGCTTGAAGACCTCCAAGGAGGAGGAGAGCACCACCTCTTGAGGCAATACATTCCACTTTTGGCTATTCTGCACTATTTGTTTGGTACCTTAATAAGTTTTTCAAATCATTTTTTTTAGAACAACCTTAGATGCCAAGAAATGCAAGCATTATTATTCCCAATTTTCAGATGTGGAAATTGAGACCCAAAGAGATTAAGCAACCAAGGCTGGCAAAAATGAGAACTTGTTATTGAATGTAGGTTTTCCTGAAAGTTTGATCAGTGTCCTTTCATGTTCTTCTAATTTACCTTTTTTATGTTCCCAGAAAAATAAATAAGGGGTTTAATTTTATATGTGGTTCTACTGACTTCTGCCTTAATATCAAACCTTTCCCATTCATGGGGCCCTCATCAAAGTTATGTCTGTATCAATATGTTGTAGTTTCTTGGGAACTATATCCTTCACAACTTGCGTGTGTAGCACAGTAGGTGATGGCACCACCACAGCAAGGAATCTGGTTGCGTGACAATGTTTATGGAGTTCCTGGTAGGAAGCTGGGCATGAACTTTCACAAGAAAGATGAGTTGTATTGGGATAGATGGCGAATCCAACCAGGTTCTCAGAATGTGAATGTGTCAGTG
Organism: Notamacropus eugenii; assembly: GCF_028372415.1. Classification (NCBI taxonomy): domain Eukaryota; kingdom Metazoa; phylum Chordata; class Mammalia; order Diprotodontia; family Macropodidae; genus Notamacropus; species Notamacropus eugenii. The sequence continues at coordinate 112,995,647 of NC_092875.1, forward strand.
GGCTGAGGAACCTCAGTCCTTGGCCACATTTCCCTTTAAGGATTGTTTTGAAAACCAGTTGGTTACTTTTTTCATCCTCAAATTTCACACATCATTAGGATGAAAAGTTATTAAACTATTACTTCAAATTGAATAGAATCTGAAACAAACAAAACTCAATCCTACATATGGAGATACTGCCGGACATATGGAGAAACATTAACCTAAAAGAACAAAATATGTTGCGGAGTCAGGTAAGAAATGTGTACTGTTTTGAGTTATTTATATATTCCTTATATATGTATATATTTGAGTATTTCTTATATAATGTACTTATATTATGTAATAAATATATGTTATATATTTACATTATATGAACATAGTTGATTAATTTAATATTTCTTATATATGTATATATTTGAATATTTCCTATATATTTTTATATTGCTCAATAATTTTTAAATACTTTTCTTGGGCACTGTATTATGCTAAACCTTAGAATCATGGTATAAAAGAATCCCTGTAGTTAAAATTTAGAAGGTGGAGAGAAGCTGGAGTATCTGGTCGAAAACTATGTCCTCTCAAATTTCATCCAAACATCCATTGAAGAAGTTAGATTCAACTGTTTACTTAAATGATTAATGGTTGCTTAATAACAAAATATGTAAGGAGGGTTGTTTAATAACCAGAAATGTAAGGTTTGATTTAAAAAAAAAATCCAATTGGCTCTTTTGTTAACTGGTAGGAGCCAGCTATGGCACATCCTTGCTTGCCCATAGTAAAATGACATTAAATGTATACGTTTTCAGACTTCAGACAGAAATTTTGTTCTAGTACCCTTCCATACAATTTCCCTACTAATTCAAACTCTTACCATCCTTCAGTGCTCAGCTTAAATTGCTCTCCACCCCCACACTAAGCCTTCCTTAACTACTTTGGTCTACAATAATTTTTCTTTTCTCTAACTTCCTATAGCATGCTTTCCCCCCATATATGTTAAGACCCAAATGTACTCATTTTGGCACCATTCTCTAGATTCTCACTAGAATGGAAGCTATGTGAGGGCACAGATTAGTTTCTATTTTTTTCTTTTTAACCTCACTGCTTGGCAAATACCTTGCATATGGTTGACACTTAATCAACATTGATTTGTTTGTAGGGCACAAAGATCAAAAACTCTACAGACAAAGGAGTGAGGTTTCATAGCCCACCTCTGACTAGGTCACCTCTAAGGTCCCTTCTAGCTCTCAATCCATAAGCCTATCTTTTGGTGTCTTTCTTGCCGAACTATGAGCTCCTTGAAAGTATAACCTTTCTCTCTTGCTTCTCTTGAGACCTTGGGAAAAATCTCAACCTCCTGTGCACAGTTTCCTCATCTGTACTATAGGGAGGTTGGACCAAATTACCTCTGAAGTCACTTCCAGCTATAGATTTGTGATCCTGGCATCCTGCAAACTACATTTTATCTCATTAATGTATGTCTTCCTTCCTATCATGCAGTTTACAACCTATCCATGTCTTCTCCCATCCTGTGCCACGCTTGATCATGCCCTAAAAATCCTCCATTGTGGGAGAGGTCTTCCAAAGGCACTGAATGTCTTCTTCTATATCTCTTGATATTGTGAGACATGTAAGTTATCTAGTATTAGTCTCTTATGTTCACTATATGACCATCCCACCTCAGGTTCATGTCAGATATCTCAACTGAATTAAAAGGAAAAGAGGGATTGAAGTTTTTCTTCTTAGCCTGAGAGGGTTTTGACGGTTGGAAGAAACACAGAGGCAATTGTAGATTGTATATGGGGGGGGGGGTAGATGAGTGGGTGGGTTAGGGTAGGGAGGAAACCTTTCTAATAGTAAGCTACCCAAAAGCAGAATATACTACTTAAGGAGGTAGCAGGCTCTTCCTAATTTTAAGGTCTTGAAACAAAGTACAGGAATGTGGTAGAGTGAAGCCTTGTTCAGATGTGTGTTATACTAAGTGCCCATCCAAGTCCTAGATCCTATGAGTATCATTTGGCCCCAAGCACACTGACTGAATTCTAGGGGGCATACCTTTGGTTTTTTATTCTCAATAGGGTAGGATACAGAGTAGATGCTTTTTAAATGTATTAATTCACTAAATCAAATATCGTTGAAGGTCTGTCATCTGATTTTGATTCTCATAAGACCTAAGTCCAACGTATACACATCAGAAAAAGAATCATTAGAAAAAACTCTTGAAAAGAATAATTCCCTTCAAAAATCCTCCCCGAAATGACTTGGAATACAGAGGGGCCTTCATCCGTTATGTCAGCACACATGAAGAAAAGGATTAACCCTCAACATATTTGTAAATAGGTGATTCTTGCCTTCTGTCCATTGTCCCAGCTCCCATTACTAGAGACAATACACCTGGGCTTGAGGGCTGGCTCCATTATTTACTACCTAGGTGATCTCAAGCAAGGCACCAAATTTCCTCACCTAGAAAATGATGTTTGGACTAAGTGACTTTTCAATTCACAATCCTGTTGCTCTCTCTCTTTCTGTGTCTCTCTCTGCTGCTTCCTCCTCCTTTCTCTCTCTGTCTTGCTTGGTAGACTGTGAGTCCCTGAAGACAGAGTCTGTGCATATTGGACATTTATATTCTCTTTGTCCCCTCCTAGCATAATTCTCATACACTGTAGGATTATGCTGTCACATATGTAGAACTAGAAGGGATCTTAGATACCAATGAATCCAACCCATTAACTTTAACAGATGAAGAGACTGAGATCCAAACAAATTAAGTGGCTAGCTCAGGGCCACACAGAAAGTGACCAAAGTGGGATTTGAAATCAGACTTTCTTGACTTGAAGTCCAAAACTCTATTCACTATCCTACTCAGCCACACTAAGCTATAGTCCTATTGTCGTTCTATTGCTCTCATTTTACCTATTCAGTGGTCTTCTTCCTCCACTCCCATCTTCTTGCCATCTTCCTTAAGGATGATTCCTCCCCTGCCCCCAAATCTGAATAAGTGGCATCTCTTATTCCTCTACCAAAACATGCTTTCAGTGAGGTTATTTCTTAAACTTATTCATATTAACATGTAAATGACTAATAATAACATATAACATGACCTCCTCCAAGAAGCTTTCTACTATACCAGGACTCAAAGTTTTAGGTTAATGGAAAGTTCTAACTAACCACTGCATTTCAAGTCTATTGAGAACATCCAGAGAGTTAGTCAGTATTTATTTGGGCATCAGAGCCTTCCCTGTGAAATCACACTGCCTATCCACGTTGCTCCTGGATAAGTTAAGGCACTTCTGGACCTCCTTGGCAGTCAGTCCTGCCTGGTGACTAAGAAGCAGATGAAATAATCACTTGCTTTTACTCCTCTGGCCTTAAAGAAAAGTATCTTGGCTGCAATGAACCGCACATGCCCATTCTGTTTCTTTAGGTGTCTTCTTTCTTAGCTAGGTGTATTAATCATTCCAGTCTAAATTTTGAATTGGTCTATTATTTTTCTACTATTTTTTCATGTAGAAAGTGTTATATGGGTGAAATAATCACAAGGAACCTTACATAGTGAGAAGAGCATTGGAGTTAGTATTGTAAAAACTGAGTTCAAATTCTTTCTCTGATAATAGTAACTCACATTTAAATCAAGCTTTATGTAACATTATCTTGTTTGATCCTAAAACTAACCCTTTGATGTAGGGGATATGATTATGTTCATTTTACAGATGAGAAAAGTGAGGCTTAGATTAAGTATCTGATTTATTATCCAAGGTTACATTTCCAGCAATTTTTTTAGGCTTATTAATTTTTCCACTTAACAGTATCTATTTTTTTCAAATTACATATAAAGATGATTTTCAACATTCACTTTCATAAAATTTTAAGTTCTAATTTTTCCCCTCTACTCCTCTCCCCGCTCCCAAGAAATCAAGTAATCTGATATAGGCTATATGTGTACAACCATATTAAACACATTTCCACATTAGTCATGTTGTAAAAGAAGAATCAGAACAAAAGGTAAAAACCACAAGAAAGAAAAAACAAAGAGAAAATCGTGTACTTCAATCTGCATTCAGCCTCCCTAGTTCTTTCTCTGGATGTGGATAACATTTTCCATCATGAGTCTTTTGGAATTGTCTTGGGTCATTGTATTGCTGAGAAGAGCTAAGTCTATCAAAGTTGGTTGTCTCATAATGTTGTCTAAAGTATGACTAGAATTCAGGTCTTCTTAATGCATAGAACTCTATTAACAACATAACTAGTTTGAACTTAACAAGTCACTTCTCTTCTTGGACCAAACTTTCCTTATTTGTAAAATAAGACTGGACTAGATGACCTCTGAGATTTCAAAATCCCATGGGAAACTGAGGTGTTCTGATTCTCAATTCACTCTGTTTCTGGGACGTGACAGCTATTCCATAGGGAATAGAATCCTTAGAATCTCAGAACTGGAAAGGACCTTAGGAATCACATGTTGTTGTGACCTGCTAATTTTACCTTCATAACAACTCTAACACATTCCCTCTTCTCTTCTCTGACACTGTTACCACCCTGGGCCAAGCCTTTATCTCTTCCCTCCTGGGCTATTGCAATAGCCTGCTGGTTGGTCTCCCTACTTTAATCTCCCCACTTCCATCCTTTCTCCAGTGAGCCATCAAATTCATCTTCTTAAAGCAAGGTGTGCTCATGTCATCACTCTCCCTCACTTAGTAAACTTCAGTGGCTCCCTACCATCTCCAGGATCAAATGTAAAATCTTCTGTCTGGTGTTCAAAGCTCTTTGCCACCTACACCCCTCCCCAACTTTCTAGTGTTATCCTTCCTTACATTTCCCCATATATTGTATGATCCAGTGACACTTTCCTTGCCCTCTCTCAACTCCAGATATTTTTGCTGTCTCCCATGCTCAGAATGTTATCCCTCTGCATCTCCACCTCCTGACTTCCTGGAAACCTAGCTAAAAGCACACCGTCTACAGGAAGCCTTCCCTATCCCCCTTAATGCTACTACTTCCCTTCTGTTTATCCTACTTGTGGCTTGTATGTACGTAGTTGTTTCTATGTTGTCTTCCTCCTTAGGCTGTGAGTTTGAGAGCAGGGATGGTTTTTGGCCCTTCTTTGTGTCTTTGAGTTTAGCACAATGTCTGGCTCATGGACATGTACTAAATGTTTATTGACTAGCTGGTCCAAACTATACCTGAACAGGTATAGTATACCTGAACAAGACTGTACTTCCACCCCATTCATAACAAGTGATCATCTTGCCTCAGCTTAAATGCCTCCAGTGTAGGGTACTCGATCCTTAATTTGCTGCTGCTGCTGCTGCTATGATGAGGCTGATATGTTAGTAACAAATGCCAGACCCTGAAGACCAACTCTAGAATTACTGACTAGCTTACCCCTAACAGATGATACTTCTGGTAATTGAATAGGATGATGACGTTAATCTATAGCTGTGCAAAGGCAACGACTGGGGGCAGATTAGACACACCATATCATAGGCTAATTGCATTTGTCACTCCACAGGCCCCCAGAATCTTTTGTGAAACACTCCATATTAAAATGGGTTTGGTCTAATTAAAACCAAGGAACTCTTCAAATAGCCTACAGTATTTTAATTCAGACAATCTGTCTTTGATTAAAACAATTGCTTATGTGGCCTACTGATGTGTAATTCTTCTTTGGATGTCTGAGGATTTAAATTTTCCTTTAAGTTTGATAGATTTCTCATTGTGTCCCAAGAATTCCCATGAACATGAAAGGAGAGAGGTTAGTTAGGAAGGGAGCAAGGCAGGTGCATTAGAGGGATGGGTTTGTGTGTTGTACTTTTATCCTATTCTTTTGTATTTAAAAATGATTATCATTGATTAATCAATTAATAAGCATATTAAATATCTATTACGTGCCAATTTCTGTTCTAGGTATTGGGGATAAAAAGACAGTCTCTGCCCTCAAGAACCTTATGGAAGAAGCTATATGAAAATGAAGGGAGTAGTCCAGGTGACCTAGTTTTCAACTAGGTCTATTTCAGCTCTAATGTTCTATATTTTAGGTTCTAACAAATTGTGTCCTAATATCCTTCCAGTTCTAATTGTCTATGCCCATACTATCTTTGTTCCAAGCACCTATCTGTGTCTATTCAATTCAATAAACATTTATTAAGCACTCACTATATGCCAAATACTATGCTAAGATTCGGGGATACAAATAAAAAAAGGAAAGACAGTCCCTGCCCTCAAGGAAGTTATAATTTAATAAGAGAAGACAACATACAAAGGTAAATATTCTAGCAATCTGTGTTGTAACAAGCTTTGCCCTAATACCTGCCCAGTTGTCACTTCTCATCCCATCACAGTCTATGTACCTTCTTTGTTCCAGCAATCTGTGTTCTAACAAATTGTGTCCCAGTATCTATCCAGTTCTACCTTTCTATGCCCTTACAGTCTATGTTTCAAGGATCCTTTGATGTCTAACCTTGTTCTCTTAACACACAATGTTATAACTGGACTATTAACTCACAAAATATTAGACCTGTAACAGATCTGGAGAATTGACTATTAGAAAACTGAATGTTAGAGGTGAAATGCCCTACAACATTAATTACAGATCTGGATGATACTTCATAACCTAGATTGTTAGAACATGGACTCTTAGAAGATAGACTGCTAGAATTTAGAACACAGGATGTTAGGAATGAAAGTTACATTAGAAATCATTTGAAATTTTGGGGTCAGAGCCAAGATGGCAGAGTAAAGAAGCACTCATATGAGCTCTCCCAACATTCTTCTCCAAACAACTTTAAACTGCCCTAATAATGATAATCTTAGAAGATACCTGTATCATTTTCCCATATATTTCCCATATATAGAAAGGTACACATAATAAAAAGTCAAGAATATCAAGGAAATCAATGGGAAAAAAATGTGAAGAAAGGTAGCCTAATAGTTCTAGATATTAAACTAGATTAGAAAACGATAATCATACAAACAATCTGGTACTGCCTAACAAATACAGTGGTGCCTCAGTGAAATAAATTAGGTATACAATAAGCAGTCATCAATTATTATAGTAATTTAGCATTTAATAAACCCAAAGATCAAAGCTTTTGGGACAAGAACTCATCATTTGGCCAGCAGATTGGTTTTAGGAAGGTTTTAGTTTAGGAAGGATTGGTTTTAGCAGATTGGGAAGACATATGAACTGATGCAAAATGAAGTGAGCAGAACCAGGAGAACAGTGCCCATAGTAACATAATTTTCATAGCAGTGATTAATTGGGAAAGACTTATGTACCCTGATCAAGGCAATGATCCAAGACAATTCCAAAGGACCCTTGATGAAATGCTATCCACTTCCAGAGAGAAAACTGATGAACACTGAGTGCAGTTTGAAATGCACTTTAAATTTTTTATTTTGCTTTTTTGCAACATGGCTAATATGAAAATTTGTTTTTCATGACTTCATGTGTATAATTGATATTGTTTGCCTTCTCAACAAGTAGAGGAGGAGACGGAGGGAATAAGAGAATTTGAATCTCAAAATTTTCATAATGAATGTTAAAAATGGTATGACAAGAAGAAATTGGCTAGTTACTTGGTTAAAAAAAAGGATGACAGGTAGCCAGATAGAAAGCTCTACTGTGTTGGGAGGCAGCTAGATGAGTAGGCATAGAATAGGAAGACCTGAGTTCCAGTTCAGCCTTGAATACTTACTAGCTGTGTTTCCTTACCTGTAAAATGAGGAAAATGATACCTCTTCCCAATACTACTTTTAGGTTTAAATGAGATGAGATTTGCAAGGCATCAAGCACTGTGTCTCACAGGCAGTAGGTGATTAATAAATGCTTGTTTACAATGCTTCCCTTTTAATGTTTAGAGAAAATAATGAAGTCCTCTAGCATATTTGATGAGTGTTCTACATCAGACTTTGGGATGGGGGACACAGGAGACAAAGACCTAAATGACTTGTGATCTTCATTTTTGAGGTAATTTCAGAATTGATAAGATCAAAGCTCCATTTGTGTAAGGAAATGTCTCCTAATGATTAGCATTATCTCAAAGTGGAAGGGTATGCCTCAGGAAGTTCATGTTTATAGGAGGCTTTTAAACAAAGGATGGAGTTAGTATTTGTTGGGTATGTTGTAGAGGATCTTGTTGCTTTTTATGGGTTAGAGGTGTATGTATGGGTTATATGGCTAATGAGGTTTTTTAAATTACCACCAGACTGTGTAAAATGTGAAGAACATTAAACCAGTTTATTAACTGCTTGATTTTATGTTTCTGAAATGCTGTGGAATGGTTAATATTTTGAAGAGCGGAATTGGGAAAACACGTCTTCTAATCTCAATTATGGACTTTGCATGAGGGTCTTACTTTCCAATATTTTAGGGAATTAAAATGTCTCTGTTCTGTACTGGAGCAGGATTTGGGTCTTTCTCTTGATTAGAGCTCAGTTAGTATACTGAGATTCTAAGTCTTTGCATAACTACATCCAATTTTTCCTTGGACAGCCCTGTGTTTTTATGCTCCAGATTTCAATTGATGAGTAGTGGTTGAAAATAGTGTTGTACTAGGCTTCTCGATTCCTCTCTCAATTTGCTCTGGGAACTAGTTATTCACATACATGTTACAAAGATTCTATTTTTGAAAAAAATCAAAAGGCATTTATCAATCCCCCAATGAAATAATAATAGCTCTCACTTGTATAACTGATATTTTAAGGCTGATTTAGTGTTCACGGTAATCCTATGAATTAGGTAGGACAAACATTGCTGCCCACATTTAAAAGATGAGGAAACTGATGGTCAAAGAGGGGAACTGACTTACCTGTGGTCTTAGAACAAGAAAGTGCTGGAACCTGAATTCACATCTGATTCTAAATCGGGCACTCTTTTTCACTTCTGCTGCCTCTTAGTTGTTCTGTGGTGCGTATTTTACAAAGGGAAACCATAGGTTCCCTGAAATATACTTTAGCATGTAGGGATTACAGAATAGACATGAATACAGTGGGTATGTTATTCTTTAACCCTAATTAATGCAATTACAAGATTTTGAGCTTTAAATAAATAATGAAGTTTTCAATATGTGAACAACATGGTTTGAGCTTTGTGTTCTCCTTTTTTGTTGCCTTTTAAATAATTTTTATTGATGTCTTCTGTTTCTTACACCGTCATTATGATCTCAAGTAGTTCTCCCTCTTCTAGAGAACCATCTAATTATGAATAACAGTATTTTTTAGAGGGGAAAAAATCAGCACAATTAATCAATACATTGAAAATGTCCATAAACACATTCAATTTGTAAGATTCCCCCTATACAATTTCTTCCCTTCTTATCCTAGAAGCATTAATATTATCTGTGCAGAAGCTTTTCAGGTTCAAGTAATCAAAGTTACATTTTTGTGATCGTCTCTATCTCTTGTTTGTCATTGATGAGAATATGATCTATTCCACTTCCAGCTATTTATAGCATGATCTGTAATGTTGCATGATCATTTAGAATATATTGTAGAATGTGGTTTAAGGTGTTGATCTAAGCCTATTTTCTGACAGAATGCTTTTTAGTTTTCCAAGCAATTTTTTAAATCAAATAAGGAATTTTATCCCTTGGTAATCTGTGTTTTTCACTTTATCAAACATAGGGTTACTGAATTCTACTGTTTCTAGTTCTCCTTCGTCTAGTTTATTCCTTTGGTCTAGTTCTTGGTTTTTTAACCAGTACCAAATGGCTTTGATGACTGCTGCTTTCTAAAGTATAGTTTGAGGTCTGGAAGTGCTATAAGTGCTATTCCCTCTTTGTCCCTACTCCTTGTTTTGTGATTCTTTATGAAGAATGAAGTTCTTTTTAATTGGTTCAAGAAGGAAACAATTTAATTGTCTAACCAAATCAGCTAACCTTGTCATGGTGGCTTTAATAGCAGAAAAATGTTAGCAGTTGACCTAATCCAGAAGCAAAGCAATCAAGGAGTGGAGGGCTTCTGGCTAGGGAAAGTCTCAAAGAAGTACGCCCTTCCTTGTACTTGTACCAGAGGGAATCAAAGTGGAAGAGGAGTGAGCTCAGAGGAAATAGGAAGTAAGGCAGCCCTACCTTTCAATGACCATGTAGTTAGAGAGAATGATCCAGCAGGAGACAAGGCATACATTTGGGAGCAGAGGGAGATATGCTAGAAACAAACATGGATACAGAAAGTAACCACCTAATGGAGGAAGCAACTTCAAGGAGTGTGACTGCTAGTACCAGGAAGAAACACTGACCACGGATGCAAGAAAGAACTTTGAGCAACCAGAAGTTGTGAATTTGTACTTTTGGCCACATGTCTTCTCCACAGTTACAGCCCTTTATTCCGTAGACCTGTGTGCACTTAAGAGAGAACAAGCCCCAGGCTTTTGTGAGGATATTTGTGCCAAATACTCTTACTATACCATTTTAGTACCTTTTACAAAAAGCTAAATGATGTGTAAGGGCTGATTTAAATTGGAAGCACATTGGCGGGGACTTATGAGTGTCTGTACTAGAAATTCTTCCACTCAGTTACATCTACAGCACTGATGAATTGTAGCTAGTAAACTTCTAGGGACCTCATAGACCAATGCAAGTGAGAACTGTAAAAGTAACTCTGCAGAAGGTGTTTCATTAAAAAAAAAGAAAACAAAAAATCCCCCCAAAGCAAACAAACACATAAGGAATATGTAGTATAGGCAGCATGGTATAATGGTAGGAGATCTGATTTCATCCATATTGACTCTCTGACCATGAGAAATTCATTTATCCTTCTCAGTGCCTCCAGAAAACTCTCCCAGACTATAAAGTTACAAAGGAACTGCTTTGATAAGATTCAATCAGTGAAAGTAGTTTCTACATTGGAATCTCCCTACAATAGTGAAATCACAAGTCTGCAACAAATATAAACACATGTATGTGTGTATATATACATGTATGCACACACACATAGGTATAACATCTAGAATATCTATCAGCTATCTATCTATCTATCATCTATCTATCTATCTATCTATCATTCTTTAGAGTATGCAAAATATGCTGCATATGTTAGCTCATTTGATCTTCACAACAACCCTGTGAGGTCGATGTTGTAATTACCCACGTTATACAGAAGAGAAAAAAGTATCCATATGCATAATACATATGCACCAATATATGTGTATGTACATACTCATATGTATACATATACATATTTATACATTTGTATGTATATACATGTTTACAAATATCAATAATAATAATAATAGTTTATTAAGCATCTATTATTTTCCAGGCATTGTTCTATGTGCTGGGGGTACAAAAAAAGGCAAAAAACAGTCCCTGCTCTCATATGTGTATGTATATATTTCATTGATAATGCATTCCTTATTGTTAATGTAGTTTTGCTTCTTAATGGAGAGATCTTTCTCATCCTTTAATCATCTCATATGACCTGCTTAAATCACATGGAAGCCTGAGTCACATGGGTCTAAGTTACATGGAATAGGAAGGGATGGAACAGGAGGGGTACAGCATGAAGCGGTGGAGCTAGAGCAGGGCTAAGAGGAAGTTAGAGTTCAATCAGAGCTGGGAAAGGCAGTTGGCTAGCGTGAGTGAGAGAGCTTGTTTGTGATTGGTTTAAGGGAGATGGTTTGTGGAAAACCTAGAAGAAGGAAGGTTTGGGGCTGGTGTTGTTCTCTACATTGTTACTGTGTATATATTTCTTTGTTGTTATTATGGATTTGGCTTTCTGGTGTCTGAATAAATGTTTTGGTTCTGTCTTCCATATGAGGAGTCTTGAATTTTGTGATTCAGAACTGCTGGCATATTCATGGCCACCATAAGTACTGTACATATCATGTTGGCACTACACATATATACATACGTAAGCATATGTGTGCACATATACATATATGTTTGTATGTTTCCATTTACATAACATAGGGGTAAAACAGCACCAACATATACATATATGTGTATATACACATATATGTGTATTGGACTCTCTCTCTCTCTCTCTCTCTTCCTCTCTCTGTCTCTTCCTATCTATAACTAAGGTGACAGGTAGCTAGCCAAAATGATCTACTGGAAGCCTTGTGATGTTGGGAGAAAGTAAGGATGGTCTCCAGACCATTAGGTCTAATTCTTGTGGTAAATTTTTGCCCTGTTTCACTTTTCATTTTGTTCTGCACGCTGCATGGCAAGTACCTCAGATCAATAGACTATAAGGGCACAATCCTTGAGGGCAGGATCTCTTTTGTCTTGTCTTCATAACCCTCATGGTTAGTGTCACATTTTGTACATGGTAGGTGCTTAATAAATGATGGTTATTGAGTGGTATTAATGCCACTTAATACAAGTTGGTCTTGCAAAATGAAATTCAGTTGCCAGAATGAGAGAACAGATTAAAACTGGGGAAAAATATTAGTCTCTGACTAAGTATAGTATTACATATGAAATAATATTGAGTTTGAGTAGAGCTCTAACTAAAATTAAGTAAATAGGGCTTTGTAGTGAGGCACTGATTTAGAAAGAGCATGCGTCTTCCCTGTGGTGAACTTCATCCCTCACTATATGAGTCACGGACCATCACAAGTCACTACCTCTTTCCTCTGCAATTCTCAGAGATGAGAGCCCAGCCATATCTTTTCCCTATGCAACTCCATCCATTTTCAAATCATTCTCTTTGCTGTTGCTTTTTATGTCATCACCCCAATCTCAAAGACAATTTTTTTGTCTTATGTGGAAAACTTCCTAATTATGACTTTTGCTTTGGATTCAGAAGAGTCAGATTTGAGTTTCATCTCTTCCACTTGCTATATGACTGATACATCTTTTAGTCTTCAGTTTCTACATTTGTAAGATGGTGAAGGGGGTGGGTTGCTATGTGTTTGTTATGCTTGCTAAAGAATTAAATTAAATTAATGCAAAATAAAAACACAGCATGGCTGAGACTAACTTGGTATCAAAAACATGGGTTTGAATATTTCTTCTATTACTTACCTTTTAGGCGATTTTGGATATCAGTTTCCTCATCTGTATATAGTTGAAGAGTCAGACTAGGTACTCTCTAAAGTCCTTCCTATTGTAAACTTTTGATCCCTGTGACTTGCTATTGTGCTAGACATTCAAAGGGATAAAAAAATGAATGATATATCATCCTTGTCCTCAAGAACTTTAAAATTAGGTGTGAGCAAGCTTAAGAAAGTATAAAGATCTGGGCTAAAGTTTTGTTCCTGACTCAGTATTTTAGTCAGGTCATTATGCTTTAATGCTGGGTTGGAGCTGGACTAAGCTCCCCTTCTCAGCCAGGTGAGAGACCCTTCCCACTGACTTTTGAAGCTATCTCTAGCATTTGTGGGTTAAGAAGTCAGGAATCCACAACAGTCACCAGTGATTCAGTCCCTTAAGACCTGCTCCTGCTCAGTCAGTTGGAGTGGCCGAACTGTGCTTCGCTTCCAGTCTGGTGCTATAGACCCTTCTTGTCGACCTTCCAGATTGTCTTGGGCAGGAAATTTGCTTCAGTTTGTCATTTTTTGGCTTCTGCTGCTCTAGAATTTGTTTAGATTCATTTTTTACAGGTTTATTGAGTTGTTTGGGGAGAGAGCTATAGCACGTCTCTGCTTCTACTCCACCATCTTTGCAAAATTTCAATAGAGCTGAGGAGAAGGATAAAGCATTCCAGGTTGGGTGGGGCTAGAATTACTCATAAAGCAATAATTTCTAGTAGGAAGTTAAAAATGCTAGAGTAGGATTAGAATGAAGTCAATTTGATTTCTTTAATTTTTCTTGCAAGAAACACTGTGCCTTACAGAGCCATAGAAGGGGAAAAGAGAGAAATATAACAACACCCCCCCCCTGCCCCAAACACAAAGCCAACAATCTCCATATATTGTGTTTATTTCTTCATTTTGGCTTGAAAGAGAGAGACTCCCAACCTCTAAGGACAACCACAGCAGACCTCCTTTCATAAGGGCATGGTGGTTTGGTTTTTAACTGATGAGTTGGGTAAATTGGTGTATAATGGATCATAGAATTTATAGTTTGGATGAAATGTAGAGGTCACTTATGTAACTCCCTCATTTTACAAGAGACAAAAGAAAGGTCTGGACAAGTCATTTGTCTCATAGGTGGTAAGGAGTTGAGTCATAATTCATGCCTACATATTTTAACTCCAAATACAGTGCTTGTTTCATGAACCCAGACAAGAGAGAATGCCTGCACTAAAAATGAATGTCTTTTTTCTGCCAAAACCCACCAAGAGTAATACAATATCCCTTTAAACATGAAGGGCTGACTCTCCCATAAAACACAGGAATGGGGCTTTTTACAAAAGAACTGAACAGTAAACAAACAATAGGAGATGTTTCATGATCATGGACATATCCTTCACCTGTTAACTTTTATCTATGATTCATAGCGAATCAATCTGAATTGACACTGTCACATAGCTGCCCAGAAAGCTGTTTTGATTCAAGGCTGAATTTTTTCGTCTTGGCCTGTCCTTGATTTTCTGTTCTTCAAAACCATGCCATCTCCACTTCTGGCTCTCCCTAGAGCTTCCTTCAGTAACTGGGGTCTTCTTGCTCTGGATCAGCTTACCACCCTTGTCATCTGTTTACATATTGTGGGAATTTTCCTCTGCAGGGCCCACTCCCCTTCTTCCACTGGTGAGTTCCTCTTGGAGCTTCCATTGTACTTTTTAAGGCATTCTTCTCCTCATTGGCTTTTGAACCTCTTTTGCCATTTGGGTTAATGGCAAATCAACTTGCCTTCATTTTTCTTCTGGGACTGTCCCTGAGTTTTTGTCATTTTTTTGTTTATTTGTACCTTCCTTCTTCCTTCTCTCTTTCCCTCCTTATTTTGCCTTTTTTCCCTCTCTCCTTTCTTTTCCTCCTTCATTCCTTCTTTCTTTGGTTATGACATGCAAGGATTAGCTGAAAAAACCTGGAAGGTTTCACCTGAAGCAGATAAAATTTGGTGGCTAGAATGGTTTATAGGTGGTGGAGTTCAGCACTAGATGTACCTAAACATATGAAGACCTGTCACAAAATATAAGTAGCTTGGGCCCCACATAGCAGAATGAGGAGAAAAGTGTAGTTGTAGAGAAATGAATTTTGGTTTTCTTTAAGGAAAACAACAGCTCCCAAACTCTCTAAAAAATAAATTGTCCTAAAGTGGAATGTACTACTTGGAAGATAATGAGTTCTTTTTCACTGGAGGTCTTCAACTGGAACTTGAGCTGCTATCTATGTAGCAATTGGACAGATACTCCCTGTGAAGTCTCCCTACTCCCAGACTCAGTGATTGTGGGGTGAATGTACCTGGAAACAGACTAGACAGTTATCCAGTTCAGTATTTTGAAAATGGAAGTTGGAAACTAATGAGAAGTGGTTTTTCAGCTTCACACAGTCTCTGCCTTACATTCACTGTGGGGCATATGACAGGATCTAGTGGTGGCCGTGATGAGAAAGATTCATGGGAGAAGTAACCTTTTCACTCACTGTGGGGGAAATTATTTCATAGAAATGTGAAGTGCAACTTCACATGGTTTGAGCATTAGCTAACTAGAAGAGGACAGTGTGAGGCCTAACAAAAGTCCTCTTATTTTTTTTTTCAATGAAATCTCAGAAAACCGCAGGACTAGATAGTTGTTTTCCAACTGATTCATACAAATCATAATAAACTTCATTGTAGGTTAAGTAAAGGACTTTATCTGATGCTGCTGTGGCCATAGCTCAGACTTTTTTAGCTATCCCTCATGACTTGTATGTGCGTGCATGTGTGTATGTTTGTGTGTGCAAAGTGAGTGTGGGGAATAAAGGGGGACAGGTGTGGGGAATAAAGGGGGACAGTCAAATCTCTAAAGATATGAAGGCAACTGTATAAAATTCCATAAACATTCAGTGCCTGATTGCACTTTCAATCCAATCACGAGTGTGTTCTTGTGGCTCCAAAACATTTTGTTACTATGAAAGACTTCCAGTGAGTGTTCATGTTAACAATACACATTGGCGGTAGATGCCCATCAATTGAGGAATGGCTAAACCGTGGTACATGTATGTAATGGAGTACTACTGATCTGGGGAAAAAGTAAACATGAAGAATACAGAAAAGTATATAAAGACAGGAATTGATTCAAAGTAAAGTAAACAGAACCAGAAAAGTATTACACATGATGAATATAACCATATAAGTAGGAAAAACCCCATAATTTAAAAACTGATGATGTAAAATTATAATGACCAAGTTTGGCCTCAAAGAAGAGCTATAAGAATGTATCATTTCATCCCTTTCTTTGTAGAAGTAAGGGAATGTGGATTCCCAAACTGAATATAGAATATCAAATTTGGTTGAACACCCTAAAGGCAATATAGTAAATTACGGTAATTAATTTTAGTTTCTATGGAACCCTGGTATATATATATATATATATATATATATATATATATATATATATATATATATATATATATATATATATATATATATATATATATATATATATATATATATATATATATATATATATATATATATATATATATATATATATATATATATATACAGATGAAATTTTCAATTAATTGATGTCTCAATTAACCAGAATTCTCCTTTGCCTTCCACTTTTAGATGGGGCCAATAAAAATAATTTTGAAAATGGGAATTTATAATAAAAAGAAACTGAATTCAGCAGAGATTCAATATAACCTCCTCTACCTTCTACAGCATATAACCTGCATCTTGGAGGAAGCTAAGGATTCCAAAAGGTATGAGAAGAGAGTGTATTCTAGGAAGAGAGGGGGAAGAAGGAATACTGGTTTGTAGGCACTAGTTTGACTGAAATACAGAATTCATGAATGAGGGTAATAAGCCTCCCTCAAAAGGGAGGCTGAAGACAATTTGGAAAGGGATGATCAGAATAGCTTGTATTTTATCATAAAGTCATTTGGGAGCAACTGAAGATTCTTAGAGGACTGATATGGTCAGACTGATTCTTTAGGAAGGTTATTTGATAGTTGTGCAGAGGATAGATTGGGGAAGACAGGGGTTGTACCCCAGGAAGACAATTAGGAGGTTATTATAATTGTCCAAATAAAACTAGCATCAGCAATCATGTTTCAGGAAGGACTCTGGCAAAGACTATGTGAGGTATTGTTTCTTCTTTTTTCAGGATTAGGAAGTAGTGTAGGCACCGAATTGAGGCTCATTTACATTTTCTTTTTTATTCTTCAAGAAACCAGAGGGGAAAAGACATGTCAGAAGACAAGGAAGGAAGGCATGTGAGAATGCGTGTTTGTTTATGGACAAGCATGTGTGGTTCTGTCATGGTTTCTAACAATTTCTCTAGTGGGCAGTAACTTGGAAACCTGCAGACTGATAATCATAGCCGTTACAACTTGTCAAGTGTGAAAGTCTGGCATGAATTATTCCCAAAGATACGCAACACCAATCATCTGAATACCACCCAAATACCAGGATTTGTTAGTTTCTTCATCAACTGTCACTTGAAAAAAAATTGTGAATGACTGTGAAACAAAGAAGTGAAGCCAAGAAACCTGGGTGTTTTATGACCCTAATTTCCTTCTGTGGAAGTAACTTCTTTAAAGAGATGGGGAAGTTTTTTTTTTTTCATGCTCTTGGGATGTTGCAAAAGGTGAACAGAAAGTAGGAAATCTGAAAGACACAGAAATGCTCTATATCTGGACTGCTCTGTTAAGTTTGAGGTGCCGTATTTGAGGACAAGTTGGAATGTATTCAGAGAAAAGCAACCAGGATTGTAAAAGGAACTAAAACCAAGATATATAAGGAATGATTGAGGGAATAGAAGGTGTTTAAGCCAAGGAAGAGATGATTTGGGGAAGGATATCATCATCACCTTCAAAGGTCAAGGGCCAAGAGTTGTTCTGCTTGGCTCAAAAGGACGAAACTAGAAGCAGTTTATGATGACTACAGGGAAGAAGTTAGGAGAGGCTTCTTAACTTGGCACTCCCAAACATTCAGTGAGCTGCAAAATAAAGTAATTAGTTTCCTTCCCATCATTAGAGATCTTTACATAGAGATTAAACGATGGTGGAGAGGAACCATGAATTTGGAAAAGGGTTAGACTTACGTGATCTCCATGGTCTTTTCAAACTCTAGCATTTTACAATTCTGTGACTAAGACCATCCCTACTGGAGACAGCAAGGGGGTATATTGGATAGTATGGTGTACTTGAAGTCAGAAGATATGAGTTCAATTCCTGCTTTAGATACCTACTCCCTGTGTGACCCTGGACAAGTCATTCAACTTCTCTCAATATCATCTGTAAAATGGGAATAATAATATCTACTTCACAGTGTTACAAGGTCAGATGATCTATGTAGGAACTATCAAATATTTTGATAACTACATTTCAGTTTGATTGATTTGCTTTGTAATCCTATGAATTTGATTTTATGCATTTAAAAGTATTTCTCTAAGAAGGGATCCATGAACTTCATCAAATAACCAAGTTGGTTCATGACAAAGATATTTAAGAACTCCTACTCCAGGGTGTTAGGTCCATTACACTTCATAGTTTTTTAAACTTAGACTCTGAGCCTTGGTCTGGCCCTGAGCGAACATCTTTGCATGGAGTATTTGAAGGGGTATTCGACTATCTTTGCTTGGTCCCAGCAAACAGAATTAGCAGCAAGGAGTAGTAGTTGCAAGAAAATCTATTCAGGCTTCATAGAAAAAACATCTTCATAATTAGCACTGTCCAAAAGTGGAGTGGAGTTGGGGAAGGAAGTCTCTGGACAGACTTCAAGCAAAGGCTGGATGATTATTACTCATGTGAACTGTAGAAGGAATTCTGCATTAGGAACAGGCTGGACTGAATGGTTTGTAAGGATTCTGTTTGCTTGGAGATTCTGTGAGTCTATTGTGTTTAGAACATTTTCTGGAATGCTTCTTGTGCCGACTCTTTCACGTTAACCTACATCTTAGCTGTTTATTTCTGTTCTCTGCCTGGGAACCCTAGGGAATCTGCTTTAATTTGGGTACTTGCCTCATAGTTTAAATATAGTTACACTTCTGCACAGTGGCAAAAAAGTGAGCAGTGGTTTTACCAGCAAAATAAAGAGAACTAAGACAGCAACTGTGAGATTCTAGTCATTTGAGGAAGAGATACACATGCGTGCAAATGAAGGAAACCATCCATGAATGCAAAGGCAAGAGCAGTTGGAAAGGATATTAAAACCATTTCCTCTTTTTAAATGCCATATGACCTCCATGAGAAACTATCCAAGCCTTTATTCATTCATTCATTTAACTAGCACTGATCAAGAATCAACCATATGCTCATTCATAAAGTTCTCTTGGGTTACAAAGAAGAAAATCAACATAAAATTCATTGAGCACTGACTGTATATTTGGTCACCCTTGTACGAGGTCTTACAGGAAGTACAAAAGAAATATAAAGTAAAGCCCCTGACCTCAAATAGTTTATAGTCTAATAGACAAGACTAGAATTGATGGAAAGTTACATCCCCATACAATACAGAGATTAGATGTCATTGATAGCTAAATCGTGGTACAAATCATGCCAGCTTCAGGAATTCAAAGAAAAGAGAATAACAAAACTCTTCTAGGAAAGCTGACCACTGTACCATAACAACAGTAACTTTAATGACGCATGATACCTTGCAACCTAGTGCACAGAACCCTTGAATTCTCAGCTTTGGACTGTGGTCAACTTCTTTGGCTCTTTCCCCACAAATCGTTGTTGATGTTCAGTTGTTTCAGTTATGTCTGACACTTTGTGACCCCATTTAAAGTTTTCTTGGCAAAGACACTGAAGTATTTTGCCATTTCTTTCTCCAGCTCATTTTATAGATGAGGAAACTGAGGTCAACAGGGTTAAATGACTTGCCCGGGGTCACATAGCTAATAAGGGTCCGAGGCCAGATATTTTTTTTTAACTTAGGAAGACAAGTCTTTCTGAGTCCAGACCTGACACTCTTTTTTTTTTTTATTAATTTATTTGTTTTCAGTTTTCTACAATCACTTCCATAAGTCTTAGATTTTCTTCCCCTCCCTTCTCCCCCTCCCTGAGATGGCATGCAACCTTATATGGGTTCTACACATACATTCTTATTAAACACATTGTCACATTACTCATGTTGCATAGAAGAATTAAAATGAATGGGAGAAACCATGAGGAAAACCCAAACAAAATAAAACATAACACAAGAGAAAATAGTCTGCTTCATTCTGCATTCCAATTCCATAGTTCTTTCTCTGTATTGTGAATGGCATTTTGCCTCAAGAGTCCTTTGGGTATGTTTTAAGTCCTTGCATTGCTGTGTAGGGCTAAGTCTACCAGAAAAATTCCTTGCACACTGTGGCTGTTACTGTGTACGATGATTTCGTGATTCTGCTCCTTTCATTTAGTATCAGTTCATGTAAATCCTTCCAGGCCTTTCTGAATCTTCTTGTTCACCATTTCTTATAACACTGTAGTATTCCATTACATTCATATACCACGCCTTAAACAGAAAATTGGGAAAGAATTTTTGCAACTTGTGTCTGTGATGAAGGCCTCATTTCTAAAATATATAGAGAACTGAGTCAAATGTACAAGAATACAAGTCATTCCCAAATTGATAAATGATCAAAGGATATGAACAGGCAGCTTTCAGAGGAAGAAATTAAAGCCATCTATAGTATATGAAAAAATGCTCTAAATTACTTGATTAGAGAGATGCAGATCAAAACAACTCTGAGGTACCACATCACACTTATCAGATTGGTTAACATGACAAAACAGGAAGATGATAAATATTGAAGAAGATGTGGGAGAGTTGGTACACTAATTCATTGTTGGTGGAGCTGTGAGCTAATCCAACCATTCTGGAGAGCAATTTGGAACTATGCCCAATGGGTTACAAAAATGTGCATACCTTTTGGCCCAGCAATATTGCTTCTAGGTCTGTATCCCAAAGAAATCATAAAAATGGGAAAGGGTCCCATGTGTACCCAAATATTTATAGCAGCTGTCCTTGTGGTGGCCAAGAACTGGAAATTGAGGGAATGCTGAAGCTCTATCTACTGTGCCACCTAGCTGCCTCCCCACCCCCACCAAAAGTTATCTATTACATATTCTCTGCTTGCAAGTACTTTGTAGCATAATGGAAAATATAAAATATATGCAAATGACAGTGCATAAGGAAGTGACAAAAATAAGTGCTAAATGAGGTCATTAATGACCACTGTGACCAAGGAAGACTTTTTTGGAGGAGGCAGCCTTTGATTTTGACTGTAATGGTTGAGCAAGAGCTCTACTTATGATAATCCAGCTTGCGTTCGACCATTTCCAGAAATGGAGGCTCAGCATCTCATTGACAGCCTTGTCTATTTTTGAATGGCTGATATTTACATTAGGAAGTTATTCATTTTGTTGAGCACAATACTGCCTCTCTCTAAATCAAACCTAGTGCTTCCTAGTCCTGCCTTCTGGATCCAAATAGATTGAGTCTAATCTTTATTTTCTACGTTAAAGTCATTCAAGTACTTGGAAACACTGACTACTTCTGTTCCCTGTAAGAGACGTGATCAGTGAGACCCCTAGTTACTACTCTTCATGGGGCATAGGGTAAAGTATAATCTCCTTGGGTAGATTTATGATAAAGTTCATGGATTCCTTGAGGGAAATTCTGAAAGTCCTCACCAAAGGATAGGGGAACAACAGGCTTTCCAACACACCATCATAAATTGTGTATGTCCCTTCACTTCAATTTAACAAACTTTTTTGTAAAAATTAGGTTCCTACTGTGGATAAGGCACACAGAGAAGTACTGAGAATTCAAATATAAGAGAAAACAAACAAAACAAAATGGTTGCTACACTCAAGGCACTTCCATTTTCCTAAAAGATACAACACATAGAGATGAAGAGATATAAAATAATGGGAAAAAAGGAAGAATACTAACAACTAGGGAGACAACTAAACTAACTAAACTAACAACTCAAGCATGTCACTCTTCTGTCTATCTCATACTCAGGCCACTCACATCCATTCTCTTCTGCTACCAAACAATCCTTCAACAGCATCCACCTACCATCATTCTATCCTCTGTAAGTAGTCTAACGTGTTGGGATGGAACTTTATTCAGGGATTTCCAGGGGTATGCTGGAGCCATCTTGAAGTGGGAGATGGTAGTTAAAAATTCTCAATGTGAGCATTTACACTTTGGAAACTGGAGCAAATCAGGTCTTGATTTATTGTTTTGGTGATGGACTAAACTTATAAAAGTGATAGAGAAAAAATAATAATACAGCTAAAACTTTAAATTGTATCCTATAAATTTTTCAGAGAGCTGTTTGTTCAATATTTGCCAGCATATCATTAGGTTCCACATATAAGGACATTCTACCGATACTGAATTGGCTCACTACTACAAATCTCTTGCTGTGATGCTGTGAAATTCAGAAAAGCATCATCAATATCTTCTCTCTGGTTTGGCAATTCAGAACACTCCAGTGTAATCTTCTGATTTCCATTCCTCTCTTTAGTCTCTCTAAATTTTTTCTACAGTGATTACCCATTCATGATTTTCATACAGGTGTATAGCTTCTTAAGATATGGTGTGATACCCCCATTTTGTCAGATATGTTTCTTTTGAACCAGAACCATACATACCTTTCGCTATATATTCCAGTCCTGTTCTAAAAAAATCCCAGTAATATCCATAAGGTAATAGAATAGTAAGATTTAGAGCAAAAAGGAACATAAGAATCATCTCATCTAATCTCAGTATTTTATATGTGAGGAAACTGAGGCTTAGAGAAGTGACATAATTTGACCTATGTTATTTAGTTAGTAAGCCACAGTCAGGATTTGACACTCAGGCAATTTGACTCCAAATTGTGTTCATTCTCCCTCTCTCCTTCACACCCTTCAATACAAAATGTGGTTATTCTTATCTGGCTTATATTTGATTGTTGAAGTAACATGTGCAAAAGACAGCTAAGCCTCATTTTTGTTTCTTTTTTCTCAATCTTTTCTTTTAGGAATCATGGGCACCTCTTGTGGCTGGCCTTTTTATTGAACAGTGCCTTATGTAACTGATATGGCCCACGTCATGATTCAAAGTGGTACTAATATATTCATTTCTTCCTGTTGACAGAAGGCTAAGTGATGGGTCATTTTCATGCATGGGCTTGGATCTATTTATTATTTATTGTATATTAAAAACACCAATGCATACTCATTTGGGAGAGTAAATCAAGAAATATTTCTACGATAGTATCATACTTTCTTCTTGTGTGACAAAAGTTCATAGTAATTTTTTAAAGTAGATCACAGTTTCTTAGCCTTTTTAACCAATTAGAAGTCCAATAGTTATTTCCTTGCTTTGTAACTTTTGCTAATAGTCATATGGGATATTGTCCCTATTATCATCCCTGAACCCCTCACTCTAAGATAATAGTGGCTTCTTCTAAGATCATTACTCTAATAATTATTGGGTACCTGTATGGGACATGGCCTCACATGAAGAGCTAAGCCTTGCCTCTCAAAATTGATTAATATATGTCATACTTAGGATAATTATGAGAAACTGTCTTATGTTTCAAATTCCTTCTGTTTCCTTACATTTCTTAGTCATTAGAGATATAGTCTGGATTTCCTCTGCCTGCATGTTTTGTTCTCCTATGAGTGTGTAGATGTGGGTAATTGTTGGTGGACTTGAGTAGTCTTGCACATTAGCAGTTGTATTTGAATTCACACTTCGAGAAGTGAGCATCCCTCTCAAATAGCTAGGTTAGACCATATAGGTTCCTTTGTATTCTTCACAAAGGAATCACCAACTCAGAGAAGATTGCATCACAGGGTAATAATATAATTTTTTACACATGCTAGTCTTGGTAAAGTTGTCATCATTTCATTGATTTTAATTTACTCCTCCTTTATAAGGTATGAGTTCATTATTTTCCTTCTCTGTGTTATAGATTCAGTGGAATAAAGTTTCTTTTTTCTCATTCTCTAATGTGTCAAATCTTTCCACTCACAAACCTCTTTTAACTTCTCTGATTCCTTTCCAAAATCTCACAATATTTTTCTTGCTGATTTCCTTCTTGAGTAACTTCTTCCATCCTGTCTTGAAAAACCCGCCATTTTCTATAAGGCAAAGGGATAAGGGGACATTCTTAACTTGCTCTCAATTTTCTTTGTTGCAGGGAGATACAACTTGCTCTTGGAGATCACTTCAGGGAGAAATATATACATAGTACATGCCCGGTAGGTTTCTCGAATAAATTCACAAGATCATGGACTTTTTAAGCTTGAAAGTATATTAAACACCACTTAGTCCAACTCCATTTTTACACATGGAAATTCAAGGCTAGGGAGGTTAAGTGAGTTGCCTAAACTTACAAGGTTAGTTACTGGCAGAGGCAGGTCTAGAAGAACCCAGGATTCTGAAGTCCCAGTATTGCTTAGATTTCACCATAAAATATAGACAGCCAGGTTGCTCCATGGATAGAGTACTGGACCTAGAAGTCAGGAAGGTTTGAGTTCAAAGTCAGTCTCAGACATTTAGTAATTGTGTGATATTGGGCAAGTCACTCAACTTCTGCCTGCCTCAGTATACTCAACTGTAAAATGGAGATGAAAATAGCACCTACCAGCTAGGATTATTGTGAGGATTAATGATATACTATTTGCGAAGTGCTTAGCACAGTGCTTGATGTATTGTAGGTACATAATAAGACCCTTCTTCCTTCCTTCCTTCCTTCCTTCCTTCCTTCCTTCCTTCCTTCCTTCCTTCCTTCCTTCCTTCCTTCCTTCCTTCCTTCCATTATTGCTGCTTTTACTACCACTCTCTATCTTTCCACCACTACTCACTCTTTATTTCCAGTTTTGTTCTCCAGTTCTGACCCTGAGGCCATGCTCTTCTGACTAGTGAGCTCACAATATCCTCATAATTTCACTCATCCTCTTTGGAACTTTCCAAAGGAAAAGCTACTTCCCTGGTCACCATCCCTATATGACATCTTCCCCTATTAGAATGAGCTCCTTGACAGCAGAAATCAAACTGTCTTGCTTTAATTTTTGTTTTTTTGCATCTCCACTGATACCAGAACATTTTACATACCTAACGAATGCTTTTTCATTCATTCATTCATTCATACTATACTGTAAAATCCATGAAAGGAATGATAACTTCTTTTCTTTCTTTTTTTGCTGTGTACACAGCAGACCACACAGAAGAGGATTCAATATAAGACTATAAATTTCCATTTCAAGAAAATCTATATAATAAATACTACACATTGTTTTCAAAACTGCCTGGCTTTTCTTTGATTCCTTGTTAGTTTTCTTTTGTCCTGTCCTTTGTACTTTTTTACTTTATTTTCTCCTTTCCCTAAAGAAGGCTACAATTAAGCATATACATACACACATATGTATACATAAAGATATCTATAAACACATACATATACACATATATACTCATACACATATATCTAAGCCCACACAATACTTATTTCCTCCTACCTACTTCTTTGAAAATGGATAGCATCTTCTTTCATAGGTCCAAAGCTTTCCATGTTTTTCCAAATCAACTAGTTCATCATTTCCTACATCACAACAATATTCCAACCCAATCACATCTTATTTGAGAGATTGTCTATGAAAGCTTTTCCCCCAATTGTCTTCATTCTTTCTGTTCTTGGCTACATAGGTTTTACTTATGCAAGAAAATATAATTTAAAATAATCAAAATTATGCTTTTTACACTTTAACAGTGCTCTCACTTTATAGTTTAAGGTCAGATTTTGCTGAATTTTCTTGCTTTACATCATTTCCCCCCTAGTTTCTTTGAAGTTCCTGATCTTTTATTCTTCCAAATGAACTTGTTATTAATTTTTTTTAACTCAGTTAAATATTTTTAGTAACTTAATTGGGATGACATTGAATAAATAGATTAGTTAGGTAAAATTGTCATTTTAAAAGTTATTTTGCTTTACCTACCCATGAACAACAAGTTTTTACTTCAGTTATTTAGATCTGAGTTTATTTGTTCAAAATGTGTTTTATGTTTATGTTAATGTAGTTTTTGTGTCTGTTTTGGCAAGTATATGACCAGATGTTCATTTATTTTGTTTTTAGCAGCGATTAGTGTAATCAAGTTGCAGTCCTGAGGTATAGGGAATGATGCCCCAAACCTCAGGTCCTTGTTATTGTTATTTTCTGAAGTCTGTCTCAGGGACCCATCCTTGGGTTCTCTTCTCCACTCCTAAGCTGTGGCTAGGGCCTCCACCCACATATGATCTTGCTCCCTGCAGTACCTCTTCTGGCTGCAAGCTACAGCTTTCCTCTTTGCCATGGAACTGAAATCAGGAACTCTACTCTTCTGCAAGTGCCCACAGTCAACAGGGTCCCTGCCCCTCTGCTACTGCACTCACCAGGTGTGTGCTAGCTTCCCCCCAACCCTCACCTCCACACAATCTGGGAGGTTTCTGGTCAGCACCCTTGTGTTTGGCACCAAGGTCTTTCAATCTTTTCCTACTCAGTTGTCAGACGCCCCACACTTAGAAAGTTTCTAAGGTTGAGGCTGCCCCCAGACCTTGGTTTTTTTTTTTTTTTTTTTTTTTTTGTTGTTGTTGTTGATTCTACAGAATGAGCCTGCATGCCTTTGCACTTCATTCAGGTCAAACTTCTACCCCAGGAAGTCAGGTCTTCCTAGAGTCTTCTCAAATTGTCTTAGGAAGACAACTGTTTTACTCTGTTTATTTCTGCTGCTCTCAGATGTTGTCTTTTTTTTTGTGGAGAAAACTCGGAGAGCCAAAAGTTTTCTGATCTACTCCAACATCTTCCTAGAATCTTCTCTGAAAGTTATTTCTTATAAAAAACTTTATGTCTCCCTTGGTGCCTCACATAGTTATGAAAACAAACATAATACATTTGTTGAATTGGATTGAATATGTAGTAGTAAAAAGAACACTGGGTTCAAATCATGGCTCTGCTGTTCTTGTGTCCTCAGTTTTCTCATCTGCAAAACGAGAGGGTTGAGCCAAAGGATCCCTGAGGCCCTTTCCACTTTTCAATCTGTGATCCTATGATCCAACAAAATTAAGACTCAGTCCCTAGGTGTCGTGTCTTACTAAAAATCATAGAGGGAGTATGTGGCAGATATGGGGGTTAACCCTGTTTCCTCTGTTTCTGAATCTTGGCTGTCACACTTTTTGTTCACTACATAAGGATGATTCCCAAACATTCTGCCTTTCCCTATTCCAGCTAGTCTTCATCCTTATCCCAAACTTTTCATGGAATGATCGTTGCCCCCCAGATGGCTAGTTAATCACATATTATACACGTCTTCATTGGAATAGTCAGTGGCTGCAGCTGGTGCCAATCCTAATTCTTTGAATGTCCATGATCGTCTCCCTCTCTGCTTTGATAGCAAACAGACATTTCATAGCCCACTCTCTGCCTTCTTGTCAGGAGGCCCTCCTGAAGGAGCTGCCCATGAACCCAGATCTTTGGGTAAGATAGGAATGCCGGATTTCACTCATACACAGGTGTTAATGGAAGATAACACATGAAAAAGAGCTCATTATTGAAAACTCCTCCAAGCCCTGGCTAGCAATGGGTCAGACTCCAGGTCTGAAGAACTTGCCTCCCAAAAGAAGATGGTTATTTGAATGGGTACAGCCTTGGAAAGGAGAGACTCAATGGAATGCTGGCTTTAGCAAAAATCTTCAATGCAGTATTTGGGGTTTGGCAAAATCCAGAATTCACATAATCAGGCAGTTTCCTCGTGGTGTCTGAGTCTGTGATATATGGTAGGGGACCACGTCCCCACTACGGGGACCATGTACTTAGCTCAGCAGAATTGAATTTGGCTTGATGACACTCTCGCAGCCAGCCTAATAATGACCCTCACTAAAAGCTTGGTTTACCTTTCCTTACCCCACCTCACCCACTTTACGATTTATTTATTTATTTGTTGAAATATTCTTCTTTGAACCGTGGGAGCTGAAGTTGGCCAAGTGCAAAGACAACTCAAAATTCATAAAGCCTGCTTTTGGTTTGGGGCTGAGAACCCACATCATCTGCTGTGATATTATTAAACTTGGCAAAGTCTTGGCCCCCAGCTCTTGAAAAAAGGGACAGTGTGTCTCTCTTTTCATCCATTAAGATTTAGTCTTAATATAATGAGTCTCAGACAAGGAATGCAAATAGAACCATCCTTGAACAAGATTTTACCATCCATATTTTAAGCACCATATGCTTTGAAAACTTGCCTACAAAGATAGAGTTCTGCATTTAGGATCCTCCTATTTAGAAAGAAATCTCAATTGTGTTGACTGGTCCTTCACTAGAATGCTTTGAAGGGGAGTTCACAGGAGTATGATAGGTTTAGCATGTTAGAAATATGAGATAATGACACCAACTTAGTGGTCCCAGGTCAGACCCTTAAAAGAGGGGCAGCCTGACTTATATATGAATTAATTAATTACTCCATTTATTCAACAAGCATTTATTAAATGCCTATTAGGTAGCAAAGTGCCTTGTGCTTAATAAATGCTTGTTGACTTACTGATTGACAGGCAATACGCCATTTTCTAGGATATACAAAGACCAAAATCAAAATTATTTCCTGTTATATTTTAGACTTAGGACTGGTAAGGGCCTTAGAAATCATGAAGTCCAGCCCCTTCTTTTAACAGAAGAGGAAATTAAGACCCAAAGAAATTACGTTATTTGTCAAAAATTGCACAGGCAATGTTAGCAATAAGATATGAACCCAGGTTCATTAACTCCAAATATGACCCCTTTTCCTCTATATCAACAAGCTTCTAGAAAATATAAACAGTCTGTCCACAAAGGGTGAACCAATCAACAAACATTTATTAAGCACTTACTACATGCCAGGAATTATCCTAGGCCCTGGGGATGCAGACAGAAAAAAAAATAATTCTTGCTTTCAAAGACTTTATAGCCTAACTAGGGAGAAAAAAAAAAGTGCATATATAGCTCTAGACAAAATACATTAAGAATGGTTGGGAGGTAACTCTAGAAGGTTAGGCACAAATAGCTATGAAAAATAGAAAGATTACCTCACCATAGAGGTCCACTTGAGATTAGATAACATCAGTTTGTAGAAGAACCAGTCATGGTTCAGCTCTGTTTAGCAGCTTTGAGAGTTGGAGCAGAGAGGGGGATGGTAAGGTTGAGTTTCACAAGACTTGGACAGCAATAGGTCAAATGAACAAAAGATTCAAGGGTATGGATACCTTAGAATTGAACTGGTTAGCTAAGACTCAGGATTAGAAAAGGAGGATGGCATACGTACAGTGATGATGCAAGGGTGTATGGGTTTCTTTCAGGAGGTAGATTCTTCTTATTTTTATTTTGTCCTCTGGTTCTAACATATCTGGGCAGTTTTCATTCCCACTTTTAAAAAACAGTTGTTTTTAGGGAGTCCAATGATTGTTAAATTGTTTGCCTTTGATCTGTTTTTATAAGCTATCAAAGAGCGTATACTTTCTTTTTATAAAATTGATTTTATTCTAATATTTCTTGCTCTCTCATAGAGGAATTGATTTCTGTTTGGTCTATTGAAGTTTTCAGGGGGTCCATTTACTCATAAGGTTTGCTCTGTTCTTTTCTAGGATATTTATTCTCTTTTCAATTCTTTCCTCCAGAGCTTTTATTGCTTATCTCTTGCTTCATTTACTCTAGGCATTCATAGTTTTTATGGAAAATCCATTTTATTTCCTTAGAGTGTACTTGCAAGTGAAGGAAGGGAGGTAAGAAGCATTTATTAAATATTTGTGCTAGGAACTGTGCTAAATTGTTACAGAATTACTCAGTCCTCCTTTTGAGGTTATTTCTAGATTTGCAACAATATTTGATATTGGTCAATATTTTCTTTGATTTGTGCCTTTCTCCAGCTTCAGTTCTTAAATTTTTGGTCCAGGGCTAGACTTGACTTCTTGTTCACCTTTTGGATAGGGTGGTTAGCTATTTTTGATCTTGCCCCTGGATTCCTGTAATGACTTCTATCTCCTGGGGTTAGTCCTTTCTGGATCTTTGAGATTCAGAACACATGATGGATTTCCTGGACTCTCTCTGGTACCTCAGGCCAGAGTATTTGGGACCTGAGCTGTCCAAATGTGAGTAATGGAGCACCTTAATGGTAGCTGGTCACACTGCTGTTCAATGCCTACTTCACATGGTTATTTCCTGGGGTTTCCAATATCCCCATCATGAGGTTTTCTGGGGTAGAGTTCACTTACAGTAGTTTTTCCTTGGAGTTCTTGATCATTACTAAGTCTGACACAGACTTCAGGGTTTTGTTAGAGTAGAAATGTGGGAACTGGTTAGTTTGCCTCCAGTTCAATCAATTATCTTGGCCAGAACTGCTATGTTATATATTAAGTTTTCTTCTTTTAATGTAAAGATGTGTAAGAATAATTGTATGAGTCAACACATCTTACTATTTTATTTTTCTACCAATTAATTTGCACGTTACATGCTAGATAAATACAAGATGATTTAAATTGAAAAAGGACAGGACTTAAAGTCAGAAGAAATGGCATTGAGGTCTGGCCCTATTACTTGCCAGCTGTGAGATCTCAGGCTAGTTACTTAGATTTGTTGAGCCCCATTTTAGTTACCTGCAAAACAGGAATAAGAATCCCTTCCTTGTCTATCTCAGAGGGCTGTTGTGAGGGTCAAAAGAGAAAACAGATGTTAAGTCCTTTGTCACCTGAATGCAAAATGTCAGCATTTGTTATTATTCTCATACCATCGTTTTATGATGAATGCACATAGTCAGGAAGAGATGCTTTGTTTTCCAGGTACAGAAAGAAAAGACTCTGCCAATTCAATTTTACTGTGTGAATTTTCCCACATAAAAACACAGAGCAAACTATTTGGAAATTAAGAAAAATATTCTGTGTAAGAAACATTGACTGAGTGCCTCCAAGTCATTTTAATTCAACAAATAATTAAGTATGTACTGTATGTAAGGCACAATTCTAGGCACAAGGAAAGGGAAACAGTCCCTGCCCTCAAGGAACTTACCTTTTACCAGAATTCTACAATGTGGAAGTCATCGTGCTAGATGCTGAATTTATTTAGATATCAAATCAACACAGCTTGATCATAAGAATTTGGAGTCCTCAAGGACATTCTCACTGTTTTTGTTTGGGGCACTAGTCATTGTTCTGAAGCTGTCATGGAGGCTACAAGAAGTCTCCAAAAATGAAGGGAGAGGAAGATTATGCTTATTTATGAAGGTGGAGGACATCCCCTGAATATTATTCACTGGTATCAGCTTTACTCTGACACCTGGGAAAATAGTGAGACATAGTACCCATGTGAACAAGGGACTAGGGACCAGGGACCAATCAAGGAGCTTTTTAAAAGAGTATATTAAACCAGATTAATAAAGTTTCCCTTTCTTCTCCACAAATGATAGGATAAAGAGGTACAAGTGGTATAGTAGATAGAGAGATAGGTGTGGAGTCAAGAAGATCTGTGACAATGGGCAAGTCATGTAGACTCTCAGCGCACTGGGCAACTTTGTTATTGTTCAGTCATTTCTGACTCTTTGTGATCCCATTTTGAGTTTTCTTGGCAACGATGCTGGAGTGGTTTGCCATTTCCTTTTCCAGCTCAGTTAACATATGAGGAACTGAGGCAAAAAGGGTTAAATGACTTGCCCAGGGTCACACAGCTAGTAAGTGTCCGAGTTCAGATTTAAACTCGTGAAGAAGAGTCTTCCTGACTTTAGTCCCCTCATTCTATCCACTGTGCCACCTAAATTGCAGAATTGTTGTTGATTTGTATTGGTGGAGATAATTTTTAATTGTTAATTTTTTAGATTGATAAAATCACAGGTTCAGACAAAAAAAGGTTGACTAGGAAATAGTTATAATTTATTTAGATTTTGGTAAGATCTTTGTTTCTTTCTCACATGATAGTTTGGAAGATGATCATGATGTTACAGTTGTAGGTGATCTTACCAGAATGTTCCAAAGCTGTGACTAAAGCTGACAGAGGACTGTGGAGCAGAGGGTAGGGATGAAAATCACCACCTTTGAGTTCTCCATCCTGTGAGGCAGTACGGTAGAGTAGAGATAAAACTCTAGACTTAGAGTGAGGAAAACCTGGCTTCTAATTTTGCCTCAGACACTTATGAGTTGTTTAAATCTGGAAAAATGACAAAATTTTTCTAAGACTCAGTTGTATCATCTGTAAAATGAAGGGGCAGGGTGCCATCATCTTTAAGATTCCTTTCAGCCTTATATGATCCTATAACCCCATGTCAGTACCTTTGGGCAATGCTCTTCCGGTTTCATTTGAGTTATGACTTTTCTCTCACATACCATACAAGCTGCTGGATCAACAACAATTACATGACTTACAGAATTCTGTCAGATTTGCAAAGCTTTTCCCTGTTTGCCTTTACATCTACTTCAATCATGACCTTTCACAAAACAAGTGTTAAAGGAATTTTTTTTGGTTGAACTGAGTTGTTGAATTCAATTGAATGTCTAATTTTGGAAGAGTTTATCTTAGAACAAACCAGGTACAAACCAATCCTCTTAAGTGTTGGCAGCTTGACAAGGCTCTGAAGTGGTCACGACTTACTGTAACCAACCTTGTTCCAACAGACTACAATCCTCTTCTTTAGTTTTCTAGTTCAATTCATTTCAGCTTGTTTTGATTCAAGTTAATTCAACAAACACTTAGTGAGGGCCCCTGTGTAAGACTGAGTTAGTTACCTCCAACTCTTTAGAGTGGTAGCTGATGGACAGTTGGTCTTGTGGAGGAGTTGAAAGATGATCAGATTTGGAGTCAAGGGACTTGGGCCG
Source organism: Notamacropus eugenii (assembly GCF_028372415.1). Taxonomy (NCBI): domain Eukaryota; kingdom Metazoa; phylum Chordata; class Mammalia; order Diprotodontia; family Macropodidae; genus Notamacropus; species Notamacropus eugenii. The sequence continues at coordinate 113,028,446 of NC_092875.1, forward strand.
CTAGTCCTAGACTTATTACTCAAGCACTTTGGGGCTGTGGGCAAGTCTCTTTATTTTTCTGAGTCTGATGAATTTCTTCATTCATTGATGGGAATCATACTTCTATCAAACACTTTTCAATCATTGTGACAAATGTTCTTTATTAACCATAAAAACACCATAGTAATGAGAACAGTGAGGGTGACTTTTGGGGAAAAAGTGCTGGAACTGGAGTAAGATGAAACTGGGGTTTAGATTCTGCTTCTAACTGTGTAAAGTGAGCAGGTCGCTTTACTTTTCCTTGTCAGTAGAATGGGGGAAAATAGGAACATGTCATTATAATTTTAAAAATCAAATGAGATATTATTTTTAAAAGCTACATAAATATTAGTGATGGTGACAATGACAATAGTGGTGGGGAAGGTATAGATGGTTGTACAAAGTGATCTAGGTAATAGTGGCTGTTCCTGATTGGTCTGGAATTGAGGACATACATCATCTTTATGTAATTAGTACTGCATATTTTGGATCTCAACTGGACCTGAATATTGTTGAGCTGCATGTCCTTGCCTTCCCTCTCTCTGTCTTTTCCACTTTAATTTCCACTCCTATATAATAAGGTCTCATTTTAGGTGTGAAAGGAGTCAACCTTAACTGGGACAACCTCTCCTTTCATGCTTCTGTGAATACAAATGGCACTCAGCCAACAATACTTCTCTCTACCATGTGATACAGTCTTTGAGAGGTTGAATACAAAGAGACACTGGACTACAGACTGGATTCTGGATCATATTCCACAGTTTTCTAGTCCTATGATGTTACATGAGTCACTCCCCCCTTCATTTTCCTCATCAATGAAGCTTGTTCTGGATGATCCCTTCAAACTTTGAATGTGTTCAGTTCTTAGACTACGTTTTTCTTCTTAATTTCTAGTTTCTAACATCCCTTTAGACTCTAACGCTCTATTTTCTAAGGTCTTTTCTCACTCTGACAATCTGTGGTCTTTGCCCCAAGGTTCTATGATCTAATTTTGGTTGTAACATTCCTTACCCTCTGTTCTAACACTGTGTTCTAAGGCATCTTCCAGTCCTCACGAGTTCTTGGGTCTAAGAGTACATTACTAATAAACAAGAATCAGGTGTACCTGTTACAAAGTATTCCCTTGACCTGAAATATTAAACTATTGAGATAGAACCATAGAACCTCAGAGGTAGAAAAGACTTCAATATCCATAAAAAAATTATGTATCACTTTAGCACTTGCAAATACTTTACAAATACGATCTCATTCAAACCTCACAAGAAACCTTAGGGGCTATTATTATTCCCATTTTACAGATGAGCAAACTTAGGCACACTGAAATTGAGTAACTACTTGCTTAAGTTCACACAATCTAGTTAGTACTGGGGGTAGGATCTGTATTCAGATCTTCCTGATTTTAGGTTCAGCATTCTGTCCACTGTGCCAATGAATACCTGAACATAAATTCTCTTTCTATAAACGTTCTTCAAGTAATGGCTATCTATTCCCAGTTCCAGTGAAGAAGCATTCATCATCTGCCTTGGATAGCACTAATCCACAAGTAGATTTTCCTTATTTAGGCCAGAAGCCTGACTATCTCTAGATTCCACATGTTGCTCCTCATTTTGCCTTTGAGGCTCAAGCAGAATGAGTATAATTCACGAGGCAGCTCTTCATATTCTTGAAGACAGTTACCATACCCTGAGTCGCTTCTCCCGAAGTCTTTTTTTTTCTCCAGAATAAAAAACTCTGGTTCCTTTAGGTGCCATAAATTCCAATTATTTTGCCATCTTGGTTGCATTGTGATTTGCCAATATCCCTTCCTAAAATTTCTCTATCCAGATCCAAAACACAGTACTCCAAATGTTGTTTGGCCAAGGACAGTACAGCAAGACTATCACTTTGTTTGTCCTAGACTTTTCTCCAAATATAGCCCTATGAAATCATGCAAGGAAAGGATTATTAGTGACATAAACGGGTTGGAAACTATAGGTATCAATAATGATAACACACGCACAGATAATATTTTAGGGAATATTTAGTGCATGCCTCAAAATATTCTTGTGAGGGATGGGGTGCAAGAGTTAATACTTTTATTTTAAAAATAATGAAACTGAGATTCAAACCATTCCAAGACTTCCTCAAGGTTGTTCAGTATCTCTGCTCTTTCCAAAACAACATACTGTCTCCTACAACTCTATTTTTCAGTGTCATAGGTGACATTTATTAGAAATCCCTCTCATTTAGGCAACTAGAATCCACCATAGTCTCTACTGAACCGCCTCTGTTGACTGGCTGGGACTGTCTTTTTTTTTAAAAGATCTTGGTAACCGCAAAACTCATACAGGGCTCTAGATGGCAGAAGCAGCTCACTTTTCATTTTGAGGCAAGGCCCCCCCCAAGGCAAGGCTGCAGCCCAGAGTAGATCACAGTTTTCTGCAAATGCAGTTTCATTCAATGTCACAGAATCTGAGGGCTTGCTGCAAGGCACCTCCATGACTGGCCCCACCCACTGCTATCCAATGGAGCAATCTTCATTTCCACATTACTTCATTTCCAAAGAAATGAGTCTGGTCTTTGGCCCTCATATCTTCCATATCTCTTTATCCCTTTCTTTCTTTCTTTCTTTCTTTCTTTCTTTCTTTCTTTCTTTCTTTCTTTCTTTCTTTCTTTCTTTCTTTCTTTCTTTCTTTCTTTCTTTCTTTCTTTCTCTCTCTCTCTCTCTCTTTCTCTCTTTCTCTTTCTTTCTTTCTTTCTTTCTTTCTTTCTTTCTTTCTTTCTTTCTTTCTTTCTTTCTTTCTTTCTTTCTTTCTTTCTTTCTTTCTTTCTTTCTTTCTTTCTTTCTTCCTTCCTCCTTCCCTTCCTTCCTGCCTTCCCTCCTTTTTATTCTCCTGGGACCTATGCCCCTCACTTATGACTTTTGTTTCAGACCTCTCAAAGCAGTTGGGGGAGGACCTTCGCAGCAAGGCAGGTAAAGGGAGGAAGACTACAGATTGGTAAAGCTGGATGGATCCTGAGAGATCATCTAATCCCATTACCTTAGTTTATATAGATGAGGAAAATGGAGCCCAAGTAGGTTGAGACTTGTCGAAGCTCACACTGGGAATAATTTGCAGAAGTGGGATTTAAATAGACTTTCTTTGATTTGAAGGTGCTTTTAAGGTAGGACTGCCTGAAATGAATGATTTGCGTTGTGGAGTATCAGGAAATGGGCCTGAACTGTAGCCACTCAATGTCAGGCTTTCGATCACATGAGGAAGTTGAGCAGAGAAGAGGCCTGGGGATGAAATGGTCTGCTTTGCGGGGCGATGTTTTCCTTTTCAATGGGGCATCCTCATGAATGCTTCCCTTTGTTCGCATCAATGACAGTTTTGTGAATTTCACAGCCCACAGGGAATGTTTCGGATGTTGCCTTCTGAAGGGACTGCCTGATGTGTCCCTCATTCTTTCTCTGAAACTGATCTCCAAGAATAATAATGATTGCTTACATTTTTATAACATATTACGGTTACAGAAAACTTCCTATACTTCATTTCATGTGATCCTCATGATAGCTCCAGGAAGTAGGTAGGACCTAAGTAGTGGCAGGCTGGTAAATGTTTAACAATAGGCTCTCTACCCCAAAATGTGTACATGAAACACTTTTAAGTGTAATCTGTATCATTAGCATTTTCCCCATCACTTTCTTAAGTCTAGACAAGCAACAAAACAATAAAATATCCAAACAATAATCAAGCCCTGATATGTATTTTGATTTCTGAGCTATAAATGCTCATGCCCTGTAGCTCAACAATAAGCTGTCTCCTTCAACTGGCAACTCCGCCCCTCCCAGATATAATTATTATTAATCCCATTTATAGTTCAGAAAACTGAGGTTGAGGGATGTTAAGTGGTTTGTCCTATATTATGAAGCCACTATGAGTGAGAAGCAATTACAACAGTGAATGCTAATAAGGACCTGAACCAAGGTGTTTTTAGAGGGAGTGAAAATAGACCAGAGGAGTAGATGTGAGAAATATTGTGATGGTAAAACTGGAAGAGATGGCCAACTGATTAGAACCTGGTGTTAGGATGAATGAAGAACACTAGCTCTGAGATAATATACTTGAGATACCAAGAAGATGGTAAAAGCATAAGCAGAAATAGGGGGATTATGGAAGAAATAGAGTTCATAGTGCATGCTTACTAAATGCATGTCTGGGTGATGGTGTCACTTCAATGCAGATTGATTATACAAAATTAATTAATGAAGAATCTCTCAGTTGGAAGGGAAAACAGAGGTCATGATATCCAACTTCTACCTGATTCAGAATCTCTTACACTAGCAAATAGTCATCCAGCCTTTTCTTGGAGATCTTCAAGGAGGGGAAATCTACTACTTTCCCTGAGTAGTTCATTCTACTTTTGGATAATTCTAATTATTGGAAAGATTTTTTTCTCCCTTTATTTTAAATCTAAATTCACATTTTCCCAACCTCTATCCATTGTTCTTAGTTCTGTCCTTGGATTGGCAGAACAAATGTGAACTCACTGTCACATGTGAGCACTTCAAATAATTGAAGACAGCTCTCAGGTGTCTCATTCATTTTGTCTTCTTTTTTGGATTAAAACTCTTGGTTCTTCAATTGTTTCTTCTGTGGCATTAACTTGAGGCTTTTCACAATCCTGATTACCTTATTCTGCACCTTTATCAAAGTAACTTCTAAAAAATGCTGACGAAAGCTAAACACATCACTCTGGATGAAATCTGACTAGGGTGGATTGCAACAGGACTATCAAAGGCACATAGCCTCTCTTAATATGGCCAACCATACCGTTAGCTATGGTAGACACATTTCATGATGGACGCATCTGGAATTTGTAGTCTCCTACAATCCCCAGATCTTTTTTCAGATGGACCATTGTCTACCTGTGTCTATTTCATCTAATATTTGTAAAGCTGATTTTTTGGGACTCAAGTATAAAACTTTATCTCCATGACATTTAATCCTATGTTGTAGGATGAAGAGATCTTTTCTTGGAGTTAGCTCTGTATATTTTGTGTCATATATGTATTTAACAATTATTTATGTGCATTTAATAATTATACCATCTACGAGTTTGTCCAAATCCTTGATAAAATTGCTAAACACCATAGGGCCATGCACAGATCCTTGGAGGAATGCTACTGGAGACCTTGCTGAAAGCTGATTACTAAACCAGTCATTAGTACACATTTTTTCTGACCATTCAATCTGTTTCAAACCCACCTAAGTGTGCTACTGTCTAGTTCACATTTCTCTAAATTGTCTGTGAGAATTGTGGGTATTTTAAATTCCAGTTCCCAAATATCTATTTTCTTGAAAAGAAAAAAAATCAATTACTTCCTCCATTCACAAGAGAGGGTCTCTCACTGCATTGGTATAGACTCAGAATTAGAAGAGAATGTATACATTATTCTGTTCCAGTGATCTTCTCATTATACCACACTGACATATAAAAACAGTCTCCAGGTCTTTCGTTCTTTAAAAACTGCTCAGATGCCTCCTTGACTATGAAGGCTTCACTGATCACCATGCTGGAAGTGTCTGTTCTCTCTTCAAAATGCCTTAATGCATTGTATTCAATCAGTTCTCAAGATATATTGAATTGAATTGGTATATACTGAGGTAAAACTGTATATGATACATAATTTTAGTAGTAAAAATGAAGAAGAATTTGACTTTCTTTTTTAGTTAGCCTGCAATCACTAACCTGTATTTTTTAATTTTCAGAGTTCTATTTGAACTCATTACTTTTGTCTCTCCACTTGTAAGAAAGTGTGTGTAGTTGACAGAGTATTATAAATGGGGAGTGCTGGAAATGGAAAGAGTCAGGAAGGCCTGGGTTTGAATTCTATTTCTAAAGCCATTAGCTATGTGACTACAGACAAGCCATAGAACCTCTATGGGCCTCAGTTTCCTTCTCTATAAAGTTTCTATGGTATATCCTACTACTGAGTTTCAGGAAGCTAAGTGACTTACCTCCATCACACAACTAGTAAGTAACTGAGGTAGGTTTTGAATCCAGGCCTTTATAACTCCAGGTCTAATATACTATCAACCATGCCAGTTCATCTCTCTCACCAGCTTAAAATCTGGCTAACATACATAGTACATTTTAATGTAACCAATATTGGACATGGAATCAAATTACTTAGGTCAGAATCTTGGCTCTGACACCTCCAAGTACAGTCTCAAAATCTCAGTTTCTTTACCAATGAAGGAAAATATTTCTACCTCTTACTAATAAGGGTTCTTATCAGGAAAGTTCTTTGTAATAACACTAACTCTCTTTTACAGAGTACTGTTAAACCATTAAAAGGCAATGCAAGTATACATTATTATCATTGTTAATAATGAAGAGGAGGAGCAACGTAAAGAAAAGTGAACCAGACTGGATGTCAAGACATGCGGGTTCTGGCCCCAGCTCCGTTCGTAACTCCCTGAATAACGCTAAGCCAAATATTCCCCTCAATGGGACTTAGTTCCCTCAACTATAAAATGAACCTATTGAAGTAGATAATCTTAAAGGTCCCACCCACCTCTCAGGCTCGACATTTAGGTTTCACAAACAGATGACTGTTCTATGTTCTTGGAATGGTATCTAATCAGGGAAAGAAATTTACTGGAATAACTAAATGTTTTTTTGATAACCTAGCATGCTCTCTTGAGGGCAGAGACTGAGTCATTTTTGTATTTCTATCCCTATTGCCTGGTTGTCTACCACACAGTAGGTACTCGATAACTGCTTCTTCATTCATGTGTTCTCACATTTATTCATATTTGAATAAATAAATAAATAAATTCATGTTCGCATTCATCCATTTATTCACACACATTATCTCACAATTTTATGAGTTAAATAGCACACGTAATATCATTCTGACTTTGCAGAAGAGAAACTTGAAGATCAGTTGCGCAAGATGATGCCCCTAGATCACACTACTCCAGTTTTCTTTTCATTATATTTTATTTCATCTGTAACTAAAATGGTAGCACAGGAACACAGTATTGCAATGCCATTGTTGACCCAAGATGCATAAATATTTCATGTTTACAGAGCAAACTCTAGTCATGGCTTCTTCACAGCCAGTGAAACAGCATAAATTAATATTAATGTTTCATTTGGATTAATATTTATTAGATTATCATTTACATTAAATTATATTAAATATTCATTTAAACATACATTGAACAAATCTAATTCTGGATGTAGATTATTTGCAAAATAGTTAGCAATCAGATAGTTATATATCATTATAAGTCATTTATTTGCATATCTCCTCATATATCCCAGAAGAGAGAAAATTACCTTTTTAAAGGGGAACTACCACTCTTTGGCCTCTTGGGACAAAACAATAGAAGAAATAATTAGTAGGGTGTATATTGGTAGCATTTGCTTTGCTTTGCCCCAGAAGGCAGAACTAGGAGGCATTGGTGGAAGTTGTAAAAGCAACCAACCAACCAATCAATAAATGAGTGAATGAATGAATGGATAAACAAATGGCTGAGTGAATGAATGAATGAATGAGGGAGGGAGTGAATTTAGACTTGGTGCTGAGGAAAAGTTTCTACCAATTTGAGCTATCCAAAAGTATAATGGGTTGTCTGAAGAAGTAAGCAATTGAGTCCTGATATATTTAACCAAGTCATTGTTGCAAAAAAATAGGAAATGGGTTGAAGAAAAACAGTTATAAAAATTTCACACGTAAGGTTAACTGATGTAAATTAATTGGTGAACCAAGGTAAACAAAAGAATCTCTCAAACTTTTTAGCCTGTAAGCATCGTACTTACTTGCACAGCAGAGATATTTAGAAGTCAAATGTGGCACCATGTAAGAATACAACCACATCTACAAACTATTATGGAGAAGAAAAATAGGTTAAAAAATATGCTTCACAAAATAATAAGAAATCATGAAAGGAAAATCAATTTTAAAGAAAGCTTACAAGGAAGCTAAGGAAACAAATCCATCTTGAGGGTATGTAAGGATGAAACGGGAAAACTATGCCATATAAATGAAAGATGGAATAGATATGCAAATATTTTATAGCAATTTTTCCTCATCAAAGATAATGAAATCACTGCATTTGGGCTCTAAATGCACTATTCCAAGTGTGTTTATGGTGGAAGTGGAAATCACACTGAAGAAAACAAAGATGGGAAAAGAAACTCAAGTAAATCAAGTATACACAGAGGGGACATCATGGAGATAACACAATTCTCAGAACATAGAGGGTTATATTCTCAAGTTTTCAAATGAAAGAGACGGTGATAACAAAGACACGGAAAAAAATTCTCAGATCTTATTATTACAAGAAAAAGGAGATGGAAAAAGACACTAATAAATATAACCCTACAAGGTTACTTTCCTATCTAAAATGTTTATGAGAGTAATCTGTACAAATACTAAAAGCCAATTTAAAGAAAATACTAGAAGAGAATAGGAAGACTCTTTCAAGCTATATCCTACAGAATACTACTTCTTTGCCATGACATATAAGACTGAATGATTTAGAGAATACAATATTCTATTTTGCTTATCACTTGTTGACTAGGCAATTATTTGTTTTGATTGATCTGAATACCATTTTAAAGGCTTTCCCTTAATGGAATGTCTACCATGCATATGCTCAATCTTTCTTAATAGATAAAGCAATAGGGATAACCATATTATATGAACTTTTGATCATTCATATCAGACACATAAAAGAGGATGGAATATACGAAAATGTTCACTATTCTCATGGAGGAGATAATTATGAATATGTAGGGAACAATTGGAGTACAGTGAAATACCAAACTGTGCTACCTCACCATCCAACAAGGAATGTATAACTAGAATATACAGGTTTGGATTTACAAGACTTGGTCTGTTTAAAAAGATCTAAGTTTTCCTTCTAGCTCAAACATACTATGATTGATTTTCAGCTCCCACAACCAATCCTCTCTTGTTTATATTCTTGGAATGATGTCAGTGTGCTGTAGTGGAAATAATTGTAAACTTGGAGTTAAAGCTCTGTAACTTTCTAGCTGTGTGAGGAAGTTATTTAAGCACCCTAGGTCTCAGTGATGTCATCTGTAAAATGAGGAGGTTTGACTAGATGAGAAAAACGGAAGGGTCTGAGCTCTCTCCTACCTCTAAGATCTTATACACTTATATAAAATTTTACAGTACTGATTAATTTTGAACATTGATTTTCCTTCTCCTGTTACTGAATGCTGGGTGTGGAATTTTTTGCAAGTAATAGTAATGGTGATGATGATGATGACAGTTAGCATTTATTAGCGCTTCAAGGTTTGGAAAGCAGTGTTATACATATATTATCTCATTTGATCCCTGCTCCAACCCTGGGAGTTAGGTGCTATTCTTCTCATTTTCCTGGTGAATAAAGTGAGGCTGAGAATAGTTAAGTAACTTGCCTAGGATCACACAACTAGGAAGTGTCTGAAGTAGGATTTGGACTCTGGTCTTTCTGACTGTGAGTAAAAAACTAAATATATATACAATTCAAAAACTGAAAAAAAATTCATATGAATGGGGAATCCTAGCTTTGAAGCCATGATATACCAGTTACAACATAGTGTTTACTCATTGCCCAGTGAAGGCAGGCTAGTATATATTCAACTGAATGTATTTTAATAAAAAAATATTTACATAGATCCTACTATGAGGAAGAAATGTGAAGTCACATGAAAAATGCACTGATCTAAGAGTCAGGAGACCCTGGTTTCAGTTCCAGACTCTGACACATATAGGCAACATGACTCTGGACAGGTCACTTAAAATTTTAGCAACTCAGGAAATTGACAATAAATTGCAGATCAGATGTAGTGGTGGAGGGGATTCCCTTACTGGAGGTCCACTACATCAATGATAACATAAGCTTTATTTCTATCTCCCCTTCTTTTCATCCCTTCAAATAAAAACTCAACCCCTTCCCTTCCTCCCCACCCCCAATTCTGCAAGGAGAGAGGAAATTTGATCTATTGGTTAGAGTGCTAGGCATAGGATCAGAAAGGTCTAGATTACAGTCCTGACTCTGATGTACAATAGCTGTGTGAAACTGGAGAAATCACTTGACTTATAAGTCCCTAAGTAATTCTTTGAGTCTAGAAGTTATGGTCACATTGTGACTCTGCAGGGTTAGAGGTAGTAGAGCAGAAACTAGGGGCATGAAGGTGAAAACCAATGCAGTACCTTATTTCAGAGGCGTTACTGCTAACTTGGGGTCATGCTGAATGCCAGGCCAAAGTGTTGGCTTTCTGTATACAAGCTGTAGAAAACATACAGAATAAGTCAACAGTATTTACTGACAGCACTTTATTTATCCTGTGTCCAAGTACCTGAGAGTATTGTCAGCACTTTGACTTAACTGATCTGATAAATGATTTTCAGCTAAAGCAAGGAATGAGGTGTAACAGAAAGAAACCTAGAATGGGAATTTGGAGACTTCAACCAATAGAAACGTAAGGTTGTATTCCATTATAGCACTGCCCTTTTTTTTTATGGAGCCATTTTTTGCTGATAACAAGTCTACTCAGAGTCCTAAGAGAAAAAGTTATTATTTCTGAATTATGAAAATGTTTACTTTGAATGTGAGAAGCAGTAACATACTAATTTGCCACTAAAATCTTGCTATGATATGGAGCAAATGTAAATCATATAATTGTAGAGAGAGGATCAGAATTTGGTTAGTCATCTTAAATGACATCATTTACAGAGAAGACTCATAAATGGAACCTAGTGAGACAAGAGGAATGAGGTGAAAGAAATGATTTCAGAATTGCATCTTCCAAGTCTGAGCCTAGAAATGATGTATACTACAGTTGCAGTTGAGTAACAAATGGAAAATTGTTTATTAAGAACATACTCTATGCTAAATATTGGTGAAGCAAATGGAAAAGCTGAAACAGTCTATACTCTCAAGGAACTCATACTTCATTTGGGGGAGATAATATATAAATATATTTAAAAAATTTGGTTGTAAGTCAGATGGAAAAGCCTAGAAGTATCAAGGATATAGTAGCATTGCAGAAGGCAAACACAGGGATCCTCAGATTGCATAATTAGTTCAGATGACAGTTGGTTGACTACAGAGGGATAGAAACAGGACATATAGTAAGGTCTGAAGGATCTTAGGAGGCAGTGGCAGGGCAAATGGCTAGGTTTGGCGATCCTCTGTGTCATGAGAAGGAATCGATTTGATGACTGCCATTTCATCCAAGTGATATGAATGGTTAGACAGCAATGGAGGAGGGTGATCTTGGCAAATCTTTTCACCACCTGACTATCATGGATGGATTCTAGAGATTGGGTGAGGGAGAAAGTTAAATATGGAGTATATAAGTATGGTTGAGCAGGGGAACAGCCCAGAAGCAAAAAAATCAGAGAAAACACCCAACAGACAGACCAATTTGGTGAAACATCATACCCAGTGAGGGGTTAGTTAATTGCAGTGTGGATCAACTCAGTTTAGCAGTTCAACATGGAAGATACATTAATCAAGGCACTTTTATGGACAGCTCCTGAGACAGAAAGGAGACACTAAAGTTTATTGTTCTAGGGTTTAGAGTTAGCATGAATACATGAACTTTCCTTATTCATATGCCTCCTTGACAGGGTAGGCAAGAGTGTGGCCCATTCTTTCCAATAGATATTCCCTATACTGGTATTGAGTGTGATTGAGGTTTCTGTATGTGTAATGGGGGTCTGGTACTGTAGGGACCAGAGTTCCTTTTGAGATAGGAGACCAACTTTGTTGTTGTTGTTTATAGATTGAGGAAGGCAATTAGGGAATGGGGTCAGGCATATGTTCAGTATTAAGTAAGTAGTAATCTTTGGTAAAACTTTTTGACATACCCCTTTTCTCTGTTGAATCTGAAAACTGTGGAGATTGTAATATCCACCTATACATGTAGAACTGTATAAGATCATGCTACATTGACCTTTTTTGAGACTCTTGTATGGCACTGGGAAAACAAGTGAAATGACAATCTATATATCTCCCCAGAGACAACAGAGGAATGGTTTGGACTGAGGACATGGGCAATATGTTCACAATACACCCTGCACATTTTTAAGGAACAATAATTTTTTCAGATGGGGGTGGAGGAAAGTGTAATGGGGATCTGTTACATTTATAGAGAGTCTGGGATGGCATTGCAATGTGGAGAACCTGAGAAACCTACTTTTAGAAAAAAATGCCTCAGAGAGACAGACTGTGGAGCACATGTAAACACTCTGTAATTGGCTTCTATAACCATATGTTGAAAAAGAGGATCTTTAACTGACCATAGAGGCATCTAAAAAGTCCTGTTAGCTTCAAGTACTGTCTCATTATCTCAGTGTTTGGGGGAGCCAGGAGACCAGTGAGGGGATGAGGAGAGCTTATATTCTTACACTGAGTTCAAAAGGTTTAGAGCAGTATTCAGTATCCAAGTAGTCTGGGGTTTATGGCCAGCCTAGCACTGATACCCCAAGGTATGAAAGGGACGAAGTCTCCTTTGGTATCCCAGTGTTCTAGAGTTTAGGTTTTGTTTGGCCAGGATAATGTTGATGCCTTGAGGAGCAAGGAGCAACCTTTGGAAGTGGCTTTTCAGACCCCAGGCAACTCTTTTAGAAGTCATACTGTATCTAAAAATGACTTGATGGAACCAATGCTGTGTAGGTACTAAGCTAACTTCTGAGCCTTCTCCCCCCAAAGCTAGGTGGCATAGGTAAGAGTATACCCCCAAAGTACTTGCTTTTGGATAGAAATGTATATGTTTGTTCTTATATCTGAAGTTAATATACTGCTGATGACAACCCAAACCTGATGGGAACAATGGTAATTAAAGTATCCAATGTACTCAAAGTTTTTCTCTAGTTCTTTTAATATTTTGTGATTACTTTTTACCATGTGCCAAGCATCATACCATGGTCTGGACATAAAAATACAAAAGCAAAGTGGTCTTGCTCAGAAGATGTCTACATATAGGTAGGGGGAGAGAACACATATAGGGGAGTGATGGCCAGGGAAGGGTGTTTTTATCGGAGAAGTTATGGAATGATGAGTGGAACCATGGAGTATTCCATTAATATACCTTTTTCAGAGGCAAAAGAAATAGTTGTTTGATTTCTGTTCTCAAAACAAAAGGATGTGAAGGATCCTGATCCCAGGAAGTTCAGCCCTGAGCAGTTTAACTCCTCCCAGGCATGGCTGGCTTAATTTTATGGAACAGGAGGGATTAGAGCTGGGCCTTGAAAGACATGAGTGATTTGGAAAGATTGAGAAGATGGGTTATTCTCTTTCCAGAGTCATATTATTTCAGCCCTTCTCAGTATTGCTGTTTAAAATTGATCAGATCTTGATTACTGCCTCACCCATCTAACTTTTGCTTAACCACATAGCTGTAGGGCTAGAACCCACAGTTCTCTATAATTCTGGTTCTTTTTGTGTCACTAAGATTTAATGACATTTGTTCACATTTAATTAATTTGCATGGGCACAGTTCTGACAGATGACAGTGAAGATCTGATGGGACCAAATATAATTAATCACAACTATCAATACAGCCTATATGACCTTCTCAGTGTCACATGAAGGAGATTGTAGGAATTGATTCCTAATCAGTGGATACACCTCCAAAGTTCACTGGTTAACAAAAATAAATGAAATCGCACCCTGGATATCTCATACCAGCCTTTAGAAACATATGAAAAAGGCATGTCTGCTTTAATACTTTCTCTAGAGATTCAAGCATTGTTCTCAAGCAGCTACACCGAGCAGAATTTCTGTATCATCTTTCATCTTTTAATTAGCATGGCCATGTATTTGAAATATTTGCCCAGGCTCTAAAATTAAGCGAAGAATAGACTCAGGTCTCTTTTAAGATATGCCAGTAACTAGTTGCCTAATTCATCTCAAGTTCTTCATGTCTAAAACAGTACTCATCATCTTTCTCCTACACTTTCTGATCTTCCCTATTATTTAACTTTGCAGGTCAAGACACCATTAGCCTCTCAGGCTTGCAAGCTTCTGGTCATCTTTGATTCCTCATTCTCACACCATATATCCACTCTGGCACTATATGTTGTCTTTCCACATTCATAACATTTCTCATAAAAGTCCTGTATTCTCCACTATCACAGTTACCACCTTTGTACAGGGCCTCATCACCTCACACCTAGACTAGTGAAGTAGATTTCTAATTGATTTTGCTGCCTTAAATCTTTCCTTTTTCAAGTCCTTTCTTCATGTAGCTCCTAAGGTGATTTTTCTAAAGTGTAGTTCTGACTACATCACCCTTCTCTCCCCATTGAGTTCTAGTGGCTCCCTTTTTTCCTTCAGGGTTAAATATAAACTCTTCTGTTTGTTATGTAAAACTATTCATAACCTTTCTCCTTCCTTCTTTTCATTTTTCTACTTTCTCACTATTTTATTGGCCTACCTCAGCTAGGTGGTGCTGTAGATAGAGTACCAGTTCAGGAGTCAGGAGGACCTAAGTTCAAATTCCACCTCAGACATTTGACACTCACTAGCTGTGTGACCTTGGGCAAGTCACTTAACCCCAATTGCCTCATCCTGGGTCATCTCTAGTCATCCTGATGAATATCTGGTCACTGGATTCAGATGACTCTGGAGGAGAAGTGAGGCTGATGACCTGCACAGCCCTCCCTCACTCAAAACAAAGTCAAATGCAAGTCATGTCATTATTTCTCTGATGGCATGGTCTTCTTCAGCAGTGAAGGACAAACACGCATTGGCCCACCTGCAGTTTCTCAAATGATACTCTATCTCCTTTCTCCATGACTTTAAAATGGCTACCATTATGACTGGAATACTTTGACCTCTTGCCTTTGCCTCCTGCCTTCCTTTAAGACTCAGCTCAAATTCTACCTTCTGGGTGAGTTTTTTTTTCCTGTTTCCCTATGTTTCTAGAGATTTTTTCCCTTTGAGATAACTTTCTGTGCACTCTAAATATATCTTATGTGCATCTAAATATTTCATGTTGCTCCTCTCTTCACCTCATTACATATGAAATCCTTGACACGGGGATTTTATTTTTTAATTTTTTTACATTTTTTTGTATTCCTGGCACTTGGCATAATGCCTAAGAATGTAATAAATGCTTGTTGACTGACTGACTAGAGGTAAAAATCTCTTATTTTCCCACCGATTTTCCTTTATTATGAAGCTTCAAGGGCAGTTGAGCCAATAATTCCGCAATCAAGTCTCCTTGGAGTATAAAGTGATAAAATCTAGAAATGAAGGATAGATAATGTAAGACAGTATGTAAACTAGATAGAAACATAGCCACTTAGGGCTGGGGGGTATCTTAGAACATTGTTAGAAGATAATTCTGAATGTTACTCTCAGGGGAAAGATCTGTAGAATAAGAAGAAGATATACTGTTAGATCTGGAAGTCTCCTTAGTTTGAATATAGATAGAGTGCTGACCTTGAAGTTTGTAGCAGCAAGCAACCTGACACATCCAGAATGGCCTGCTAGCACAGGTTCTTAGATTTGCTTTTAAGGGGTCAAAAATATAAGCAGAGAAAAAAGACTGACAGGACTTCCAACTGTCTGACCATAAGCAGTACATACGTAGCTACCAGAAGAGAGAAGCACCCACATCTGGCTTTTCAGAGCTGGAGGCTGCTTAACGGCTACTCAGAGTCTCATCTGGCACATGAACCTTCTTTCAAAGAGGCAGCCCCAAAGCAAAATCTCACTTCAGAGTATACACGCTTTTCAGAGCTGGAAGGCATCGCAACTCTCCTGGCCCAGGGCCTCATTAGAAATTAACAAAACATGTGGGCCTTTCTATAAACAAGCCTCCCCTAATCAATCTTCTCTTAACGGGCTCCACCTGAGGCCTATTAATGGGTGGGGTAGTTCTTTAACTCTCATTGCCTGTGGTTGTTTACATTACATAGTTAGAAGGTCCCATTCAAAATATGTCTCAGAAACTGATGACACAGTAACTAGTAGAGCACTGGGTTTGAAATCCGAAAGACATCTTCCAGAGTTCAAATCTGTCCTCAGATACTTACTAGCTATGTGATTCTGGGCAAGTCAGTTAACCCTGTTTGCCTTGGTTTTTCTAATCTTGTAAAATGAGCTGGAGAAGGGAAAAGGCAAACACTGTAGTATCTGCCAAGAAAACTCTAAATAGGGTCACAAAGAGTCAGACACTACTGAAATGACTGAACATCTGTAAAATGAGAGGATTGGACTCTTTGATCTCTAAGATCCCTTTAGGATCTACATTGATGATCTTATGATCATATCTTAGGAAATGTTACCATTGAAAAGGATCTTTGAACAAAGAATAACAGAACTGGAGGGAAACTGGGAGACTGTATCCTTCTTGCTTGGCTTCTACAGCACTGTTCTCTCCTGTTTGGCCTCCTATCTCTCCAACCATTCCCAGTTTCCTTCGTTTGTTGGTCATCTTTCATTTCTTATCCTTTTTCTCTCTGAAACCACTCATTCTTCAAGGAGCTGCCTCTCTTTTGGAAACTCTTCTCATCCATTTTTCTGCTATTCTTTGGTGATATTTTCTACTCCCATGAGTACACCTCTGAACCACCCACAGATGATGACAGAATCTCTATGTTTATAATTTATTTATTGTCTATTCTTCAGTTCTGAATCTTCAACTTCCTGATGAAGTCCCCTGGTACTGATCATCAGCACTTCAGCATGTCAGAACATCATAATCTTCTCCTTCCTCTCAACTTCCCTTTTCTGTGGAAAGTTGCCACCAATTCCCACTGCCTTACATCCCTTTCTTCCAATATATAATCAGTTGTCCAATCTTGTTGAGATAGTTAGGTAGCCTAGTGCATGTGGAGTCAGGAACTTTGTTCTTGAACACTAGATGTATGACCCTGGGCAAGTTACTTGACTGCTTTCTGCCTCAGTTTCCTCATTTATAAAATGGAGATCATAATAACACCTACCTCCCAGAATTGCTGTGAGGAACAAATGAGATATTTGTAAAGTGCTATGTTAATTTTAGTGCTATAGAAATGGTAGTTGTAACTGTAATTATTATTGTTATCTCCACAACATCACACTACTAATATCTCTTTCATATTACTCATATCTATAGACTTTAGAAGAGGCAGCAGGGAGCAGGGTTTAAAATGCCAGACTCAGAATTAGGAAGACCTTGGTTCAAGTTCTGCCTCAGACACATACTGGCTGGGTGATCTTAAACAAGTCACTTACCTTTAGGCAGCAGTATAAAACTGGAAGTTTCAGGATTTTTTACAGATCTGCCTAGGTGGAAGGCATTATTGCATGGGGATGGATATATAGTGATATCTCAGGTCCAAATAAGGTTCTTGATAAGTCTTCTTTCCTCCAAGCTAACTCAATCAGTTAAGCAACACTCTATTATTAATCAATTGCTATATACCTGGTACTCTGCTTAATGCTAGAGATACAAAAAAAGGCAAAAAACACAGTTTCTGACCTTAGAGAGCTCACCCTTTAATAATGAAAATAATAGGTAAATAATTACGTATATGTAAGATATATATAATGGACATACATATACACCCCCACCACACCCAGCCATCCATTCACAAACCCACTTATTCACCCCCCCCATACACACACATGCATGTGCAGACACACAGAAACTCACACACACATACACACACATGAATGAATGTTAGGACTTCCCCGGGCAGAATGGATAGATGAGGACAATTTGTTCTAATGGCTATGAAAACAGCTGAAGAAGGCATTGCAGAGTGCTTAGAGCTTGCTCAGATGTCAAAGATGCCAAGGTCTCCTACTGCATCCCAGACCACTAGCAGTCATCTTGATTTTTGTCTTTCCACTGGACTTTGATGACTCTGAAGAGAGTGAGGCTGATGACTTTGTACAACTCTGGCTCATTTAAATTCACTTCACCCATGAGTTAAGACCACCCCATGCTCTCATTGGCCCTCTTTGAAAATGAAGGACAAATAACAATGTGTGTGTATCTATCAATCTATCTATCTATCTATCTATCTATCTATCTATCTATCTATCTATCTATCTATCTATCTATCTTCTAGCTATACCATCACACACAGACACACATAGTGTATAAAATATACTATACTATATACACTCAATGGAAGATAATTTAGGAGGTACTAGTCCTTAAGAGGGTGAAGAATTAAGTAAGATCTATAGAATCAATCAATGTTTATTAAGCTGCTGATATGTTCCAGGCTTTGTGCTAAGCACTGGGGATACAAAAAGAGGAAAAAGATAGTTCCTGCCTCAGAGAATTCACAATCTAATGGGGGATACAACGTTTCAGCAAATATACGCAAAGCAAGCTATGTGTAAGACAAATAGGAAATAATTAACAGATGAAAGGTACTGGAATTAAGAAGAGTTAGGGAGGGCTTCCTGTAGAAGTTGGAATTGTAGTTTGAACTTAACAGAATCCAGAGGGGTCAGTAGTCAAGGGGAGGAGAGAGAGTATTCCAGTCATGGGGGTTATCCAGAGAAAATACTGAGAGCCAAGAGATGGAGATTTGTGTTACTGAAATGAAGAATACATGTTCAGAAGTAAATTGCAAAAACACTGGAAAAGTAGAAGAAGGTTAGGTTTTGAAGGATTTTGCCAAAGAGAATATTTTGTATTGCATCTTGGAGGCAATAGGAAGCTACTGTAGCTTTTTAAGTACTGTGTGACTTGATCAGACCCATACTTTGGGAAATCACTTTAATGGCTGAATAGAAAGGATAGAGAGACCTGAGGCAGGGAGATCCACCAACCAGCTATTGAAATAATTGAGACATGAGGTGATGAGGGCCTGAACTAGAGTGTTGGTAGGGAACTAGAGTGTAGGAGAGAAAGGGGTGCATTAAAAAAAATGTTGCTGGCAACAACTTGGATATGAGAGGTGAGAGATAGTGAGGAATTCAGGATAACTCTTCGGTTGTGAGCCTGAGGGACTGTGAGGATGATGTAGCTCTCTACAGAGAAAGTATAGTGGGGTAGACTTTAGGGAGAAGATAATGAATTTTGTTTTGGACATATCAAGTTTATATGTCTACTGCAAATCCAGTTCAAGATGTTTGAGAGGCAGTTGGAGATATAAGATTAGATGTCAGTGAGACATTGGGGCAGGAAAGGTAGATTTGAGAATCATTAACATAAAGATGGTAATTAAATCCATGGGAACTGATATGATCACCAAAAGAAGTAGTATAAAGAAAAGGAGAAGGCCCACGATAGAACCCTGAGGGACATCCACAAGTAAAGGGTTTGATTGGTAGGAGATTCTAGAAAAGGAAACAGAGGAGTGGTCAGATAGGTAGGAGGAAAAACAGGAGAAAGTGGTGACCCTAAAACCTAGAAAGAAGAGAGTTTTGGGGGGAAAGAGTGATCAAGTGTCAAAGGTTCAGAGGTGTCAAGGAGAATGAAGACTGAAAAATGGCCATTGGATTTGGCAACTAAGAGATAATTAATGATCTTGGAGAGAGCATTTTTTATGTATTGATAAAATCTGAAGCCAGAGGATAAGGAATTAAGAAAAGAGTAAAAGGAGAGAAAGTAGAGAAAAATATTTTTGCAGATGTCTTTTTGAGAAGTTTAGCTACAAGGGACAGTAGAGATGGAAGGATCAAGGAAGAGTTTTTTCAGGATAAGTTAAACATGGGCATATTTGTAGAGAGCAAGAAATGAGACAGCAAGGAGGGAGAGATTGAAAATAGTGAAAGAGTGAGGATGACAGAGGGGCAATCTGTTGGAGGAGATGGGATGGAATGGGATCATTTGAGCAAGTGGAGGGTTTAATCTTGTTAAGGAGTAAGACTACTTCATGTGAATAAGGGGTGAAGGAGGAGAAAGTGACAGAAAGCATTTGAGTGATAGGAGGTGAGGAAGAGGGGAGAAGAGGGAGTCCATGGTAAATGGCCTCAACTTTTTCTGTAAAATATGAAATAAAGTTCTCAGCTGAGAAAGTAAGGGGAGGGAGAGCCATGCAAGGTTTGAGGACGGATGAAATATTTTAGAAGAGTCACTGTGGAGAGTGGGATAGTAAGTTGATAAGGGAGGCAGAGTAGAATTGCTTAGTAGCAGTGACAGCCCATTTGAGGCCATACAACATAAATTTACACGACAATGCATAGCTGGAGTGATCCAAAGCTGAGGTTAGGCTGGGTGCAATCAGTTACATAAAAAGGGGGCTAGGGATTCAGCACAGAAAGATAGTGTAAAGTTGAGTTGGTTCACCAAGGAGTCAAGATGTGGAGATGAGAGTACTCAGGGAAGCTGTTTTGTCAGTGGGAGTCAGATTTCAATAAGATCCAGTAGATGGAAGGTGTGTGAGAGGAAGAGATTTAATATGGAGGAAATTTTTTATTATCTATGGAATAAGACATCCCAGAGGGTGCACTGGAAAACTGGGTGGAGAATGTGGGATTTGTAAAGAAAGCCATTCCTCCTAGTTAACTCTGGCGTTCTGACCTGTTTTCTCAGTGGCCTAAATATTTCAATTGGAATGAAGAGTTTCTGAGGAAAATGATATGAAAAAATGTGGAAAGGGAGAATGGTGTCAGATTTTTGGAGAGTCTTATATCCTTTTCACCTTCTTGGCAATACATTCCAGCTTGTCCACCATTTTATGAATGTATGAATACACAATTCCATTCATTTAAAATCTTTTCGCCAATCCCTTTGGAAGCCCAGAAGTCTCAGCTAGAGAAAATAAATTTGTCAATCCAGTTTGGTAGCCTGAGGAGGAAGCCTCTATTTTTAGTGAAAAGTGAACTGGAAATTTACAAAATAAGGTAGCTATACCACCTTGAACATGTCTGATCTCCTGTGATCTAGGAAGCTAAACAGAATCATGTCAGGTTAGTCATTGGATGGGAGAATTTAAAGAACAAAAAAACTTTCGACTGTAATTTTTTTCTTTCCAAGTATTTTAGGGTGTGAATTTACTGTAGTTCAAACCCAACAAAAGATAGTTTATTGTTTTAATGTTTTCATTTGGAATCTAAATGAAATTTGTAATAGAACAGTAGAATTTTAGAACTGAAAAGGACCATAGAGATTTTCTAATCAACCTCTCCGCACCCAACTCTTCCATTTTAGCTAGAAAGAAATTCAGCCCTAGACTCATGAAGTGCTTTGTCCAACATCTTATGGTGGGTGACTGAGACAGTATTAGAATTAATATTAATTTCATGGAATGGAAAGGGAAAAAATGGTAGTTTTTTCTCTCAGAGAACTTATATGGTCTTAGGGAAAAATAAAAAGTATATGACAATATCCAAAAAAGAGAGTGAAAGGGTAAAACAGAGAATAGATGTGTTCTAGGTAAGGTGGAAAAGGAAGGAACCCTGACAACTTATGGAATCAGGAAAGACTTCATGGAGCATCAGACACCTGAACCGGGCCTTAAAAGAAGATAAGTATTTTGAAAGAGCTAAGGAAGGACACTCTATTTCAGGCATGGAGCAACGTAGGGTCACAGGAGGTAGAGTATAACATTCCTGCATTAACAGGTGGTTTAGTTCAAATGGAATGAAGAGTTTGTGAAGGAAAAATGACAATGAAAAGAGTCAGAAGGGGGAGAGGGGCTGTCATATTTTTAAGGGGCCTTAAATGCCAGGATAAAGAGTTTATATATGATAAGAGAGGCAATAGGGAGCCACTGCAGATTTCATTTTCTCCCTAGATTTCCTGTTTTTTATTTTTTTGGTTGCTGTTTAAAAGTTAATATTGACATTCATTTGTATTTTTTAAGTGATTCTTTTGTTTTTTGATGACTTTACATCTCATCCATTATATGTATTAATTTTAGTTTCCCTCATATCCCTCATATTTTTTTAATGGTCTTGGAAGAGAAATCAGTAAATGAGAGCTAGTTTGATTCAATGCAGCTGAGAGATTTTCTTTTTTTGTTATTGTTTTTTCTTTTTGATTTTTTGCTATGTCCATTAAGTTTGGTGGCAAATGTGTTAGTATGGAAAGATTACTGAATTCTCAAGCCATAAAATCTAGATTCAAGTTCAATTCTTATTAGTTACAAATTATATGATCTCAGCCAAGTCATTTACTTTCTTTGAGCTTATGTTTTTGTTTGTTTGTTTTTAATTTGTTAAGTTGATTATATAAATACTTGCATACTTGTTTCAGAACCCTAGGTTTCTAATCAGGGTCTGGGGTGTGTCACAGCTTTTTTATTACATTTTTGACCTTTTCTTCTCTCTCCTGTTTATGTATGTATGCATACATCTACATACGTACAGACATATACATATATTTATACACATAGATATAGATATGAATAAATCTTCATTCTTTTAAACCTTAACTCCTATCATCCTGTGATTTTCAAAGGGAATTTGTGAATATCAAAGATGTGTGTCAAGTGCTACACAGAGGTGAGTTATTCATCAATACAGATAAACATTCCTGAATAGTATTTCATCCATTTTCATCACAGATACTTCACATGATTTTTGGCTCCCCTTCTGATGCCCATTGTCTAAATGCAGAGCTCCCTAATTCAGGCCTGTGCTTTCTGAACAATATCCTGACCTCTAGTTCCCACCCCAAACATCTTATTTCCAGGGTCTTATTTGATGTGAAATCACAGATGATCTAATAAACTAAACCATTCTAACATATGCATGGTCAAGTTCATCTTTTGCTCTTCCTTCTCTTTCTAGTCACCCAGTCCTGTTGGTACTACCATTTATATGATGTCTTACTTATTTGTCCATTCCTTTCCATTCCAAGTATTTTATTAGTTCCTGCTTGGGCTATTGCAATACCTCATAATTGCAATACCTCAATTTTCAGCCCCCCCCACTTAACCATTCACATAGCAAAGATTAAATTCCTAATGCACCAATCTAGTAACCACTGTCCATTAATCAAAACACTTTCAATAACTCTCAATCACCTATCCAACTTTCAAGGGGTTTCTAAATCTAGCTCCAATCTAGCTTTCAATTTCCTTATGTCCTATTATATTTGAAGTCAAAGAATATGTTCAAGAACTGGCTGTTGTACTTCACAAAATCATCTTGAACTAAATATTCTGTTCAATTCAACATGTCCAGAACAGAACTCATTATCTTTTCTCCAAATCCTCCATGAACAACCCTATCAAGTACAACATTGCCATTTTAAAGAGGAGGATGCTGATGCCCAGAAAAGCTAGATAACTTATCGTCATACAGACACAAAGTGACAGGAACCAGTTGGACAGTTTGGACTCTGTCTTGTGGAAGATGCACAGCACGATGAGAAGACTGGAAATATACCAAAGAAATTCATGACTTAAAAATATAAGTTGAAAAACCTGGATGTGTTTAACTAGGGAAAAGATCTAAAGAACACACAGTAGCTTTCATCAAGTATGTAATGGCTGTCAGATAGAAAAAGCATTCAATTTATTTTGTTTTGCCCCAGAGGAGAGAATTAGGAACATTAGATGAAAGCTGCAGAGTCAAATATTCCTCAGTGTTTAAAACTTCACAACAATTAAAGTGGTCAAAAAATGAAATAGATTGTACCAGGAACTGAGAAAATCCTTATCATAGGCAGTATTAATGAAACAGTTCAACAAACATTAGTCAGAGAAATAGAGATGTTATAGAGGGAATTTCTGCTCAGGTGTGGATTGAACTACATTACCTCTCATTTTCCTACTCTGTCATGATCAGTCAACCAGTAAATAAACATTTATTAAGAATCTATTACGTGCCTAGGCATTGTGCTTAGATTTAGTGTTCTGATCAATAAGTATGTATCATCATAGGATGATTTCAGGTAAGGTTAGTTGTTAAAGAAATCTTAGAATAAAGAATGTTAGAGCATCCTGGTGCCTAGTACCTAATAGGCATTTAATAAGTTTTTATTTGCTGAACAAATGGAGCATAGAATGTCAGAGATGGATGGGATTTTAGAAATAATCTGGTTTTACTTGCTGATATTACAGATAAAGAAACTAAAGCCCAGAAAGAAAATTAATGGCTGAAGGCTAAAAATAAAAAAAATGTGATGGATGATAATAATAAATTCTTTTAAAGAACTTTGGAATGTGCCCTCCCCAAGTTTAAGGTATATGGCATATGGTATATGTCATATATATATATACATATATATATATATGTGGTATATGCTGGACTTTTCTCTCCTTTATCAAAATGCTAAGGTGGTCCTCCTACTCTCCATTTCTCATCTGGAGCTTCCATCCTGCATTTCAAATACTTTTTAGTTCAGTGACCTTGGGCAAATAATTTAACCCCTCTGATTCTCAGTTTCCTCTTCCATAAAATGAGGAGTGGAGGGTGATCTGGATAATCCCTAAGGTCCTTTAGAGAAATAATTCTGTGTTTTTATTGGACTCATCACACAGATACTAAGTATGGATCGATGGTCTCCAGAAGCTAATATTCTGAAAGTGGTCACTTCTTTTCAACTCTAAAGCAATGGTTAAGTATGAGGTTAAAGAGGAAACAATAACAAAAACAAAGCCAAGGCATTGAATCCAGGTATGTAAATTAGTAAATAGAAATTCCCTTCTCCCATTTCCTCAACAGATGGAATGTACATGCCAGATTCCCAAACTTCCATATGCACCAGGAGATCCCTCTAATTAATTTGAAATGGGATAGAGCCTAATCTACTGCACCTATCCTCTAATTACAAATTTATTTACCAGCAATGAGCTCCCATGGTGCCTGAAAAATCTTTAGAAAATGCTGCTTCATCATATTTTCTTGGGTTGTTACTACTTGGCACTTCTATTTTTAATAGCTCTGAGATGCTACCCGAAAACTAGTACTATCCATCTCTACTGAGGATTCCTCATGTGCCCACAGTCCATCATTTTCCCTAGATAAAAGACTTTGAGATAGGTGGAACAGATGTGAGGGGCAAGGAACTGAACAAAACTCAAGACACATTAAGCAATATGAGGTCTGAGTGGACCCTGGGTTTGACCTTGAGCTGGAATTGAAGTAGGAAGGCTTGGAATACTGTGGAAAGAACATGGAGTCAGAGGGTTCTCATCACAACTCTGCCTGTGTGATCAGGGCAATTTACTTCATTTTTTCATTTACTTCATTACTTAATTTCTCTGAGCCTGAGTTTCCCCATCTGTTAAACAAGGTCATATTCAGTGACCTCTCAGTTTCCTTCCAGATCTTAAGGAGTGTCTGCCCTTTGTATAGAATATGACGCTTTCCAATGTTTTCCATTAGCATAGTGTGAATTTCTGCACAAAAACTCTATTGGGGGAGAGGAGCAAGCATTTATTAAGTGACTACTATGTTCCAGATACTGTGCTAAGCACTGTACAAATATTATCTCATTTGATCCTCACAACAACTCTGGAAGGTAGATGGTATAATTATCTCCATTTTATAATTGTGGAAACTGAGGCAGGTTTATACAAAAGCATGGAAAATTTAAGTGACTTAACCCAGGGTCATGTAGGAGATGAGAATCTGAGGCTAGATCTGAATTTAGATATTCCTGAATCCAGAGCCAGTGCTTTAACCACTGTGCCACTTAGGTTCCTGAAATACCTATTAGATAGATAGTTCCAGAGTTATAATTCTTACTTGGTAAATAAGATCACTGAGGCTAATAGAAATGGAATGACTTAGTCAAAGTCATATGAAAAGCAGAACTTTAACTCAAATTCAGCTCTTCATAGTTTTAAATCCAATCCTCCATCACAGGCTTTATGGGGATTCTTCTACCTTCATTTATGGTGACAGGGAAAAACCTGAAAATTCCTTTTTCATTTTTTATACTCGTTCTCCAAATTGTGACTTGTACAAGTCCCCTGACTGCATATACTTGGTGCAAAGTCAACTTTCCTTGGGAGGAGATATTTCAATTTCAGTTCATATTTTTAAGTGCCATAAAAATGGAATAAAATTGTATTTCAAAGTACTGTTGATAAAGTAATTGTTTCACATGGAGTGAAACAAATGGGGTTGTACAGTTGAGCTATGTGTCAGTGAGCTAAGCTCACTGGGAAAGAGCACAGAACGGGAGTCGAGAACTCTCTTCAAGGCTCAGTTTTGTAACAAACTGGCTCTATGGCTTTGTGGATGCCATCTAATATCTCCCTATTTGTAGAATTAGGGAATTGGGATGTATAATCTCTAATATTATTGCCAGCTCTTAAAATCAAACATATATATATGTATGTATACATTACATAGATATTGATGTATAGATAACTATCCAAATACACACATATATGTACATGTGTAAGTATATATGTGTATATATGTTTGTGTATCTAGATACATTATGCAACTAAATCACATTTGTGTGTGTATATATATATACACACATATAAGTATACACACATACATACACACATATATACACACATACATATATGTGTGAGTGTGTGTATGTGTGTGTGCATTAAATATGATTGTGTATAGGAATTGGGACCAGCCTTAGAACAGAGAACTCTCAAGCAAGGAAAATCCCTCTACCAGTGAAGGTTAGCCAACTTCTCTGCCAATTTACAATCTTCGAGGTTGTTTATACTAGAGCATGGAAAATTTAAGTGAGTTGCCCAATATGTATCAGAATTTGGATCTGAACACAGCACTTCCTAGCTTCAAGGTTAACTCTCTATCTACTACACGATGCTGTTCACATGTACATGGCATGCAATCTATAAATCTCCCTCTACCCTATACACAATACACCATCCCTACATATAATACACAATTCCCTACCCTTACCCCTTTCCCCTTTATTCCTGCTCTCTGTATGTAGATCTGCATGCACTTTGGTATATGTGTGTATATAGATAGATAGGTATAGAAATAGATATAGATATAGATATAGGTATAGATATAGTGCATGTGTATAGCATATGGCTATATCTATTTGCATGCATGTTTGTGTTTGTACATTCATCACTTAGCACAGTGCCTGGCAAATAGTTTCCTGACTCGGGAGTCAGTGCTCTCTCCATCATGTCACCTAGGTCCTCTAATGTCTACCATATCTGCTACTTCATTTCTGAAAATAAAGGCATTTATTTAGCTTTGCCATGGTCAGTACAATCAGCAAAGGGTTTTCTTTCCCTATAAAAAGGGTTTTCTTTTCCTTGTTTTCTTGAGATGATCCCAGTATAGCCCCTGGTAAAATTTTGGACAAATCTCTATTGTATCTCCTCCTGTACATGGAGCCTTGTTTCTCTCTTCTATAAACTGGGATGATTGGACGGGGAAATCATCAAGGTTTTTTCCCAGTGCAGAAATGCTCTGACTCTATGATCCTAACACTTTCTACAGTAAAACCATTTTTCTTTTTTCTGATCCAACACATCAAATTTCTTGTGGCCAAGAATTTTAATTATCACAAAATGTCTCAGGTTCAATTTCAGCTGATTTGGTGAAAAGAGTCTCCATCTCATTGCTAACAGGCTATTCTTGTATCTACTGAATCAGAATAAAGAATCTTCT
This sequence comes from Notamacropus eugenii, assembly GCF_028372415.1. Taxonomy (NCBI): domain Eukaryota; kingdom Metazoa; phylum Chordata; class Mammalia; order Diprotodontia; family Macropodidae; genus Notamacropus; species Notamacropus eugenii. The sequence goes on from NC_092875.1 coordinate 113,055,943, forward strand.
GAAGGGAACCTCTCCCAATTTCTCTCCCTACCCAGCATAGGAGTCAGGTATGATGTGTACTCCTGGGAATTCTTTCCCAATGATAGGGCTTTGATTTCAGTCACAAAGTATCAGATCTGGAGTTTTAGGATAAATCTGTTAGACAAATTATCATTTTTTTAGCTCCCCTATGTAATTCAATTCAATTCAATATTCTACGTCTTGACTCTGACACAGAACAAGCCTTGAGAACACACATACATAACATAATCTGATTTGCCTTCCCCAGAGTGGAGGTTTAATAATTAGAGTTATGCAAAACAAACAGGAGAGGAAAATGTGAAAGAACACCAGAGCACTGCATCCAAGCCACTGCCAGCTTCTCCAAGGATTTCTTTTAGCTCCCACTCTTTCCCACACACTGCTCTGTGGACTACAAAACAGATGGGCTGATTTGGTAAAAAGCACACTAGTGCTTTCTGTGTTGGCAACCTTGCTTAAACATCCCCCCACCTTGAAGCCCAACCCCCAACTTCTGCAACCTAGGGCTACATGAGGCTTCAGTGGCCCATTTCCAGTGCATGGCATTCATTATATTCCTCTATCTTTACTGATGATTACAATGAATTGGGCATTCACAATATTTATCTTACAGCCTATGTCATGTGCATGTGACTTAGCACGGAAAAGATTTGGTATAACCTAGACAACTGAGTGGTCCTTTGGTACTTCTGATCTGTGACAGCAAAAGGAAGGCAAAGTGCTTCATTAGTCTATCAAACAATAAGCATTTAGTTAGTGTCTACCATGTGCCAGGCCCTGTACTAAGTGCCATCAGTCTAAAAGAAGAGAAAGCTGGTTTACACACTTCCTTTATCTCTTTCATGTAGCAATCAGTATTCTCTATCACTACGCTTCCAGTGAGGTCATGAGGGGATGGGTCAGTCAGTCAGTAAATCAGCAAGTGTCTTTTCTTCCACCACTCTCCATTCCGGTATGTAATACGAATTCATGGTTAGTGGTGTGTAGTGCCTGGGTCCCTGGCTGCCTTTTCTGTTTTCTATTCCCTTTCCTTAACAGGATTGAAAGTGACCTTGTGAATTCGAGAGATGGGGGTCTATTTTTTGGAGCTGATTGGCAGCAAGGGTAATTTCTTCATTAGAGAAAATGCCCACAAATCAGAATACACAGACAAGAAGTAGTTTAGATGGTGAAGAATTGAGGTGAGATATAACAATGCTTATTCAAAGTCCCTCAAATTGTTTTATATTCTAATGAGGTTTGAATAGCAGCCTCCTAGGAAAGCATAATAATAAATTATAAGCAAAGTCATTGAATTCTATTTTAAGTCTTTGCATCAGTAGGCACTGTGAGCCTTTTGTGTTTCTTTTTGTATGTATAGAAAATAAATAGCTGTCCCATACCTAATTGTATTTCTCTGCCCCTACCACTGATTTCGATTATAACAGAAGTTGAAGAAGATATGCTCAAAACTGGCTTTCTTGCTTTCAGCCTAATGTGTGTATTGCTCTGTGAAAGGACTTTGGTCTGATGTGGAAAACCCTGGGCCCATACCATTTTAATTTGTACCAAATCCTAATAAACCTTAAGCATTTTTTTTCTCCTTCTGGGGTGTAAAGAACCAAAGAGCATGAAATAAAGCAGCCTAACCCCTCCCATTACCTCTAAAAAGGTGTTGCTTCCTTAGTACTAAATCCAGTTCAGATGTTATATCTGTGTCCAGAACTAAGAGGAGCCTCTTAACAGAAGATAAGAAACAAACATTTATTTAGCACCAACTATGTGCCAGGAATTGTCAGAAGTGCTTTACAAATATTATCTCATTTGATCCTCACAACAACCCTGAGAGGTGGATTCTAAGCAAAATTTCAGATCCAACAGTAATTCTCATTACTAGGCAAGGGTATGCCAATGAGTAATTTTTTTTATAGTCATCTCTAACTGCTGATTCTTCCCCTGTTGTGATGAAGGTAGAAGATAGAGCTCCAGAAGTAACTGGTTTCTTTTCATTTTCCCTTTCTTCTTTTCCCCTTTTTCTGTAATGACTCTTTTCCACTTTGGTAATTTCCTTAAAAAATTCATCAGTTCCTTCCTATAACTTTTCATCTTTAACAACCCCATCTGAAGCCTAGCATTAATACTAAACTATTACCTTTATTCAGACTTAAAAAAAATCACTTTGAAATATCTGTGATTTCATCAATAGGGGTATGCATGTGTGTATGTGTGATGAGGGTGGGAGGTCGGAGTGAGGAGGATTTCTCTACTGGCCAAACCTCAACTTAAGAGCTTTCAATGGTCAAAAATAACTAAGTCATTAAATTCTCCTCACCTGGTTAATGTTAAGGTAAAGTTTTTTAAATTAATTTTTATTGATTTTTTTTAATGTTCTACAATCATTATCATAAAATTAAGATTTTAACTCCCCCACACCTACCCCCCACTACTCCCCTCCCTCCCCAAGACAGAATACAATTCTGTATAGGTTCTACATATACTTTCCTATTGAATACATTTTCACTATAGTCATGCTATGTAGACGAACTAAAATAAATGGAAGAAATCATATAACAAATCAAAACATAATACATACACACACACACACACACACACACACACACACACACACACACACACACACACATGATCTGCTTCATTCTGCGAATGAATTCCATAGTTGTTTCTCTGAGTGTGGAAGGCATTTTGCCTTAGAAAACCATTGGGATTTTTTTTTTTTATAAGTCCTTGCATTATTATGAAGCTCCAAGTCTACTAGAAAAAACTCTCTCACACTGTGGTCGTTACTGTGCACAAAGTTCTCCTGGTTCTGCTCCTTTCACTCAGCATCAGATCATATAAGTCCTTCCAGGCCTCCTTGAAGTCTTCTTGTTCATCATTTCTTATGGCGCAATAGTACTCCATTGCATTCATATACCACAAGTTATTCAGCCATTCCCCAATTGATGGGCATCCCCTTGACTTCCAGTTTTTGGCAGCTACAAAGAGTGTTGCTATAAATATTTTTGTACTTGTGGGACTCTTTCCCATTTTTATGATCTCTTGGGGATACAGTCTTAGTAACGATATTGCTGGGTCAAAGGGTATGCACATTTTTTGTAACTCTTTGGGCATAGTTCCAAACCGCTCTCCAGAATGGTTGGATGAGCTCACAGCTCCACCAACAATGAATTAGTGTTTCAACTTTCCCACATCCTCTCCAGCATTTATCATTTTCTTGTTCTGTCATGTTTGTCAATCTTATAGGTGTGATGTGGTACCTCAGAGTTGTTTTGATTTGCATCTCTCTAATCAACAGTGATTTAGAGCATTTTTTCATATGATTATAGATATCTTTAATTTCTTTTTCTGAAAATTGCCTGTTCATATCCTTTGACCATTTATCAATTGGGGAATGACTTGTATAGTTATACATTTGAGTCAGTTCTCTATATATTCTCGAAATGAGGCCTTTATCCCTGAGCTTAGCCATAAAAATTCTTTCCCAATTTACTACATCCTTCCAACTTTTGGTTGCATTGGGTTTGGTTGTGCAAAAACTTTTCAGTTTAATGTAATCAAAATTATCCATCTTGCATTTCATAATGCTTTCTATCTCTTCTTTAGTAAAAAATTCTTCCCTTCTCCATAAATCTGATAAATACACTATTCCTTGCTCCTCCAGTTTGTTCATGGTATCAATCTTTATACCTAAATGATGTACCCATTTGGACTTTATTCTTGTGTATGGTGTCAGGCATGGGTCTATGCCTAGTTTCCGCCACACTGTTATCCAGTTTTCCCAACAATTTTTGTCGAACAGTGAGTTCTTATCCCAGAAGCTGGAGTCTAATGTAAAGTTAATGTTGGTTGGGGGAACAGTTAAAGACCTTCCCTGCCCATTAATAAACCTCAATACCTTTTGTTAATTTCTATTGAGGCGCTGGGTCAGAACTGTCCAGATCTAAAAAGTGTGTGAATACTCTGAGGTGAGGTTTCATTTTGGGGCTTACTCACTGGAAGTGTTCTTTGTCCAGATCAGACTCTAGGTAACTGTTAAGCAGCCTCCCCAACTTTGAAAACCCAGATGCTGGTGCTTCTCTCTCTGGTAACTATGTATGTACATAATGGTCAGGCAGTTGGATCTGTCTGTTGATCTGTGGTATATGTATTGCTTATGGTCAGACAGTTGGAAATCTGTCTGTTGGTCTTTATTTCTCTGCTTGTATTTTCTCTGTTGATAAATGTGTTTGATTAAAGTGATTGTTGATCCCTCCAAAGTTGCTTTCCTTTTAGAAAAGCTAATCTAAGAATCTCTACAACAGGCCCTTCTGTATATGCCGAGGTTGTTGCTGTTGCTCCTGCTTGCAAATTTTCTGGTGATAAACCTTCTTGGACATTGCTTAGATCTGTCCTATGATACCACTAATTGACACTGAGGTAGTGCTTTAAGTTTGTAAAACACTTTGCATAGATTTCCTCTTCCCCTCTCCCATGCCAAATTTGCTTCTAACAACTACCCTAAGAGGCAGGGACTACAACTGTTGTTTTCCTCATTTTACAAGAAGACTCCAGAGAGGGGAAGTCACTTATCTGTGGACAGACACTGAACCCAGGCCTCTTGTGACTACCATGTCCAGTGATCTTCACTTCCCATTACACTGGGGGAAAGCCTTCCAAGTTTGGCATAACCTAACCTAACTTGTGATCTTCTGCTGAACTGATTGTAATCTAACTTAAGTCCTAGTTTGTGAGTTTCTTTAGGGCAAGACTGTCTTTTGACTCTTTTTTGTATCTTCAATGCTTAGCACTTAATAAATGTTTGTTGATTGATTGGTTCAGTGGGTCCTGGGCCAGGAGTCAGGAAGATCTGGAGTTCAAATTTTGCCTCAGATACTTACTAGCTAGGTGACCTTGGAAAAGTCATTTAACTTCTGTTTGCCTCAGTTTTCTCATCATTAAAATGGTAATAATAATAGCACCTACCTCCCAGGCTTGTTGTGAGAATCAAATGAGATAATTGTAAAGTACTTAGCACAGTAAGTGCTATCTAAATGTTAACTATTTTTTTAGCCTCCTAAGTGTTCTGCCTCCCTCATCTATCCTTTCTCTAGTCTGTTCTCTATGCTACTTTCCTACTAAATAAGTTGGTATGGTTCCCTATTACCTTTGAGATCAAACATATTTTATTCACAATTTGGACCCAAACTATCTTTGCAAACCTCGCACCCATTACTCTTTTCTCCATATTCTGTAATCCAGGAAGACTGGCCTTCATTTATTTATTGATTTTTGGTATTCATCACACAAATCATACTTTCACATCATTTTTGCACAGGTTGTCCCCCTTGCCTGAAACATGTTCTCTCTCCTCACCTTTGTCTCTTAAAAATATCTGGTTTCCTTCAAAATTCAGGTCAAGTACGATTTTCTTTCCTGATCCTCGTAGTGGCTAGTGACAGCCCCTACCCCATTACTCTTTATTCTTTTCTTTATATATTTCATATAAGCTTATGCATGTGCGTATTATTTCCTCTGATCCATTGCAGAGGGTGAGGACTGTTTCATCTTTGTCTCTGTATCCTTAGAATCTAACAAACAGCCCAGCAGATAGGAGCTGCTTAACAAAAGTTTGCTGAATTGAGGTCATCTCAATTATACCATGAGTCAATGGCATATGGAAAGAACACTTAACTATATCCTTGTACAAAGCTAAGGAAGTATGGCTTGGAATTCTTTATGCTCAGAGTCCCATGGGTTTGATCCTGTTTCATTTATCTGTGTAGTTCATCATCCACTAAACTCTCCTTATCCCTTTTTCTTCTCTTCCCATTTGAATGTCTATTTGGACTGATCTCCAAGCCTCACATTCTCTTCTGCTGTTTGCTATCTGACTCCTTCACATCTTGCACCTCTTATTCGCTGGATGAAGGAAGAGATATGACTTGCATAATGACCAATTAGATGAGTGACATGTTGCTAAGAGAACTAAGGCATAGGGGAGTTAAATGACTTATTTTAAGGCTATATCACAAGTTAGTGGAATACTGGTGTCAGACACTCGGCTTCAGTGTAAAGGGGGGAGGTGAAGAACCTCTGGCCCTGGGGCCACATGTGGCCTTCTAGGTCCTTGGGTGCAGCCTTTTGACTGAGTCCAAGTTTTACAGAACAAATTCTTTTACTAAGGGGATTTATTCTGTGAAGTTTGGATTCAGTCAAAGGGCCCCACTTGAGCATCTAGAGGGCCACATGTGGTCTTGAGGCTTCAGGTTCCCTCTTCTCTGGTATAAGGGGAGTCAAGTTACCCAGCAACCATCATGGAGACCCCTAGAAAGAAACTAGCCAACTTAGACTAAGCAGTATTCACTGAAAGGTCTGAACAGAGATCAGATGGGGATATAATAGACAAATTACAGTACCCCTGAAACCTTTATTTATTAAGAGGCCACTATGTGCCAGGGATAATGCTAAGCACTGAAGTCATAAAGAAACACAAAAGACAGTCCCTGCTCTCAAGGAACTGAGAGGGGAGACATCATGGAAACAATTATGTACAAATAAATTATAAAAGATAAACTGGAAGTAATAACAGAGGGAAGGCACTAGAATTAAGGAGAATAAAAAAGGGTTTTTGTAGGAGGTGGAATTTTATCAGTGAGGTGAAGGAAGTCAGGAAAACAGGAAGCAGAGGTGAGGACGGATAGGATGAGGAAGGACAACCGGTGAAAATTTTCAGTCAGGAGTTGGAGTATCTCATGTAAGGAACAGCCAAGAGGCCACTGTCACTGAATCACAGAGTGCTGGAATGGTGGTATGAAGTGTAAGAAGACTGGAAAGGTGGGGGCAGGGCTTTATATTTGACTCTGGAAATGGTAGAGCCACTGGAGTTCACTGAGTAGGGAGAGGGTGACATAGGCAGACCCACGAATGAAGGGTAACTTTTTATGTTTCTTTGTTTTATAGTTTTGCATGACCGAAGAATTCAGCACTTTGTGGTACCACCTAGTAATGAGCCTCTCTCTGTTTAACCTGGGCTGATCATTAGAAAGCAGACACACCAGGACCATATTCCAGGGGAAAGAAGGACAAAATGTGCTCATGTGCCAAGGGCAAGCACCCTTAAGTCAACTTTTTAAAGAGAAATCCAACTGAATAAAGTATGGCATGGGAAAACTAACTAGGGGGAAACTCACCTGCAAAACAGTATATAAAAGCAAAATTGGGGCTAAGGAAGTCCATCTATTAACACCCTATTTTACCTAGTAATTCTTTCACACTAATTGCTAAAGTAAGTTACTTCTATTCTGCTGAAGGAGTGCAAATACTGTCAGTGAGCTATTAGATTATAGTGCCCTGGGATAGGATCCTGAACTCCCTGCCCTAGGTATAGTTTTGCTGGTATAGTGTCTTCTACAACGTAGGCATTCCCAAAAGAGTTTATTGCTGATTGATTTTTCCATTTTTATGAAAGAAAAGTGTAACTATTCACAGTTAATTTGCAAGCACACTATGGTTCAGGTTTCTTTCTGGCACAGTGTTTTGCAAATATCAGGAATTAGAGAAAGGGATTGCTGAGAATTATGCTTCCTTATGAGTCACACAATGGAAAAAATGCTAAGAGAGCAAAGATGGGTAAAAACCAAGAAATCTATCATTTGCTTTAAGTTCTGAATTAAGCAAGGCCAACAGAAGGTATTGATTCTGTACAGGTGGAAAAGAGAAGGCAAATTCCACATGAAAGAAAGAGACTGAGAATTGGAACAGTAACACAAACCTGATGAGTTTGATTAGAACAGCACAACTATGAGGAGACAAGAGGTTAAAGAAAAGAAGACTGAACATCACAATACTAAGTATCCATGAAATCAGTGCTGACCGTCATTCTTCCAATACCTAGGCCCAAATACCACAGGCTATTAGCAGATTGGGAAGAAACCCAGACTAAGAGTCAGGAGACCTGGGTCCTATTCTGGGCTCTGTAAAAAACTAAATGTGAGATACTGTGAAAGACATTTCATCTGTTTGTCCCTCAATGTCCTTATCTGTAAAATGAGAGGGATGTTTTATGATTTGGATGTAGAATTATTTTATTTTTTTAATTTTTAAAAATAAATAAGTTTTATTTATTTTTAGTTTTCAGCATTCGCTTTTATAAGATTTTGTTTTAATTTCCCCTCCCCCATCCCTTCCTTCAATACCATGTGCAAGTCTGATGTAGGCCATATATGTAAAATCATATTAAACATATTTCCACATTGGTCAGGTTGTAAAGAAGAATTAGAACCAAAGAGAAAAACCATGAGAACAAAGGAACAAGAGAGAAAAAATAGTGTGCTTTGATCTGCATTTTTTGGATGTAGAAAGCATTTTCCATCATGAGTCTTTTGGAATTGTCTTAGAACCTTGCATTGCTGAGAAAAGTTATGTCTATCAAAGATGATCATTGCGTAATGTTACTGTTGCTGTGGACAATGTTCTCCTGGTTTTGTGTGGAACATTATTTTACCAGAAAAATGACACATACAAAGAAATATGAAAAGGTACAGAGTGAAGAAAGCAGAGTTAGAATGAAATACATATTGATTCCCGTGATGCAAAGAAAACAAGAGCATACACATTTTAGATTAAAAAAAATTTACAAAGGACCAGGAGGGGATATGGAAACCAACAAAAAGGGACCTTATTGTTATTTGTTCAAGTCAATACTAGTTTTAAGCTAATTATAAACAATTTGATGTTCATAGTCTTAGAGATCATTTTTGTTGTTTATTTTTGTTAGTGATTGCAAAATTTAGAAACAAATACATAAAACTAGGGATTTTGACCAGAAGATTGCTAAGATGATGATGACAGCTAGCATTTAGATAGCTTTAATGTTTGTAAAGTGCTTTACAAATATTATCTCATTGTATCCTTATAGCATTACTGAGAGATGGGAGCTCCATAGTTCCTAATACTCTACAATGCTATGATTATAATGACTATCCTGCCTACTGAATTATGGCACAAGGTCAGGATAGGCAATCGTATAGAGAGAAGTGCAGTGAATTGGAATTTAGATCAGTTTCTCAGCCTCAGCTCTGCCATTTGTTTGTTATATGACCTTGGCCAACTCATCTTATCTCAAAGAAAAGAAAATCTGTGGGTGATGAGTGACTTGTCTAAATAAATGATGAATGTTATTGCTAGAAATATTGAACTCTGTTCCCAAAGTCATGAAACTTTATAAATCCTTTGACTAGGCTTTTACCTAAAAGAGATCAAAGAAAGAGGGAGAGGATCCATATATACAAAAATATTTGTAGTAGATCTTTTCATAATAGTCAAGAATTGGAAATTATTGGGCTGTTCTCTGACTGAGGAATGACAAAAAATTATGGTATATGAATTTAATGGAACATTATTGAACTATGGTAAATGATGAAATGGAGAATTTCAGAGGAAACTGGGAAGACCTCTATGAACTGATGCAGAATGAAGTAATGAGTTTACACAACAGTGGAGAAAACCAATTTTGATGAACTTTAAAACTCTGATCAATGGAACTGATAAACCATGAGTCTGAGGGATTGAAGATGAAACATATGCTCTACTTCCTGCCAGGGAGGTGAAGGATTTAAAATGTAGAATGAGACATAAATTTTTGGACATTGCCAATGCAAAAATTTGTCTTACTGGATGTTATGAAGTATTCTTTTTTTCTTTTAAAATATTGTTCAATAAAAGGAGAGGAAGTGGGAGGAGAAATAATTAACACTTGAAAAACAAGTCTCTAATGAGAGGTTTCACAGCTTCAGAATCAGAAGGGATTTTGGAGGTCATCTGGTCCAATTGTTTTTGTACCATTCTTGACACAAAGACTTTCAACCTCCTTCTGGAAGTTACAACTTATTTATTCCCATTCCACTTTTGGATAGCTCTAATTATTAGGAAGTTTTTTTTCATTTCGTTAAGTCAAAAATCTGCTTCTCTGCAAATCCTGTTGTGGCTTGTGGTAGCCATGGGACCAAGCAGAAAAGTCTGATTTCCATTCCATATAAGAGCCCATAAAATAGCATAAAATTATGTTTATATCCTTCTTAAATTTTTGTCAGATTAAATATCCTATGTTTATTCCACCTCTATTCAAATCACCAACCCTCCCAGTCACTCTACTTTGGATATGCTATAGCTTGCCAGTGTCCAATTGAAATGTTGTCCAGTCACTGGACAGGCTTCTTCATAAGACTGGAATCTCCCTGTCACTGGAGCCCTGGTTAAGTGGCCACAACTTGCTGCTCTCTACAGGGCTATTTAGTAGAGGTTCCTATTCAGGCATGGGGGTGGCTCCACCAAGGGTGGAGAGCTTTCAGCCTTAAGACTACATGTGGCCTTCTAAGTTCTTAAGTGTGGTCTTGATTGAATCCAAATTTTACAGAACAAATCTTAAGGCCACATGTGGCCTTAAGGCCACAGGTTCTCCACCTGTGAGCTAGACCATAGAACTAGAGATGTACGGTACCTCAGAGGCCATGTCATTTGACAGCTTCATTTTATAGATGAGGAAACAGCCCCAGAGAGTTGATGTGATTTGCCCAAAGTTGCACAAGTAGTTAGTATGAGAGGAAGGATATGAACCACAGACTTCTGACACCAGTGTTCTTCCCTCTTTTCACTCTCTGGAAATCTCTACAGTCCCTTCTCACTCTAAGATCATATAAATCAATTTTTCACCCTTATGAAGAGAATAGACAGAGATTTTGGCTTGCTCCAAGGGGTAGAATTCTTCTCTTTCCACAAATGGAAATTTGTAGAGCCTAAGGAGACGCAAGATAAAAAAGAAAATTGCCTGCCTGGGTATCTTTTCTTCAGGCTGCATTTTACATTTCTTTTATAAGCCCCTTTGACATTTAAGAAAATGGACAGGGTGTCATATTCTAATTTACTGCTAATATTACACCATCAAATCATCAGCAATAACCAAACAGATAAAACTGTAGAGGGCAGGCTCTGCATAAAACATATTAAGACATTTTAGAAATATCCTGGGGAATGGAGGGTGGAAGAGTGAGGAGTGAGGGGAATCATTGCTCCAGTGACACCCTGTAACTCATGGAATTATTCCCTCTCTATTGTAGCCAGAGCAGGAAAGGATCTGAGATGTGATTTATAATAATTAATAATAGTCATAATAAGCAATTGTAGCTAGCATTTATATAGAGCTTTAAGGTCTGCAAAGTGCTTTACAAATCTCATTTGATTTTCACAAGAATCCTAGGAGTTGGGCGCTATCATTATCCCCATTTAACAGATGTGGAAACCGAGGGTGAGGAAGATTAAGTAACTTGACCAGATGCACACAGCTATTAGAATGATGTCTTAAAGTAGAATTCAGGTCTTCTCACTCCTAGTGCCTAGAATGTCCCTTACTTGCCATGGCTTGATATGACTTGGCCCATGGGACTACCTTGCCAATGCAGCATGAAGACGCAAGGGACAGTGGCTAGAAGAAGTTCTACCTTGGTATAAGAACCAGTGTTTGCAGGGTTCAGGATCAAAGAGTAGAGGGTTGAATTTAATAATCACAAACAGGTGGAAATAGAGTCAGAGTAGATTCGGGTCTATCAGGGCATTCCTAATTATTATTATTATTTTTTTTATTCTTCCATCACATTAATTAAAAGGTAGGATTTGGGCATATGATTTAAAATGGGTTAGTAAATATACTACATATATTATATTTATAATATATATATATTATAATAGTGTCCACATATTATACTAAGCATTTCTCCTGGGTACTACAGCTCTGTCTCTATTCAGATCCTTAGGATCTCAACTCAGCCTCTCTCATTTTTCATACTTGTCAGCATAATCAAAAAGCAGGTCCATGGTCAGAATCCCTTCCTCTTCCACCATCCAGAACATGGGTGGCTCTTTTTTTCATTTTGTCTTTAAATCCTGCTCTGAATCCAAAAGACAGACACCAAATGGTGTGTGAGAAGTGACCTTTGAACTCGGGAATATGGAGAAAAAATTGTTTTTAGTTAAAAAAATTAAGCACTCAATATGCAGGGTCATTTCTTGCTGAATCTGTGATTGATCCTCCCTAGAGAAGGGAACAAATCCCTCATCAAAGATAAAAGACTTGAGTGAGTGGCAGAAAAAACTCAAAATGATGCCTGAGAAGCTAGAGAGAAGGTGCCTTGAGGGCAAGAATTGTTTCATTTTGGTGTTTCATGACTTTGCCGCCAACCAACTAAATGACGCTGAGCAAGCTGATGTCTCCCTCTTTGGGCCTCAGTTATTTCTTCTGTAAAATGAAATGGATAACGAGAATGACACACATGACTCTCATAATATCAGTACAAATATTACTAAAATGAAACTGAACACGATGTGATTGTGAAGGTCAAACTTGACCCAAGAAAAGAAGAGAAAATTATTCTACTGGCCTTTCCCTACTACAAAGGAAGGTGCAGTGTGTGTGTATGTGTGTGTGTGTGTGTGTGTGTGTGTGTGTGTGTGTGTGTGTGTGAATATCTGTAATGAGAACTCTTTTCTGAGAAAAGCAAAAATCACAAGTAACACTTTCACTAGAAAAAGATTTAAGTAAAAAATATTTAGATATAAATTTCCTTCTGTGCTGAATATGTCTAAATGGCTGTCGATAAAATAATATGCAATGAAGCAGGCAGATTAAAGTATTTCTGAAGTCTCTTGCAACCTTGGATTTAAAGAAATAGAACACCTAGATAAAAATTCAGTTTTTTATTCTAAGTGGTTATCAAATAAAAATAAAATAAAAAGAAAGAGTTGAAATTCTTTATTCTAAGTGTTGGTTACCTGTGATAGAGACAAAGGGAAATGTAAGTGATGTAAAAACAGAAGATAACAAAAATTTTTTTAAAAAAAATATCAAAAAAAGTGGATGTTTGCCATTTTGGGTAATCAGTCCTTTTGACAGTTTGGTGAAACCTATAGATGTTTCTCAGAATAATGTTTTTATGTGCCAAAAATATGCAAAATTACAAGTAAATTAATATTGTTGACATATATTTTGTCAAAAATATAAAATATGTCAAAATATTTTAAAAGGCCACAAACCTCCATTTAAGAACCTTTGAATGATCTCTGAGCTGTCTTACCACTCTTAAAAAACCAATCTTATGTCTTCTACCCCTAAACCTTGTTTGTCTTACAATGTGGTCATTGACGTTAACCTCCAAAAGAGACAAGCACTTCTACCAGCAAATATTTGTTTCTCTTTGGGAAGAGTTCTTTGGCCTGACAGTTGTCTGGCTTCACATCTCCTTCCCACTGACTTGGCTTTCTTGTAGAGGGAAGGGGCACCTGCTCATTGATCCATTAAGGTCCCCAAAGCTGATAGGTTTCTGCAATGGGTTGTTGCCCTTCCTCTGTTAATTGTCCAGCACTTAATCAACAAGAAAACATTGGTTTCCCAAAGAGCCAAAGGTTTCAACGTTCTGGACAGAGCCAAAGTCAACAAACATGTTAATTAGCTGCCATATTGGTTTTCTCAGGTATTGCATTTCACATCAGAGGAGAACTGAGTTTACTCTGAGGAGGTCAGGATCCCCCATATCAGAAAAAAAAGAAAGGGCAAAAGACAATGAAGATACCAATGAAGTAATCAGCAGAGTAAAGCTGTCCTTGTCAGCTGAATATAAACAGCAGAATTTCCAGGAGTCAGTCTTGCTTGCTAACTATTGATTTCTGGCTTATTATCAAACAGGAGACAAACCAAAGAGGAGGGGCACAGTGATAGTCAGAAATCATTGGCCAAGAGAATGGTCAGAGTCCTCTGACCATATGAGAAGGAACTGGAGCTTAAGAAACCTCCAGGTTAATCAACCACAGTTTTGCTGGTGGGTTCTGAGAACCTCTGGGACTTCCCCAAGCAGTAGAAATGGAGTTCAATCCTCAAGAGGGGATATGTTAGTAGACAACGTTTGTAGATTCCTAGATTTCATTCCAAAAAGTGATTATTTAAAAAATAGTTGCTGACTTAATTTATGGGAGCATCTATGATTTCGTCATTGTGAGTAATACCTTCACTAGGGCAGATCATATAATGCTTCCCTACCTTGGTAGATATTTTCACAAGTTGCTGTAGACAGATTCATAAATCTAAACAGACCCTTAGAAGTCACTCTCATTTTACAGATAAGCAAACTGAGATCAAGGGGAGTTGAGCAGCTTTCTGAAGGTCAAGCTAGTAAGAGTTGGTTAGTCAACAAGTACTTATTAATCACCTATTATGTGTTAGGCACTGTGTATAGTGCCATTATATAGAAGAGATATAAAGAAAGTCAAAAGACAGTCATGCTCTCAAGGAGCCCACATGACAACATAAAAACAACTATGACATGATAAATTGGAGCTAATCAACAGAGAGATGCTTGTAGAATGTGACAGTTTAGCTGGGACTTGAAAAAACTCAGGGAAGATAGACAAAAGAAATGAGGAGAGAAATCTACACATAAGGAACAGCTAGTAACAATGCATGCATTGTCCTAGAGATGGAGTGTCTTACATTAGAAATGGCAAGAAAGGTAGTGTTATTGGATTAAGGAGTACTGTATAGTGGGGGGAATAATGAAAGAATAGAGTAAAGGTTGAAAGCAACCAGGTTATGTAAGGCTTTGAATGTCAGATTTTTTTATTAGATCCTCAAACTAATAGGAAGCCAATGGAGCATATTGAATAGGGGAGTGACATGGTTAGACATTCCCTTTGGGAAAGATAACTCCAACAGCTGTGTGGAGGATGGACTGGAGTAGGGAAAGACTGGAGTCAGGGGATCAATTGGCAGACTGTCTAATAATAGTTCAGATGTAAAGTGCTGAGGTTCTGTGAGCGGGATGGCAGTGTCAGAGGAAAGAAGGGAGTGTATTCAAGCCATACTATGAAGATAAAAGTGACAGGATTTGGAGGCAGATTGGATATCAGAAGTGAGAGTAAAGAGATGAGCATGACACCTAGGTTGTGAGACCGTGTGATGAGGATGATGGTTTTCTCAGTAGTAATAAGGAAGTTTGGAAGAGGGGAGGGTTTAGGGGAAAGAATAAATTCAGTTTTGGACATGTTGAATTTAAGATGTCTACAGGATATTTAATCTGAGATGTCCAAGAGGCAATTATTGATGGGAATCTGGAGGCAGCAATCATCGGAGGTGAGATTTGAACCTAGGTCAAATAACTGTACAGCCACTTTGATGACAGTGTGTTCCTCTAAGCTCTGTCATCATGGACACTTTCATATGCAGGGAGTAAGGGGATTTTGTTTCCGTGGTGTATAAATTTTAAAAATTATCCTACCTTTGCTTCTTCTGATTCTTTAAATTCTTCTTAAGCTCCGTTTTCAGTCCTTCTTTCTCTCACTCCCTCAAACCCTTATCCACAGAACAGTCTAAAAACATGAGATCATTTTTTGTCACCTAATCTTTCCACTATAGATAAAGCATTTATTGTGTATTAGGCATTGCACTAAACACTGGGAATGTGCATACAAGAAAACAAAATTTTTCCTACTCTCAAGGAGCTTAAAAAGGGTAATAAAATAGAAAGGGTGGCTCGAGAGTGGGGAGGGTTCCAAGGCTGGGGAGGCAGCAGAGCAGTCTGGAGAGTGAGTTGAACTGAGAATGGAATAAAAAAAAAATAAGCTTGCTTGGAGCATCTTATGAAATAAGATTCAGGCTAGAGACTGAACAATCAGAAGAATAGGCCTGAGAGGGTGAAGGTGTCTCAAGATGTGCAAGGCTACTAGTGAGGAAGTACCTTTAGAAAGTACCATTTTTGTGTTTTGTTCTCATTCTCTCTCTCTCTCTCTCTCTCTCTCTCTCTCTCTCTCTCTCTCTCTCTCTCTCACACACACACACACACACACACACACAAACACACACATAGAGCTTCTACTTATTTGGGGTAAATTCCGAATTACGTATTTAATTATTAATTGTTTTTCTAAAGTCTGCCTCATTATTTTAATATCTGAATGAAATTCATTGATAATTTATTCTTCTATGAATTGTATTTTTATTTGCAATCATTCTGGAATGTCTTGCTATGGTTCCATGATCTCTGTGGAGTCCACAGGATTCTGTCTTTCATTAGGCAATACGAGTTCATTTTCCTTCATATTATATTATTTGTTTAACATGGTTTTTGAGGTTTTGTTCGTTTTTCCTCTTGCTTTTAGAATCTTCTCTGATGCATACAAAGGGGGTTTTTGAACATAAGGTTCTTGAAACAATAATGGAATTCATATAACACTTAAAGTTTTTGAAATCTTTTTTTCTACTAAAAAAGATGGAGGAAGTACAGCTTTAGTGGTATGGAAATGCTGTAGCTTTCGTTCTTATTATTATTGCTGCGGGTTTGGTTGTTTTACCGATGGTATTTTGTTATTCTATAAATGTAGCTTCATATAGTAGCAGAAATGCTGGGCTTGGAGTAAACACACACACACACACACACAAACGCACTCACACATACAAAAACCCAACATAGGTTCAAGTTCCACCTCTGGTATTTACTAGCTTCTAACCTAGGCAAGTCACACAGCCTGTGTGAGCCTCTGGCAATGCCTTGGAATTGATCTACTGTTGATAGAAGGGTTGGAAACAGTGTTGGCAAGGAAAGTTCCAAATGCCCTTAGAAACTCATTTCACTTTGATTTTCTTCATGGTCGAGTATTTTCCAGTCTGCCCTTCAGAAATCTCTTTTTTCATATAAACGTATTTCCTTCTATTCAGTCCTCTATGTATATGGAGAAAAAGTGT
Source organism: Notamacropus eugenii (assembly GCF_028372415.1). NCBI lineage: Eukaryota > Metazoa > Chordata > Mammalia > Diprotodontia > Macropodidae > Notamacropus > Notamacropus eugenii. Next base: position 113,072,723 of record NC_092875.1, read on the forward strand.
TTGCGTTATTATTATATAAACAGTCCATAAACTAGAAATGTGAAGATGTTAGAAATCTTGCTATCCAACCACCACATTCAACAAATGAAAAAAAAACATCAAATAGAGGTAAAGTGACTTGCTCAAGGTCACATTTGTGTTCATTCTTTGTTGCCGAAGAAGACCACGCCATTAGAAAAGAGCAGGAACACATTATCATTAGAAAGACAATATTGAGATGGTGTCCTAGTTTTCTCTAGTCTTCATAAACAATCTTGGGTCTTTAATCTTTCCTTCTAATATCTGTGTATACAATTCAGTTGATGATTTTCTCTTTGGAAGTTCCAATTTTTCTCCATAGCTCTGAAAGGGTAGCAACCTAAACTGGATTAGGTGGTCTACAACCTGGATTAGGTGGTCTACAACCTGGATTAGGTGGTCTACAACCTGAACAGGGCTTTGAATTAGTCAACAAGTAGTCATCTAGACTTCGTGCCAGGAACTGTGTTAAGTGTAAGATACACAAATACAATGACTGAAACAACCCTTCCTCACAAAGAGCCTGTTTTGGGGATGTCAATGAGAAGATCCATGCCCGAGGCAGACATTGTTCTAGCTCTCTAACACCCTTTTCAGCTCTGAGTTTTCAAGCATCTTTGAAAAGTGGAAGATGATGAGCTTAAATTTTAGTTATTGTTAAAGGGGCCATCTAGGGGCCATCTAGGATGTGTAGCAAGCCTTTCCCTTTGTGAACAACTCAAACACAATTTAGCAATTCATTGAGCACATATTATTATTTGAGATCACATAAACAATACGTTTCACAATCACTCAGACATCTTTTAAAACATTTTAAAAGTCTTTAAAAATATTTCTGCATGTATGTACATGAGAGAGGGAGGGAGAGTGGCAGACAGAAAGAGACCCATAGAGATAGAGACAGACAGAGAGAGGGACAGTCAGAGAGGGGGGAGGAAAGGACAGAAGGAGAGGATAAAGGAGAGAGAGAGATAGAGAGAGAGAGAGAGAGAGAGAGAGAGAGAGAGAGAGAGAGAGAGAGAGAGAGAGAGAGAACAAAAAACTAAATGCTTCATTGTCTCATGTAGCAGTTATATGGGGCTGAGAGAATGGATATTGATTCAATTATGCCTATGCAATCCAATAAACATGTATTAAGTGCATTCTATGTGCCAAACACTGTGTTAAGCACTAGGAATACAATTAATAAAAAAGAAAGTCTCTTCCCTTCAGGAGCTTGCAATCTAAGGGAGGGAAAAACAACACACAGAAAAGTAAAGTCTGGGAGATCAGTGGAGGAGGTGGGGAGAGTAGACCAGAAAGGGCAGCAGATAAAGAGTAGAATGAGTTGAAAAGTCCAATTTCTGCCCTCTATAAAGGAAGGTACAGGCAAAAGTTTGTTACTCCTCCCTCCAGACCTCCAATGAGAAAGGAGAGATGGTTGAGAGAGGTGGTGTCAGTCAGGGCTTGAGATAGCAGCCAGTGGTGATGAAATTGTGTGTTGTTGAGTTCTTTCAGTGTGTCTGACTCTTCATGACCCCCTTTGGGGTCTTCTTGGCAAAGATATGTGAGTGGTTTGCCATTTCCTTCTCTAGCTCACTTTTCAGATGAGGTAACTAAGGCAAAAATGATCAAATGACTTGCCCAGGGTCACACAGCTGGTTAGCATCTGAGGTCTGATTTGAATTCAGGAAGATGAATTTTCCTGACTCCAGGCCCCACATTCTACCCACTGTATCACTTAGCTATGGATGAGATTAGAAGTGATGAGCTTAATCTGGCAGGATCAACTTGTCCAAGAGACCAAAGGAAAAGTACAAAGACATATTTGTATAAAAGTATTTTAGGAGCAACAGTTTTCCTCCCAATGGCAAAGAACTAGAAGATGAGGTGATGCCCATCAATTGGGGAATGACTGAACAAGTTATGGTATATGAATATGGTATGAAAAATACGATTATTCTGTAAGAAATGATGAATTGGACAATTTCAGAGAAACCTGGAAAGATAAATGAACTGATTCAGAATGAAGTGAGAAGAAGCGGAGGAACAATTCACCCACTGAGAACAGGACTGTAAGGCCAAACAACTTTGAAAGATTGAAGAACTTCAATTTCAGATTTATACCTGGTAGAGGAGACTTAAGAGAGGAGATTTAATAGAGCCTTTGATGTTTGGAAGGCTTGTCATGTCATTCTCCTTGGCTCCAGGGGAAAGGGCTTGAAGCAAAAGGCCAAAGACGGCAGAGGTACATCTTCCCCAAATTAGAGCAGGTAATGGGTTCCCTTTCAGCAGAAGCTGCTAAATAGAGACTGGAAGACCACTGGTGAGAGATTTGGTAGAGGAGATTCCTATCTAGAAACTGAAGATTCCAGATGACCTCTGAAGTCATTCCAACTTTCAAGATTATTTGAGTCCTGTTAGTTTACCAAAGATAATATTGTGTGGTGGAAGGAAAACTGCCCAGGAAAGTAGATAGGGCTTGTGTTTTTGAGTTTTTGTGAGAGTTCTAGCGCTGTCATTAATTTTCTGTTGAACCATATTCTTTCTCTGGTTATCAGTTTCCTAATCTATAAAATAATAGAACTGAATTGTAAGATCCTTTTGTGTTTAAAATTCTCTAATTCTAAAGATAGTCAACTGAAATTTTTTTTCCCCCAAAGGGGATATGGATAAGACATTCTAATAAAAACTCAAAAAGCTTTTATAGTGTGCATCATTTTGATTTTCTTTTTGCTTCCTGTTTAGCTCCTATAAAGAAGAATGAGCACTTCACTGACCATTATTTATCTGTGGAGAGAAAAGGGTAGGGGTCTGCCTCAAAGGCTTGTAATGTCTGATGAAAGGGAATTAAACTGGCAGGGCTACATTTCCATCTTTCTATTAGAAAGCAAAATTGTCTTTTGGAGGAGGAGGGGTGGGAGTGGAGGTTGTCTGAAAAAAAAAAAGCAGCTGCTGCTACAAATTTTTCAAATGTAATGTAGGAAAGAGCTGGGAAAATACCACAAAGTGAAATGTTATATGCTTGTGGTCAAATCGAGGCTCTAAATTTGGACAGTGGAATTTGGTGGGAAAATGTGAAATGTATCAGGGGTTACACAAAGAACTTGGACTTTCTATGGCAAATCACTATTTCTAGAGAAGCTGGAACATTGCAATAATTATAGCTCAGCTCAGATTTTACAGGACTTCAGCATTCTCCCACTTTCTCCTCACAGCAGCCCTTGTGAGGTAGATGGTACGTAGAGGCTCCATAATACTTTTATTCCAAGTTGGATCTGTGAGCCCATCACTATGGTTACTCCTTTCTCATCTGCCCACTTGGTCACATCAAAAACAACCTAGACCTTCTTATCTCCTCTAATCCTTGTCCATCTCCTCCTAAATAAATACTAAAAGGGATCCATTTAATTTGTGAGGGTCTTCCTTTAGGTCTTTCAATATTTGGGGGAATGATATATTTCACTCTCTCAACACAAATGATCTCAATATAGAGACTTCTTTGGCTTCAACTTATATTGCCAAGCCCAGGAAGATATTTAAGAATATGAATTGTTTTAAGACTCCTATAATCCATTCCTAGAAAATCAGTTGAAATTTTATTAGAAGACTTTCCATATGGTTGGAATGCCACTTTGGACACTGAAAAGACAGGAGACTATATCATTTAAGAATTGGTTTTTCCCAGGTTTCAATACTTGGTGACTTCTCTAACTTCTCTACCATGACTAAGGAAGGTCATTGTTGTCATAACTTCATTACTTTAGGATATCATCAGCCTTGGTACTCTACCTTGTTGCTCTCCCTCTCTGACCCAAAGGTGGGTTCATAACCTCCAAAGTCACCATTTAAGAAGAGAGTTCAGCTCAGACATCTCTTTATTTCCCACCTGATTACACTATTTTGGAGTTTCTCTGGCTTCTCCATCATGGCCCCATGGGTTATTCCTTCTCCTTCCTACCCTCCTTTCATCTTCCTTTTGTGTTTTGCCTTCCTTCATTAGACTGTAAGCTTTTTGAGGGCAATGATTATCTTTTTTTTTTGTATTTGTATCCCCAATGCTTGTACAATGCCTGGCACATGGTAGGCATGTAATAAAAGTTTATTCACTATTGACTTGACAAAATTGAGGATGTTTGACTTGGATGACAGATTTTATAGGGACAATATGACAGCTACCTTCAAGTTCGCATTCCCCAAACTCCCCAAACTCCATGATCTTCAGCTAATTTGTGGAAACCTTCCTCTAGGCCTGGGGTTCTCAAGCTCAGGTCCAAAGAACTTCTTGCCCCCAACCAAGGGGTCCATTGACAGATTTCAGGAAATGGAGAAAAAGTTTCAAAAAGTTTGTAACTCAAATTTAGTACTTTTTATTTTAAAACATTTTTCCTGAGAAGTGGCTCATGTTTCTCTAGACTAACAAGGAGGTCTATAACACAAAAAGGTAAAGAATTTCACAGTCAAGGTCTCTTGTTATTTGAGGGATATGGTTTTTGATCTCTCAATACAATTGACCCATTACCTTTCCTGGTCACACATTTTCTTGATATGTCACCGCTTATATGCAAAGCATTGTGGGTAATATGCTGTAGCCAACACTGAGGTCAGAGAAATTAATTGACATGTCCAAGGTCACATGGCTAGTAAGTGGAAGAATCAGGGCTTAAACTTAGCTTTTATCCATCAAGCCCAGCTATTCCATGTTGCTTCCCCTGTACTATAGGTGGTAGAAAGCAAGAGAAGACAAAGTAGAGTGAGGTATTATTTGTCAAACTGAACTTATCTAGTATTTGAAAATTCAAAAGCCTAATGCCAGCTGATTATAATAAAATACTTGTAATCATAAATTCATGAGTCAAAATTGTATACAGACATCACACAAATTCTTTTTTTAGTGTAGGACCTGAACTTGTGATTTCATTGTTAGAGAGACTTTCAAGGTGAGGAAATTCCTTCTAAGAATGGAGCCTGGACACTTCTCTTCAGCTTAGAACCTTGAAGAGTTACCCAGAGCTCTCAGAGGTTTAGGTTCTTCACCAAAGTGACATAGTTAGTAGGGGTCAGAAGTAAACATTCTTCAGTTACATTTTAATATTTCCTGCTACACTGGGGTGTTTTACCCTCAACTTCAGAGAGTCCTTTGGGCCTGTCCTGAGACAGCACCCCTTTTCTTTCTTTACTGCCATTGTTTCTCTTTCCATATTCAAAATCTTAATCTTGACGGAACCCTGGCATTTTGCACTGAATTGCCTTATAGAATTTCATTCTTCTCTCTGTATTTTAGTTCAATCATTTGAAAACTAGGATGCATGTTGGATTCTGATTGATTTTTCTCCTATTTTCTATCATGTAACCCAAAATGAAATCATCACTTCCTCCTATGGCATGTATTTTTTTTAATTTAACAACCAATCTTTCCTTGTTGGTGACATAAAAATTGTCCAATGATTTGTTGATAGGTGTGGCTGCCAATCATACTTATCAACATAGAAAGACATTTAAATAACTGCTTTGTTATATGCTGAACCTATTGTACACAAAAAAAGAGATTCAATCCTACATTTTCACAAGCTTGATATAGTTTTTAGTTACATCACCAGGATGGATTCCATTTCCAGTACAGAAAGCAGAAAGGGAAGGTAAAGATTTATATACCAAGGAACAGGTAGCAGAACGGAAAGAAAGGTAAAATTATAAACTGATCAGCAAACATTTAAGGGATCTAATTGGAATGATCAGCCTCTCCATTAACAGTAGAGCTATAACTAGTGACAGAAAATGCTCTTCACCAGTAAACTGAGTTAATAAACTAAGCCAGACATTATTCCATCACTAACCATTTAATAATGTGAGCTAAAGTTCGATGTCTCAGCTAAATTCTACAAGCTCTAGCTAATGACATGACTTTCTGTCTAGCAAATGGAGACGATATTTAGATTTTCTTATGACATTGGTCAGGATGAGGTACAGGTTAGAAATTACCATAACTTCTTCCACCTTCAGAAGGTTAAAAAAATCATTAAACCAAGTCAAATTTTGATAGTGTAACTAAACTAAAAAAAAAACAAATACTACTATAATATCATGGATTGATGGTAGGCTTGTTGTCTGTTTCCTGAACTCCTCATCTATATCTTCCACCTGTCCAAGTGGTCTTTCTCCCATAATAATAATGTTTCTATCTGTAGTACTTTTCCCAGATGCTTTTCAGCTTTCTCTTTTGAGTTCCAGATTACTTAGTATGAGCATATAGGGTTATCCTTATGCTATATTTATGATTCATCTTTTGAAAAAAGGATATCCTGTAGAACTATATTTTACATATGAGGACCATCCTGCTGGTCCCCAGTGCTACTTCTGAGACTGAATTTGCTTTCTTCTTTTAGAAACTCTAGTTATTTCTTGGAACCACTAGTTGGTGTATTTGTGTAGATAATGGATTTCTCCTCACCAGAAGTCTTTAGGAAGAAGTAGCTTAATCAATCACTAAGTATATTATAGAGAGAATTCTTGTTTTGGATGGAATATGACAGAGTGAATGCATCCATGGTCTTATCCAACTCTCAGATTCTGTGATTTTGCTCTGCCTCTGAATATAGGCCACCCCCTTCTGAGATCCCCTCCAATTTTTGATGTGTTAGTCTATAACTTTTTTTATTTCTGAGAGGTGGTATTGCACAGTGGAATGAACAGTGTATTTAGAGTAAGAAGACCTGGCTCTAACTTTCAATATGAGTAATTGCAGACAAATCATTTAACCTTTCTTAGCCTGTTTCTTCACCTACAAAGACAGAGCCTGGCATAAAGTAAGTGTTTAATGAATGGTGTATCCATTCCATCTGTCTGTCTCTTTCTGTGTCTGTCTATTGAATTAGAATAATAATGCTTGCATTATCTACATCAAAAGGATTATAAAGGAAAGAAAGTATAAACATGAAAATTCTAAATGAATTTAAGTTGTGGTTACTTCAGCTGGCCTTTTGCTTCAAGGGGCTTCAGAACCTGATGATCCATGAGCATAGCATAAAATCACAAAGAATTATAATTTCTCTTCTTTACCCAACAACCCTGAAAAAAGAACTGAAAGATAATAAGAGAGAAGTATATTTGTCTTCCTTATTTTTAAAATTTTGTTAATTTTTATTAATTTTTTTCTCTATAGAAATCACTTTTTTGGACCCCTCATGTAGACCATTGTGGATGGATGGAAAGTGATGAGAAAGCTGACACCTCGCTAGTCTTTCATAGGATCACAGTTTCATAGGGTCATTGATTTAGAGCCAGAAATGACTAAGGATGATTTCAAGCTCCTAATTTTACATATAAGGAAACTGAAACACAGAGAATATTAGTGATGTGTCAAGGGTTATAAAATGAGCAAGTGTCTGAGGCAGGATTTATAGTGGAGTCTTCCAGACTCCAGAGAATTATACTTTTGAATAGAGGTGTATGCTCACTCTGATCTTTTCCAAAATCCTGAAAACTGAGGACTTGCAGTTAGTCAATGAACATTCATTAAGCACCTACCATACATCAGGTCCCCAGTGGACCCTGATGAAGTTGAAGGAATAGTATTTTTATGGCAAAGATGGCTATTGAGATGTAAAGACTTCCAAGATTCCCAGTTTATATAGTCTCAATTCAACTTAAACACTTATCAAGCACCTACTATGTGCCAGGTACTGCCTTAAGTGCTGGAGCTACAAAAAGAGACAAGAGATAGTCCCTGCTGTTGGAGCTAAGACTTTTCTTTGAATCTGACATCAAATTGTTGGCCAGCAGGAGCTCTGTATAATTATGTAAGGATTCCATTCATTCTTGGATGCATGTTTGTATGAATGAGTGGTTTTGTTTTTGTTTTATTTGGTATGAGACCTAAAAACCCCCATTTAAACAACTATTTGGTAGGTTAAAATGTGTTTCCTAGTTCAAATTCCATAAGGTAGATGATATATTCTAGAATATTTCTTGATATGTATACATATATATATATATATATATATATATATATATATATACACCTATATTTTCAAGTAGAAATAAGTATATGTTAGACTTATGAATGAGCTACAAAACATACCTTAAGGATCTTGGAAATTTGGGCAGAGGTATTACTAACAGCTCTATTTGAGAACTCTAGGGTAGGTATAGGGATAGGGCCAGGGACAGGAACTGGACTAGTGATTTCATTGGTATAGGGAACTACCAAATGATGAGATTCCTTCTATCAGTGCAAATTCTCAGTTTCTGTGCAATTTATAATCATAGAGGGTTGCCTAGAGCACTGAGAGATTAAGTGATTTATCTGGAGTCACATATCCAATTTGTGTCACAGGTAAAACTTGGACCCAGATCCTCTTGGCCTCAGTGTGAGCTCTCTATTCCTAACAACCTGGATAATGGGAGAAATCTTTTATCAAAATAAAAATCCATGCTCTGAAAATTCTAAGACCTTTTATCTTGAAGGTCTCTGAGTTTTTCCCCTATTGTGTGTATCACCAAGGCAATATTCACAGAATTGATGGTGACTATGAACATGTCAGCACAGTTCTCAACAGCAAAGTATAACAGACTCTCCATAGAGAAGGCAGAAGAAAAACATTTATTTAGGCATTGAAAGCCAAATTCTAGAACCAGAAAGCAAAATTGTCATAGTGACCAAGAAGTCAATACAAGTTGTCACCAGAGAGGGCAAAGCCATTCCCAAATTTCCCTGTCCCCTTTTGGGACCTTCTCACAAACAAACACTCAGGATCCTAAGCTGTGCCTGCCTGTGTCCTTCCCAGCTCTGACTAGGCCATCAACTTCCTCCCAGCTCTGCTGCACCTGTTCAGCAAGCTCTTCCCACCACATGTGACTTTGACTTCCATGTGATTTAAGAAGTTCACACGGGCTTATTAATGATTATTTACATTACCGTTACATTGTGTATTATGTTATCTTGCTTTTTAGGCTGTAACTGCATCATACTAAAACAGCATTTTTCAACTATAACTATATGGGAGACATTTCATATATTTAGGTTCTGTACAGAGAAGCTCTCCACCCTTGGCCTCATCAAGGTGATGGCTATTGGTGGTTTAGGGGTCAGGATCCTTGAGCCTAGGACAATGGTGGAAATGTAGTGAGAAGTAAGATGCAGACTCAGGCTTTCGAGTTTATAAATTTTAAGAAGCAATAATAAGACCTTGCATTTAAATAGCATGTTAATCTTTTCAAACACTTTACATATATTATGCAATTTCTGTTAACAGCTGGAAGAGCCACATACTGAAGATCTTCTTTCAACTTAAATTAGGTGAAACATTTTTTTATTACAATTATTCTGCCAAATAAAAATTTTAGTAATTGATATCACAGAAAACATAAAAAAATAACTATTCTGTGCAAGTATTTCAAAATTGTGTATATAGGTGAGGGATTTCCAATTATGTGATAACCATTGTGTAATAAAATTGTTTAAAGTTAAAATATGTCTCTATATATGTATATACATGTGTGCCGTATATATACATATTGGATATACACACACACACACACACACATATATGCTTACACATATACATATAGCCATTATATGTAGAATTAAGTTGCCTTATATGTATATATGTTACCATGTGTATATTAGATTAAATATTGTCATACATACACATACATATGTGTCTATTAGATTTAATCTTGCTTTATGTAGACATACATGCACACACGTGTATATGTATATGTTTCTATGCACATGTATGTGTTTCTATGCACATGCACACATATGTATATGTATAGATAATGCACATGTGTATTTACACACATGTATACATATATACACACACCATACACATCTGTCCATCCATCCATACATATGGTAGAGTAGAATATTCTGCAGAGTTAACATGGGGTTTGGTTGAACAAAGTAAAGGCATTGCAGTGGGAAGAGTATGAAAATATAGTCAGAGGACCTGGATTTAAAACTCAACTCTATCACTTGGTACATGTGGGGAATTGAAGCAAGTGACTCCTCTTTCTGAGTCTGAATGTCCTCACCTGTAGAATGACGGAGTTGTGCTAGACTGTTTTTAAGGTCTCTTGCAACTCTAAGTGAAATTCTAGATTTGAAATTTGGAGGGAACTTCAATGTCATTGAATCCAACCTTTCCTTTTCAGGTGAGAAAAATGAGGCAAAGGAATGTTTAGCAATATACTCAGGGTTACATAGTTAGCAAATGTATTAAGTAGAATTTGAACCTATCTTCCCGATTCTAAGTCCAGTGTTCTGGTTCTATCTGTTATTCTATTAAAAAGCAGATTAGATTCTTAACCTTACTCATTCAGAAATATTAAAGCTTCTCTCTCTCCCTCCCCCCAAATAGTCATTTTCTTGACTCAAGTAGTAAATACCCAGCTGTCTAGGAATCTAAAGTACAGAATTACCAAATCTGAGCTTTGGGACAAATCTCAATGGCCATTCAGTTCAAATCATAATTAAAGGACCAATCCAATATACTGATATGTGCTTATCTAGCTTCTTCTTGAAGGTCTCCAGGGGCCATCTTCTGTCTCTATTGTCCATTTCACTTTTTACAACATTAATTTTTAGAAAGTTTTTCCAGATCATAAGCTTAAATTGGGCTCTTTGCAATTTGCAGCTGTTCCTCTCTCCCACCCACTGCCCCCTGGCTTTGCCCTTTGGAGACAAATAGAAAAACTCTTTCTGTTGAGTGCAATAAGGTACCACAGTGAAGGGTGGGGATTGGAGAGAATTATGACTGGAAATTTTTCAGACACCTTCACTGAGAGGATTTCAGCAGAAGGTAGGAGTAGAGAGTATCCCCACCAGGATTAAACTTACAAAGAAAATCATTTACCAGAGAATATAACACATTCCACTATAGACTATGCATGCTCTCAGAGCCAAATACCTAATAATTCCACTTATCCCCAATCAATACTGCCTTTGTGGAGCATTACATCCCTGTGGTCTTAGGCAGCACATTCATTGTACTGCTCTAATCATGTGTTTTTGCAGACATGTCAGGGATGGAGCTGGAAAGAGGAGAAAGGCAGCAGCTATAGTGTATGCTCTTTGGAATATGGGAAGTCCATGAGCTGATAAATAGGAGATTTTACTATCTGATAAGCTGACGACTGTCTAGGGACAGTGATGTTGCTGAATGGTCTTGAGACCATGACATGTAATGATAACTAAAATAATAATAATAATCATAGCTAATATTTATATGGTCCCTGTTACATGCCAAGCACTGCACAAATCACTTTGAAATATCCCATTTCATCCTCACAACAACCCTAGAAGGTAAGCACTATTATGATTGTGCCCACTTTATAAATGAGGAAACTGAGGCAAAGAGAAGTTAACAGAAAGATATAGAAACATAGATAGAGATAGAAAGATAGATAATAGATGATAGGCAGACAGATGCATAGATAAATAGACAGATGGATAGACAGACAGACGGATAGATAGATGGATGGATGGATGGATGGATAGATAGTAATATAGAGAATTTCTTAAGAAAGCCCTATGTACCAGACACTATTGTAAATAGTGAGGATATAACTATAAACAATCAAGACTTTCCCTACCTTCATGGAATTTATATTCAAATGTGGAAGGCAATACATAAATGGGTACTAGAAAGGGGAGGAGGGGAAGAACGATTGGGCAGGCCCCTACTGAGGTCAAAGAAGTCAGAAAAGAGGAGGTAGAGTCTAGAAAGAATCTAGATAAGAATGAGGTGAAGCATAACTAGGGGATGATTCTCCTTAAATCAGTGCTGATTCTATGGAATTAGTCACCAAAGAAGTCAGGATGATTCAAGGGCAGAGGTCTGGAGGTAGGTGAAGGAAATTGGCAGATAAAGGTATATATTGTCGCCTTTTGGTATTCTCATTCTCTTGAGGAATGTATAATCATTACTATGCTTATAGAAGACACTACTGTGTTTTTCGTCATCTTTGGTCTGGTTATTGTAACAACCTTTTAATTGGTCTCCCTGACTTTGGTCTCTCCCTTCCAGTATAACAGAAAAAAAAATAGACTCTAAAGTCAAAGAATCTGGCTCAAAATATTCTAGCACTACCCCATAGCTTTAGGCAAGCCACTTAGCCTTGAGTTTTGGTTTCTTCATCTGAAAAATAAGCTGGCTTGATTTGATGGTCTCTGAGGTCACTTATAACTCTGACCCATGATGCTATGAATTAATGATCATCCTAATGAAAAAGTCTGACTATATCACTCTCCTGTTCAAGAAAACTGTAATGGTTCCCTATTGTTTACTATCCCATTAGATATTTGCAAATGCCTTTATTTCCTAATTTACTATACTGTCTTATTTAGAAGGGGTAGTGGATAGAGTGCCAGGCCTAGAGTCAGGAAGACTCATTTTTCTGAATTCAAATCAGATACTTCCTAGTTGTGTGAGCCTAGGTAAGTCACTTAACCCTGTTTACCTCAGTTTCTTACCTATAAAATTATTTGGAGAAGAAAATGGGCAAATCGCTCTAGTATTTTTGCCAAGAAAACTTCAAATGGGGTCACAAACAGTCAGACATGACTGAACAACAACTTATTTAGCATACTTTATTTAACACCATCATAGATTCAGAAGTGGAGAGGATCTTAGAGATCATCCAGTCCAACTCTTCATTATACAGATGAGTAAAATTAGGCCTGAAGAACTTAAGTGACTTCACCTAGATCACACAAATATAGTTATGAGACCTTGTGTTAGTCACCTAGATTCTCTGGGATTCTGTCTCCTCATCACTCAGGTTACATTAATGAGCTCAAATCACTATAACCTGAAAAACTAGATGCCTCCTAAGCTACTGAAACCATTGGTAAATGTGATTGCTCTGTTTTTTTCTAAGAGTTCAAAAAATAACTATGGAAGTAGAATTGCTACACAACTAGAAAGAGAAATATCACAGTTTTCCAAAATAGGGATCAGGGAGAGTCTTCAAACTGTGTGTGTGCTCATCCTTTGTTGCCAAAGAAGACCATGCCATCAGAGAAATGATGACATGACTTGCACTTGACTTTGTTTTGAGTGAGGGAGGGCTGTGCTGGTCACCAGCCTCACTTCTCCTCCAGAGTCATCTGAATCCAGTGACCAGATATTCATCAGGATGACTGGAGATGACCCAGGATGAGGCAATTGGGGTTAAGTGACTTGCCCAATGTCACACAGCTACTGAGTGTCAAGTGTCTGAGGTGAGATTTGAACTTAGGTCCTCCTGACTCCTGTTCTATTCACTGCACCACCTAGCTACCCCTAGTCTTCAAACTATCATCAGGTAAAGCCATCAAGACCTGACAGCTTGACTTTAATTCCTGGAAAAATATTGGGAATATTTAGGAAAGGAAGTATCAATATTTAAAATCCAGCATCAAAAATAGACGATGATAGACTAACTTCATTTTATTTGATCCATTTCTTAGACTGCTGGAAGAGGGCAGTGACATAGACATGCTACACCAATATTCTGGCAAAGTGTTTGATGAAGCCTCTGATGCTATCCTTGTAGCATGGCCTGGGTAGTACTGCTAGGTAGCCTCAACTGATTAAATGAATGGTCATAAACAGTTGTCACAGAGGAGTCATGAAAGTTTCTACATTTTTGAGGACCTTAAAAATGTAGTTCAACCTTGTCATTTTAAGGATGAATAAATATTGAAGTTAAAACAGTTTCGGGTCCTTGGCCCTGATTTGTAGTTCAGTGTCGAATACTCATTCTAAACAGGCAAATAGTGATGTGGTTCTTTCCCCACCTTTCATCTATTCTAAGCAAAACAACCACAACAGAACTGCAACTGACATTAATATAGTAATTTAAGGTTTGGAAAGGCCTTTACGTATGGAATGATGGGAGAGAGTTCATTTCTGAGCAATACGTAAGACTCAAATATAATCACATGAAGTGTGGAATGAATAATAAGATCTATTTACAAAGTGAGAAGTAGTTCTCTCTGATAGTATTAGATGATCATCTAGACTATAAATGCCAACACACAGCCAGTAACACTCAGTTAAAAGGTAATTGGGAAATATATAACAAAATAAATAAAATACACTAGACCATAGATAATGTTAATATGTGGCTTTGTAAGTTAATGTGCAGTCTGAGATTTACTGGATCCCATTCTTGTTTGAGTCTGACACCACTGATTAAGACTGTTGACCAAACAAAAGATTGGTCAGAATCTAGATGACCCTTAAAAGTCAGTTGAGGAATATGAGTCACATTTCTTACACACACACACACACACACACACACACACACACACACACACATGCATACACACACACTCACACGCGCATGCACACACACACACACACACACACACACACACACACACACACACACACACACACACCAAGGAACAAAGAAGCACTCCTTATAGAGACAGGCACCAAGAGGAGCAATAATACAGGCTGGAAATAGCGTCAAGGAGCTAAAGCTCTGGCAACAAAGAAGACAGTTGACTGTGAATTTGATAGAACTAGACCTGACAGTTGAGTTGAGTTGTAGGAATAGGCTCAGGGAGGTGAAAAGACATGCTATACTTAGCTAGCATAAGGGCGCCAAAAGAAGAGAAAGAACATCAGAGACCTGCAGTATCTGAGACATGAGTTGTTTTGGCTACATATATTATAACATATGTGCCTCACTACCATTCTGCCCTAAGGTTACATCCATTATGTCTATTCTTTCATGTGTATTTGTAAGAAACTATACTCTAGATTTATGAGAAGGGGGACAAATTTTTGTAGGTACTATTCTTACTTAACGTTATGGTATTAAATGCCTTTGGCTTGAACTAATTATATCTGCTAGCTGACTATAAAGAGTAAACTCATTGATGGGGGCTCATGAGTTCTATATTTTGAAGTGTAAATTCACAGGGTACCAGTCAACCCTTCAGAGGATCCAACTTGAAAATGTGAGTTGAGGAAGGTTGGTTCTCTGGGCAGGGAGGAACTTTCAGATAATATTGATACACATTATCCAAGTTGAATCTCAGAATAACTTCATGAAGAAGGTGTAAAGCAGACATTATTATTGACATTTATATATGAGAAAACTGAAACTCAGAGATATGATTTCCTGAGGCCATCAAGTTAGTGTCATAGGTGAGATATGAAGTCATGTCTTCTTGAAACGAGATCCAATACCATCTATCATGTTGACGTTGATGGAATTACACTTTTTTGTTCCTAAAATTTTTTATGATGAAATTTTAACAGGTCTTCAAAGTGAAGGAAAAGTGACTAAATGACATTCTCTTACCCACTTATTCATCCTTCCCTTTTTTGTTTCATCTTCTTTTCCTTTCTCTTCTTTCCTCCAAATTATCTTGCCAGGTAAGAGTATATGTCCTTGCCCTTTTTTTCCTGCCACCAAGAGTAAAAATAGGATTTCTAGATAGCATTAGATAGCCTAATCAACTTGATTTCTGTTTGTAGATCAGGGAAGTTAAGGCAAAGTATAGCTAGCTTAAAGAATTGAAATGCATGAACAAAAGAAAGAACAAATGAATGAATTAAATATCATTACTGCCAGGTTACCTAGAACAAGTTCCAATTCCCAGGAACCAGGAGGCAGACCTTCCTAGTTTTCTTTAAGTCTATGTCTATGAAATTAACCATGAGTTCATCAGAGAAACTTTTGTCTGTTTCTCCAGTGACCATTCATCTCATTGCATTAATGATGGTACAGAAAATTTATGGAGCTGAAGATGATCTTTACGTGTTTTAATTAAAATTTTGATAGTTTTTAAAACTTTATCAATCATTCCTTGATCTTGAAAGTTTACAGTTTGTGTGTGGGTGTATATGTGTGTGCGTGTGTGTGTGTGTGTGTGTGTTTGTATGGGGGGCATTATCTACTATTAGGGAGGGCAATGTAGTGGTTTTGCATTCTCTACTCATTAAGACATCATTTTCTTTTTGTGCTTTCAATGTGCTATAACCCAATTTGTAATATCAAACTGTTTGCAATAGACACTCAATAACTCTTTGTTGAGTGATGGCTTCATGAAAATTGCTCTAATCCTGAGCAGAGCCATATCTGATCTTTGGCAAATGGAGCTCTTCCATGGGGGGCCAACATTTAAGGGAACAAACTTCTTCCCCCTTTCTCAAAGCCTTCCATTGCCCTATCGTACAATTATTACAAGTTATAGTAACAAAATATCCAGTTGCCATGGCATCCCTTCTCTTAGTGCCCACTTCCCAACCATAACAAGCTGCTGTACCCCATATCTAGTTGCCATGGTGCCTCTATCTCTCATCCACAATCTCTCTCCTGGTGCAATTCCACCTGTTGTCTATTCTCTGCACCACCTTTCTTTGGGGTGTATGGGTGTCAGGGAAGACTGGTACCTCTGGCAAGTGGGTCTTATGAGTCATTTTTAGGACTACTTTCCACCTTTGGTACCTACTTGCCACCCATCTTTCAGTTGTGACTCCAAGAAGCTGTAGCATGTGCAATAGTCACACTCTAGTATGCTCTTTTGGCAAATGGGCTAAATCAGGTTGAGGGTAACTACAGGATCTTAAACCTGTTGGTGATTTAGGGGCATGTCTATGAATTTCCCCAACAAAATGGTGTATCTCAGCACTTTGTTCTAATTGGCCATGAAGACAGAGGAAGCAGGCTCTGTGGAGTGTTTAGAGTTTGGTAAGACACCAAAGACACCAAGGTCATTCACTGCACCCTGAGCCATTATTAGTCATCTTGACTTCTGTCTTGCCACTGGACTCTGATGACTCTAGAAGAGAGTCAGGCCAATGATGTCTCACAACTCTGCCTCACTTAAATCCAATTTATATGTGATTGAAAAAAAACATCACCCATACCATTTCATGATTTACCTACTTCAAAATCCTGTGGCAACAGTCTAGTAATGAAGCAGCAGGTGTGTATACACTGGGACTAGGCTCACAACCCTGCATAAGGTGGCCCAGGTCATACAGGTGTCTTCTCACTGGACTGAAGCAGCAGTGGGATTTGGCAGTTCCTTGAGTGTCTAAGCAGCCTTTTTAAAGGACCACAGTGCTCATCTCCTGGCATGAAAAAGAGGCTAGGAAAGGTACCCTAAAGATTGTTTGCTTCACTAAACTTAACTCTGGCCTGCCTACTGTAGCAGTCAGGGATCTGACCCCATGGTTGAAACACACACACATACACACGTTTACAAAAATACCTTTTGCAAAGATGATGCCATTCACCATTGGTACATGGAATGTGCACAAGCTTATGGACAACAAGAAATTTAGCATACTGAAGGTGGAGATCAATACATTTTTCTGGAGTGGTCACAGTGATGGAGGCTCATGATAATATGATTGTCACTTACAAGAAAGTGTCATGCCACCATCATTAGTGTATATACTCCCACCATGATAAACATTGGTGAGATCAAATACAGGATGTGAGAACAACGAAGTTAATATGTGGCACAGAGTTCTGGACTAATTATAGATTTAGCCTCTTCAAGCTAAATATTTGCATTCTATAAAAGTGAAAGTCCCAAGGTAGGCAACCACCCAAAGAGTTAATGTGGGCAATTTTCAGAGAT
Source organism: Notamacropus eugenii (assembly GCF_028372415.1). Classification (NCBI taxonomy): domain Eukaryota; kingdom Metazoa; phylum Chordata; class Mammalia; order Diprotodontia; family Macropodidae; genus Notamacropus; species Notamacropus eugenii. The sequence goes on from NC_092875.1 coordinate 113,090,316, forward strand.
TTGGTGAACAGCACTGCCTTTATTCATCTGAGCCAGAACAGTCATAGGCATCATGGCTGGTTTGACAAAAATGATGGGGAAATTCATAAATTGCTAAATGAAAAACAAGAACTCCATGGGGTTTACCAGAAGGAGAGTTCATCCATCTCCAAGAAGATACTATTTAACTCTATTGAATGTAATGAGGTTTTGAATGCCATAAGGTTCCTCTCATATGGTAAAGCACCTCATGCTGATTCTATTTCAGTCAATATTTATAAGGCAGGGAGTCCACTGCTCACACAAAAGCTGACTGAAATCTCCCAGATTATATGGCAAGAAGAGTCTGTCCCCCTCCATTGTCCATCTCCATAAAGGAAAAGGAAATAGGTTGTCCTGTGACATTCACAGAGAGGTCTCTCTTAGTCATTGCTAGTCAAATTCTCGTCTGAGTCCTCCTTAATAGGATAGGCTGATCCTTCTCCAGGAAGATGGCCATCTACCTGAAAGCCAGTGTAGCTTCAGAAAGGATCAAGAATAGTTGATATGGTGTTTGCTGCCCTAAAACTCTAGAAGAAAGGCCAAGAGACCTGTATACATGTAGCACCAATGTGATATCCAAAGCAGACTCTATGGATATGCATGCATATTTCCAGGGTAAATTGACAAAACATAAGCTCTCTTCCTCAAAGACAAACCAAGACACTTATTCAAACACCAGAAAGCCAAATCCATTATAGTAACAAAGAAATCTATACATTATCAATGGAGAGAGCACAGCCATCCCCAAACCTTTCCTCCATCAGCCTTCCCCATAAACAAGCTCCCTTAGACAAAATCACTCCCTCTCTCACTCCTGCTAATTGTTCTGTTCTGCTCTGCCTGCCCTCTCTCTCAGCTCCCTCTCACTCTCTCTTCCTTTTGCACCCTTCCCGCTCCATGCATTCAGCAAGCTCCTCCCACTCTGGGCTTCATGTGACTCAGGCTGTGGACCAGGCCAAAGCTCAGACCAGGCCAAAGCTCAAAGCAGGCCACATGGGTCTATTAAAGAGCAGTAAAGATCTTCAGATTCTCTTACCATTACAACACAATGTTCATCAATCTGACAATGGCCTTTGATACTGTCAGTCATGAGAAGATCATGGAAAAATTTGGTTGCCCAGAGAAGTTTATCAGTATTGTATGCCAGTTTCATGATGGCATGCTTACATGGACTCTGGATAATGGGAAATGCTGTCGCATTTTCCTAGTCGCCAGTGAAGTGGAACAAAGCTGTGTGCTTGCTCCCATGCTTTTTAGCATGTTTTCAGTTATGTTGTCCTTTGATGATGATGAAAATGTCACCAACCTATTTCTATTACATTTCTGTTCCTGTCACCCAGTGTATTATTTAACTTGAAAAGGCTACAAGTCAAGACTAAAGTGGAGGGAGAGTTGGTGTGTGACTTTTTATTTGTAGATGATTATGCACTGAATGCACCCTCTGAGGCTGAGATTCAACGGAGTATGGATTAATTCTGTACCACTTGTGCTAATTTTTGCCTAACAACACCCGGAAAACAGAGATTCTCCACCAGGAGCCAGACCTCATCATCTACACATGGAATGATTGATTACAGCAAATGGAGAAAGTTTGAGTGCTGTGGATAGGTTCACTTATCTTGGTAGTATACTTTCCAGCACCACATACATTATGAGGTTGATGCATGCACTGACAAAACTAGCATAGTATTTGAGATGCTTTGAAGGATAGTGTGGGAGAGAAAAAGTATTAGGCTGACTACAAACAGAAGCTTTGCAGAGCTGTTGTATTGACCTCATTGTTGTATGCCTATGAAACTTGGACACTGTACCAGTGCTATGCCAAGAAACTACATTACTTCTACTTGAATTGTCTTAGAAAGACTCTTATGATCCCCTGGAAGGATAAAGCACCAGACACTGAGTTCCTTTCTCAAGTTAAACTGACAGTTTTTTTCAAAAGTATCACCATCTTTCCAAGGTTCTCAACCTTGGAGTCATTATTGACTCTTTTCTCCAACTATTACATCCAATTTGTTATCAAGCATCATTGATGCTACACAACACTGTTTCTTAAATCTATCTCCATTGCTTCTCTCACACAATCAAACCTCAAATCAGGCTCTCATAAACTCTCTTATGAACTAGTAAATTAGCATCTTAATTTATATCTCTTCCTTCATTGTCTTCCCCCTCCAGTTCATCCTCTACAGTTTCCAAATTGAAGCTCAAAAATAGTCAATGACTCCCTATTGCCACTACAAAATTACTCCCATTTATTTTTCCAATCTTATTTCATATCACTTCACTACACAACACACTCCATTACAGCTTTGTTCCAAGTGATAGTAACTGTTCCCAGTACACAACGATACATCCTGTTTATTTTTTTCTTTTTATCCTTGGCCCCTAGCATACTTCTTTAGATTCATTGGGTACTTAATAAATATTTGTTCAATTATATTGAGCATCTTTGAGTGACAGATAGTAACCTTTAGATGTATGGTTATCCTCTGTTTATATTCAAAGCAGATGGCAGCATGCCCCATCAGATTGTAAAGGCTATTTTTGTGATGGCTATCTACCAGCATGCAGAATGCCTGAATTAATAATGAAGTGAATATATCTCAACCATAAAGACTAACATAATGACTAGACTGGCTATATTCTTCTCATGCCATTGGATTATAAGACAAGGAATAGAAGTCATGGATTCTCTCACTTTCTGCCATAAATATATAGTAGCTGTCTCCAAACGTATATGAGGGCACTTGAGACAGTATAGAGAAAAATATAGGAGACAGAGGTTAAGTGACTTGGCCAGAGTCACATAGCTACTAGTTTCTGAGAGTGTTTTTGAATACATGTCTTCTTGACTGCATACCCTGTGCCCTATCCACTGCATCAACTCATACAGGCATATGACATAGTGGATAAAATTCTAGACTGGGAGTCAAGAATCTCTAGGTTCAAATCCCACCTCTGATTTTTTGTTTTTATTATTTGCATGACCATGGGTGAGTTGCTTAACTAACAAAGTCATAAATCCTTGGGATACAGAGAATTAGTAGAGTACCTAGAATATATGTAGAAAGTTAATCCCAGGAGAGTATTTAGAGAACATTTAGTCAAATCCTCTCATTTTATACATAAGAAAATTGAGGACGAGAAAAGGGAAGTAACTTATTGACATCAGACAACCAGCTTGTGGAGAAGCTGGAATTGGATGGAATTCATGTCTTGTGACTTACAGGCATTTCTAGTGTTAAATTTTTGTTATAAAATAAATTCATTGACTGTGTCTTTGCTAACAACTCCAAATGACTTTCATATTGTTCAGTGCTGGAGGCTGAAGAAAGTAATTGACCATGAAAAAAATGTAAAAAAAAATTCGTTTTGTTTCTGCACAAATGTAGCATAAGGAAACCTGGAAGTGTCCGTGGTTCTGATCACTGTGTCATGCAGATAAACCATGGCTGATTTGATTGGAAAATAAAACCAGAATGATTTGCAGAAATGCAGAATTGTGTGTGTGTGTGTGTGTGTGTGTGTGTGTGTGTGTGTTTTGGGAGGGTCAGGGCATCAACTGGTCTTTCCGCTGTCTCATAGCTGGTTCCTACCTCTTGCTCCCTTCATCCTTGTGATTAGAATTAATTAGAATTCTGCAGTGCGTCGGAAGTGGCACAAACTTTAATTAATGCTCTTGGTACTCTAAGCCCCATTAAGATCAGTAGTACCCAGAGTCCTAGTCCCTATCTAACAAGAACTGTCTATTTTTCCCACTGTGGACTCTAGAACACTACATTGTCATTAAGAAGTTCCCTTTCATCTTAAATCTCATCCTCTATCATACTTCTCTAATTTCTTTGATGCTGAACTCTGAAATCCCTCACTCTGTCCTAATCTCTAGCTTTCCATAATCTCATCTACTTCACTCTTCCTCATTCTGACCACCAGCCTCTCCATCCTTTTAGATTTTCCCACCATCTGCCTTCTTTACCCCAACTCCTTTGCTTCTTCTGAATGTTTGGGGAGAAAGTCTTATAACCTTTGGCCATTTGGCTGATTACAAATTCATGTCAAATAACATGAATTATTTGAGGTCAATTATTTGAATATGAATAAATAATAATTAATAATATAAGTAATTTTACAATATATATTAATTATAATACAACTATATTATATATAACTATATCAATTACATATGTAATTCATACAATTAATCATTAATAATAAATAAATAATCTCAATTAATCTTTCTTGGCAACATAGCACTCCCTTTATTTTTCTTTGGTTGAATATCACAGTATTCTTAGAGACTATTCCAAAATTTTGTGCCTGTAAAGCCTTCTACATCACCCTCTCCTTGTTCTCTTTCACTAGTAGACCTTTCCTCTACTTTGCTAAGAAAATAGTGGTCATATGCACCATGGTCCTTCTTTTCCCTTCCCTATACCTCAAGAACCTCCTACATCATTCCTAATTTTCTCCTTCTTTGATTAAGTCACTGGAATGGCATATGGCCCTTCTCCTTGCCACCCCCTCCCATTTAATTATCTGTTTCTTTAAGTCTACCTTCCCATCTCTTGAAGCTCATCTTTCAGGTATTCTACATGTGACCACAAACATAGTCACATAGCTCCCATACTTAATTTTTATTTCCATTTTACCTTGCCATTCCCTCAAATTATCATACTATATATATATATCTTCTGCTTTTGGCACCTAAACTTTTAGAATAATTTACACATTTCTTATATTTGTTCTCTTTAATGTTTCTCAACACGTATCCTGACAAACATTTTAACCTGGCATCATGGCTCTCCACAATCTAATTTCAACCTATTATTATTTCAACCTATTATTATTTCATAATACTTCTGTTCCTGTCACACTGACCTATTAGTTATTCATGAATATCAATACTAAAACAACTACAGACTGTAAATTTCTAGAGGAGAAACTTGAACACTGAAAAATCTCCTAAAGGAGTTGTGGAATTCACCATTAGTCAAGATATCTTAGTGTTACTACCACACTGGGGGTTCAGAGGACCAAACAGAAGATTGCCCCGACGAGGCAGCTGGAAGGACAAGCCATATAACAATTCCATTGTCACATATATCTTAGACAGTGCCTTGAACATGACAGGTATGAATATAGATTCATTGAGTTGAATTCAAAACATTTTCCTGCAGTTGTACTATTTGCTAGCTCTGTGATTTTGACAAGTAATTTAACTTTTCTGAGTCCTAGTTTTTTTTGTCAATTTCTTGTGCCTTCTCTAGACATTCTCAGGTTTTCCCTCTGTTGATGATTTCCTATTTGTCCTCTATATTAGATATCTCAAACATGCAGCTTATAACACTAGATGAAAATGTAATTGGAAAATGTTTATCACAATAAATAAAAGACATAACAGACTAAATAATGTCAATTTGTGGTTTTTAAGGGTTTGTTTTCTATGTGAGTGACATCACTGAGATAGGGAGTTTATTTGTACACAATTGTTTGCTTGTCTCCCCCATTTAATTGTGAGCTCCTTGAGGGCAGGAACTATCTTTTGCCCTTTTTTCAACTCCCCAGGGTATAGCACCAGGCCTAGAACCTAGTGTGTCTTAATAAATATTTATTGACTGACTGGAAATAGCATCTATACCTATTAACTAATATGATTTGTGTGAAGAACAGATAAAATATATTTTCCCCTCCAAGAATATGTAGAAATATGTTTGTTATTGTTATTCCCAGCTACTAAAATCCTATTTGGAAGCCTCATTATGGTGTAGAAATTATCTTGAGTCATTGAAGACTATGTCTTCAGATCTTAAGCTCTGATGGTTCAAAGACAATAGGATGACAAGATCATTGATTGAGAGCTGGAAGGAGTCTTAGAGGCCAGTAGAGTCTAATCCTTTCATTTTTCAGATAAGGAAACTGAGGTCCAAAAGGTGAAGTGACTTACCCAATGGGATAACCTCTTAGTAAGGGTGTGCCTCTTAACTGAGTATCTTTATAATGGATTTCAGAGTTATTTATCATTAGGGGATGATTTTTTTTTTTTTTTTGCCACAGTGATTCATGAATATGATCTACTGAGGTGACTGGAGACATGGTGATCAGATTTTGTGTGCCTGCAAGGATAATCTTTTAAATTTCTAAAACATCATTACCAGCCTACAACTTTTGGCATCTCTTTGAATGTTCTCAAAAACAGTGAGACTGAATGTTTTCATGTTGGCTAAAGGCAAGTAGTTCTAGTGTATCTTTATTGTTTTAACTCCTGCAAAGAGAGACAGACCTAAGCTCTCCTGATATACATTCAGTAAAGAAATGATTATTTATCATTATGATGGTAATTGATTTTTCTGAACTGAGGGAATAATCTTTTTTCATGCTTATCTTATCACTCGGGGGCTCCCCATCTTCCCCAAGTTCAAGAAGATCTCTCTGCCAATTATAGATGTTTGCAGTACTGGGGCTGAGAGATTTTGACAGGTTGAACTAAGGTCTGGTTAACATTATCAAATAAATCCCCTGTTTTGTCACTTTGGAGAAGATGCTAATAAAGAGAGAAGACTAGCATTATAAAAAGTGCTTACTTAGGCCAGGGAGGCCTAATGGTATGTCAAGATTATATAACTCACCCAGCAAGAGGCTCCAAAAGAGAGAGATAAATTGTTTGGTTGGGGGAAATTAACTCAGGATTGATTCTATCTGTTTTAATTTAACATCGAGATCGCTTAGCTGACTCCAAGAAGCAGATGGGCTATTGATCTGACAATAGGATAATCAGAGCATCAAATCCCAGGGAGGAGGAGACCCAGAAAGTCTCAGGGTCCCTGCCAGCTTTATTATCATAGAATCAAAGCCACTCTCTAATTGAGAGAGAGGAAGAGCCTTAACTAGCTCACAGATCAAATTAGGGGAGGGAGCGGGCTCAGCTGCCCTGTTAGGGTACCTAGGCAGAACTAGATTGAGGTTGAGTTCACACTATTATGGAAGAATGTTTCACAAAGATTAAGCCCACCAAGAACTGATCCTTAGAAGGAAGAGGGAATTTATAGCTGTGGGTGTTGGTGGCGGGAGGAGAGGAGGAGAGAGGGAGATAAATAGATGTGTGTGTGTGTGTGTGTGTGTGTGTGTTTGTGTGTGTGTGTGTGTGTTTGTGTGTGTGTGTGTGTGTGTGTGTGTGTGTGTGGAGAGAGAGAGAGAGAGAGAGAGAGAGAGAGAGAGAGAGAGAGAGAGAGAGAGAGACAGAGAGAGAGAGAGAGAGACAGAGAGAGAGAGAGAGAGAGAGAGAGAGAGCAGGGCGGGGGGGAGGGAGGGAGAGAGGGATAGGGCCATGAGAAAGAACTCCAGAATGATAAAAATAAAAGAGAGCAGCAATAGAAGATTCTGCTGGGTTTAACAGTGGTCTGTCCCCTCCATTTTTCCTAAATGTCAATCACAATGACCCTGTGGGCTTAGAGATAGCAGCCCTAGCTGTAGAACTCGGATCTTGGCCCAACATCCAATATATAGGCACATACAGGCACTTTCAGCTGGAGCTCAGGCTTCTGGCTGGGTTTCACACTTCTCTAATTCCCAGAAGAGTTGTTTCTCATCGGGATGGCTTGTGGTGAGGCCATGAGGAGGGAGAAAGATGTGAGCTTCTTATTTCCCACAGTTCTCTTCCACTTCCCACTCACCATATGGGGTGGGAAGAGGACTGGAGGGAAGAGAGGGGGCTGTTTTCCCAGTTTATGTCAGGACGGCTTGACTCCTGTCTGACACAACCTGAGGATACAGCCAAAGTCTGAATGTCAGAGGGACAAGGGAAAGGGGAAATGATTCTACCATCTAACAGCCCAAACAGGCTCCTCCTCCAGTCTGATCTCTGAGTCTCTTGAAATGTGGGCTACCTGCCAATTCTTGGGCTACCTGCCAATTCGGGGAGGGCTGCAAAGCACCAGTTGTCTGCCTGTCCTTATTTGCTTAGGTCAACTCCATCTCAAGCAGGAGATAGATGCCCAGGAGAAGTGGGTTCCAGGTTAGGGCCTCAACTTCTGAGGGCTGCTGCAAGGACTAGCCTCTCCTTACTTTAAGGATTAAAAAAATCTATCAGGAACTCTGTCCTCTAAGATAATGGTTCAGTGGAATTTTTATAATGTGGAAGCAATCCTGCAACTCTCTTTGAATTGAATAAATAATAAGATGCTTAGGAGGAAAGATCATTTGCTGGACTGAAAAAAAAAAGATTAAGAATGAAGCCCTAGGGACAAGGCTTTTAGAATATCTGCCTATATAAAGCATAGAGTGTAGTCAGGGAGGAAGCCTGGCCTTGAACAGTATCGTCAATGACTTGGCATTCAAAAATATCAAAAAGGAAAAGTGTATGGCATTTTGTATCCCATGTAGAATCTACACAGCATCTATTGAATATGTAGCCCCTTCTGTAGAGGAAGATCTGAGTTTTTCAACTGCTTATGGACTGCTACACATAAAATATTTACATATATTGAAGATATTTGGAGGAGCAACCTGATATACTGGATGGGGAGGCTGGTCTTGGGGTCACAATGACTTAAGTTCAAGACCTTGCGTCTGACACATATTGGCCACATGACCCTGGACTAGTCACAGAATCTCTCAGTGCCTCCAGACAACTCTCTGAGGCTAAAAGTTGCAAAGTAAGTAGTGGGATCTTCATTGTTGGGTTGAGGGGTGTTCCTCACTGTGTCTCTGTGTGTGTGAGTGTGTGTGTGTGTGTGTATATATATATATATATATACACATATATACATGCACACACACATATTACATAGTATATATGTATTAACAGATCTCTCCCAATACAGTGCTTGCTCTTGGCTTCATTCCTGGAGGAATCTGATCCTGAGGAGAGATTTGGGCTTTTTGTTACACACTCTGGTTCATTTTGCCCTCATCCTGGAGTAGAATTACAAGAAATATCTTTTAAACATATTGGTTAGGTACAAACTTAAGGCTCATGTCTAGACTCTCCTCAAAAAGCATCAATAGATTTCATTCTAGAAAAGTATTTGATCAGTTATAGGACAGCTATTTCCTTTACCACAAAATAACTGTTTATGCCACAAAAGACTCATAAGTGAGCCTTAATAAATACTTAAAAAATTAAAAAAAGTAACTCATCACTCATTACATTCTTCTTGGAGTTCAAGACTTACAAGAGATTTTGAAATTGCTGAATATATATTTCACATTTATTATCTGAGCAGCACTTCCAGATATCTGTGTCCTGACTAATCAGGCATACATGGGTCATTCTCATGGCAATTTCCCTCTTTTCTGAGAAGAAGAGAGTTGGAGCAAATTTTTCTTGTTACCTGTCAATACCAGGGAACTCCTGACTTCTCAAGCTAATGAGGCAGCCAGAAGGCTAGAAACATTCATTTCAGGAATGCTGTTTAGTTACCTATGCTCAGGGAAAGAGATACAAAGCAGAAGAGACAGCTAGAGACCTGAGATATAGACCCTTGCATTCACCTCCATTCACACCAGAGCTATTTCTGGGGAGGGAATAAGGATGTAGAGATACATACCCTTCATCTCCCTGGAAATCTGAGGGAGAATTATTATACAAACCAAGCATGACCCAAGGAAGCCTTGATTTGCTTTTCCTCATTCTTTTTACAACTTATTGAGTAGATGGCTTTTTCTGGCTCAGTTGTCAATTCAATTTGAGAGTCCTCCCTCTTCCACCTCCATATAACCACTGTATATGTCCTTTAGCTTTCACAGAGCCATAGCATGCATACCAGCTCCATGATAGGTCTTCTTGTCCCTGTCAGAACCTAAAGACTCATGCACATGTATTATACCCACATATAAATATACACATATATACAAATCATATTTGTCCAGACCTGTAATTCCCTTTGTAAGAGGAACACCCAGTGAGGAAGCTCTTTCTATCAAAGCTGATCAACAGCTATAGTCTTGGAGTCTTAGCAAGTTTTCTTAGAGAGTTGATTTGACTTGCCCATGGTTAAAAAAAAGGGTAGGTAGGTGGTGAAGGCATTGGGCCTGGAGTCAGGAAGACCTGAGCTGTATGACTGTGGGCAAGTCACTTAACTCTGTTTGTCTCAGTTTTCTCATCTTTAAAATGAGCTGAAGAAAGAAATGGCAAACTATGCTAGTGTCTTTGCCAAGAAAACCCCAAATGGGGTTGTGAAGAGTCAGATGTGGCTGATAAATGAGTGAACAACAAATGGTACAAAGCTCATACATGCCATATATAAAACTGGAATACACACACACACACACACATCCCATGCTACTTCTATTGATGCTAATGTGAAAAGGCAAAACATATAATGATGTGTTAAATATTATGGTATATATGCAGAAACTAGTGATATGAGCTCTGTACTCAGAAATCTGGTTTCTGGACATCACTCAAATACTAACTCACTGCCATCTTGAACTTGTATCTGACTTTGAACTTCAGTTTTTTTCTTTGTCAAATGGAAAGATAGATAATCCTTCTACATTTAATAGGTGATGTTTATGAGTCTACAAATACAATAGAAGTTAAGAGAAAAAAATGAGGGTGAGTATGAGCAGGAGGAAGTCTTTATGAATTACTTTTATTAGATGTTCTGAAAATATTAACTGATTTGCATAGAGGGGACAATACTTAGAATTATAGAATGTTCTTAAGGAACGTAGAGGTAATAGCTAGGTAATCTATCATTATTCTGAGAGGGAAATTGAGACTTAAAGGGGCTAAATGATATGAACTGTTTGAATTTGGACAGAAAGAGATGAGAAAGGAATGTACTTTAGATGGCTGAATTAGAATTTTCACAAAAGCTCAGAGATTGACATAGTTATGTAGAGCAGGAAACTGGTTTGGACAGTGTTGATGTTAGTGGGGGGAGTTGGATAGTAATGGGATAGAGGTTAGATTGTATTGGGAGATGAGGTTAGATAAATAGAGTTAAACAGGGTTATGAAGGCTTTAGAAGCTGAACTGTTCTGTTGCTAAGTTTAACAATTTCATATATGAAACCATTATGGGACTCTGAATAAAGAAGTCACATGACAACGTGTCAGAATTGGTAATCCTTCAGTAGATCTCAGGAAAACCTTTTCATGTATGTGAGCACTGACAAACTAATAAATTCTGGGACTTGAATATCACTCATGTGACTTTTAATGTTCATAATGCCATGTCCATTCTTCATCAGGGCCTTTTAAAAAATGGCTGTATAAATATATATGCTTTAAACCATATGCTCTTTGATAGTCAAATAAATAAAGCCCTACATGATAAAACAAAATATTGAGTCGTTACTCCTTCCTCAAGAAACTTACATTTGAAAAGGGAAGATAAGCCATACTGACATAAAAGTAGTATGTAATAAGTGCCAACTGAATGGTGAAGACAGAGAAATGCCAGAGGAGTTCAGATTTCTTCTAGATGAAGTATCCATAGAGGGAGCAGTCCATGGAGCAAATAGGATGGGAATTATACTGAGTTCATAGATGGAATGTTAAGTTCAGAGAACAGGGAATAGCACACTTTGACTGAAACACAGAGAACATGAAGGAGAACAAAATGAAATAAACATATAATTAGGGTGATTAAGATTTTTCCTCTAAAATAATGAAATATAGAGGGTATTTATACTTATTTCAGCAAATTAAAAATAATTGAATTTAGAACCGAGTTAGAAAGAATAAATGATCAAAGTAGGGAGCTACCATATGTCAGCAGGGGTAGTCAGGGTTAATATCTCCCTCAGAAGTCATCATTCATTATGCTCTTCTCTCTTCTATCCCATATAGTCTTGTGTCCTTAAGTACCTTTCCAATCCAATCCTTATCAATTAATTTGGCATAAAAAGTTAAAATGGTGGTAAATTTAATGATGACCCTCTCATTCCCTCAAATAATTTTTTGAAATATGCTTCCAGAACTAAAATTGTTAGTAAAGGTTCTGGAAATAAGACTGGAAAAGTTAGAGAGAGATTGTGAAGGTCTTAAATACCAGGATGAGGAGCCTGTATCTTGCCCTTAAGGAAATTAGATTAATAATCAATAAATTAATTACAAGAGAGCAATATGAGTGAATCTTTGCCTTAGGAAGACTACTTTGGCAGTTTTATGAAGGGTAGATTGGAAAGTTAGAAGTTGGGGATGTAGATTAGATTGGACTAGGCAAGTGGTTGGATATGATAGGGAAGGAGTGAGAAGAGAGTGGTGTGTGAATGAGATGGAAGGGGTTGAAGATGACTCCAGATTTGTGAACTCAGGCAATTCTATTAGGAAAATGTTGACCCCCCCCCCCCCCACAGAAATAGAGAAGGGACAGTTTTAATGGTGGAAATGATGAATTTGATTTTGGACCGTTTGATTGGTTGATTGATATTATAGGTTGTGAAAGTGAGGGAGAACTTAAGCAAAATTCTGAAACTGGTAAAAAAATTTTTCCCCTGAAGTATTATACTCAGTTTTGCTGGGTAGGTGATTCTTGGTTTTAGTCCTAGTTCCTTTGGCTTCTGAAATATCATATTCCATGCCCTTCGATCCCTTAATGTAGAAGCTGCTAGATCTTGTGTTATCCTGATTTTATTTCCACAATACTTGAATTGTTTCTTTCTAGCTGCTTGCAATATTTTCTCCTTGACCAGGGAACTCTGGAATTTGGCCACAATGTTCCTAGGAGTTTCTCTTTTTGGATCTCTTTCAGGTAGTGATTGGTGGATTCTTGCAATATTTATTTTGCCCTCTGGTTCTAGAATCTCAGGGCAGTTTTCCTTGATAATTTCATGAAAGATGATGTCTAGGCTCTTTTCTTGATCATGGCTTTCAGGTAGGCCCATAATTTTTAAATTGTCTCTCCTGGATCTATTTTCCAGGTCAGTTGTTTTTCCAATGAGATATTTCACATTATGTTCCATGTTTTCATTCTTTTGATTTTGTTTTGTGATTTCTTGGTTTTTCATAAAGTCATTAGCCTCCATCTGTTCCATTCTAGTTTTGAAAGAACTATTTTCTTCAGTGAGCTTTTGAATCTCCTTTTCCATTTGGGTAATTCTGCTTTTGAAAGCATTCTTCTCCTCATTGGCTTTTTGAACCTCTTTTGCCAATTGAGTTAGCCTATTTTTCAAGGTGTTGTTTTCTTCAGCATATTTTTAGGTCTCCTTTAGCAAGGTGTTGCATTTCTCTTCTCAGTTTTTCCTCCACCTCTCTAACTTGATTTTCAAAATCCTTTTTGAGCTCTTCCATGGCCTGAGCCCACTGAATATTTATTCTGGATGTTTGGGATATAGAAGCCTTGACATTTATGTCTTTCCCTGATGGTAAGCCTTGTTCTTCCTCATCAGAAAGGATGGGAGGAGATATCTGTTCACCAAGAAAGTAATCTTCTATGGTCTTATTTTTTTTCCCCTTTTCTGGGCATTTTCCCAGACAGTGACTTGACTTTTGAGCTTCCTCTTCACACCCACCCCACCTCCAGATCTGCCCAGCCAGTGCTTGGGGTCTGAGATTCAAATGTTGCTTCCCAGCCTCAGGGTTTTCAGCTGGGGCGGGGCTGCTATTTAGTGTGAGATTAAGTTTAGGGCTCAGTTCCCTCAGGGTGTTTGTGCGGAGACCTTCAACAATGGATCTGAGCTCCTGCCTGCTTTAGGAGCCCTTGTCCACTGCTGCCTCTGCTGCTGCATCCTGAGGGGGCCTGAGTTATGGAGACACCCCGCTCCCCTCTTGGCCAGCCAAAAAGACTCTCTCATTGACCTTTAGTGCCCGTGGGTGGAGGGACCTGCACAGCTGCTAGACATTCTGTCCCTGAAGCCTGCTCGGATCTACCCCTCTTGGTACCACGTGGCCAAGGCAGGGCTGGGCTCTGCTCTGGTCCGGTGCACGACAAAGCTTTGGTGTTGGTTTTTCAGGTCCTTCTGGAACAGAGGTCTCCTTCACTCATTGTTCTATGGCTTCTGCTGCTCCAGAATTTGTTGGGAGTTCTTATTTACAGGTATTTTATGGGCTGTGGGTTTAGAGCTAGCATATGTGTACCTTTCTACTCCACCATCTTGGCTCCTCCCCTGGTAAAAAATTTTTTAAAAAATAATATTCAATTCCCCCTAATTATATGTAAAAACAGTGTTTAACATTTTTAAAAGTTCTGAGTTCCAAATTCTATTTTTCCCTCTCTTTCTTCTCCTATATCTGAGATGGTAAAACATCTGATATAGGTAATACATGTGCAATCATGTAAAACATTTCCATATTAGTCAATTTGTGTAGGAAGATGTGAACAAAAAGAAAGGAAGAGAGACAGAAAAAAGAAAGAGAAAAACAGTATGTGTAGCAGGTAGATTGTTTTCCTTAACCATACAGCCTTAAGAATTGCCAGTTTTGTTCAGCACCACCTCAAAAGCAACCAGGTTATCTATGCCCTTCATGTTGCTAACCCTACAAAAGATTAAGGTCCAGTGTCTCATATTTTAAACTTTTGCTAACACTGCATCTTACCCCAACAGAAGCTTACAAATTCAGTGCATTGTTGCTTCAAGCCCCTATGTAAGTCACTAGCTAAGCTAATTAATCAATACCAGGTGTTTAGAGTTGAAAATTGCTTTAGAGATCACTTGGTCCCACTCATTTTATAGATGAGAAAAGTAAGACCCCAACAGGTAAAGAAACTTTCCCCAAGTCAAAGTGGAAGGAAATAGTAGAACAAAAATTTGAACTCAGATGCTCTGACTGCAGACCCATAGCTCTTCTCAGTCTATCTTACCTCCTTGTAGTTATGTGAATGAATCCTAAAATCTTAGAATTTGGTGACTGCTCAGAGGTCATCAAGCCAAACCTCAACCTGAAAGAGGAATTCTCTTTACATTATTACTGATGTAAAGAGAATTCATCCATCTCCATCTTCTGTGGGGGAGTCCAGTGGGTGACTTGACTCATTGTCTATAAATGTATCCTGTTAAATTTTCAAACTATTCTAGTTGTTTGAGGTTCTTTCTCATATTGAATTGACATCTGCTTCTGTGTCACTTCCATGTACTTTATCATATTTTATTATTTTGCTCTTGTCTGCGAGGAAGGGGAAGGTGTCTACTTCTTCCATATAGAAACATTTTGGATATTTTGACAGTGTTAATGTCCAGTCTTTGTCTTCTATTCTCCAGGCTAAATCCTAGACTTTTTAACCTGTTCAAGTTTTGAGTGGCTCAACTATCTGGTTGTCCTCCTCTAGATGTACTCTGACTTTTCAGTGTCCTTGTTTAAATGAAGAACTCAGGGTTGGAGCACAATATCCCATATTTTCTCTGACTAAGGCAAAGAATAGTAGGCCCATCACTTTTTCTCTCATCAATAAACTTGAATTTCTGAAATTTAAAATCACTTCAATTCGTTGGCTTTTGAACCCTACAGTTAAATCACATCTTTTTAATTAATTTATTTGAGTTTCTGGCTCTTTTTCCACATTAAGTACTTTCTATCCACAAATTCCCCATTCTGTCCTTGTATAGTCAATTTTTTGGATCCAGGTGTGGTTCTTTACAATTATTCCAGGACCAGATGATAAGAAAATTAAAAATCATTCCATGCAAATCAGCACTCATACAGTACTTTATATTTTTCAAAACACTTCAAAAAATACTATCCCATTCAAGCCTCATAACAACCTTGTGAGGTAAGTGTTATATATAGATGAGGAAACTGAGAGGAGAGTTTAAATAATTTCCCCAGGGTCACACAACAGGTACGTGTAGGAGACCAAATTTGAACTAGGGTCTTCCTAAATTCCTGATCCAATGTTCTATTTCCTGTTAGATCTTTTTGCTTCTGAACAAGTTTGATTGAAGGATCTAGAAATAAAGCTTGAATAAGAAAACTGTTAAAGGAAAAATGAAAGCTATTGAAGGTTTGTTACATAAGGGAAGAATTAGATCTGTTCTACCTATACCCAGAAGTTTGGAATTTGGAGTAATTCAAAGTTACTTTGAATTAAAAATCTTCAGATTTACAGAAAGCACACCAACAGAAGGTAGGGAGTAAGAGATAGTGGAAAAGGTATTGAATTCAGGGCCAGATATATTGGGAATGAATCCTGGCTCTGCTACTTTCTTCCTTGTGACCTTGGGTGGGTCAGCTTCTCTAGGCTTCAGTTTCCTCATTTGCAAAATGGAAAGTTGGACTAGATGACTTATAAGGTTCAGTCCCTACTCAAAATGCATGACTTTAGAATAACTACTGAATATGAGAAGAATGACATGACAACTAAAATTGTCTCCAAATGCAATGGGTAGCTCCAAGATATAGCGAGATTCTATCATAGGAAATCTTCAGAAAGAGGAAGGGTGCCATAAGAGATAGCGTCCTGACCTTAGACATATGAATACTAGAGTTAAAAGCCTGCGCCAAACTCTTACTAACTCTATGACCTTGGACAAGTTATTTTACCTGTAAATTTCCATTTCCTCATTCATAGAATGGGGATGGAAATAATAATACTGCAAATAATAATTGTGAAGTCCAAAGGGAATAATACAAGTCTATATAACTGAAGAGGAAAAAAACCCTCAACAACAGAGCAAACAAAATGCTTTGGGGGTAACTCAATTATTAGTTCAGTGAAGAAATGTCCATAAGAAGGAAAGCCAGGTCTCTTGTCACAGTGGAAAAATGATAAAGTATATTAATAGTGGAATAAATGGAGAGTGCTGGGAATAATCTGAGAACATCTGTGGTAGTTTTAGGATGGAATATTCCTTGAACCTTTAAAACTTTGGGTTTAGGGGTATTTTACAAAAGGGTATGATGTCTTTCAATTAAAATGAGCAAAATCACTTGAAGTTGGGCTCTGATAATAAGAGTATCATTTAGGCCTTGAGCACTTTGAAGACTGTACTAACCATCTTAATGTCCTCTCAGTAAGAAACCGAGCCCCATTTGGGCTCTCATATGCTCACCTTTTAAACTCAGCTCCTTTAACTGTGAACTCAGGCTTTCAACCTGAAGCTTTCTAAAAGGATTTTCTAGTTGAAATACAAGGAAAGAAGAAATAGGGGCAACCTTTTATGCATTCACATGCATTTGCCTAAATCCTTGTTAACAGATGGCATGTGGCTTTCTCTTTGTTAACTTGTATGTCTAGGTCATTTCGTGCTATTCTAGAAGAAACTCTGGAATTTTTATGTAGGCCAAGTAGTTAGTTGTCTAGAAGGAGCGATTTGAATGAGAAGCTCAATCATTCCTTTGGTTTTAGCATTATCTTCTACAGTTATTTATTGGACAGTTATTTTTGGAGCTCTTTTTATGTACATGACATTCTGCTCTGGGAAATACAAAGAGGGATCACTTCCTGCTTTGGGGATTGAATTCTATTTTAAAATGCAAATTCTCCCAGGAATGTTAAACTAATCCTGGAAATAGTCAAATCAAATTTCTTGACCAGAGAGAACAGAGAGTTCTGATATAATGAGAAAAAAAACAAAACAGTGGTCCAGATCACATACTCAGGACAGAAAGGAAGGTGTGGTTTCCAGACCACTAGCTTTAAGGACAAATTTGACCATGAAACTTGGTTCTTTATCATTGTGTTAAAGATATGTGGAAAGGCTATCCTCAAATTTCCCTCTGGCTTTAACTAGATTTATGATCTAACTAATGGTCACTTTGATGGAAAAGTGGTGAATCAGAAATTTTAATCAATGCTAATGTTACCAAAAATACTTCCATGACTATTAAAAATATGTAGTACCTGCATAGGTGATGATCACTGGATCATAGATTTCAGAGGGGAAGGAAGTGGAAAGGTCATCTAGGAACAATGCCTTATTTTCCAGGTGAAGAAGTTGAGGCCTAGAGAGATTAAATTGCCTGTCCAAGGTCCCACAGGTGGAAAGAGGCAGAGAAGGGATTCCAGTCCAAATCACTCAACTCTAAATTGAAGATGAATCAATTGTATGAAGCTGCTCATGAAAGCTGCTTTTCTAGACTTCTGATTTCATTGGGATAGAAAACTTTTAGGGAGGAAGTTCCCTCTAATAATTCAGCTTAGCATGTGAACTTTTAGTATACAGTCTCAGAAAGCTGCCTTGGCTCAGGGGTAGGAAACGGCTATATTGCTGAGTACAGTAGTTCAGTTTGGCAGAGGAATTAAATGTGGATAGAAGAACAGTGAGTATAGAAAAGAAGGCTGAAATGGTCATTTATGGTTTTTTTCCCTTCATACTCTTATGAAACAGACCAAATTCATATCCCATTAATAGGAAGGGGAATATCAAACATAAAATTATAGGTTGTATAGAAAGACTTTTATTAACTAATTTAATATTAATATGGCTTTAATATGAATAGGACCCTAAATACCAGCCTGTGAGAGTTTGGATAATGTGATTCTAATAAAGATACACTTTAAAGGATATATATTTTCTCAGTATTTTTAATTTTGTAAGAAGATTTTAGTTTCTAATTATATCCTTTAATTGTGGATTGGACCTCTTACTATGTCTTAACTGAGAAAAATGCTTACAAAGACAGCAAATGGAAATGTAGAGAATGAATGAGAGGCTTCTTTTTGAGGACAGAGTTTCTTCTGGTTCCAAAGAGCTGAAATGAGAACTTGGAATTCATGTCTCCTTTTTGTCCCACATTTAAAAATATAAATTTTGTTGAAAGTGCTAGGCATCTTTTGCCAAAATAAATTTTATATTGATATTAATTTGGTTGAAAGAATTAATTTTTATAAACATATGTTAAGAACTTACTATGTACCTAGAACTATGCTAAGTCAGTGTGGAAGCTATCTAGAAAATCTGAAATGTATCTTTCTCAGACTAGGGGTTGGAGGTTGGGACAACGTACAAAGGAAGATGGAAGGACTTTTTCTTCCACTGGTCCTTAGGGTGTGGTGGCAGTGCAAATGATAACATCTAGTAAATTTCCATCTTATTGGAAAGATTGTAGTAGATGATTCCTTTTTTTATCCAAGTGGTTTAAATAGGTATGTCTGTCTCATAGTAGGAAGGACCAGTGGTCCCAGGCTTTGAAGTCGAATAAAGAGCTCTTCATTCCATTCTCTGGATGATGTTTTGGGGGTAAGAGATGGGTCAATGTCTAGCCAGGATTGGAAGAGAGGAAAGAGGCGTTATAAGGGAGGTGGAGAGGAAGGGCTTTTTGCAGTATCTCTCCATGGAGACCTCTAGCACTGTTGGAATTTATATCACAGACTGGCTGAGGTCAAGATTTCTCAGTGGCAAAAACTGGTTAAAAATAATCTCCCAAACAAACTTTGAATGTGTTTGATACTCCCTTTCCTAGCAATTAAAAATGGGTTAATTTCGCTTCTACAAAAGAAAATACAGTCTAAGAAAATGTCTGACAATTTCTAGCATAGCTAGGTGTTCTTTAAGCAGGTTAGTTACCATTGCCTGCACCCTCCTTTTTTCCCCCTCTGAGTTAGTTTAAGGTTAGGGGATGCCATGATCTATATCCCCAAATTTTAAAATCCTAATATTGAAAATATATTTATCTTGAATAAGGGGATCAGGTTAGAAGGTAAAAGACCTCATGTCCTGTTTCACTGATTCAGCACTGTTTAATGAACAGCTACTTTTCACCTCTCAAAGCTTACACTTGCTCACTGATTGGTGTCTGTGTTAGTGTTACAGCTATGTAGTTTATAGTTCAGGGAGTCAGAGGGTGGAGGGACAAACACATGACATATTTAGGTAGCATTTCAAAAATTGAGACTAGGTGAACATGGACAATAACAACCTTTCTGGAAAGCTTATTGTACTATATAGTTAAAAAGTGAGATAAAATTATAATCATTGTAATTATTATATGCATAAATTATATCATAAACCAATTTCTACCAAGTGAAAGACTGTGCCTTCTTCATTCATTTCATAATATGGATTTTAAATGACTACACTTAACCATCTAAGGTGGTTAAAATTTATCTTTACTGTTTTTGGTGTGAAAAGGATAAGAAAAATGGAAACTTTATAAAGTGCAGTGGGAAAAAGTAAATTGGGAATCAAAGAATTTCACAGGTCCAACACATATTAAGGATCCAATGTACAAATCTATGACAAGTGGTCACCCAGGCTTTGCTTGATAAATTCATATGAAGGGGAACCCATTACCTCCATAGAAAGCCTATTTAACTTTTGAGCAAATCCAATTATAAGGAAGTTCTTACATGGATGTTCAAATCACTTCTCTAAAACTTCCAACTCTTTTCCTTATTCTTCCCTCTAGGGCCAAGAAGAACAAATGGAATCCTTCTGTTTTATGATAGCTAATGTAATAGTTGAAAATGTTTATATGCCATGTGTCCCAAATGACTCCTCTTTCTCAGTCTAAAGATTCCCAGTTCCTTCAAACAGTCCTGTTATAGCACTGTCTTCAATTCCCTTCCCATTCTGTTGATCTTCTTTATGATGGATTCTAATTTGCCCATGTCTTTCTTAAAATATGTTGTCCAGAATTGAACATAATTTTTCAATATGACTTCATATACTCTTGATTTTCATAGCCACGCTGAGAATTATTACTCCCATTTTACAGATGAAGAAACTGAGGCAGAGAGATTAAGTGACTTGCCCAGGTTACATAATTAATAAGTTCCTCAGGTAGGAAAAAAATTTAGGTCATTCTTTTTGCATCACACTATTGATATTCTGTTGTGTGTGGGGGACAATATGTTCATAGGCAAGCAAATATTTAAATCATTTCAGGGAGAAGGGTGTCAGCAATTAAAGCATGAGAGTAGGCCTTATATAGAGAGAAGCACTACAATTGAACCTTGAAGGAAAATAAGGATTCCAAGAGGCAGAGGTGAGGGGGGAGAGCATTGTAGCCATTAGGGCTTGCTAGTGCAAAGGATAGGAGATGGAATGCCCTGCCTGGAGAATAGTGAACAAGATCCTTTGGTTGGAACAAATGTATAATGTGTTAAGTGGAGTAATTTTCAAAGTCTTGAAGAGCATACTTTAGTCAAACTATGAAGGACTCCAAACACCAAATGCAAATGTTTTCTTTTCATCCCAGAGGCAATAGGGATATTCTTGAATTTTTATCTATATATCTATTTGCTGAGCAGGGCTTTTATAAATTTTTTAGCTATGTGAAGTGTGAATTGGAGAAATTAGAGTCTGGATGTAAAGACGCCAATCAAGAAATAAAGGCAATAGTTCATGTAAGAGATCTTGAAAGTCATCCTGAATTAGGGTGCTAACCATGAAAGTATGGGACACAGGTGAGAGATATAGTAGAGGTATAATTGAAAAGATTAGATAACTGATTTAAGATGGGGAGTGGCAGAGAGAGAAAACTTGAAGATGACTCTAAGGTTGCAGATCTGGGGGGCTGGAAGGAAGGTGGTACCCTCAACAGAAATAGGTAAGTGAGGGAGGATGGAAATGGAAATTTTGGAGAAAGATAACAAGTTCCATTTTGGATGTGGTGAATTTGAGATTCTTATGGGAAATCCACTTGAAAACATTCAGTAGAAGGTTGATATATGCCACCAGAGATGAGGCAAGACTAGAGATAGATATAAAGTTTTAGAAGTTATTTCCATGGAGAGATCAATTCATGGGAGCTGATGAGATTGTAAATAACTAATATAGAGATAGGAGAGAAGAGGTGCTGGGATAGAGCCATGGAAAGCATCAGTGATTACTTGATGAGATATCCACAATGACATAGGCAGTCAGCTAGTGGATAAGCATTTATTAAGTGCATATCTGTCAGGCATTGTGCTAAGCAGTGGGTACATAAAAAAAGTCTCTGTCCTCAAGCAGCTTATAATCTCATAGGGAAGACAAACATGAAAGCAAATATATACAAACAAGCTATATGCCATGAAAGTAGGAAATAATTAAAGAAGGTTTTAGAATTTCTTATTAACTTATTTGTTTTCAGTTTTCAACAATCACTTCGATGTGTTTTAAATTTTCTCCTCCTTCCTCCCCAAGATGGCATGCAATCTTATATGGATTCTACACACATATTCTTATTAAACACATTAGTCATGTTGCATAGAAGAATTCAAATGAATGGGAGAAACCATGAGGAATAACCAAATGAAATATATAATAAAACAAAATGTAACAAAAAAGAAAATAGTCTGCTTCATTGTGTGTTCCGATTCTGTAGTTCTTTCTCTGGATGTGGATGGCATTTTGCATCAAGATTCCTTTGGAAATATTTTAGGTCCTTGCATTTCTGTGAAGGGCTAAGTCTATCAGAAACAGTCCTCTCACACTGTGGCTGTTACTGTATGTAATGTTCTCCTGGTTCTGCTCATTTCACTCAGTATCAGTTCATATAAATATTTTCAGGTTTTTCTGAAGTCCACCTGTTCGTCACTTCTTATAGGACAATAGTATTCCACTACATTCATATACTACAACTTGTTCAGCCATTCCTCAATTGATGGGCATCCCCTTGATTTCCAGATCTTGGCCGCTACAGAAAGAACTGCTATAAATATTTTTTGTACATGGGGGTCCTTTTCTCATTTTAATGATCATTTTGGGATATAACCCTAGAAGTGATATTGCTGGGTCAAAGGGTATGCACATTTTTATAGCCCATTGTGTATAGTTCCAAATTGCTCTCCAGAATGGTTGAATCAGTTCACAGTTCCACTAACAATAAATTAGTGTCCCAACTCTCCCACATCTTCTCCAACATTTATCATCTTCCTGTTTTGTCATGTTAGACAATTTTATCGGTGTGATGTGGTACCTCAGAGTTGTTTTGATTTGTATCTGTCTAATTAATAGTGATTAAGATAATTTTTTTATCTGACTATAGAAATTTCCTCATCTGAAAATTGCTTGTTCATATCCTTTGACCATTTATCAATTGGGGAATTACTTGTATTCTTGTAAATTTGACTCAGATCTCTATATATTTTGGAAATGAGACCTTTATCACAAACACTGATTGTAAAAACTCTTTCCCAGCTTCCTGCTTCCCACCTAATCTTGGTTGCATTGGGTTTGTTTCTGCAAAAACTTTTCAATTTAATGTAATCAGAATTATCCATTTTTGCATTTCATAATATTCTCTATCTCTTGTGTGGTCATAAAATTTTTCATTCTCCATAAATCTGACAAATAAACTATTCCTTGCTCTCCTAATTTGTTTATAATATCAGCCTTTATACCTAGATCGTATGCCCATTTCCACTTTATTCTGGTATATGGTGTCAGGCATTGGTTTATGCTCAGTTTCCATTACACTATTTTCTAGTTTTCCCAGCAGTTTTTGTCAAACAGTGAGTTCTTATCCCAGAAGCTAGGGCCCTTGGGTTTATAAAACAGTAGATTGCTACAATCGTTGACTACTGCCTCTTGAGTACCTAACATATTCCACTGATCTACCCTTCTATTTCTTAGCCAGTACCAAGTAGTTTGGATGATTGCCATTTATAATGAAAGTTGAAATCTGGTATGGCTAGGCTGGATTCCCTAGCATTTCTTTTCATTAATTCTCTTGATGACCTTTTGTTCTTCCAGATGAATTTTGATATTATTTTTTCTAGCTCTAGACCATAATTTTCTGGTGGTTTGATTGGTATGGTACTGAATAATTTAGGTAGAATTGTTATTTTTATTACATTACTTCTGCCTACCCATGAGCAACTGATGCTTTCCCAATTACGTAGATCTGACTTTATTTGTGTGAAAAGTGTTTTGTAATTGTGTTCATGAACTCCCTGGGTTTGTTTTGGTAGGTAGACTTCCAAATATTTTATAGTATCTTGTTGGGACTGGAAGCTCAATTCCGTGTGGACGGTCTCGGGCGGGTAAAAGTGGGACTTCTAAATCTTAGAGTCTTGCGAGGCCCTCCATGAACAGCGGGGGTTCGAGAAGGTCAGACTGAGCTAGCTCGGCTAGCTCGGGTATTTCCGCCTCTCCCCCGGAGATACCTGATGGGTGGAGTCTCCCTGCCCTCGAGGTCGTCCCGGATTGGAGCACACCTAGTTACCTAACAGCACGGTATTGAGATGCAAACTGTGTGGCTGAAGATTAAGTAGGATTGAGGAAGCCAGAAAGCTCTCTCTTAGCACGTGTGGAGCCAAAGAGAAAAGTAGGGCTCCGCTTCTTTTCTTTCCTCTCTCCCCTCCCCCTCTCTCCTTGCTTGTACTTCTACTTCCAATCCCTTAAGATCTTAGCCTCCTTAGGAAATCTCCCCCTCTTCCTCCTAAGGAAGACCCCCCTGCTCTTGTAACCGATACCCTGAAATAAAGCTCAACCCCTGTTTGACTCTGGAATGTCCTTTCTCTCATACGTTTATCCGGTTTGGCCAACCGAAGACCTGGGACAGGTAAGAAAGACTTGGGTAGCCCAAAACAGGCCTCTAGGCTTGGCAGTATCTACTGTAACTTTAAATGGGATTTCTCTTTCTACCTCTTGCTGTTGGTCTTTGTTAGTAATATATAAAAATACAGGTGATCAGGTGGGTTTATTTTGTATCCTGCAACTTTGCCAAGTTGTTTATTATTTCATTTTCTAAGCATATCATCATATCATCTGCAAAGAGTGATAACTTAGTTTCTTCTTTGCCTAGTCTAATTCCTTCAATTTCTTTTTCTTCTCTTAT
This sequence comes from Notamacropus eugenii, assembly GCF_028372415.1. Classification (NCBI taxonomy): domain Eukaryota; kingdom Metazoa; phylum Chordata; class Mammalia; order Diprotodontia; family Macropodidae; genus Notamacropus; species Notamacropus eugenii. The sequence continues at coordinate 113,114,931 of NC_092875.1, forward strand.
TGCTAAAGCTAATACTTCTAATACCATATTGAGTAACAGTGGTGATAATGGACATCTGTGTGTGTGTGTGTGTGTGTGTGTGTATGTGTGTGTGTGTGTATAATCTCTCCAACTACCCAAATACTGAGAAAAGTCTCAAGAGTTACAAACACTATCTTTCCATTTAGGAATGTAAACAGTTCAACTTTAGAAAGTCCCTTGTGATATCTCTTTCCTGTTTATCTTTTCATACTTCTCTTGATTCTTGTGCTTGAAAATAAAATTTTTTATTCAGTTCTGGTCTTTTTTATCAAAAATGCTTGAAAGTTCTCTATTTCATTGAATGACTTTTTTTGCCCCTGAAGTAATATACTCAGTTTTTCTGGGAAGGTGATTCTTGGTTTTAATCCTAGTTCCTTTGACTTCTGAAATATCATATTCCAAGCCCTTCAATCCCTTAATGTAGGAGCTGGTAGATCTTGTGTTATCCTGATTGTATTTCCACAATACTCAAACTGCTTCTTTCTAGTTGCTTGCAATATTTTCTCCTTGACCTGGGAACTCTGGAATTGGTTACAATATTCCTAGGAGTTTCTCTTTTTGCATATCTTTCAGGAGGTTATTGGTGGATTCTTTCAGTGTTTATTTGCCCTCTGGTTCTAGGATATCCAGGCAGTTTTCCTTGATAATTTCATGAAAGATGATGTCTAGGTTCTTTTTTTCATCATGACTCTTCAACACTTTTTGGGTCTCCTTTAGCAAGCTGTTGACTCACTTTTCAAGCTCTTCCATTGCCTGAGACCATTGCATATTTATTTTGGAAGTACTGGATGCAGAAGCCTTGGCTTCCTCTGACAGTATGCATTGTTCTTCCTCATCCCAAAGGATGGAATAAAATGCCTGTTCACCAAGAAAGTGGTCCTATTTAGTCTATTTAGGTCTATAGTCCTGTTTTTCCTCCCTTTTGGGCATTTTCCCTGCCAGTTACTTGACTTTTGAATCCTTTGTCAAGAGGAGGGTATACTCTGGGGACCTTAAAGTTCTTAGTTCCTCCAAGGTGACACAATCAAGGGAAAGGAATTTACTCCTCTCCTAGTCTACACACTGGTCTGGGAGCAACCAAAATCTTTTCTGCCCAGAATCTGCGAGTAGTAGAATTCCCTCTCCACAACTGCCTCCAGCTCTGCCAATGCTCCTCCTCTTCACCCCAGGGCCAGACTCAAGGCTGAGATTCAGATTAGTTGCTCAGTTCTCCCAGGGGCTTTTTAGGGAGAAGGCTTCAACAATGGATGCTGTCTCTGCAATGGCTGCTGCTGGTGTAGCCAGACCACATTTCCTTTCCCAGATGAAAAAGCTTTCTTACTGACCTTTGAAGCTTTCTTTGATGATTGTAGGTTGAGGGATCTGAGAACTGCTGCTGCTACTGGGGTTTCTGCGCCTGAGGCCTGTTCTGGTTCTGTTCCTGTTGGTGCTGAGCTGCCAAGGTTGGGATGTGCTCAACTCTATACCCATATGATAGACCTTTCTTGTTGGCTTTTCAGGCTACCTTGAGCTGGAAATCTCTTTCACTCTGTCGTTTTGTGGCTTCTGTTGCTCTATAATTTTTTTAGAGGCATTTTTTTATAGGTATTTTATGGGCTGTGGGGGAAGAGCTAGAGTATGTGTGTCTTTCTACTCTGCCACCTTGGCTTCACCCATTTGTCCAATTTTCCCAATTAGGCTTTGTCCTTCATCATCCATCTGACCAATTTTACTTTTTAAGGAACTCTTCTTTTCAGTGAATCCTTTTCTCATTTTTGTCAATCGTAGTTTTACAATCATTGGCCAATTTTTCTTCTAATTCTCTCATTTGTGTTTTAAAATCCTTCTTGAGATCTTCCAAGAATGCCTTTTGGGTTTGAGACCAGTTGATAACCCCTTTTGAGGTTTCATATGTGGGTGTATTGTTAGTGCTGTCCTCTTCTGAATTCATACTGTGATCTTTTCTGTCCTCATAGTAAGATTCTATGGTCTTTGCTTTTCTGATTTGCTTGTTGCTCATGGTGATTGCTTTTTTCCTGACTTTTAAAGTGGATCTCTGCTTCTAGGGTACCGGGACTGTGTTCCATATTTCTTGTGCTGAGAACTTGAGGCCTGTTTACTGACTTTGTGTGCTGTGACCTCTGGTTTTTTTTTTTTTTCAGATACAAGCGATATAATAATGAATCTTACCTGGTGCTTAGCTGGCTGGTGTTTGCCAAGGCTCAGGTCAGGTGAAGTCTTTCTGAATTTCCCCAGGGTTACACTGAAGCTCACTGCATGAGGTGTAGGGGAGGAGTAGGTGGTGTGGCTGCAGGAGTTCTTCTCCTCCCTTAGGGCTGAGCTAGAGCACAGGCAGGCTCAATGACTGGTCAACCCCAATCTGTGCTCGAGTTTACCCAATTACCCTGTCTGTGCTGAGGAACTCCTGGCATGCTGGTGTTTGCCCTTATGGGCTCCACCCCCCTGGAGCTCAGGGTTTCCTCCTGGTCTGCTGAAATAAGGCTTTCTGGAACACCTCTGGTTCTGTACTAGTCCCCTGCATCCACAGCAAGAGGTACTCTTCTTGTCAGAAATATTCTCTGGGTTTTTCAAGGTCAACAAGGAGATGGTGAGAGCATTTACAATTTACTCTGCCATCTTGGCTCCCCGAAGTTCAAGTAGGTAATTTTTAAACCGGGAAGGGACTATAATTAAGAGGGAATGGGAAAGGGTTCCTATAGTAGCTGTGATTTTAACTAGTTCCTGAAGGAAACCATGGAAGCTTATAGGCTGTTGATGAGGGAGAGCATTTCTGGCATGAAAGAGCCAGAAAAAAATGCAGGAACCAGAAAAAAGAGAGCAGAGAGAAGGAGTGTCTTGTTCAAGGAATAGCAAGGAAATCAGTGTACAGCTAAAATACTACTTAATGAGGTATAAGAAGACTGGAAAGTTAGGGGAAGGAGGGTGTGGTTATGAAGGGCCTTTTAAACCAAAGAGAGGATTTTGTGTATGATCATGGAAGTAACAGGGAACTACTAAATTTTACTGAGTAGGACAGTGAACTGATTGGTCCAGAAGTTAAGAAAAATAATTTTTGCAGATGAATGGAGGATGGGTGGGAAAGATTTGAGGCAGTTAGACCACTGAACTGGCTGTTTTAATGGTCCAAGTGTGAGGTGATGAAAGTTTGCATCAGGGTTGTGGCAGCGTCAGAGTGGGAAAAGGGTGTATTCAAGATGTGGCAAAGATTAAATTGACAGACTAGGAACAGATTAGATATGATGGGTGAGAGAAGAAAGGAGTTGAGGATGATACCTAAGCTGTGGGGCCTGAGAGGCTCTGAAGATGATGTTACCCTTGACAATAATAGGGAAGTTAGAAAGAGGGGAGGGTTCAGGAAGAAAGAAGACGAATTGAGTTTGTACATGTTGAGATTAAATTGTCGACCACATATCTGGTTCTAGGTGTTTGAAAGGTGTTTTTTACTCAGTTGGTGACTGAAATTGGTAGCCTTCAGAGAGGTTAGAGAAAGATGAGTAGATTTAAAAATCATCTTTATAGAGATAGTAACTGATTCCTTGGGAGCTGATAAGATCACCAAGTCAAATAAAATAGAGGGAGAAGAGGGTCTTGGACAGAATCTTGTAGGACGCTACCATTAGAAGAAATGACTTGGATGGGAATTCAGCAAAGAAAACTACAAAAGAATAGTCTAGTAATTTGGAGGAGAACAAGGAGAGAGTGGTATTCCTAAAAAAAAAAGAAAAGAAAAAATCTAGAGGTGATGAACAGTGTCAAAGTATGAAGAGAGGTCAAGAAAAGTTAGGATTGAAAAAAAGAGGAGTCAAAGAAAAACTGGGCATACAGGCAAGAAGAAAACCAGGCGAGATCAGTTTCATGAAAACCCTTGGAGAAGATGATGTTTAACAGTATCAAATGCTTTAGAGAGTTCAATAAAGATAAGGACTGGAAAAAAGATAATTGGATTTTGCAATTAAGAAATGAGTACTAATCATAGAAGAATGCTTCATTTAAGTAATGAAATTTGAAGTCAGATTAAAAGGGAAGGCGAAGTGAATTAGAGGCAGCAAGAGTAGAGGTAATGAGTGTGGGAGGTTTCTTTTTTCTAGGAATATGACTGAGATCCAGAGAAGATATTTAAAAAATAACTTTAGGGTAATGATAGGGTCACATAAAAATTTTTAAAGGCTATGAGAAACTGGTGATTGTTTGTATGGAGAGAGAATGAGTCCATAGGGAGAGATGGAAAATTGGAGAAAGAGATGTGGTAAATGCAGGGGTAAGTTACTGGAAGCAACTGGATTCAATTAGACCAAGGGCACAAAAAGAGAAGTTATTTTTTCTGAGGAGAAATAAGGTCCCATATTTATCAGAGCTTGTAACAACAGGGGATGATGCTGAGGGGCTTTGAGATTTCACAAAGTGGAGAAGAGGGATCTGAGAGTAAATGGTCTCTATTTTCTTAGTATAGTGTGAGGTGAAATCTTTTACTGAGAGGAAGAGTAGAGGTTTTGTGGCAGGTGTGGAGAAAGAGAATGTTTGGAATAGACCTATGGGGAGTTGGATAGAATCAACTAGGGTAAAAGAATTGATTTGACTCAATGAGGATCTAGTGGAGAGCAACTTTAGTTGATTTCCCTCAGTGCTGTTCTGAATCACTTGAGTAAAAGAGGCAAAGTTGAGTGGTGTGGATTGATCATCAAACTGAATGGTTTGGGATTTGCCAGGTCATGAATGGAGATAGGACACAAAGACAAAGGATTTGAGCATGGAAGAAAGGGTGTGAATGAGCTGGTTAACCATAGGCTCAGTATTTGGAAAGGAAGAAATTAGAGCAATTGTAAAAGATAACCTTGAGGGACTGAGAGATCAAAAATATGCTTCATCATCTGTTCCTTAATTTCTTTAATTGTATTCCTTATACTACTTAATATGTATAGATTGGGATTTGAAACACACACCTCTCCACTGTTCTTTAGATATTACAGAATATTGATACTTCAGAGTGTGGTATTCTAAAATGTTCGGACTTAAAACATTTCTGGGAACATTTCATTAAATAAGATGTTTTGGATCAATCCATCATCCACACAGTCAATAAGAACTTATTAAATGCCTACTCTGTATCATACACAACTGCTCAAATGATTGGCTACAATGGTGGATCTAACCATGTCACTCTTTTACTCATTAACAATCCATTGATTCTCATTTACCTCTGGGATAAAATAGAAATTTCATTATTTGGCTTTTAAAACCCTTCTCTTCCTGGCTCTAACCTTCTTTCTAGCTTCATAATACACTATTCCCTTACTTTCATTCTATAGTTCAACCTTCAAACTGGCCTTTTGTTGTTCCTTACCCATAGTATTCCATGGTCAGTTGCCATACCTTTGGACTAACCAACTACAGTGTCTGGAATGCACTTCCCCCTCAGCTCTGCCTCCTAGGAGTCTTCATTTCCTTCACAACTTAATTCCAACACTACCTTTATTATGGAATCTTTCTAGATTCCTTCAATTATTAATGCCCTTTCTTGTTTGTATTTAACCACCTTGCATACAGAGGCATATTCAGAATAGTGTGTGTGTATGTATAAATGTATTATGTATGTATGTGTGCATACACACCCATACATTGTTCTGAATATGCCTCTGTATATATTGTTGACTCATGATGGAATGTAAACTCCTTGAGCGTAAGGATTGGTTCATTTGTTTTTAAATTTGTTTCCCCAGCAAAAAGCAGAACACCTGTCACATAGCACGAATAAATTATTATTAATTAATTAAATAAGAATAAATTAATGAAAAAGTATTTATTGAGTAGTTACTACATGTGAAGCATTATGTTGTGTTGAAGAAACAAATGAAAGAACAAGATAGCTCTTGCTCTCAAGGACCTTACATTTTAATTGGCAGAGATAATAAATATAGGAAATTTGAGCTATGTCAAATGAAAATGCTTTAGAGTGGCAAAGAAGATGGCAATGGGCATTCTTTAATGTAATTTCCACTGAAAAAAACCATATCCATTTATGATGTTGAAGCATTTGATAATGCTAATGACTTTCACTCATGTATTTTTATTAGCTCTAGCTTTTGGGAAATGGATACCATAGCACCTAGAGGGACAGATACCAGGTTAATTCTCCAGAAGTAGAGCTAATAGTCTAATGGACACTGATATTCTGGACCTCTTGAGTTTTCCTAGTTTTTTGGCTATGAAAGTGATGACTAATTCAATCATTTATTTTTGTGATGACAAAAAATGAGGCCCAGAGAATTTGATTTACACAAGTTTATAGTAAGTGGCCAAATAATGATTTAAACCTAGGTCTTCTGACTTCATGCTGCTTTCACTGCCTTTCCCTTCTTGAATCTTCAGAATTTCCCTCTGGAGCACTTCCCAAACCTCTAGGTTTAACTTCCCTTGACACACAGAGGCCATTGGCCCTGATAGTTCTTTTGCCAAACATTCTGAAATGAATTTGGCCAAAATCTTGTGTTCATGTCAGACTGTTACTGGTTGTCCTTTCCTTTTCTCTCACTAATTCAATGACAGAGTGGCCATTTACCTCTAAAATTCCTTTTGTTTCTACTACAGCAACCAATGTACCTTGTTAACCAGAATCAGGTAAGAATGTTTTGAAATTTCTCTGGTCACCTCCTTCAAATTTTCAAAGGCGATGATGCCATCCTAAAAACAAGTCACAGATTAATCAGCTGCTCTAGTTTAGGCAGAGAGTTCTGCAGTAGAGGTCTATATTACTGCACCTTATGACTACAATGTCAAGTGCAACTTTTTTTTGTATGGTAAATCTATCATGTGGAACATAAGATCTTTGAGGACTGCTTTTTCTTGTTTTTCCTTTTTTTTTTTGTCCTAGGTCCAAATCATATAGTATTAGTGTTTCATAAATGCTCATAGGATAGATTGGATTGGGCAGCTAGACAGAGCAATGGAGCAGGCACTGGACCTGGAGTCAGCAGTTCAAATCTGGCTTAAGATGTTTACTAACTGTGTGACACTGGGCAAATCATGTAACACATTTGCTTCAATTTCCCTCTCTGAAAAACGTAGACAATAAAAGTACCTTTTTCTGATAGGAATAATTCAAAATAGGCTAGAAAATAGCATCAGCAATTAAAAAAACAAAAAAGTTTGCAGATAGGTGCCACACATCATTTTCAGCACTATAGGTAGGAGAAAGTAAATATCCAGGTGGAGAGAGTGGTCAGCAGTATGGAATGCATTAGAGATCAAGAAGCATGAGGATCAAGAAAAAAAGTTATTAGGTTTGCCTATTATGACACTGTTGGTAAATTTGGAGGGAGGAATTTCAACTGAGTAAGTATTTAAAGATAATGGGGAGGTTCAGAACCTGGAATAATGGAAGAATAGTGGTGCCCTCTACAGAAATGGAAGTTAAGAAGAGTGACGAGGGAGAAAGATAATGCACTAGAATTTGTTATAAAGATTGCAACACATACATATTTGTTCATCCTGTGATGTTTTCTCCCCACCTAATACAACAACAGAAACAGCAACCTTACAACAACCAATACAAAGAAGGTGAGGGGCAGGACAGAGAAGTCCTCTACTCTCTAACTGTTGCTCTGGGTTTCCTAGTGCAGCCATCAAGTGATCTGGGCTGCAAGGTGTGGGTATTCTGGGAGCCAGGCAGTCCAAATTTTCCCCAAAGCAGCTACACAACTGTTGATTATAACTTGGTTTCCATCCTCCATATGGGCTGAGGTGTAGCCACAGTAGGAGTAGGACTTTATAGGGCCCTTCATAGGGCCCTGGAGGGCATTGTTGTAGGATAATGGAGAAGTATGGTGGCTTTGTTTTGGGATAATAAGGTTAGTGATTGGTCACCATGGAAAGGCTGAGATTCAAATCATCTTCTTTCACTCTTTGATTGGTTACCCCCCTGACCCACTAGAAATGTGCAACTCCCACTTTAGAGACCAGTTTATTCTATGATAGTCACTTCTTCAGTTTTTATAAAAAAGAAAACATAGCTGTTACTTATAAAAGTATGTATCTTGACTTAATATCAAAATTCACAGGGGGCTAGGCAAATGTCATAGAAAAAAAAGTAAGTTGTCATTGAAAAGTAGGAAGATACTTGGGTCTGATTCTCATCTATTAGGTAGTTATGTGGGTTTGAGAGAGTTACAGATATCTTGAGCTTAGGTTTCTTCAAAAATCACTAGGCAATTCTGACTGCTTTTCCCTATAGCATCTCAGGGTAAACAGGTGAAGAGCAGGGAGGATTCTTGCTACTTATTTGCCTACCTCATTGGGTTGCTCTGAGAGTCAAATAGTGATACACATAACAGTGCTTTGGAAACTGGAAGGTACTATTTTTCAGTCTAGAAATGATCACTGTGAACACTATTGTGACATAAGAAGTAGCCAATGGGACAGTTTCACAGAAATTGGGGCAGACTTTAATTAACCAAGGAAAAGTGAGTCAAGAACCAGGAGAATGGTTTATGCTCCAAATACAACATTGTCAAAGTAAACAACTTGGAAAGACTGAAGAACTCTTGGTCAACGTAATGAACGACCATGCCTTCTGAGGACAGAGGATGAAGAATGCCATATCCTGACAAAGAGGTAATGTATTACACAGAATGGGACATATTTTTGGTCATGGCCAACATGGGAATTTGTTTTGTTTTTCTCTCCTCACTCCCCACACTTTAGTATGGGAGAAGAGTAAGAAAAAAAGCTGTGCATTGACAAAAATAAAATTTAACTTAAAATAAATAATAAAGGGTAAAAAATATAAAGATAACTTAATAAAATGTTGAAGGACTAGTGTAGGAGTTGGAAAACTCTAAGTCTAAATACTGCTTTACATATTTACTACAGTAGCTGACTATGGACAAATCACTTAATTTCTCAGTACTCTATGCAAACTGTGTGTATTTTTTGGTGTTGCTGCTGACCATGAGGAAACCAAAAGAACACATGGTTGATCCATTTTTTGTTGTTATTGAGATGTTTCAGTGTCTGACTCTCTCTGACCCCATTTAGGGTTTTCTTGGCAAATATTCTTTAGTAGTTTGATATTTCCTTCTCCAGATTATTTTACAGTCAAAGAAACTGAGGCAAATAGGGTTAAATGATTTGCCCAGAGTCACACAGCTAGGAAGTATCTGTGGCCCATATTTGAACCCAGGTCCTTTTGAGTCCAGGACCAATGCTCTATCCACTGTGTCATCGAGCTGCAAACTGATGCAACAAATACAGTCAGGAGACTTAAGTACAAATCCTAATTCTACCACATGCTGCCATTGTGACTTCAGGCAAATCATTTGACTTTCTTAGGCCTCATATTCATCAATAGTTGGGAAATAGTTCATTTCTGTATAATGAGGTGATTGGAGTAGATTACTTTATAAATCTTTTCCAGCTCTAAATGATCCTAAATGATAAACAATTGTCTAATCTGTGTATGGTGGCTGGGGGGGGAGGGAATTCCCACACAAGGAGTTACCTACTCTAATGAAATCATTGGCTTGTTGCTATATAAATAAACAAGGCAACTATTATCATGGTTGTTGTTGTGATGTTATTTTTTCTGACTAACCTTGGAGTTACTTTATAAGATATTCTATTGGCAAGCCATGCCTAGTCTTAGTGTCATGGCCTAAGGAGTAATCATCTTCATGGAAAGTCCCTACAAGAATGAATCTTGTTTTCTCAGAAAAAAGAAAGAAAGAAAAGAAGCTGGCCATCTTTAAATCAAATTCATTAAGTTATGCAGGCCAGGTCAGCTTGACCAGTCTCCTTAAAATGGATTGTGAATAAAAAGTCAGTCCTCCATAAGAGCTGGTGCTCAGATCAAGCAGAAAAGGGGGATGCTGCCTGTAAAAGAGAGAGGGAAGTTCCTGGGGGTTCTGATGGGGAGATGAGAATGGAATGAAAAGTTGTCCTGACCTGCTATGGGCAGAATGCAACCGAGGTTACATAAGCTGCAATGATTTTTGGATTGTTTTGCTTCTCGCAAATGTTTCTGCTGTACTTGGCCTTGAATTTTTGGACTTGCTTCATAAAGTCTGGCTTCACTCACATTTGACAAAAAAACATAGTTTGATTTAATGGAAAGAGTACTGGAATTGGAGGAGGGAGGGAAGGAAGGAAGGAGAGAGAGAGAGAGAGAGAGAGAGAGAGAAAGAGAGAGAGAGAGAGAGAGGTCAATTTCACTTGTCTGACAAGGAATAAGTCACTCAATTTCTCTAAACCTTGGTGTTCTCATCTGTAAAATGATGATTGTAGATTTTGAGATGGAGGGAACATTAGAGGCCACTTCGTCTTACAAATGAGGGACTGAGTCTCAAAGAGCTTTAGTCACTTGACCAAGATCACATCAATTGGGGTCTAGAATGGAAAAACTTAGAGCAGCTCCCCAAACTCCAAATCCAACATTCATTCTATAGAAAACAAAAAAGTACCTGTAATTACCAGCAACACTTAACTCAGAAGGTACAAGGTTCAAATGAGGTCATAGAGTCACAGAATTTTAGAGATTAAAGGATTTTCAGTAAACACCTAATCTAACTCTAACCTGAAAAATAATTATTGCTACAGCCCAATGCATAAGTAGCCATCCAGTCTTTGCAGCTCTCCAATGATGATGAACTCCCTACCTGCCAAGGTAACCCTTTTTTTAAAACTTTGGTTAGGTCTTACCATTAAGAATTTTTACCTCCAAAATTTGCCTACCTTTAGTTTCCATTATTTGGTCCTATTTTTATGTACTGGAGTGACTTTTTCCTTCTTTTAAGGATCATAAATCCCTTATTTTTAATAAACAGGTAATACAGAATGAAGAAAGCATAAAAAATATGCAATAACTATAACAATGCAACTGGGAAGAACCACCACCACACCAAAAATAATCAGAAGGGAATGTTGCGAAATTTTGAAGAGCAAACAGGGTCTCCAAAGAAGAGACATAAGATGATGCCTCAATCCTGCCCTACTCCTTTGCTGAGGTGAGAGGTCCACAAGTATGGACCCTATCTTCATACTTGTTCAATACATTGACAAGTTCTTCTGATTTTCCTTCTGTCCTTTCTGTCTTTAAAATATTAGTTACGTAGCACGGATTGCAGATGGACATACTAGAGAAAATTTTAGTGATACAAACAAAAGATATCAATAAACATCAAATTAGACCTTCTACAGGAAAAATGGAAGGAAAGGAAAAAAAAACTTAGAACAGAAGGTTGAACACATTATCCAAGCATTATCTGTAAAACAAAATTAAGCAAACAGAATTCAATGATTCAATGAAACAACAAGAAACATTAGAACAGTCAAAAGACTGAAAAGAATCAGAACGCAGGAGACATCTATTATTAAAAAAATTGGCCACTAAAAGATATCTAAGAGAGATAATATAAGAATTGTAGGATTTCTTGAAAGCTACATCTAAACAAAAAGCCTGGATATCTTATTTAAAAAATTAAAAACAAACGATCACAAACCATTACAATCAAAGAGTCAAGTAAAAATAGGAAAACTTGCACTACCACACCCTTATACCAGATTGAATGCCAGGAATACGATAGGCATAATACAGAGTTTTGAGGACAAAGGAAATTTACTGCTTTGAAAGTTCTTCTTAACTTGACCCCTTCCTATCTTCTCAGTTTTCTTATACCATATTTTTCATCATGTACTCCTTGATCCAGTGAGACTGGTCTCCTTGCCTTGCACTGCACATGATGTTCTTTTTCTGAACTCAGAGCATTTTCACTAGCCAGAATTCTCTTCCTACTCATTTCTTTCTCCTGACTTCCCTGATTTTCTTTCAAGTCTCAGCTAAAGTTCTTTCTTCTATAAGTAGCTTTTCCCAGTCCTCCTTAATCTTAGTGTCTTTCCTTTGAGACAATCTGCAGTTAGAATAAGTTTTAGTACCTCAATAATATAGTAGGAATAAGCTTATTAATTTAGTATAATTGGTAACATGGTGAGAATATGTTCTATTTATTATCTTAATAAGGTATTTTGTCAACTTAGCAGAACTGACTCCATTCTGTTTTAAATCTCTATTTTGTGATTAAGATGTCTCAGGTTGTTTTTCTTTTTTTAAAAAATGTATAATTTACTTATTTTTAAGTTTTCAACATTAACTTTCACAAGAATTTGAATTCAAAATTTTCTTCCCATCTCTCCCCACCCCCACCCCAGGACAGGATGCACTCCATCCACCCCTTCCAGTCTGTCCTCTCTTCTATTATCCCTCCTTCTTCCATCCCCCTCCCCTCTATTTTCCTGTAAGGCAAAATAGATTTCTATACCCCATTGCCTGTATATCTTATTTCCCAGTTGAATGTAAAAGCAATTTTTAACATTCATTATTAAAGCTTCGAGTTCCGTATTCTTTCCCTTCCTCCCTCCCCACCTACCTTCACTAAGAAAGCAAGCAATATAGGTCATACATGTATAGCCATGCAAACCACTTCCATAATATTTATGTTGCAAAAGACTAATCACATTTCCTTCTGTTCTATCCTACCCTCCCTTTATTCCATTCTATCCTTTGACCTGTCCTCCCACAATAGTGTTTGCTTCTTATTATCGCTTTCCTCAATTTGTTTTCCCTTCTATTATCTTCCCTCTCCTACCTCCTTTCCCCCTGCCTTCCTGCAGGGTAAAATAGATTTCCATATCCAATTGTGAGTGTGTATTATTCCCTCCTTATGCCAAATCCCATGGTAAGGCTCACATATTCCCTTTCATATTCCTCCTTTTCCCATCCATTGTAAAAGCTCTCTCTTGCCTTTTTTATGTGAGATGATTTACTATATTCTACCTCTCCCTTTCTCTTATTCCTCGTACATTCTGCTCAATAGGAAATTTTATTTTTTAGGTATTCTTCCTTCAAATTAGGCTTACCCTGTGCCCTCTATCAATGTGTATACATACATACATACATACATACACACACACAAGTACCCATGTACATATACCTACCTACATAATAAACACATACATACATACTCATATATACCTACATATCTCTCTCTCATGCTTCTAACTACTCTTATACTGATAAAGATCTCATGAGTTACAAATATCATCTTTCCATGTAGGAATGTAAGCAGTTCAACTTTAATAAGTCCCTTATGGCTTCTCTTTCCTGTTTATCTTTTCATGTTTCTCTTGATTCTTGTATTTGACAGTCAAATTTTCTATTCAGCTGTGGCCTTTTCAACAAGAATGCTTGGAAGCCCTCTATTTCACTGAAATTCAATTTTTTTCCTCTGAAGTATTATACTAAGTTTTGCTAGGTAGATAATTCTTGGTTTTAATCCTATCTCCTTTGACCTCTGGAATATCATAGTCCAAGCCCTTTAATCCCTTAGTGTAGGAGCTGCTCAATCCTGTGTTATCCTGATTGTATTTCCACAAAACTTGAATTATTTCTTTCTGGCTGCTTGCAATATTTTCTCCTTGACCTGGGAACTCTGGAATTTGGCTACAATGTTTCTAGGACTTTTCCTTCTGCGTTTTATTTCAGGAGGTGATTGGTAAATTCTTTCCATTTCTATTTTGCCATCTGGTTCTAGAATAATGGGTAGTTTTCTTTGATAATTTCTTGGAAGATGATGTCTAGGCTCTTTTTTGATCACGGTTTTCAGGAAGACCAATAATGGATTTATTTTCCAGGTCAGTTGTTTTTCCAATGAGATATTTCACATTGTCTTCTATTTTTTCATTCTTTTGGTTTTGTTTTATAATATCTTGATTTCTCATAATGTCATTAGCTTTCATCTGTTCCATTCTAATTTTTAAAGAACTATTTTCTTCAATGAGCTGTTGGACCTTCTTTTCCATTTGGCTAAATCTGCTTTTTAAAGAATTCTTCTCCTCATTAGCTTTTTGGACCTCTTTTGCCATTTGGATTAGTCTATTTTGAAAAGTGTTATTTTCTTCAGTGTTTTTTGGGTCTTCTTTAGCAAGTTGTTGATGCATTTTTAATAATTTTCTTGCATCTCTCTCATTTCTCTTCCCAATTTTTCCTCCACCTGTCTTACTTGATTTTCAAAATCCTTTTTGAGCCCTTCCATGGCTTGAGATCATTTCATATTTTTTTTTTTGGAGGCTTTGGATATAGGAGCCTTGACCTTGCTTTCTTCCTCTGATTTTATGCTTTGCTCTTTTTCATCCTAAAGGATGGAAGAAAATACCTTTTCACCATGAAAGCAACCTTCCATAGTCTTCTTTTTTTCCCCATTTGGGCATTTTCCCAGCCAACTACTTGACTTTTGAGTCCTTTGTCAAGTGGAGGTTTTTGCGACTGTTCTCTTGGATATCTCTAGGGACCGGCATGTTCTAAGTTTTCTCCAATATGGCATAGAAAGGGAGAGGTGTTTACTCCTCTCCTGGCTTTCACTCTGGTCTGTGAGCAACCACAAGCTCTCTTTTCTGCCCTATAGAATTCCTTCTCTCCAGCTGTCACCAGCTCCACTATGCCAGTGCTCCTCCTCACCCCAGGACTGCCACTCAAGACTGAGACTCAGATCAGCCACTGGATTCCCCCAGGGTCTGTAGGCTGAGAGTTGGAGAAGTGGCTGCTGCCATTGTAGTGACTGCAGGGCTCCTAGGGCTGGTCCTGGGACCAGACCACATTCCTCTCTCACCCAAGTGAAAGAGCTTTCTCCCTTACCTTTGAAGTTGTCTTTGGCATTTGTGGTCTGAGAAATCTAGAAATCCCAGCAGCTACCAATGACACAGCACCCTGAAGCCTGCTCCAATCCTGTCTGCACCATGCGCCCCCTGTTGGGCTATGCTCTGCTCTGAACCTGGTGTGATAGACCCTTCCTGTTGGCTTTCCAGGCTATCTAGGGCTGACATTCTGTTTCACTCTGTCATTTTGTGACTTCTTCTGCTCTAGAATTTGTTTATAGTCAATTTTACAGGTATTTTAAGAACTTTGGCAGGAGAGCTGGAGCAGGCACTGTGCTTCTACTCTGCCGTCTTGGCTCTCCCTCTCTGGAGTTACTTCTTTTTGCAGTGCTATGAAAGACACATTCTTATTGCATCATGTCTTTGACATAGACTTTTGGGAAGTTTAGGAGGTTGCAATGCTTCAAAGCTGTGTTCTCTCCATATAGACGGAAGAAGAGAATATAGAGCCAGAAGGGAGCTTAGATTCCACAACTTTTACTTTAGCAATCAAGGAACTGAGGTTCAGAAGAATGAAGTACGTGGCTGAAATTCACATAATGAGTACATAGGCAGAGATAAGACTTGAACCCAAGTCCTCTAGATACCAACATAGGGCTTTTTCTAGCATTCTATAGCTTCCAATCAGTGTGGTACAAAATGCCAAGCACTTCAAATCAATTTTATCATAGATAGGATATATATTTGAACAAAGAAATCTGACATAAGGTTTGGTGGTACATTGGGAAGAATTTTTCTGATAAAACTTTATATTTATAAATTTCATGATGACTTCAAAGTTCTTTGACATTTTATTATTTTATTTACTATTCATAGTATTTGTATAAATGTCACTATTCCCATTTAAGAGATTAAAGACCTGAGGCTGTGCATGGGTGCACATACATGTCCACACATTTAAAGTGATTTACTTTGAGGCAGCTAGGTTTCTCAGAGTATATAGCACCAGATCTGAAGTCAGAGAGGCCTAAGTTCAAATCTGGCCTTAAACTTATTAGCTTTGTGATCTTGGACAAGTCACTTAACTTCTATTTGTCTCAGTTTCCTAATCTGTAAAATGGAGCACCTACCTCATACGGTTGTTGTGAGGATCAAATGAGAAAATAATTTTAAAGAGCTTACCACCATGTAGGGTACATAGTAAGTCCTATATAAATGTTAGTTTTTTAAAAATACCTAAGGAAGAAAAAAGTGAGTCAACATCAGACATAATTGGAGTTAAGACTTTCTGATTCTAGTCCAACGTAATATGTCATCCACAAGACAATGGAAAGAAACTTGAATTTTAAGCCAGAGGACTTGTTTTATGAAGACAGACATGGGAAGAAAAATTACATCATGGAAATAAATGATCTAAAGATAAAATGGACTGTTCATGGAGGAGAAATAAGGGATAAATAAGGAGAAATAAATGGATAGACCCCAGACACTTGCTAGCTGTGTGACCCCAGGTAAATCACTGTTTGCTTCAATTCCTCATCTGTAAAATGAATTGGAGGAAGAAATGACAAACCATTCTAGTATCTTTGCCAAAAAGAACCCGCAATGGGGTCATTAAGTCAGACATGACTGAAATGACTCAACAACAACAAAATGGATAGATCTTGTGTTCCACTGGTATCTTTTTGATGATAAGTGAAACAAGGTAAGTTCTCAGCTTGCTCTCCCTGTGGTGAAAGTATGGGATGACATAGATGAAAATTATATAGAGAAGATGAGCATGAATGGATTGTGACTTCTTTTGTTGAAGACAACATCTACTAGTTGTTATCACAATTAAATATTTGAGACTTATGGGTAAAAGGAAAAAAACTGTGTTAATATTTCTTGAGATATTTTTAATTGTCTAGATGTTTGGCAAGGGATAGCTCAAATATACAGGAAATGACTGGATTTCATTTGGCTATTCAGGTAATATATAAACATGGCCTGAAAGGGTTTCTTTATCAGGAGCCTGGGTGAAAATATGTTTATACTAGTTGAGCATTATTTTCTAGTGGAGCTATGATTTTGTTCCTTGGAAATCCATGGCTGCATAGAGAATTTACTGCACAGCTTTGCCAACTGCCATCAACCTGAAGAATTATTTACTTTTGGGATTTCCTATCACTATAGTTATAAACTCTTACAAATTGCTATTGATCTCAAAATCTTCTATTGACCATTTTACATCAAAAGCAGTCCTATTCCTTCTGTTCCCAGCCTGCTGGGTATTGCTGGTTAATGGCTGACACTGAATGGATGCAAGACAACGATCAATTCCAGAATCAACACTCTCCACTCAAGACTGTTTCTTGCAGGGTTCCAGCAGAAACAATATTTAATGATTGTACTTTCTTCTAGTGCCTGCACAATTCCTAGGAGATCCAGCATGGCAGAAAATGTATCACATTGAGTTCTCTCAGTCACTTCTATCAGAGTCAGGGGTGAGACAAAGGAAATTGACTTACAGGTGTGGATGGAAACACAGAAGATGCAAAAGGAGATTATGTTAAATTTATAATGTGACAAGTCAGGCTCATTTCTGTATCATGCATAATGGTTAATCATTTTTTTAGTCAGGGTCTGTTTACTGGCATATGCACATAAATCAGGAATAGGAACTAAAGACATTTATCACAGGCCAATAGCATGTGGCTCTAATGCAGTCTTCATGCAAAAGCCATATGCACAAAGGTTTTAAATTGTGTCAGATCTGAAGGCAAAAGACAATAACCGCTTGAGGTCCAAAGGCTTCACCAGATTGCCAGAGATCCAAGACACAAAGAAAGATTAAGACTTGAATCCAGGTCCTCTTAGTATAAATCAAGGGACTTTTCTGGACTACGTCCTGCTCTAGTCTAGTCTAAGATGGGTAAACTGAGCCCCCAAAAGGTGAAGTCACTTTCCCAAGGCCACGCAGGTCTCCAACATTGCCTCAGTTTAAATATTAGCAAAACAACCACGGGGATTTAGTATAGATTCCATGAGGATGACAGTATACCCTAGACCACTGGTCCTGCTTCCAGGTCAAACCTTGAAGTCTTTATCAGTTATAACTTGCATTTTGTGTGTTTATTTGAAAAATAATGTAATCACTATGACTTTAACTCTGTTTCATAACAGATTAAAAGTGTACAAATGATTTTTCAAAATTCTCTTCTCTTCTTTCCTTATGCTTCCACCACCCCCTTATTTTTATTTAATGTCTCCTAACTGCACCCAAGGCTACTATCACCTGACCCCCTCTCCTTGAATCGTTCCAGTGCCATTGAGTGGGTGATATCACCTACTTTGGAAACTTATGACTAGATTCTAGATTCGAGAAGGAAGCAATTGCTATGGAGAAACTGCCAACTATCTGTACCAGTTGTCACACGTGAAGCAGAAAAACCAATTGAGCTGAAGCAGTGAGAAACCTTGAGGGAGAGATTGACAAGAAAGTCAAATGACCACCATCCTGATCACCATCTTGCCTCAATAGCCAAGGACCCTGAAACCAAGGACCTTGGAACTAAAAGTGCTGCCATCCCTGTGGTGCAGTGGCTAGACAACTGGACCTGGAGTCAGGAAGACCTGAGTTCAAATCTTGCCTCAGACACTTACTAGCTGTATGACCCTGTGCAAGGCACTTGTCCCTTTCAGTTTCTTCAACTCTGAAATGAAGATAATACTAGTACCTAATTCTGTGGTGGTTTGTGAGGTGCTATTTGCAAGTCATTTAGTACAGTGCCTGGCAAATCATGGGTGCTTAATAAATGCTTCTTTCATCTCATCCTTCCAAGTGTCTGCAGTCATAATCTTTGGAAGCAGCCTCTGTGGAGATGCATCCTGACACCTGCTTTTAAGGGGCTATAGCCACAACTCCTGAAAACCCAGAAAGGAAAGCTTTTACCACCAAAATCCTTGGCACTGTGAAATCATTCAGCATCAGAAACTGATACATTTTATCAGTGTAAATGTCATTAGAGAAAATGACATTAACATCTGCTTTGTCTATGAATCCTGAAGACCTGAGATTTTTCCATCTGCCTTGGCACATTTCATCTTCCATCTGTACTGTCTTCTATTAGATGTGAGCTCCCTGAAGGCAGGGCCTATCTTGATTTTCTATTTGTATTACCAGCACTTAGCAAGTGTTTCATCTACAATAATTGTTTAACAAATGTTTCATCCATTTATTTATTCATTCATTTGGCTAATTGAGTCGCACCAGCTATAAAAGGAAAAAATTCAAAAACTTTCCAAGGACTTTTAATCCATCAGTTTTCTGTCAGGAGATGGATAATATTAAAGGATTTTGTTTTTCTTTTTTTCTTTTTCAGGGCAAGAGGATTGAGAGAGAAAGAAAAGATAAATAAATGGTGGCTAATTGAAAAACTAGTATTTAATTTAATAGAAAATAAAGTAGACTGACTAATCCATTCTTCCAAAGCTATGATGAATACCAGCTGAGGTATCCAGGGCCTTTGCTGGTCAGGACAGGTAAGACCTAAGAATATCAGTATTGTGAACTCTCAGTTAAGCTCTCTTTATAAAGGATCACAATATATGAACTCTGAAATGATCTAACCCACAGGAAAAAAGCTGATATTCTCAAAATCCTCATCTCTAGACAGGGAAGGCTATGGTCTCCACCTACTTTTGTAACTGACTGGTTTGTTCCAACAGTTCTGTGACTCAGGTTCCCATTTTGGGCACCTAATTCTATGGGATCCTGTTTCCTCATTTTAACATGTATTTCTGCACCCCCGCCTTGGCCTTCCTAAAAGTCTCAGGATGTCAGAATTGGAAGGGATCTCGTAGCGTGATGAAATAAGAATCTTCTTTTTATATACATTCCAAGAAATAAAATAAATGTTTATTGATTTATTCCTTTAATCTTTACTTCAAAACTTCCAATCATGGAGAAATCCAATATTCCAAAAGAAGCCCATTCCATTTTTACAGAGTATTAATTGGTAAGAAATATTTCCTTACATAGAGCCTAAATCCACTTCCCTTTAACTTCCACCCATAATGCCTTGTGCTGTCCTCTTTTTGATCTTGATTCATGATTATGGTCCCCCCTCACTTACATATATATTAGAGATTTCTGACATTTAATTAAAACCCTTCCTATGAAACAACTCAGTACCTCAGCTGACTATCATTCCTTTCTAAAGGCCTAGATGTGACAAGAATCATGGATTATATGCAATATTTTATTGAACAAAGCATTTTTGGAGGCCAGGTGAAAGATTCACCATCAATTAGAGGAAGGAGGATTCATTCCCAACAGGCTACCACTCTTTTCTCTCCCTCACAGAGTGTATCATCTTGGAACCTAAATATTCATCCATTCCCTCAGTTATTTACTGACTTATTTTTATCTATAAGACATTATCTATGTTTTATTTATTTTTCAATTCAGCCTATGATTTCATCCATATAGCAAGCTCCTGGTGAGGGATTTCCCCTAGTAATATAGAGCATCACTTTTTAAAAATACATGGTTTGTTAGTTTTTCAGTTCTCAACATTCACTTCCACAAGAATTTGAATTTAAAATTTTCTCTGCATCTCTCCCTCCACCCCCAGGACAGCATACACCCCATCCACCCCTTTTTCCAGTCTGTCCTCACTTCTATTACCCCACTTCTTCCATCCCCTTCCCCTCTATTATCCTGTAGGGCAAAATAGATTTCTATACTCCATTGCCTGTATAGCTTAATTTTCAGTTGCATGTGAAAACTATCTTTAACATTCATTCTTAAAGCTTTGAGTTCCATATTCTCTCTCTTCCTGCCTACCCACCCTCACTGAGAAAACAAGCAATTCAATATAGGTCACACATGTGTAATAATGCAAAGTACTTCCATAATATTTATGTTGTAAAAGACTAACCACATTTCCCTCTGTCCTATCCTGCCCTTCATTTATTCCATTCTCTCCCTTGACCTGTCCTCCCACAATAATGTTTGCTTCTGATGATCCCTTTTCCCAATTTGTTGCCCTTTCTATTTTTCCTCTCCTATCCCCTTACCCCTTGCCTTCCTGCAGGGTAAAATAGATTTCCATATCCAATTGAGTGTGTGTTATTCCCTCCTTAAGCCAAATCTCATGAGAGTAAGGCTCAATTATTTCCTTTCCCCTCCATTATTAAGCCTCAATTATTTCTTTCCCCTCCATTTTAAAAGCTTTTTCTTCCCTCTTTTTTTGTGAGATAATTTGCTACATTCTACCCCTCCCTTTCTCTTACTACTAGTACATTCCATTCAATAGTAAATTTTATTTTTTAGGTATTCTCCCTTCATATGCCGCTCATCCGGCATACTCTGTCTATGCATATCTATATACATATACACATACACCCATGTACACGTACAAACCTACATATATATATAATATACATGTATACCCACATATATACATATATGTGTATATATACATATATGTGTGTGTATACACACACACACACACATATATATTCCCTCTAACTACCTTAGTACTGAAAAAGGTCTCATGAGTTACAAATAACATCTTTACATGTAGGAATGTAAGCAGTTCAACTTTAATGAGTTACTTAAGGCTTCTCTTTCCTCTTTATCTCTTCATGTTTCTCTTGATTCTTGTATTTGACAGTCAAATTTTCTATTCAGCTCTAGTCTTTTCAACAAGAATGCTTGAAAATCCTCTATCTCATTGAAATTCCATTTTCCCCTGAAGTATTATACTCAGTTTTGCTGGATAGGTGATTCTTGGTTTTAATCCTATCTCTTTTGACATCTGGAATATCATATTTCAAGCCCTTTGATCCCTTAGTGTAGAAGCTGCTCAATCCTGTGTTATCTTGATTGTATTTCCAGAATACTTGAATTCTTTCTTTCTGGCTGCTTTTAATCTTTTCTCCTTGACTTGGGAACTCTGGAATTTGACTACAATGTTCCTAGGAGTTTTCCTTTTGGGATCTATTTCAGGAGGTGATTGGTGAATTCTTTCCATTTCTATTTTACCCTCTGGTTCTAGAATATCAGGGCAATTTTCCTTGATAATTTCTTGGGAGATGATGTCTAGGCTCTTTTTTTGATCATGGTTTTCAAGTAGACCAATAATTTTTAAATTATCTCTCCTGGATCTATTTTCCAGGTCAGTTGTTTTTCCAATGAGATATTTCACATTGTCTTCTATTTTTTTATTCTTTTGGTTTTGTTTTATAATTTCTTGTTTTCTCATAAAGTCATTAGCTTCCATCTGCTCCATTCTAATTTTTAAAGAGCTATTTTCTTCAATGAGCTTTTGAACCTTCTTTTCCATTTGACCAATTCTGCTTTTTAAAGCATTTTTCTCATTAGCTTTTTGGACCTTTTGCCATTTGGGTTAGTCTATTTTTAAAGGTATTATTTCCTTCAGTGATTTTGGGGTCTCCTTTAGCAAGTTGTGATGTCTTTTTCCACAATTTTCTTGCATCACTCTCATTTCTCTTCCCAATTTTTCCTCCACCTATCTTACTTGATTTTCAAAATCATTTTTGAGCTCTTCCATGGCTTGAGACCATTTCATACTCTTTTTGGATGCAGAAGGCTTTGCCTTCCTCTGTCTTCCTCTGATGGTATGGTTTATTCTTCCTCATCTGAAAGGATGGAAGAAAATACCTTTTCACCAAGAAAATAATCTTCTATAATCCTATTTTTTCCCCCTTTTGGACATTTCCCCAGCCAGCTACTTGACTTTTGAGTCCTTTGTCAAGAGGAGGCTATATTACCCTAGGCTTCAGAGGTTTTGTGCAACTGTTCTCTGAGGTATATCTAGGGACCTGTAAGTTCTCAGTTCCTCTAAGGTGGCGCAGTCAAGGAAGAGGAGCTTACTCATCTCCTGGCCTGCACTCTGGTCTGTGAGCAACCACAAGCACTCTCTTCTGCCCTAGAACTGCCAGTAGGATTTCCTCTCCACATCATCCACCAGCTCTGCCATACCAGCACTCGTCATCACCCTAGGACTGCCATTCAGGACTGATACCCAGATCAGCTCCTCGGTTCCCTCAGAGTCTTTTAGACTGAGGAGTTGAAAAGAGGACACTGCTGCCACCCTGGGGCTGGGGCCAGATCAGGCTTCTCTCTCACCCAGGTGAAAGAGTTTTCTTTCTGATCTTTGAAGCTTTCTTTGGCTTTTGTGGGTTGAAAAATCTGGGAACTGCAGCTGCTACCCATGATTCCATGCACTGAAACCTGTTCCAGTACTGTCTGTGCCGTGCTGGGTAACCTAGACTGGGCTGCACTCCACTTTGAGCCTGGTGCGATAGACCTTTCCTCTCGGCCTTCCAGGCTATCTTGGGCTGTCTTCCAGGCTGTTTCACTCTGTCATTTTGGGGTTTCTGCTGCTCTAGAATTTATTTAGAGTAATTTTTTATAGGTATTTTATGGGTTATGGGGAGAGAGCTAGGGGAGGTCCTTTTTCTCCACCATTTTGACTCCATCCCCCATCACTTTTTCTGAAACTTATGGTCAGTGATTTGTCTAACATCACAAAACCAATGTGTGTTTTAAGCAGAACTTGAATTTATATCTTCATAATTTAGAGATTAGCTCTTCACCAGCTCCTCCATAATGCTTCTCATTTATATTCTTTTGAATGTATGTGAAAAGGATTTGGCCAAGCATGCCTCACTCTTCTGCCTTGTGTCTCACTGTCAATAAGATTTATAGACAGAAGTCAATACTGATATTTTTATAAATATTGGGCTTTAGGCAGAGCTCTCCTAGGACTTATCTACTAAAGCAGTGGTAGATTGTAATATACTTTGCTGGAAGTAGTTCCTACACTGGGAGTTGTCTACGTTAATGAAGTTAGAGAACATTACACTATGCAAATCTCTCTATAGATAGATAGATAGATAGATAGATAGAGAGAGAGAGAGAGAGAGAGAGAGAGAGAGAGAGAGAGAGAGAGAGACAGAGTTACCAAACTTATGTAGTGCTTGCTCTGTGCCAAGCATTGTGCTAAGCACTGGAAGGTACTAAGAAAGGTCTTGTTCTCATAATCTTCCCAATAAATAGATGTTATTAGATATGGATACTTTGATATAAGTAAATTTACAGTTTAATATGCTTATTATTTGAGCTTTCTTTCACTGTCTTCCCCTTTTCCCTTTCTTCTTCTCTTTTTTCTCCTGTTCTCTTCCATATTCTTTCTTCTTCTTCCTATCTTATTTATACTCTGTCCTTTTTCTCTATTTATCCTTCCCCATGTCCTCTTTGTCTTCTCTCCATCTTTTTCTCTTTCACTGTTGTTCCCTCTGTACAGGAAAAAGTGTGCAGGGATACCTCTTATAAACAACAAATCTGGTTTGAGTGCTGTTACATACTCAGCAACTGAGTTTCCTTTGAGTTCCTGGTTGGCAGCACAGCTGACAACTCCTGTAATTGTCACAGGCCTCTGGTGGAACTGGTCCATAGGCCACCAGGCTTATGAAAGGCCACATGTCAACAACTTCCTCTTTCCCTCCTGTTCTGAGATAAAATCTTTCAAGTTACATTTCACCATGCAAAGGGCACCTGTCTAAAATTGCTTAAGCTTAAGAAAGAGGTTTACAGGTCAGCTTTATTACCCTCATTTCTCTTGATGTTAGCAACAAAGAGAAGCATATTTTTTCCCTCTTAAGCACTGAAGATCAGCTACCCTTTTTTCAATACATGTTCTTTAAAATTATTATTATTGTTATTTAAAAAAAATACCTACAAGGCAGCAGAGGGGGATGTTAGGTCCTCTAACAAGTTAGTATTTTATTCTGACATGTCTCAAAAAATTCATAGGAAAACTGTTTTGGCATTTGGACTAGCTTCCAAAGAGATTGTGAAGTAGCTAGTATTTTTTATTTCAGATAAAGACTCTTCCTTTGAATCAGGACAGCACTATTTATAAGAGGTAGTGTCTAATGTCCTAGACCATCCCTTATCATTATAGATAAGAATCATATCTCATTGTATGTTTTCTATGAATTACAACTGTGTTATCTTTCCAGGTAGAAATGTTATGACTTTTTAAGCAAGGCATAGAAAGAAGAAAGAAAATCTGACTTAGAGATTTCTGGGATGTTACTTTGAGGAAAACCATCACAGATTCATTAGGACCAGGCCTTATATGACAGACTAATTGTATTGTTCATTTTAGATTGACATATTTAATTGGTATTTGGGAGAATGCCATGGATACAGTTTACCTAAATTTTAGCAAAGACTGTGACTTACTCCCCCATGCTATTTGTGTATGTCTATGTGTGTGTGTGTGCATGTGTAAGTACATAAAACATGGAGATATGCGGACTAGAAAATAATATGATTAGGAAGATTTAAGGCTGCTTGAATTGTTGAACCTAAAGAGTAGTCATGAATGATTCAATGACAACTTGAAATGTGACTTCCAGTGAAATATCCAGGGGTCTAAGGCATGTATGACATGTTTTTCAAATTTACAGATATCACCAAGCTATGGCAAATACCCAAATTACTGTAGAGATTCAAAAAGATTTTGTAAGTCTAGACCACTGTGCCAAATGGAATGAGGTCATTAAACAGGGATAAATTGAAAGGGTTACATTTGGGTTAAGGAAATCAGCTTTATAAGTACAAGGGAGGAGAGGTCAGCTGTTTGAAAAAGATACAGGAATTTCTATGAACTTCAAGAACAGTATAAGTCTATTTGAATACAATTAATTCAATTTCAATGTGTGTATAAAGAGGCATCATTTCCAGGAATAAGATATAGTAATAATGTTGCTTTATTTTGCTTTATTATTTGGTCAGACTAAATCCAGGAATATTCTATTCACTTCTGGGGCAATATTTTAGGAAAGACATTGATAAGTAGGAAAAAGTACTGAGGATGACAAAGATCCTTAAACTCATTCAATTCAAAGCAAGTCAATTCAGTTTAATTCAACAAATTTTTAAAGATCATCTATTATGTGTAAAGTACTATGCAAGGATGAAATTAAATGGTTCCTGACCTTAAGTAATCTTTCAGATGTATATATCCATCACCCTCTTCTGTCTTCTCTATGCTAAATCTATCTAGTTCATTCAAGTGATTCTTCTTAAAAGAGGTATAGTGTCTAGTACTCTCCTGACTGGGCCTCTGAATCTATCCATTTGTCAATGTGCTTCCTAGAATTAAACACAATTCCCTCAGATGTGTCCTGACTGTGGTAGAGTATAGCAGAGACAGATGAAGATTTGATATGAAGGAGAAAATCACCTTATTCCTGGTAGTTTTTCTTCATTTAAGGCCTTCTAAGATCATATTCACTCTCTTGTCTGGTATGTTACACTGTTGACTATGCTAAAGTTGAAAGACACCAAAACCTTTAATTTGTTTGAGGACACATACTGCCTAGTCGAATCTCCCCTATATGGTACTGGTGAGGTTGTATTTAAAGAAAATAGTGTAAGACTACATTTTCCCCATTAAATTGAATCATTAGATTTTTCTCAAAGGCTGTGTGGCATGATGGATAGAGACCCAGACTTGGAGTTCTTTATAAGTACAGAGAAGTATAAGTATAAGAACACAGAGGAGGGTGATGGATATAGATATCTTTAAGACTGTTTAAGGTCAGGAAACATTTAATTTCATCATTGCATAGTGCCTTACACATAATAGATGTTTTTTAAAAATTTGTTGAATTAAACTGAATTGACTTGCTTTGAATTGAATGAGTTTAAGGACCTTTGTCATCCTCAGTACTTTTTCCTACTTCTCAATGTCTTTCCTACAGGTTTCCTCTAGGTTTAAGTCATCTCTAACATATACTAGCTCTGTAACCCTATACTAATATTTAACCTTTTAGTACCTCCAGGAATCTTCAAGAAGGTAAGATACAGAAGAGTTGCTGATCTGCTTCAGTAGAGGAATTTCCCATCCTGGGAATTCTTCACACCAAGGAAATCACAAGTCTGACTTTGCCCCAACCTGTAACCCCCAAAAAAGATTCATACAACAAGCACTTAACAAGTTTTGCTATATTCCAGATATTGTTTTAAGCCTGAGTATGAAGACAAAACTATATATATATAGCCCCTGACATTAGCAGCTTAAACTCTAATGAAATAGGCAATGTATGTAAATATAGATATTGATATCACTAGGAAGATCTATACATCTCTCCCTCTTTCTTTCTGTCTCTGTCTACGTATATATATATACCTATGCATACATATATGCATAGGTGTATATATATATACATATATATATATACACACATAAAATACTATAAATATGTATGTGTATATATATACATGCACATACACCATATGCATAGGATATACAAATTACATACAAAATAGTTTTGAGAGGGAGGTCAGCTGCAAACAGGATGACTCATAGAAGATTTCATGGAGAAGGTGGCATGTGAGCTGGGTCTTGCAGGAGACCAGGGATTCTAATAGAATGATAAAGGCATATATTCTAGGCATAAGGGAGCAGACAGTATAAAAAAGAAGGGAAATGGAGTGTCATATATGTGGAACAACAAGATGGTCAATTTGGCTGGATCACAGAGTATGAAAAATGCAGTAAAGGTAAGTTAAGGCTGGATTATGAAGACCTTTGCATAACAAATAGGTAAGCTTAATATTTGATTTTAGAGGCAATAGTAGAGAGGGTATGCGCGACCTGTTCAGACTCATGTTGCCTTCTGCAATGTTGTTAAACATTTACTTTATGGACTATAAAACATCTTTCCTCATGACCCTCCAGTGATCTTTCATCTCATCTGTCCAGTGAGGATGGATCAGAATGAATGAGTAAATGAACTAATGGGAAGACAATTCTTAAATATGCTCTACTGAAAATACTTGTCTATTCAGAGATGGCAGAGTACTTTAATTCATGGTACTATTTGTTTACTTTCATGTTTACTTACTTTATGTCTCACTTCCACTCCATCTCTTGCCCCTTACCCCTCTTCTCAGCTTACATTAATAGATGACACCTGTGTGGTCCTGTCGATCTTAAATAAAACCCTCATTGCAACAATTTTATAAACTAAGTACTGAAAATTTTAAGACAGTCAGGTGGCACAGTGGATAAAGTTCCAGGTCTGAATTCAGGAAAACTCTTTCTAAGACTCTACAACTCATCTTTCTAAGTTCAAATCTGGCCTTAGACACTTACTAGCTGTGCAACTCTGGGCAAGTCACTTAACTCTTTTTGCCTCAGTTTCCTCATTGGTAAATGAGCTGGAGAAGAAAATGGCAAACCACTTCATTTTCTTTGCCAAGAAAATCCCAAATGGGTCAAGGAGAGTCAGATGTGACTGAAACAACTAAAAAACAACTGCAAGTATTAGCACCTCCATTTTGTAGTAAAAAAACTAAAAGTTTAAATTTTATCCTCATTTTTACTTCATATCAACTTAACATTTTAGACAACTGTTTTTTTTAATATTTAATATTTCTATGTAGAAGGTAGTGATTTCCTCCATTAGTCTTTCCTAAAAGTGTTTATATGCCTGAACAAAGATATGTTTTGCAAATGGGTGTTTGCCTTACATTTGTGGTAACTTGTACATTTACAAAACTTAATACCAGAGACCAGACTTGAGCACAGGGGTTTCTTTATGGTATTACTGTAGTCTCTAAGACCTTCTAGTCCCCATTTAGTATCAGTGAGGTGTATGTGTTTATGATGCTAAAAAAAAAAATCTCTCTCAGGAACTATTTCATTCATTAAAAATCCTAAAAAACAAACAAAATCAATCTGACATTTCCCTAGTTAATACAGTTTTCTCATAGTCATGCATGCTTTTAAGTCATCATTAGAGAGGAATGTTCTCGTCTATGTTCCCAAAGGAATTTGAAGAGATTGTCTGATTCTGTTTAATCAAAATGAAACTTTTTCTTTTAGCCCTTCTCTCATGTTTTCAATTAACAGTATTATCTGTGGCAAGGCCCAGTGAATGGAGAACAAGTCTTGGAGCCAGGAAGATCTGTGTTCAAGTTGTATGTTTGACATACATTGTCTTTGTGCCCTGTGCTAGTCACTTAAACTCATAATGCTCCAGAAACTGTATAAGACTGTAAGGTGCAAAATAGTTGCAGTTCTACATTGGTAAAGGGAGTTTCTTCACTGTGAATTTCCCATAACAATAAGATCACAAAAGCAGATATTACCTAACCACCTAAAAAAAAAATCCAACACTACAATAAACCAACTTCATCCTAGATATCATGGATCAGTCTTCAGTTTCTTTAAAATATCTATCTATCTATCTATCTATCTATCTATCTATCTATCTATCTATCTATCTATCTATCATCTATCTATCTATCTATCTATCTATCTATCTATCTATCTGTCTGTCTGTCTGTCTGTCTGTCTGTCTGTCTGTCTGTCTATCTATCTATTTATCTGTCTGTCTGTCTATCTATCTGTCTACCTATCTACTTATCTTTCTTTTTAAATAATAGCTATTGATATCTGCTATTTCCTACTTCTAGACTTTAAAAGAAACAAAACCACACTTGCAATAAATATTCCATAGACAATAAAACAAATTCCTGCATTGTTCTGTATCCAAGTATGAATGGGTGATCCTGCCTCTTGTGTCCTTAATCTCTCTGTCATGAGTAGGAAACATTCTATGTTACTGGTCCTCTGAACTCCTTATCTGTCACTGCATTGATCAGAATTTTTAAGTCTTTCAAAGTTGTTTCTCTTTACAATGTTATTATTGTAACCATTTTCCTGTTTCTTTCTGTTCTTTCCACTTTGCATCAGTTAATACAAACCTTGTTAGTTTTCTCTCAAACTATGCCTTTCATTATTTCTTGTGGTGAAGTAGGATACCATTGCATTCATATGTACATAATTAGTATCCAGTTCTTTGCTACTACAAAAGAGCTTCTATAAATGCATATGCTACAAATATATTTTCCACTTTCATCTTTTTCCTTCATTGTTAAAGAGGACCAATACATCATGGGTGGAGTTAAGCAAGTCAGAGTTGCAGAGTCATCATCCTCACTCTTCTTGAGTCATCAAAAAAGTCATTGAAGTTATCAAAAGTCAAGACAACCAACTGTAGATCAGGATGCAGTGGATGACTTTGACGTTTTTGTTGTCTGACCAAGTTCTAAGCTCTCCACAGCATCTGCTCCTGTTGCTTTCCTGGCTATTGGAACAAATTTGTCTCATTTGCATATTCCACCTGGGGAAGGTTTCACATGCTTAGGGTTGACATTCCCCTACTTTACTGATGGGTTTGAGGCCTGTCAGTTACCCTCATCCTGATTTAACCTATCTGCTGAAATGGTTAACTGGGATGTGGCCACTGAGTATGTAGTAGCTTTTTGAAACCACAGGTGAGAATTGGTTGAATCAGGTGGACACCAAAGATGGATGAGCAGCTCTGCAAAAGGCCTGGCAAGCCCTCACAGAAGAGGTGCTAGTCCTCCTGAACACCTCATAGATCATTTTTTTTCAGTTATAGGACCTGAAGTGGTATCAGTAAATAAAAGGGTATGCCTAGTTACTAGTGACTTCGGGGGTATATTTACAAATTACTTTCAAGAAGGACTGTACCACTCCACAGCTCTGCCAACAATGCATTAATGTGTCTATTTTTCCGCTGTTCCCAAACATTTGTTATTTCCCTTTTTTGTCACTGTTGCCCATTGATGGAGGTGAAATAGAGTCTTACAATTGCTTTGATTTGCTTTTGTCTAATTATTAGTGTTTGGAACATTTTTAAATAGGCAACTTTTGATTTTTTAATTTTTTTCCTTTGAGAAATGCCCTTCTAAATCACTTGACCATTTGTCAATTAGGGAAGGAACCTTATTTCTTTAAATTTAAATAAAATTTAATTTACTTTTATTTAATTATAATTATATAATTATATTTATATAATTTTTAATATAATATTTATATAATTTACATATATTTTTATATTATATAATTATAATATATTTATAATATATTATATAGTAATATAATATAATATAATTATATTATATAATATAATTATAATAATATAATATAATATAATTATAATATATTTATATATTATATAATTATATAATTTATTTAATTTAATTTTATTTTTATTCAAATTTAAATTAATACAATTTAAATAAAAATGAAATCCTGGAATCCTTAGAAAAGAGAACAGAAACCTGCTGCAAATATTTTCCCTAGTCAACTATTTACCTTCTAATTTTATTTGCATTGGTTTTGCAAAACTTTCTTAGTGGTATGTAATCAAAATTTTCCATTTTATCTTCTGAGAACCTTTTTATCCTTTTGTTTTATCATGATTTTTTCTATATCCATAGATCCAAAATATAATTAATTGGTCCTATAATTTAACATCCAAGTCTTCTATTCATTTAGAGGCCTTAGCTTTCCTTAGATAGCCCTGACCACACCCCAGAAGAGTGAAGGACTGCTGCTGTATTAACATCATTATCTTTTTTTTTTTAATCCTATGATTTCTTCTCCTACTCATTCTTCCTTATTTCCAACCCCTAAATTCCAACTGGACTTGTCACTCTTATGCTCATTTTTCAAAGTTGCTGTCCATGGTTCTGATCTTTGCCTGACCAAGGTTGTTTTGTTGTATTGTTGGTTTTAATCAATCACATTATTTGCTCCCCAGGTTTGTGCTAGGGTTGATTCTCCATGTGTTCTGAGAGACACAGTGACACAAAAATGTACTTCTGTCCTCCATTGTAATGACTTTGAGGTGAAATGCATCCATTTTGCCTGCAAGGTATTGACCTTGCAAAAGTAAACTACCACTTTCTACCTCTTTGTTGTTGTTTAGTCATTCTTCAATCATGTCTGAGTCTTCATGATTCCTTTTTGGGTTTTCTGGGCAGACATACCAGAGTAGCTTGCCATTTTCCTTTTCCAGTTCATTTTATAGATGAGGAAACTGAGGCAAATAGAGTTAAATTGCTAAGGATGACATAGGTAGTAAGTGTCTACTTCTGTACTTTAGTGAAATCTTGTCATTCCTATCTTAAAGTATATCTCCTGGAGTTTTACAGATAGGACTAACTTGGGATTCCTGGGAGCTGTAATCATTCAACATCGTCCTGTTAACGGCACCACCATTTTCCCAGTCTCCCAGGCTTCTTTGAGTCTTCTCAGAGGAGACACATAGAAAAGACAAAGGAAGTGAGCTTCTTGCCTCAAGTGTGCAAAACAGAGGATTACAGAAAAATATTAAATGTTTACCCACTATCCAAAGAATTTCAAGCCATTAGGCTACAGAAGGTACAATTTCATATTCTTGTATCCTGCACAAAATTGACTAATTAGAGTTCTATTTCAAGATCAGTGTAGACACTGAGCTTTTCTTTCTTTTTAATAATAACTTCTACCCCTATGATTTCTCTTTTGTCCTCCCAGTCTACTATCTTATCTTCATTATCATCCTCATTGAGGTCCTTGTTCTCTCCTCCTACTAAAATCAGAATAACCATCAGCCCCATTACTATAACTTAAACACTATTGAACCTACCATTTTCTATCCTACTGAGTCCTTCTCAGTACTAGGCATTGTCATCTATCCTCCTACTATAACCAAAGGACCAATGGATCTTTCTGTCAATATCAATATTTTCCCATATATATTGCTTTTCCTTGCTGCTTCCCTCTTCCCCACTAGAATGTAAGTTTCTTTGCAATCATGGAATTTCTCATATTTTTATCTGCATTAGAATTTAGCACAATGTTAAATTATAATAATAATAATTGATTTAATTATTATTAAAATAAATAATAAATTATTTTTCATTCATTTGTTTGTTCTCTTATTCATTTCTGTACCAACAAACCTAGTGGTCTTTCCACTATACCATGATTCATGATTCATGAAACTATCTCTGATAACTCTTGTTAAAAGTAACCTAACCTTTCTAGGGTTCTGTAATTATCTGCACAACCCTCTCCTTTGCCAGTATCACATTATACTTTGGATCATACTTGTGTGAATCTTTTATATTTTCACCCTCCCCATTATTTTGTGTGTATCTCATGGGAAAGTTCTAGGTAGTTTTCCATTTTTGTATCCCAAGTGAATTTCTCTGAGTCATCAAACACTATATTCTCCAAAGAAAAGTTAATAATCATACAAAAGTCAATGGAGAGCCACTTGGTGAAGGTGAGTTGTCTGCAACACCTTACAAATAATTAATTTGCATAGAAGAAGCAGGGAAAAGAATGCTGTCAATGAAATGTATAAACACAAAAACAGGGTATTAAAATGAGGGGTGACCCATGTTTTTCATCATTATCTCCAAAATGGTAAAAGAACTAGAAGAACTCTTGACTGTTGAGTGGACCTTCTGTAGTAGACTAGTGGGTGAATATGAATAGTCAGGTCTAAATGGGTTGTACTCTTACATTGCTAAATGGATTGCTTACAAGTATGAATTGTCTTTCAGCTACTTGCTAGCTCCATATCTTAAAGATGATTTCTGAAGGATTGCAAAGCAGACCAAATGGGCCTTTTTTAATTCTTTATTTTTAATTTATGAAATAAAACAAGCATTTCCATAACATAGTAATAAAGAAAAGACAATTTCACAAGAAACTGAAAATCTGTTATGTAAACCTTGCTATTCTTTTACAAAGCTGTCATGTAACTGTCTTCTTTTTTAGTTCCCTCTACCCCCTACCCCTGGCACACAGGAAAGAAAACTTCCTGAAAATAGAGAAATGTATGTGTTGGGGAGTTTTACAGAAATTGCATTGCTCTAGTGCAAAAACAGCGGTAGTCAAGGGCAGAACACAGTTATGCATTTAGGAGAAAAATAGTGGAATTCAACTCAGTTGAACTAAGTCTTTGTCTAATCAGTCCAAATCAACTTAAAAATCTCCAATATCCTTTTAAAAACACAGTTTATGAAAAAATGCTTGCCAGGCAATATAAATACAAAGATGACAATGGCCTCAGGAAGTTTATAGTCTATTAGAAGTAGAGAATTGGGAAACTAGGAGGGAGGTGGAAGAAATCAACGTATCAGAGTGGTAAGAACACCAAGCTTAGAATTAGTGAGAAGACCTGGCTTCAGATCAGTCCATTCTTTGTTAAGCAGTCTGACCATATGCAAGCCATTTTCACCTCCGCTTACTCACCACCTTGAGCTTGCCAAATTCTCTTACAAAAAGGGGTTAATGGGTGGCGTTCAGAATTTAACACAATGTTTCAGAGGTTGGAATATTAAATCCAATTAATTAATTAGCTGTTAACAGTTCCACGCCTCCCACAACACTTGGAATTTAACAATATTTTTTAAAGGCCTTAAAGATTTTAAAGATACTTGAACTAAAAAAGAAAGAATAAAAGAGAATCAGGCACAGAAGCAAGTGAACAATGGGGTGTTCTCCTGAAAATACATGAGATAGGTGTTATCAACCATGGCAGATGGCCTTTTCCCTGAGGGTAAGGCTTGATTTTCTAAATTCCCTTCATTTTTAATTATAAGACACTAGGATTCAGAGCTTGAAAGAGCTTTAGAAATCATCTAGTTTAATATTCTCATCCCATAGGTGCAGATGCTCAAGCCCAGAGGGGCTTTTGACTATCCTAAAGGCACATCTCATAAATAAGAGAGTTTGGAATTGAATCCGGATCCTCTATCTCCAAGTCCAAAACTCTTTCCACCACATCATCTATGACTTTCTGTGATTCTACGTACAGCTAACAAGCATGTCATTCCAAGTCTTAGTGAGCCAAACACTTCCATATTGTAAAACCACCTGGAGAGACATTCTGTTCTGTCATATGTTGCCAGGCTCAATCCAAAAGACCAGAACTTAACCACAAAAAAATGAAATAATTTAAGTAGTTAAATTTTTACATGACTAAAAACATACTTTGTCTCTAGTATGGCATAAAACAAGGGTCAGCTAGGTGGCACAATAGATAGAATGCTGGTCCTGGAGTAAGGAAGATTCATTTTCCTGAGTTCAAATCCAGCCTTAGATACTTATTAGCCCAGGTGTGACCCTGGGCAAGTCACTTAACCCTGTTTGCCTCAGTTTCCTCATCTATAAAATGAAGTGGAGAAGGAAATGGAAAACCACTCCAGTATCTTTGCCAAGAAAACCTGAAATGGGGTCACAAAGAGTTGAACATAACTGAAATGACACAACCATCCATTTGGCAATATGCTAGAGCTTTGTATGGAGTTCATGCTGAGGGGAGTCTACATAACAATACCAAACAATCCACAGCCCTGCCTTCCAAGGGAGACAAATTCAACATTTGGTTGCCCAAATGGATTTGCTGTGGAAGTTTTTGAAATGACTCTCACCACACACACACACACACACACACACACACACACACACACACACACACACACATACACATACACACACCCCTCATTCAGATCAATAGTAATTCACTGTCAGTGGAAGCTCTGAAGGAGAGGCAGTGTGTTCACTAGAAATTTGCCATTTTGTTAAAGATAAACAGATTAGAAATAGGGGGATTAGAGAAACACAAACAAGACAACAACCAAAAATAAATCACTAAATACATATGTATGTGCGTATGTATGTGTGTGTGTAAATACATAAATAAATTATAGTATGAATGAAAATTTTCAGGGTCACATGGCAGATGAAGTGTGATGAAAGATCTTCCTTTGTCAAGTCTAGGTTTTCTATAGTTTCTGGTTTTCTCTTGTTTTGACTGGCTTCTTTAGGCAATATGGTTTCCTACTTGAAATATTTACTGTTAGGGGTTTTTTTTTTTAAAGAAAAAATTAGCTAATGTTACTGGAGAGTGAAAAAGTACTTGTATAACAGTGAAATTGGACTTTAGTTTAAAACTAAGGGTCAATTCACCTAGATGTTCTTCACTATGCAAGATTCATGTGGTCCAAGTATCAATGGATTTTCCTGCCTAGTGGTCAAGTTATACAAATGAAGCAAATGAGATTTGGCCAGTTGGAGTCTCTGCTCTTCTTGAATAGAGGTCAAATTGTACCATCATCACCATTACTATTATTGCCAATATCATATCATATCAATTCCTAGCCCACCTTTATATTCGACTTTTAGTTGTAGCGTACTTATTTTGCATTATCTCATTTGATCTTTGAAACAACTTTTAGTAGTACAAATCTATTACGAGGAATAGAGTATTAAATCAAGAATTACATCTTTTGAGTTAAATGAGTGTGTTGAACTAAATTGTCTCTAAGGTCCTTTTTGCTCTAAAGTATAATCCTACGATATCTTTGTATTTTTTTCTAGCTATATACGTGTTGCCTCATGGTAGAGTTCCTACTGTGCAACCAGATATTTTTGATGGCAGCTGTCTGTCAGACTACCTGATCTCTTAGAATCAGACCTACACAGGACTTTTCACATACCAGTTGTCAATGGAAGGGATCATAGAATATAAAGAATATACGTTAGAGCAGATTTTTTAAAGTCATAGAATATGTAACACTAAAACTGGAAAGGATTTTAGAATAGAGAATGTCAGAATATAGAAAATTGAAACTATTACAGATGGAAGAGACCTTAGGAATTGAACATGATGGTGTTAAATGGATCTTTGAGTGGGCCTAGCACAAACCCTTCATTTTGCAAAGGAAGAAACTGAGGCCAGGTAAGGTAAGCTGACTTGTTGAAAGTTACACAGTTAGGGAAAGAAACTTGTTTTGCTCATTTCAAGTTTAGTACTTTTGACACCGCATCATTATTTCCATGGAAATCTGTGGAGTAAGCCTGAGAAAAAATTCACCTTAGAAAGAGTTCAAATGAAAATAAGTATTCTATGCAGCTTTATCAAGTCTAACAAATCCATCAGTGTTTCAACCAAGACAAGATGATTTGCTTTTCCTCTGGCAATTGAGCTTGGGCAGGCAATCAGAAGCCAGTGCTGTAACTCTACTTTGGTCAGACCCTATAATTGTCAAAGAGCATTTGTGTGATGACAGACTTATGGGAAATGAGAAGTCAGCTGGGCCAGGCTCCTAAAAAAAGATCTCAATGGTTGAAGCGGAAAGGAAACAGGCTGCCAGTGATTTTGCTGACTGGGGAAACCCTTTAATATAGGCCATTCTTCCAGAAAGAACGTATTTCAGTTGGGATGTCACTGGGAGGAAGTTCCCTAAGTCATTCCCCCATAGTTCTGGAACAGGAGAAGCATTCTTTAAATGGATCTGACAGCTTATGATGTGGAGAAATACTTGTCACTTGTAGAAAGTTGAATATCTTCCAAATCTCCATTTCATAGATTACAATGCCTTACAACAGTGCATAGAGACATAGCGTTAAAACAATTAGAACAGAATGGAAGTGGAATAGACTGCCTTAGGAAATGTTGAGTCTCCATTATTAGAAGGCTTTAAGCAGAGTGCATATGACTGTTTTTTTAAGGGATGTCATAGATAAAATTCTTATACAAATACAATTTGTGTCCATGATCTGTGAGGTCTGTATCAGCTCTGAAGAGACCTTAGAAACCAAAGTAACTACCCCCTTTTTTTTTTAAAAAAAAAAAAAGAAAACTGAAGTCTGGAAGAGATGAATGAAGTCTTAGACCACAAAGTTTGTTTTGAGATAGTAATAAAGCTAGAACTGGGAAGTCAGAGGAAGTTTCAACTCATTTACTACTTTTGAGAGGGGTCCATTCATTGCTTTAAGATTATAGGTAGATCTTCAGAATTTCTTATGTGGTCCTTGAAGATGTTCAGTTTAATTCAACACACTTTTAGTAAGCTCCTTGAACATGCTAGTCACTTCGTTAGGCTCACAAAGATAAGCAAATAGAAAAATAGGTAAAAAGTTGAAATTATTTTTTGGAATGGGGAAGGAGAACTATTACATGAGTAAATCAGAAAAGGTCTATTTTTAGCACATAGCATTAGAACTGGACCTTTAAATTAGCTAGAAGAAGAGGAAGAAGGATAGCCTGAACAATAACATAGGAGTTGGAAAAGGAATATTGAATATGTGAATTTTGGCTGAAATATAAAATATGTGATGTATAAAATACATAACATGTCCATAGTTTAGAAAGATAGATTGCAGGTAAATTGTTAGGGGCTTAAATGACAAAAATAGGCATTTGGCAATAGGGAGTCACTTCACTTTGCTAACAATGGGGAATCAGTGACACTTCTTGAGCACAGAGAATAACAAACTTGGGTCTGTTGTTAGAAATATAAATTTGTTTTCTGTGTGGATAATGTATTGGGGAGAAGACAGATTTGACTGAAAGAGAGAGATCATTTAGGTAAGTATTTTAATAGTCTAGGCTAGAGTTCATGAGGACCTGAACTAGGGTGGCAGCCATGTGAATAGAAAGTAGGGAATGGGTGCCAAAGAGATTGCTGGAGTAGAATAAATAAGACTTATCAACTAACTGGAGGCAAGGAGTGAATGAATGAGTGAGAGGTAGAGAGTCAAAGATGACTCCTGGGTTGTGTATCTGAGTTACTGGAAGAATAGTAAAGAAAAGAGATAACTGAAGAGGAAATAGAATACTTAAATAACCCTACCTTAGAAAAAGAAATTGAACAAGTCATCAATGAGCTCCCTAAGGAAAAAAAAATCTTCAAGATCAAGTGGATTTACAAATGAATTCTATCAAATGATTAAGGAGCAATTGATTTCGATACTATATATCACTTGGACAAAATGGTAAAGAAGGAGTCCTAATAAATTTCTCTTAGGACACAAAAATTGCATTGATACCTAAACCAAGGAGAGCAAAAATAGATAAAAGTATCAGCTAATCTATTTAATGAATATTGATGCAAAAATTTTAAGTAAAAACTAGCAAGGAGATGATAGCAATATATGACAAGGATCATATACAACGAGCAGGTGGGATTTATACCAGGAATGCAGATCTCATCCAATATTAGGAAAAATATTAGCATAACTGACCATATTAATAACAAAACTCACAAAATCATATGATTATCTCAATAGATGCAGAAAAAGCCCTTGACAAAATGTAATACCTGTTCTTTTTAAATACCACTAGAAAGCATAGGAATCAATAGAATCCTTCTTAAAATGATAATAAAATCTATCTTAAAACAAGGGCAATCCCTATTTCAAATGGGGATAACATAGAAGCCTTCCCAGTAAGATTAGGAGTGAAGCAAGTCCATTATCACCAATATTATTCAATATTGTATTAGGAACACTAGGCATGTAGAGGAAACTAGGTAGCTCTGGAGATAGTGCTTGGCTTGGAGTTAGGAAGACTTGAGTTCAAACCCTATCTCAGATAATTATTAGCTGTGTGACCCTGGACAAGTCACTTAACCACTTTCCACTACTATAAAATGGGAATAATCATAGCATCTACCACCCAAAGTTGCTTCAAGGATCAAATGAGATAATACATTTAAATACATATATATATGTTATATGTGTGTGTGTATAATATATGTATATACATATTTCTTTATTTTGTTAAGTATTTCTCAATTACATGTAAAAAATTAACATTTTTGAAAATTTGTGTTCCAAACCACTTCTTCCTAACCCCTCTACTCTCCTTGAAGTGGCAAGCAATTTGATCTTGATTTCACATGTGAAATTATATAAAACATATTTTCATATTAGCCATGTTGCAAAAGAAAACACACATAGACACACACACTCATGCAAACAAACAAGAAAAATAAAAATTTTAAAAACATTTTTCTTCAATCTACATTCAGAGTTCATCAGTTCTCTCTCTAGAGATGGATGGCATTTTTCATCATGGGTCCTTTGGAACTGTCTTGATCATCATCTTGATCAAGTAAGTCTTTCACAGTTGATTATCATTTATAATATTGGTGTATTTGTGTACAATGATGTCCTTGTGCTCACTTCACTTTGCATGAGTTCGTATGTCTTCCCAGACATTCTGCTTACAAGTGAGATAATAATTTCAAAGTACTTAGCACAATTCTGGCACATAGGAAGCCTTATATAAATGTTAGTTACTACCACCACCACTACCACCACTATTACTACTACTACTACTACTACTACTATAATAGGACTGGATGGACTTTCAATTGTTCCCCCCAGGACCATATTATTAGATACACAGATAATGGTCCTCAAAGCTCCCCCTTCAACCATTCACTCCAATTAGTCTTAAATGTCTAGTACAGTGTATTGAGGGTGGAGTAACTGGGGCTTTGCCATAGGGAAGGAAATTTAAAGGTCAGCAACAGCACCATCTGGGGGATACTTCTCTCTTGCCTACTTCATTCCTATGCCAGTGGCCTGATGCCTGACTCTTACCCCTTCAGCAGATCAAGCACATTCTGCTATACCAGGGCAATCTTTCTTTCTCTGGTGATTGAATTTCAGAGGAGCCCTCTATAGCTCTGTAACTTGCCTTGGCTTCAGAAATTGCTAATTAGATCTCTGCTTAACAGTCTTTGCCAGA
Source organism: Notamacropus eugenii (assembly GCF_028372415.1). Taxonomy (NCBI): domain Eukaryota; kingdom Metazoa; phylum Chordata; class Mammalia; order Diprotodontia; family Macropodidae; genus Notamacropus; species Notamacropus eugenii. The sequence goes on from NC_092875.1 coordinate 113,155,041, forward strand.
AGAGAATTTCTGAATTCATAAAATTAGAGACTCAAATAATCTCAGTTGGAAGAAACACAAGAGGTCCTAGAATCCATCTTCTATCACATCTGGAATTCCCACTATAACATCACAGATCTCCTCTGAATAGTCTTAATAATGGGGAGCTCAGTACTACTAGTGTTACTAGTATCAGTTAACATGAATCTATTAAGTGCCAACTATGTGCTAGGAACTGGGTAGATTTTAGAGGTTCAAACACAAAAGTGAAATAATCCCTGACTTCTATAAGATTACATTCTAACAGGGGAGAAATGTATGCTTCTGTGTATGCAAAACATCTACCAAGTAACTTTGGGGAGTAGTACTGGAAGCTGAGGAAACTAGAAAAGTCGGCCAAAGTTAGCTGAGAATTGAATGAAATCAAAGATTCCAAGATTCAGACAGGGAGTGGGAATAGACTCAGGAATGAAGGAAAGCCAGTAAAAAGAAGCAGAGATATAAGACAGAATACCATGTGTGATGAAGGGAAAGAAGGCAAATTTGACTGGGCAGTAGAATATGCAAAGGAGGGGAATGTATAATAAGTTTGGAAATGTAGGATGGGGTCAGGTTCTGAAGAGATTAAATGTCTAGTGAATCTGAGGTAATAGTGGAGCCAGGTGAACTTAGAATGTCATCAGGGAGATGCAATGGGAAATTTTTTGGAGAAGTACTATAGAAGACAGTAAAGAAGGAGCAAAAGATAAGCTTAGCATGAGAGAGATCAAGAGGTTTTCTTCTATGATTGTCAGTCATTAGAGAGGTCTATCAGAAGCAGAAGGCCTGTACTACACTATGGAGTGCCTAAACTCAGTGGATGCTTTGCCCATGGGGAGTACCTTATGTGAACAAACAGCCTTCATTACTGGGCTTCATCTGACCCAGTTATCTTCAGTGTGGTTTAAAACTGTGACTGTGGGAGATGATCATAATTGTGAATGAAGTCATATCTTTGTGGAAAGCCTCAACGAGGAAGAACTCAATGAGCAGAGATATCTAGCTTCCCCTTCACAGGCTTCAGAATGGAGGTCTCAGGAAGAGTGAAATTAGCTGACCCAGTTCCGCTCCTGGATATCACTTCCATGACTTCCTCTTTGTTGCAATAAAGGCATGATTGGACATTGCATATGAATATAGTATATTTATGGCAGTAGGCTTGGGAAACAGGCTCTTAGGGGATGAACACTGGCCAAAGGTCAGGACTTCCCCTATGCCTGCAAAACTGCTGATTTCAGAGATGAAATATATAGCTAGGTTTCACCTTGTCTGATTTCTTTCACTAACACTTCCATCTCCAGAGTCTATTACTGGCCATCAGAATTGTTCTTAGCAATTCAGTTGAGCAAGCATTCATCATTTCTTAATGAAAGGCAGCATGATCTGGGACCCAACCTAGGTTCAAATGCTGCCACTGACACATGATGTGGTCATGAGTCTCAGTTTCCTCATTTAGGAAGTGGGAATTATAATATGTACAATAGTCAGTCAGTCAACAAGCATTTATCAAGCAATTAATATGTGCCAGACTCTACGCTATTCACTGAGGATATATTGAAAGCAAAACACAATGTTCCTGTCTGCAGAAGCTCCATTCTAATGAGACAGACAACATGCAAAACATTATGTACATAGAAGATATATTTAATATAAATGGGAGGTAATTTCAGATGGAAGGAGTGGGGACAAAGGGAGAGGAGGACCATTGTAGAAAGTGGGATTTGAGATTGAATTTGAAGGGAATCAGGAGGAAGATATAGATTAGGAGAACATTCCAGGATGAAGGGCAGTTGCTGTGCAAAGGCAAGAAGTATTGGTGTCCTTAGATTGAGTAAATGGAGAGCAGTCAAATATAACAATATGGTGAAGGTTAGAAGGGGCCAACAGCAGTCTACTGGAGGTAAAATGAGATACAAGTCCACAGTGTTGTTGCCCAGACTTAAGCCTGGTTCAGAGTGACAAAAATGCATTCCTTCTAGTAGTTTGGGCTCTCCACCATGTTTATTTAGCTGTAGCTTCAGTCTATGGCAGGTGCTGGATTGGATACCCCAGCTCTAGAGTCAGAATCACACAGTTGTTATCTGCTTCTGTTTAAACTCCTTGCCCAGAATACAACCTTATATGTCTTCATAGGCTCATCATGGTTCATTAACCTTAAACAGGGGTCCCCCCTCACTTATACTGAATCTGTGGCCCAGTTCTGGAGTACAAGCAACAGAGCAGCCAATCAACACCTGTTTCTGCTCATTGGATAGCTTTAATCTCCTAAGTTTTTCTTGCTCTAGTACACAGCCTCAGGATTGGTTCAGTGTCATCACATTGGAAGGCTGTACTAACTACACTCTGCACTCAACAAGGTCCCCTATGTTCTGTCTCTCTAGGCTGCTCAAGGATAGAAAAAAGTGACTCTTGATTTTCCTTAGTTTTCTCAATAAGGATTCAGTCTGGTGCTTTTCTAGGTCTCTGGGAATTGTTGGAGGAGGAATGATGGATTGTAATGCTTCTTCCCATTCCACCATCTTGACTGGTCTTCTAAACACATGGAGCTAATAGTTGAGAAAGGAATGAGGGTAAGTATGAAGTATCTTAGGATTTAGATTTGAAAGTTACATGATAGTTATTTGATCCAACACCCTTGTCTTACATATGAAGGAACAGAGGTTGTGAAAGATCCAAACTCTTTGAGGACAGGGACTGTTTCAACTTTGTCTTTGTATTTCCATAGCTTTGATTGTGCCCAGTACCTGGCAAATATTTAATAAATGTTCAGTGTTGAATATCGAACAAATTAAAACATAATATTCATCGTCTTATTAAAGAGTGGCAAACGGCTTAGCCCAGCTTACTACCAGCATGCTTTAGTGGCAGAACTGAGGCACAAGGGAACTGGGAGAGGAAGGAAAGAAAATGCAAAATATAGAGAATGGGGAAGAAGAAGGGAGAGGAAGGAGAATAAAAGAAGAGTTCTTGCCTAATTGTCAAGGCATGAGCCACTGAGACACTAATACCATAGTTTACCTTTATCTTTCTGCTTGAGAATTATGTTAGTTTCACTCTCTCTATGTTTTTTGATGTTTCTAACTTAACTAGGCAAAATAACATTGATAAGACATGTCAGTCATCAGATAGCTATAGCGTATTCAATACCGACAAATGATTTAATACTTGATGGGCAAACCCTAGACAGAAGAGTTTGTTCCTTATTCTACCACTTCCCATCAGCATGAGCTTGGGCAGATTACTACACCTCTCCATGCATCGCTTTCCTCATCTGAAAATGATTAGGTCAGATGACCTCTGAGGTTCTTTGTCTCTCCAAATGTATGATCCTATCATTTTGAAACCAGCTTCTAATAGGTGAAAACAAACGAGCCACAATCAACCATAATAACAATGACTGAAATATGAATTTGAATTCATGTAGCCTCTTACACTTTTTCAAAATGCTCTTCTTAAGCTCCCTAACATTATTATCATTGAGTTATTATTATTGTCATTCAGTGCCTCAGTTGTCATCACCTCTTCACCTGATTTAAAGAAAGATTGACTCTGGCATCAGGAATTCACTTTGAAGAGAAAAATAAGTGTCATACCTATATACTGAAGGTTCTTTGGACAGTGCTCACAACCTCATAACTCAATTGCAAAATCATATTTGTCAGAGGGAGCATTCTGGGAGCAACCTTTGCCCTGGCAAAGGAGGTGCTGTTTGCTAAACCAAAGTGCCTCAGGAATTGCATGCTCTTCTTTAACATTTGGAAATGGTCTTTGGGGCTCACCTGCTGTTCCTGGCATTCAGGAAAGGGATCATCATTAAAAAAACTTTTGAACTGGTATCATATTGAGGTCATCTGGTTTTAGGTTTCTATGGTGGTTGAGTGTGTTAAGAATGACATTTCACTAAGTCCTTTTAAAAAAAAACTTTCCTTTCCTTTCCTTTCCTTTCCTTTCCTTTCCTTTCCTTTCCTTTCCTTTCCTTTCCTTTCCTTTCCTTTCCTTTCCTTTCCTTTCCTTTCCTTTCCTTTCCTTTTCTTTCCTTTCCTTTCCTTTCCTTTCCTTTCCTTTCCTTTCCTTTCCTTTCCTTTCCTTCCCTTTCCTTCCCTTCCCTTTCCTTTCCTTTCCTTCCCTTCCCTTCCCTTCCCTTCCCTTCCCTTCCCTTCCCTTCCCTTCCCTTTCCCTTCCCTTCCCTTCGTTTCCCTTTCCTTTCCTTTCCTTTCCTTTCCTTTCCTTTCCTTTCCTTTCCTTTCCTTTCCTTTCCTTTCCTTTCCTTTCCTTTCCTTTCCTTTCCTTTCCTTTCCTTTCCTTTCCTTTCCTTTCCTTTCCTTTCCTTTCCTTTCCTTCCCTTCCCTTCCCTTCCCTTCCCTTCCCTTTCCCTTCCCTTCCCTTCCCTTCCCTTCCCTTCCCTTTCCCTTCCCTTCCCTTCCCTTCCCTTCCCTTCCCTTCCCTTCCCTTCCCTTCCCTTCCCTTTCTTTTCTCTCTCTGTCCCCCCTCTCCTTCCTTCCTTCCTTCCTTTTTTTTCTTTTTTGTTAAAATATTATGAAATGCTGTTTTCAAATTGTGGACTATTAGAGCTAGAAGAAAAGAGGTTTAACATGCCCTACTTGGACATTAATGGCTATTTATTAAGTTATTTCTATGTGTGAGACACTATATTAGGTATAAATATGAAATAAGGTGCAATTCCTTCTGTCATGCTACCTGCATCCTAATAGGAAGACAGGGAACATACACAAACCACTATAATACAAAATTACATGATAATCAATTAATTGATCAAATAAGAAGCATCTGTTAAGTGCCTTCTATGCTAAGTACAGGGGATAAAAATACAAAGAATGAATCAATCCCTACTTGCAATGAGCTTAAGTTTTAATGGAATCTCTAAGCAAATACCTATAGATTGATCTATACCCATATAACACAAAGGATCACATTATGTGCTAAGAACTTGCTCTTGAACAATGATGGATGAATTTTCTCTAGCAAGCTCCTTTGCCCTGCAATATCTGTTGTCTTGCAAGGTGAAGGAAGGATTGGTTAAGTTTGCCAAAAATTGTCTTGAATATTGTGCACTATGTATCAAAGGGCCATAGGAAGGATTTTTCAAATTGTTCAAAATATGGTCCATCATTCGAGGAATGGCTGAAGAAGTTGTGGTATATGATCATGATGGAAAATTACTGTGCTATAAGAATGATGAGCTTGTTGATTCTAGAAAAAGTATGGATGGACTAGCATGAAATAATGAAGGGGAAAATGAGCAGATCGAGAGAACATTGTATGTAGTAACTACAATATTGTTTCAAGAACAACTTTGAGTGATTAGGTCATTTTGACTATAATAAATGCCCAAATTAACTACAAAGGATATGCGAAAGATGATGCCATCTGCATCCAGAGAAAGAACTGGTAAATAGCAGCATATATAGAATAACTACACATGTAAATATTTTTATATGTTTTATATATACATATACACATATATACACTCATATACATATATACACATACATATACACATATACAAACATATACATATTTGTGTCTATTGGTAGCCATCTCTAGGATGGGAAGAAGTAAGAAAAAAGAAATTTACCTGATAACCACTATATATTTAAAAGAAATAGCAAGTTGTTCATAATGGATTTGCAATTGTATGTGCAATCATCTTTTTAAATAATAATTTTACTATGCTTTGGAAATGCTCGTTTTATTACATAAATTAAAAATAAAATAAACAAAATTATCGCCATTTCTAATTTGTTTTCAATATGGTTTAACGAAGGGTGTAGGAACTTGAGAATTAGGAGACCTGGATCAAAGTCTTAGCTTTGTCTCGAACAAGAAAGTCACTTCTGCTCTCTAGCCCCATTTCAAATTTATAAACTAGGTACAATTTTATCAGATGATTCCTAACATGCATTCCAGGTCTTAAGTTCTGTGTCCAGTGTTTCAAAATTCCCACCAGAATGGGAGTCTTCTAGTGACTCTCGTTCTTGGTCCTTTATGTTACTGAGAAACTTCTTTACCCTCACTTCCACCTCTGATGCTTACTACCTGAGTGACATTGGACCATAATATCCCTAGGTTTCATTTTCTCCATCTGCACAATGACCTCTAGATGTATAATTTATGTGTTAAAATTAGTCTCTTTTACCTTGGGATTTTTAATAATACTGACTTAGGTTAGATAAAAATTCTTGACCCAGATATGACTTCTTAGGAAAAAAAAGTGGCAAAGAATTTTGGGTGGAAAGCCCAAGTGCTGCACTTATATCTATGGGATTTAAAAAGGGCTAAGAAAAAAAAAAGGTCTCCAAGACACTGAGGAGATCAAATATGGACATGGACAGGAATTCTCCACTGAAGTCCTGTTTCAATGCCTTATCCTGTAAAGGTGGTAACCTTGCAGTCTACAAGACTTGGCTGGTAGAATATCATGCTCAGGGAGATTCCACCAAGATGAAAAGGCTTTGATTGTAGTTCCAGGAACAAACTGTAGATTAAATATAAGCATTAAGTCACTATTTTGTAAAAACAGTATCAGGAAGGCTAAAGTTCTGAATGGGGCAATGTTGGGAAGGGAAACTGAGGATAGAGGAAAGAACCTCTTTTAATTATATTGGGACAAAAAGTAGGATCTCAAAGAGGTGAGGACCTTTGAAGAGATAATGATGCCTAACCATAGGAAGAAAGCAGAGCCACCCAATTCATGTATTTTTTCTGTTTCCTCTGAAAAGGAGAAAGAATTTTATTCTGGGAAGATAGAACAAAAATGTGTAACAGGAAGTTGATATCCAAAATAAGTAAAGAGAAAGCACCGAGAAAGAAGAAATCACCTAGTTGCCGTTGATGAATTCAGGTCTCCTGACCCAGATGAACTACATCCTCAGGTCCTTAAATAATTGACAGAAATATTTACTGAGCTAAGATATTTGAAAGAACGTGAAAAATGGGTGCGGTAAAAGGAGATTGGAAAAAGGCAAATTTCCTAATTCTCTAAAAAGAGCAGAATACAGTTTACCAACTATAGACCAGTGACCTTGACATTCTTGGGAAATTGTAAAAGGGTTATTAAAGAAATGCTTGGTAGTTATCCAGAAATGGAAGCAGTGATTAGAAAGAACTACCACAGCTTAATCACAAACAAGGCACGCCAAACTGGCTTCCTTTTTTTAGGAGGGAGGGGCATAATAAAACAGTAGAGGAAGGGAGTGCTATATAGTTTAGTAATGTAATTGTAGTAATTGACAGATTGTAGTAATTTTTTTAATAAAAAAGAAGAAAAGATCTTATACTATGCTTGTGGAGAAAATGTATATATATATGTAACAACTGAAATGTATGTATGTGTATATATACATATATATGTACATATATTATGTATATATATATATATATATATCAACTGATAATATAATTAGATGTAATAGTCAATGTAAATCCTCTGGTGCACATCAGCAAAATAGGGAAAAATGTCATTTCAGGGCTAGGACTTCTAGTGCAGATCTAAAATCTGAACTCGGTGTAACCTCTTCATAGACTCCACTAAAATCTCAGTATGAATAGATTTTTACAAAGACCCTTAGAGATCACCAGGGATGTGTCTACTGCAGATTCGGAGGTGAGGGACCTAAGGAAACACAAATGCCAGTAGACTTATGATAAAGGATATGATGATGAGTAGATATGATAATGCTGAGTGGACCAGTGGAGCATGACCAGCAGCAGCCTGGCCTCATGGCCTCAGTGTCTGAAAGAGCAATAGTGGGGCTAATCCCAGAATCTATTGTCCTTGTAGGGGGCCTTGGCAATTGAAGGGGAAGGAGGAAGGATCCAGCACACTGGTTCAGAGGGATTCTCATTGTCTCCACAAAAAGCTCAGAATCGATGTTTCTGCCAAATGTCCCTAAAGAAAAGGTAAATAAATGTAACTACCAAAGAAAACATGAGAATGGAATAAATCTCTCCATTTCTAGAGACTATTAAAGAAAAAGAAGGACACTTATTGGGTTGAAAAAATCAGAGGTTCTGATCCCGATTAAAATATTTCTTTCCAAAAGTACACAAGGGCATAAAGATGAAAGTAGAAATTAAATAATTTAAAGGAGGAGAAATGACCATGTTGGAAAAGACCTAAAACAACATGAACTAAACTTTTCCTTCCCAATCCCCAAGGTGACTAAATGGATTTTGTGGGGACAGAAAAGGAGACTGCGTAAATGAGGTGAGGAGAGTAAAGGATAAATGGGAACAAATGATATACCTTAATCAAATCTTTGGTAAATAACAAAGAGAAAATAACCCCTGTACTCTCTCAACAGGAAGCGGGGCTATAGGATAATGTGAGAGATGGCAATGAGAGGGATTGAAACAGGAGGAAATGAAGGGGCAGATCTCAGCTCAGTGAAGAACTTTCCATAGAGGAGAAACATGCACTATAATAGGAAATGGTCTAAGCTGCAGAGATTTTGTTCACACGGAGACCATTTCCTCTAACTGGGAGTCCCTTAGGCTGTGAGGTGTGTGTATCTCCAGGGCTCAGGGTCTAGTGTAATGGCAAGCAAAGTAGGATCTTTTGCTGCTTTTGTTTTACTAAAAGTGCCTCTGATTGAATAATGTGATTGAGGGGGATCTTTCCCACCTATTGATGACCTTGGGAAGATTTGCAGGAAGGCCCACACCTTTTTGTTAATAAGGCATTGGTTCTCTAGGGATGTGATAAACTCTGGCTCTAAAAAGTGTATAAAGACTCTGAAGTGTGGTTTTACTTTGGGGCTTAGTTTTTGGAAGAAGGTTTGTGTGCCAGGTGAGAATCTGGGAAGCCAATAAGTAGGCACCCCTCCCCCACCTCTGTTTTTGAAAACCCAGATGTTGGTGCTTCCCTCTCTGGTAACTATGGTCAAACAGCTGGACCTGTGTGTCAAATTGTGATGTATGTTTGCTTACTATTAGACAGTTTGGAAGCTCTGTCTTCTGATTTAGATTTCTCTGAAGTTCAGGGTGCTGACTTTTTCCCCTGAACTAAGTGAATAATACATGTGTTTGATTAAAGTGATTGTTAACCCCTCAAAAGTTGCCTTTCCTTTTAGAGAAGCAGATCGAAGAATCTGTGATAGCAGGCTCCCCTGTGTATGTTGGGGTGTCTACTAATATACCTAGCACATACTAATAAATGTCTGTTGACTGGAGTTAGAGTTGTGTATCCATGGACAACATCTAAGAGGAGTAAAAGGTAAATCAGAGCTCCTAGAGACAACTGGCATCCAGAAGGATGGAAGGGCAAAGACTCAATAAATGAGAAAGAAAATGATCATAGGGAATGCAGAGAGTAGAGCTGGATGGAATAATTTGGCATCCTGGGAAATTTCTAACCTGGGGTAGTTCTTCTACTCTTCCTACCTCCTTCAGGAACTTATACTTCAATAATAAGATGGGTTCTTGTCCTTTGCTCTCAGAGAGGACCAGAATGACATTACTATGTTGGGTTAAGTTACAGGGTGTCTGAATGTGGCTGATCTCAGAGCTCAGATACATGCTCTAATGAGCTTATATATCAATATGATATACCAATGACATGGTATATGACTAACAAAAAGAATCAGAACCAAAGGCAATAACTATGAGAAAAAAACAAACAAAACCCCAAACAAACCAAAAGAGAAAATAGTATGCTTTGGTCTGCATTCAGACTCCACAGTTCTTTCTTTAGATGTGGAGAGCATTTTCCATCTTCAGTCTTTTGGAATTGTCTGAGATTATTGCATTGTTGAGAGGAGCTAAGTCCATTAAAGCTGGTCTTTGGACAATGTTGCTGTTACAGTGTACAATGTTTTCCTGATTCTTCTCACTTTACTAAGCATCAATTCATATAAATATTTCTAGGTTTTTTTCTGAAATCTGCCTTCTTATCATTTCTTATGGAACAATGGTATTCTGTTACATTCATATACCAAAACTTGTTCAGCCTTTCTCCAATTGATGAGCATCCCCTCAGTTCCTCTCCCATTAAAGTGTAGGGAGGGGTTGCTAGATGGTGCAGAGCACCAGTGCAGGAGTCAGGAGGACCTGAGTTCAAATCTCACCTCAGACACTTGATACTCACTAACTGTGTGACCTTGGGCAAGTCACTTAACCCCAATTGCCTCATCCTGGGTCATCTCCAGTCATCCTGATGAATATTTGGTCACTGGATTCAGATGACTCTGGAGGAGAAGTCAGGCTGGTGACCTGTACGGCCCTCCTTCACTCAAAACAAAGTCAAGTGCAAGTCACGTCATTATTTCTCTGATAGTATGGTCTTCCTCGGCAATGAAGGATGAACACACACAATTCTTTGCCACCACAAAAAGAGCTGCTATAAATATTTTTGTACCTGTATGTCTTTTTCCCAATTTTATGATCTCTTTGGTATGTAGACCTAGAAGTGATATTGCTGGACCAAAGGGTATACATAGTGTTAGAGCCTTTTGGGCATAATTTTAAATTGCTCTTCAGAATTGTTGGATCATTTCACAACTCCATCAACAACAAATTAATATTCTGATTTTCCCACATCTTCTCCAACATTTGTCATTTTCTTATTTTGCCATGTTAGGTAATCTGATAGGTGTGATGTGACTCCTCAGAGCTGTTTTGATTTGCATTTCTCTAATCAATAATGATTTAGAGTATTTTTTCATATAACTATAGGTAGCTTTAATTTCATCATCTGAAAACTGCCTATTCATATCTTTTGACCATTTCTCAAATGGTAAATGACTTGTATTCTTATAAATTTGAGTCAGTTTTCTATATATTTGAGAAATGAGGCCCTTATCAGAGATACTGGCTGTAAAAATTGTTTCCCAACTTTCTGCTTTGAAGGGTGGCTCATTAGAAAGACTAGTCAAGTGTTTGTCAGAATCAGCTTCACTGTGGGTCAGAAGGTAACAGGAAACATTTGTCTTTTCTTCTTGAAGAGAGGAATTACATAATCTTGAAAATTTCATGATGATTGCAAAAATAAGCCCGTTAGGACAATTAAGGTACCGTATCAGGTTTTGTGAATGATGTAGATTTCAGTAAAACAAAAGCTTTGCTGAAGTAGAGTTTTTAATTAAGAATGGGAGAACAACAGCTATAAGAGGGAGAACTTGAATACTAAAAACTTTTAAGAGATTTAGAGGTGGGAGAGATCACTTATTTGGGAAAGCAGGAGAAGATATCAAGAGGAATTGGAATTCTTTTGGACATTAAAAAGCTATAGGATTTCAACCATTAGAAATGTGAGAGGGGAGAATTCCAGTCATAGGCAATTATGTGGGAGAAACATAAAAAAAATAGGATATTCTACAGACAGCAATCAAACTAGTTTAACTTTCACACAAGATATATACATGAAGGATATTGGTGTGAGATTTAGGTGGCCCTGTACTGTAAAGGACTTTGAATGTCAGTATGAACTTAAACCAATAGACAATGAGATTATATACTAATGCAATATAATATGATTCAGCAATGCTTTAAGTATCTTCGATTTCATTGGTGTTGGCACAAATTATCTGTTGGGACAAATTATAAAACCTCTCTAATAGGGGTTCTTAACATGAAATTTATCAACTTCCAAAAGGAAAAGTTTTCAGAGGGTCTGTGACCTTGGATGGGGAAAAAAGCAATCCTTCCTTTTACCAATCCCTAGTAAAATACTAGCCTTTCCTTCAATTATAATGAAAAAACAAAACATATTCCAAGAAGGGGTCCCTAGGCTTCATCAGACTACCCAAAGAGTTCATGACACAAAAAGATGTGTAAGAACCCTTTGTCTATGGCCTTTAAATGGTCCTTTGGATGGTGTGACCGAGTTCTTCAGATAATTTCTTTCCCTTGTCATCCTTTGCAACTGACAGTCAGTCAATAAGCGTTCAATTATTTTCTTGGTAGTCTTTTTGCAAATATTTATCTTTGCGTTATGAGATGATGAAATATCCCATGAAATGATGTTTCTTGGTGCCTACAGACATACCAGCAACTCATTTATTTATCTCTTTTAGGAGAATCTGTGAGCCATTCCTTCATTTAATTGCAACTTTCTTATACCTTCTGATTTCATTTATCCTAAGAATGTCAATTTTGATATGCTTGAGTTCCTCCAATAAATGTCCATAAAGCTAGCCTGAAAGATGTTGAGAATTGCTGGACTGAAATCCAGAGATACTACAGCATTTCCCTAGTCTGCCAATGGAACACTGTCAAAATGAAATAAAGTCTGACCTTTCCTTAAAGAAGCTGGAGTTGGTTCTTGGTGTTTGCTGTTTTTGAATCTAAATGCTTATAAACAATACCTTTAACAAATCATTAAAAAATGCAAAACATGAGATATGGCTACTAGATTGAAGATGAATAAATACATTACTCTCCATACTATGATTAAAACAATCAATAAACGTTTATTAAGCGCCCACTATGTGCAAGGCAGGCAAGTAGGTAGCTCAGTGGATGGAGTAATGGGTCTATAGTCAGGAAGATGAGTCTTCCTGAGTTCAAATCTGGTCGTAAACACTTACTAGCTGTTTGACCCTAGGCAAGTCACATGCCTATCTGCCCCAGTTTCTCATTTGTAAAATGATGAGGAGATGGAAACGGCAAATCCCTTCAGTATCCTTGCCAAGGAAGGGGGCCAAGAAGAGTCTGACTTGACTGAAACAATCAAACACCAATGTGCTATATGCAGTGTGATAAGAGCTGAGGATGCAGATACAAATAAAAGCAAACTATCTCTTCCCTCAAGGAGTGCATCAATAGAGAAAGATATATAAAAGGAGGCTGAAAGGGGGAGAGGCCTGTCTACTGTGTTTACTAGATAACTGCTAAGTCTTCTTTCTTATTTGGACAGGGGAAGGGAAGGCAGTTGGGGTTAAGTGACTTGCCCAAGGTCACACAGTGTCAAGTGTCTCAGACCAGATTTGAACTCAAATCAGGTCCTCCTGACTCCAGGGCTGTTACTCTCCTCACTGTATCACCTAGCTCCACCAGTGTTGTCTTTTCAATCCTACCTCTCAATGACCTCATTTGGGATTTTCTTGAAGATCTAGAATGGAAGTTGGGTAGTACTCTGGATAGAGCACCAGCTTTGGAAGCAGGAGGACCTGAGTTAAAGCTGGCTTCAGACATTTACTGGTTGTGTGACCCTGGGCAAATCACTTAACTCAATTGCCTCTTACAAAAAGAGAATTCAAATCAATCAAATAAAGCCATACTTTTTCCACTGGAGCGGCTTGCCATTTCCTTCTCCAGATCATTTTACAGATGAGGAACGTGAGGCAAGCAGGGCTAAGGGTCACCTAGTTACTAAGTGTCTGGAGTTGCATGTGAACTCAGGTCCTTCTGACTTCAGGACTGGTTATTAGGCATTGATTAAAGACATAGAAGTGGTACAGCATGAGATCTGAACAAGGGAAAGGGAACAGTACAATTTATCTAGAATGTAGCTTAGATTATATATAGATCAGATTATAGACAGATTAATATAGATTAGAGTACACATGGGGGAAACTGTAAAATAAGAATGGAGGGGCTCAGTGGCAGCAGTTGAGTACCAGAATAAGAAGTTTGAATATTATCAGCCAGGTGAAAGATTATGAGCTGAGATATGACATAATCAATCCTGTGCCTTAGGAAGAGTATACTGAAAATGCTGTGGAGGAATTGTCGGGGAGAGGAAAGATGAGAGGCAAAGAGACCATGTGGGAGCTTTTTGCAACAGTCCAGGTGGGTGGTTAGTGATAAGATATACTAAGGGAGTTGCTGTGACAATGAATGATTATTTGATAAATATTACGTAGTTGAATAATATCATTATTTGTCTGTGCTTGGGTTTTTTAAAATTTTTTTATTTTGCTCATACTAGATGGAGCCAAAGAGGTAGAGAGAAAGGGTCGGGGCAGGAAGAGGTAAGCTGCTCCAGCTAGGATGGGCAGGGAATAAGAATCTCCTTCCTAAATGGGTCCTCTTGTTCTCCAATGGCATTTTTCCTCTGGTTTGTTCCACTTACAGCTGTTCCTTAATGCCAATCAGAAGCCTTGAATAAAAGAGCTTTGGTTTCAGCTCTGATGATTGGTGCTTTGGGCATCTGTAATTTCTGAAGGAAAAGAAATTAGAATTTCATAGACTAACCATGCAAAATCCATCCTTAAGCTTATCCCCAGATCGGCCAGGCCTATAAATTTGTTATCCCTGCAAACAGACAAAGTATCTACAGAAAAGCAGAAAAGGCCATAAATGGATATGAACTCATTTGTCAAGAGAATATTACATGTTTCACTTAGCCAGCTGTGCAAACTCCTGGATTCCCTGGCCTTCACAGCCAGCTGTCCACGAAAGCACAGCTTCATGTTGTTTAAAAAAAAAAAAGTAAACAACTGTAATCTCACTGGTTGTCAGTAGCTGGAAGGTTTTCTGCCCTGGATACAGCCACCTTCACCAATGGTATCTTTGTTCCTAGAATTGCAGGGGTGGGAGGACAGTCAAATGATAATTAAAGTGAATTACATCTGTCTCTTTTTTTTAGAGCCATAATCCAGAGGATTTGAGTTCTCTGACAAATCAAATTTAGTTTTGAGTTCCATCCTTCTTACACAAAAAGCTAGATTTAAAAATAGCAGTTCATGCTTGGCTGATTGTAAACAAACATTGTAGTAGGAAGTCAGCTAAAGGGCAACAGACATTACAAGTCCCTTCTGGAATGTTGAACTTAATATAAATTGAGTAACCTCCATCCATATGCTCTATGTCTGTGCCTCCACCTCTCCCTCGCCATGGCCCTTGGGAAAGAGAATAAATGTTAGAGCTAGGAGGAGAATTAGAGTTCATCTTGTCCATCCACCAGTATTTTCCACTTGAGGGAACCAAGGACCATAAAGGTTAAGAAAATGTAAAATATGTATATACACCTGGGTTTACATAATACAGGTCTGAGCATTTTAAAGTTGTCCTATTTCTTTCAATATGTTCAACATGATGATAGGATTTAGAAAGTGGCTTTAGCTGTCATTCAGTTTAACCATTACCATTTTACACATGAAGAGAATGAGACACAGAGAAACAAAGAGACTCATTCAGGGTCACATAGGAAGCAATTTATCAGTTACTGGCCAAGAACCAAGGTTATAGGATCATAGATTTGGAGTTAGAAGGACTTAGAAGGGAGAAGGGGAAAAGGGAAGGGAACATATATTTCTACAGTGCCTACTACATGCTAAGTATTGTTTTAAGTGCTTTACAAATATGATCTGATTTGATCCTTGCAGCATATGTGAGTAGTAGGTACGATTATTATCCTTATTTTACAATGGAGGAAACTGAGACAAAGAGAGAGTCATGCAGCTAGTAGGTGTTTGAGACTGGATTTAATCTCAGACCTTCTTTATTGCAGGCCAAGGGCTCTATCCACTGCACCATGTATCTTAGAGGTAATCTAGAAGAACCATCTCGTTTCACTGAGGGAAGCTAAGGTTCCAGTTAAATGAATTTTCCAAGGTTAGCATAATAAATATTTGTGGAAAGATTTTAACTCGGGTCCTCTCACTATAGAACCTGTGTTCTTTCCATTTCCTCTTTGTATTATCTATGCTACAAGCATAGCATTTAAAGGTGGAAAGGGCCCTAGAAAGGGCAGCTAGGTGGCACAGTGGACAAGGTACCCATCCTAGAGTCAGGAAGACTCCCCTTCTTGTGTCCAAATCCAGCCTCTTACTAGTTTTGTGACCCTGGGTAAGTCACTTAACCCCATTTACCTCAGTTTTCTTCATCTCTAAAGGCAAACTACTGTAGTATCTTTGCCAAGAAAACCCTAATGGGGGTCACAAAGAGTCAGACACAACTAAACAATTAAAGGACACTGAGAAAAAATCTGGTCCAACATTTTCATTTCATAAATGAGGAATATGAGGTAGGTTCAGAGATTTACCCAAGATCACACAGCTAGTAAATTATAAGGTCATTCAGATCTTTGATGGTAGATATTAATATAGCATGCCCTTATTTTAAAAACCACTCTCTGGTACTTAGACCATCCTTTTACATACAAATGATGGTTGCTGATATGGGAGTAAACACCCTCCTCACCTGGTCTGGGCAGTGCAATCAGTACTATATTCTGGCCACACTATGTGTGAGGGACATAGGAGGAATGAGGAAGGAGAAACCCAGCAAGGAGAAAGAAAAAGCCTCTCTTTATTAGGCCATCAGTAGTCACTTTGGCTGTATTGTGGTGGGGATAAGATGCCAGTTGCCTGACTTTCTGCTCTGGAACCCAGAATGTTTCTTTTTAAATATCCTGAGTTCATAGGTTCCATAGAAACCATGCTGTAGATAATGGTTCTATTTCTAGGTTAGGCCACCAGAGCTCATGTGGTTTAACCCATGATGTGGTGCTATGCAAAGAATGCTGGAGTTAAAGTTGGAGTTAGATTCAACATCTGCCCCTGTAATTTACTACATGTGCAGCGATGGCAAAGCATTGTGATAATTACGAGCCTGACTTCTTCATCTATAAAATGCAGCTCATGATACAGCTGCAACGCCTCTCTATCAGAGTCAAATGGGGATCAATCAGATCAGGCAGTGAAGCTCTTTGGTAATTTAAAGCACAATATTAGCAATTTAATTCTATTATCAGTGCTTAGCACAGTGACTGACATATAGTAGGTGATTAATAAAGGTTTGTTGACTGAGCAACTACTAGTATTATTAATCTAGGGGAAATGCAGGGCTATTAAAGGATATGAGCGACCTTCTAGCATAGTGCTTGGCACATAGTAAGCCCATGCTATTGGATGGAATTGAAGCAAAGATGTACAGTAGAATTAAAGTAGACATGACTAAGAAAGGACTTTGGACACGATCTAATTCAACTCCCTCCTTTTACTGTAAGTAAAAATTCACACACCAGATGTGTGAATGTTGTGTTCATCCAGCTAGGTATGACAAAGCTGGATTTCAAATTCATGTCTCTGGATTTTCCTTCCATTGAGTCATTTCTGTTGTGTTTGACTCTTCATGATTCTGTTTGGGGTTTTCTTGGCACAGATAGTAGAATGGTTTGCCATTTTCTTCTGTAGCTCATTTTACAGATGAAGAATTGAGGTAAACAGGGTTAAGTTACTTGACCAGAGTCACACAGCTAGAAAGTATCTGAGGCCAGATTTGAACACAGATCCACCTGACTTGAGAGCTGGTGCTCTGTTCACTGTGCCAGTTTATGCCACTAAACTACATTCCTTACCTCTCTAACACCTGCTCATTAATGAAACAAATTCTCTCCCCTTGGGTGCCATTTAGACAACTGCATATTTTTGTTTCTTCCACATATGACATACCAACAGATTACATTGTACATGATATAAACTTCCTTGTGATTTGTTCCCCCATTTGTAAAATGTAAACTGAGGATAATTATGTTTGTATTGTCTGCCTTACAAGATCTCTTTGCTACCAACTTGAAAAGCCTTTTATTGCAATCTTCATCTTCCTTGACCTCTCTGTTGCATCTGACTCATCTGACTCTATTGTCCTTCTGGATGTTCTCTTTATTCTACGAGTTTGCAGGACATTTCTCAGCCTTAGTTTTGCTCTTGCCTTGAAGATCACTCTTTCTTAGTCTCCTTTACTGATTCAACATCCATGTGTCATCAACTGAACAAAGGCATCCCCCAAGAATCTGTCAAACTTCCATATTAATGTTGAGGACACCACACCTCCATATTTGCAAACTAGGTGCTACCTTTTCAATCATTAACTAAATCTTATTTCTATCACCACAACATCACTCACATACTAATGACTGCTAGATATGTCTTATTCTGCCTTATCACCCCTCCCCACTACTCACATAGCCAGTGCTATAGTCCAGGCTCTCTTCTCCTCTAACCAGGGATAGACTCCTATTTGCTCTCCCTACATTGTCTTTCCCACTCCAATCAAGACCTCAAGCAGCAGCCAAATTGATTTTTCTGAAGAGAAAGTCAGATCATATGCCTTTCTAATTCAACAAACTCCAGGGGCTCTCTATTACCTTGAGGATCAAATATAAACTCATGAATCTGACCTCTAAAGTTCTTCACAAGCTGGCCTCTTCCCACCTTTCTGGACTTTTTACACTAAACCATTATTTCTTTGTACTGTGCTTTCCAGACACACTGATCTACCTAGCATTCTGTACATTTGATACATCATGTCCCAGTTCTGAGTATCTGCAAAACTGTTCTTCATGCCTTTTGGAATCCATGGTTTTCTTTAAGACATAGCTTAAGAGTTGCCATCTTCATGGAGCCTTCTCTATTAATCAATGACTACTGGGTTCTTCCTATAAAACTATCTTGTAGTCATGTATATACTCCACATGTACTCCGATGTGTATTATGGGAATGAGAGCAGAGATGTGAAACTCTCAAGTGGCAATAGAACCTAGATAAAATGTAATTGGGAAATGTTTAACAAAACAAATGAAAAGACAACATAGATAATGTTAATTTGTCAATATGTGATCAGCAGGGATTGATTTTCCATTTGAGCTTGACATCACTCGGGTAATGCATAGAGAGCTATCCTAGAAGTCAGAAAGACCTGAGTTCTAATTCAGACTCTGAAAAGTAGCAGGTGGTCTTCAGCCAATTGCTTAACTTCTTGGTGCCTTAGGAGTCTCTCTAAGGCCATCACTTTTAGAGAAAGTTTCAGCTTGTATTGTTAAAGAGAGTTTACTCACCAGTGAGTTCCCCATACTTATAAAATTAAAGGTTCATCCTTTATTCCATACTCAGTTGTGTACATAGTGTCTCACCTATTATAGTGTAGGCTACTGGAGGAGAGGGACTTTTTTACTTCTGTCTTTGTATTACCAGTTCTTATTACAAAGCCTGGTACCTAGTATGTATTGAATAAATGCTCTTGCACTGACTATTGTGTGGAAAGTCCTACTGGTGCTTCTTAACCAACAGTAACAACAAAATCTATTCCTGGTTTAGGAAATCTCTTCCACCCTTGAATACAAAAAAATTCAATACGTGTACTTACTATTCATTCAAGTCACTGGAAACTACCCATTCAGTAACTGCTTACTCCCTTTGGGTAGATGAGAGATGCCTAATTATTACCCTTTATTCAGTAATATTTAGCATAAATGAACTACTTTAACTGAAAAAAATACAACTATGAAAAAACTGGACTTTTTCCTTCTCTTTAACAAGTTTTATTGATTGTTTAATAGGAATCATTTCCAAATTTACTTCTCTCTATCTGCTCCTCACCCCCATTAAAGCCTTCTCTAAAAAGAAGGGAAAAAAGTTAAACACAAGAGCCTGATAAAATGATCCAACATTCCCACCTCTCTGCTGAGAGGAAAAAGAGATTCTAAGTTCATTTGCCTTTTTTGTATTGTTTTCAGCTGCATTTTTTTTTTGAAAGGCAGCATGACATGATGGATAGGGCACAGAACCTGGAGTCAGGAAGACCTAGGTCTGAATCCTGCCCCAGACAAATAAATACAATCTGGGTGATCCTTGTCAAGTCACTTAGCCCTCTAACTCTTAGTTTTGTCATCTGTAAAATGGGGATAATAATAGCATTTGCCTGACAGTGTTCTGAGTATCAAATGAAATACTAGAAGCAAAATGCCTAGCAAACTCTTGTAAATGTGAATTATTATTATCATTTGTCATTATGTATATGGTTCTCCTGGGTGGTACTATATGTTATACTCTATATGAGTTCATAAAAATCTTTTTTCCCACTTAAAATATTTTAATTAATATATTTTATTTTTATATGACCTAACATTTCCCATAAACTTCCCTCTACCTCTTCCCAGAGAGCCATTCCTTATAATAAAGAATTTTTTATTAAAAAAATAGACAAGATTTTTAGTTGTTTATAGACTTCCATTACTATCCTATTCTGGGACTAGAATCTTCTTGGAAATAATGAGGAACAGTGTGCATGAAATATGTATACCCATCTGAAATATTTGGTGCTGGTTAAACCACACACACACACACACATGCACGCACACGCACGCACACACACGCATGCCTGTGTGCATGTGTGCATGCGGGAAAGCAGATCAGTGAAACAGACTAGATAAGTAAAAACAGAATAGACGATATCAGCCTAGTGTCTGATAAACCTAGGAATGTATAATACTTGGAGAAGGCCTCAGTTTTGATTAGAAATGTTAGAAAAACTTGAAAGTATGGTAATTAACCACATTTTCAGTCTATTTAGTCAAAAGAACTGAGTTTAAATCCTAGCTCTACAACTTACCGTCAATATGAGCATCACTGTAAAATGGCCTCTGGTCAATTTCAGCTGTGTCTTTAATCCTATGACCTGTCAGGTCCATATAGTTAAAAAGTGGTACAAGTCATACTTGCTGGGTCTTTCTGAATACAGGTGTAGAACTTAAATTCCTATGTTACCCACATGTCTCAGGGTTGAAACTTCCAGAAGTAGGACTGAGGTACCATGATATATTAGAGTGCATTTTGATCTGGGAGTCATTGAATCATATAAGATCATAGATTTAGAGTTAGCCTGAATGGACCTTAAAGAGCATCTTACTCTACACTACCCCCTCATTTTATAGGAAAGGAAAC
Source organism: Notamacropus eugenii (assembly GCF_028372415.1). NCBI lineage: Eukaryota > Metazoa > Chordata > Mammalia > Diprotodontia > Macropodidae > Notamacropus > Notamacropus eugenii. The sequence goes on from NC_092875.1 coordinate 113,175,686, forward strand.
TGAAGATCGGAGAGGTTAATGCTTGTCCCTTGTCACTTAGCTAGTGTCACAGACAGGATTCTCATCCATGTCCTTTGATTTCAAATTGAACATGCTTTTCACTGCACCATGATGCCTTCCAAGGAAGCAGCTTAGATTCTAATGCTGGTTTTGTCACCAACTAGCTGTTTGTGTTTAGGCAAAATATTTCACCACAGGGTGTGAATCTCCTCATCAGCAGAATGATGGATTGAACTAGATGATCTAAGTTCTCCCCCAGCCCTAAAACTATATTATTTAACACAACTATATTTTGTTATTCACATCATATGAATGTATATTAATAGAAATTAATACAATCAATTATATAATACAATTATATGACAGATTGTATTACACATTATGTTATTTGTATATATAATATATAGTATATATTCGTATATAATTATATATTATTATATAAATTAATATGAAATAAATGTATTATGACAATTTTACTAGTAACATTACATTGTAATTATAAATATAAGCTATTACAAAAGTCTGTTTGCTCACTGAATCAAAAATAGTTTTTCCAAACCACACTTTATATGGCTGGGAGCTGATGAGTTGCTCCTGTACATAACAAAGGGAATGCTATTTAATCTGCATCTTTTATAAAGGATGGCTCTAGTGTAAAACCACATGGAGCCCTGCTCAGCAACTGAGTACTTTCAATTAAACATCATGTAAGTTAAGTGGTAGTAAAGGGAAAAGGGTGCTAGAGGATGGAAAAGAATCTTAAAACAGGTGCAATTATACTCATTTTTATTTCTGCCTCTTAAATTTGAGTGCTTTTTTATGGGCCTCTGAATAAATGGATTATATAAGATTCACAACCAGTGAGATACAGTTCTTTCATTTCCATTAAGACCCTTCTCCTATAGATGTATTTTTGGATAGGAATCCAGAAAAAGGGCCCAGCCGTCTTTGCTCCAGAGAAAATCTTCCATTCTTCTCTGTTGAGCCTCCTCTACCTTCTGGTATCTCCTGGGAATCTTCTGAGTTAGAAGCTTCCATCTCCCATAAAACTCAGTGACTGACTCTCCAGTGCCTTTGGAATTAGGCTGGGAGAGATCTTTAGATATACCCAAATGTGATCCTGCCCCTCCCTGCAAAACACCTGGCCTTCTTTCTCATGGAGAGATAACCTCAGTTGGTTGGAGAAACCCAGGTATCATGCATAGAATTTGAGGAGAGACTGGGAGTCTGCCAAACTTTGCATACCTATACCTGGGCAAGAGGTCACCTATCACCTTTGTCACTCTGCTTCTCCTCCTTTGGAACCTGAAGTCCATCGTATCCAAGGCCAGAACTGTGTATATCCCCATCCCTTCAGAGATATGATTTTGTGTTTCATGGTAGTGATCTCAAAGTATCCTTGCTCTTTCTTTTCTTTTCACTTTCCTATCTACTTCCCTCTTAACTGAATGTCTAAAGTTAAGCACCTTTATTGTTGTTGTGTTCGTCCTTCATCGCTGAAGAAGACCCTGCCATCAGAGAAATGATGACATGACTTTCACTTGACTTTGTTTAAACACCTTTAATATAAATGATAAATGCACACACATATGTGTACGTAAATATACATATGTGTATATATATGTGTATATGCACATGCACACATGTATATCAAACACGCACATATATGAGATAAATGCACTGATAATGAAAAGGACTATAACTTTTGGCATTATACTCCATTAGACATTATATGATTCAGCACAACTGTCTTTGCTATTCCTCAAATGCAAAAATCTATTTCCCTTTTTTATTCTGTTCCATGCCTGCAATATTCTCCATCTTTCCTAATTCCACTTAGAATGTCCATGTAATGTGTCTGCATCTTAATTTCCTCATCTGTCTAACACGGATGGTTACACTGGTCTTAGCTACCCCACAAGGCAATTGTGAAAATCACATAAGATAATGGATATAAGCTCTATTGAAATGTGAGTTCTTGTTACATATCACTTCCAGATATGTATCGAAAAGAAAGGATTTTGCTTATTCTTCCCCATGTGTGATGTTACTTTTATGATGTCATTTTATCATGGTGATGTCATTTTGGTCCTCTTTGAAAACGAAGGACAACAACCAACCAAACCAAATGTACATGATGTCCATAATCTGTGCATACCAAGACATGATAACTGTCTTCAAGTATTTGAAGGGCTGCCATGTGGAAGAGACATTAAATTTGTTCTCATAGGTTCTAGAAGGCAGACGGCATATTGTATTGAAATTACAGGCAGATTTTGCTCTGATACAAACCAAATTAAAACTTGATATATATCAAATGAACAATTATAGCTGTCTAAAAACCATATGGGCTTCCTCAGGAGGTATTGATAGCTACTTATATTTGAAGAGTTCTTTCTGAGGGTGTGGCAAGTAAAGGCATAATCGTAAGAGTGGGTGAGGGGGATAATTTATAAATTATTCCCTGTTTAGAAAGGCAGTTTGGAACCAAACTATCAATGACTTTATATTCCATACAGAGGAATTTATTTTTAATCCTAGAAATAATAGGAAGTCATTGGAGTTTATGGAGCAGTGGAGTGACATGGTTAGGCATGAACTTTAAGCATATCTCTTTAGGATCATAAAAAATAGGGAAAGGACCCACATGTACAAAAATATTTATAGTAGCTCTTTTTGTGGTGCTAAAGAATTGGAAATTGAGGGGAAGTCCATCATCTGAGGAATGACTAATCGTGGTATATGAATGTAATTAAATACTATTGTGCTATAAGAAATGATGAGCTGGTGGATTTCAGAAAGAAAAAAGAAAACCTGGAAAGTCATACATGAACTGATGCTGAATGAGGTGAGCAGAACCCGGAGAACTTTGTATGCAGTAAGAGCAACATTGATTTAGCCCTTGTCAGCAATACGGTGATGTAAGGCAATTCCAAAAAACTTGTGATGAAATGCTATCCACATGCAGAGAAAGAATTGATGGATGAAAGTGTATTGAAAAATTCTATTTTTATCCTCTTTGGGTTTTATTTTGTGTTTTTTCTATTTTTATTTATTTGTTTTATTCTATTCTATTTTTTTATTTATATATTTTATTCTATTTTTCCCCCAACATGATTACTGTGAAAATATGATGGGACATGTAAAACATATATCAGATTACTTGCCAATTAGAGAGGGGAGAGGGAAAGGAGGGAGAAAAATTTGGAATGGAAAATTTTATAAAAAAAAATGAATGTTGAAAATTGCCTTTACATGTAATCGGAAAAATTATATTTACATTTTAAAAAAAGAATATCTCCTTGGCACTTGTTTGGAGGATGGATGAAATTCAGTGAACAGAAAAATAATGCCCTCTTTAGAAGAGTACAGGAAGGAAAAAAGCATTTATTAAGTACCTACTTTGTTTCAGGCATTACACTAAGTGCTTTACAAATAATATTACATTTGATCCTTACAGCACTGGGAGGTAAGTGTTATTATTATCCTCATTTTAGAATTGAGGATATTAAGACAGATAGAAGCTAAATGACTTGTCCAGGGTCACACAGTTAGGAAGTATCTGAGACCACATTTGAACTCAGATCTTTCTGATCCCAGCCCCAGCACTCTGTCCACTGTGCTGAAATGTGGGTGACTCTGGGTAAGTAATAGGCATGTGGAGTCAGGAAAACCTGGATTAAAATTCTATTCCAGTGTGAGCAAGTCACTCAAAATCTCTGGACTTCAGTTTCCTCATCTGTAAGATAAGAATTTTGGGGGCTCTAAAGTCCTTTCTAGCTCTGTACCTACAATCCTATGATCCTCTCTCAGGGCAGTTATCTTCTTAAGGGGTTGAAGTAAATGATTTCAAAGGTCCCTTCCAATGCTTATATTTGTCTACAAGTCTAGGGCATACATTTTTATTGAGAAGACACATGTAACATTATGTGCAGCACACAAGTTCTTCTGAAGGCAGAAGGAATGTATGATGAATGGGTGGATTAGGTGTGCACAGGTGTTCAATGTCTTTTCAATCAAATACAAGCCATAGAGGAACACAGGGTCCACTCTTGCACATGGAAATGCAATGTTGTTGCATCCACTCAACAGACACATATATTGTATTCAAGACAATTGTGAGATTGATGGCGGAGATCCAGATGAAAAGCAATGCAGTTTTCTCTACCCTCCAAGGAGCTTAGTAAAGCACCCAATTTCCTTTAATAATAATTCACTGTTCTATAACACAGTAAGGTTTACCAAGTATTTTCTTCATAAAATCCTTGTGAGGTAGGTGGTGTTATTATCCCTGTTTTTGCAGATTAGGAAAATGAATCTCAGAGAGGTGAAATGCTTTCTCTATAATCAGAAAGCCAGTAAGTGCCAAAGCTCAGATTGAAACAAATGTGGGAATTTGTTATGCTTCACTGGGCATATTTGTTCCAAGGGTTTTGTTTTTCTGTCTTACTCCCCACCTCCGCACCCACCCCCGGGGTGAGGGGGAAGAGAAAGTAGGAAGGAAAAATATTTATTAATTTAAAATTTTAATTACTAAAGAAAAATTAAATTTAAGATTAATTTAAGAAAAGAAAGTTTGTTCTTCTGACTTTGAATCTAGCACTTTTTTACAACTATGCCACACGCATGTATTATAGGCCTGAAGCAAATTATTTTCTAAGAAGCTGTCTCTGGAAACTGAGACTGCAGCTACATTCCAGTACAGAACAAAAATTTCTCCAACTGACCAGATATGCTGTCAGCAGATTGTCTGGGGTTGAAGTTGCCTTCATGCTGTGTCTGGAAATTTCTTTTTTCATGTGGCTGCTTCAGTCTGGAAATAGATCATGAAATAAGGGTTTGTAACTTGGAGTTTGTGATTCTTTTCAATATTTTGATAACTTTCATTATCATTGGTTTCCTTTATAGTCACATGCATATTACTTTGTACATTAAAAAAGATATTCTGAGGAGAGATTTACAGGTGTCACCAACCTACCAAAGGGGACAATGACACAGAAAAGGGTAAGAACTTTAGAACTATCAGGAATCAGATCACCCCTTCATGCTGGACCGCACTGATAAAGCTCACCCCCATCACCCTGTACTTGTACATTTTCTGTCACTGAAGGGGACCCAGTGCCTTCAAGTTCCCTCCTGGACTTCTCTTACTCTTCTAGCCCCATGATGCCTAAATCAAGAATGCCCTCTCAAGAATTCTCCAGACCTTCTCAGATTCCTTGACTTCTATGGATTGCCAGGTCCCTTTAACTCTACACTTGCAGTATTTGCCCTCTTTTCTACGCTAATGGTTACCACCCTATTTCAGGTCCTCAGCACTGTTATAACAATAACTTCTTAATCTGTTTGGCCTTACTCCCCTTCACTTCATCCAACATGCCTCTCAAAGAATTTTTCACTTAAACTATTCCTGAAATTTAATGGATATAAGGAGCCCCTCTGAGGAACTTCCTTAACATAAATTACCCCTCCCCCCCTTTTTAATGTACATCTTAGAGAATTGTTTGGGGCACTGAAAGATTTAGTGACTTGAACAGGGTCACACGATCAGTATATATCAGAATTAGGATTTAAACAGTGATATTACTAACATGGAGGACAACTCTCTATCTGTTATAGCCCTTGACTTTCAATGAGCAGTTGTTTTTAAAAAATGACTATTTGTCAAGCAGTGTGCTAGGTTCTTGATAACATGAATATAAAAATTAAATAATCCTTTGCCTCAGGGAACCTATGGACACCTTCTAAGAACATTTTTAAGTGCACAAAGAAAAATATGCACAATTACAAAGGAAATCAATTATATTGAAATACAATTATCAAACATATTCAAAAAGTTAATGGATGCCAGTCTAAGAGCCCCTATTTGAAAGCCTGGCTTTGGTTCACATTGCTCTCCAGCTCAAAACAGTTCCCTATTACTACCTGAACAAAGTCTAAAATCCTTAGCCTATATTACGATGTCCTCCTCTAACTGGTGCTAAACTATCTTTCCAGTATGATTTACAACTGTTCTCTGTCTTATCCTCTATCCTCTAGCCAAACCAGATGATCCACCATTTTCCAACATGATCCAGACTTTTTTTTTTATAACATTTTGTGCCTTAACTTATATCTTCCTTCCCCCTCTTAAGCTTGGATTGCATGCACCATCCCTCAACTTTTGATATCCTAATCATCAAGCTTGAAGATCTAGCTCAACTGTCTTCTTTTCAGACTTTCCTGATGATATTATTGAAAATGAATCCATTCAGTCTCATGCCAATTTATTTTTACTTCTCTGACATACTTACCATTTTTGTGTAATACCATATAATGCATTATTAGTAAGTGCCTACTCTGAACAAGGCATGTTGCTATTTGTTAGGGATACAAAGGCAAAACAAAATTAGTCCCTTCCTCAGGGAACTTACGTTTTATGGGTAGAGATAACAGTATAAACACAACCAAATAATACTCAATAATTTCAAGTCAAAGAGAGCTCTGTAAAGTGAGGGGATCAGGAAAGGCCTCATGGAGAAAGTGACCCCTGAACTACCTCTCAAAAGGTAAGGTTTTATGTGGTAAAAGTGAGGAGTGATCACATTGCATACATGGGGACTTTCTGCAGTTGGGTGATGGAGTATCCTGAATAGAGGAATTGTTGAACTAATTTGGCTGAACAAAGAACATAAGCCTGGGAGTAACATGTAGTGATTGGAAAGGCATTTGACTTTAAATACCAAACTGAGTAGTTGGTATTTTATTCAAGAAGAGAAGTGGATCTTGAACTTTTTTGTATATCACTTAACCTCTCTGTCTGGTGAAGCCCATGTACTCCTACTCAGAATAATGTTTTCAAATGCATAAAATAAAATACATAACATTACACAGGAAACCAATTATATTGAAATATAACTATCACATTTTTTAAAAGTTCATGGACCCCATGTCAAAAACCATTACAAGGCAATAAAGAACCACTGATGTCAAAGTAGGTTAGTGTACATGTCTTATTTGCCATTGTAGATTGTAATCCCCTTGAGGGCATTAAAATGTCTTATTCATCTTTGTAGCTCATAATATGCAGTTTACATAGTTCTAATTGTAAGTTGTCCATTATATTGAACCAAAATTTTTCCTCTGTAATTTCCCCTCTCTGTGGGCATCAGTTTATTCATTTGTCAATGGTCTGTAAACATCAAACCCATGATGTGTGCAAGGCCCTGTGTTAAACATTTGTAAAATGCAGGGGTTTGAGTAAATGGTTTCTAAAAATCCCTTCCAGCCTTTACTTTTAAATCTATGATTTTATGTCATGAATTTTTTTGGAAGACACATTTAATATTATATGTTGTACATACAATAGGTATTTAGAAAATATTTGTTTAAATTAAATCAAAGCTTATTTGGGTTAGAGCCTGTTCTTCTCTAGCCTTTCTTTTCTCTCTCTGAATAATCAATATAATTAATTCTTATTAATACTTTAATCTGTTATTCTACCCAAAGCATGCCTTAACACAGTGAGAAGCGCTTTCTAGTGACAGCCCAAAGAAGTAGCTAATTGTGGAAAGTTCATCTATCCATTCTAAAAGGCTCAGTCGGGGACATAATTAGAGCCTCTATATCTCTCAAATTACACCGTAGAGGCAGTTCCACATCTTGATAAATTTTCATAGTGTGTACTGGCAGGTGTTATCTGATACAAATAGCAATGAAATTCCTAATCAAATCCATTTACCTAGCAACAGTCTTTTAAAGTATATAACTGTTACAGTGGTTCATCTTTTTTCTCCTTTAAATTAAGATCACAGTATCATAGATTTAAGGGTAGAAAGCACCTTTTAGGTTATACGACTCAAGTCCCCCTTCTTTACCCCCAGCTTTCTTTTTTCGAACAGATGAGAAACTTGGAGTACACAAATAGGAAATACCTTGTCTAAATCACAAAGACAATACGCAGAAAACTTGAAATTTGAAACATCTCATTTCGTTGACAAAATCAGAGCCATTCACCATGAATACCTTTTCCCTTTTTTGACACTGCTCCTCACTTTCTTATATATGTTTTCAGTAAGTGAAATGTCTCTTCTTGTTGCCTTGATACTGTCTTCTCTCAAATCCTTCAGAATATTGCTTTCTCTATCAGTTATAAGAGAAAATGTCCTAACAATTATAGATATCTCAAAGTAGAATGGACTGTCCTGGGAGCTAGATGATCACATAGTGGGTAAATTGTAGAAGGGATGTTTTTTTCATTTCCTTCCCTTTTCTTCCCTTTTTCCTTTTTTCCCTTCCCTTCCCCCTCTCTCCCCTCTTCTGTCTCTCAGCTTCTACCTCCCTTTCCTTCTTCTTCCTCTTTCTCTATCTCTCCCTCCTTCTTCCCCTTGTTTTGCATATTCCCCAAACTTCCTCACACTAAAAAATGAAACAAAACAAAACAAAAACAAACAAATAAAAGCTATCTACCATCCCCTTAAACCACAGGAGTCCTAACTTTTTTGTGCGTCAAGGTAAAGTCTATGGACCCTTTCTCAGAATAATATTTTTAAATGTATAAAATACATATTCAGAGGAAATCAATTATATTAAATTAAAGCTATACACATGAACATACACACACATAAACACATATCATAATCTCCACATTAAATCCTCACTTAAAATATTGCCCCATATCTCTCTTCCCTTTCTCAGCTAAACTGCTATAAAAACCTCTAAACTCTTTGCTTCTGCTTCCTTCTTCTTAAAACATTGCAGTCTGGCCTTTAACTTCATCATTCAACAGAACCTGCAGTTTCAAAAGTTATCCCTGATTTTTTAATTGTCAAATATGATGATCTTTTCTCAGTTCTCATCCATCTTGACCTCTGCTACATTTTTTAATGTTTATCTCCCTCTTTCTTGGATATTTTTGCTCTCTGACTTTTCAGGATACTGTTTTCCTTGTTCTCTTGCTAGCTCATTATCCATCCCACAATCTTTAATTTTTCAAGACTCTGTCCTGGGTCCTCTCCTTTTCTCTCTCTACACTCTCTTTTTAACCTGATCATCTCAGAAAAGTTTAACTATCACCTCTACACATATGACTCACAGATTCATCTATGTATCCAACCCCAGTCTCACCTCTGATCTTCAATTCCGTGTCAACAACTACCATTTTGGCATTTAAAACTGGCTGTCCTGGAAACATCTCAAACTGAACATGTCCAAAACTGAACTTATTATATTCTCCATGTTTCCCCCCACCAAGAAAACATGACTTTTCTACACTTTTAAAGTTTGCAACTTTCACATTATACTTAACTCATCGACCTCTCTTGTCCCACATATCCAATCAGTTGTCAAATTCTGCCATTTCGAATTCAATGAAATAGTTCATATTGAATGAGGAAGTATAGGAGTTATCTAGGAGTTATATGTGAACCTATGCAACTAGAAGGATTTTAATACTCTTTAGCCTAAAAGTAAAGTTTATAAGGTACATGAGCTTGAGAGAAAATTTTGAATTCCACTAGAGACATATGAAGTTTGAGATACCTTCAGGAAATCTAGTTTTATATATCCCAAAAGTGGTTTTTTGATGAAGAACTGGAGCTTAACTGAGAAACTTGGATTTGATATATAGAAGTCATTGTATGATGATAATATGACCCTGGGAGATCTTGAAATCAAATAGAAAGAGGAGAGCCCAGGGCAGGGGCTTACACGATATCCATTTTTATTGGAACAGACATGGAAAAGAATGAGAAAGTCAAATGAGTAGAGGAAAATCCAAGAGAGAGCAATGACACAAAATTATAGGGAAGAGAGTGTCTAAGAAAGAGTTATCAATGGTATCCAGTATCAGAAAGGTCAAGAAGGATATGGATAAAGAAAAGACCATTAGGTTTACTGAAGAAATGATAATTGGTAACTTTGGAAAGAGTAGTTTTAGTTGAGCAATGAGTTGAAAGACAGATTGCAAAGTATACATGAGAGTGAGAGAAATTACATTGGAGGTTTTTAGCATAGGCAGCTAAATAGATACAGTGGCACAATGGAAAGAGTGTTGGGCCTGAAGTTAGGAAGACCTGAGTTCAAATCTCCTCTCAGATACTTGCTAGCTGTGTAACCCTGGGCAAGTCACTTAACCCAGTTTGTCTCAGTTTCCTTATCTGTAAAATAAGCTGGAGAAGAAAATGGAAAACTACACCAGTATCTTTGCTAAAAAAAATCAAGCAAAACAACAACCACAAAAAGCCCCAAATGGAGTCACAAAGAGTCAGACGTGACTAGAAATACTGAACAATAACCACACTTTGGACAGCAAGGTGATGTAATATATAAGGTGTGGGACCTGGAGTCAATAAGACCTGAGTTCAAATTCTGTTTTAGTCATGTACTTGCTATGTGATACTGGCAAGTCACCTAATCCTATTTGCCTCAGTTTCCCCATATGTCAAATGAGCTGGAGAAGCAAATGGCAGACCACTCCAGGATTTTTGCTAAGAAAACCCCAGAGGAGGTCATGAACAATTAGACAAGACTGAAATGACTGAAGGAGAACAGCAAAAAACTGAAAAACATAGATGTTTAGGACAATAACCAGCAGGGATGGTAGTTTTAGTTAGATTTTTTAAGGTTTGGGAAAAGTTGGGTGTATTTGGAGGTCATAAGGATGGTCAAGAAAAAATGATCAAAAATTGAAAATTGAGGGAAATGATAGTGGGGACATTGTACTGGAAAAGACAGGAGGGAATGAGATCCAAGGGTACATGTAAAAGTGTTGGTCTTGGTGAGAAAGGCCAATTCTTCGTTAGAGACTGGATTAGAGAAACTAATAGTGGGAAATGATGAGAGGAGGATGTGAGATGAGGAGAGCAGAGATGAGAGATCTTGCTTCAATTTTTCCTGTAAAATATGAGCCAAAATTCTCAGCTGAGGGGGTGGTGGAAAAAGTGTTGTGGGAGTTACGAGGAGAGAAGAGAAATTGTAAAACAGCTGTTATGGTGGATGGGATCAAGAATCAAGCAGGAAGGAACAGAAGGATGGCTGTGCTACAATGAGAGCTCAATGAAAATTAGATTGCATTAATTCATAATGGATCCATTCAAGGTTTCATGAATTTCTCTGATGCTATTTGGCAGAACATGAACCAAAGCGATGGAGGTGGATGATAATAGAATAAGCCAGTTTCAGGTTTGGAATGATGTGAGATGTGATTGAAAAAGCAGTGATTCTGCAATTCTGACTTCCTCAATAAAACCCCAGTGGCTCCCTATTAGCCCCAGGATCAAACATAACACTTTCTGCTTGACATTTAAAGCCCTCTCGACATGGATCCTTTTGTACTTTTCTAGGCTTCTTATAGATACTTTCCTCCCTTTCTCTTTGTTCCAACCAAACTGGCCTCTGCCTTCTTCACATAGGACACTCTTAGCCATCTCCCCTGTCTTTCATGTAATCTCCCATTACCTATTCCTCAAAGAGCTCCTCTCTTACTTTAAGAAGCAGCTGAAAACCATCTTCTTTGTGCAGTCTTTCTTGATTCCCAACTGCTAAAGTCCTGCTTCCAAAACGACTTTATATTTGACTACTTTGAGTGTATTTTTATTTATTAACTTTAAATGAATACTCTACATTTTATAGGTATTTGTTTTCTAATGCATTCAAATATAAGTTCTTGGGACCTCTTCTTTAGACTTTTATTCCAAGCATCTAGCAGAATTCCAGGTATATTCACTGTAGAAAGTTAATGAACTCTTGTTGGTCACTCCATTGATTGATGCCTTTGCACAGTTGATCCCCATGTATGGATTGGTCTTCCTTACTTCTGTTTCTTAGACTTCCTTTAAGTGTCTAGTTAAGTGTATCTGCAGCAGGACCCTTTCTCTGGTCCTCCTTCTCCCTATATCCCATCCTCATGATACTGCCTTCCTCTTGAAGGCAATATAAATGCTTGTTGTTGGTTAAAACTTCTATAAATGTCTGCTGCAGCTGTTATCAAAGGTGCAAAGCATTTGAGAGTAGATGGTAGAAGAGAGTGGAACTGAACATATTGCTTCACTTAGGGCTTGAGACTAAAAAAGGAGGAGGATTAGCTAGAGGAGGGCTGAAGCCTAAGGAAGGGTTTTGGGATACAGAGATTGTGGGGCATCAGAGTGAGGATGGAGAATAATTGGAGGAGTAGTAAGGAATGATGAAAAATCATGACTGGATTACATGCCATTCTTTAATTAGGACATATGGATATTGGTAAGTGTGTGTGTGTGTGTGTGTGTGTGTGTGTGTGTGTGTGTGTATGGTGTAGAAGAGTAGACTATGAGAAATGAGTCAATTAAAGAACTAGGAAGTCAACACGACTGAAAGAACGACGTATATGTCTATCTTCCGACAGGTGGGAGGGTTTGAAATCAGATAATTGACACAAATAGTAGGGAGGGTGCTAGTGGTACACTTCCTAGCTTTGCCATTTGGTTCTACTGTGGCAGACTTTGAAAAATTATTATTGGCACACCGATTAAACATCCAGGCATAAAATATGAGGACCACTCAAACTGAAGACAATTTGTGCATTAGGGAGCTTCTTGGTCTCATGTTAGAGTAGATTGGGGCTGCTCACTATACCCTTTTCCTCAAGTTGTTGCCTGGCTCTAATGGTGCTTCACTCTTTGCTTAATAGTGTGATGTTCTCATATTTTCCAACCCTTTTGATAGACTGAGACATTTCCCTGAGGTCTATGTACCTTCAATTAGGAAACTAGCAAAGTTTCTGAAATACACAGATTGACTAATTAGTCCTTAATTAGTTGACAAATTGTGCATTGTAATTGCTCTAAGATGAATCGGTTGTCATCTGATGGAAAGAGGAGTTTGGCTATATTATGTTTTGCCAACATTTGCATAAAGTTTTCATTAATATCACGCTGCTTAGGTTGGGCGCAGTTGGTTAGTCAATGGTATTAATAAGGGGGAATATCCTCACTACCTGGGTCATTCTTAAATGAGGTAAAGAAAAATGAGTCTTGACCTAAATTACCCTAACTGTCCGTAAGGTGGATGTAAACACTATTAATTGTGTAGCATTCTTTTTTATTCTTTAGAACTCATTATTGTTCTGTGATGTTAATTTAAAAAGCAAGCATAAAAAGGAAGTATCAGTAGGGATCCCAAAAGGAGAAATCCTTCCAAAGACCTTGACTGGGGAAGGCACAAGGGGCCAAGTAATTATTTTCCAGGCAGTCTTGGCCAAAGTGTTTAATCAACTTTTCTCAAAGTTGGAATAGAAACAAATTCTCAACAACTTGATTGATACAGCACATGCTTAAGAAGTGAAGTCCCAATCCTGCCTAGACTTCGCTGTTATTTTTCTTTTTTTAAAAAGTTAATATTAATCTGTTTTATTTTTATGTAACTTCCATTACCTAAGATCTCTGGGAGGTAAAACTCTAGCTATAAACCTGGATCCATCCATGCCCAGGGTGGTTCCAGGGAACAGAGGCCAATTTTCCAGTGGGGAAGAGGTGGAGATGCTTTTGTGTAGACTCTACTTTTGTGTAGATTTAGTTGTTAGGAAGTTTCTTCACAAGAAGCCTAAATCTGCTTCTTAGAATCCTGCACCCATTATTCCTAATTCTGCTCTTTGGGAACATAATATTTGTTTATTTTCTCTTCCATATGACAACCTTTCAAACAAATAAAGAGGGAAATAACATGTTCAACCCTGGTTTAACCCCTTCATTTTACAGCTGAGGCACCCAGACTGTAGGTGACTTACCCTAGATCATCTTTCTACTAAATGGCAGAGCTATGACTTAAACCCAGGTCACAGAATACCGAGAACCATGTTCTTTCTATTACAATAGATCTACTACATAGCTCACAGTCTTCTTAACAGTTATATATTGCTATGAGCGTAAACTTAGCCAATGTCATGGATTAGAGCTGGAAGAGAATTTAGAGACTGTCTAGTCCAATTGCCTCAATTTACAGATAAGGACATGGAGGAGTAACTTGTCCAGTGTGATACTGCTGAATTTCACTTTCCCTCAAATATAGCATGAAAATAGTGGAAACACAACTGTACATGACATCAGAAGACCTGGAATTGAGTTCTGGCTTTGCCACCTATTAGCTCTGTGAATATGGGAAGGGCTTTCTGAGTTAGTTTCTCATAGAATAAGAGAAATACCCAGAATTAAACATGATACTAAACATTTCTTATGAAAGGGACAGAGCTGATTGCCTCCATCGTAATAAAACTTGGGTCTGTCTTTCATTCTTGAAGAGGACTGTGATGTTAGGGAGATGACAACGTGACTTGCAGCTCACTTTGATTTGAGTGAGAGAGGGATGTGTGAGGTCACTAGCCTCACTTTCTCCTCCAGAGTCCTCTTAGTCCAGTGGCCAGATATTCATTAGGATGACTGGAGATGGCCCAGGATGCAGTGGGAGACTCTGGCCCTTTTAGGCTAAGGTCTTTTCAGGTTCTCACTTTAAGTGGGATAACAATCATTCAGTGAATAGGTTTCTTTAAATAGTTACTCAAGGGATGGCCCCTTTAATAAAAAAAATCAAAGTGGGAGGGGAAGACCCTCAGTAGTTCCTCTTCTTCTCCAAATATAACAGTGTTAAGTTTTGTTAGAGTATTAGTTTTACTATTAGTATTACTAGTATTACAGTCGAGATTTTCAATGTTCTTTACATTTGTAATCATCTTTGATCCTCAAAACAACCCTGTGAAGAATGTACTATTGCGACACCAGTTTACAGGTGAGGAAACTGAGGCACAGAGAGGCTAAGTGATTTGCCCAGGAATGCACAGCTAGTAAGGTTCTGAGGAAATCTTTGTCTTGTCTTACTGACTTAGAGCCCAGAGTTCTATTCCCTTGTACCACTTGTCTACCTCTGACTGTTCTCCTTTACTTAATGCAAACTAAAATGGTGTATCTCTCTGTGTGTATATGCATGTGTGCATACCACGTCATATTATTAATTCATATTGAGTCTAATGTCCCCTAAGCCTAGATATTTTCACAAGAACAGGTATCCTACCATACCCTGGTTCTTGTTTTGCTGATTTTCATTTAATAAATGTTGGCCACTTTTTCTAGACAATACCCTTGTACATGTTCCTCATTACTTGTCTATCTAATACATTTTTGAAATCAGAATCACCCTGATCCAGAATAGCCAGTGTAGTACTTTCCACATGCTATATCCAATACAGTATTCTGGCTACTAGAGGGATGCATGTCAGCAATGTGTTATCATAGTACTCAATCTCTGAGCACTTCAGTCTATAGGCTTTTGAGTGTTATGCTTTTTCTTAGAATAATTCAAGATGTGATTATTAAAGGGATGGTTTGTGGACTCTAGAAGCAGAAGTGAAGATCGGTAATATCCAGGAAGTATGGATAGCTATCTCAAGTTCACTTATGAGAGGCAGCAGCTTGGTGGTGCAGTGGGTAGACTTCAGAAGCTGGAGTCAGGAAGACTGCTGATGATTTGCTGGTGTAGACATTTAAAAGGAGCAAGGTAAATCATCCCAGGAAAGAGATGCTTGGTAAGCTTTCCTAAAGAATTCTGTGTGTGTGTGTGTGTGTGTGTGTGTGTGTGTGTGTGTGTGTGTGTGTGTGTGTGAGAGAGAGAGAGAGAGAGAGAGAGAGAGAGAGAGAGAGAGAGAGAGAGAGAGAGAGAGAGTATGACACCAATGTGATACCCACAGCAGCTGTCATCAATATCATCCATATTTCCAGGGTAAATTCACAAAATATAAACTCTCTTCCTGTAACAGCTAGCAAGGGAGTATCTTTTGCTGTTTTTCTAGATTGAGCTTTAGTCAGATACATGCATGTGGGCTCTAGCCAATCAAATGCTGAGTAGAATTGTATATAAAGAGAGTCATTGTTGAGAAAGCAGACATTAAGAGAGCCAGATTTGAAGGGGCGAGTCAGCTTTGAGAAGAGAATGTATAAAGAAGACCTCTGAGAGTGGAGAGGAGACCTCTGAGAGCAGAGAGGAGACCTGTGATGGCAGAGACTTGCCAAAGGAACTTTGGAAGCAAATAAAGCTGTAGGGCAGAAACCTGTCCATGGGAAAGAGGTTTAGATTGACCCTTATAAGAACTGTTAAAGTGAACTGAGTCTCTGCACTTTGGAGGGGAACTGAGATGATGGTGTTGGCGGTGTGGTATCAGTATTATTGTCTCCCTGTTGAGCTTTGTTTTCCCAGAGGCAGAAGCTGCAGTCAAAACCCCCGAGAGCTTGGAGTGGAGCAGTCCCTGTGAGCTGAGACAGGGAGCAGGAGTAGGGAGCTGCTAAACTGCGAATCCAGGAGAGAAGTGGGAGGGGTCAGCCCATAGAGGAAGAGCCATGAGACTTGGAAGCCAACCTCGAGCTAAGATGAAAGAGGATTTTACTTGGACATTTGGTATTGATTAAGGAGGTTATTCTTACTATGATCAAGGGGTAGATAGTGTAGTATTTTCTGCTATCCCTTAAGAATGCATCGTGCTAGGAAAGACCCTAGCGTGGGAGCCCCTGATTGTGAAAATAAGTATTTTGGGGAATGCTACTGAATGCAATGATATAAGCTATGTGAAATATGACATACTAAAGGATGTTCCTATGAATGTTATGCTTTATTGAACAATGTTTAGTTTATTGCTGAAGAGAGAGTTCATTTTACTATGTGATTAGTAAAATTTAGTAAAAATTAGTAAATATTAAGTATAAAAAATAAAAAATATTCACAGCAGCAGTTCTCAGGTGTGCTACAGTGATTGGCATTGTACTTCCTCAAAGACAAAACCAAGACATTTATTCAAACATCAGAAAGCTAAATCCATCATAGCAGCAAAGAAGTCTATACACATTATCAATGCAGGGAGCACAGCCATTCCCAAACCTTACTCCATCAGGCCTCCCCACAAACAAGCTCCCTTAGACAAAATCATTCCCTCTCTCATCATGCTAGCTGCTCTGCTCTGCCTTCTGTCTCTCTCAGCTCCACCCACTCTCTCTTTCTGTTCACTTCATTCAGCAAGCTCCTCCCCGCATAGATTTCATGTGACTCAAGATGTGGGCTGAGCCAGAATTCAAAGCAGGTCACATGGGCCCATTAAGGGGGAGGGAAGATCTTCAAATTCCCTTACCATTACAGTGTGTGTGTGTGTATATACATACATGTGCATGCATGTGTGTCATACCTACCCATCTGCCTGCCATAAAATATTGATTTCTCTCTTGCCTAACTGGGGATCAGGATTATGAACAACTGGCTAAAGCTAGAGAATGGTAGATTTGTGCTTGATATAAGGAAAAACTCTTTGACAATTAGAGTTATTCCAAAGTCAAATGGCATTTCTCAAGAAGTTGAGGTCTTCCCATCACTAGAGCACTACAAGGACAGCTATATGTTGTTAGGAGGAGATTCTCATTTAGCAATCAGTTGAATTGGATGAGCTTTAACACTCTTTTCAGTCCTGGGATTCTATGATTTTGCAATGCGATTCTGTTAAATTCAGTAGGCAACTATTCAGCATGTATTAAGTGTTAAAAGCAGGTAAGCTGCTGGGCATGCCAAGATAAAATAATAATGTATTCTCTGACCTCAAAGAGTTTGAGGCATATAGCAGCTATACATATAAACAGAATGTACATATAGGTTAAAAGGTAGAATTTGATGGGGTAGGGAAAAGGAGAATAAAAAATGATTAGAGCACTCCAGGAAAAACTATCAGGAATGAAGACTTTCAATTGGACAGAAGGGGGAACTAGGGCTTCATAGAGGAAGGGACATAAGATCTTGGCTTTGAAGATGAGAGAGATTACTAGACTGTTATGTCCATAAGGCAAGAACTGAGTCTTATCCTACCACTCTCACTCCCTAGAATGTGAATTCTCTAAGGTCAAGAGTTTGTTGAATTGAAATGGAAACTTTTATCTTTTATAACCTCTAGAAGCATTGTTTAGAACAGTGTAAGAGCTTTTTGAAAAAAAATTAATTGAGCAGGCAGGGATGAAGAGGGACTGTATTCTAGATATGGTGATTGGAAGTTTACAAAATGCAATAAGAGAAGCCTTGGAAAGTTCAGGGTCAGGCTAACCATTCAATGTGGCCAGAATGGAGAGCACGTAAAGAGAAATGATGTGAAATAAAGCTGGAAAGGTAGATTGGAGACAGATTTTCAAGAGGCTTCATAAGTGCCAAGCTGATAGATTTATAATTCATCCTACAGACTATAGGAAGTCACTTCAGGTTTTTGATCAAGTCAGTGACATCAGGATAATGTAACTTGGGGAGGAGAAGGAAAACAAGTGTCATTTGGAGGCTGTTTTCTACTTAAATGAAAGGACCATGGGTATGACCTGAATGGTAATGCTTATATTCTTGTTATGGAAGCCAAGATTAGTCAAATTCTGAGGGCTTCCTAACAGGGTAGCAGTAAATCAACACTCCTCCTCTTTGGTAATCTGAATCCTGTCTATCCTTCAAGAATCATCTTGAAATCCCACCTCTCCAAAATGCTTTCCCTGATAATAACTCTACCTAATGTTTATTTCTTCCCTAGTTGATCTCCTAAAATCTTAGCATTTATTTCACACATTTTGGGGTTAGGTTATCACAAACTCTTCTCTATTTTTATTTTGTTTCATTTATAGGAATTGTCTATACATGAAAAGAAGTATGAGATAGTAGAATGGTAAAAGTGTGAGTTGTGGAAAGACATTCCATCTCCTGACTCTGGACATTTGCACTGGCTGTCTACTATGCCTGGTATGTTCTCCTTCATCATCTCTGCCTCCTGACCACCGCCAGGTCCTAGTTAAAATTCCACCTTCTTCAAAAAGCATTTCCTTATCCCTCTTAATTCTAGTACCTTCCTTCTCCTGATTATTTCTGATTTATCTTGTATATAGGTTATCTGGTGCATAGTTATTTGTATCTTGTCTCCCTCATCAGACTGTGTGCTCTTTGAGAGCAGGGGCTATGTTTTGTCTTTCTTTGTGTTCCTGGCACTTAGCATACCTCCTGGAACACAGTAGGCTTATAATAAATGTTTATTGACTGACCAACTGAGACTTAAAAATTGCATAACTTTGGGGAAATTACTTTCCCTCTTATTGAATAATGGAGGTGATAATACATGTGACTTTTAATTCCCTAGGGTTATTATAAATATAGTGCTTTGTAGAAGTTAAAATCCCAATGTAAGTGGAATAACCACTTACTCCCCTCCTCCTGGGTTTTGTATACAGTTGCATTTAATAAATATGTGATGAGTTCAGTTGAATTCACAGTCCAACAAAGTCTCAAGAAACTTGCCTGGCAGGTACTATGTTTGATGATTTTTGGTGCACCCCCCTGCCTCATATTGAATGTACTGAGTATCCCCAAAATCTTAGTGCAGTTTTAAGTCATTAAAACCATTAAAGCTTAAAACTCCACTACAGCTTTTGGGATACCCTATATAACAAATCCTAAGAAATGTGGAATTTACTTAAATAAGACCCTACCAGAAATTCTCCGTCTTCTTCCTTTCTAATTTCCTTCTCAGAATAGTGATGGATAATCATTCAACTACAGGATTTCATCAGAATCCCCCGTGTGAGTGAGTGGGTGGGTGAGATGTCTTATGTATTATATGAAGCTACAGCAGAATGAGCAGACTAGAACAGCTGTTATTAAATGCTATTTGGAAATGGATTCTTCATGTTGCATTCCCTTGCCAAAGTACTTTGTGAGCTATTCACTATTTCCTCCCATCTGGCTTTTTCAGTGTGTTGGGATGGGAGTGGGAGAGAGAGGAGGGAGAGGATAGGGTGGTGAGCTGTAGAGATGTTTGAGATCCTTCCTTCAATGGTATGAATCATAATACTTACTTTACAGTGTATCTAACTCTTCATGGGATCATGGAGTTTGAAGTGATCTCACTGACCATAGAATGCAACCCACACTCAAAAGGAATTCTCATTATAACATAACTGACAAGTGGTCAGAGATACCTGAAAGCACAATGAATGGATAGAGTGCTAGGCACAGAAAGACCTGAGTTCAAATCTTACCTCAGACACTTGCTATTTGTGTGATCCTGAACAAGTCACTTAGCTTCTTTTGCATTTAATTTCTCATCTATAAAATAACAGAGTTGAACTTTCTTACTGCAGAGTTCCTTTTGAGCTATAAATATATGATCCTGTGCTCACTTGGCTTCTATCTGTGGTTCACCAATGAAAGAGAACATACCACCTCACAAGGCAGTCCTTTCTACTTTTGGACATCTCTATTTTTGTTTTTCTTCCTTGATAACACCTAAATTTGGCTTTGCTGTTTCCACTCATTGCTTCTAGTTTTGCCTTCTGTGGTTGAACAAGTTGAATCCTAAAACAAAACAAAACATAAATCAGTGTGTATTAGATTGGATGTTGGGGTTTAAAGTCAGGAGTATTTACATTCAAGTCTTTCCTCAAAAACTTAACCTGGACAAATTCTTTAATCAGTATGTGCCTTAGTTTCCTCAAAGCCGAAATGGGAAGCCTGTACTATCTGATGGCTTCTAACGTCCCTTTCCACTCTAAAATTCAGCAGAGAGAGGGTAAGAACTGCTAACCCTAACCCTAAAAGATGATATTTGAACTTACTCTAATATGGTCTCTCAGGCAGAGCTTTGTGAACTATGAAAATCTGACCTTTGATTAAAATAGTTCATAGAGGTGAATTGTTATTCCAGTGCTTCAAGGACTCAAGATTTTATAGGGATGAACTCTAGAAACTAAGATGGCAACCCTTCTAAGCCTGAGTAGATGGTTCTCAGGAACTTCTCTGACCAAAACATTCATCTGACTAGTCTTGTCCTCAGATAAGATAAACCATCTCTCACCAGGTCTGTACTCAGAATCTTTCCAGTTAGATAAGACCTCATAGAATATGTGTTCTATTGACCTTAGAATCATGAACATTGAATTAGAAGGGGTCTTAAAATGTACCTAACCCAATCCCTTCAATTTGAAGATAAGAAAATTGGGGATCTGAGACTAAGGGAACTTGTTCAAGCCTTCATAGATAGTGAATGACAGAGATGTGATCTGAACTCCAGATCCCTAGATTTGGCAGGCCCTCCCAGACTGTCAATCCCATTTCTGACCCAGGCCTCACAACTGTCATGTGGGGAAGTGGCTCCTGAGGAGAAAGGGAAGGCATACAGGCCATGAGAAGTGTATGTCAGTCATGGGGAAGGCAAGCTAAAGCAGCAAGGAGGAAAAGATAGGAAAAGCCACATGCAACATAACATCGATTACCATCTCCGCTCAAAATCTGGTGGAAATAGCCAAGGACCTGGACCCAAAAGTCTTTGGAATGTTAATGCTTCCAGCCCTGGGAAGCAATCCCTGGGGAGATACAGACTGGCAGCTGCTCCTGCAGGTCTATAAACATAGCTACTGAAGAGTAGGAAAGGGATATAGTCATCACTAAAATTCTTGGCATTGTGAAATAGTTCATCATCAGAAATTGATATGATTGTATCAAAGCAAATAACATTAAAAAAAAGGCAATTATCCTCAGCTTTTCTGCTATATCCTAAGGACTGTGGGGTCTTTCTATCTGACTTGCAGCTGAAACCTTTCATAGTGTTGTCTCCCCTGTTAGAATGTGAGCTCCCTGAGATTGGGGGCTGCATTACTTTTCTATTTATATCCTCAGCCTTAGTATAAGACTTAGAGCATAGTGTTTAATAAATGCTTTTTTTCCTTTTCTGCCTCCCTCCCTTCCTTCTTTCCTTTTTCCTCCTTTCCTTCCTTCCTTCCTTCCTTCCTTCCTTCCTTCCTTCCTTCCTTCCTTCCTTCCTTCCTTCCTTCCTTCCTTCCTCCTAGTTTCTTCATCTGGAAAAATGAAGTGGTGAGGCTCCCTGGACTCCTGTCTCTTTCAGGTTTAAGTCTATGTTCCTGTGACTATGTGGCTTCTGGAATCACTTCCAGCTCTAGTTCTGTGAGTGGTATTATTATTATCATCATCAATATGCTTGCATGAAATGCTAAAAGAACAAAGCCCTGAACTGTCCCCACTGAGGGGCAGCATCTCTACACAAGCACCCAGCCCTTACATTCCTAGTCAAGCTGCCTCTGCTTGGCTGAGTGCCCTTCAGAAGGGCAAGTGCCAATGGAAGAGAAAGGGGACAGTGAGAGAGTTCAGCTCCAGCTGATGCCTAATGTGAGAGCCAGATGTGGGCTTTGTCTGGCAGCAACAGGTGTGAGCCTTCCTGAAATGGGCCTCTGTGCCCGTGACCGCCTTGTAGTCAGCAGAGATCAAAGCCAGGCCCTGGTCATTAGAGAGCAATTCATCTTTCGAGGAACTGGCCTGAAAGAGCATTTCCTGTGGCCCAGGATGCACAGTTGAATGCCACTTCTCCAACATGCAATGCCTGTTTGTGAAACCAAAGAGTTGGGAGAGGGTCCCTGTGGGGAAGGTTCCACCTCCATGTGCCAGAATGAAAACGCTTTCTCTTTCCAGCGGACACAACAAGCTCCATCCACGTGTGGGCCAGGGCTTTGGAGTACCCCTTTCTCTCCTAAAGAATGTGTCACTTTATTTGCTCTCTAAATTA
Organism: Notamacropus eugenii; assembly: GCF_028372415.1. Classification (NCBI taxonomy): domain Eukaryota; kingdom Metazoa; phylum Chordata; class Mammalia; order Diprotodontia; family Macropodidae; genus Notamacropus; species Notamacropus eugenii. The sequence goes on from NC_092875.1 coordinate 113,198,253, forward strand.
TACTCTTCCTTGCTTCCCTCTACCCCTCATTCCTTTCTTCAGCTCTCATCCTTTGGATACACAGGGAGGCCTCTGTCATCTTTCAGCCAGGGCACACAGAGACAGATGTGGAGGACTAGAGTCTACCCAGTCACTGTGGCTCATTGGGAGTTGGAAAGGAGGTGGGAGAACCAGTGAAGGTACATTTTTCATTCAAGCTCTTGTCTTTTCTCCATTGTATAGGATTGTAGGATATAGAGGTAGAGGAAACCATAGACATCACCTAGTTCAACTTCTTTGTTTTACAGAGAACACTAAGATCCATACAGGTGCCATGGTTTGCTCAAAATAATACCTTCAGGAAAGTAGGTGGCAGAGGGTCCAAACTATGTTGTGGGATCATAAGATCATAGATTTGGAGTTGGTGCTCAAAGTGATCTCTGAGTGCATCTAGTCCAACCCCTTCATTCTATAGATGAGGAAACTGAGACCCAGGAAGAAAGCATGACTTACCCGAGGTCACAGAGGCTGTTGTTGTTGCTGTTTTGTTATGTCTGACTCTCCATGACCCCATTTGGGGTTTTCTTGGTAAAGATCCTGGAGTGGTTTGCCATTTTCTTCTCTAGCTCATTTTACAGTTGAGGAAACTGAGGCAAACAGGGTTAAGTGATTTGCCCAGAGTCACATAGTTTGTAAGTACCTGAGGTTGGATTTGAATTCAGGTCTTCTTGACTCCAGGAGTGGTGTTTTATCCACTGTGCCACCAACCACACAGGTAGAAGGTGTCAAAAATAAGATTTTAACTCAAAATCTCAGACTCCAGAGTCTGTATTCCTTTTACCACATCTCACTTCTATTTTGGAGATATTTCTCCTGTTACTCACAGTGCCAAAGGGCAAAATGATCCCACTCTGAGAGCAAGAACAATGGGAGTTGCCTTCCACACAAACTAACTTCAAGAGCTATTTAAGGGCTACCGCCCAGAGTGGGGAGACCGGTAAAATATCTTCCTCTTTCAACCAGAGAGCCTGAATTTCCCACTACTCGAGAGGCACTGTGGTATATGAAAGAAAATGGCATCCTGGAAGATCAAAGATGGCTGCAGTATAGACAAAAGAAGGAACACTCTTTCTATTGTCAGAGGCCATGGTTCAAATTCTTTCTCTGCTATTTGTTCACCTGAAAACCTTGGTGTCTGATCTGGGTGATGGGACTGATTTCCCTTTAAGAAGTAGTCTAGCCAGTAACACTAAATTTCATTGGCTTTTATTCAGTGTACTTTTTGGCAAACATGATTATAGAACTATATTTAGAAGATAGTTTAGAGGTCATGGAATATAGTCTTTTATCTTTATAAATGAGAACACTGAGAATAAGAGGGACCACTTGCTCAGGGTCACACAGGTGGTAAAAACAGAATTCAAACCCAGGGCTTGCTGACTCCAAGGCCAACTTTATCGTGTTACGTAACTGAGCTGCCTAGGAATACTAGGAGAGGAACACAGAGGGCATAGAGGACATGGAACATAGAGGAAAGGGGTTAAGTCAAAAAGATATGAAAGAATCATTATCACTGAAGTCCCAAGGAAAGAACCAGGTCATTGCTTTTGGAGGGGGCAGGATTCATTGGCAATTCCACTAGCGGATGGATGTTACAAGTCTAGCAGGAGTAAAGGGATTGTTGATCCCATAAGAGGCAGTCTCCTTGCCTGGAACACAAAAGTTGCTCCAACAATATGGTACAATGGAAGAACTACTAATTCTAGATCTGGGTTCAAATCCTGCCTCTACTTGTGTGACATGGGAAAGACCCAACGTTCCTGGGCTTCAGTGATCTCATCCTTAAATTAAGGAGGTTGAATTAGATGGTTTTGATGTTCACTTGTAGCTCTAAATCTATGATCATATGAATGATTCAATCTCATTTCACATAACAGAGATGCTTAATGATGTAGCTGAGAGCCAGGAATGTTATAAGGAGGGAAATTTAGGAACATCTGTTTTTTCCCACTTTTGATGTTAGAATCAGAGAAATCTCATTTGGCAAGGTTGCACAGAGCATGGGAGATGCCAGTCAGGGAAAATTCTAGAGAAAAGAGTAGATCTCAGACAATAGGGTTGAGAATGCATAGAGCAGAGGCTCACTGTCTGTAGGGAAGCTAGGTCCAGATAATGAGGGTTTTTTTTTTTAAATTAAAAACTATACTCAGGCAAGTTACTATCTCTCATCACAAGCCTCAGTTTTCTCATCTGTACAATAAGATGTTTGTACTAAATGACCTCTATGTCCTCTTTGAACATGAACTTTAATAGTTGAGAATCTAAGTTTTAGAATCACTGAATCTAAGTATCCAATAAGATTGTAGAAGTCTCATTGCCCTGTCACATCGCTGGTAGGATTAATGCTGTGCTGTATACTTAGTGGGTGATTTTGGTCAGGTCCTTTCATATCACTGATAGTCAGTTTACTCTATGAAATAGTACAGTAATATTCAGAATAACTTAGTGTCACCATAATGGAAAAGAAAGAGCTTTTTTTTTCCCCAGAGAAAACTGGTTTAAATCTCAGCTCCTCTGTTTGCTACCTGCATTATCTTAGGCAAGTTAGTCTATCTGGACTATTCCTTCATTTTTAAAATGAGAGGGTTGACCTAGACCTCTAAGGTCCTTTCCAGTGCTCATGTTATATGCCTTTATTCCCAGTGGTTAAGGAATAACAACTATAGGAATCTTTCCTTAAAATGTAACACTTCCCAGGTAACTGAGAAAAAAAAATCTGCAAGTTTCTTTGATAAATATCCCATCTCCAACATGTGTAAGTAGCTGATTCAAGTGTATAAGAATGATTATTCAATATATAAATGGCTGAAGATTATTAATGAGCAATTTTCTAAGGAAGAAATCCAGCCTAAAGCTAGCAGGGATAGGATTAGTATTTCCTCCTTCCCTGAAACAGAGATTAGTTTTCTTTAAAAAGTCAATAGAGCTGTCCTTGGGACCTCATTGATCCTTCTCTGCCATTTGATGTATGTTTAAATATCACACTAGTCAGTGTGCCCTGCCCTGATGATCAGATGCATTTCCTATGGATATGAGGGGGTTGAATCTAGTGACATTAAATGACGTATCTTTGTTATATGTCATTGCTATGTTAGAATGAAGTAAACCATCTTAATAATAACTTATTAGTACCTCACTTCATCCCTAAAAAAACTTTAACAAAGGCACTGGCAATTAGGCTTCTCCGTAACAACAGTTATCTGGGAAGAAAAAATTGTTCCAAGTCACTAACAATTCAAGGAATGCATATACACAAAAATATAGCAGCTTTTTTTTTTGTGATGACGAAGAACTGGACACTAATGAGATGCTCATCAATTTAGAATTGGCTGAGCCTATTATGGTATATGAATATAATAGAACTGTGCATTGAGAAACAATAAAAGATGATTTCAAAGAAACCTGGTCAGACTTCTATGAAGTGACTGATAAGGAGTGAAGTAAGCACAACTTTATGATATTCAGTAATATCATAAAGACAAATGACTTCTAAAGACCCAAGAACTCTAATGAATGCGATGACCAAACAAGATTCAGGCGGATTGGTGATGAGTCATGCTAGTCACTTCATGACAGAGTGATAAGGGACCCAAGGTGCAGATCTAATTCTACATATTTTGGGACATGGCCATTTTCAGGCCTTTGTTTAGCTTGATTATGCATATTTGTTGCAAGGGTTTTCTTCTTTTCGTTTTCCTTTTTTTTTGTTCCCAATGGGACAGGAAGAGATTAGGAGGGAGAGATATTGTTCATTGATTTTATTTTCTCACTTTTTCTACACCCTATAATCAATTTCTTCCTACATGCATGAACTATGAACTTCAGCAAACATTGTGCAGAGGCAGCCATAAGCTCTACTAGAGGCTTGCACAGGCATTTGCAGTCAAGTCAAAAGGCCCCACTCTTACTTCAGCTGAAATGCAGCCCTGACAGCTGATTCAGACATCTCCCAAACAGCTGAAAGGATGGAGTTGCAGTTGTTAGAAACTACAGAATGATGGAGTAATGCACTCTTAAAGAGATAGTACAACTACCTTAATATCTCTTCCTTAACGAGGAAACAACTTAAACTAGAGGAGAGAGTCCCTCCTCCCCCCACTATTTTATTTGATTTATTCATAGTAATGAAAAAGTAGAGTCAAAGGGCTTGTTCACCATCAATATCAATTTAACCTGGTGATACTATATATCTTGATATAAATGACAAAATCTATACTGGGACCTTCTGAACTGTCTGTCCCTCACGCATCTCCAACTTGTACTGTCTAAAAAAAACACCCTCATCTCTCCTTCTAAAACTACCATTCTTCTGAACTTCCCTATTATTGTGGAGCGCATCACCATTCTTCCAGTCACTGGGGTACTCAGCTTCAGTGTCATTCTTAATTCCTCTAACTCAACCCACATATCCAACCAATCGTCATATCTTGTCTTTTCTTATCTCCACATTTCTTCCATATATCCCCTTCTCTTTACTCACATAGGTATCACCTTGGTTTGGGCCCTCATCACTTTTTGTTTGAACTATTGTAATAGATTCCTATTCAGTATCCTTGTCTTCTCTCCTCCTACTCAAATCCATTTTTCCCATACCTGCTGAAGTGATTTTCCTAATGCACAGCCCTGCTCATGGCACTCCACTTCTCTAACTCCAGTAAACCTCAGTGACTTTCTATTACCCCTAGCATCAGATCTTCCGTTTGCTAAAATAGACTGGCTGCTTCTGACCTTCCCAATCTTATACATTAATTTTATAATTAAATTACATTGGATTGTAAACTTTTTGAGGGCATGGGAATTTCTTTTTATTAATTGTATCCCTAGCACTTAGTATAGTACTCAGCACATAGTAGGTGCTTGCTGTTAAGCATTCTTGTCAGGCTCCTCCTGAATCTGGGGTTTTCTTGGCAAAGATAATGGAATAGTTTGCCATTTCCTTTTCCAATAGATTAAGGCAAACAGAGGTTAAATGATTTGCTTAAGGTCACATAGAAAGTGAGTGTCTGAAGCGGGATTTAAATTCAGGTCTTCCTGACTCCAGTACCAGACTCTATCCACCAAACCATCTAGCTGCCTCCCTATGTAGTTGCTTAATAAATGCTTATTGGAGTGGATTAGTCGCTTCCATGAACTATATGACCCAGCCATATTGGCTTATTTCCTATACTTAGTGTAGGACAGTCCATTTCCCATCTCTGGATCTTTCTTCTGCCTATATTCATTGCCTGAAATACATTATCTCTTACCTTTTAGAATATCTTGTTTCACTCAAGACACAGTATAGTAACCACCTTATATGTGAAATCTTCTGTGATCACTCCTACTCAGTTGCTCGTGTCCTTCTTCCCCAATTATCTTTGTATTCATTTTAATTTTGTATAATTCTGCATATACTTACATATATCAGATTGACAATCATTTAACACTTTAAGGTTTGCAACATACTTTATGCATATAATCTCTTCAATTCTCACAAGAGCCCTATAAGGTTAATACCCCTGTTTTATAGATGAGGAAACAGATGATCAACGAAGTTAAGTGACTGCTTGAGGGTTACACAATTAATAGATATCAGTCTATCACTCTAGTAGCTCTGTCATATTACATCTTCGTAAAGCTAAACATTTGTCACAGATGGCAACTGGAAGGACAATTGGAGTCCTTTGAAACACAGATTGGGTGCCGCCTCCCATACAATGCTTTTTTTTTCTTGACCCCATCTTCAAACCCAATCCTGGCCCATTCCTGAAATTACTTTTATGTTCTTATTTATCTGCTTGTGTGTAGGTTGTGTTTTCTCCCGTTCAACCCAATAGATTTCTATAGCTTGCAAAGTGATCCCCTCACAACCACTTTGTGAAAGAGGTAGGAACAATGATATTATCTCCATTTTATAGGCACAGTAACTGAGACTCAGATAGATGGAGTTACTTGTATGAGGTCATACATCTAGTTTGTGGTGGTAGAGTTGAATCCACTACTTTTTCCAAAGATTTTCTTTCTCTCTTGCCCTGTTCTCCCAATCTAGAAAAGGACTCATAATGTTTGCAATTCTCTAAAGGGTTAAGAAATTCTTAGGGGAAACAGAGTTCTTACCTGTCACTTATTACATTCTGAATCTCTGGAAGATGTAAGAGCTTGACAGTGCCTTTGGCTCTGGGAACCAGCCTTTAGTAAATATCTGCCTAGTGTTATAAAATGGGGAGAGAGTAAGTACAACTGAACTTTATTATTCTTCCTTTCTGACTGTTTTCTACCTTCTCTCTTCTTTCACATTTATTTATTTTATTTCTTAACTGGTGAGGTATCAGCTATGGAAATTGTTAACTAAAAAAAAGTATACTGGAACTTACAGACAGTAGAATGATCTTTTAGGACAAAATCTTATAATTTGGCCTCGAAGAGATCCATCTATAGGGTCCCTGGGGCCATCTTGATTGAAACTCATTTGTTTCAGCACCATAATCATCCTAGCAAAACATTCCCTTTGGGACAGAAACAAGGCCAGTTTGCTGCAAAGGTGAGGGACCACCAGAGGGCTGCTTACAATGACTTCTTTACCACCTTTTGCAAAAATGACTCAGAGCCTCTAACAGACTTTAATATCTTGCCTTCACTGTGGTACTTGAAGCTATGAGGTCTAAGTGTTACTTTCTGGTGGCTTAATTAAAGTTGTATGTCTAGAAATTCACAAGCCACTAATGGAGGCTTCTCAGCTGGCATTAACCTTAAAATGAGAGGCAACTGAGAGCCTACAGCCTTTCAGGGATCATTATTTCGGAGGGAAGCTGAGACAGGAGCAATTTCCTGCTCTCCATTTCATCTGAGTCCAAGTTTATGTTGTCAATAACAGCCCTATGGAGACATTGGCAGCTGGGGAGTAACTGCATGATCCTTTGCCAAGGATACAGGCATTATGTGGCATTGTGGAAGAAGCACTGAAGTGGGAGTCTGGTGAACCAGTGTTTGAGTCTCACCTTTGCCTCTTCATAGCTGGGAGAGAATGGGCCAGCCACTTAGACTTTCTGTGTGCCACTTTCTTCATCTGTAAAATAGAGATGAACTAATAATGATCAAGGTATTTACTTAATTTGGTTGTTGTGAGAATCAGATTAAATAATACTTTCAAATACTTTGCAAAACCCAAAGTGGTCTATGCTGGCTCTTATTGTATGATGGAGAGCATTTCTGATCAGCTATGCTTGGATTCAATAACTCTGAGGTCCTTTCCAATTTTTCCACTCTGTGATTCTAAATGATTTTGAAAACAGTTAGATGGCACAGCTGAAAGAGTGTTGGGCATGGAGTAAGGAAGACATATGATCAAATCTTGCCTTGGATACTTACACATTGTGTGACTCTGGGCAAGTCACAATCTCTGACTGCCTCAGTTTCCTGAAGTATAAAATGAGGATCATAGCGTTATTTTGGGAATCAAATGAAATAATAATTGTAACCTGATACATGACAGGCATTTTGATAACAGCTTTAAAAAAATAGAGAAAACATATATGGGGACTTGACTTTTTAACGCTAGAGGCATAGAGTAGGCTGTTTAGTGAGATGACATTTTACATGATAGGATAATTGGAATGAATCCAGGATGGGTTTCCTGGCCCCCAAATAGAAACAACTTTGTCATTTTGTTATTCAGTTGTCATGTCTGACTCTTTGTGACCCCATTTGGAGTTTTCTTGGCAAAAAATATTTAAGTAGTTTGCCATTTTCTTCTCCAGCTCATTTTACAGATAAGAAAACTGAGGCAAAGAAAATGAAGCGACTTGCCCAGGTTTTCATAGCTACTAAATGTACGAGGTTAGATTTGAACTCAGGCCTGACACTATCCACTGTGAAGAAACTGAGGCAAACAGGGTTAAGTGATTTGCCTAGGATCACACAGCTAGTAAGTCTTTGAGGCTGTTTGAACTCAGGGAGAGGAGTCTTTATGATTTCTAGTCTAGTGCACTATCTACTGTGCCACCTAGCTGCCTTAGTGGCTGGATATACCAAAACATAAATGAAACAGTCCTTGACCTGAAAATAGCTAGGTAGTTAAAATTGGTTAAGAACTTACTATGTGTCAGAGATTGTATGAAGTCTTGGACATGCGAATGTAAGCAAACAACTACCCTTAAGGAGATTAAATTCCAACTGGGGGGAGGGAAGGGAGGAGGGAACATTGAAAAGAGAGATTGGGCTAGGGGAATGGGGTGGCGGAAGGGTGGAGCAAGGCAGCTGATGAGGAAGTGAATAGGAAGAGGGAGTGAATAGGAAAAGGAAGTTGAGCAGGGAGTGAACTGAGCATGACTGGGGCCCCTCAGGAAGTAGTGGTTAGGGTTAGAGACTTTCCAGTCTGGAGAGGCAGCCACAGGGTAGAAACTTCATCAGGATGCAAAAGCAGCTGGTGAAAGGATGGTCAAATCTGGAGAGGAAGTGGAGCCAGAAAAGAGAATTTATGCATGTCTAACATGCATAAATAACCAAAATACAAGTTCATCATTGTAAATGGAAAAAGAGATCTATAAAGTGCTCCAATCAATTATCCAAAAGAAAGAGAGGCCACTTCAGCTGGGGAAACAAGAAATAGTTGAAATTAGTATCTAATAGGGAATAATGTAAGAGAAATTTTGAGAAGTATTACCAGAATTGTGGAGGGCCGTGGGTGGATTTAATTTAGCAGTATCAAGCAAAATTCACAAAGAAGGGATGTAGAATTGGTAAGTTTTGATGGGAGGAAAGTTGACAAAAGTCCAAAGCACAGTATTCCTCTAGTGAGGGTGAGGTCCTGTGGGTTTCCAGAGAAGAGCCCTAGGGCCCTAGGCTATTACATAGAGGGGATCATTAGTGAATGTAGGACATGGGAAAGGGAAGAAGAGGAGGACCCTGAAAATTTTCACAGTTTTACTGAGGACCAGGACAAGATTTTGTTGCAGATTACTGGTTTGTTTCATTCATTGATTCATTCATTTGTTTTTGTTATAGATCAAAGGAATATTGTACATACTCCAAAAATGCTACCATTAATGACTTTCACATTTGGTTTGTGAAAATACCAGCTGAATCTTGCAAACCATCTTCAAAAGTGATCCTCCTCCATTGCTCACCTTTCTAAGCAAAAGGCTGCTAAGTGGTAGAGTGAATATAATGATAAGAATCAGGAAGATCTGAATTTAAATTTGGCCTCAGATACTTCCAAGCTATGTGACCCAGGTGACGTCACTTAAACGTCCTTTGCCTCAGTTTCCCTAACTGTAAAATGAAGATAATAATGGCATTTGCCTCCCAGAGTTATTGTGAGGATCAAATGAGATAATATTTGTAAAGTACTTAGCTTTAGTGCCTGGCACATAGTAGACACCTACCAATGCTTGCTTCCTTCCAAGAGTGTGGTATGTTTAATATAAAGTCTTGTTTCACTTTTTCTTCCTTTGTTTGTTCTTCAGGGTCACACATCACCACTGGAGCCTTTGAAGGAAAGGAAAGTATGGCTGCTACTATGTGAGCTATTGAACTTTCGTTTCTTTTGGGCAAACTCCAAGACATTATCTCTGCACTCCACCACCTGTTCATAAAATCTTAATGACCACTCATCCCAAGTGCTGTAACTGAGAACCTTGAAGGCTGAGAAACTTTAATGAACTAATAGGACCTCTGAGAAGGAAAAGGAGTAAACAAGATGTCACTCTTGATCCCAAGGGTCGAGATGTAAGACTATGTAAATTAATCTATGGAAAATCCAAAAGGAGTATTGGATTCCACAGTCTGGGCCTCACTGAATCTATGTAGACAGGTTTAAATCCCCAAGTCTCTCAGCTCAAGACATATTTCTTTGTATTTATTAGCTACTCTGAATAAGATGCCTGCCTATAATTTCTCTTTTTTTTCTCATAACCGCAATTCACATTTATATGACATCTTAAGGTTTATAAAGCTCTTTCCCCATGATAACCATTTGAAGTAGGTGTTATTATTCCCACTTGTCAGATGAAAAAAACTGAGGCTCAGAGATGTTAGATGACTTACCTATGGCCAAAACTTCCACTGGCCTGTTTAGAACTGAATGAAAACTGACAGTTACATAAAATTTTACAAATATTATCTCCTTCAGTTCTTACTACTACCATATATCATAATTAGGGCAATTTTTATCATCCCCATTCAACAGATGAAAAAAAATAGGCTCAGCTTGAAGTCACACAGTAAATGGCAAAGTTGAGATGTGAATGTGGGTTTTCTGACTTCTGTCCAGGGTTCGTGCCACTATACCCTAGTGGATTCCAAGTGCTGACAGTGTGGCATATCTTAACACATTTGTCATATTGATGTGACCAGTGTGACATGAAATTGGGGTGGGGAGAGAAATAGTAGTGTGAAGTAAAAGAAGACAAGTTTAGGACTCATCTGAGAGGCTATCCATTTCATACTAGAGATGAAGGATTCAAAATGCAAGCTCTTCGTGACTTTTTGCAAAACATCAATTCCAAGGGCATAGTTTAGGTCACCCCTATTTCCTTTATCCTCCACATCTGTCTGCACCAGCACTTAGAATTGCATTCATCAACATCCTACAAAGCAATTTCAAAATCATGCTACTGATTCACCAAGAATAATTCTAGTAACTCTAATTTTTATAGCTCATTAACTTTTTGAAAGTATGTTCCTCATAACCACCCTTGGAGTTGTGAGCATTATTGTTCTTGTGTACAGATTATACAGCTGAGGACAGAGAGGTTAAGTAAGGTCATCAATCACAAAACTGGGAAGCATCAGTGCCAGTACTTTAATCAAGGGCTTCCCATTTTGACACTACTGTTCCTTCAAATGTGATGTAGTGCTTTGTTTAAAACACAAATGAAAAACAATCATCAGTCCTTTCATTGTTTTTCAGTAAAGTCAAACTCTTCCTGACCCCATTTGGAATTTTCCTGGCAAAGACACTGGAGTGGTTTGTTATTTCCTTCTCTAGCTCATTTTACATATGGGGAAACAGAACATCATCAATCAATGCGGAGGCTATTGATCCTATATCTCAGATTGAAGTCAATCCCTCCTTAACTGAACTTCTAACTGAAGAAGAGGTTTTGAAGGTCATTAGGCTTTTTTCATGTGGCAAAGTACCTGGTGCTGATTCTATTCCAGCTGAGATTTACAAGGTAAGGGGTCCATTGCTCATACAAAAACTGACTGAAAATTTCCAGGTCATATGGCAAAAGGAGGTTATCCCCTAGGAATTCAAGGATGGCTCCATTGTCCATCGTCCTGCGACAATCACAGGGTGGTTATCTCTCTTAGTATTTGATGGCAAGATTCTTGCTAGAGTCCTCCTTAATAGAGTGATCCTTCCTGGAAGATGGGCATATACCTGAGAGCCAGTGTGGCTTCAGAAAGGGTGGAGGAATGATCAATATGGTGTCTGCTGCACAACAGCTCCAGGAGAAATGCCAGTAGCAGAACAGAGGTCCATACACAACGTTTGTAGATCTGACAAGGTCTTTGACACTGTTAGTCATGAGGGCTTATGGAAAATTATGTCAAAATTTGGCTGCCCAGAGAAGTTCATCAGTATTGTACGTCGATTTCATGAAGGCATGTTTACCTGAGAAGTTCATCAGTATTGTACGTCGATTTCATGAAGGCATGTTTACCTGAGTTCTGGATAGTGGATAATGCTCTCATGCCTTCCCAGTCACCAATGGAGTGAAACAAGGCTGTGTGCTTGCTCCCATTCTTTTTAGCATGATGTTTTCAGGCATGTTGTCAAATGCTTTCAATGAGGATGAACATGACATCACGGTCAGCTGCCTCACTGATGGTAAATTCTTCAATTTGAAAAGACTAGAAGCCAAGACCAAAGTGGAGGGAGTGTTGGTGCATAATATTCTGTTTGCAGATGATTGTGCACTCACTGCAGCCTCTGAAGATGAGATGCAACAAAGTATGGATCAATTCTCTGCTGCCTGTGCTAATTTTGGTCTAACAATTAACACCAAGAACACACAGATGCTCCATCAGCCACCACCACACCACCCATATGTGGAACCATCAGTTAGAACCAATAGAGAAGTTTTGAATGTTGTGGATAAGTTCATTTACCTTGGTAGCATACTTTCCAGGGATGTACATGTTGGCAACGAGGTTGATGCATAAATTGCCAGAACTAGCTCAATGTTTGGGAGACTCCAAAGAAAAGTATAGGAAAGAAGAGGAATTAGACTTACTACCAAACTGAAGATCTACAGAGCCATTGTGCTGACCTCATTGTTGTATGCCTGTGAAAGATGGGCAGTCTACCAGCGCCATGCCAGGAAACTGAATCGCTTCCATTTGAACTGTCTTAGGAAGATTCTGAAGATCACCTGGCAGGATAACGTACCAGACACTGAGGTCCTTACTTGAACTAAACTGCCAACCATTCAAACTATGCTTCAGGGAATGCAAATCCAATGGGCTGGCCATGTTGCTCGAATGTAAAACATAAGCTTGCCAGAAAGACTATTTTATGGAGAACTCCCCTCATGGGGAAGGCAATCACATGATGGTCAGAAGAGGAGATACAAGGACACTCTCAAGAACTTTGGAATTGATTGTGTGACATGTGAGACATTGGCACAGCATGGCGTGCCTACCCCAGAAAGGGTGTTGTGCTCTATGAGCAAAGCAGAATTGACACAGGTCAAAGGAAATGTAGGATGCACAAATTTGGAGTATTCACCCCCAATGTTCACATGAACTATCTGTGCCTAATTTGGGGTAGAGCACTCCAAACTCATATTGGTCCGATAAGTCATAGTCAGACACTGAAATTTGAAATTTGACTTTATCATGATGATGTCATTTTGGTCCTCTTTGAGAATGAAGGACAACAACCAGTATGGGGAAACTGGGGCAAACAGGGTTAGGTAACTTGCCCAGGAACACATGAATAGTAAGTGTCTGAGGTCAGATTTGAACTCAGAAGGATGAGTCTTCTTGACTTCAAGTCCACTTAGCTGTCCTGGATTAAATAAGATTCTTAATTAAAATGCATTTACAAAGTTTTGACATCTAAAGAGCTAATGCCTTTATCTACCTGGTAATCTTAGAAATTCAGAATAGCCCATTCCCTGAAGTTTCTAAATCATTATGAATTTTATTGAGTGAGGATTTGTTTTGCTTTAAAATAAATTAAGCAAGGAAAAAAATGAAGTTTTGTTTCTAGCTTTGTAAGTGCTACAAGTATATGCTTTGTATTTTGGAACAAGTAATTGATTTTCTTTTTAAAGTCACTCATTTTTTTTAACCACCATGACTGAGGGTCATGTGTATTTATTTATATTTTCCCAATACTGTACCATAGAGTTATAGGAAGAAAAGGAACAAGGGTTTATTAAATGCCTACCATGTGTTAGGCACTGACTAAGTGTTTTTCAAATAGTATTTTATTTGATCCTCACAACAACCTGGGGAGGTAGGTGCTATTATGATCCCTATGAGCAAAGTGAGACAGACAGAGGTAGAATGACTTCCCTAAGGTTACACAGGTAGTACTATCTGACACGAAATTTGACTGTGGGATTTCCTAGTTCTGGGACACAGCACTCTATCAGCTATACTGCCTAGCTGCTAGATTAGGACCTACAAGCCATCTCAAAGTTCTCCTAGGCTGATACTCTCTCTGTCACCTAAAATAGTTTAATTAATTCTGATAATTTTAATTTGTAAAACTCTTAAACCTTCTCAAAGCATGTAGCTCCCAACCATCCTTGGCATGTTCCCATTATACAGATAAGGAAGCTCAGGTTTTCAAACTGTACCTTATGTTACAGATGAGGAAAATGAGGCATAAGGAAGCTGATTGGTTTGCCCAGGAAAACACAGCTAGTAAATGACTGAAGTAAAAGTTGAATTCAGATCTTCCTGACTTTAAGGGTTCTATACCCTATCTGGTCTATCATACTGCTTCAGGATAGTAAGTGACAGAGACACTATTTGAACCCAGGTTCACTGATTCAAAATGCAGCATTTCTTATGTGTGTGTGTGTGTGAGCTTGTGTGTGTGTATATATGGATGTATGGATATGTGTGCATGTATATATGTATATAAGTAAATTATATATATGCATATATGCATATTACATATATATGTGTGTATATATATATATATATATATATATATATATATATATATATATATATATATATATATATATCCACTGTATCACCTCCTTACCTTTCCTATTCATTCATTCGTTCAATTATTGCCTATTGGTACTTCCTTTCAGCAATGATCATGCTCAGTTTTCTTCTGGTATCAGTTACTCATCTAGGGAAATGATAGCAGATGAAGTAGGGAATTTGCTAAAGCCTGAATAAAAATGAAATGAGAAAACTCATTAGGAGCCACTCACAGTAAGTGCAAAGTTGTTTCATTCATTAACTGATTCTTAGAGCTGGCAGGGTATATTGAACTTCTCTAATCACTCATTTGTATTTGTTCAGTTGGTGTCCCTTTGTTTTACCTCACAATGGTTTCTAGGAATATTTCCCTCCTCTCTCCAGATTGAACTCCCCAGTGTAAGAAAGACAAAAATCAATTAAGCAAATGTCTTTAATTAAACAGATACAATTAGAGTATGTCTGACAATATGTATGATATTCTGCCCCAATAGTCTCCTGTCTCTGCCCGAAAAAGGGAGAGATGCTCAACTGATGAATTATGTTGCTTCATTCATTCATTCATTTATAGTTACTTAGACTGGGTTCCTTTTAGTGATCTTCCAATAGGTCACCTAGTTAGGTGGCACAGTAGATAGAAGAACTGAGTTCAAATCCAGAATCAGACATTTAATTGCTGTGTGATTCTGTGCAAATCACTTAACCCTGTTTTCCTCAGTTTCCTCATCTATAAAATGAGCTAGAAAAGGAAATGGCAAACCACTCTAGTATCTCTGCCAAGAAAACCCCAAATAGAGTTATGAAGTATTGGACATGACTGAATATGAGTAAACAACAATTAATACTGCTGATATCATTGTGTATATTATTATTTTGCTTTCACCAGTTTAATTTTTCATCATTTCATACATCTTTTCATGAATTCCTCATCTTTATATTTTTCATGAATTCTCTGAAGTTTCTCTGAATTCCTCAAACCTATAATTTCTAAGTGAAAAATATTGCATTATATTCCTATATCACCATTTTCAGCCATTA
The DNA here is from genome assembly GCF_028372415.1 of Notamacropus eugenii. NCBI lineage: Eukaryota > Metazoa > Chordata > Mammalia > Diprotodontia > Macropodidae > Notamacropus > Notamacropus eugenii. Next base: position 113,213,484 of record NC_092875.1, read on the forward strand.
CACTTTGTTTGCAGCTCAACGCTACCACAAAAAAAGTCACCATGGCCATCTTGGTACATATTAGGTCCTTGTTACTCTCTTTGATTTTCTTAGGGGTATATCCATAGTAGTGTAACCATGTAATGTAGTAGATAGAGTTCTAGGTTTGGAAAGTAGGAGAGCTGAATTAAAATCTTGCCTCAGCCACTAGCATTGTGGTGCTAGGAAGTCCCTGAAACTCTGTGTCTTAGTTTCCTTGCACTTGCTTCATGATGATCAAAAGTAAATGCTTTGAAAACCTTTGAACATGACATAAATTCTAGCTGTTATTATTATTAATTATTATTTTCATTGTTCCCCAGTTGAGGCAACTCCTGAATTTTGCAGACATGAAAATGAAGACTGAGGAAGGTAAAGAGAGAAACTTGTGGAAGACAATAGAACTAGAAAATGTCTAATCCTGAGTATGCTGATTTTCCATCCAATGTTTTGTCCACCATTACAAGTTGCTTCCTATCCTAAGAGCTTGGATTTGAAACTGGCAAACAATCAGATCCAGACAAGAATACCAAAGATGATGATTGAGACAGCTGGGTATCACTGCGCATTGGGAATTTATTTGTCTTAGGAAATGGGCTTCTTAAACTGGAGAAAAAAGATCACTCTCTTCAAGTACTTAAAGGTTGGTTATGTGGACAAAGATTAATTTTGTTCTACTTGGCTTTAGAGGGGTGAGACCTATAGGAAGAACCATGAGAAAAAAATTGCAATTGGGAAAACTTTATGCAAAGAGATATGTTCTAACAATTCCAAAGTGGAGAAAGATGACTTAGGAGGAGGTAGGTTTCCCATTTTGTGTAGCTTTCAGGCAGAAGATAGGTAGTATGGTTTGTATAGTACTAGAATTGGATTCAGGTAGTTGAGTATACAATTTCTCCCTCAGACAATTATTAGTTGTATAACACTGCTTATGTGACTTAACTTCTTTTGCTTTGAAGATTGAGGATTTCAGCCTCAGTTTCCTAAAAAGTAAAACGAGACAATAATAGCATGTTTTAAGGATTGAATGAAATAAATAATACATATAAATTGCCATGTTAAGTGTTATTATGGATAATAACGTGGATGTTGATGGCCCTAGGATTTCTGGTTACGTACTGGTAGTGGTTCCTTCTAAGTTTGAGATTCTGTGTCTTCTGATGTGGAATTCAATAAGTCTGTGAAGAAAACCTTCCTCCAGAGAGCAGGTATTTATTTAAATCAGACCACCTGCAAATACGCTTGGATGGTAAAACTGAGGAGAACTAGAATGCTGACTTTCCCTATAGAGGAACTAAAGGCTTAAAATACACACACACACACACACACACACACACACACACACAAATACATGCACAGTGGGCACATTACTCGGGCTTTGTTAGCCTTCATCTTGCAAAGCTTCTCAGAGGAGAAGCAGCAGTCGGTTTCTGATCATTAACTGAAAAGACATGGGAAACCTAAGATAGCTTCTGATGTAGCTTAGGGTGGGGTAAGGGATGGGGTATAAGCACCTGTTGAGTGAAAGTGCCATCCACCCACAGGCCAGCTGGGATGCTATTGTCAACAGCAGCCCTTTAAACCACAGAGATGGAGTCAGAGGAGGTGGGATTGAGGATTCACGGAAGGAAGTAGCAGGTGTCTCCCTTTACCCTCCCTTCACCATCTCGGCTTTCCCTGCTCCTCAGCAATTTGTAAAGATTAGGTTATCTTTGGCCTTGACTACACCTGCCTCTATTGTATAATTCAGCAGGTGTGAGGCCCTTTTCTTTTCTTTTTTAATGGAAGGCAGACCTAACAGAACAGAGGGAGCTAAATGTGCAGCTTTGGTCTTTGAGTCCCAGTCTGCAAAAATAAAAATAATAATAACAAAGAAGAGAAAAGTATAATTAACCAACAAGAAGTGTGATTGCCCACATTTCTCTTATTTTTTTATTTTCTTGTCTCTTGAATTACTTGTAATTGTTGACTGGTCGTCATGGCAATGCTGGCCAGAGTATACCATCCTGTAGGATCACTTCCACTTTTAACTTTAACTGAAAAAAAAGTTAGTTTCCTTTTTAAGTTCTGTCAGGCACAGATCCTTTGTCTACATGGAAGGAATCATAAGATCAGAGAATTTTGGAATTGAAAAGAAGCTCAATGATATAGTCCAACTATTTCACAATGGATGGATTCCCCTCTACTATATCCTTGATGTGTGTGTGTGTGTGTGTGTGTGTGTGTGTGTGTGAATAGGGGAGGGAATTATTTAAGCTGTGCATGAATAACTTCAGCGATAGGAAGTTCATTCACTGCCCTATAGAGAAACCAATTCCCTTTCTGGACAGCTCTAATTATTAAGAAACATCATATCACTACCACCACCACCTGCATTTATGGAGAACTTTAAGATTTGCAAAGCACTTGCATTGGCTAGCTCATTTGATCTGTACAACAACCCTAGAAAGTAAGTATTATTATCCGCATTTACGGATGAGGAAACTGAGATACAAAGAGATTAGGTGACTTGCCTAGGGCCACACTAGGGCTAGTAAGTGTCTGAAGTAGGGGTACAACTCAGGTCTTCTTGATTCCAATTCCCACACACTATCCACTGTGCCACCTAGGTGACCTTTGTGTATATGTGTGTGTGAGTATATATATATGTATATGTGTGTGTGCATATATGTATATGTATGTATGCATGTAAAAATATATACATATTTTTATGTATAGGGTATCAAAGAAGGAAACAAGCTTCCATTAAGCACCTACTATGTGCCGGTCACAGTGCTAAGTCATTTGAAAGTATCTTGTTTGATCCCTGCAACAATTTCAGAAGGGAGGTGCTATTATTATCCCCATTTTACAGTGTATTTATAATACTGAGCTGAGATCTGTCATTCTGTAATTTATATTAATTGGTCCTGGTTCTGTCCTCTGGGGCTTAGTAGAATAAATTTAATCCTTCTTTTATGAGACAATCCTTTACACATTTAATGTCACTTATCATATGCCTCTTAAGTTCTTCAGAATTTCTCATTTCCTTCAACTGATCCTTGGATGGTATGATTTTAATTCCTGGCAATACCCTTGTTACCTTCCTACAGATCTATTCCACTTTCTAAAAATCTGTCCTTAAATATGGGTCCTATAGTTCCAACTATCAGTAATCCAAGAGACAAGAAGATAAAAACATTTTTTAAAAAATGTGAGCAGTCACACTTATTATTGGTTAATTTTACTGCTACCCTCTGATTTAGTTAATTGTTTATTGATTTATTTCAGTTCCTGTGACCAAAAATAATATCTCCTATGTGATCTAGACAACAAAGAGCACAGTGGGACGATTTTCTAACTTCCCATTTGTTCTACACATTGTTACTTTCATAATGTAGGCTAAAACATTAGCTTATCCTCACCCCCTACCTCTCCACCCTCAGTTTTTGGCTATGTGTTATCAATCCTTATCCACATCCTATGATTACTTAAAGCAATGAAAGATTTGAAAAAGAAAAGAATGAAAAAAAATAAAATGAAAGAATATTATAACAATGGCCTTAAGACATCTTCTAGTTCAAAAGCTTCATTTTATAGAAAAGGGAACCGGTGCCCAGAGAGTTTAGGTGAATTACTGAAAGTTACCTATCAAATGTGGCTTAGTTATAACTGGAATGCACATTTCCTGACTCCTATTAAAAAAATTTCCCCTTATTAAACCACATTATTTGTTTCATCCCATAATCCCATCATCCTAGTATTTATTCCATACAATTCAATGAACATTTATTACGCTAGAATTTCCCATGTTCAGAACTTTGGTGGTATTATTAACTCTTCTTCCTCACATATCGTGTAAAATTAGTTAGGTATCCTTGCACATCTATCTCAGAAACATCTTTCTCATACATCCCCCATCCCCCATCAATTTCTAATCTACTCTTGTCTGAGACCCTTAGGAACTATCCACACTGTAGACTGTCATGGTAGTTTCTAATTCCCACATGTATTTTTTCCCCTATCCAAACCATCTCTCTCTCTCTCTCTCTCTCTCTCTCTCTCACACACACACACACACACACACACACACACACACACACACACACACACACACACACACACAGCCATACTTACATTTCCTATGCATAGATCTTTTTGTGATACTATTCTGCTTAAAGTAACCTCAGTAGCTCTCTATTGATCTACTGAATAAAGTTCAGGCTAATTTACCCAGCACTGGGGACCTCTCTAATCTGGAACCACTTTACCTTTTCATTTTACTATTCAGTATACTATGGCCCTCCACATATTCTGTTCTTCAGCCAAACTACTTGCTGCATATCATACCTCTATGCCTGTTTTCATCCTTATGCTTGACCTTCCTTTTCTCCCTCAATTCCTACCCACCTTAAAGCCTGGTTACAATGCTACCTCTAATAATACCAATTATAATAATAACAACTAACATTTGTAGTTTTGCAAAGAACTTTATATATATTATTCTTTCAATATTCACCACAACCCCATGAAGTAGGTGGTATTATCCTCATTTTGCAGGTAAAGGATCTGAGACTAATAGTGGTTTAAGTGATTTGCCTGTGTTCACATTAGGTGATAAGTACATAAGACTTTGGCCTTAGCACTTGTGTAGCCAAATCACATTACAGGGAGACAGAAGCTGGAATAGGGAAAGTAAACAGGGAATCGAAGACTATTGTTAATTTGTTCTCTCTCTCTCTCTCTCTCTCTCTCTCTCTCTCTCTCTCTCTCTCTCTCTGTCTTTCTCTCGGTCTCTCGAACCCTAGTCATTGCATCTTTCAATCTTACTCCCATCTCTATTTACAGAGTTGTTCATTATAAACTTTTAAATTCAACACCAGTAGGAGATATTCTTATCAGTTAGTACTAGAGCTGAGACCAGAATTTGGTGCCCTAATTCCTAGCCCGGGGCTTTTTGCGCTGTGTGCAAATCATGTGACCTCTCTAGGTAGCACCACTTCTGAGCATAATCACACTTTATGGAATAACTGAACATGGAGAGAAACAGTAAAAATGACATGACATTCATGAGGCCAAAAGCATTTTTAACATAAATGTTTCCATATTTCCTAGTTGGCTTTGAAGAGAGCCCCAGGCCAGCCCAGAACTGATGCCCAAGGCTGATTGGCAGGAGAAGATAAAAGCTGGGAATGAAATTTTAATGCGTAGACGTCCCTCTTACCTAAATCCCCACAAGAGGCTCACAAGAAATGCCACGCATATGTTAAAGGTGACCTTGCCATCAGAGTGTGAATAATACAGAAAAGATGACTGGGGATGTTTGCAACACTTACTTTCACAGAGAAGACATATCATTGAGCAACTGGTTGTAAATGAAGTTACTGCCCCTTAAGTTCACTGAAGTCTGGGCCTTCTGATTTCTAGCAATAACCATATATGTAACTGTGCACAAGTTGCCTCACCTACTCCTCCCCCTGACTTTTCTGACATTTAAAATGGACCAAAGGAGTTAGAGCAAGAAGAGGCCTTAGAGACCAACAAATCAATTCCCTCAATCTTGCTGATGAGAATTAAGAATCAGAGAAGAGTAGCTTGACCAGGAGGAAATGTGGTAAAGTAGAAGTTGTGATTTACTTGCAGTCAGGAGGGAAATGGGTTCAAATCCCATTTATGTCCATGACTACTTTTATGATCTGAAATAAGTTAGCTAACTTCTCTGTGTCTGATTTCCTTTTTCTTAAAGTAGAAATAACATTCCTTTGAGTCTTTGTAGTTTGATAGGCCCCGGCTATTCAAGTCCTACAAAAAAACCCAACAGCAAACAGTGTGTAAAGCAATTTGTAATATAGAAAGGAGTAATTGAGGAACATTGGGGGAAACATCATGGAAAAGTAGGAAAATTAGGGAACGTTCACTATAGCAGTTGGTAGGTGCCATAATGGAAATTCTGAGGTCAAAGTTTGTTTACTTTCCCTAGTCCATCTCTGTGTGTCTCTCTGTAATGTGATTTGACAAAATGAAGGATTCTGATAGTTTTGTTGTGTGTATAGCTTAGGAGTTCTCTTCAGTGACTGGGACGATGGAGAAAAGCAGTGGAAGGGCTAAGACCAAGTATGTACTACAGGGAACTCAGATTACTAAGAAATGGAAGCCTAAAGGATCAGATATTTAATACTTTCTTGAAACATCCTATTAAAGAAAAGACTATATTTCCCAATTTCTGGATTCAGAGAACAAATGCTTTCTGAAGAGAATAAAGTCTCCATTTCCTATGAGGTGGTGTACTCATGATGGGAGAGACTGGTGGAGGTCATCCAGGAGATAATAGAGTAATAGAGATCTCTGATGATAAACCATGAAGAAGGGGAAACTGATTAGGATATTGTGGTGATGTCCTTGACTGAGACTGACAAGTATTGCTTGAGGTAAATCACCTTGATAGCTAAGTGGAGACTAGGAGGAGACAGGGGTGATGAGTAGTGCCTGAAGCAAACAGAAGTGGAAATTGTACAAACACTGGATGCACTGTGTAAATGATGAAGGGCAGAATGTACATATGAGCAGCTAGTAATTTTCAAGAAGCAAACAAGACTGTCCAAACAGATAGTCTTCAACTCCCATATTCTAATTGCTGAAGGAGATCTGGCTTTGTCAGGGCCATGAGTTTTTTGGAAGGACTTATTTACCAGGCCATTCTGGAGGCAAAGGGAATCAAACTAGAACCATTTGGGAATTGCTTTCTGTTACTTTCCTCTTCATTTCAGTCATGATTGAAAGTGGGGCTGCTTCAGCGTTGTTTCCTTCCTGGGTCTGTTAGCATGGTCAATCATTAAATATCTACACCTGAAATAATGTAGGGTATTTCAATTTTTTTTAACTGGGTGAGGTCAAGTGAGTAAAAGAGATGGGATACCAATAAAAAATTGTCACCATCTGAATCAGAGACTATTGAGGTTGAGAGTCCAATAGGCTATGGGCCCTTCAGAAGTTTCGTCCCCTAATAATGGAAATTTATGGAGTCAATCCTTCCCTCATCCTGCTTCCCACTGGCCTTGAAACTATGGAGTTAGTAGGAGGCTGGTTCAGATGGTCTTTGCCATTGTGAAGGTAAGAGCTGGCTTTGTTCACAGCTCCTCCCCACCCTCACAGCCTCAGACAAGGGGTCACTGGCTCCCATTTGCTTTCTTCATTGTCAGAAACTGCAAAGCACTGAAAATTTTGCTAGACTTTGAACTTGGCAGAGGGAGTTCAGGGACAGGATTTCATGCTGGCTTTAGGTTAATTCTGATCTTTGTGCAGAATTTGATGCAAGACCTATCTGTGTTTATTAGGAAGGGAAGGATGTATGTATTGACATGCACTCGGCATTATAATACTTCATATATACAAATAGATGCTTTTGTATAATACATGGTATTTACTAGAGAGATCTTACCAGCCCTTTGAACACATTATACTCTTCTGTATAAATATGCATTTAGACCCTTTTCAAACCAAGAGTCATTTACCCAGCAGACCATAAAAGCAGTGTATCACGTAACCATGTATTAAGATGAAATTTCAAAAGCCTACCACTTAGGCAATGGGCCTTGGCAGGGTTGGGGAGCTGTAACATTATCCATTTAATTATACATTTGGACACATTTTAAAAACCTGTATTATTTACACAATTGACTGTACTATTCTCTCCAAGCTGTTAGGGACCAAGTCAGGAGCTATTATAATGCTAATAGAGACAAATGTAAGAACCATACTACCTATTGCAACTGTGGCAAGTTTTCTACATAGTTCCATTTCAACCTTATTTTTCTTCTGTGTTGGAGATTCAGTGTTTTGTTTTAGTATTCTGGACCTGTGATTTAATTGAGGTATAGAATTCCTAATGAGGAAACTCTCTTCTCCAATGGATACAGGAAACAATTTCAAAATGTATAATCTTAGAGTTACCTGGGCTACTGTGGTGACTTGCCCAGGGTCTCATAGCTTGTATGAGTCAGAGAAGAATTTAAAGTAGGGTCTACCCAATTCCCAAGACAGATCTCTATATAAGCCATTTTTCTGGAAATCAACACTGGCAGTGGAAGAATAACAAAGCACAATAAGGATCAATTTCAGAGCAAGGGTGCAGACCTCCAGTACATGTCCAAAGCATTCTTCTCTTTATGCCTTTGTTGTTATCGGACTTCCCCCTTCCCCCATATCTGCTTTTTGAAATCTAAGCCAGTTTTCAAGATCCATACAAAATGCATGAAATCTTCCCTCATTCCTCCCACCTCAACACACACACACACACACACACACACACACACACACACAGACACTCAAACATCATCTCTCTTCCACTGACCTTGCGTGCCATCATTATTATTTCTCTCTTATGCTTATACTATGATCTTTTGGCACCAGTTATTCATGCATGGGATTTATCTCTCTATCTAGCCTTCAAGTGCTATGGTGGCAGCAACCATGTCTTATTCAGTTCTGCATTTCCCTCAGTGCGTAATTCTTTGGCACACAGTGGGTACTTGATAAATGCTTGTTGAGTCACATTGTAGATTCAGCTGTTGTTATGCAATTCAAGCTTGCATTCAGAAATTATATCCTAATCATGAATATTTTATACCAGAGCTGACTTAGGTAAAAATAAATCAAAGAAATCCACCTCAATGGTGTTTGAAATATTGTAGAAAATTTTTGTTTGTTTGTTTTGATTAAGATTATAGAAAAATACAAAGCAATAAGCAATACCCACTCTTTCATCATTTTAAGATTAAACCCTTGGGAACATCTATGAATCATTTCATTTTTAAACAGTCTTAATAATATTTTCTTAATTAGCTTCTATCTTCATTGTTGAAGTAAATCCCTCCCTTCAAGGTCCAATTTATGATTCACCTCCTTGAAACCTTCCCTGATCTCCCTTGGGAAAAGCATGCTTCTTCATATTCACACATTTCAAAGGAATTAGCAGGAGTCCTTTCTTTGCAGGTATCTCACTCTCCTCTGTATTAAAGTTATTTGTTTACATCAATATTTCAAGGATTTATTATTTCATCAGTCTGTCACAAGTGTCTACTATGAGTCAGCACTGTGCTGTGTTTAAAGATACAAGACAAAAAGGAAAAAAAATAATCCCTGTTCTCAAGGAGTTCATTAGTATGGGAGTTGTCTCTACTAACCCAGATGGCAACCTTGAGGAATTGGTAGAAGGTCTTTGAGAGTTGCAACAGCTAGAATATTCATCACCTTGCAAGACAACCTGATACTGAGCCCATCTGAACTTGACTAAACCTATCTTCAGACATTATTCAGTCAGTCAACACAAACCTATTAAGCATCTACTATATGTCAGAAAGCATACTAAGTGCTAGGGATACAATGAAAAGCAAAATCATAAAAAAACAAGCAAACAAAAATTCCCTGCTTTCAAGGATATCAGTTATCTAAAAGAGACAACATACAAACTACTATCTCTAAGTCTGCATTCAAAGCCTTTCTACTGTTAGGACCTACCACCTTTTTCAATCTTCAGTAATCTAAATCTTTTCAACAAACATTCATCTAGCACTTGCTTTGTCTAAGGTATTGGTAGTACATAGCCAAATGCAAAAGGGACACTGACATTAAGAGACTTATATTCTATTGGTGGTAGGGGGAGACATAACTTAGATACATATGTGTATCATAAAGGGTAAATTGAAAAGGGAAAGAGTACTAACACTAAGTAGAGCAGAGGCGAATCAGAGGAAGCTTTACAGAGTCAGTAGTACCTAAGTCAAGCTTTAAAGGAAAGCAAGGATTTTGGTAAACCAAGGTGAAGAAGGAATGAAATCTAGGCATGGCAGATGACCTATGCCAATGCATGGGCACGTATTTAAGTGGGGAGACAGCTAGTGGTCCACTTTTACTGTAGTGTAGAGTTGATCAGGGGGAGTGCTATGAAATAAAACTTGAACTGGCATGTATAAACTAGCAATTTGAAGCTATGGGAACAGATTTGACTATAAGAAGCTGAAACAGGAGAGAATCAGGCCCAAGAATGAGCCTGGGGGCATCCAAACTAAGGGCTCAGGAGTGACCAAAATGACTGGTCCCAGTGGGTAGAACTAGCCCCAATACATATAAACTATAGAGAGACATATTTCAGCATACCATCTTTCTATTTTTAATTTTCAGAATAAAACAAGCATTCCCATAACAATACAATAAAAAAGATGATTGTACATGAAACTGAAAATTTATTTCTATTCCATTCAAACATACAAGAAAATTATCATGTATATTTCTTTTTTTCTTCCCTTCCCCCTCTTAAAATAATATTTTCCTGCATTTCCATGTAAAGACAATTTTTAACATTCATTTAAAAAATTGAGCTCCAAATTTTCCCTGTCTTTCACTCAAATCCTCCCCTCCCGATGGTAAGCAATTTGATATAGGTCACGCATGTTACTCATTCAATACATATTGCCATGGTATCTTGGAAAACTTTCTAAAAATTACGATTATCCAACAATGGAAATGGTAGATAATAAACTTCTTGTCACTAGAAATGCCATGTTGATTCAGGAATGAACTGGAATAGAATGAGAATTTGTTACATGCCTCCTATGTGTCAGGCACTAAGCTAAACACTTTACAAACATCATTTCTTTTGATCTTTACAACACCTTGAGAAGCAAGTGTTATTATTATCCTCATTTTACAGTTGAGGAAATTAAGATAGATAGCAGTTAGAGAGAGATTAAGTTACCTTCTTTGATGAGGCCACACCATGCTGTGTAGTCCTTTGCCAGTGTCTCTCATGACATGTATTGGATTTCATGTTGTCCATCAGCATGTGTACATTTCATGTATTGATAGTGAGTGAATTCATCTTTGTAAAAGTTTTTGTATATTGTTTTAAAATACAAAACAAGCCAGGGTGGGAATCCCTACCTGCTGGGGAAAGCAGGCCAAAGTTAGGTGAAGCAGACAATTTTTAGGACACCTTTTCTAACACCTTCTTCACACCAGGAGGTGATCAGTCCAGAATTTAAAAAATGGTTGCTCAGATACCCAGGAGGCTGCTGAATCCTGTTGTTGCTTCAATTCAGTGAGAAGATGACTCTATGGCCTGGACTACCTGTGTGCAGAGTTGTGACTATGGCTCCCAGTATATCCATCTGCAACTGCTGCTTCTTACCTGTTGGCACTGGACTTTGAGGTAGGTAAAAGTGACAAAAATTGCATGAGTGGTATCTTTTGATTCGTACATAAAATTGGATTTAAGTGAGGCGGAGCTGTGTGAAGTTGTGGGTCTTTCTCTTCTAGAGTCATTGGAGTCCAGTGGCAAGACAAAGTTAAAATGACTGGTAATGGCTCAGGATATTGTGGACAACCTTGGCATGTTTGACACCTAACCAGGCTCTAAGCATTCCATAGATAAGCACTTGCTCCAGCTGACTTCGTGACCATTAGTACAAATTACTCTTATCTGCTCATTCCACTAGAGGGAGTCTTCACATGCCTGGGGTAGACATACCACCACAGCCAACACATTGATTGGGTTTGAAACCTGTTGGTTACCCTCAACCTGGTTTAGCCTGTCTGCCAAGACAGTTTAACAGGTTGTGGCCACTGAGAGTTGGGTAAAATAGTAAAACACCAAAAGTAGAAAGCAGCCCTGAAAAGGGCTTGGTAGCCTTCATAGGAGACATACTAGTCTTCCTGAACACAAGCTACAACCCTTAGAAAACCAGTTAACCAATATTAAATGATATTACCAGGCCATATTTAGTAGCATAGGCAACTTTCCATACGCAGCATCTCTGCCCATTCTCTAAGGAAATGAAAGAGTAGCCAACTTTCTTCCCTTTTCTCTAGGGCAGAGATTGGTCATTACATTAATAAACATTTGTTGGACTTGAACCTGAACTGATTGTCAATGTCTTACCTGTTGATGTACCACTGCCTAATAAATTTTTAAAAAGTGACAGATCGGAAGTATCAGGGAAGGAGGGAAAAATTTTCATAGACCAATGAAAGCTGAGACAATCTGAAAACATTTGAGAGGTTGCATTTCTTTGTCTAAAAAATATCCTTCATTCATCTCTCAAAAGTAAGGTGCTTGAGCTTAGTTATGTTACAGTGATCAAAATCCTCTCTCTTTCCCTACCTCCCGATCCTCCAGCATTCTAGCATTTGTTTAACTAGTACTTACTTCAATTGGCAGCTGCTCTATTCATAGGATTTTTGTGGCAGGAAATGCAAAGGACTGTTGAATACTGATACTTGAAGAATTTCTTGTATTTTTTTTTCTCAATAGGATGACAATCTCACTGTTGCAAAGAAGTGGCATATGGGTATTTCTTTATATTTTCTTTCAAGCCATTCTTGTTTTTTGTAATTTTACAACATTCACTATTAATTATCTTGGGTCATTTTAAAAGTCTGTTTACTTTGTTGAAGTCTATATTCTTTTTTTGTGACTTTACTTTCTTTACCTTACATCAGATCATGTAAATCTTTTGAAGCTTCTCTGTATTCTTCACTTCTTATAGCACAGCAATATTCCAATATACTTGTCTACCCCCGTTTGTTTAGGCATTCCCAATTGATGGTCAGCTACTTGGTTTACTATTTCTTTTTTATCACAAAAAAGTGCTATTATAAATATTTTAACATCTGAGGGGGTTTCTTCTTATCGGTGGTGTTTTGAGTCAAATATAATCTCTGGGTTTTCAAAGACTAGGGACATTTTGGTCACCTTATTTGAATATTTCCAAGTTGCTTTCCAAAAAAGGTTGTAGTGCTTTAATGTTCCACCAAGGCAACAGTATGCCTATTTTCGCCCAGCCATCGACAACAACAATACCTATCTTTTATCAGCTCTGCAAATTTGAAGGGTATGAGATTAAATCTCAGAGTTCCTTTTATATACATTTTTAATATGCAGTTTATTATTAGTGATTTGGAGCATTGTTTCATGTTGGTTTTAATGGGATTTAATTCTTCCTTTGAGTGCTGTTCATGTCCTTTAGTTATACATAATACATATTACACATATTACATTTGTATATTGTAGATTTACGTTATGTGTATATATGTATGTGTGCATATATATATACAGAGTATTTTATATATATGTGTGTATATACATGTACACACACAGAATGTATATATACACAGAGAAAGAGATAGTTTATATCTTAGATACCAAATCATTAGAGAAATATGACATGAAGGTTTTTTTCTTATTAAACCCTTTCCCTTTATATATGAGGTGCATTAATTTTGTTGGTGGAAAAACTTTAAAATTTCACATAATAAAAGCTATCTATTTTTTGTAACTCCCTCAATATTTTGTTTGCTTAAGAATACATCTCCTACCCATAATTGTGAGAAGTTTATGGTATGTTTCTCTTCTAATTTTTAAGAATGATATGATCTTTAAGAAAAGATGCATCCATTTGGAATGTATTGTTGAACATGGTATGAAATGTTGGTCTAAGCCTTATTTCTGCCAGATTATTTTCCATTTTCCCAGCAGCTTTTTTCTAATGAGGTGTACCTTTTTTTAAAATTATTTTATTTTTTTCAGTTTTCTACAATCACTAAAGTATATCTTAAATTTTCTCCCCTCCTTCTTCCTCCTTTCCCCTCCTTCCCCAAGATGGCATGCAATCTTATACGGGTTCTACACATGCATTCCTATTAAATATATTTTCACCTTAGTCATATTGAATAGAAGAATTAAAATGAATGAGAGAAACCATAAAACAAAACAAAACATAATACAAAAGAAAAGATCTGCTTCATTCTGCAATCCAATTCTATATTTCTTTCTCTGGATGTGGAAGGCATTTTGCCTCAAAAGTCCATTGGGAATTTTTTAGATCCTTCCATTACTATGAAGGACCAAGTTTACCAGAAAAAATTCTTCGCACACTGTGGTTATTGCTGTGTACAAAGTTCTCCTGGTTCTGCTCTTTCACTCAGCACCAGTTCATATAAGTCTTTCCAGGCCTCTCTGAAGTCTTCTTGTTCATCATTTCTTATAGCACAATAGTATTCCATTACACTCATATACCACAACTTGTTCAGCCATTCTCCAACTGATGGGCATCCTCTTGATTTCCGGTCCAGCTCCAGAGAGCTGCTACAAATATTTTTGTACATGTGGAACCCTTTCCTATTTTTATGGTCTCTTGGGGATACAGTCCTAGAAGCAATATCACTGGGTCAAAGGGTATGCACAATTTCATAGTCCTTTGGGCATAGTTCCAAATTGCTCTCCAGAATGGTTGGATCAGCTCACAGCTCCATCACCAAAGAATTAGTGCTCAAGCACTCCTGCATCTTCTCCAACATTTATCATCATCCTGTTTTGTCATGTTAGCCAATCTAATAGGTGTGATGTGGTACCTCAGAGTTGTTTTGATTTGCATCTCTCTAGTCAATAGTGATTTAGAGCATTTTTCATGTGACTATAGATAGCTTTAATTTTTTCCTCTGAAAGCTGCCTTTTCATATCCTTTAACCATTTATCAATTGGGGAATGACATACATTCTTGTAAATTTGACTCAGTTCTCTATATATTGTAGAAATGAGTCCTTTACCACACACACCCGTTGCAAAAATTCTTTCCCAGTTTTCTGCTTCTCTCCTAATCTTGATTGCATTGGGTTTGTTTGTGCAAAAACTTTTCAATTTAATTTAATCAGAATTATACATTTTGCACTTCATAATGTTGTCTGACTCTTGTTTGGTCAAAAATTTCTCCATTTTCCATAAATCTTGCAAATACACTATCCCTTGCTCCCCTAATTTGTTTATAGTGTCAATCTTTGTATCTAGATCATGTATCCATTTGGACTTTATTCTTTTGTACGATGTCAGGCATTGGTCTATTCCCTTTTTCCACCACACTGTTATCCATTTTTCCCAGCAATTTTTGTTAAACAGTGAGTTCTCTCAGAAGCTGGGGTCTTTGGGTTTATCAAACAGTAGATTGCTATATTCATTGACTATTATGTCTTGAGTACCTAACTTATTCCACTTGTCTACCCCTCTGTTTCTTAGCCAGTACCAAGTGTTTTTGATGACTGAAACTTTGTAATACAATTTGAGTTCTGGTAGGGCTAGGCCACCTTTCCTGGAATTTCTTTTCATTAGTTCATTTGATATTCTGGACCTTTTGTTCTTCCAGGTCAATTTTGATATTATTTTTTCTAGTTCTAGAAAATAATTATCTGTCAATTTGATTAACTAATTTATTGTTTTCACATTAACAAATACTGGATTATTAAATTACATTCTTTTTTGATTTTCTCTTCTTTAGTCTGTTTCATTGCTTTTTCTACTTATCAACTAAAGCTAGATTGTTTGAGTTACTGTAGTTTTAAATATAGTTTGAAGTCCAGAAGTTCTGTACCTCATTTTATTATTTCCCGTTAGTCTAGATATTTTATTTTTCCAAAAGAATTTTGCTATTATTTTATTGCTATTTATTTTTTAATTTAATTTATGTGGCATTAAGATTATAAATTAACTTTAGTAGCTCGGCTGTGAATACTGACTATTTCTTCAACTACATTATTTATTTTTTGCTTCTTTAAGGAGTACTTTGTAGATCAGTCTGTTCTGTGTTCTGTGAGCCTTAATAGATTTAGTTCTCAAATATTTTATTCATTATGTACTTATTTAGAATGGGATTTAACTTTTTATTTTTGCGTTTGGTTTTGCTGTTTTTATAAAGAAATGCTATTGATCTTTGAGAATATATTTTGTAGCCTGCAACTTTGCTGAAACTATTAACTGTCTCAATTGGTATCTTTGCTTCCTCCCTAGAACTTTCTTTTTTTGCTGTTGTTTAGTCATTTTTCAGTCATGTATGACTCTTTGTTACCACATATGGGATTTTCGTGACAAAGATACTTTGGTTACTTCAGTGACTTGCCATTTCCATCTCTAGCTCATTTTACAGATGAGGAAACCAAGGCAAACAAGGTGTCTGAGTGTCTGAGACTGAATTTGAACTCAGGTCTTCCTGACTGCAGCACCAGTGCTCTATGCACCATACCACCTAGTTACTTCATTGATTTTCTTAGCAAATTGTCATCTCATCAGAAAATATAGTTTTATCTTCAATTCAATAAATATTTATTAAGTGCCTCTTTTATCCCAGGCAATGAGATACAACTAAGAAAAAGACAGTCCCTACTCAAAGAACTTATAATCTATATAGTTTATAATCTCATATCATCTATATATTTTATAATCTATAATATAAAAGTCAGCTGGAATGGGAATGGTGGGGGGTGTGAGGAGGACCAGGTACACCCATCATGGGAGCATCAGGTTCTATGGAATCCAAACCAAGCAAAAATACAGATGGAAAGTAGGAGTATATTCCCTATGTTTTTGTATTTAACTGTCTAATTGCTTTCTCATCGTATAGCTACTACTACCATTTCCAGAATTATTAACAATTTTTAAATTGAATGATCATCTTTGCTCAACCCCTGTATTTATTGGAAAAAGGCTCTAGTGCATTCCCATTTGTATAAGATGTTTGCTTTCAATTTTATGTAGATACACTTTATAATAATAAAAAGGAACCTCAGTGTTTTTACTTTGTAGGCTTTTTTTGCATATTTGAATGTTACATTTTGTTAAAAAAACTTTTCTGTATCTTTTGAGAAAATAGTATGGTTTTTGAATGTTTTTGTCTTGATTACGATTAAATATATTTGTTATTTTCCTACTGCTGAATTATCCTTATGCTCTTGCTATTAATTCAATACTTTTTTACAATGAATAATTTCTTAGAGGAATCAAAACAATCTATTTGAATTGATTTTTATCTAAAATTTGTGTATTATGTTAATTAGTTATATTGCTGTAGTACTCTTTGCTTTATTGATCCCTAGATTAGATATTAGGACAATATTGTTTCATAAAAGGTATCTGGTATGGTGTTTTCCTATCCAATTTTTGAGTTTAATATGATAATTATTACTAATTATTCTTTAAAAGTTTGATACATATCCCCTGTGAATTTATCATGACAAGTATTTCCTCTTTGATATTTCTATTAGAGCTGCCTCTTTTCTTCCTTCCTTCCTTCCACTTGATTGAATTACTTAAAATTTTTATTTGGTCTTTTGTACTTTCCACATATTCTATTCTGAAAAGTATTCCCCTAAATATTGCGAATTCTTAGTTTTGGCAGCATATAACTATGAATGGAAGTTTCTGATAATTCTTTTTATTTATTCTTCTGGCTTTATTATGATATAACTTTTTTTTTTTTTTACTATTTTGTTGATTTGATTTTTTTTTGTCTTTTTAATCAAATTGGCTAAAGGTTCATGAATTTTATTAGCCTTTTCAAATAACTGGTTTTTATTTTTGTTTATAATTCCTCATCTTTTTATTTCTAGTTTATTTCTCCTGTGAGTTTACAAAATTTCTTTTATGCTTTCTTTGGTTTGTTTATTTGTTGGCTTTCTAATTTATAAATTCATATTCAATTTATTTGTCTTCTTTTATATTTTGTTAATGTATATTTTTGGAGGGAAAATTTCCCACCTGAGAACTGGTTTAGCCACATTCCAGAATTATGGTATACTTTTTTAATCATTATCATTTTCTTTCATATAATTGTAAATGTTCTATAATTTCTTCCTTGACCTGTATCATTATGTATAATTTCACCATTAAATCTGTATTTGTGTCTCTTTTTACTTGTGTTTTCTGAACTGATTACTATGATTGTTGCATTATAACCTATAAAATATGTTTACTATTTTTGCCTTTTTACATTTAATTGAGCTATCTACGTGCCCTGATACAGTTTTTTTGTAAGTCCCATGTGTTACTGAGAAATGTGCATATTTTAAGTGTCCTATTTTAAAAAAAGTCACAAATTTTCAGCTCTAGTTCCTCCGACAGTTTTTTAATTCTTTATTTTCTCATTTGTTTATATTCATATAATATGTTGTTAGATTTATCTGAAACTGAAAAAGGATATTAAAGTTTCATACTGTTGTTTTACTATTGACTATATCTTCTTGTAATTTCATTTTTTAAAAAAATGGATTTAGATGCTAACGCATTTGGTGCATATAAGTTTCTTATTAATATTGATTTGTTTTCCGTGGGTCCTATCAGCTTAATATAGTTTCTTTGTTCATCTCTTTTTATGTTGTGAATGTTTGTTTTTGCTTTCTCTCACAGTGTAATTATAAATGCTGCTTTTTTTTTTTTGATTTACATGATGCATAGTAAATTTTGTTCTAGCTCCTGATTTTAACTCCAGATGTGCCTTTCTTTTTTACGTGTATTTCTTGTTAGCAGCAGGTCAGGTTTGATTTTTTTTAATCTGTCATGTTTTTTAATTGTTTAAACCACTATCATTTAAAATAGTATAACTCAGTTTTATATTTTCCTCTAACTTCTCTAATATTGGAATTTTTAAAAGTTAATTCTTTTCCCTTTGTCTACTGTATTATGTTCCTTCAGTTATTTTCTCTCTTTTTTAAGGTGGTCCTGATTCCATTGACTCTCCTCCTTGGCCTCTTGATACCATCTTCTCTTTTATTACCCCTTTCCCTTTAGGGATTTGTTTATGAGTTCCTTTCTCCTGCTTTTATCTGGTTATGTGTTTCTTCCCCTTCTTTTTATTTGTATTTAATGTTGGTCTTTTCTGAATTAGTAATTTGTTGTTATGATTGTTATTGTTCTTCCCTAATGAAGAGGAACACAATTATTATTTTAATATTATTATTGTATAGTACATATATTATAATAAAAAGTATTACTTTTTCCTCAAACTCCTTTAAATCCATATTATTCCCACAGACTCTCTTCCCCCAATCTGGAAGACCTTTACCTTCTTTTTGTCACTTCTTCCCTTAGCTTTGAAGTTTCAACTTAATTCCTTTTACTTTCTTCTCTTTATATAGTTCTGTAATTTCTTCCCATTTTCCCCCTTAAAGAAATTTTTTTTTATTTTTCTCCCCTTCAACTTTTGCTAGTTTTTAAATTTTTTTGTGCTTTTAAAAATATCTGTCTATCTGTCTATCTATCTATCTATCTATCTATCTATCTATCTATCTATCTATCTATCTATCTATCCATCTATCTGTCATTCATATATTTATTTATTTCCTTAATTTTTAAACTAATTCTCTTACCTCTCTATCTCTTCTGAACTTTTATGTATTGGTTCATTGCTCTTGTATTTATTCCATCTTTAGACTCTGTATTGTAGTCTGTTCTTTAAATTATTTAACTCATGAAATTAAAGCTTCTAAGGTATCTACTAACTTGAGTTCTGTCTCCTAGACTTTTTTAAAAATGTTATTCCTATATAGCTCTTATCCCCTCTCACTTTTACTTTTATATTGACCTCTTAGAAATTGGAGGAGATGGAGTTGAGAAAATAATTGTCCTATGGTAGAAATTTCTATGTGTCCAAGATTGTGCAGTTCATTGCTACTCATTGCTCTCCCCATGAAAAATTTCCCTCTATTTTCCATGAAATCTCTTTGGGTCAATGCTCCCTCATCCTTCTAGATGTCATTTTCTCCTAGGAATCCTGATTCCCCTTTCCTGAGGTAGGATTTTCTTTATATAGGAAATATATTCTTCTAGAGGTAATGATCCTTGCAAAAATCCTTGCAGGTTATCTGCAGTCGGGGCTGTTCTCACTATTTCCCATTACCGAATATAGCCCATTCCTATGGACGATTCTCTGGTGTGATATTTCCCCTCCCCTCCTCTCCCCTCCACACTCGCACACCTCGATGAAGATTTCTTTTTTTTATCCTCTTTAAATACCTCTTTTTACTGGATCACCTATTGTTTTGTCTTCTTCATGAGAGACTTGAGAAGATATTTTCCCTCCATTGTTTAGCATTGACTTGATTAGGATAAGTCATCTATCCTCTTCTTTTTTTGTTTTTCTCCCCTCTCTCCTGTTTTTCAGTCTTCTATTATTTCTTAATTCTAGATGCTGTATTTTTAAGCATACCCTAAGTTTCCATTAGCTCTTTTGACAGCCAAATAAGACTTATCTTATTTTAAACTTGCTGTTGACTTACCTTCAAAGTTTTTTAAAAAAATTCTCCCTATGAGTATCCTCATCTTGTACTTGTGAACTAAGCATGACACACAGAAGGCGTTATTGCTAAACTATCATCTATAATAAATCAATAATCCAGACTTAGGATAAAAAATACAGATTATAATTTGACTTTTTCACTAGATAGTGCTGTTTTTAAACCTTCAGATTTAGTAGGGTTGGGGGTACAGAGAATGTGCAGAAATGAGAATCAGTTTGGACTGTTGAATTCTTAATTATCTTTTCAGTCAAAGCTCTAATACTATTTCCTTCATGCAGCCTTCTTTCTTCTTCCCTGTTGAAAATAATCTTTCATTTCTCAGACCTCAAAAAGCCCTTTGTTTGTGTCTCTCACATACTTACCATATTCTATTTGCAATCCACTTATTAGGATGCCTGTCTTATCTCTTCTACAACACTGTAAATTCCTAGAGGGCTGAAACCTCCCACGTGTTGTTTTTCCTTATTAGAGTGTGATCTTCTTGAGAGCAGAGCTATCTTATTTTCTATTTGTGTGCCTAGCACTTCACACAGTGCTTCACATATGGTAAATGTTTAATAAATGCTTTCATATAACCTGTTTCATATTTTTATAATAACCTTGTTCATTCATTTTTATATCCACCAGTCATCTTCATTTTGCAAGAACTTAAAAAGTATTTGCTGAATGAACAATTGAAGTAATATATGTTAAGATGTCATAAAACATAAAGCCTAATAAATTTCAGTTATTAGATATAGTGGATAGAACAATGAATCTGGAATAAGGAAGACCTGAATTCAAATTCTGAATATACATATGTGTGTATATTAGGCAATTTATTAATCAGCAAATAAATATTAATTAAGTACCTACTATGTGCTAGGAACTGTGCTAAACCCTGGGGATACAAAAAGAGGTCAAATGATAGTCTCTGTTCTCAAGGAGGTCACAATCTAATGGGAGAACCAAGAAACTAACCAATAAAAACTACATAGAATTAAGCAGCTTTGGGAAAGGGATAGAAAATAAAAGATGGGATTTTAGTTGAAACTTGAAGGAAGATAAGGAAGTTAGTACATGGAGATGAGGAGAAAAACATTCCAGTCATGGACGACAACCAGAGAAAATGCTTAGAGCCAAAGATGAATGTTTTGTTTGGGGAATAGCAGAGGGATCAGTGTCTTGGGACTGAAGAACATGTTGTAGGGAGTGAGGTTTAAGATGATTAGAAGAATTTGTGTGTTTGTGGGGTTAGGAAGGGCTTTGAATGCCAAACAGAGGATGTCGTAATTGATCCTCCAGGTGATAGGTAATAAGCTGGAGCTTATTGAGTGGTGGTGGTAGAAGAAGGGTAATATTATCAGACCTGAGTTTGAGGAAAATAACTTTGGTAGCTGAATGGAAGACAAAGTGGGGAGCAACTTGACACTGGAAGACATACAAGAAGTATGTTTGGATACTAAAGCATTCTAATAATGCTAGCTATTCTTATTATTAATATGATTATTATTATCAAATTACCTTGACACAGCAATGACTATAAGCAATGACTGAATGGCTGATTGCAGGTCAAGTCATCAGACCACCAGGAAATCAATCTGATTCAACACTGATGACAACCTTGAACATTAAAGACTCTTTCTGGGATGCAGCTGCCACTTGTCATATTAACATAACTTAAGCAGCTAACATTTCACAGAGGCTCTTTTTCTTTCTGTTTAGTGGCAGCGGACACCTTTCTATGAAGATTGATTATCTGGAAAGCCTTGAGCTAAGCCATTAAATAACACTTTCATGATTTTGGTAGCTTGTGGTGATCTTTCTCCCACTCCACCCTCCACTAAAGGCAATAAAACTGTGCGAATAAAAAGCAATGCCATATGGACACATCTGCAACACATAAAATTGGGTTTTAAAATAAAAGAGTTACATTATCTCAAAACTGGAAGGGACATCAGTGGTAATTTAGTATACTCAGTACCTATGCCAGAATACCTTTCTACATCATTCCTGACAAGTGATCATCCAGGGTACTCTTGAAATCCTGGTTCTGGGGAAATCAGCACCTGTTGAAAAAGTCCATTCCACTTTGGAATAGCTGTAAAAGTTAGAAGATCTCATTGTGAGGGAGCACTAACTGCTTCACTCACAGTGCTAGCCACTTAATTGCATTGTGGTGCAATGGGACAGGAGAATGAAGGGACTGCTCAAAATTAGAAGCCACAAGAGTGATGATCTTGAAGGAGAGGGAGGTTTGGAAGGACTGGAAACCATGCTAGGGAGGAAGAGTAGCTTTGGCAGGAATGGTTTCCTTTCGGAAGAATGAGAGATTACTCCTTCAACACCTTTCTGACCACAATTTCCATTTATCCTCTTTGCCCTGGCATGCATTTCTAACCTCTCTCTGGAGCTCTGTTCACCTATCTCCAGTTGTCTGCTAAATGCATCAATGTTTATGTCCCATACACATTTGAAATTCAAGATGTACAAGATTTAACTCCTCATTTTCTTAATTTCTTCTGAGAACACTATCCTACCCTCACAGTCACCTAGATAATAACCTCAGAATCATCTTTTACTCACCCATCTACCTCAATGATAATCATTTGCTATGTTGATAGCTTCATATTTGATCAGTTGGGTTAAGAACTGGTAGACAGTCATTGATTTAATGCCAACTTAGAAAGAGGTCTTCAGTCAAATGCCCCAGATATTCATCCTTGTCCCTACATTGATTAATATAGGTCTCAGACTCAAAGTTAGAAGGGACTTTCAACATTGTCTGGTCAAACTCTCAGGAAAGTTCTTTCTAGAATGGTTAAGTGACTTGAACTCACTCATATGGGTAGTAACGGTATCTCCCTATGACATTTAATGATCTTCATAGACAGGTGTAGTAGATAGGGTAGTAAACTTTGAGATAGAAATCCAAGGCCTGGATTCAAATCCTATTTTTAAAATTTACTACCTATGTGAATAATGTGTAGGAGTCTCTCTGTCTCTGTCTGTATCTCTCTCTGTCTCTATCTGTCTGTCTGTCTCTACACACACACACACACACACACACACACACACACACACACATACACACACACATACACACACACACCCTAAAAATGTTTCTCTCTTCTTCCCCAGTGACAACGGCAACTGTCTTGACAACATTGACAAAAGACATTATAAATCACTTTTTACACTGTCTTTAACATTGATTTCATGGTGCATACCACGCATGTAAGATATTTATCCAAGAAAAGGAAAGAAGTAGTCACAAACATATGAGTCATTGCCAACTCAGGCTAGGTTCAGTTAAACCATCGGATGATCAAACCAAAGATTGTAATCACTAACAAAGTCAAAGAAAGATAAATATGGGAAGATATTGTATGATGTTGGAATAGTTCTGACTGAGTACTGACATTGAAAAAATAGAAATAGATAAATGGAAAAGTTCATCTTGGATCATTAGGTAAAGTTTAACTGATATGAAGTGATCATTTTAATAATGAACAAGCCTGAAGAGTTCAGAGACTATCTAGGCCAAAATCAATAACAAGAAACTCCCGTTTAGGAGTTGTCCTGATTCAGTTGCCACACAGTGATATATGGCATTCACGGACAGTGCTGGATTCAAATATAAACTCATCTGCAAAATGATACAGTAGAACATGGTAGAATATTACAATCAAGATAACTCAAAACAGTGAAGAGAAATGCAAGAGAAAACACCTGAATAAAACTTGGCATGAGACCCAACCAATTAAATCAGATGATCTCAAGATCATTTCAAGATAAAACTGTAAGGGGAACAAGTAGATGAAAAATGGAACAGTTCCTCTAAATGGAAAAGACATTACCTGACAGGAAGAAAGTGTATATATGTGTATGTGTGTGTATGTGTATGTATGTATGTATGTATGTATAGATACACACATATATAATGCACACACACACACACATATATATATATATATATTTCTGTATAAAGATGCTAGGGCTAAAACACATTTTGGAAGTTTTGAGGGATCAGAAGACACTACAGTGACATAAGATTTGTGGTAAGAGGACTTGTGTTTAAATTCCTTTTCTGTATCTACTGCTGGTGTGACCTTGGACAAGTCATTTGAGGTCCCCAAGTCTCAGTAAAAGAGGTAGTTGAACTCTTCTATTTACAAATCTATTAATCTATTAGTTTAAAGATATATGCAAGAGGTCAAGATATTGAAAGACTGGGAATTAAATCACAAAGTCGTTATTATTCCCCACACCTTCAAGAGGCCATTAACGAAACCATATTAATGCTTTTTCTCTTCTGAAATCCTCATGAGAATGATCTGCATACGTTTCAAGGTTAACTTTCATGAAAATGTGAGACCAAAACAGAAAGAAAAACCTTTCATAAATGAAACTATGCAGCAGACCATATCTTAACAGCTACACAAATCCTTAAAAAGTGCAGAAATTACAAGAAAATGTTTGTTTTCTGATGATGACCTCCCCCAACCCCAAATATACAATTAGGTAGAGTAAGCAAAATGAATCTTCAGCAACTCTTCTCCAGCCAGGAGACTCCCCATACATTTGTAGGAACATACTAGCCCCTGTTTCCAATAGCCACAAATGCTAGTGCCCCTCTTGGGCTTGTAACTGTGGCCAGGTCCCCTGCTCTCTAGTGACCAATCACAAGCTCTTTTTCCATCCTGGAACTTATAACCAAGAACTGTTAGTTGGCAATAGAATTGTCAATCAGTGCCACCTGCATCTAATGCTAGCCAAGAATCCCTTGTAATCTCTTTCTGATCCTTTGCTTGATGCCTTTACTATCTCTGGGTTAAGAGCTCTCAAAGAAGTTGCTACTGTTGTAGCTGCTGTCACTGCTGCCTCCAATGCTCATGGCTGCTGCTCCTGCCATGCTGAGGGTCTGTGCCCACCGTGGTGCTTCAGATTTCTCTAGTGGACTTCCTAAGTTATCTTAGGCTGGAAAAATGTCTTTTTCCAACCTTTTGTTGACTCTGCCACTCCAAAATTTTATTTGAGTCTTTATTTTAAAGTTCTTATTTTAAATTTAAAGTTAAAAAGTTCAGCTGCCATACTCAACCCATGCTCTACTATCTTGGCTCCCCATCAGTCCTTTCAAAATTAATGATTTTAGTATGAAATCTTTGTACTAATATTTTCAGACTTTTAGTTCCTTTTCTTGAAAATTCAGGCATCTACCTATTTCTCCTCTAATTCTTTATTACCTCTCAACAGTTCTCAAGAGCTTCCTCTTTTCCCCTTTCCCCTCATCTCCTAAAACTCAGATACTTTTTTCTATTATCTGTTCTTTCACCTTTATCTCCCATGGTGAAATGACCTTGCTCTTTACCAAGGATAACTTGTAAAGTTATCTACTTGTTCAAGTGATCTCACTCCATTCTATCTCCTCCTCTTCTCTTCTCCTATCTCAAATTGTTCCCTCTGTCATCCTTAGTTTTTCTTTTATTTTTAGGCTTTCCCTATCTAATCATTCATTCCCTACTGTCTACAAACATGTTCTCGTCTTCCTTATCCTGCAAAACAATAATCTCTCATTTTGTCCTTCTATCCCCACTATTGTCCTATAATATAGTTTTACTTTAATTATTTTTTTTTGTTTGCTTTTATAGCTGAATGCCTCAGAGGCAGTTTACAATAGGTGTCTCCACTCACTCTCTTTGATCTCTTATAATTTTGTTTCAGCCTTTATCATTTCACTGAAAATAATATTAGCTGACAAATCCAATGACCTTTTCTCAATCCTCATTCTTCTTGAACTTTATGCAGCTTTTGATACTGCAGATAATTGTCTTCCTTGATACCTCTTTCTCTCTAAGTTTGTGGGACACTATTTTCCGGGAATGCTTTCCCATCTCTGGTTGGATGACTAACCTACCTGATTTCCTTTAAGTCACAATTAAAATTCGACATTCTAAGATGCCTTTTTCAAAGTCTCTTTATTCTAGTGCCTTTTCCCTGTTAATTATTTCTTATTTATCCTGTATATAGTTTTCTTTGTATATGTTATTTACATATTGTCTCTTCTATTAGACCATAAACTCCTTGTGGATAGGGATTTTCTTTTGTCTTTTTTTTTGTGCCATTCCAATCCCTTTATTTTTCTTGTATATCAAATTGCTCTATTGTTTTATTTTTTCCTGTCTTTTTCACTATTCTCTTTAGCAGAGAAAGCAGAAATTAAATGAGTTGAATTGCTATTCTTTCTCTCTCCAGTCCACTATCAATGCTGCATTCACTCCAAACTTTGACCTTTTTGTTTCCTTCCAATTTGTTCAAAAAAAGGAAAGAAAGAAAAATGATTGAATGAAAGAAAAAAAAAACACTGCAGATCAAAAGTAGACCTTGAATCATATATTGAATAGTATTATCTTTATTTATCAAAGCTTACTGACTGGGAGTATGACATTTTGAGAAGTGAAAAGACATAGGTCCAAGTCTTGTATCTAATGCTTCTTAATTTTGTAGCTTTGGTCAAGTCGAATAATCTCCCTGAGGATCATTTTTCACATTAGTAAAATGGGTAAAATATGATTTACCTCATAGGGATCATAGAACCATAGGTATAGAGCTTCCATGCAAGATTTCATACAAGTAAATCTCATTGTGATCATAAAATGATCTATTTTAGACTGAACATACACACATATTGACACATATACACACATATATGTGTATGTAAATATGTATTACATATATGTGTATGCATCTACCTCTCTGAATATACACATACATGTATATGTACACATACATATATGTTAAATACAACTTTGGTTTAATTGATACAGAGAATTCAAAGTGGAGAAAATCTATCTACAGATACAAATTGGTAGCTCCTCTACAACTTATCATAGAGAGTATCCCCAGGGATGGTAGTAGTGGTACTGAGGAATTAAATTATTTGCCTAAGAGTTAAATGATGACTATTAGGGTATAGAGGGGTCAGATACAGAACTTAAAATGAGACCTTTCTATATGAAAGACATTTTCTTTATTTGCTCTACTGTGTTGCCTTTCAATAGTAATTTACTTAGAAATATTTAATAAAAGTCAGATACCACATCATTGAAAGTTGGAAAGGACTTCAACAGCCATCTAATCAATTTCATATCTGAATAAGAATCCCTCTACAACATACTTAACAGGTGGTAAGGCAGCCTCTGTTTAAGGACCTCTAGAAATGGTGGGGGGACCATTACTTGCCAAAGCGGCTAATTCTGCTTTTGGGCAGCTCTACTTATTAGGAAGGATCTACTCCAGAATATACTTGATAAGCATTTAACTTGCTCAGCTCCACAAAGGAGAATTATTTCTCCCCTAAAGCTTTATCAAAATCTCTAGTACCAGATACAGTTTTAGAGGGTGTTATTAGTTGATTTGGGTCATTAATGGTAGTGAGGCAACCTCCGTAAGGGCTATTATGAATTGTTATTACTGACTAGATTCCTAGGATTCCATGACAATTAATATAATTTTTTGACACTCATAACCTCCATTGCAGTCCTATCATGCCTCTGCAGCGTTTTCTGTGCCTTTACCATTGTTACTGATGACGATGCTTGCATCTGGAAAGTACCCTCCTGATTTCCCCTCTGCCAACTATATGACTAGGTTTAAAAGAATGAGTTAAGCAAGTATGTGTGTGTATATGTGTGTGTGTACACATATACACATATTTACACACATGTACATACATGAATATACTTGCATATGCACATATGCAGTAATGTAAACATAGTGAAGAGAAGGGATCTTATGCCCATTTTACAGAGGAAAATGCTACTATTCATAGAATTTAAGTAGATTGACCAAGATTACATATTGATAGAGAGACTAGAGCCTAGGCTTTTAACTTCTTGATCTTCTAATCTTTGTTTTTTCCTCTATCATTATATCTTCCTAAATCCAAACTTACTGAGATAAATGGGCTTTCACTAATTTTGGTTGGTTCTGGGGTGATACGTGTTGTGTGTGAGGTTTAGCAGGAAGATGTACCTAAATGTGAAAAATGGAGAATTAGCATAATATGATGGGGAGACCTGAAGAAATACTTTCTCCATAGTGCAGATTGGTGCCTGAGTATTGAAGTACTTATGCCTTAGCAAACTAGTATCCATCAGTAACTTGGACAGCAAAAGAAGTCTGATAATCACAGTTCTAATATGATATTAAGGTTAGTCATTGTGACAGTTACCTCACTATCATTAATGACCCCAGTCAACTAATAAAACCTTTTATAATTAGGATGCTTAAGAAATTGTTTTATTATTTGATCATGGAAGATAAGAATATGTTAAAAATACTTCTTGTGTTCCTTTAGAAATCTCAGCATTCTCTATAGATTTAAGGCCTGTTAGTATTCTAAACCTTAAGCTACTGATGAGGTTGAATTTTGATGTGTTGTGATCGGGAACATATAACCCCCTATGAACATTTCTGCTTGAAAAATGGAACTGTATGGGATAAAAAATAATACTCATTTCGTTGGAAGAAATTTTAGCTAAAAAAAACAAACATGCTTGTCTAAGAAACCAAATAACTTCTGTGTATGGAGAACTTTCTTTTCATTTATAATCTTTTAAAAAAATCTATTCATACCATTTTTTTTCAGTTAGGATGAATATGGATTTTTAGCCTAAGCCTTCATTGCCAATGTCAAGCGCACAAAACTCCTAAACGTCACACAAATCAAGGAGAATTCCTGACTGATAAATCAAATTTGCTAATATCCACATCTTACATTTCCCAATAGCAGAATGGCTTCATTTGGAGAAGGAAAATATTTGATTGTATGACAACTATACTTCTATCAATTTTTGTCCTGGCTAACAAGACATCCCTATGATGAGTAATTCTTGGTATCTCATTCCATCTTCCTGATTTCCTACCTGCTTTTGTGTGGCGTCTCTTCCTTTAGATGGCAAACTTCTTGAAGGCAGGGGCTATTTTTCTTTTTGTTAACTGTATCCCCAGCTCTTGTCACAGTGCTGGCCCATAGTAGGCCCTTAATAAATGTTTATTGAATTGGATTGAATTTTTTCTTTACCATTAAAGGTGATATAAATATTTCCCATTTACATATTGGGTTCAAAGTGGGGAAGGGTATGTTTTATAAGTTTCCAGATAATCTATGGGCTTATACTCCTAAAAGTAGAGCTCACGAGCTCCCAAATCATGAACTTCCCTTTAATAGTCAATTAAAAACAAAGACATATTAAGATCAGTACTTACAAAATCTGTCTGTAAACCTGGAGCACACTTTCCCACAAATACACATTGTCACGGAGATGAGTACAAACAAATTTAGAAAGTACTGGTGCCAAGGGAACACATGTAGGAAACACATATGACAAAGACAATTAAATCATTGTTCCAAATAGCGAACAACTCTGATATCTATTCTTGTTATGCTAGCATGCTGCTCACTCCTGAATGGAACTTATCTAAGTGGATAATTTATCAGAGTCCTTGGGCTTGCTCCTTTCTGCAGCTCAGCTCCCAAATACCAGGGCTGCTTGTTCTTCTTTGGTTGATTCTTTATTGACTCCAAGTTTTGGCTTACTTCTCCATACCAGGTGGTTTGCTCCTTCAAGCCACTTCCTACCTTGAATCTTGATTTCCTATGTCCTGCTTTTTGCTTGGTGCAGTGTCTCCTACTGAGTGAATAGTTCTACTGTAACATGTCATGAACAGTGGCACGGGGAGTTAAAGTAAACTTATCTAGATTAGGCCTATTAATTTAAAGATGTAGGAGCTAGAGTTTGGTGAAGGGAAATACTTTATAACAAAATACAGTGATTAGAGCAAAAGATTTAAGGCAAAGACACCTGGATTAAAATTATTTTCCTTTTACATGGCAACTATGAGTATGAGCAAGTCACTTAATTTCTAAATCACACTTTCCTTACTGTTTAAATAAGGATAGCAATATGTACACTAAAACAACAGCTGTTATATAGCTCTTTAAAATCTGCAAGGTGTTTTCTGTATATTATCTTTTTTGATCCCCAATCATGGAAGGTAGTTGCTATTATTATCCCACTTGTACAGCTGAAGATGAAAGAGTTTAAATGTCTTTTCCAGGCGTCATTTGGGTAGTTAGTGTCTGAGGCAGGATTTGAACCCAGTCCTTTCCGTCTCCCAGTCCAACACTCTATCCATGATGCCATAACCATTCGCATAAATGTGAATTGTTTTTGCTCTTAAGAGGCAGCATATTATAACCACCCTTGTATCAAATCTACTTCTGATATAGAGACTGTGTGACCCTCTACAAGTCACTTAATTTTTAGTGCTCCAGGAATCTCTAAGACTACAGATTGCAGAGTAGTTACTGATCTGTATTATTATGACATTTTTCCTCATCTAAAACTCTTTATGCCAATGAAATCATCAGTGTTGTCAAAAATCTCACTACTAGTGTTAGAAAAGGGTATTGAACTCAGATCTTCCAACTCCAAGTTCTGTGGGTTTCAGTCAGTATTCATTAGCTTTCTGATAGAGTTACACTGATTCCAGGGCTGAAGATTCACAACTGGAACACATACTTCAGGAGCCAGAGGTATTAAAGATCTGAGACAGCTATTCATTCACTTAATTGAGCCATACCAGAAAACCAGCCAAAAGTGGGAATCCAACTATTTGACAGGATGTGGGCCCTGTCATGAAAATCAGATCATGCAGTGAAAAGCAAAAATTTTCAAAAAGCAGCACAGATTCTGCTAAAAAATCCTCATTAGTTGATCCAACCAGGCTATTGATTAGAAATAGAAATATTTTCATAGGCTTGGATTAGTTTTTTTGGGTACTCTCATCTCCCTACTGTTGAATTGTCTTTCTCATCAATTGCACATCAGGACTAGAAATCATAGAGCTGGCAGGAAACTTTTCTTCTGGCTGTTTGTGACCATAAAATGAATGAAAGTTGAAGAGATATCTCACCATGACATATTGAGGCCTTAAACAAATTGTATATGGTACCTGGCCTGTTGCCAAGAGCTCTTTATGTACCATCATGTGAAGAAATAAATAACAGATTTAGGATGAAGGACTTTATACCCTGTAGACCAGTTTCTCAAGTGTACATAGGGAGATCTTGTCACTTACTTTGCTAGCTTGTTTGATTAAGTGGCTTTGATTATGAACTAGTATGTTCTCTGATGGGTGATAAAGGAAAATACCATTACAAAGTCAGGGATGAGAGGGCACGAATAGGTTCTAATCTGTACTGATAGAGGGAATATACCAAGAAGAAAACATGGCATAGTGGAAAGAAGGTAGGGTTGGGGGTCAATGGGTTACTGGATTAAATCTTCTCTACTAGCTGGGTAACCTTGGGCAAGTTCACTTAATTTGCCCAAGTTACATTTCACTCAATTATAAAATGTGAATGAGAACACCTGCACTACTCACTGTGTAGAGTTATCATAAAATTCAAATGAAATTATACTCATGAAACAATTTGTGAACCATAAAGCAATATATAAATTGATGATGATTGTGGTAGTCACGGTAGTGGTGATGATGATGGTGATGATGATGATGATGGAGAGTGTCTTTCTTATTTTGTAGAAAGTACTCATACTGATTAAATTATAGGTCCTTTGAAGCGTCAAAATATACCAGCAAAAATTTTGAAATACACATATCCAAAAGGGAAATGGGATGCTTCAGAACGTAATCAGTTACATATTCCTGGATTGTGTTCATCCTTTGTGCTGAAGAAGATCATGCCATCAGAGAAATGATGACATGACTTGCACTTGACTTTGTTTTGAGTGAGGGAGGGCTGTGCAGGTCACCAGCCTCACTTCTCCTCCAGAGCCATCTGAATCCAGTGAGCAGATATTCATCAGGATGACTGGAGAGGACCCAGGATGTACTTTAGGCCAAGGTCTTTGCAGGTACTCACTTAGAGTGAGGTAACACCCATTCATTGAATAGGCCTGTTTAAGAAGTAGCCAGGGCATGGCACCTTTAATGAGACCAAGAAAAAGAAAGACATCATTCTGGGAGGGAAATGGCTACAGTTCTTTGTGATAATCACTCTAAAACCAGGAGAGTTCAGAGGAGCCCTTAGGCAGGGGCCCATTGGCATCCCAGCTTCAGAGTTCAAGGAAAGGATGGAACGGGAAGGAGGTCTTCAGATGGATACTAGATGACAGTATTTTGGAGACATGATAGAAAGGATTCCTATTCAGTGGAGGTCTCTTGACGATAAAGACTTTCTGAATTTTTTTCCCAAGTTCTCAGCTCCTAGCACAGTGAATAGCATATAACAGTCACTTAATAAATCTTTGCTATCTGATTGATTCTGGTACAAGATTAGGAGCCTGTTTGCTGAACTTTTGGCAATATAATAATTGTCAGGTAACAGGTTTTGTTTACTTATATCAGACCAATTGCAGCATTTTGTTCATCATAATATGTTTTGAAGAGAAAGAAGTGGGTAAATTAATACTTCAGAATAATTGTAGTATTAGAAAGAAAAGAATTAGCGTATATTATTTCTGTTTCTTAGTCTTTTCCCCCTCTTCCCACCTGTGTCCATGTAAAGTCAATGGTGACAGCACACCTGAGGACTGCTGCTGTGAGTGATTTCAAGGTTCTAATCACATAGTATAATGAACTCTCTATTCAGCAACAAACTAAACATTGTTCAATAAAGTAAAGCATAACATTTATGACATCATCCTTAAGTAAAGCATATCATTTCATATATATATATAATATGTATATATATGTAATAATATATATGTAATACATATATGAAATAACATTAGTAACATTCTTAATCAATGCACAGTGTCCAAGTAAAATCCACTCTCACCTTGACTCAAGGCTGACTTCCAAACCCCTCCATGGACCAACCACTCCCAACTCTTGCCTGGGTTCACACACAGGTAACTCTCTGCTTCTGCTCCTTGTTCCAGCTCACAGGAACTGTTCCATTCCAAAGTCTTCCTGCTTCTGCCTGACAGCAGGCTCCAGGGGCTCCTGCCTGAAGCTTCTGTTTCTAAGAAAATAAAGCTTAACAGGGCTATAACAATATTTATACACATTACCAAAGCCATCATCTCGAATTACTCGTAAAGACCAACAGACAAGACTTCTGTCTGAGGAATTAACACAGATCAACAGATAGGGCTTCTGTCTGAGGAATTAACATAGATCAATAGTCATAGCACATCACAAACATTCTTCCTGTTAGGCCTACCCACAAGCAAGTTCCCCTAGTCCTGTCATGGTCGCTTCTCTCTCAGCTCTGCTTCTGACTGCTCTCTCTACAATATATATATATACTGTTTCTAATCAAAGACTCTTGACTGATTCAAAGGCAAGACTCTGTCAAAGGTACTTGATTGGCTAAAACTCAATCCATAGCAGCAGCAAAAAATACTACTTTTCTTGCTGTTATAGATCGTTGTAAAATTGTTTTGCCTCTTGGAGCCCAAATTCCTTTTCTGTAAAATAGGAATGCAAACTGCCTAGATTACCTCAAAGTGATTTTATGAGGTACAATGCACCTACTTATCCAAGATGTAGTAGAGTGGACCCTTGATCAGGTATAAGTATAGGTGGACTGTGAGGTGTTTTCAACCTCTAAGATTTTTATGATTTTGTGGCATTATCTTCTAACTCTTTCAAACTCTTCCCCAATTTGGTTACAGCCAAAACAATAGGTCTCTGAAAACATGGTGGCAATAAACCAAATGACTGGATTAAGAAGATGACTTTCTGATGCTGATAGGGTTGGATTGACAATTCAAAACTGAATTGAAAAGAAGGAACAGATCTATCAGACATTAAATATAGCACATTTTAAAATGTGGAAAATGTGTTGTTGCTTTCATTTTCCAGGGGTGCTGATAAACAGAGCATAAACATTCCTATAGTTCTCCTACCTACTCTCTCTTGTTTCCCTTTCTAGTTGTTACAGCTACAGACAACAGTTTGGTTCTTTCTTTCTGGGGAGGAGAACATTAGTTGGTAGCAGTATTCTGTTTAATCCTTCAGCTATTCTCTGCTAGCTGCATGAGAAGCCTAGCTAAGCCTTGGATATATAACAAATAGTAATCTGCTTCCATCCTCTTTCCATTCTTCTGTTTTGAGTCTTTAGGGATATTACAAAAAACTATATTCTTTATTTATAGAAGTCATTTTAGTAGGTCTGCATGCCTTTATTGAGAAAGGAATTTCTTTAAAAGTCCATGTAGTTGCTTGTCCTCATTAAATCTTTCTCTCATCACTCTGTCTTTCTACTTGTCTATCTCTTTTCCTCTTCCTCTCTCCCTCTTTCTCTCCTCTTTCCCTCTCCCCAACCAAATAGATAGTTGGACTCAAAGATAGGGATACCCAAGGTCAAGTCCAGTTTCAATACATACTAAATATATGAGCCCTAGGCAAGCCTTTTTTACTTCTCATTACCCCAGGCAACTCTTTGTGTTTGTTTTTTTTAAAATTTATTTATTTTCAATTTTCAACATTCCCTTTCACAAAATTTTGAATTTCAAATTTTCTGCCCATCTCTCCCCTCTTCCCACCCCAGGATAGCAATTTTTAACATTCATTTTTAAAGCTTGGAGTTCCACATTCTCTCCCTTCCCTCCTCCCCACCCATCTTCATTGAGAAGGCAAACAATTCAACATAGGTTATATATGTGTACTCATGCAAAACACTTCCATAACAGTTATGTTGTGAAAGACTAACTATATTTTCCTCTATCCAGTCAAGCCCTCCATTTATTCTATTCTCTCCTTTGATCTTTCCCCCTATCAAAGTGTTTGCTTCCAATTACCATTTCCCTCAATTTGCCATCCCTTCTATTATACCCCCTCTATTAACTCCTTCTTCCTGCTTTCCTGTAGGGTAAGGTAAACTTCCATACACAATTAAGTGTGTATGTTATTACCTCCTGAAGCTAAATTCTATGAAGTGAAGGATCACTTATTCCCTCTAACCTTCTCCCTCTTCTCTTTCATTGCATAAGCTCTTTTTGTATCTATTATATGAGATGATTTACTATATTCTACCTCTTGCTTTCTCTTTTTCT
Source organism: Notamacropus eugenii (assembly GCF_028372415.1). Taxonomy (NCBI): domain Eukaryota; kingdom Metazoa; phylum Chordata; class Mammalia; order Diprotodontia; family Macropodidae; genus Notamacropus; species Notamacropus eugenii. The sequence goes on from NC_092875.1 coordinate 113,248,664, forward strand.
TAGTGCTATCCTCTCAACTCTTAATTTTTCTTTTTAGATATCATTCCTTCATATTCAGATCACCCTTTGCATGTTCTCTCTTTCTCTCCTCTCTCTCTCTCTACACACACACACACACACACACACACACACACACACACACACACATACATACATATACATACACATGCACACACACACACATATTTGCTCCAGCTATCCTAATACTGAGAAAAGTCTCATGAGTTACAAATATCATCTTTCCATGTAAGAATGTAAACAGTTCAACTTCAATAAGTCTGTTATGGTTTCTCTCCTATTTACCTTTTCATACTTCTCTTGATTCTTGTATCTGAAAGTCAAATTTTCTATTCAACTTTGGTCTTTTCAACAAGAATGCTTGGAAATCCTCTATTTCATTGAAGTCCTATTTTTCTGCTCAGTTTTGCTGGGTAGGTGATTCTTGGTTTCAATTCTATCTCTGTTGACCTCTAGAAAATCATATTCCAAGCCCTTTGATTTCTTAGTGTAGAAGCTGATAAATCTTGTGTTATCCTGATTGTGTTTCCATAATACTTGAATTGTTTCTTTCTGGCTGCTTGAAATATTTTCTCCTTGACTTAGGAATTCTGGAATTTGGCTACAATATTCCTAGGAGTTTTCCTTTTGGGATCTCTTTTAGGATGTGATCAATAGATTCTTTCTATTTACTTTTTACCCTACAGTTCTAGAATATAAAGGCAATTCTCTTTGATAAATTCTTGAAAGATGATGTCTAAGCTCTTTTTTGATCATGGCTTTCAGGTAGACAAATAATTTTTAAATTATCTCTCTTGGATCCATTTTCCAGGTCAGTAGTTTTCCAGTGGGATACTCCACATTGTCTTCTATTTTTTCATTCTTTTGATTTTGTTTTATAATTTCTTGATTTCTCATAAAGTCATTAGCTTCCATTTGCTCCATTCTAATTTTGAAGGAATTATTTTCTTCAGTGAGCTTTTAGACCTTTTTTCCATTTGGCTCATGCTACTTTTTAAGGCATTCTTCTCCTCATTGGCTTTTTGGACCTCTTTTGCCATTTGGGTTATTCTGCTTTTAAAGGTGTTATTCAGCACTTTTTGTGTTTCCTTTAGCAAGCTGTTGACTCATTTTTTATGATTTTTTTTGCATCACTCTCATTTCTCTTCCCAATTTTTCCTCTATTTCTCTTACTTGATTTTCAAAATCCTTTTTTGAGCTCTTCATGGCCTGCGAGCAATTTATATTTTTCTTAGAGGCTTTGGATGCAGGAGCTTTGGCTTTCATGTCTTCTTCTGGTTTTATGTTTTGATCTTCCTCATTACCAATGACATATGACAATACCTCTTCACCAAGAAGCAAGAATCTATAGTCTGTTTCTTTCTCCCCCATTTGATTATTTCCCCTGCCAATTATTTGACTTTTGACCTCTTTGTTAAATGGAAGGCTCCAGAGGCAACCTCTGCTTCAGTAGTGGCTGCTCCCTTCCTGGGACTGAGGGTAGGGCTGGTTCTAGACTACACTTCCCTCTGACCTTTGAGATTGTCTTTGGTGTTTGTGGGTTGAGAAATCTGGAAACCACAGCAGCTGCCAGAGACTAAGTCCCCTAAGATCTGCTCCATCTCTGTCCAAGCTGGCATGGCTGATGCTGAACTATGTTTTGCTCCCAGTCCAGTGTGATAGATCCTTTCTGTTGACCTTCCATATTTTCTTGGGCTGGAAATTTGCTTAAGTCTGTCATTTTGTGGCTTCTGCTGCTCTAGAATTTGTTTAGAGTAATTTTTATTGGTTTTTAGAGGGGTTTTGGGGGAAGAGCTCTAGCTGGTCCCTACTTCTACTCCACCATCTTGGTTCCATTCTCCCTCCCCCTAGGCAACTCTTAAAGACAAGAAGTTATAGCACATTTATTGATGGATGTGCATGAGTAAAGGGAGTTGGATTAGATAATGTCTGGGATCCCTTTCAATTCTAGATCTATGATCCTAAGAGGTTGAAAGGATCTCAAAGACAATCTAGTCTAACTCTCATTTTATAGCGGTGGAAGTTGAAACTCAGAGAGGGGAAGTAGTATGCTGAAATTCACATAGCTAATCAGATCCAGTGTTCTTTGGAAGCTTAAATGTCCTAGATTTAGAATACTAGTAGAATATGTTGTTAATTGGTGATTCACTTCTATATCAATGAGCAAGTAGACATAGAAAAGTATGAAAGACAAGTTGATAATCTTTAGTGTAACATGAGATAGGTCAATGATCACAGCCTTTAAGAGCATGAACAGAGAGTTTGGCTGATGCAATCTCTAAGAAGACTTTAAGGCATGAACACATGTTACCGGTTCTACTCTGCTAACCATGTGATGAAGAGGAGTCTTTGATTGGTTACAGATCCAGAACTGGGATTCATTCAAAGGGCACTGGCTATCCTGGGTCTGTTCTTTTTGATCTGACTCTTCCTTTACTGGTTTCATTCTTGTGAGGATAGAGAGAGAAAGCTAAGAAGGGAGAGGCCGCAAGCTAGCTAGTGACTTTTGCTGCTTTGTGCAGTATGAATTAAAATAACACCCCATGGGAGCTTCTAAATGCACACCAACTCTCATATCAAAATAAAAATAAAATTTATCCTCTCCCCCATATACCCTTCCACACACCCAATAGTAGTAGTTAAAAAGGAGTAGTAGGTAGAAGTTACGAATAAATTTTCTAAATAAAACTATGGGACATTCTCCAAGCTGTCCTAGATCAATACTCTCTGTCCTGCTTCTACACTTTCTCTATTTAAAGTCATCAGTTCTCATGATTTCAGTTTTCATTTGGTTGTTCAGTTATTTCAGTTGTGTCCAACTCTCCATGACCCCATTTGGATTTTTCTTGGCAAATATATTTAAGTGGTTTTCCATTTCCGTCTCCAGATCATTTTACAGATGATTAAACTGAGGCAGAGTTAAGTGACTAGCCCAGGCTCATACAGCTAGTAAGTGTCTGAGGTCAGATTTGATCTCAGGAAGATGAATCTTTCTGACTCCAGATTCAGCACTCTATTCAATGCACCACTTACTTGTCCTTTTATTTGCCCAATTAGTTATAATTTACATGCAGACAAATCATAAATTTATATATTTACCCCTAATCTCTCTCTGGAGCACCAATCCTATGTCATGTGATCTAGACATCCTGGTCTGTGTTTTTCAAACATTTCTGATCTAGTATTTCAAACTCACCATAAACAAAATAGAACTCAACATATTCAACTATTTACACTTAAAATTTTTTCTACTTTTATTAAGGAAACTACCATTACCTCCTAGTGACCAAGGTTCATAATCTTAAAGACCTCATAAACTCTCCCCTCTCTCAGCTCTGTATTCCATCAGTTGCCAAGTTTTACAGTTCTACTTCCACAAAATCTCTTATACCCATTCCCCTTCTCTCTACTCTCTCTACTCACACAGCCACCATCTAAATTCATTTCCTAGTCACTATTTCCCTGGAGTATTTTAAGACCCTCCTTTTCTCCAGTCTCTCCACTCTTGTATTGTTAGGATAATATCAGGAGACACCCTGTTTTCCAGATCTAAGGTCCAGCAAGCAAGCAGTATCCTGAACTTGATATAACAACAATCCTTTGTGTTCACCATCTAGATGAACTCAGCCACAGCATAATCCTAGAATTGTTTCACACCAGCTCCAGGTGTTCTCTGAGCTTTAACAAGTACCTGCAATACCTGTGTTATGGTTCATGAAGCTCTACTATGAATCAAACTTGTCTCGTTGTTGTTAACCCTCATTTTCAGGGCTTACTACATAGCTCCTAGTATATATATTAATATTTACCCACACTAAAGCAGGTTTCCTCCAGTAGAGGACCCTGGCACATATGTCTAGTTTCCCTCCTCCAATGTCATAAAGAAAGATTTTGCTTATGACCACTTTTAGCCCTTTGGTTTTATGTTATTATGTCAGAGTTACCTGTATGATAACCTGTGTGAGATTTTTGGTATTTTATTTTGTAGAGAGGAAAATAATCACTTTATTTTCAACTTCTTCTAAAAGTGTAAAAATGTCTGGAAATATTTAGATTTCTGAATAAAATCATTTTATTGTCCATGTGTCTTGCTCAGGAGTAAGGGCCAAGGAAGGGAAAATCTTTGTTTATCCACTCCCTCGGCCTCTCCCCATCCCCACAATCTGACACTTTTCTCCCTATATGAGGGTGAAAAGAGCCTAGAGCAAAGAGGTCTGGGTGGATGAAGGGGGAGGAAGTAGGGCTTGTGCTGGGACAGTATCTCACTCTAGATACTGGGACTTTAGGATGGAGTTCTGCTGGGGGCTAAGAAAGGACACCAGGATTCTTTCTCTTTGTCCCTAAGACCTGTTCTGGCAAATGAGAAATAAAGAAAATTGTAAAAAAAAAAAAAAACAGTTTTGAAACATCCGGGAGAAACAGGACTATGTGAATAGCGGAGAGAGACAACTGTGGGCCCCTGTCAGTTATAGCTTCCCCTGCTGCTTCTTGGCAGGCAGAACAGATAGCAGTTTGGGGTCCCTGTATTCACTCTCATCCCCTTCTAAGAATTCACTGCCTTCCATAGACACAATCTGGTGCCTCCTGGTGACCTGCACAGGGCCAGAGCCAGACTTCAGATAGAAGGTCACTGGTGGCTGGGGTGGGAAGTCACCTAGGCTGAGCATGGGCTGGCAGGACAATTTCAGGTTAGCCAGTGGCACAGCCATTCCCTCATTGTCATGGTTTTGGGCTACCACCTCTACAACATTAGCATCTTCTGTGAGGCAGGGCATGGTCAATGCCAGCACATGCTCCCTGTTGTCCTTGTCCTCTACCTTGAAGGACCTAGCCTGCATGGACAGCACACAACCAAAGAGGAAGCTGTCCATGGTGATGGGCCCAGGCCCCACAGCCTCAGGGCTCCCATGTTGCCCCTAGTCTGGTGGGCTTTCCTGTGCCTGGAATGCTGAAGAGGGCATGCTGCAGGGACTATCTATCAATTTTTGGTATTTTTAGAGTTAACAGCAACTGTATAACATCTGTCACTCTTTGGTCACTTGTTTTCAGGGTTGACAGTATCTTTCCTCCATCTAACCACCTAGCTGATAAACATTCTTAAAACCAAAAATACAGTATTATTTTAAGATAAAATGCAAAGATCCAAGTCTAGCATTTAAAGTTCACCAGAATATGGTTCTCAGCTACCTTTTTAGTCACATTTCTCCTTTACCCACTCTCTGTTTGAGTTAAATTGACTTAATGTCTGTTTTTCATAAATGATACTCCATCTCTTGACTGCACACCTTTGTATTGATCATTCTCCATGTATGAAACATGCTTTTCTTCCAACCCTGCCTCTTAATATTCCTCTATTCCTTCGAAAGCCACCTCCTACATTCAGTTTCTCTTGAATTACTGTTCTCCCATTTGTTAGCAGTTCTGGAGCATATTTTAATTTATATATGTATGTATGTAAACACACACACATATATGTGCAAACATGCATATATGTATGTGCATATATATGTAGTATATATGCACATACATGCATACATACATATATATATATAATATAGATATGGTAGACCAATAATTCTTAGATTTTCTCTCCTGTATCTATTTGCCAGGTCAGTTATTTTTCTAATGAGATACTTTACATACAATTTCTTCAACTTTTTCCTTCTTTAGATTCTATTTGATTGATTCTTGATGTTTCATAGAACCAGTAACTTCTACTTGCTCAATTCCAGTTTTTAATACATTGTTTTCTTCAGTTAACTTTTGCATCTCCTTTCCCATTTGCCTAATGTTCCTTTTAAAGAGTTAATTTTTCCAGTTAGGTTTTGTACTTCCCTTTCCATTTGTCTAATTTCCTTTTTAAGGAGCTGTTCTCTCCAGTGAATTCTTTTTCATTTTTTAAAAATCATTGGCCAGTTTTTCTTCTACTTCTTTAATTTGGCTTTTAATATCCTTCTTGAACTTTTCCAAGTGTGGGGAGGGGTGATTTGGCCACAGGAGGTTTCCTCTGATAAGCTAGACCATTAGCAAGCTCAGTGGTTGGTGAACCCCACCCCATCTATGCTAGTGTCTTCCCAATTCCCCTGAGGTGCTGAGGCATGCCTGGTGCTATTGTAGGCTCTACCCCCCTGGGACTCAGGACCTCCTCCTGGTTCACTGAGGTGGTGCTGTCTGAGACAGCTCCAGTCTTGTACTGGTCCCCTTCAGCCACAGCAAGAGGACCCCTCCTTTTGTGATTTTCCTAGCTTCTCCAGTTAAGAGACTGTTTACCACTTTGGCTGATCCCACTGTTCCAGAACTTTTCATGGGGAAATATTCTCTGGATTTTTCAAGGTCAGTGGGGGGGGGGGGGGGGGGGAGGGGAGATGGCATTTACCAATCAGGCTGCTATCTTGGCTCCCAGATGTAGGTAACCTACAGACCTTTAATCTGTGGGCTGATAGTCTCAGGAGTGGCTGTTGCAGTTACCTGGGGTTCTGTAGTTCTCTCTTGCTCATTTCTACTGGACTCTCATCCTGAGCTGATATTCTTGAGACTCTGCACTGCTGCTGCTTCAGACAGCTTCCTGGGCTTCCTGATGGGTTTTGCTACAGTGGGGTCTGTGCTGGTGCAACCTGTTCACTGTGCTCTGTGTACTCCTCCAGCCCAATGCAACAGATCCTTCCTGTAGACCTTCCAGTCTGCCCTGGGATGGAAATCTGCTACACTCTGTCTCCTATTGTATTTTGCCACTCTAAAATTTGTTCAGATTCTTTTTTTAGAGGTTTCTGAAGGAGTTTGTCTTAGAGTTTGGGTGAGTATGAGCTCTCACTCCACCATCTTGGCTCTGCCTCCTATATTTATATATGTTTTATAAAGTGGTATAGTGGATAAAGTAGGAAGCTAGGTGGCACAGTGAATAAAGTACTGGGCCTGGAATCAGGAAGATCTGAATTTGAATCCAGCCTTAGATAGTTACTGACTATGTGACCCTGTGTAAGTCACTAAACCCTGTTTGCCTCATTTTCCTAATTTCTAAAATGTGCTGGAGAAGGACATGGTGAACCTTTCCAGTATCTTTGGCAAGAAAACCCGAAATGAAGAATCTCATACAACTGAAATGGATGAACAACAAAGTGGATAAAGCATCAACCTTGGAACCAGGGTTCAAGTACTTCCTCTCTCATATACAGGTTGTGGAACCTTAGCAATGCATTTTATTTTGCAGTGTCCTAGGAAACTCTCTCAAAATGTAAGTTTCAACAAGATGCCACATTGCACTGATAGAGTGAGTTTCTTCACCTTAGAGTTCCTTGGATTGATAAAAATCTTAAAGTCAAGCACTTTAGCAAAATGCTTGACACATAGTAGTTGCTAAATAAATGTTTATTGATGATTTCCTAACTTTAATAATTTGACTAACCACTGTATCTCTCCACCATACCTGATGTAAATATAAACTCTTTGAGGGCAAATATAATTTCCTCTTTACCTTGGCATCTAGTATTGAATGGTGCCTGAAACATAGTATATGTTTTGTGAATGACTTCTTTATCAATGTAGGTGCTTAACAAAGATTTGTTGAACCATTTTAAGTCTTGTTTTTGGGGGAGTTAATTTGGAGGCAATGGTATTAGATGACTTCTTATACTTTTTATCATTCTGAAATTTTATTTTAACTAGTACCTTTAGACTTTCTTATTCACTGGAATCTTTTCCTTTTCTATGCTTACATCTTTCCAAGTTAAAAAAAAATTGTATGCTACTTATTGAATGGTATAAATATTATGTAAAACCCCATTTCAGAGGGTAGGTTTTCATCACTTATAATCCTCTCCTCTATGATTTTAAGATTTAATTTAGATCATTCCAGAAGTATAACATCTCAGTCTTACAAGGGACATTAGAAGAACAGGAGGGTAATTTATTTCCTACGTTCCTTCCAATTCTATGTACCTTTGAATATGTAGAAAAATACATATTGTCCCAAGTGAATCAATATTATCAGGATTACAAATGATAAAAACTTTGCCAAAAAATACCTAATGGTGTCTTACATATGATTTTCTTAGCAGCCCCATCCAAAATTCAACATGGAATTTTTTGACTTGGAAAGAGGTCAGAACAGAAAGGTGAGCAATTACAATGGATGAAAAAGTCTGAAGTTCTTAGTTAAAACTAAGTCACTTCATAACCTTTGGCCTCAGAAGCTTAACCTCATTGCAGCTGAAGTCAATGCTTCTTTTTTCTGCCTTACAAACTTTGTCTTCTTTCAACTTTTCTTCTACAGGTATGGCGACTATCCAGGCTGAGTTCCCTAAGTGATTGTTGGACAGAAAATATCCTCCTACCATTGTGATTCATTTTCATACATTTCAGTTGGTTGTATTTTAAAGCCACAGCATCATTTTTTATAAAACTACTCAAGAGACCAATTAATTAATAGGCAAAAAAGGACTTTCACCAAATTCCTTTTGCAACACAAATTTAGTTCTGATACTTAAACCAGGAAGAGCAAAAAGAGAGAAAGAGAACTATAGATCAATTTCTCCAATGTCTACTGAGACAAAGATTTTAAATAAAATGTTAGCAAGGAGATTGCAGCACTATATCACAAAACTCATATACTATGACCAGGTAGAATTTATATCAGGAAGGCAGGTTTGGTTCAATGTTAGGAAAACTATCAGCATAATTAACCGTATCAATAACAAAAATACCAAAAATCACATGGTTATCTCAATAGATGCAGAAAAAGCCCTTGACAAGCTACAACACCAATTCCTATCAAAAACACTAGAAAACACAGGAATCACTGAAGCCTTTCTTAAAGTGATAAGTACTAAAAACAAAAGTAAGCATTATCTAGTAGTGGGGATAAATGACAAGCCTTCTCAGTAAGATTAGATGTGAAGCAAGGTTGCCCATTATCACCACAGTTATTCGAAATTATACCAGAAATGCTAGCTATAGCAATGAGAAGAAAAAGAAATTGAATGTATTAAGATAGCAACTGAGAAAACAAAACTATCACTCTTTGAAGATAACATGATGATATAATTAAAGAGTTCTAGAGATTCAATTAAAATTCTATTTGAAGTAATTAATAATTTCAGCACATTTGAAGGACATAAAAAACCCACACAAGTCATCAGCATTTCTATATATTATTAACAAAATCCGACAGGAAGAGAGAGAAAGAAAGAGAATTCATTATAAATAACTGCAGAAAATATAAAATACTTGAGAGTTTACCTGGGAAGACAAACCCAGGAATTATATTAATACATAGAAGGAGGGAGGGAATTTGAAACTCAAAATTATACATATATATATATATATACATATATATGTATATATATAATGTTAAAAATTTTTATGTAAAACTGAGAGAAAATAAAAACATTCTAAGATTAAAAAAAAACTACTTGAGTATGTCCTCTCAGAAGAAAATCCAAGGAGGTTCTGTGAATTAATAATTTATTCATTGCATGAAATAGATCCTATTCACTAGAAATATCCTCATGTACTATAAGAATCAGTATGCTCAAGGTTAATTGAATCCTGTCTTTGGAGCCTCAACCTGTCTTTGGGGCTGAGTGGTGACTCTACAATGTGACTATAGACATGTCCTTTCACTTGTTGAGCCTGTTTCCTCTTATTGAAAACATGGTTAATAATGCTGGTACAATATATATCAAGTGTTTTGTGAGGAATGTGCTTCACAGACCTTAAAAATTATTTACATGTCAGTTATGATTATTATAGTATTCACAGCATCTACTTCTGTGATTTGTTGGGAGGTAAAGGCTTTGAACCTGCAACTATTATGTAAAGAAAAACGAAGCATTATTATTATTATGAGTTCAACAGAGCATAGGTATAGATCTAGAAGGGACCTTAGAGATCATCTTGTTTATTTCTATTATTTTACGGGTGAAGGAACTGAGTCCCACAGAGGTTACGTGATCTAACCAAGGTCTCACAAGTGGTAAGTGGTAGGGACAGGATTCAAATTCACTGACCCCAGATGAAGCACTTTTTCCACCATACCGCATTATTTCTCAGATGAGATAACTCAATGTTCTGCTATGCCAAACATACAATATATGGGTAAAACTCTTCAGGAAAATAAGCACTATGGCACTATGTGTCAGAGAAAAAAAGAATTCAAAAAGGCAGAGCCAATCTAAATAAAAAGTCGTTCAGTTACTGGACCCCTGTGTGGCACAGTGGGCAATCCATGGCGTGATTCCTATTCAGTGCCATCAAAAGACCTTGTTTGGAAGTATGACTTGCAAATTAGTAGCTGTGAACTAGTCACATAAGCTCCTGAGGCCTCATTTTTATCACTTAAAAATGAAATCATTATATTCAATGATTTTTAAGGTCTTTTCCAGTTTCAAAGCTACGATCCTAGGACAATACTTATTTATATACCTGCCAATTCTGTTTCCATTTGCATACGGGTGACTACACAATGGTCTAAGTCATTACAGATTCTGTTTTTTTGATAAACTGAAGCTGTTCATGAACAATAGGACACATAGTTCAGTTTTCAAAGAAAGTGAAGCCACAAATCATGGTATATGTATATCACCCATATATAGTATTATATAGTGCATATGGCAAATTTATTTAATTCCCCCAAATTAGCCAAGTTCTTATATTTAAGCTCTTCCTAATCATTATGACCTTAGCTTGTTCTTGGCTCTTTAGCCATGCTGGTCCCCTTTTCTGACTGCCTACTTACTTGTACCATCCTGATTTTGGTATTCAAGCAAGTCTATTTCATTTACCTCTCCTTGAAATTTTATTTCACAATTCTTAGTTGTGATATTAGTTTATCATCATGAGCAATGGTTTTTCTCTTCTTCCATTTGTGACTCTTTGGCTCTTTTCAGAAGGCAGTTGTCAATCTTCAAACTTGGACAAGATTTGTCCAAGCTCACTCTTATTCAGTATTTCATCATTATGGTTGGTCACTGAACTGCCTACAAGTGAATTCTGGGAGGAGACATTCTTTTCTTCAATTTTTCTCTTCCTTCTCCTTCTCCTTTGTTCCATGTAGAGAAAAATGGATAATTATACTTCTGGACAAGTATGGTTGTATAATGAAAGAGCCCTGAAATATTATCAAGGAACACTTGGGTTCAAATTCTTCTCCTTAATATTTATATTGTGATTCTATTCAAGTTATAAGTGACCTTCCATTTCCTCATCTGTAAACTGTGGTCAGTAATGCCTATAGGACCCACTTCACAAGGTGATTATTAAGTGATATAGCTTCCTTAAGATGTAGAAGGTTTAAAGCCAAAACACATCGGAACATAATACAATGGTAATAATATTTTGGGGTACAAAGACCAAATTCTCAGCATAAGCACTGCTGAGTATGTAGTAGGCATGTAGATATTCCTCCCTGAGTCACAATGTCCTCATATGTAAAATGAGATTAATAAAGAGTCATGCAGGTGTGATGTTAATGTAAGGTTAATGGCGGATAGGGGGAAGAGTTAAAGATCTTCCCTGCCAATTAATAGACCTCAGTACATTTTGTTAATTTCTAATGAGGCATCTAGGTTAGAGGGTCATGCCCTCTGGCATTAAAAAAATGTATAAATACTCTGAGGTGAGGTTTTACTTTGGGGCTTACTCATTACAAGTGTTTGGCCAGACAAGACTCTGGGTAGCTGTTAAGGAGGCCCCTGACTTTGAAAACTCAGATGTTGGTGCTTCTCTCTCTGTTAACTAATATATATGTAATGATCAGATAATTGGAACCCTGTCTGTTGGTCTTTATTTCTCTGTTTGGATTTTCTCTGAAGTTCAAGGTGCCGCCTTTTTCCCCTGAACTAAGTGAACGATACCTGTGCTTGATTAAAGTAGATTGTTGGCCCCTCAAAACTTGATTTCCTTTGAGCAAAGCAGATCAAAGAACCTGTGATAGCAGGCTCCCCTGTGTACGTCAGGGTGCTTGCTTTTACAGCAGGTGTTGTAGGAAGAGCACTGAATTTGGAATTAGAAGAATTCATTTCCAGTTAAACCCTGACATTTATTATTACCCACAACATCTTGGACAACTTCTACTTAACAATTTGAGTTTCACTCTCTTCATATGTAAAATATTGGAGCTGGACTTATGGTAAAACTGCAAATCTGAATGGATCTCAGTAACTATCTAGTTCAACTAGATAAACTCCATGGCTACTTCCAGCTTTATTCTGTTATTCTGTGAAATGAAAGATAATGCGTATCATCAGAGAGTTTATAAATTGTGAACTGCTATAGACTATTATTATTCAGTACTTCAAGGATCTATGATTCTATCCAGGTAGATACTTCCATTTATTGACACTATTCATGCAACAAATACATTAGCTGGTATTTTTATAAGTTGCTTTGGGGTGAAAACAATTCTAAACTTGTCCAGACTGTTCCTAATATAAGAGATAGAACATGTCATAGCACACTCATTAAGCCTTTCTAGCTTGGTAGGATCCATTAGAGCTCCTGATGGCACAGTCTTGGAGACCCCACAGCTGCCTCAACACCATAAAGTATAGAATGAGCACTGGCTCTGGAACTGGAGGGCTTAGGTTCAAATACTCCCTTAGAAACTTACTAACTGCGTGATGCTGGGCAAGTTGTGACCTCTAAGGACCCCAGTTTCCTCATCCACAAAATTATAGAAGATTTAAAAATCTTATTTTTTTTCCTTTTTTGATTGTAGTTTTATAACACTATAAGATCATAGAATTTTGAAGTGCAAGAAGGCTTAGATATTATCTAGTCCCCTAATTGTACAAGTGAGGAAACCAAACTCAATTTGGTTTTGGTTATATAGATAGTGATAGAGTCAAGATTCATGCTCAGATTTCTTGATACCAATCTAGTTTATTTCCCCTTTACCCTATTTATCTGCATTACTGATGGATGCTATTATCTTATTATACCACTGCATAATGTGATATCATATATATGATGTATTTATATATGTACATATAGTGAAATAAGGAGACTGAGTCTTCAATGACAATATAAATTTTGGAAAACATCTTCACTATATAAATAGTTGCACTTCAATGTTGAGTTACAGATTTCTTTTTAAACTTATATTTTTACTCTTCATATTGTTGGCTTCTGAATTAAGTCTCAACATCAAAGGATCTATTGGCTTACAAGGTTCTCAATGAATACTTCACCAGATGGGATTACATAATCTTGAAAAGTATAATAAAAGAATCCTGTGACATGATGACTGCTGTAAATTTCTACATAAAAAAAAAATCTAAGATTCTGGAACATGGGAACTTAGTAGGTTTAGGATTACTCTGCATTGGAATTATATAGATTGTCTCAAGTGACAACACTTCTTCTTCAGTGCCTTCCTGGCTATCAACTCCCACTCAAATTATTTGTTAATTATTCTCTCTTTGAGTTATAAATTCCTTATGTTCATATTAAAAACAAAAGTAGCATTCAAGATCTGGAATCTGGATTTTGTATTCTTAGTGCCTAGCATATATCTCTTGGGCATATAGGTTGTTAAAATAAATATTTGTTGAATTTAAATGCAATGAGATGATATACACTGAACGGAGCTGAATTGAGTTGAATAATAAAAATAATAGTAATAATAGTATCTATATAGAGCTTTAAAGTTTGCAAAGGGCTTTACATGTGTAACAGGGCCTAAAACACAGAGCTATTGGGTGCTACCATAGTATCCCCTTGAGGGGCCTTTGGAGTATGCCCAGATTGCCTAAGACAGAGATGCTTCCATGTCTGTCAATTTGATCCTCACAAGACCTCTTGGAACTACATGCCATCATTATCTCCATTTATAGATAAGGAAAGTGAGACAGAGGTTGAATGATTTGTCCCAAGTCACACAGCTAGTAAGTATCCGAGACCAGATTTGAATTCTGGTCTTCCTTCTTCCAGGAACAACACTTTGTCTGCTGGAGCACCTTGCTGCTTCACTAAAGAAATCAAAAGGCAAGTCACTTAAACCTCCATCTGCCTCAGTTTTTTCAACTGTAAAACAGGGATAATAATAGCACCTACTTCCCAAAATTGTGAGGATCAAGTGAGTTAACATATGTAATGCTCTTCAAAGCATTATAGCATTATATACAGACTATGTATTACTATTAACATTAACTATTGTAAGTGAATGGTACAAAGAAAACAAAATTCCTTTGTATTTATTATTTTTTTATTATGAAAATTCATTTGATGATGTAGAAAAAATTTACCTTAAAGGTCCTCCTTTAACATGGGGTATCCCAATCATGAATGAATGTCATGGTTTGAATGAAATCCAAAGATGTCAGGTTTTTGAAACCTATTAATGCTAGTATTCAAAAGCCCTACTAATCAGTAAACACCTCATAGAAAAGGTAGCATTTTAAGCTGAACTTTGCCTAAATGCTTTACTTCTCTGACTCTAAGTTTTGCTTTGTCTTTAAAAAACCACTAAGCTATTAATAATAGAATCATAGGATTTAGACTTGGAAGGAAATACCCTCATTTGGAAAGTAATTTACCCAGAGTCACACAGTCCAATCGTCTTCACACTCTTCTCCCTCATTCAGTCAAAAGACCTGGCTCTAGTAATGACCCTGCCCTTTACGGTGGAGTGATTGTGTCCTTGGCCCTCTGTCTTCCTTACCTCATTTTCCTAATCTGTAAAATTAGATATTAGACTAGAACAGAGGGTTGGACCATTTTTCCATGGTCTCCAAGTTAAGAATGGAACTTAGATTTTAAAATGAAGTTATATTATATTTCAAAAATTAAAAAAAATACTCCAGTGGCCTTAGGAAAACAGACCACTTGCTGGCTTTGGGGCTCTGGCTGTAGTGTGTCAGCCTTTGATGAGATGATTTCTAAGGTAAATTTCATGGCTAATATTTTCTGTGTGAAAGCATGTCCCAGATCCATCATTCTGAATTCTAAGGTCCTTTCTATGACATCATCCTAATGAATTCATTGCATTTCAATAGAAATGAATAGTGGAGACCATATGGTTTCGGGGGCAAGCGTTGGCTTTGCCCTAAGTTTAAATCTCTGTGATCTTGGACAAGTCATCACAGCTCTATAGACTTCAGTTTTCTCCTGTGAGGGGGTTGCAATGAATGGCCTTTGTGGCCCCTTCTACCTCTTGATGGCAGCAGTTAAATGATGAAGCAGATAGAATGCTGATCCTGGAGTCTGAAAGACTCAAGTTCAAACGTGACCTTAAGCACTAGCTATTCAACTCTGGGAAAGTCACTTTAGTCTCAGTATCCTCCTCTGTAAAATGAGGATAAAAATAATAACTGCCTCCCAGGATTGTAAGAATTAAATGAGGTAATGTGTGTAAAGCAATTAACATAGTGCCTGGCAAACAGCAGGTCCTTAATAAGTGTTTATTTCCTTCCTTATACTCCTGGATTTATGGTCCTAGGACTCTAGGATAAATATAATTATTGGCAGCATCTTATACCTAAATTAAAGGAAATAATTTCCCATTCACCCTTATTGGCCTGACTTAGATTATTTCATCTAGTTCTGGGCATCACATTGCAAAAGAAAGTTTTCTAAACTGAAGCATATATATAGGACAGAGATTAGATGAGGAAGTGATTCAAAAACATGTCACCAGAGTATCATCTGGAGGAACTGGGAACACTAACTTGGAGGGGAGGATTTAGAATGGTCTATATTCACTCATTTGCAGGTCTACAACATAAAAATAGACTTATCCTATGATGCTCCAGATAGCAGAGCCAGGACAAAGGAATAGATATAGTAAGATCAATTCAAAGAAAATCTTCCTCACAATTTTTGTTGTTGTTAAGTTGTTTCAGTCATATCTGACTCTCTATGACCCCATTTGGGGTTTTCTTGGAAAGATACTGGAGAGGTTTGCATTTCTTTCTTCTGCTTATTTTACAGATAAGGAAACTGAGGCAAACAGGGATAAGTGACTTGTCCAGGGTCACACAGCTAGTAAATATCTGAGACTGGCTTTGAACTCAGGTCTTCCTGACTCTAGGCCCAGTATTCTAACCTCTGTGCCCACCTAGCTACCCCATAATTAGAGCTGATTATAAAAACAAAACACCCCCCCCCCAATTATTGAGTTACAATATGTGATAAACTCCTCATCATTGGAGAGTTCTAGGTTCATAAGATGTAGGGCTGAAAGTGACTTCAGACATCATCTAATGAAATTCCCTGATTTGGCAAGTGAATAAAAGTGAGACTTCAAGAGCAGAAATGGGTTGTTCTGTGTCAGTCAGAAAGTGATGAACAGACACAAGATTTGAACTCTGGATTTCTGACTCTGAAACAGACATTGTTCCCATTGTATCATGTTTCCTCTCCAAAATAGTAGAGAAGGTATTCTTTTATTGGGTGAAAACTTGGAGAAGATGACCCCATCTCTTAGAAAGAGTTGGTACTCTTTCAAGTTTGTTTATTGGTTACTGGGTAAATGTTGTAATCCCAAAATGGTTAATGATGGGGAGCTTTGCTTTCTAGAGTGGGGCACATAGGATCATATGATGCTTTGGCTAGCATTATGCAGATAATTAACTAAGACTTTTTCTAAACAGAATACAACTGGCACAGATGATCAAGTTTCCCTCCTATAGGTTCCTCCCAACAATTAAAAAAAAAATTCAAAAGTAGGAATATTTTGGGAGCAGAGATGGCAACAAAATGAAAATGCTCCTCTTGTTTCTAAGCTTGTATCTGTGTCTTTGGAATTGGAAGATTCCTTGTCAGTCTTGTACATATGCAGATACTGAGATATTATTATAACCTCTGCCTTGTAATTTTTGTGCCACTGAGATGTGGTTTCATTATTATTGTGCTTTTAAATCATTGAGAGACCGCTACACATGTATCACCCACGCAATAGTCTCATTTCATGGATTATATTACCATGATCTTCCGCTGTTCCTCTAAGCCCATGAAATTCCATCTGGGTAGAAAAAAGTCTTTTTATTTCCTTTCCCCTATGCAATAGTTGTAAAAGTTCTTATCACAGAATTTGATGACTGGAAGAGATTTTTTCTGAATTTTTGACTGAGATATAGAAGAAAGAGTGCTCCACTTAGATTAAGAAGCCTTGTGTTTGACTAGATGACTTGTTAGGTCATTCCAGTGCTGAGAGTCTATGCATATGAATTTCTGTTCTGAAATTTATTGGCCTTATGACCATGAATAAATTATTTTTTTTCTCAAATTATTTTCTCAGTTATAAAGTCACAATTATAATCACACCTACCTTGTGGGGTTACTATGGGAATGTGTTTAATAAATTTCAGGATATTCATCTTTATATTCATGGGAACAGGCATAGAAAGGAAGGGAAGGATGGAAGGAAGGAGGAAGCAAATGAAGAATGAAAGAGGGAATGAAAGAAGGGAGGAAGGAAAGAATAAGGAAGGAAAGAAGGAACAAAGAAGAGAGGAAGCAATTTTTAAGTACTGATCATGTGTTAAGCATTGTGCTAAGTGCTTTACAAATATTTTATTTTTGTCCTCACAACAACCTTGTGAGGTAGGTGCTATCACAATCTCCACTTCATAATTGATGAAATTTGGGTAGACAGAGATTAGATCACTTGTTCACGGTCACACGGTACTAAATTCCTGAAGTCAAATTTCAGCCCAAGTCTTCCAGCTTCCAGATCTAGTACCCTAGCCACTGCGACTACCTGCCAATGAAATCACCTGGCTGCCAATGAATAGGAAACTCCCACTGAGGAGTGTAATTTCACACTTTTTCTGCAAGTGGTAGCCTTAGAGAGTTGCTTAGTTCAAAGATTAAGTGATTTACTTAGTATTTATAATAGACAGGACCTGAACCTGGGCACAGAATCTCCAAACTGAGGAAGACTCAGAGGTCATCTAGTTCAAATTACACAGCATAAAATGATAAACAGTAAGCATCTATTAAGCACCTGCCATGTTACAGGTACTGTGCTATATACTGGGGATACAAATAAGAAAAAGAACAGTCCTTGCCTTCAAGGAGTTTATAATCCAATGGTGGAAGACAACCCAGAAAAGAGAGCTGAAAAGGAATGGAAGAGCCGGAGGGTACCTGGCACAGTGGCTTGATGAAGAGAAGTGAAGCTGAAAGCAATAGCTGGGTGGCAAAGGAAGGTCTGTAAGTGGTAGCAAGGCCTCAAAGCTGTAAATTGCTATTCAGCTTCTGTTTTGTTCACCTCTGAATAAGGCTCCCTCTTCCACAACATGCCCAACATGTAGGAGCAATATTCTTTTCACAAGAAATACATACTGCTTCCCTGGTTTTATAAATGATTGGTTTCTTTGGGGATATTTATTTATCAGTACCACCATCAGCATCTTGATCATAATTTCATTTTTAAAAATCACTTTAAAATTTACAAAGTCCTTTTATTACCCCTCTCCACACACACACACACACA
Source organism: Notamacropus eugenii (assembly GCF_028372415.1). Classification (NCBI taxonomy): domain Eukaryota; kingdom Metazoa; phylum Chordata; class Mammalia; order Diprotodontia; family Macropodidae; genus Notamacropus; species Notamacropus eugenii. The sequence goes on from NC_092875.1 coordinate 113,267,115, forward strand.
CCCACACACACACACACCCACACCCACACACACACACACACACACACACCCTCAATGAAGCAGGTAATTTTTCAGTTCTACTTTACAGATGAAGAGAGCTTAATGCCCAGGGCAGTAAAGTAACTTGCTCAAGGTTGCACAACTTGTTCTTCTGTCTTCAAGTATAGTTCCCTTTCCCCTACACTCCTTTCTGAGCTATTCATCACCTCCATTCTTCACAGCTTTCCCTAAGATTGGCTGACAAAACAGGAGCCGATAAGTCCAGACAGCAACCCAACTGCTCCATGGGTCACTTTGGAAAATTCCAAGTTGGAAGCTCTTTTTTCCTGAAGGAGACATTACCTCAGAGCTACCAGATGCAGTTATTATGAAGGCTCTGTTTATATGAATGGATATTTCACTTGATATTGGAAAAATGCTCCAGCCCAACTCTAGTAATAAAGACTTTTCAGTGAGTTGTTGACTTGGAATATGAAGACTAGTACTCTTCAAAAAAATCAAATCACATAAGTCCTCCTTAGAGAACTGTGTCCAAAACACATATATGTGTCTGTGTTTATTTATGACCATTGTTCAGGAAATAACAGAATGCTGACTCTTTTTTTTTCTACCAATATATTTGTATAATGAGCTAATAGGGTTGAGGAACCTATAGTTTTGAGGCCACATATGACCCTGTAGGTCCTCAAGTGGGTTTGCTTGACTGAATCCAAACTTCCCAAAACAAAGCTCCTTAATGAAAGGATTTGTTCTGCAAAACTCAGACTCAGTCAAAAGTCCACACCCAAAGACCAAGAAGGCCACATGTGGCCTGGAGGCTACAGGCTCCCCACCATTGATAGAGGACTGATCTCAAAGTCTTAGCTAACACCTATGGAATTCAAGTCCTTCTTTATATTTCAGGGAAATCTAGCCTTCTCTGTATGCCAGAGAGTTCCCCATGAAGTGGAGGATCACTAGATTTCAAAATGCGAGAATAAAATATCTAACCCCTTTTTCCATAGGACATCATCAAATAATAGATTAGAAAATGGAAGAGACCTTAGAGTTTACATATTACCACCCAGAAGATCATATTTCTTTAGCATTAATTAAACTTTAAAATGTTGTAAAAATGTTGACTACTATTATTTTGGAGACTCATAGGATCACAAATGTAGGCTTAAAAAGAGATCACTTAGTTTAGTTACCAAAAAAACCCCCAAAACTGTGCCCCAGAGTTGCTGCATCATTGGCACAAGATTAAATGGCACATAAGTGGTTAGTTGCTATTCAAATCAGGTCTTCTGGCCCCCAAGTCCAATACTCTTTCCACTTCCCTTTTGTAGCCATGGCATCAAGTAACAAATGCATTAATTCTTATGACATACTGAGCATGTCTTTTGGATATGATACTGCCCCAGAAACTGTGGGAAGTCAAATATCCCATTGCTTGAGGAACTCTCAGTCTAGTTGGGGAGATAGGTTTCATGCATGTGCAAAGATAAGGATAAAGACTATGGACAACACCTGGAGTATGTTGGGCATCATGAATACAGTGGGTGGCAAGGGCTGTAGTGATTCAAAGGAAGAGCAGCAGTGTGGCAGAATACATTACGATATGGAGCCTCAGATTTGGTGTCAGAGTACCAGTGTCCACATCCCAGCCCTCTTGTGGTCCATCCTTCATTTCTAAACTTAGTGAGTTTAGTCACCGTTGGCAGTATTGTGAACTTTTAATGTTACTATTTACCTTCTAGAGATCTATCTTTATTTCTTTTTCATGATCACCATCTCTCATAGAGTTCCTGCCAAGCTGTGTTCTCAAGAGAAAGTTGTTACTGTACTGCTGGGGGAGCTGCCCAAAGAAAGTATATTCCTGCCACAAGAAAGCTAACACTTGAGGTATTTTGTCTATATTTGGAGGTGGGTGTCTTTTTTGGTGGCCCCACCGTCTGCCAGTCCATGTAGCGTTGGGTTTCCTTGTGGGGCAGCATCGCTGTCTTTAATTTCTGTGTCTCTAACTTCATGTAGTCAGATGTTCCTCGGGTGCATCCAGTAAAAGGTAACCACAAAAATGATCTGTGGCTGTTTGCTGAACTCTGCACATTGTTATGGGATCCAGATGACAGGGCAAGTGTGAAATGCTGTTAACAGACAGCTGCAACCAAACTTCTCACACTTGCAGACAGCCAGGGTGTTGCCTGGGTGTCTAGGTTTTCATTAGAATGGTTGGCTTCTAGAGAAGGAAACTTTATTAGTGGTGGCTAGAGCACTGTGGATTCATTGTCCTAGAGAAGAGATGATATACAAATGAGCCAAGAATTGAACTAGGAGCTGGTAGCCTTGAGCCTGTTCCTTAGATCACAGATTTAGAGTTGACAGAAGCATTTGTGTGAGTCATGTGAGCCAATCATCTCATTTTACAGATGAGGAAACTGAGACCCAGGGAGGTGAGATAGGTCATTGAATGTCACAGAGATAGTAAGGAGCAAATCCAGGATTTGAACATTGATTTCCTAACTCTAAATCTGATACTCATTCCACCACATCAAACTATCTTCCATAGCACTGGTGATTGTTTGATTCTGAATCATTCACACAACAGTCTAGGTTGTAATATAATATATTGCAACCTAGCATAAAAACATGTATTAGGCACCTACAGTGTGTAGAACATTTTCTTTGCAGTTCAGGGAGCTATAGAGGTTATATTTCTGACCTTTGAGGAATTTATAGCCTAACAGGCAGATAAACCATGAACTATAAAAATAAAAATAATAGCCAGTATTTATGTAATATTTACTATGTAACCAGGCACTATGCTAAACACTTTATAAAGAATATCTCCTTTGATTCTCACAACCACCTTGGCGGGTAGACACTATTATTATCTCATTTTAGGGTTGAAACAAACAGACATTGAGCAACTTGTACAAGGTGTGAACTGGATTCGAATTCAGGTCTTTCTAAGTTTATTCACTGCACCATTGAGTTACTTAAATATCTTTAGGATACATGAGGTATTTTACAAGAGGTTCAAAGGACCAATGTGAGGTCCTTTAGAGGAGGTGTAAATGAGAAGAATACTAAGTTTTTGAGCCTGATTTATAAACTAAGGGATTGGATCAGATTGTAGATTTGAACTTCTAACTTTGTCACTCAGTTGAAATGGTACCTTTATTACCAGATGTCAGTTGTCATCCTTCTGGACCTCTCTGCAGCATTCAATACATTGGCCACTCTCTTATCCCAGACACTCTGTCCTCTTTGAATGATCATGTACTACTAACATCAGGTCATACTAGCATCACATGCAGAATTCAGAATCTAGTTTGACTCATAGAGTCTGACTTCCAAGCCTGGCTCTGGCACTTCCTGCCAAAATGACCTTGGATAAGTCATTTAGAGTTTTTCATTCTCATTTTCCTTATTTGCAAAATGAGAGAGCTGGAATAGATGAGCTTCACATATTCCAACTAGCTCTAAAGAAATGATTCTATAATAATTCAAACTAGCATTCACATAATGCTTTAAGGTTTGCAAAGTTCTTTGCATATGCTATCTTACTGTATTCTCATAATAACCCTGGGAGGTGGAGGCTTCATTATAATTTTATTGCAGAGGAAGTGGAAGTTGAAAAAGGCAACTCAGTGGCAGAGTGGACAGAGTGCTAGACTTGTAGAGAAGAAGACCCAGTTCTGAATTCTGCATCAGATACTTCCTAGCTGTGTGACCCTAGGAATGTTACTTAACCTCTCCATGCTTGTTTCCTCATTTCTGAAAGAGGTATAATAATAGTACCTGCCTCCCATCCTTGTTATGATAGTCAAACAAGATAATATATGTAAAGTGCTTTTCAAACCTGAAAGTGGTATTTAATTGCTAGATATTATTAACTGATTTGCCTAGAATCACACAGTAATGAGTATCTGAAACCAAACTGAAATTCAGGTTTTCCTGAATCTATCGGCCATACTCCATCTTCTTCATCACAGTTTAAGATTTTTAAAGTCCTTTACAAATATTATCTCATCTGATCTTCATAACAACTCTGGGTGGAAGGTACTATTATGACATTTATTTCACAGATGAATAAACTGAGACAGACAGAATTTTCGAGATTTACCCAGGGTCATACAGTCAGAAAGTGTCTGATGCTGGATTTCAACTCAAATGTTCCTGATTCAAGTTCTAGTGCTCTAGTAATCTACTGAGTCATCTAGATGCATCTAGATGACCTAGCTTATAGTCTCCCCTCCCAGCATACACACTCTGTCTTGGTCTCTTTGTCTCTGTCTGTCTCTTTCACTCCACACACACATATCCATATCCTTATATACATACACAAACATACGCACACACACATACACATATACGTACACCCATATATATATATATATATATATATATATATATATATATATATATATTGCTCTCTCTCTCTACATATATAATGCACATATATAAATATATCATACACACACACACACACACACAGACACATACATTTCTATGATCTGAGTCTCCAAGTCTAGTGCTTTCTTTGTTTCTCCAAGGGCAGTGTGATACAATGGAAAGAGAATTAGCTTCAAAGTCAGTAGACTTGTTTCAAATTTTGCCACTGACATCTATCGCTGGGTAACCTTGACCAAACCATCTGTCTTCCATGAACTTTAGTTTCTCTGTAAATCAATGGAATTGGACTAGTTATGGCAGCATGTGCGCATCATCTCAGACGTGACTGGTGAATCTTTTTAAGTTTGAGAGTTTCTGAATTGCAGTGGGCTAAGCTTAGTGCATGTTCACACTACATTCAGCATCAATATGTAAACTTCTGAGCATTGGGGAGGGTTTACTAGAATGCCTAAGGCAGGACCAAACTGAACCAGGTCAGGAATGGAGCAAATTAGAACTCTAAAGACAACTATAATAGTGGGATTGATGTATGAGTAGAGACATCCAATCCCTTTTTTTTTGTTTTATTTTTTTATGTGTTCTGAGTTCTGAGATGTCTCCCTCCCCCTCTTCCAATCCCACACTAGATAGGGCCAACATTTGACATGAATATATGTGAAACTATACAATGCGTGCTTCTATATATCAGTTCTTCCTTTGGAGGTGGATAGCATCTTCCTTTATAGGTTTTTTGTAGTTGAGATGGTACTTGGTGTCCAACAACTCCAGGAGAAGTGTCAGAAACAGAACAGAGGTCTGTGGACAACCTTTGTCAATCTGACCAAGGTCTTTGATAGATACTGTCAGTTGTGAGGGCTTGTGGAAGATCATGGCAAAATATGGGTGCCTGGAGAAGTTCATCAGTATTGTATGCCAATTCCAGGATAGTTTCCTTGCATGATTTCTGGACAGTGGTCAATACTCTCATGTTTCCCTCTCACCAAAGGAGTGAAATAGGCCTATCTGGTTGCTCCTATGCTTTTTAGCATGATGTTTTCAGCAGAGCTGTCAGGTGCCTTCAAGGAGGACTGTACTGATTATGCATTTTTGCTTCTTAATGGGAACACCTTCCCCATCTATTACTAGGCTTGCCCACTAAGGGGAGTTTGATTAGGGAAGATTTGTAGGAAGGCCCACATCTCTTGTTAATGATGTACTGGTTCTCCAGGGTTGTGATGTCCTCTGGCTCTGAAAAATGTATAAGGACTCTGAAGTGAGGTTTTACTTTGGGGCTTACTCATTGAAAGTGTCTGTTTGGCCAGACAAGCCTCTGGGCAGCTGCTAAGGAACACTCTAACTTTGAAAACCCATATCTTGATGCTTCTCTCTCTGGTAACTATGTATGTATGGTCAGACAATTTATCTCTCTGTTGATCTGTCAGGCAGTTGGAAGCCCTGTCTGTTGATTTTGATTTCTCTGTATTTTCTCTGAAGCACAGGGTGCTGAATTTTTCCCCTGAACTAAGTGAGTGATACACGTACTTGATTAAAATAATTGTTGACACCTCAAAAGTTGATTTCCTTTTAGAAATGCAGATGTAAGAATCTGTGACAGCAGGTCCTCCTGTGTATGTCGGTGGGCTTGCTTTTACAAGGACAAAATTATATCAATGTCAGCTACCACACCCATGGTGAATTATTTAACTTGAAAAGGCTATAATCCAAGAGTCAAGTGGAGAGAATATCAGGGCTTGACTTTTTGTCTGCAGATGATTGTTCCCTCAATGCAGCCTCTGAAGCAGAAATGCAACAAAATAGGGATCAAGTCTTTGCCGCATATGCTAATTTTGACTTGGCAATTAACACCAAGAAAATAGACATTATCCACCTGCCAGAATCACACCATTTATAGGTGGAGTCATTGGCTGCAGCAAATGGATAAGTTTTGAATGCTGTAGATAAGTTCACTTACTTGGTCAGTGTATTTTCCAGGGATGAACACATAGATGTTGAAGCTGACATACATAGACTAAGCTAGCCCAGTGCATAGGAGGCTCCCAAGGAAAGTGTGGGAGAGAAGAGGTATTTGGCTGCCTATCAAACTGAAGGCCTACAGACCTGTTCACAGAATCACAAAATTATAGAATTGGAAAAAGACTCAGAAGTGATGTATTCCAACCCATATCCAAAGAAGAATTCCCTTTCTAGCATCTCATTTTTTCTATTCCCTTTGCTCCATTCCTACTCCAGCCCTGCTCCTTGATGTGGACATCCAGTCATGGCTAGAAGTTCTTTGGTGATGGAACAGACATAACTTTCCAATGAATTCCATATTTGGACAACTCTTAGTTGTTAAGAAATGTTTTTCCCCTTTAAATCAAATCCAGTGGGCAACTCTACAACTTCCACTCATTGCACTTTGAGACAATAGAAAACAAGGTTTTCCCTCTTCTACATGGCAGTATTCCCATGCTTGTATGCAGCTATAATGTCCTCTCTGAATCTTCTCTTCTTTGTAGATTTATGGAGGTTGTGTCTCCTCAAAACTTCATGAATATTAAATTTAACCCTGTGTGTGAATGTTATTAACATTATTGTCACCCATTACCTTCATCATTTATTATCTAATTAAGCAAAACGATAAATGGATTCAGAGAATTAAAAAAATGATATAAATCTTTTTAGTGACTCTTTACTATATTGGGCTCATTCAACCAGTTTAGTAACGCTTCTCCTTGAAAGCTTGCTTTGATGTCTCCAGCTCACACTGACCTTGAATCACCACATCGTTGTATGCTAGGGTCTCTGTTAATGGTCTATACAACACAATTTCATCCTTTTATTTCTGTAAATATTCTGCTGCTTTTGTCAAGGCGCCTGGACCTTATCCTGAACTATAACCCAGACTGACAGTCTTGGAGTTTTTCATGGTTTTTCATTCTCTCTGCTCCCCCTTCATATGGTTGCTGTTGCTCAGTTTGTTTTAGTTGTGTCAGGCTCATTGGGATTTTTTTCTTTTTTTGGCAAAGAGTTGTTTGCCATTTCCTTCTCCAGATCATTTCACAGCTGAGGAACTGGGGCCAACAGGGGTTAAGTGACATGTACAGACTCACAAAGCTAGTAAGTATCTGAGGCCACATTTCAACCCAGGAAGATAAGTCCTCCTGACTTCAGGCCCAACACTCTATCTATGGCACCACCCAGATGCTCCCCCACCCCCTATTTATATATCTATATTCAGTTGCTAAATACTATAATGTCTACCTTCATTGTCTCTCCGGAATCAAAACTCCTTTTTCTACTTGAACACTAGCATCATTTAGTTCAGGCTCTTATCTTCTTGAACCTGGGCCATTGCAAGTGTTACCTAACTACCCTGCTTCAAATCTTATTTTCTATTCCATCCTCAATAGTGTTTCCAAAGTGAAGTTCATAAAATGCAGACCTGACAATGCCACTCCCTACTCATTGAGTTCCATTTGTTTTTGTGTTATATCTAGAATCAAATAGAAACTCTTCTGGTTTTCATTTAAAGCCATTCAATATCTCCAAGCTACCTTCTCAGACTCATTGTACATACTCTCTTTTACCCACTCAGTAATTCCTTGTACTTGGTCAATGCTTTGCACAGTCCACCCTAGCTAGATAGCTCTTTCCACATTTCACTTTATTCCTAGGATATGATCTCACCAGCCCCCCTTGCTGGCAGATCCCATCCCCTTTTCCAGGCCTTGCATTATAACCAGTTCAATGCTACCAAAGCTAATGAGAAGGATTTGTCAACCTACTCATATTTGGTTCCCCTCATCATTCCTGCAACTTTCAGAACCAAAATATTCCTTATTGACCATCAGTCCCTAATATTCTTTCATTGGAATATAAGGTCCTTATGTGCATGGACTGGTACCAGTTTTAAATTATATCCTAGCACTTATGACAATGCTTAGCAAGTTTTCATTAGTTAATTCATAGTTGATAGAGGGCTAATGACAGAGGCAGGGAAATGTGGATTCAAATCACGCATTTGTCAAATACTAGCTATTTTGTCCTCAGATGAGTCATTTAATTTCTCAGCGCCCCATCACTCTGTAAGACAGACTCAATCATGTGCGTGCGTGCACATGTGCATTCATGCATTGCCAGTCCCATTGGTAGTCTAGTGAAGTGTATGAATGCCTTTTCAGAATAATATTTGAATACATAAAATAGAATCCATAGAACTACAAAGGAAATCAATTATATAGAAGCAGTTAATAACACATTAAAAATAAATAAAAAAAGAAACTTATAGGATCCAGTTAGAAATCCTTACCCTAAAGCTCTAAGTTAATGTCAAACTAGAGACAAATATCAGTAGAGGGAGTTTCCACACTAGAAGTATCATACACAGAATGGGAAAGAAAAATGTTTGGAGCTCAGAATCTCTAAATTTCTAGTTGATCCTTCAGCCCAAGTCAGTTACATCTATTGCCACTGGAAAGATAGACTGTCTCAAAAAATTCCTCTCAAGGGCAAATACTACATTCCACATTTATTCCCTTCCAAATTGTGTGCTAATCTTGGTCTAAGTGGCTGAATCGTTTTTATGAAATGGCTCTTTACATGCAAACTTATAAACCTTCATGAATCAGTATCATGTGTCCCTTTTTATGAGTCCCATTTGAGTTTTCTCAGTGAAATCTGACAATAGGAAGCTCTGTTTCAAGAGTTACTCACATCCAGCTGCTACGAAAATAATATGTTTGATATAATTCATTTGACATTTGATGGCCTTGTAGCTCTTCTGACAAGATATAATCAACTCATTACCCAGAGAAACAGAAGCAGTCCTTGTGTAGACACATTATTTCAAGTCATGAATGAATTCCCCCAAAGTGGGACCATGAGGCTTCTAGGAATGACTGTGAAGTGAGTGTGCTCCCTTAAGGAAATAAAGGTAACTATATTCAGTCTCCCTTTACCCTGTTACTCTCACTAACTGGGGGTGGGGGCAGGGATTAATTTTTAAACTAATGACCCACTCTCCCCTGAATTCTATATTTATAACAAGGGGTTCAAATTGAAAAGACTCTCCCAGGCTTCTTTCCACTCAGACATTCAGGCAACAGCTGGGCCAGTTCTCTTGGGAACATGACTAGAAGCAGGAAGAGGAACTCCAAATTCCTGATTTTTGTTCCCAGGCCTGTCATTTGTTCTCCGTGAGACTGAAGAGATCTTTCAAATGTGGGGCTTCAAAAGAGACCATTTCAATCCCTCTTTTCCTGAGTTTCTTCTGAAAAAATCTTCCTGCTCCCCTCTGCCACATTCTCTCCCTCTTGTCCTTCCTTCCCATTTGAAACACATATCTTCCTATTCTGCTCCGCCTATGCTATGGGGGAAGAAGAAGAGGGAGCTGTGAAGAACCTGACTTTGAATTCTGACTCTGCTCTTTACTAGTTGTTTGACTTTGTCATTTGACATCTGTGGGACTCAGTTTCTTTATCTATAATTGAGGAGGGTTAGACTAGATGAGCTCTAAATGCACCATCTTTTGATCCAGAGTTAGCCTGTGTGCTAAGTCTAACCTGAGCCCCACTTCCTCCAAGAGACCTTCTCAGAGCAGCCCAGTTCATAATGGTGGAGTGAAACTCTTGGCCAGAGGGCTTCAAACTGTGACAAAACTCCCAAGTGTGACCTAAACCAGATTAAAATGTAATTGGGAAGTGTTTAACAAGACAAATAAAAATACAATACAATATTAATAATGTTATTTTGTGATTTTCTATATCAATAATGCCACTATAGGAACTCCCTCATATTTGAATTTGACATTACTGGTTTAAACCATCCCTTTTGGATACAACAAAACCTTCCCTTTCTCAGTAAAGTCTTTCATTAATAAGTTGTTGAATCATAGAGGTTATTGTACATAATCCAGGCCATGCTAGCAGATTAGTAAGCTTTGGAAGACCTTATAAAATGTTAAAGGTTAAAATCTAGCTGTTTGTTGTTCTAGGACCAAATGAGCCAAGTTCAGAAATGCCCATCACTAGAAACTTGGCCATCCAGTTTTTTTTGATTTATTATTATTATTTCAGCCACAGCAAAACACAAAATCAAATTCATTGTCCATAGAGCTGATTTTTTAAAAGGACTACAGAACATCTTTGATAAATTCTAAGAGAGTGAGTTGGTATAGGTAAATCACATTCTTAATCAGTTCTACAAAGCTAACAGTAAGGTCCTTCTTATAAAGTGACAGAGGTTGGGTTCAAGGTGGGGATTGAGTCAACTCAAGAGGAGTAGTCAAATTCTCCAATCATCTACTCCTCTCACTTGGCACAAGGTATCTTACTGGGGAGAGAGCTGAGAATGTTTTCTGATCTAAGCTCCTAGAGAATGTTATACACTCCTGCCTTTCAGATTACTTCAACACGATGTAGTAATTAAGGAAATTTCTCATGGCATTGTCAACGACCCTGCAGGAGCTCTGTAAACCTGACTATAGGTTTTCAGAGACTGAAGGATGGGCATTGAAATGATCCCTTGGCACATCTTTCCCCACAGGTACCAGTAAACAAACTGAGTGTCATTTCAAATGACTTTTGGTTTATTTCAGGAATATGGACCTACCCTGGATCAGTCATTCCATTAACCAGTACTCAAAGTAGGAATCCGCAATGGCTCTTACATCACCTTCTTGAACTTCTCTTTTGCTAATTATTATAGCTGCCTGCCAACTTTTCCATAAGCCCTTTAATACCAGTCTGGTTACATCCTCAAATATGGTATCACCAGAAAGTCTTTTAAAGGGTAACATTCTATAATGAAAATTTCTAGCCCAAGAGAGCAAGTCACAGGAATTTATTGAATATTCATACCACACATGCATCAATCATTGCCTCCCTGTAGAGGTCATAAAAGGTGACAGGATTTTTGGAATTAGCTACTTGGCCATCCAAGGACTTCCTGCATCCCATGATATCTTCAGCCTTCTCAGACAGCAGATGAGCTGACTGGAGATTCCCTGTCACTTAAATGGTGATTTCTAATGCAGAAGTATCTTTTTCTATACCAAAATTTACACTTCCTACAAGCATATCAGCTACTCTGGTGAAATTCCCCCAAATCAATAGTTCTTCCAGAGCATCTATCAGTATCAGGAAAAAATAAAAACAACAACAACAACAAAATGTTTCTAGGGGTCCTGCACATCAAAGTTCATCACAGGGTAGTCTCTAGGTGTTTCTTCTTTTTTTCAGTAGTATTTTATTTTTTTCCAATTATATATAACGACAATTTTTAGCATTCCTTTTTTACAATATATTTTAGTTCCAAATTTTTCTTCCTTCTTATCTCCTCTTCCTAAATGTGGAAACAATTTCATATAGTTTATATATGTGCAATCATGTAAAGTATATTTCCATTTATTAGTTGCAGTTGTGAAAGAACCACCAGAAGAAAAGGAAAAATATAAGAAAAAAAATAAAGAAAATGAAAATAGTATGTTTTTATCTGCATTTAGAGTCCATAAGTTCTTTCTATGCATGTGGATAGCATTTTCCATCATGAGTCTTTTGTAATTGCCTTGTCATTTTATTGCTGAGAAGAGCTAAGTTGTTCATAGTTGATCATCCCAAATTGTTGCTTTCACTGTGTACAGTGCTTTCCTGATGCTGCTCATTTCACTTTGCATTAGTTCATACAAGTCTTTTTCAGGTATTTCTGAAATCAGCTGGCTCATTATTTCTTATTATACTATAATATTCCATTGCAGTCATGTAACACATTTTTTTGAAGTCATTTCCCAATTGATGGACATCTCAAAGTGTTTATATTTGTGCTAGAAAATAAACTACTCTGAGTAATGAATCACACATAGTGCAACTGAAGATGCTTTTTATTGTGGGCTTCTGGGATCTCTTCCCCTCCCATCTCTTGTAGTTACCACATTTTCCCTTGTATCACCACTATAGCATTTTAAAATTAGAAGTGCCCATAAAGCATTGACTATTTAGAGGATCATTGCTCTAGGACTAGAAGGGACCTTAGAAACCATCTAGTTAAATACCTCTTATTTTATAGTGGAAAAAGCAAGCCCAAGAAGTGGGAGGTCTAGGTTTACATGAAGAGGTGAGGACATAAAGTCAGGTCCCCTGACTCCAGAGTCAGAACAATTTTCACTGTACCACACTGCCTTCTTAGTTTGGCTTATTCATTCCACTTCACAGACTATGAAATTGAGTTTCTCACAGAGACAGATGACTTGACCAAAGTCACAGAAGCAAAGTTGAACACAATTTTTTCTTACTCCAAATATAGCACCTTTTCATACCTTATCAATTCTATTCATTTTACTATCAGTGAATCATTATATTTTAAATATGTATATGTATATATACACACATACATATATGCACATATATACATGAATACATACATACACACATATATACACATGTATTTATATATACATTATATATAATATATATACAGTCCTCAAAAACTATCTCTCTCTCTCTCTATCTCATCTATCTGTATGTATATATATACATATGTGTGTGTAATTGTATCCCTAATGACCTTGATGGTCTGATGATCATTCCTATATTAATTAGGAATATCAGGTCACTGGATTCAGATGGCTCAGAAGGTGAAGGTAAGGCTGGTGACCTGCACAGCCCTCCCTCACTCAAAATAAAGTCGAGTGCAGGTCTTCTTCAGCAACGAAGGATGAATACATTGATCACGTGGTTATTCCTAAAGTGTTAAGGGAGATAATAAAATTAATGTTGTCCCCATCTGACAAGTAAGAAAATTAAGATACCAAGTCATATATCTGCTAAGTAACAGATCTGAGATTTGCCATTAGATTCAATGGTGCCCATGGCCAGGTGATGCTGGGGATGAGGCACTGAATTAGAAGTCATGAAAACTGGAGTTTGAATGTAGCCTCAGACATTTCTTAACTATGTGACCCCATGAAAATCCTTTGCCCTCTCTCATGCCTGGTTTCCTCATCTGTAGAATGAAGACAATAACAGCATTAACCTCCTATGGTTGTTGTCAGAATCAAATGAGATAATATTTGTAAATAAATGATTGTAAATAAATTAATAAATAAATAATTTGTAAATAAAATTTATAAAATACTTTGAGAACTTTAAAAGCCACTATATAAACACTAGCTATTATTATTGTTAATTATTAGCTTCTAATTAAAAGAAATGGAATTAGAATAACAATGTTGTGATTAGGTGACAACCATGGTAGTCCCTAATGGGGAAGCCAGTCCTTTGTCATCCTAATCTTTTTGCTTTCCTGACTAGGGAATTTGTACCAGTGATCTACCAGGGAATTCTAGAAGTGAAGCTTATTTCCTATGTTTTTTTTCTTTTTTCCTCAGGTATAAATTAGATGTCCAGAGAATAAAGAGGATGATGCCTTCTGGAATCATTTGATTCTCTTTTCTGACTGAGAAAACACAGAAATTGCATGCAAGATGAAAGCTGGCCAGAACCTTAGTGATGAAAAAGGCAATAAGAACAGCTGATTTACCAAGTACTTTACATACATTATCTCATCCTATTCTGTGAAAGTATGACTGTTATCCCCACTTGTCCCTGAAGATGAGACTCCATTTCCCACCTCAATGCATTTGGTGAAGTCATTCCTCATGTCTAAGACATTCCCTCCTTATTGCAGCTTCATAGAGTCCTTGTTTTCCTTCAAGGCTCATCTCAGATGCTTCTGCCACAAACATTTCCATAACCTTTCCAGTTACTAATGCCCTCTTCCTTCTCATTTTTTCTTGTTCTATGTACATTTGTGTACATAGTGTCTGACCGGTAGAATGTAATCTCCTTCAGAGTATGGACTACTTTGTTTAGTTTGTGTTTTCTCAGTGCCTATTACAGTGCCATAGATGGGCAGGCAAGCCAGCCTAGATGAAGCAACAAAACAGCCTGAGGGAGCCTGGAAGTTGCATATGTCAGTAGCAATGGGCTGACCACCACTCCTCTTATGATAGTAATGGAAACAACCCAGGACATTGAGCCCAAGAGCCCCAGGGATAGCAGAACTACGTAGATCATAGACCCTGCTTCTAGTCTGGCTCTTGTAATCATCATCAAAGAGACAGACTATTATGGAGAAAATGCCTGATATACTTTCAACCAAACCAACTGTCATTCAGATGCTGCTGATGGATAGAAAAACCTAAGAATTCTGGAAACAGTAGCACCTCCTGAATTACTAGATTTGCCTCCCACCTGGCCCCCTTTTAGCCATGTTCTAGGGAAGCAACCATTATGGAGATGTGTCTTGGCAACTTCTTCTACAGCTCCTGATGCCTCAGAAACCACAAACACTGAAGAATGGAAAAAGAAATATTTTCCATAAGACCATAGTCCTTGGCATTGTTAAATGGTTCAATACCAGAAATCAATATGCTTTTATCAGTGGAAATGGTCTTAGAGAAGAAGTACCATCTGCTTTGTTGCTGGATTCTAAGGATCACTGGGGCTTCCCATCTTACATCACTTCTTGCAGTGTGAAACCCTTATTGCAGTGCTTTCCATATAGTAAATGCTTAATAATATTTTCCTTTATTCAATCAGTATTTGATTAATGCGTGTTGACTTGAATTGATAGAATTGAGGCTTGAAATAATAATAATAGTAGCAACAATAATGGCAAGTAGCATTTTTATAGCATTTCAATGTTTGCAAGGTGCTTTACAAATAATGTCTTATTTGGGCTTCATGACAGCCCTGTTGAAATGATAAAGTAGGGCCCAGAAGCAGAAGATATTTTACCAAAAGGGATATTAGAGATAAGATAATTCAATGGTGTCAGTTTACAAATGAGGAAACTGAGGCACAGAGATTTTTAGTAACTGTTCAAAGTCACACAGATAGTGGTAGCAGAGTCACAACTTAAATCTAGTTCCCCCAACACCAAATCTAGTATGTTTTTTCTATACTATATTACCTCTTACAGTTTTTTAAATTTTCTTCCCAAAGAAACTTATTCTTGGGATTTGGAATGCCTGGCTTCTCTTTGTGTACTTGCTTTAGACTAACTATAAAATGGAATCAACCCTCTCATAAGTCTTCTTCATATAATGAAAAGCTCTGCAGACCAGGGGCTAGGTCATCTAGCAATGTTGCTTGCACTATCATTCATTCTCGAGCTGTGTGATATAGGAAAAATAATTTCTCTTGGCCTCTGGTGTCCTCTATTTTAAAATGAAAGGGTTGGACTCAATGATCTCTAAAGATCTCTTCAAGTACTGAGAAATCCTGTGACCCAGAAATGGCACTACTAGGCCTATACCTTTAAAGAGACCAAAGAAGGAAGAAAAGAATAGAGATTGAAGAAACATATTTAAATCAGCATTTCTGTGATGCTAAAGAATTAGAAATTAAGGGTTTGCTCATCAATTGCGGAATGATTGAACAAATTATAGTTTATGAATGTAATGGAATCTTATTGTGTTATAAGTAATAATGAAAGGGATGGTGTTAAAATAAAATCATGAAAATTTGTATGACTTTATGTTGAGTGAAGTTAGCAGAACCAGGAGAACAAATTATACAATAACATTATTGTAAAGACTAACAATTGTGAAAGAATTAAGAACTTGGAGCAAGGCACTGGCCAACCATGAGTTAGGAGGTTATATAAAGAATGCTACCCAACTCTTAAAGAGTCAATGGACTCAGGGTGCAGAATGAGACATGTATATGTTGGACATGATTAATTTGGGGATTGTTATAAGGTAGGTTTTGCTGTTGTTTTGAGTGGTGAGAACAGTAAGAGGGAGAAAAAATGAAGATGTTTTAATCAAAAGAAATTTAAAATTGAATTAAAAATGGACAAAAAATATCTCACATTCTAAGGTTTCCTCTAACTCTGACACTCTACATTCTAAGGTCTCTTCCTGCTTTGACATTTTCTGTCCTAAAATTCTTTGAAGGCCTCTTCCGGTTCTAACATTCCAAGTAATGAGGTTCTTTTCAGCTGTGATAGGTCTGTTTTATGTCTTAAAGTCCCTTCTAGATCTATGACTTTATGTTTTGAGCTATAACTGATGCCAGTATTTTTTAGGCAATCATTAAAATGTCTGAGTAGTGGTTTTTTTTTGTATTTATTTTTCTTGAAAAAAGGAATCTGAAACTCCTCCAGTACTAAAGATCTGTATCACACAGATTATCTTTGATTAGAGTGCTATCATTTTTTTCTGATAGTTACATGTGTATGCCTTTTATTTTTCCTGTAGACTATAAGTTCCATGAGTGCAGGGCCTGTTTGTTCTCTAAATTGTATATCTCTGCACTGCCTATCTCAGTAGATTGCATTGAGTAAGTACTGAATAATGATTTATCTCATTCATACTTGTTATTTGTATCCCCATTTTATGGATGGGAAACCTTAGATGTGGAAAATTGAAATGACTTGTCCAAGGATGTAGAACAGTGAATGGTTGAGCCAGTCCTTCAACTTGAGTCTTATGAGTGCACTATTCTTTGAAATCCAAAAAGATATTGATTAAAGACAAATATCACACATTGGCTCATCTACATAGGTTTTCACATAGAGAACAAGGAGGGAAGACTAAAAGAAATACTCCTACTAGTGAGATATTTTGTTTTCACATGTATTGCCAAATTATTAGCAATTATGGTACCAGGCGTTGCTGATATCTTGTTGGACACAGCTCAGCAATCATAACTTTTGCTAGGATCCAGAGGAAAATGGAAATACATAGATCCTAGGATTTCCATAGTTGAATCTTTGAGTATGTTACCTGAGTTTAAACTGCAGGTCTCACATTTCTGAGTGAGATCAGCACTTGATTTTCCTCCCAGTGCCTTCATTTTGTTATCTATAAAATTAAAATAACATTGCCCTCATGGGATTGTTGTGAGAGGTTTTGTATATTTCAAATTGCTTTATAAATATGAATTGTTAGTATTGTCGATATTATTGTTATTATTACGGGTATAGGAAATCCCCAATTTATTAATGTTCTATGCTCCAGAAGTTAAATTGCTTTTTAAAAAAATTAAAGTGCATTTTTTTTACCTTTCATATTAGATTCCATTTTACCTAGCTCAATAAACATTTATTAAGAACCTACTATGTGTAAGGCATAATTTCTGTCCCTAAGGAAGTTACACTCTACTGGAGGCTACAATATTCGTTCATTCATCCAGTCATATATTTATTTGGCATCTTTTATATCTATATTAAATTAAAAATATATGAAAGAGAATACAAAGTCATTTCTAGAAGCAGAGTGATAATTGTGGGAATCAGGGAATGTCTTGTATAAGAAGTGACACTAGGATTGTTCTTTTTTTTGTAAATAGAATTTTACTTTTTCAATTGCATATAAAGATAAGTTTCTACATTATTTTTTTGTAGATTTTGAATTCAAAACCTTTCACCATCCCTCCATCCCATCTTCCCTTCTCAAGATGGCAAGCAATCTGAGATAGGTTATACATGTGTAATCTTGCAAATATATTTCCACATTTCCATATTCACATGTGGTGAAAGAAGCAACAGAACAAAAGGGAAAAGCCACCAAAAAAACAACAAAAGTGTGAAACTAGTAAGCTTCAATCTGCATGCAGACTGCATAGTTCTTTTTCTGGTTGTAGGTAGTATTTTCCATCATGAATCTTTTGGAATTCTCTTGGATCATTGTATTGCTAAGAAGAGCTAAGACAATCATAGTTGATCATAGCACAATATTGCTACTAAATGCAATATTCTCCTGGGTCTGTTCACTCAGCATCAGTTCAGGTAAGTCTTTCCAGGTTTTTATGAAATATGCTTGCTTATCATTTCTTATAACACAATAGTATTCTACTACATTCATATACCACAATTTCAGCCATTCCCCAATGGATGAACATATACTCAATTTCTAAATCTTTGCTACCACAAAAAGAGCTGGTATAAATATTTTTGTTCATATAGGTGCTTTTCCCTTTTTATAATCTCTTTGGAATACAGACCTATTAGTGGTACTTCTGAATCAAAGGTATGCATAATTTGATTGTCCTTTGGGCATAGTTTCAAATTGCTCTCCAGAATGGTTGGATGAGTTCACAAGTCCACCAACAATGCATTAGTGTCCCAATTTTTCTACATCTTCAACATTTACCATTTTCTTTTTCTGTCATAACAGCCAAATATGTGAGGTAGTACCTCAGAGTTGTCTTAATTTGCATTTCTCTAATCAATAGTGATTTAGAGCATTTTTTCTTATGACTAAAGATAGCTTTAATTTCATCATATCATTTGATCATTTATCAATTAGGGAATGACTTGTATTCTTATAAATTTGACTCAGTTCTCTATATATTTTAGAAATGAGATCTCTGTCACAGACACTTGCTGTAAAAAGTATTTTCCATCTTTCTTCTTTCTTTCTAATCTTGGCTGCATTAGTTTTGCTTGTACAACCCCTTTTAATTTAATGTAATCAAAAATAATTAATTTTTTATTTTATAATGTTCTTTATCTCTTGTTTGGTCATAAATTCTTTCCTTCTCTATAGATCTGACTATTCCTTGCTCTCCTAATTTTCTTATAGTGTGTCCTTTATGTCTAAATCATGTACCCATTTTGACCTTATCTTGGTAAACGGTATGAGATATTCATTTCTACAGTACTATTTTCCAGTTTTCAAAGCATTTTTTGCTCCAGTAGTGAGTCCTTATCCCTGAAAATAGGGTCTTTGGGTTTATCAAACAATAGATTACTGTAGTGTCTTGCATACCTAATCTATTCCACTAATTCACTGCTGCATTTCTTAACAAGTACCAAAGAGTTTTGATGATTGCTGCTTTATAATATAGTCTTAGATCTGGTATAGCTAAGCCACCTTCCTCTGTAATTATTTTAGGTAGAATTGTCATTTTGTATTATATCAGTTAATGACAGTTCAACCTAAATTAATTTAATTATTCAGTGCCATGCCAATCAAATTACCAAAATTTTTTTTTATAAAGCTAGAAAAAATATTAAAATTCATCTGAAAGAACAAAAGATTAAGAATATCAAGGAAATTAATGAAAAAAATGCAAAGGAGTTTTTTCAAGTGGTGTTTTAGTTGATTCTCTAGGATTCTCTAAGTATATCATCATAGCATCTGCAAAGAGTGAGAGTTTTGTTTCCTCTTTGCCTACTCTAATTCCATCAATTTCTTTTTCTTCTCTTATTGCTACAGTTAACATTTATACTGAATAACAGTGGTGATAATGGGCATCCTTGTTACACCCTTGGTCTTTTTTTTGGAAAGCATTCTTGTTTATCCCCATTACAGAAAATCCTTGCTGATGGTCTTAGACCTCTGCCCCTGCCATACAGGGGGCATTATCTCAAGCTTCTTGTACTGGGGGCAGGGGTCTGATTACTGTCTATTTGCTGTGGGGCTGGTGGCTTGCCCACTGCACTAAGGTGACCTGACTTAGTTATGACTGGTTTGCTCTGGGTTCTGGGGCTAGCAGTTTGCCTGCTGCACTGAGTCTGGAGGCTTCATATCTCACCTGCTTTGCCCTGCTGAGTGAGGTCTATGGTGCCTCAGTTGCTGATCTGCACTGTGGCTAAGAGCCTCCTATTGACTTGTCCAGACATTGCCTGTTCTGGGCTGTACTCCCCTTTAATCTAAGTGAGATAGACCTTTCTTGAAGTCATTTTAAGTTATCTTGGGTTGGAAAACGGTTTTACTCTTGTCTTTTTGTGGATTTTGTCACCACAGAATTCTTTTAGAGGCTTGATTTAATGTTGTTTCTGAGGGGAGAGTTCAGGAAACTTCCTGGCTTCTCTCCATCAATTTGGCTCCACCCAAGGTACATTTTCTTGCAGGAAGAATTTGCTACATGGATTTTAGCTTCCTGAGCCCCATTCATAGAAATCTGATTAATGAACAGTGTTGGTGAAACTCACTGATTAATGAAGTCAGCTATTAAATATCATACTGTTTCTGTAAGAAATTTGTAGATTACTAGAACAAGAATAATTTTGTTATGTCCCTACTAAAAGTCTTCATTTTTCCTGGATAAACTTCTTTCCTAGACTTGAGTTTCTACATCTGTAAAATGCAAAAAAAAAAGCTGAACAAAATGATTTCTAAGTTCCCTTCCAATTATAAATCAGCGATCTATGAGCTCACATCCAGTGTTTCCCTCATCTTTTATTCAGTCATCATATAGAATGGTCTCCAATCCTCTCACCATTCCAATTACTTTCCTGGGGACCTATTCCAATGTCTCAAGGTCCTTCCTACACTTCAGCACCCAGACTCGACACCATTTCCTCTCCAGAATCTGACACAACAAAGGATGTCACTGTTTAGGTTGAGTGCATATCACTATATTTATTTGGCCCCAATGGGAGGAGGAAATATAGCTAGGATTCTGGGTTATAGAGAGTTGAAATAAGACTGATGATTGCACAATGATTGAATCCTAACACTCCACACAGAAAGCATCACACCTAAATACAAGGGCCAAAGCAGCCTGATAAATTGGTCTGGATTTCTGACTGTGTTTCATGGAAACATCTATTATATTGATTACAGGGCATCAAGATGGGAGCTATTCTTTCCCTTGAGGCATGAAGTGAAACACTGGACCTTATTCTCTGCAGTGACTGAATTGTTCTCTGGTAATAAGGAAGGCATTTAGAGAGCAGACTGTGGTAGTAATGAACTGGGGCAGAGCCAGTCCTAGCCAAATTAGTGAATTTCCCTTCAGCTCAGTTTGGTTTAGTTCAATTTAATTCAGTTTAAACCAAACTCCTTAAAATATCTTCCTTCAGATGGTCCTAATCACTTCATTTTTAACAAATCTGCATAACCTTGAGGAAGTCACTTAACTTTCCCAAGTCTCAATTTCCTCATTCATATAAGGTGATGGGATTGAATAGATTCTCTTTCAGGATCCTCCAAGTTCTTAATCTTGAGATTTTATAATCCAGTTCAATTCAATTCAACATCACAACAATTTATCCAAAGAGGAACTTGCAGTAGTATGAAAGTCAAGAAGACCTAAAGACCAATACTGGCTGCATGACCCTGGGCAAGCCCATGGTCTAAGAATATAAATTGCAGCATAGGTGTTGATCTGCATTGATAAAGAAAGTTTCCTTATTGGTAATTCAATATAGCAATAAAAATCATAAGATCAGTCCAGAAATATGTGCAAAACATATTCAGGGTTGAGATTTACAAATCAGAGTAAATTACATGTTCTACCTTCTTGAAGCATATTATCTATTATGGGGAAAAGTTGAACAAATGGAAAACTTTTATGATTTTTGTCTTCAATGAAGACTGGTTTTTCTTCTTGTCATGGCCAACTTCTTGATCCCATCCTTTCCCGTATCCTTTCCCATATCCTCTGCAAATGTATACCTTTGATGCTTTATCTTTTTTAAAAATTTATTTTCAATGTTTCCTTTTTCATTGGGTCCTTTCCTACCAACTGCAAATGTATTCAGACATGTTGCATACATGAAGGTACGTCGGGGGTAAAGTAGATGGAGTATTGGTCCTGGAGTCAAGATGACGTGATTTCAAATTCAGCTTCAGTCACTGTGTGCCCCTAGCTGTGTGACCCTAACCTCTACCTGCTTCCGTTCCATGAACTGTAAAATAGGAGTAATAACAACAGTTGCCTCTAAGGGTTGTTGTGAGGATCAAATGACGTAATAAAAAATAAATCTGTACAGTGCTTTGCACAGTGCCTGGCATGTAGTAGTTGCTATGTAAATGCTTATTCCCTTTCCTTCCTCTTCATTAAAAAAAGACCCAAGAACCCTGAAACTCTCCAACCCAATCTTCATTTCACTCTGATGTTGTCTCAGTCTAGAAATCTAAATCTCTTTTTACAACCAAATTCCTTAAGACATCTTCCTTCAGAGCATCCAAATCACCTTACTGATAAAATAAGTCTTTGTAGTTTCACATAGTAAGTGCTTAGTAAATATACATGCAATTACATTAAATTAGACTGAAGAGTAAATACTAAATAAACATTTTTGAAGTTTAAAATCAATTTATAGAAATATAAAATCAATTTTGAGCATTTATTCTTTTAATTACATTAGTGTTGATTGAATTGAAAAATGGAAAGATTCTTGGCTGCTAGCAAGATGGAGTAAAAGAATGAATAGATCGCTCGATAAATATTTACTAATTTGTCTAGCATACCTGGCACTGTGCTAGGTACTGAGAATGCAAAGGGAGACACAAGATAGTCCTTGTTCTCAAGGAACTCTCAATCTAGTAAAAGGGGCAACATGAAAACAACTATGTACTGAGAAGACACAAGCAGATAAATGGGAGGTATTCAATAGAGGGAAGACTATTGATCACTGGGTATCAGGAAAAACTTCTTGTAGAAGAGGGTCCAGGGAAGACACATCTGGGATAATCCACTGTTAAAGAGCACTGAACTGGATCTAGATACAGCAAAGAAAACCTAAGAGTGGTTAGATATGTAGGAGGAGAACCAGGTGAGAGTGGTTCCCTGAAAACCTAGGTGGAAGGGAGGTTCAAGTAGATAAGAATAATCAACAATATCAAAGACTTTGGAGAGGTCATACATAATAGATTTGCAGTTGCATGTACAATCAACTTTTTTATTATGCTATGTTATGGAATTGCTTGTTTTATTCCATAAATTAAAAACAAAATAAATTTAAAAAGGAAGAGAAAAAGAAATTGTTAGTAACTTTGAAGAGAGAAATTTTAGTTGAATGATGATGTAGGAAGTCAGACTATAGAGTTAAGAAGAGAATGAAAGGAAAGGAAGTGGAGGCACCAATTGTAGATGTTTATTATTACTACAGACATGAAAATGTCAAATAATTTATTTAATGTTAACAGTAGATGATGTGTTTTTATGTTTGATGATGTGTTAGTAAATTTGACTTGTATTTTACCAGAGTTTTGATGTATCTCTGTATGGACTTGATCACTGTATCCTAGTCACTATGCCTGAAGCTCTCTTGGGTCTGCTTTCTTCATACTTCATCATGTCATACCTGTCTTCCCATGTTTTACTGAAA
Source organism: Notamacropus eugenii (assembly GCF_028372415.1). Classification (NCBI taxonomy): domain Eukaryota; kingdom Metazoa; phylum Chordata; class Mammalia; order Diprotodontia; family Macropodidae; genus Notamacropus; species Notamacropus eugenii. Next base: position 113,290,563 of record NC_092875.1, read on the forward strand.
TGTTTTCTATTACTATTTCTTCAATTTCAGTAAAATCTTCTTATCTTTATATATAATCATTTGTTGAGTTATTCCCTATTAGGTTATATTTTGTTTCCAGCATTTTATTTTCTCAAACAATGATCTTATGAACATAGGATCTCCACACATAAGTCCACCCACACACACCCCAGTTGTCAATAAACTTGATTACTGGTAGTATGGTTCCAGGAATGGATTCTCGGGGTGAAAGGATCAAATATTTATTGTGCAATTAGAAACTGTTTCCAAAACAGTTGAAACACTTAGCTGCTATGGAACATTGGGATGTTAATTAGTGTATTTACACAGAGGATTTTAAAGCTATATTTAGAACAAAAGGAACCAGGAATGGAAGACCTACTACATGGCAACAAATGGGTTGGTTGGTTGGTTGTTGTTCTTCGTTTTCAAAGAGTATCAAAATGACATCACCATGATAAAGTGAAGTTTCAATGTGTCTGATTACGGTTGATCAGACCAATATGAGCTCAGAATGCTTTACCACAGGTTGGAAACAGATAGTCTGTGTGAACACTTGGGGTGGATACTCCAAATTGGCACATCTTATGTTTTCTTTGTGCTGTCTCAATTCTGCTTTGCTCAGAGAGCACAGCACCCTTTCTGATATGGGCACGCCATGCTGAGTGGTCCTGTGCCAGTATCTCCCACGTCCCACAGTCAAATTCAAAGTTCTTGAGAACTTGAGAGTGTCCTTGTGTTGCTTCCTCTGCCCACCATGTAATCACTTGCCCCATGTGAGTTCTCCATAAAATAGTCTTTTTGGCAAGTGTACATTTTGCATCTGAACAATGTGGCCAGCCCATCAGAGTTGCACCCTCTGAGTATGGTTTGAATGCTTGACAGTACAGCTCAAGCAAAGGACTTCATTGTCTGGTACCTTATCTTGCCAGGTGATCCTCAAAATCTTCCTAAGACTGTTAAAATGGAAGTGATTCAGTTTCCTGGCATGGCAGTGGTAGACTGTCCATGTTTCACAGGCATACAACAATGAGGTCAGCACAATGGCTCTGTAGACCTTCAATTCGGTAGTCAGTCTAATACATCTTCTCTCCCAAACTTGTCTTTGGAGCCTCCCAAACACTGAGCTAACTCTGGCAATGTGTGCCTCAATCTCATTGTCAGCGTGTATATCTCTGGAAAGTACACTACCAATGTAAATGAACTTATCCACAGCATTCAAAACTCCATCTGCTGTAACTAATGGTTCCACTTTTGGATGGTGTGGTTGTGGCTGATGGAGCACCTATGTTTTCTTGGTGTTTATTTTTAAGCCAAAATTAGCACAGGCAGCAGAGAATTGATGTATGCTTTGTTGCATCTCAGCTTCAGAGGCTGCACTGAGTGCACAATAATCTGCAAGCAGAGCACTAGTGTGTCTGACTCCAGATCAGAAGTTGGCATGTTTGAATTGCGTCGAGGTCAGGCTGCTGTTTTTCATTAGCATGGCAGTAAATAGTGTAGCACTAAAGGAAGACAGGATGTAAAACTACTTACTTCTAATTTTACTTTTGTTTTGTCTGTCAAGGAGAATGTTCTTCAGGAAGAAAATGATGAAACCAATGGACTGAAGAGGAACCCAAAGCCCAGATTATACTGGACATGATAAGGAAGCACCTGGCTGCTCTCAACAAGTACAAATCACTTGTTCCAAATGAATGATGTCCTGGAGATTTTATGAAGGTGATTTCTTAACTGTTTGCTGCTGGAGATGTATGAGACAAGATGGAGAAGAGAGGCCAAATATTGGAGACTGGAAATAAGCACAGGTACCAATTTTCTAAAAGGGGGAAGGGTTAATTCATGAAATATAGTTTTCATTTTTCATGTTGTGGTTCTGAAAAAGTAGTAGGAGAAATTGTTAAAAATGGATGACTTGTGATCATTCAGAAACGGAAGCAATTATCTCTATGAGTCAACATGGGCTCATTAAGAAGACATTTTCCCTAAATAACCTCATTTCCAGTTTTCATAGAGTTACTGGACTGGTAGACCATGGGAAGTATATAGATATAGTATATCTGAATTTCAACAAGACATTTGACAGTATTTCATAGGATATTCCTGTATGTAGATTAGAGAAATGTAGGCTTGATTTTGTAGTTAAGTAGATTTGTAACTGATCGACAACTGTACTTTGAGTATTGATTTCAATCTGAAAGGAGTTCTCCAAAAGTGTGCCATAGAATAGTATCTAGATAGTGATATAATAGTCTTACAGTATTATACCAGAACACATATGTAATACTGTGCTCAGTTTGGACAACCCATTTTCAAGAAAGTGACAAACTAAGTCAAGTCCTGGATATTAAGAGGACTTGAGCAGCATTAGTAGTCTCATTAAAAAAAAAAAGTTCTATCAGAATTTCAGAAAAGTAAAAGGATTTAAGAGGCCACCTAGTCTAACCTATATATGGACAGGAATTCCTGGTAATGGTCACTTAGTCTCAATTTGAATATCCTCTGATGAGAAATTTGTTAACATCTGTTGAGATATTCACACAGAAGCTAGATGGCTACATATGTGGAACATTACAGAGAGAAATGTGTTCATTGTCAGGAAGACTGGGACCATGTAACCCTAAAGTTTCTGTAACTCATGAAGATCATTTAATAAAGAGATGATTTGTGTTCTTAGAAGAAATGTACTCTCAGATGATTTTATACAGTCTATCTTCCTTACTTCCCTCCATCCATCTTTTCCTTCATCTATTCTTTCTTTCTTTTTCTTCCTTCCTTCTCTTCCTCCCTCCTTCCTCACTCTCTCCCTCCCTTCCTTCCTTCCTTCTCCCCCTCCTTCCTTTCTTCCTTCCTTGCTTTCTTCCTTCTTTCTTAACTTCCATTTCTTTCTTCTTTCTGTCTCTCCCTCCCCTTCTCCCATCCTTCCTCTCTATAATTCCACTGTGTGTTTCATAAATTCGATATACTATATCAGTCCTCAGCCAGAACTTTCCTTATGCCATGAAGAAAATGGCCTAGTATTATCTCCATTTAATTGAAAGTATGCACTATTGATCAACCAATCAGTGTTTATTTAGTGCTAAGCACTGGAGAAATGAAAAGAGGTAAAAAGTCCCTGTCCTCAAAGAGCTCACAATCTAATAGGGAAAAATAACAAATTAATATAAACAAAGTATATACAAGATAAATAGGAAATAATTAACAGAGGAAAGATATTAGAATTAAGAGGAATTGGGAAAGGCTTCTCATAGATGATGGGATTTTATTTGGGACAGAAAAGACACCAGGGAAGTCAGTAAATGGAGATGAGGATGGAGACTATTCCAGACATGGAGCACAGCCAGAAAGAAATGCCAGGACCTGAGAGAGATGGATTGTCTTGTTCATGGAACAGCACTTAACTATTAAAGTGAAAAAAATTGTCATCATTTCTCATCCACCAAATTGTTCCCTGGGATAAACTGGTCGATCTCACTGATGTATCGGAAACATTCCTTTCCTCAGAAATGGCGTGTAAATGCAACAAAGAATGCTCTTCAATATGTGAGCCAGACTAAGTAATCATTGGTAAACACAGCTGAAATGCCTCATGACACAGAGCTTGTCACAGTTCCACTTTTCAGGAACTGATAGAGAGGTCATTCACCATCTTTCAGAATCATCTATCTCCATATATACATGACTGAAAATTGGCTGACATCATTTTTGAAAGGCCTTATGAATGACGGATCAGGGTCTTGGAGTGGCTGGACTTACTTCAGATAGTATACTCAGTATACACTGGGGAAAGCAGATAACTAGATTTTATGGAAAGCTCCCAGATATACAGTTTCTGCAACCTGGTTCCTCTTCTCTCTGTGATGCTTACAGGGTGGGAGTAGGAAGGGAAGCAGACCTAGATGCTCTTGGCATGGCTACAGCCATTTTGGCTGAATTTGGATAATTTGCTGCCCTTTCTGCTACTTATAACTTTGAATGCAAATTGTTTCCTATGACTATGACCCTGTAGTCCCATTGATTTAGATCTATAGCATTAGGTCCAGGGACACAATCAGATTCGCTGGAGGACACACTAAACTAAAAATCAGAAGATTGGGGCTTGAGCTTTGGTCACACTAATCATGTGACCCTGGGCACTCTTTACCTCTCGGAGGGTCATTTTCCTCATCTGTAAATTATGGCTAGCCATACCCTGGAGTGGGGACAGGAGGGCAAAAGAGCTGAAGGAAAGGAGGAATCAAATGAAATAATTATCAAGTCGATAGAAACTTTAATAGTAAGAATCACTAATATTTACGCAACACTTAAGATTTGCAAAATGCTTTATGTAAGGTATCCCATTTGGAATTTCACAGTAGTAAGGCATATACTGATTATATCATTTTCCCTACTTTACGGAAGAGGATAGTGAAGATAATAGCAACCTGCTCATAGTCAAATAGCTAGTAATTGTTATGGATGGAATTAGAACCCACGTTTTCCTAATTCTAAATTTAGTAGGAAGGGTAGTTCCTATCATAACATTCAAGGCTTCCTTGTGAATTCCGTAGTGCTACTTAGACCAGGAGTGTCAAATATGAGGCCTTAGGCTACAATACTCTTCAGTGTATCCAAGAAGATTAAAATATAATTGGGAAATACTTGAAAAAAAGCAAATAAAATCCAGTAGAACATAGTTAATATCAGTATGAGGCACGAGGAGTGCAGTAGATAGAGACTTATCTTCCTAAGTTTAAATCTAGCCTTGACCTTGAAAATCTAGTCATTTAGCCCTGTTTGCCTCAGTTTCCTCATCTGTAAAATTAAATGGAGAAAGAAATGGCAAACCACCCTAGTATCTTTGCCAAGAAATCCCCCAATGAGGTCACGAAGAATCTGACACAATTGAAATGACTGAAGAACACTGTTAATATGCAGTTTTTAAGTCAATGTGGAGGCCAAAGGCATCCCCATGTACACTTTAGTGGCCCTGTTTCTATTTGGGTTTGACACCACTGTTCTATACCATGGACAAAAGAATGAAGCAGGTAGCCCCTGTGCTTTCAGCTTCGCTGCTTTTGGTGTTCCTCTTTGTTGGTTCAAACCCACCCTCAGCAAACACTCACAGCATTCCTCTGGCAGTCTATAGAACTGAAGACTCAGGGACTGAGCAAAGTATTCAAGGACCTTATAATGACAAGACTAGCACTGGTAGCTGACTTTCAATAACAAAATGGTAAACTGAGAGCTTCCTTGACAACTTCAATCATTTCTGCTTTAGAATGAGATACACAGCGAGAGAGAGATTCTTTCTTACAGCCTATATTGAATCTGTTGCCAAGGCCTGGTGGTTTTACCTTCATGCATTCATTGCATACAGTTCCTTCCCTTATTTGATTTTTCCACCATCATGATACAGGTCCTCCTCACCTTATGCCTAAACTATTGTACTAACCTGCTGGGTGCTCTCACTGCCACTAGTCTCTTCCCACTCCAGTGTACTACTCAGATATCAAAATGATCTTCCTAAAGGGCAAGTCTGATGATATCACATCTCTCCCCCCCACCCCACTCAGTAAACTCCAGTAGCTCTTGTCACTTCTAGGACCAAATATAAAATCTTTTGTTTGACTTTCAAAAACTTTCAGAACCAATTTCCCTTCCCAACCTTTCCAATCTTCTTATATCTTGCACCTTCTCCCCCTCAAATTAGTTTGTGATCCATATATCCTGGATTAGGGATGGTAAACCTGCAGGCCTGAGACCCTCTAAATCCTCAAGTACAGCTCTTTGACTGAATCCAAACTTCACGGAACAAATCCCTTTAATGAAAGAATTTGTTCTGTAAAGCTTGGATTCAGTCGAAGGACCACACTTGAGGACCTAGAGACCACATGGTCTCAAGGCTGCTTGCTGATTTCCCACCCCTGTAATTTGATCAAATGAAATAATTGTGAAGTGCTTAGCACATATATATGCTATGTAAATAATTGTTATTATTATTTTTAGCCTCCTTACTGTTCCTTGAACAAGACACTCTATGTCCCAAATTTAGACATTTTTCAATGATTTTCTTTTGTGTCTGGAATACTCTCCTTCTTCATCTGCCATCTGCCTTCCCTAGATTCCTTCAAGTTCTCACTAAAATCCCAGCTTCTAAAGAAAGCCTTTCCTGATCCCCCTTAATTTTAGTGCCTTCATTTGTTGATTATCTCTAATTAATCCTGTCTATATCATTTCTGCACAGTTGTTTTATGTTGTCCTTCCCATTAGAAGGTGAGCTTCCTCTAAGCAGGTACTATCTTTTGTCTTTCTTTGTATCCCCCAGGACTTAGCACAGTGCCTGGTACATAGTAGATGATTAATAAAACTTTATTGACTGATTCACTGAATGATTCCTGATATGTAATTACTGATGTACCAAGTAGAGTTAATGAATAAAAATAAATTGTATGGAACTTGGAGATCAAACTGTTAGAAGGGTGAAGGACTTTCCGTAAGTCACCAAAAGCAGAAGACACATATGAGCAGGGATGTCTGAAGCAGACAACCAAAAGGAAAAAAAAAAGGAACAAGTTCCATGGGAGGAGTTGAAAAAATATCAGTTAATACTATGCTCAGGTTTGCAGGTTTATTTCAGTTATTATAGTAGAGTTATTGAAGTTTTAAAAGAATTGGTAGAACCATTGTCAGTAATTTTTGAAGGTTCAAGGAGAATTAAAATTGTAAATAAAATCAACTTTGAAAGAACTAAGAACTATGCTTAATGAAATGATCCACTGTAACTGGAGAGCTGACTAGGGAATGATGGACTGACTCAAATTTCAGAAGAAGACATTCATTTTCACACACTGTCATTGTGGAAATTTATTTTTCCTTGACTATGGATACTTGTTACAAATTTTTTCTATTTCGTTTTTTTGGGGGGAGGGATTGGAAGGAAGTAGCTATGTAGGAAGGGAAAAGAAAGCAAAGAGGCACAGTGAAACATTTTTCAAATGCACAAAAGGGACCGTAATAAAGGCCAGAAGGAAACACAAACCATGAGGACTACTTTAAAAATTAGAATTTTAATTTATCATATATTTAAAAGGAAAAGCAGGCTATGTATAATAGAGAAATAGTTTCATTTTTTTTCTTTTTTCTTCTATTTTGCATATGGAAATGCTAATTTTATTTGGTATTTATTAAGTTCAGAATTTTAAAAAAAAGAGGGTGAAGAAAAATCAGAGAGCCTATGAGACATCATAGAGACCTGCAATATTGGAGAAGAAAAAATTTCTTGATATTCAAAAAAGGGAAAAAGAAAGTATATCATCTGAAAATGAGTTTGAATCTGATTTCTGGAAAACTTCTAAAATGCATTAGTAAAGGGATGGTGAGTCATCATCTTGAAAAGAAAACAATGTGGTCTGAAAAATCCTGCATGTACTTGTCAAGAGCAGCTTATGCCAAACTAACTTCATGTCCTTTTTTGGCATAATTATTACACTGGTAGAGCCAGAGAATGAGTACTGAGTTTATCTAGATTTTTTTTCTTGATTTATCAAAAATTTGGATAAAACCTCTTGTATTCTTGTGAAAAAGGTAGATGGACACAGGTTAAATCAGAGGTGTGGAATATGACCTACAGGTTGCTTGTGGTCCACAACAATTCTGAGTATGGCCTAAACTGGATTAAAATGCAATTGATACACATTTAGCAAAATAAATAAAATATAATATAACATAGATAATATCAATGTGTGATTTTCTAAGTCAATACGCAGCCCACAGGGATGCTTTTACATGATTTAGTGGTGTAGTTTCTATTTTAATTTAATACCACAAGCCTAGACCAGCACTTCCTAAACATGAGGTCAGGGCCTCATGTGGGGTCAGGTAACTGAATGTGGGGGTTGAGAAATTTGGTAATATTAAAATATTTCTGAAGGTTCAATGATCAAAAATTAATTTAAAATCAAATGTGTAATGAATCTGAGGTATCTTTGGCAATATTTGCCCACGTTGCATCACGACTTCACTTCAGCCTTGGTTCTGAACACAGCATTGATAATTATAAAATCAAACTATCAATCAACTCTGAGAAAGATTGAAGATGCTCTGTGTCCTGCAGTATCAAATATTCCACCAAGATTTAATTCCTTATGTAGCAATAAACAAACACATCACTAGTAGGCAATTGCTTTCATCTTTATAAAGGGTAAGATTATATGTATGCCAAAAATCATTTTAAAATAAATTTCTTTATGACTTATTATCAGTAAATATTTAATTTGTTTACCTATTTTACATATCTATATACCCAGGATCACATAAGAATTTCTTGGACAAAAAGGGGTCATGAGTGAAAAAAGTTTAAGAAACTCTGGCTTGGACAATAGAAAACTTAAATGAATTTAGAAGCGGCCAGAACCAAAGAGTTAATTAAGAGGTTGATATCATCTTGAATGGATGTCTATAATAAAAGGCCCCAGAAATTTGTTCTGGTTTCAGCGTTGCTTATTTACCAATAACTTATATAAAACCACATATAAAATGCTCATAGAATTTGCAGATGACACTAAGCTGAAAGGGATAGTTAATATGCCAGATGACAAGATTCGGAATCCAAAAAGAACTCAACAGTTTAAACCTGGAGTTCTTAATCTTGTTTGCGTCAAAGCCTTCTTAGTAGTCTGGTGAAGACAATGGATTCCTCTTCAGGACAACGATGTGTTACCTATATTCATAATCGGAGGAAATGCTAAACTTTAATTTAGCACACACATGTGCTAAAATAAAACACACACACACATACAAACACACATACATCTACACACACCCAAGATCTCAGACCTTCTGAAATCTATCTACAGACTCTAGTCTTAAGAATACCTACTCTAGATCATTGGGTTACTGTGACAAGTTTCAACAAGGCAAAATTTGTTAGTGAAAAATATAAAATCTTTCTTACTTATGGATTAGATAGCTACCCAAGTGGAAGATCAGGGAAGTATGAGGCCTGGTGGTTTTTGTAGATGTCATTCAGTTACTTTTTCAATCATGTTTGACTCTCTGTGACCGCATTTGCATTTTTCTTAGCAAAATACTGCTATTTCCTTCTCCAGTTTATTTTATAGATGAGGAAACAAGAAAAATAGGGTTAAGTGACTTGCCCAGGGTCACACATCTAGTAAATGTCTGAGGTCAGATTTTAACTGAGGAAGATAAGTCTTCCTAACTTCAGTTCATGTACACTATCCACTATGGCATTTAGTGATCTTAAGAATCAATATGAACAAGCAGCATTATGTGCGCAACGAAAAAGTCAATATCAGGTTTTGTTGAGGAATATGAGAGTCTTAGTGTACTATTCTCTGGTTAGATTAGAGATCCTGTGTTCAGTTCTGGGTGTCAAATTTTGGGAAAGATGAGTGTGATAATACCATGAAAGATCTTGAGATTGTGCCTTATAAAGTTCAATAAGAGGAAATGGAACTGTTTAACCTGGAGAAAATTGTTTAGCCTGGTAGAAAAATGATAAATCTCCTCAAATATCTTTAAGACCATCATTTGGAAGAATGATTAGGATTTTTCTGCTTAGGTTCAGAGGAGTATCAGCAGTAATGGAAACAAGACAAAAAATCCATTTATTAATTGCTTACTATGTTCCAGGTACTGTGATAAATGTTAGAGATGCTAATATAAGCAAAAAGACAGTCCTTTCCCTGAAAAAGACTATGCTGCAAAGAGGAAAAGACCGTATGTAAAAGGTAAATGAAAAGACTGCTGAAGTGCAGATTTAGATTTTGTAAGGAAAATCTCAGTACTCTAATCAATCATTAACACGGGCTATGACAGGTGATTGTAGGCCGCTGGTCAATATTAGTCTTTAGGCAAAGACTGGATGATCTACAACTGGGAAATTTGTAGAGAACATTCTTGTTCAGCTAAAGGTTGGGCTGGTTTCTCTCCAAGGTTCCTTCCAAGTCTTAGATTCTGCGAAACTCATCAGAAGCAATTGACAATTGTAATGTTTCCTCTTTTGGTCTTTAATGGAAGTTGGCCATGTTGAATTCTGATGCCAACTACAATTTACAACTCTGGCTGGACTTCCTCTCTCACAGCAATTCTACTCTCATTATCTCATTTGAGCACAATGAATTGCACATGATAGGCACTTAATAAGTGCTTTTTGAATTGATCTGATGTTACAGGAAGGTCAAAATATTATTATCCTCGTTGAGGACATTGTATCCCAGAGTGAGGAAGTGATTTCCCTAAGGTCAAGAAGCTACCAAGTGATGAAATTTGAACTTGAACCCACTTGAACTTGAACCAAAATTTTTTTCTGAATTTCTACTCAGTGCTCTTTTTACTGTACATCATTACCTCTTGAATAGTAGTGTACATGTATTCTACATGCGTATGTGAGTATACATGTATATGTATATGTAGAAGGATATTGATAAACATCCAACAGTAAGCTCTCTAAAAAAACACTGAACAAACTTATGCACAACATACTTTGAAGTTTAGTCTACAATGAAAGAAACAATTATTTCTCATATTAATAATCAAATATTGAATTAGGACTAAGGTTTTCCCGTTTTCTATTTCCTCATTCAGAAATCAGCTCTTATAGGCTTTTCAGGCAGTCTTTGAAGTGCTGGGTTAGTAATGAAATGGAAAACTTAGATCTGATCAAAAGATAAAAGAATTCTAGTCCAGGTGAATTGGTGAATTCTGGACCAGTGTGTTTTAGTCAGATCTGAGTGGAAGTAGATTCCCACTTTTGTCTAGATAGGGGTGATCTGGGAAGAGATATTTATATTAGCTAAGTTTCTGCCTTTTTTCACAACTTCCTAGAGGCCTAGAAATATTGGTCTAAAGAAATTTATCCTGAACTGTGGAATTTCAGATATATTCATAAGAATATACCATTTAAGTGCTAAATTTTAGGGGGGATGGAAATCATCAATTCCATTCAAATTTCACAGGTAAGGAAACTGAAACTCAGAAAAATTAAGTCATGAGGTCAGTTATCAAATGACAGGTGAAATACACTGGACTTAGGGAGAAGTTGGTTTTGAATTGAGGTTTTGATGTGTCAGGGCATTTTCAATTCATACCACATTAAATGGCTTTTTATTCCATCTACACCTAGGGCTAGTCCTGCTTTGACCTATGTCATAAAGAACAAGCTGTGGTCCATTAAAATAAAGTTTGAGTGAGCTCTGGATCAATATCATAAACCTACATTCTGGGATCAGTTCCTGACCTAACTTTGTGAAACAAAAATGGGATTTGAAAAATGTGGTCTGGGAATGAGAAAAATATCACTCCATGCCAGCTGCCACAGGAGCAGAGTGATGGAGTAAATGGATGTTCAGGAGCCTCAGTCTGGGTATGAAGAAAGACGTCACATATGCCTGACTATGCAATTGTATCCGGGTTCCCAGAAATGTGGCCAGGGTATGTTCCTGAATGCTGGACCCCTCCCACAAAGATTGCCCAGTGATATGACTCAAATACACCATATTATTAGTATTACTGAGAAACTGAGTGGTCATAGTGGGAATGGATGACCCACCTAGATTGTGGCCCCCAAGGCTCATTGTGGTCACTAGAGAATATTAGGGTGAATCAAAATTCTGTCTCTGAAGGGAAGGTCTAAGAGGCTTTGACCATCATACTCAGACATATTACTAACACAATGAGAGAATCAAGTCTAATCTTTTCTTCCCCCTTCTTTTGGTCCTTACGAAATCACAGATTCTGAGGTTTGGAAGGGAACATTGGCGTGGTGGATCAAGTTCAAGACGTAATCAGGAAGACTCAGAGTCAAATTCCCACTCCTTCTTACTAGCTACATGACCTGGTCAAGTCACCAAAGTCACTTAACCTTTCTAAACCTTAATTATGTCATTTGTACAATGAAGATAATTAATTCTGTACTATCCATGCCATAGGGTTGTAAAGAGGAGCAAATAAGATTACGAATGTAAGATGCTTTGCAAATTATAAAGTGATATAGAATTATTGGCTTATTATTTTCATTATAGATCATAATTTAGAACATGGTTGACTCTTAGTAAACTGCTAGATCAGTTGTGTCAAAACTCAGATAGAAATAAATTCTTGACTGTAGTGGGTTGACTTAGAAAACCACAAATTAATGTTATATATGTGGCATTGTATTTTTATTTTGTTTAAAAAAATTGCTAATTACCTTTTAAGCTGGTTCAAGATCTACTAAGGACATTTCTGATCAATATGAGCCCTCTTTCTTTCTTTTTGTTTTTCTCTTTCTCCTTCTTCTTCTTCTTCTTCTTCTTCTTCTTCTTCTTCTTCTTCTTCTTTCTCATCCATTTTCTATTCAATAAGCCTACAACACACCAGATACTTCACTGAGTGTGTCAAGTCATTTCAGTTGTTTCCAACTCCGTGATCCCATGTGGGTGTTTCTTGGCAAAGATTCCAGATCAGTTTGTCATTTGCTTCTCTAGCTCATTTTTCAGATGAGGAATGAGACAAAATGAGGTTAAGTGACTCATCTAGGGTCACATGGATAATAGGTGTCTGAGGCAGATGTGAACTCGGCTCCTCCTGAGTGCAGGAGCAGTACTGTGCTATCTAGCAGACCCTAGGTACCTAAGTCACAGAGACAAAAATGAAAACAGTTTCTACTCTCAACAGCCCTCAGTTCTCAGGCAAGTGACCATCAGTTATTAAAATTTCTCATTAATGCTAACTAATATTGTGGGTTTTAGAGAGACCTAATATTAAGGCTGAGATAGTATGTTAGAGCGAGAGATTAATAGATAAGGAGTCAGGACATCTGGGTTCCAGTTCAGGGACTAGTGTTAATTAGCTATTTGAGAGTGAATCCATTGTCTCTCTCTAGTATTTGCACTGCCTTCCTCACCAAACTGTTGTGACAATCAAATTATATCATGTATTTAAAGTGCTAAATATGTGTCAGCTGTTACTATGAATAGTGAATTGTTTTTCTTGAGCACTTATAGTACTATAAACTCCCCTGGATGTCACCATCTTAGAATCTCTTTATCCTGGAGGATCATTTCAGTCCTAGAACTCTCACCTCTTCCTATTTCTATTTTTTCCATTTCTTTCTATTTCTAGGGCTTTTGCCTCTACGTAGAGGGTGGAAGACTCCTCTTAGAACCTTCATTTAAGGAGGGATGCCCTGAACAGCCATCTCTTCATTTCCTACCCCTTTGTAATCTTCTAAACTTCTCCATCATTTCCCTGTGCTAAGTACCCTATCTTGCCCTACCCATCCCTTCAGCTTTCTTGAACATTGCCTCCCCATTGCGGGGAGGGGTTGCCATTCCCTTCACTTGTATTTGTATTCTCAGCACTTCACACAGTGCTAAGACACCTAGTAAGTGCCTAATAAATGCTGGTTGACTGATTGGCTGACAAATATCCATATACCTAACTGTACAGCCCCTTAAGTGCAATGGAAAGAAAGCTGGACTTGGAGTAAAGGTCCTGGGTTCAAATACCAGCTTTTCTACTCTTTCCCTCACTACCTTTGTAACATTTGGCAAATTATAAAATTTCTTTGAGCTTTTGTTTCCTCATCAGGAAAAAAAATAGATGTTTGGACTGGATAGTTATTATTGGATTGGAACGATTTTTGATTGATTACTTGGATGACGTCTGAGGGTTATTCTAGCTCCAAAGCTATGTAAACCTATAAAGCACTTCTTTTTTGTTATGTAGGCATTTTGTTTGCTGAAAGGGAAAAGAAAAAAAAATTTTTTTGTGCAATACAGAGAAAAAAGAGTTTGAAGAGAACAGCCATTTTAGTGGAGACCTGAGAGAAAATACTTCTATCTTTTCCTGTAAAAGGAGAGACAGACTGACAGGCAGAAAGACAAAAAAAGGAGAGACACACAAAGAGAGACAGAGAGACAGACAGACAGACAGACAGAGAGACACAGAGATAGAGACAGAGACAGAGAAAGAGACGGAGATACAGAGACAGAAACACAAAGACAGAGACAGAGCAAGACAGAGATTGTAGTGATAAAATATGTAAGCATAAATTTATTCCCAGAGTACCCTGAAAAATTATATTTTAAGAAGGATGCTCATTCATCTGTGCTTTGGGGAAAAAAGAAAATTGAACTATATATTATCTATTCTCCACCCAGGTTTCTTGTTCTCTTATTGTTTCACCAATTTATAGGGAAAAGTTTTGTCTTTCTTGGGGATTGGAATACTTAACTCTGTTAGTTTTCTTGACTTTACTCAATGTCTGAGCGATCCTGAGATTATAGAACGCCTAAATTCGGAATACTCAGGTAGGCGAATCTTAAATAAATCAGTGAACTAGTGTCAGTGTTCTAGTTCTCCTAAGGTTAAGAGGCACCTGGATTCTTCTGGACTTGTTAACCTATTAAAGCTATTTTTATATTGACTCATTGAAAGGAAGGATGGCACAATACAAAGGATCCACCCTGGGCTTGGCTTCAAAAGATTTAGGCTTAAGTTATGCCTCTGATATTTTTCATGTGATTCTCATTATAAAATAACTATTAGTTTAAAACTTAATTCAGCTTAATTCAATAAATATTTATCAGGCACCCATTCTTTGTAAGCCCTGTACTAGGTACTAGGCATACAAGGACCAAATACAATACATATCTTGCCTGAAAGAAGCTCCTCCAGTCTATGTCTATGGGACTTCTATCCCTAAATTGTAAAATGGCAAAAATGACACCTGCCTTGCCTCCCTCTTGACATAAGCATGTTGTGTATCTAAAGGACTACATTGCTATGAGTTACTGTCATTCATGTAATTAGCAAATAAGTATTTATTAATCACTTAAAATGTACAACACACTTTCTGGCTACTGAGGATACAAAACCAAAACCAAAACAAGTTTTTGCTCTCAAGGAATTGACATTCTATTGGACAAACATACGCACAGATCAATATTTACTTATAAACTATTATTATCAAAGCATGGTGAATCTGTAAATCATCTTAAAAGTCAGGTAGTCTGTCCCTGTGCAACAGCTCATCTGTTTGGGATCCCTTGGACTTAACAACTTCATTTTCCTAAGAGCAATGAACACTTCATCATATAGCGTACAGTTTACTGACGTGTTAGACTCCAAACGCAATAATTCCATTACTGACACCAATGAATGGCTAGTCACTTTAAGTCACTTACTAGCTGAGTGACCTTGGGTAAGACAGTCTTCAAGTCTCTTCCAGTTCTGACATTGCATGATAGTACATTTGGGTAATACAGAGATTTTCATTGTAATGGAAATGTCATCTTTTAGATTTGACCTATGATACAGTTATGTCAGTAGTAGAGATTCTGTCAGTTCCTATTAAGTACATTTAGAAAGCACAGTAGCCAGTGGTATTAATGAAACCCAGAAAGAAATATGTAATAGCCTCAGAAAATAAAGGCACATTTGCTGAGTCCCACCTGCCTCTTTATATCTTTCTCTGTCTCTGTCTCTCTCTTCTTCTCTCCTCTCCTCTTTTTTCTGTTCTCTCTGTCATTCTGTCTCTGTCTATCTCTCTGTCTCTCTTCTCTCCTTTCTTCTATTCTGTGTATGTCTGTCTGTCTGTCTCTCTCTCTCTCACGCACACACATTCACTCATTATTATCTCCATCTGAATATTCATGTTACATTTGGCAAGGTGGTGATGACAGCATTAATATTTTGAAACTTTGCAAAACATACTGTCGTGTAAATCTACATGTTATTTAGTCACATAGAGGCCAGCTAAGCTGATAAAAGGACTGTCTAGAATAAGGGATGAAGGATATATTTAGATATGTTTTGTAGGGTTACTGGCATGCTTTGAGATTATGACAAGATTTGTGTCTTGTGTGGTACTATAGGAGCCACAAATGATAAATATCTGATGAGTCACCTCATCCTAGGATTATGCCTGGCCCTAGTGACCTAGGGAGAAAAGGATAGAGGGAGCCTTTGATTATCTACTTTGGTAATTCTCTGGGGAAGCAGTGTTAACATCTTTTGAGTGTTCCTCAAATGCTATCACGGAATAATGTTAATTGGGAGTGCTTGGCATTGTTCTGTAGCAGAAATGACATTTTTCTCTTTTAGAGATATCGGGAGTTGGACATCCTAGTGAAATAAGTGACAATATTCTTAAGAACCTTCAGGCTATTCATTCTGAATCTTCTGATGATGCAGAGTCCCAGGAATTTTCAACTTCCCTTCAGCAACAAGTGTTTATTTCTGTGTGATCCAGATATTGATAAGTCCATAACATCACAGAACTCCTTAGAACTGTAATGAGCCTTAGTGATCATCTAGGACAGGTTTTTTTTTCTGTCTTTTTTTTAACAGTCATGGAAATCTTTAGGAGTCTAGTAAGACTGATGGCCCCCTTCTCAGAATAATACTTTCAAAGACATAAAATATGCAGTCTTTCCAAAAATGCTGAAATATAGTTATCAAAATATTTTTAATTGAATTCATGGACTCCAGATTAAGAACCTATGATTAAAATCAGAGGATAATAGATTTAAAGAAGGAAGGAAGATTAAGGGTTGTCTGATCCATCAGAAATTCAGTTTCAATTCCAGCCCATTCTTCAAGGTCCATCCCTAATGTGCTCTTCTCCATTCTAGTCCCTTTCCCACTCCCTTTGCCACAGCTAACAATGTTGCTTCTCTCCCCTTGCTCTCCCCTTTATCTCCCTAAAAAAATAACAATAACTGATCACATATTAGGTGCCTAATAAATGTCTCTTAAATGCATGCATGAATGCATGAAAGAATGTTTATATTCTCTGAACCAATATTTTATTCTGTTCAAGTCCCAAATTTCAAGAGAGACTAGACCCTGGCTATGAATCAAAGAGGAGCCTTCTATCCAACAGTACTGCCTTGACCAACCTGCCTTCACAACTAAGAACAACTCCCCACTGTCCCACTCACTGCCCCAGTCAGCATGAAATGTGTTTGTTTCTACGACATTTCTCATCTTGACACAAGATCAGCTCAGAAGTGTCTTTGTGTAACTCTCATTCCAGTGTTTGCTTTCAATTACTCTCCCCTTACAGCTTCTCCTCCACAAGCCATCAGGAGCTGAATGGGCTTCAGTGAGATCCTGTCAAATGTAATGGTGTATGGCATTGCTGAGAACTGATCTCTTCACCACTTGAGAAATGGGAAGCCCAGAGTGGCCTGTATCCTATAGGGGATAATCCAAAACTGGCCCCCAGGGGATGGAGACTATATCCAAGCAGCCCTTTTCTCTGTCTAGTGTTTATAAATGGCACTGAGCCAGCAGGACTTGATTGGATGCTAAGGATAGAAGAACTCAATAAATATAACCTATTTTCCACTCCCATTGTTTCATTTCCTCCATAGACCTAGTCCTAACAATTATGGAAGCCATTTATGGATGATTTGGGGCTGGAAATGCAGGCCACCTTAATGAGATGATATATGTGAAATGTATCACTTTCACAGAACAGCTGTTTTTCAGAGGATTAAGTTCAGCTATGAGAAGTGTGAATTATGCCTACTAATCAACATGGTCATGCGTTTCTGGCTAGAAAACACTAAGTCAAACCAAAGAAGAGTCAATGTGGCAAAGCTTTATTTTCTTTTTCTTTTCCAGGATGTTTTGTTATATAGGTTTGACTTTAAATTTGGTGAGAAAAATTTTGTTCAGGCAGACAGAGACAGAAGTTTCTGATCTGCAAATGTGTAGAGAGTTTTCTCAATAAGGAGAGAGAGAGAGACAGAGAGACAGAGAGAGAGTGAGAGAGACAGAGAGAGACAGAGAGAGAGATAGAGACAGAGAGTGACATAGAGAGAGAGAAAGAGAGACAGAGAGAGAGAGAGAGAGAGAGAGAGAGAGAGAGAGGAAGTATAAAGTATTATGGTAGGTTCTAGTGAAATAAAAACAAAAACTTCAAAGATTTGTGTGTGTGTGTGTGTGTGTGTGTGTGTGTGTATGTTTGTATATTGTAGAAGAATGTCCTTGGTCATGTACAGATTGGCCCCAAATGAAAATTCATAGATTGGATATATGAAACTGAAGGCAACAGCAAGAAATCTTAATAAATGCACCCAATGAATATTTATATGAATAATCTCCCATTAAGGACATTCAGGTGAAATGTTTAAGGTCCTCAAACATGGAGAGATTCCCAGGTCCTTTGAATCTAAAGAACTATCCTCTTCTTTATACTGGTTCATATAAGAATCCCCAAAAAGGTATCTAGACTATCCTCCTTCCAGTGTACAACTAAGAACTGACAATGTGTTTGAAATCATTAAGCCATGCAACCTAATCACAATCATCCCATTAAGGTCTAGGAAAAATATTTTTAAAAATTTCATATAATGAGTACAGTATATGAATGGAAGAGTATAGACATGAAATTTGAGAAAGGACAAATCTCTATTATGACGTGTCTTTCCATTACACTATAACGTTTTTTATCCAAGGAAATAGACTTGGAAAATAAATTTCTGGTTCCAAGCAAACATACAAATCCATCAATAATAGCTTCAATGTGTTGCAAATGCACTTTGTAATGATAATGGGAAAGATGATGACATTGGTTTAGAACTCTGCACTCGTATTCTCCACCAAGATGGCTAGAAGCTTATGCACATTCACAATAATATTTATGGAGAAAAGTTTGAAATAACAAATCAGTATTTGTCCTTGGCCACTGATATGAGGACTTCTAGTCCCTATGAGGTATGCTATGTCTAGGTGCTTTTTTATGGATTAAAGAGAAAAAGCAAAGCTGTAGCAGCAGGGAAGGGGACAAAACTGGAGGTCCTGGCAAAAGTTCTGTGCATTCTAATTTTCTTCAGATGCTTTCATCAGATTCCCATGATTACCTTCTTTCTAACTAGAATCTGAAACCTGCTGCTTAGGACCTCTCAATGGCTGGAGTTAAAATTGTGCTTTCATATTAGGGACACTTTATCCATTTTATGGAACTAAGTATATCTCAGTCTTAATAATTAAAACTCACTCCCTCCATTTCATCACATCACCCATTGCTGCCCTTTAATCTGAAATTTGTTGTAACTAGAGCTTGGTAGATGGAAGGTGTACTATACCCAGGTACTTATTGGTATGGATACTGTGAAGGAGTCACATTTTCAAATTTGAAATATTCAAAGTTTTAATTATGTAAAATATGGTCATTAGTTCTTGCCCAATGAGTGTATATGCAGTACAAATTCAAATAATATGACTGCTTTGTGGAATTTTTCTTTGGTCTAATTGGGTTCTGGCTATATTATCTAGCACCACCCAGAGTTCTGTAGCCATAACTAGAAAAGAGTTAGAACCAGAAATTCTGGCACCTGGGGACAAGTTCAGTATAGGGTCAGATCAGAGGGTACATGTTGTATGACCACTTCTATCCATATGTTGAGGTAGATCGGAGCTGGAGGCCAGCTCCATTTTCTTATTGTTCAGTTATTTCAATCATATCCAACTCTGAAATCCCACTTTGGGGTTTTCTTGGCAAAGGTATTAGAATAGTCTGCCATTTCTTTCTCCAGCTCATTTTACAATGAAGAATTTAGGTAAACAGGGTTAAGTAGCTTGTCCAAGGTTACACAGCTCCATTAAACCCATTCTAAAATGGGTTGTTTATGAAGACAGAAAAAATGTAATCAAAGTAGTAACCTGGAGGTCCACTGGCAGAAGAAGTAAGGATAAGGATAGGTATCAGTAAAAAAGGAGATATGGTTGCTGAGTGATTGGAGGCAGAGAAAATGTCTGGAAGCAGAAAAGGGAAGACCTCTGGAGTATTATGTAGCTTCCCTCAGCAAGTGATGTCTAACTTTCTTTCATGCTTCTGCAAAAAGAAAACTCCAAAAGTTGCAATGTCCATACATACTTTTCAAATGAAAACAATCTATGCAAATGACCTTACTATCCTATATTTTATTGAAATAAAATTAATAATTAATTATAATTTTTATAATATAAATATTATAAATAATAAAATGTAACATACATGGCTTCCATTTATTGGTAGAAGTGATTTGTAATTTTTCTATTTATGCCTTACCAATTAATAATTATATGAATCATTATTAATGTGATAACCAGGATTATTTCAATCCCCAGAGTTTCTCAAAATGTGGTGTCTGATAATATCATTACTCATAATTTTTTTTTCAAAAATTAATCAGTATGGATTTGTTTTGATGAAAATTATATTAGAAGATAGAACTTCACACAAATATGTTACAAACAACAGTAAAATGTGTAGAACATTGATACATCCTTTATTTGCTCATAACCAAAGTATAACAGATATTCAGGTACAAAGACTTATTTCAATTTACTACCATAAAACACATCTATTCTTGTTCATATGCAGTAAGATCGATTGTAACATATCTGCCTTTAGTTATTGGAGTCCTTATACATTCACACTTAGAAATATCTAGGTCTTTAAAATAAAGTGACAATTTCTTGTAGCAATTAATCAAGAGACCACTACTTTCTTCTGTTTCACTTGCCAGGGTGGTATTTTTTAAAATGAACAACAATATACACTTATTTTGAATAATTTTTATTGATTTTTGTTTTCCATAATTGCAATTACTTTTCTTCCTAGATTATGAATTTCAAGACTTAGTATTTGCATGTAAACATACACATTATATGTGTAGATTTATAGATGAAACAAATTAATATTCTAATGACTCTAAAAAATGTACACATTTGGATTTTTGGGATCTAAATATACATAAGTATATCATATATTTGCTAACTTGGATTTTTGATATATATATATATATATATCCATAGCTATATATCATATAATTATATATTTAGATTTTTTGATATACATATATCTCCCAAAATATCAATGTATATGTATAAATATACAAAAATTCAAGTGTCAGTATCACATAGATAGATATTTATGCACACACATATACATATCCATTTATGCATGTATATTTTAAAAATACAAATATTTAAGTTTCAGGGAAATATTTTGTTACAACATTAATTTACTTCATATGAGTTATAATTAAATACACTTTCATTTTAAAAACTTACCCTCCTTTTCAATTACTGTGGCAAGAGAAATTCAGTGGGTTTTGAATTAGTATAGAAGTAACCTTTTATTCTGTTTCCATATGACACAACTGAACAACGACAACAATTTTAAAAATATAGTAATGTAACTTCAGTCATATTTCCTGATATAAATTGTTGTTTATAAGAAGGCTGTGTCAAAATTATACAGGGGGCTACATTTTAAATAAAACTTATAGATCTGCATTTCATTCCGACATTGAACTCTATCAGTTCAGAAACCAATATAATTTTGTCACATAAATTTCTTTTTTTAAAAATGTCAATCAAATATTGAAATTTTCACTTGAAATAGCATTGGTATCCATAGTCTTACAAATTAACATATCTTCTCCTACATTAATTTTAACATAATATTCACATGTAATCAAATAAGTATTTTTAACTACATCTGTTCTACTTCCACTTGCAAGGTGATTAGGAAGATTTCTGTCTCAAGACTGATTACAAACATCTTCAGACATATGGACAACATTCTTCACAGTACTATCTAGAAGTGAAATTATTGGAATCTACTACTCATGTAATTAGTCCTTGAATATTTTGCTTATACTACTGGTTGCAGTTCATACCATTTTCCCTACCCAATTGAGCTTGTTAGACTCCACTTTAAAAAAAAAAAAAACCTTGATAAGATTATACAAGGATTCTTTATGATGTCATTTTGAAAAAAATTTTTTGCTTATTTCACTGGGAAACTTTCTCGTTTTGCCAACATATTATGGGTGTACTCTTTTAAGATATTAGTTTAATTTGAACTTCAAACTGCAGCTGCTGAAACACCTGTGCAAAAGAAACATAACTCTTTTTCCTCTTTTAATAACACAATTTGTGAATCACAATGATAAATAAGGTAAATTATATTTTCCGGACATTGATTTTTATGCAGTCGCTGTTTTCTTTTCCTACCATTTAAACTGATATTCTGATTTTTTATTATAATTTTCGTTGTCCTAGTGGGTTTTCCTTCAAATTGACTATACTGATGCATTATAGGGGGAAAATATTTTACTTGAAAGTTTACAGAACTAAAAAGTTTTAAAAGTTAAGACAAATTAAAATATTAGTTGAAGTTTTAAAATGATTTTCTATAAAATTTTTGAGTTTTTCCATTTTTAAAAGTTTCAGGTTTTTCAAAGCCAGATTCTTCTAATTTCCCAAAATGAATGAGGTTGGAAATTTTTGTGGATGTTTTGGTACCTTTAACTTATAGAAAGTTTGCTTAATTTTATATAATTTATATAGATCTTCAGCTGGCAGACCAGTGAAAGAACTCATCTATGTCATGAAACAATGCCAACTGACTGAAACAATAGTGGATCTTGCCTAACTTGAGATTCAACATTTGTTTACTCAGATTGAACTCATTTCTGTAGGTGGTATTAAATAACCACAGAAATGAATTCATTATCAGTTAATTCTCCATGTTAGTCTTATTTTTGTTAATTTTGGTTTTAACTTCATTTTCATAGAAAAAAATAGACACTTTTTTGAGGGTGATCTAAAAATTATCCAGCAATAGTGGTTTTTGCTCCTTTTCAATATGTCAGAGGTCAAGGAAGAGGGAAGGGAGAAGGGGATGAGATAGGACTTAGAAAACTCTTCTAAAAGTGGTGAATGAAAGAGGTAAAAATAGAGTTGGGAGGGAGAGGTACTGCACCATCATGTAAATTAAAAATCATTTACATACATATATAAACATATAAATGTATATAGGTATGTATATATTACATGCATACACATACACATATATATACATATACATACATACATGCATGCATACATATATGATACTTGCACTTCAATTTCTCCTTCTTGCCCTGTGAGTCAAGGTGCTGTGTGAAAATTATCAATCCAGAGGATACTAAAGGATATGCTATCTTCAGGACAAATCTCAGTTTAGTTAGCAACAGTAAATGGAAGAAATCTGAAAGAAAGAAATCTAGGATACTAGACTTAGAATCAGAAGAAAACTTGAAGTTTTCTAGGTCATATCTCATTTTACAGATGAGAAAACTGAGGCCCAGAGAGGTGAAGTAATGTGTCTACTGTCATGCAGATATTAAGTGCAGATAGAGGATTTAACCTCAAGACTTCAGATTCTAAATGCAGCTGTCTTTCCATTGCATAGAAAGATACTCAGATGGTGCAGTGGAAACAGGTGGCAGGTAAGTGGTGACTGTGGCAAGGTAGTGGCCAATAGAGTCAGTATAAGCATTCTTTCTCATATCCCTCCAAATAATTGCATCATTTACTTCAAGTGATCTCCAAAATGACATCATTCAGTTCAGGAAATTGGTGAAGGGGGCAGGGGGAGGTAGCCCTGTCTACCAAGCCCTTTTGTGAAGGTGTTCTAACCCACAGAGGGGGCACAGCAAGTAGAAGCATGGCTCCTTCACATGTTTAGTTGTGAGAAAATACTGGATTTTTCACTCTTTCTGGGCCTGAATTATACTCTCTTCCCAACCCTCTGCTTCTTTCCTCGCCATAGACAGACACAAACATTCAGATGTTAATCAAAAGTAATAAATAAAGAGGATGGGAAAGAAAGGGGGAGAGCAAAAGTGAGAGAGAAAGAGAGAGAGAGAGAGAGAGAGAGAGAGAGAGAGGAGAATCTTCCCTCTGTTCATTTTTTCTAATTCGTCCTGTATATGGCTTGCTTGTATGTAGTTGTTTGCATGTTGTTTCCCACTTATACTGTGAGCTCCAAGAGAATAATATGTATATTATATATATATATATATATACATATATATATGTATATATGTTTTGCCTTTCTTTGTGTCTCCAATACTTAGTACAGTTTTTGGGATATAGAAGATACTTAACAAATGTTTATTGACTGAGAAAGTATGAGAGACAAGACAGCGACACTGAAATATTTTGGTGAGGCATCATGGCAGAAAACTGACTCTATGGTTTGGAAGACCTGGGTTGAAATTTTGACTCTGTCATCTAGGACTAGTGTGACATTAGGTAAGTTAATCAGGCTTCCTAGACCTCAGTTTCCCCATCTTTAAAATAAGGGGGTTGGACTAGATGTCTTTGAGGTCCTTTCTATTTCTAGAACGATATGATCTTCATATTTATGGGAGAGAAGAGATGACCACTGGAGCTAGAGTAATGATGAAATGGGATCCAGGGCATATTTAGAGGAAGTAGAATTTAGTGAGGTGGGCACATGAAATCTGTGAACAGAGGGAAGGACAGGAAGGATTAAGTAATGTAGTAGGGAAGAAGGGGAAATTCATGTTTGTTGGTCCCAGTCTACTCAGTGAAGTAGGTAGCTAAGGCAACTGTTGGACATATAAGGTTGAAGGTACAGTTTGGGCGGAGGTAGGAGTAGGCGGTCACTATGGGGAATGACATAGGAATGCCAGAAACTTCAGTAGAAGGACAGTCAGGTAGCAGGTATTGTTCAGCTGAAGTCTGGCACCTTTGATTTGTTGTGATGAAATCAGTTTGATTTACTCATCTTTTCTAGTGAGATTCAAATGCCTCAGAGCAGAAATAGAGAACTACTGTACAGGGTGAGGGTAACATCCCTAAACTGAGAGAAGAGATGAATTCTCTCCCTGTTCTCTGACCAGTGCACCAAGACATTTGGGTATACCAGGAAAAGGTCATTGCATTGTCTAATATCTTGTATTTACTGGTGATTATAGGATAGAAGGTAGAGGTGGGGATATCCCTGGTAGAGATCGTAGAGAAGAAGCCAGCAGAAAGACTGAGTGCATGTGTAGAAAGGAATACCTTTGGAGATGAATTTAGCCAAAGGTAAATAAGTTAGGTCACTTTATTGCAATGCTGGGAAGCCCTGAGGCTATTTTCAAATTATTTTGGGATTATTGGCTAAGCCTTCAGAGAAGCAGGGTGGTCAAAGTTTATCCTGAGTCAGAACAAGTTTTTCTGTTTTCCTTAGACATGATGACTCAGAAACCCTGATCAGTCAGCATCATAGTATAACCGGGGTTTGGTGCCTGCACAGAGTGTCTCAGATTATGTCTCTTCATATGGAACTAAAATTGGAAAACTATCCAAAAATACAGCCTTTAAGCCAAACACATCAAAAAGCAGCCAAGGCAAAACCAAAACCCTTGCCACATTGCCCATTCTTTGACTTGACTTTGTAAAACCTCCAAATAAGAGGTGCTTAAGAGTAGTTAGATACCCTTTGTGATTCCTGTGATTCTTTTCAGTGGTAAGAAAACCAAGGCATAGGAATGTTCATTAAGGGGAGACCTATCATCCTGTTAGATCCAGAACCGAGTCTTTTATAGAAAAGAGTATTCAAGAGAAACTAATTAAGCTTCAGTCGTAAGAGACAGGTGATTTGTGGGAATGCATGGAAACAGGAAAGAACAGGGCAAATCAGTGAAAAGCTAGCAGTCCACTTTGATTGGAATGTAAAAGGTATGAAAGGAATTGGAATGAAATAAGACTAAAAAAAGTTTTAGGGACAAATTATGGTGAGTTTTGTTTACCAAAGGGGATCTACTGAAGATTTCTAAATAGAAAATGTCATGGTCAGACTGGCACATGATAGCCCTGATTGTTAGAGCATTTTCGCTTATACGTAGAAATGGACTGGACAGCTTTAGGCAGTTTGGGGAGTTCTCCCCCATCTTCCCAGCTTTCACTCAAAGGAGATTTTTCATCAATGGTTGAATGTTCATTAGGCAAGTGTAATTTAAAGGAATTTTTGCTGCAGTATGGAGTGGACAAGTTGGTTTCTGAGATCTCTCACAACTCTGCTATTCTGTGATTCCCACTCTGATGATCATTCACCTTAGCTGAGAAGACCTAAAGAAAATATAATACATTTTATATGACATGCATAATGTGTTTATAACATATATAATGCAATAATATACGTAATGAAATAATACATAAGGAAATATAAATACATTTTATAAATATATCTTTCCACTCCAGGTTACGCTCTCACTTGCCTAAAGTAGGGAAGTTATTTTTTTCCTTGACTTTTGCCTCCAATGCAGATTGAAAACTCACTTTGTTGTCCTTAGCTCCCCTGTTTACTTGTTCTGTTGTCTCTGCTAGATTACTTTGTCTCACCTGGCTTCTATCTCTTTATATGTCAAATTAGGGGCTTGGACCAAATCATCCCTAACTTCCTTTTCAGATCTCCATCTGTGGTTCTTATATTGTTTTCTATAGGTCTTAGATCATTCTCTGCTGTAGGCTTTCAGAGACTGTTTTTATTCAGTGGGGCTATTATTTTTATCCTTCATCTCTCTAGGCCTTATTGTCCACATCTGTAAAACAAGATGGCTTGTCTACGATGAACCTGAAGGATTCCTTCATCTCTAAAATCCTTAGCACAGTTTCTGGGTGAATTCCCCTTTTCTTTAAACATCATACTTGCACTAAGTGACATGCTTGCCATTATCTGGCCATGACCAAGAACTGGAGAAGGTAGACTAAAAATACTAAGGAGAATTTAACCATGCCTAGCCCCAGTTTCTTCATCTGTTACGTGGGGGAACAGCATCTACCTCACAGTATTTGTTATGGGGATAAAATGAGGGCTAATTTGTGGAGGTGACATTTATCTTACTCCCCTAGCCCTGTATTTTGGAATGCTGCATTATGGGCTTCTTAAAATAAGAGCTAGCATTTATAGAATCCTTTTGTGGATGCAAATTGCTTTCCAAGGTTTTAAAAACTTCATAATATAGTAGTCTCCAACCCAGGGCTGGGCAGGGGGGAGTTCATCTGTATAAATATCTACAAGTTTCCTTTTATTCTTCTGTAGAGGCATGTCTGGAGAGAAGCTATCCAGTAGAGTGGGGATAATTCTTGGCCTGGAGTCAGGAGGCTTCATTCATATCTTAACTCTGATACTTAATGGAGCTGTGAGACTGTGGGCTAGTCATCCAAACTCTCTGAGTCTGTGTACAATGGAAGTGTTAATAATCCATGAAGAACCTAATTCCCTAGGTTATAATGGGGGAAGTCCTTTGTGCAACCCTTGAAGCACTACCTAAATGGTGTTATATAACCTTCCTCAAAGGCAGTTGGGAAAAGGCCCTTCAAACACTTGAAAGTGCTATATAAGTGTGACAAATCATTATGTTTAGTATACCCAAGAGATTGCTGGGTGATACAGTCAAGCACCTTCCTTGAGCTATTGTGTTCAAATATAAATCTGGGGGGGGGGGAGCTAGAGAGACAGAGACAGAGAGACAGAGACAGACAGATATACACGCATACACACACACACAGACACAGGGACAGAGACATAGAGACAGAAAGAGATAGAAAGACAGAGACAGAGAAACAAATTCAGAGAGAGAGACAGAGACAAAGAGAGACACAGAGACACAGAGACAGACAGAAGAAAGAGACAGAGTAAGATACAGATAGAGAAAGAAAGAAAAAGAAATGCAGAGACAGAGAGATACAGAGACAGAGACAAAGAGACAGAAACAGAGATGCAGATAGACGAAGATAGTTTCATAGGAATCAGAATGAAGGTGGAAAGCAATATTTAATCTCAGTATTCAAAGAGTAGGGAATTTGAAGAATGAACAAAGATGAAAGTGCGGAATGGAATCATTAGTACAAGCAGACAGAGACAACGGGGGCCACACACGTCCAAGTTACTAAGACCTTTGGGGGGATTTTTCTTTTCTACAGTTAGAAATTCTGAAAGGGCTTTTTTTTTCTTCTGGCCCATAACTTCAGGGATCTCAGTGTCCCTAATTACAGCTTGCATTCTAGGCTACACAGAAGCACTGCCGACTCCAGTCCTGGCTTGCCTCCTGTTTAAACATACTTCCCAGAAATCTGTGGGCTGCTTGCCATGGTAAGGAACCAATTTACGTCAGATTGTGAACAGGGGAATCCACTGAGGGTGGGGACTGGGGTGAGTTGTCCATAGTGATGGGGAGTGAGACTAATTTGTGACCCCTATGGTGGATTTCCTTGATCCTGGAAAAGTTCATTGCTAACTGTTCCCTTCTGACTTGCTTTTTGTTACCTGTCCAGTTATGTTTCCAGAGCTATACTCTCCCTTCCTTTCGTTGGTGGACAGCTCCCCTGGAGATGCTTAGTCATCCTGGCTTGGACCCAAGAAACTTTTCCTTTCGATTGCTAGCTTTGCCGTTTAGTGAGTTGTAGTTAGAAGAAGATTTCCTTTAATTAATCATAGAACTGAGGACTGTTGTAGTTGAAATGGATCTCAAGAGTGAGCAAGGTCAACCTCCCACCTAAGCATGAATCTTTTACACAGCATTCCGCACAGATGGTTCTCCAACCTCTGCTCAAAGCTTTCCAGGAACTCTCTCCCAAGACAGAACATTCCAGTTTTTGTTTTGTTTTGAACAGCTCTGTTGTTTAGGAATGTCCTTCTTAAATGAAGTTGAAATCTTCCTCCCTGTAACTTCCACTGATTCTGTCCTAATAACCATCTAAGGTCAAGATGAATAAATATGATCATCCTTCCATGGGAAAGTCACTCATACCTATAATATTTTCTCTTAGCCTTCTTGTCTTTAGAATAAAATGCCAAGTTTCCACAACACATCCTCATATTATGTAGTTTCTACATTCTTTGCTATTGTGGTCTCCCTGATCAGAATTTGCTAAAGCTTTTCAAAGTTGTTCTGAAAATGTGGTAGCTAGGAGTAATATAAACCTCATCAAATAATTTTCCAGTGGATAGTACACTATCTGTAGCTTGGTCAGTGAATTATACCATCAGACTCCCCTAGATTTGATGCTGTGAAACAATGGAAATAAATGTCATAGAAGTATCATAATATTATAGGATCATAGACTTAGAGGTAGAAGGAATATTAGTGATCATTTAGTAAAATCTCTTCATTTTATAAAAGAGGTTGCTGAGACCCAGGGAGATAGAAATGATTTGCCTAATATCCCACAGGTAGTCAGTGGCTGAGCTAGGGGTCTTTGGACTCAAAAAATAAAATTCCTTTCACTGCACCATAGTCTCCTTCTATCCATCTGTGCCCATCATTTCCTTTAAGACAAAACTCTTCTTTGTAAAGCCTTCTTCTTATTCTTGTTCTCCTCCTTCCTTGTTTCCTTCCCTTCTTCTTCTTCTTCTTCTTCTTCTTCTTCTTCTTCTTCTTCTTCTTCTTCTTCTTCTTCTTCTCCTTCTCCTCCTCCTCCTCCTTCTTCTTCTTCTTCTTCTTCTTCTTCTTCTTCTTCTTCTTCTTCTTCTTCTTCTCTCTCTCTAGCACACTGGAGCAAAATAAATCTCCTCTAAAATAGATATCATTTCACAATGTTGAAGTGCCACATCTACAAAATGGAATTAATCACAAGACCTACAGATATGGTTATTTTGAGTAAGACCACACATTGAAGATTCTTTGTAATATTAAAATATAGTTGGGGTGGTGGTGGAGTCAAGATGGCAGAGAGAACCTGGAAGTTGCCTGAACTGTCCCCACCTTCCCTAAGAAGCAATATTAAGTCAGTCCTCTGAAAGAATTCTAGAGTGACAGAATCCACAAAAAGACAGAGTGAAATTATTTTCACCTGTGATAGCTTAGAAGGATTTCAGGAAAGGTGTCTCACTCTTGTAAGAGAGGAGTACAGCCTAGCACAGGCAATGTCCAGACAAGTCAGTGGGAGGTTCTTCACCACAGCCCTGGGGCCTAATGGTTCTGGCTCAGCAAGCCAGTGGCACTGCAGTCCAGCTGTGAGGTCCCAATGTAGGAGGCAAATTGTCAGCCCCAGAACCCCGTGTGCAACAGGCTCAAATAGGCTGGGCCACCCTAGTACAGTGGGCAAGCCACCAGCCCCAAGAGCACCAGTGCAGAAAGGCATTGATCAATGCCCCTAGGAACCTAAAAGCAGAGCTTAACTTTAAAAAATAAGCAAAAAAGTAAAGAGAACCCTGGACAAAGGAAGCTACTATGGTGACAGGGAAGACCCAAAAATAAACTCAGAAAGGAACAACAATGTCAAAATGCTTACATGTGAAACCTCAAAAAGGAGTATGAATTGGTCTCAAGCCCAAAAATTCCCATTGGAAGAGCTCAAAAAAGATTTTAAAAACCAAGTAAGAGAGGTAGAAGAAAACTTGGGAACAGAAATGAGAGTTATGCAAGAGAATTATGAAAAGAGTCAGTAGCTTGCAAAAGGAAGCACAAAGATTGAATAAAACAAATGCTTAAAAAATAGAATTGGACAAATGGAGAAAAAACCCCTGCAGAATACAACTCCTTTAAAAGTAGAATTGGACAAATAGTGAATGAAGTGCAAAAATAATTGAAGAAAAGAATTCTCTTAAAAATCAAGATTTGGCAGTGGAAGCTAATGATTATGAGACAACAAGAATCAGTCAAGTTAAATCAATAGAAAACATAAAAGACAATGTAGAATACCTCATTGGAAAAATAACTGACTTGGAAAATAGAGCCAGGAGAGATAATTTAAGAATTATTGGACTACCTGGAAGCCATGATAAAAAAAGACCCTGGACAGCATCTTTCAAAAAATTATCAAGGGAATTTTCCTTATATCCTAGAAATAGAGAGTAAAATAGTCATTGAAAGAATCTATCCAATCAACTTCACAGGATGTTGCAGTTAAACTCTAGACATATCTGGTCAAGGAAAAAATACAGCAAGTAGACAGAAAGAAACTGTGAATATATCAAGGAGCAACAGTCAGGATTATGTAGGACTTAGCAGCTTCTACATTAAAGGATCAGAGGGCTTGGGATATGATATTCCAGAATGCAAAAAAGCTTAGATTAGAACGAAAAATCAACTACCCAGCAAAAGTGAACATAATCTTTCAGGGGAAAAGATGGACATTCAATGAAAAAATGAGACTTTTCCTGATGAAAAAATCATAGCTGAGCAGATTTTATTTTCATATACAAGACTCAAGAGAAGCATAAAAAGGAAAACAGGAAAGAAAAACAAATAAACAAATATGGCATTCAGTAAGATTAAACTGTTTACATCCCTACATGGAAAGATGATACTTGTAACTCTTAAAGACTGTATCTCCATTAGGAAAACTAGAGGAATATACTTAGCTAGACGGTATGGATAGAAGTCAATTTTGATGTAATGATAAAAACATTATTAAGGAGTGAAAAGGGATTATACTGGGTGAAGAGGAAAGAGGGAAGCATATTTGGGAAAATTATATTACATGAAGAGTATGAAAGACTTATTACAGTGGAGAGAAAGAATGAGAGATGTCTGAGCATTGTTTGAGCCTTAATTTCCTTGGATTTAGCTCAAAGAGAGGATAATGTAAACACTCGATTAAGAAGATAAATATATTTTACCCCATAAGGAAGTAGGAGGGGAAAGGAAAAGGAAAATGGAGTGGGGTCTGAGGGAGAAGGTGATCAGAAGCAAAATTCTGGTGAGGAAGACAGGGTAAAAGGAGAGAAAAAAGTATAAAAAGTGGAGAATAGGATGGAAGAAAATGCACAGTAATTGTATCTATGAGTGTGAATGGGATGAACTCTCCCATAAAATGAAAGGGCTACTAGGGTGGATTAAAAACCAGAATCCTGCGACATGTTGTTTACAAGAAACACATTTCAAGCAGAGGGATACACACAGAGTAAAGGTAAAAGGCTGGAATAGAACATATTATGATTTAGCTAAAGTGAAAAAAAAAGCAGGAGTACAAGTCCTGATCTCAGAAAAAGTAGAATCAAAAACAGATCCAATTAAAAGAGACAAGGAAGGAAACTACATCTTTCTAAAAGGTACCATAGACTTTGAAGTATTATCAACACTGAACATATATACACCAAAAAGAATAGCTTCCAAATTCTTACAGAAGTTAAGTGAGTTATAGGAAGAAATAGATAGTAAAATGATATTAGTGGGGACCTCAACCTCTTCCTCTCAGAACTAGATAATTCTAATTACAAAATAATAAAGAAGGAAGTAAAAAAGGTGAATAGAATTTTAGAAAAGGTAGATATGGTAGACTTATGATGAAAATTGAATTAGCATAGAAAAATATCAGTGTAATTAACCACATCAATAACAAAACTAACAGAAATCGTATGATTATCTCAATAAATGCAAAAAAATCCCTTTTGACAAAATACAGCACCCATTCCTATTGAAAATCCTACAAAGTGTAGGAATAATTAGAGTTTTCCTTAAAATGACAAGTATCATCTATCTAAAACCATCAGCAACCATTATATGTAATTGGAATAAGCTAGATGTATTTCCAATAAAATTAGGGGTGAAACAAGGATGTCCATTATCACCACTGTTATTCAATGCTGTACTAAAAATGTTAGCTTTTTCAGTGAGAATAAAAAGAAATTGAAGGAATTAAAATAGACAACGAAGAAGCAAAGCTAACATTCTTTGCAAATGACATTATTGTATGACTAAATAATCCCAGAGAATCAACTAAAAAAATTACTTGAAATAATTAACAACTTTAGCAAAGTTGTAGGATACAAAATAAACCCACATAAATCATCAGCATTTCTATATATTACTGACAAAGCCCAGGAGCAAAAGATAAGGAACCGCCATTTAAAATAACTGTGGACAATATAAAATAATGGGGAATCTACCTGCCAAGACAAACCCAGGAACTATATGTACACAATTACAAAACACTTTTCACACAAATAAAGCCATATCTAAACAATTGGAAAAATAACTATTGCTCATGGTAAGCTGAACTAATAATATAATAAAAATGAAAATTTTACTTAAATTAATTTACTTATTCAGTACTATTTTCATCAAACTACCAAAATTATTCTATAAAACTAGAAAAAATTATAAAATTCATCTGGAAGAAAAAAAAGTTAAGAATATGAAGGGGATTATTAGAAAAAAATGCAAAGGCAGGTGGCCTAGCTGTACTAGATCTAAAACCATATTATAAAGCAACAATAATCAAAACTATTTGGTACTGGCTAAGAAAGAGAGTGGTGTATCCATGGAACAGATTAGGTACACAAGATACAGAAGTAAATAATTATGGCAATCTACTGTTTGATAAACACAAAGACTCCAGTTTTTGGGATAAGAATGCATTATTTGAGAAAAGCTGCTGGGAAAACAAGAAAACAGTAGTTTCTGTCTAAACTAGATTTAGACCAATATCTCATACTATTTACCAAGATAAAGTCAAAATGGGTCCATGATTTAGACATAAAGGATGACACCATATCCATGGGGAGAAGAAGAAACACAATACAATGGGGAAAGTCAAAACATGAAGTCAGAAGAACCAGGTTCAACTTTCCACTCTGTCACATTCTTATGTACCTTTTGGCAAGTCATTAAGCTTCTATGACCTCAGTGACCTCATCCATAAAATGATGAGATTGGTCTAGGTGGCCTTTGAAGTTCTACCTAGCTGTAAATCTATGAGTATCACCTTGCTTTACAATTATTCTTCAGTTTTTCCAAATGTGTAAATCTAATCTGCCATTCACATTCTAAGTTCTTCCAGGACAAATATGCATAATTGTTATATCTTCTTTTGTAAAAGAAACCTGGTACAAATGAAATAGTAAGGGAACCATGACTCAAAAGACATAGACTCAAATTTTCGCTCTTCAGTTTACTACCTACATAAGCTTAGGAAAATTATTTAACCCCTCAACATCAGAAACCTCATCTTTTAAAAGGTGCTTAATAAACACTTGATGATTAATTTATTGTGTTTGTGTCATCTTACGTAACTCATGTATCCATTCATCCACTCACATTCATTCCAGAAACATTAAGTACCTATTATGAGTCCCTGAGCTCAGTTCTATACTGGATCACATACAGAATCACTGAAAAATTGCATTTGAGGGTTGGAAGGTGTCTTAGAGAACCTTTAGTAATCATCTCCCCTCATTTTGCAGATAAAGAAACTGTATCTCAGAGGATTTAAATGCCTTTTCAAAGATCATATTATGAGTCAGTGCCAGAAGTAGGACTTTTCAGTTGGTAAGTGACATTTTCAACATATTATATTTAACATTTTTCTAAGGACAAGAATAAAGTGAAATACTTACATTAACCCTCATTCAATATAGTTCAATTGTTCTAGGTTTGTGGAGATAGCAGTTTAGAACACTAAAAGAACAGTTGCCATTCTGAACATCACTGTAGAGATTCATAGATCTAGGATAGTGCTTATCCTCATCTTCATCAAAGCCCACCTTAATTAAGTACTCCCTCCTAGGAGAAGCTTTCCTTGACACCTCTCTGCATTCATTCATTCATTTGTTAATTCAATAAAGATTTATTAAGTGCCTATTATGTGCTTGCCCTCAAGGATCTGACAATTTAAAGAAGGAGACAGCATTCAAATGAATATACAAAACAAGTTATACACAGGGTAAACATGAGATATTATCAGAAATTAGAATTATTTAGTGTAATTTCCTTCTGATTTTTTTTTGCATTTATACATCTGCTTATATATTTAATCAGCCCAGTAGAATGTAAATTTCATGAGGACAAGGACTTTTTTCATTTTTTTTCTTTGTATCAAATGCATCTTACACACACTACCCAGAACATAGGAGGTAACTAATGAATATCTGTTGAACTGAATTGGATTGATCTCAAGGAACTCATATTCTAGTAGAATGGGTAACATGTAGATTACAAGGTCTGTCTCAAAAGCAGAATGTGCTAAGTGCTTTAAGATCCAAAAGGGGATAGTTTTTCCCAAATGGATATTTCCAAGAGAAGATCTTGCCATTGCTTTTAATAGCCCTGTTCGTAGCCCATCAGCAGTTAGAAAAGTGACTAAAGTTATGAGTTCATAGGACTTCCCTTTCCTGAGAAAGGAGATCCTTAATGCACAGCCACCAAGAGAAAGTTTCTGGCTTTCCTCCCTCCTCATCATGGCCTATGACCCATTTGAGGTCTGTAGATCATGTGGTCTTTTGTCAGATACTTGTCCCAAGTCTAAATTAGGCAGAGTAGACTACCTCTGTCCTTTCCTCCCATCCCCATAAATATTGACATAATTTGGGAATCTTGTGAGTGTACTCTTTTTCCTTTCCCATTCCTAAATATATTTGTTGAGAATTTTGTGAGTATATACAAAGTTAACATAGATCAAATTTGCTTCAAACAGTGGTGGCATTGGATTTCATATATCCTAGATTCCCTGTCCTCTTCCACCAATAGAATGTATGCCTCTTAAAGCAAGGACTCAGTTTTTGAATCTCTAGGATCTAGCACAGTTCTGCAACACAGAAATAGGAATATGAACTTGGCCTGTGATTTCTGTGTTACCAGGAATTCCTGGATGAGGATATGGTTTCTATCAGTGAAGGTTCCCACAACCATAGCTCAAATTCTCTGCAACTTATAATTTTAGAGGGTTGCTCAAAGCATTATGGGATTAAGTGACTCGTCCAGTGCCATAGAGGCAATATATATTAGAAGTGGGACTTGAAACCAGATCTTTTCTTGGCTTCCAAACTAATTCTTCATCCCCTATGATACTCTTCCCAGAGTGATTTTAAGAGAAAAATTAGAACATAGACACTATACAACACTGTAACCTTTTTTGGAATTTATTCTTTAGGACTAAGTTTAATTCTGACTCATTCCTCAACCATATTATATGCATTTCAAATGAATAGTAGAATAAAATGTTATAAGCTATAAGAGCATTAAGAAACCAGTTGAGAAATAAGACAATTTCCATGAGAACAGATTATACATTTTCTTCCTTTCTGAGTATAAAATAATTAATCTAAGGTCATCTGGAATGATTTTTTCTATTTAATTATTAGTTTACATTTTCTATGAGTAAAGTCCTTATATACTTAATCTTCAAATTATCAAATAAACTTCCTTCAAAGTGAAAAGAAAACTTACTCTGTCCACTGCACCAATTGAATTGAATTGATTTTTGAAGTGTGAACATGACAAGTTGCATCATTTAGCATCCAAACTCTGACCATTATTCTAACTAACTCTGTTAAGTTGCTGCACAAAATGAATTATCATAAATTAATTCCAAAGAATTATACTCTATATGCTTAATTATTAATGGCATTGTGACATTATCAATGGTACCAATTATTAGTGGTGTTAATAATTAATAAACCACATCATTGCACAAGGGTTGATGATGAGTAAATTATATTAAATAAATATATTGAATTAAAATGAATATTAATTAGAGTTCAAAGAATCAGTGTGACATAGTGAAGAGAGATCTGGCCTTGAAGTCAGGAAGATCTCAATTCAAAGGTCATTTAAGCTTTTAGTGCTAGGCAATTCTTTAAGATCATAAATTGCAAGAGAAGATGGCAATATGAATTGAAAGAGCATTCTCACTTGAGAGCTCCCTATACCAATAAAAACACAGGTCCAAACTCTATTCCTACACCTATCCTATCTCAATGTTCAAGAGGGAGTATGCCTTAGTGGATAGGGTGTTTGAATCAGACCTAGTTGCCACACAGGGAGGTCCCCACACCAGTGATACTAGAATTCCATCATGTACACATGGTTCAGAGAATAATACAATGTTAGAGATGAAAAGAACTTTTAAAAACATCTAGGCCAATCTGTTTTAAAGATGAGGCAACGGTGACGCCAAAAGGAAGACTGGTTCTCCCACCAGCACACGGATACTGGATAAGCCAAGAGGAGAAATCAGTCCTCCAGACTTCTAGGCCAGTGTCCTTTCCAATGATCGCATTAATATCTCACCATAGGGATCATGATATATTTGTTAATGTTATGGCATGTTTGGTATTGGATGAAGACTGCTTTCAAAGTCACTGTGACCAGAATATTTGGACAATGGAAATGAAATCTAGATTCTTGGGTCCTGAGTGCCCCGGGGTAATTTGGCTTTCCCTCTGAGTTTTCTCATTCATCAGGGATATGCCTCTCCCAGAAATGACTAGGATATGGAAATATGGACTCAAGACTTCAGAATCTTTTAAAACCAGAGAGGCAGATTGGGTGAAGCCATTCAGTCACAATACAACATCAATTTATTATACATTGACTATATACAGAGCATTAGATTAAGTATTAAAGGAGATATGAAGAATAGCTATGCCATGGTCCTGGCTCTCACAATTTCCATTCTAGTAGTCAGATAAAGCACAAACAGAAAATGATAACATGTGACAAATGTTTTGAAAAGGTGAAAGACAAGTGCTATGTGAGACCTAAGTGGGGAAGCAGAGGGAAGGTCATTACTAAAGAAGACTTGAAAAGTGGGTAGGAACGAACAACTCTTTGGAGAAAGTGGCATCAAAGGAATTAACATATATTAAGTGCTTTGGAAACTTTAAAACACCGTGTAAATGCTAGCTATTTGATTAAAAGCTGTTATAGTAGTTCTTCACATGGTGAGAAGGAAAGGTACTTCATCTGTAGGGAGAAATATGAACCAAGGAGCCAAAGTGGGAGAGAGCTGTGCATGTTCAATGGGCAGGAATGTTAAGTACATGTAATTGAGTACTGTGAGGCAAGACTGGAAAGGAAGGGTGATGACAGGTTATGCAGGATCTTGAGGGACACACGAAAGGTCAGGACTTTTACTTGGTTATCATGATGGAGGCACTTAACTTTCTTCCTTCTGTGTTCTTGGTGGGCATTCATTACTTCTCAGGTATTTATAGTGAATGAATCCAGTCTTTAGAGTGAGAGCAGAATAAAACTTACTGCTCTGGTTCCAATGTTTTTAGCTCAGAATCCCCCATGGCCTGAAAGAAAGAAAAATAGTATCTGTGCATGCCATGGATTTCTAGGCCATGTAGACTTCTATGAATGGATCTAGGGAGCTATGGAAGTACTAATATGTACCAGGTCCTCTACCATGTAAGCATGGTGTTTG
This sequence comes from Notamacropus eugenii, assembly GCF_028372415.1. Classification (NCBI taxonomy): domain Eukaryota; kingdom Metazoa; phylum Chordata; class Mammalia; order Diprotodontia; family Macropodidae; genus Notamacropus; species Notamacropus eugenii. Next base: position 113,328,489 of record NC_092875.1, read on the forward strand.
TTTCCTATGCCCTAAAAGACTAGGAAGTTTCCCTGCAGACTTAGCTGTTTCAGGGTTAAAAGTGACGCCTTTGACATAGCATAAAAGAGGCCAGTCTATGGGGAGTCAGTGCCTCTCCGATTTAGTGGCTAGAGGTAGTGGATGGAGCATTGGGCCTGGAATCAGGAAGTTCTGAGTTCAAATCTACCTTCAGATACTTACTATCTGTCTGACCAGGAACATGTCACTTCACCTCTTTTTCTTCATCCGTAAAATGGAGAAAATAACAGCATCTGCCTTGCAGGGTTGTGGTGAGGATCAAATGAGATAATTGTAAAGTGCTAAGAACTTTATAAATATTAGCTATTACTACCTATAGTACAGGTAATTTAATTTCAGAATTAACTAAAATAATATTGGTCAAGTACTTTGCATAGTGCCTGGCACATAGCAGATGTTTAATAGATGCTTTTCCTCGCTACATTTAATCCATATGAGTAACCATACCTTCCTGACCAGACAGGTTTCAGCATCCTTCTTTTAAAGAAAATTAATTAATTTTAAATTTTAATTAAATTATAATTAATTTATTTTTAGTCTTCAGCATTTACTTTTTTAGGATTTTGAGTTCTAAAATTTCCCCCCTTCTTCTCCTCCCTCTCCCCAAGAAGACATAAAATCTGATATAGACTATACACGTACAATGATATTAAACATATTTCCACATTAGTCATGCTGCGAAGGAAGAATCAGAACAAAAGGGGAAAACAACAAGAAAGAAAAAGACAGAGAATACTATCCTTAGATCTGCACTCCAACTCCATAGCTCTTTCTCAGGATGTGGATAGCATTTCCCACCATGAGTCTTTTGGAAATGTTTTCTTGCCATTTCTGGAAAGAGCTAAGTCTATCAAAGTCGGTCTTCATACAATGTTGCTGTTCCTTTGTATAAGGAGCAGCCAGGTAGTGTAGTGGATAGAGCACCAGTGCAGTAGTCAGGAGGACCTGAGTTCAAATCTCACCTCAGACACTTGATGGTCACTAGTTGTGTGACCTTGGGCAAGTCACTTAACCCCAATTGCCTCATCCTGGGTCATCTCCAGTCATCCTGATGAACGTCTGGTCACTGGATTCAGATGGCTCTGGAGGGGAAATGGGGCTGGTGACCTGCACAGCCCTTCCTCACTCAAAACAAAGTCAAGTGCAAGTCATATCATTATTTCTCTGATGGCATGGTCTTCTTAGGCAATGAAGGACAAACACACACACACACACACACACACACACACACACTTTGTATAATGTTCTCCTGGTTCTGCTCACTTCACTCAGCATCATGCAAGTTTTTCCAGGTTTTTATGAAATCTGCCTACTCATCATTTCTTATGGAACAACAGTATTCCATTACATTCATATACCAAACTTGTTCAGCCATTCCCCAAATGAGGGGCATCCCCTCAATTTCCAAATCTTTGCCACCACATGAAGACGTGCTATAAATATTTGTGCACATGTGAGTCCTTTTCCCTTCTATATAAACTCTTTGGTATTGACAGATCAAAGGATACTCACAGTTTTATAGCCCTTTGCGAATAGTTGCGAATTGTTCTCCAGAATAGTTGAATCAGTTCACAACTTCAGCAACATTGCATTTGTGTTCCAATTTTCCCACATATTCTAGAAGTTTATCATTTTCTTGTTTTGTCATGTTAGGCAATCTGATAGTTGCTAGGTGGTCTCTCAGAGTCGTAGTTTGCATTTCCCTAATCAATAGTGATTTAAAGCTTAACTCTCCTTCTGTAGGCTTCACCTTCATTGCTTGCTGCCATTTCCTTGATGCTATTTTCTCTCTAGTGTTTATGACACTGCTTTCTTTTGGTTCTCCTCCTAGTTAACTACTCTTCAATCTCCTTTGCTGTACACTTATCCGGATCATGGGTGTATTCAAATTCCCTGTCCCCTCCTCTCTTCTCTGTACTATTTTACTTGATCTCACCTGCTCCCATGGCTTCAGTTGTTATGTCTGTGCTGATAAGTCTCAAATCTAGTCATCTAGTCACCCATGCTTATAGCCTAGAATGACACCATTTTCAACACCTCATTCTGACTCATCCCCCATATCTAATCTGTTGTCGTGGCTTGTCAATATTTTCTTTCTTAGCATCTCTTTTACTCATTCCTTCTCTCCTATGACACTGCAACCACCCTGATTCAGGTCTTCAACACCTCATACTCAGACTATGTCATTAATTGGTTGATTTCACTGCTCCCAGTCTTCTTCATCTCCAGTCCATTCTTCACTTAGCTGTCAAAGTAATCTTCCTAAAATACAAGCCTGACTACAACAGCATACCTTCTCCTTACTCAGTAAGCTCCAGTGGTTCCCTATCACCTCCAAAATTCGAATACAACATCCTGTGTTTGGCATTCAAATCCCTTTATAGCCTGCTCTCTCTTCATCTTTCTCATCTTTTTACACTTAGTATCCCCCAACCCTTGACAAACCCTGTTATCTAGTGGCATTATCCTCCACAATATTCCTCCCATGATTCCCCGAATCCTGGCATTTTTACTCACATTCCCTGTGCCTGGAATTCTTTCTCCTCATTTCTGCCTCTGATTCCAATCAAGTTCCAGCTAAAATTTTGCCTCCTACAGAAAATCTTTCCTGATCCTCCTTAATTCTAGTACCTTCCCCCATTCATTATTTTCAATTTATTGTGTGCATAATATATTGTACTTATTGTGTATACTGTAAACTATGTTTGTACATAGTTGTTTGTATGTTTTCTCCCTCTTACTCTAGGAGCTCTTTTTCAGGCAAAAATTGTCTTTTGCCTTTCTTTGTATCCCTAGCAATTAGCACAGTGCTTGACGCATTGTGGGTGCTTAATAAATGTTTATTAACTCACTGACTTCCCAATAAGCTTGATCTTCTCCAGGTTTCTTCTCTTAACCATTTCCTGCATTTCGTTTTCAAATTCAGTTGTCTTCAGTCCTCCCATCATCCTAGTCTCTTTTTCTTTCTGGATGCATTTTAATTTATCTCTGTCATTCTGGAAATATAATCTCCTGAACTGAATACAGAGTTTTGGAGTTGGTAAACATCCAATAATGGCAGTCTAGGAATAGTCATAACTACATTTTAGGGGTTCTAGGTGGATCAGTGGACCTAGGGCCAGGAAGATTTAGGTTCAAATAAAATTTTGGCTGCTTACTATCTGTGTGACTCTGGGCAAATCACTCAACCTGCCTCAGTTTCCTCATCTCTACAATGGGTATATTAACAGCACCTACTTAGTGAAGTGAGCAGAACTAGGAGAACATTGTACACAGTAGCAGCAACGTTATGTGATGACTAACTATGATAGACTTAGTTCTCAGCAATACCTTGATCCAAAAGACTCAGGACAGAAAATATGCTATCCATATCCTGAGAAAGAATTGTGGAGTCTGAATTCAGCAAAGCATACTAATTTTAATTTTTTTTTGTTTTTTTTTCTTGTTTTTTCTTTTGTTCTGATTCTTCTTTCACAACAAGACTAATATGGACATATTTTTAATATGTTTGCACATGTATAACTTATATGAGATTGTTTGCTGCTTTGGTGAGGATGAAGGGGAGGGGAGGAGAAAACTTTGGGACTCAAAATCTTATACAAATAAACATTAATTTACATGTAATTAGAGAAACAATAAAATGCTATTAAGTGGAAAAAATAATAGCCCCTAGTTGCCAGTGCCGTTATGAGGATGAAATGAAATGAAATTTGTAAAGCATTTGTAAACATTTAAAATGCTATATAAATATTGCTACATCATTCGTTGTTCTTGACTCATTTTTGAGACTGTGGTCATTTCATCACCCCAATCCTCATCATCTTTCTCATAAGAACTATCATGATTAAAGACCTCTAGAATTCTGTATTTTTCAAGATGAGGCCCTCAGACAGTGTTTCAATATGGTCATTTGTTAGAGATGCTATAGAAGATACTTCTGTTTTGGTACAAATTTGGCTAGATGTCATTTGACGAATCTACCAACTCTGAGATTCTACGATTTTATGCTTTCCATACCAGAAATAGGAGGCAGCTTTTTTTTTTATTTTTCCAGAAATCTTGTGCTCTATTTACACAACTTGTTCATTGCATAACCTGTATCCAACTGGTCTAGGACAATTCTAACATCTGAGCATTCATTCTTGCAGCTGGTCTCTTGAATAGCAGCTAGAAAGTTGGCAGGCCTAAGATGAACAGAAGGGTTCCCTTCCAGCCACTATGATAGTGTCAACACTAATAATTTGCAGTGGCAGAAATGGATTTCTTTTGGCACAGAACCCCGGAGGCCTGAGGCTCATTTTGAAGGAGAGCCAAGGTTACAACAGTACAGTTCAGACAATACCCTTCTCATGGTGTTTCATTATCACAGCGTGTCTGGTCTTTGCCTGTGTGCTGTCTTTCCTGTTTGGGCTGCAAGAGGAGGAAGCACTATTTTGATAGCCCTACTCTCTTACAATTCCCTTAGGAACTTCTAAGTTAGCAAACTGAAATGAGGATTCAGGCTGGATTACCCAACTCTATGCAGAGAACAGAGGTACAATACACATTACAGATAAGTTCTACTCCCTCACAGAGGAAGAACTTGGAACCTGGAAGGATGAATGGACTTGCCCAATGTAATACACAAGGTAAGCAGCAGAGCCAGGGTCTCAAACTGGGTCACCTGACTCTGTCAATTGACAGTATATTAATCAGCAAGTTTATTAAATGCCTATGTATGTGTGCATTTCTCTCTTTCTCTCTCTGCCTATCCATTCTCCTTACTTCCTTATTTCCCTCTGTCTTCTGACTTCCTTTGTCTCAGCTAAAATCTCATTTTTTATAAGAAGGTTTTCCTAATTCTCTTTAACTTTACAGCTTTCCCTCTGAATTTCATACTATTTATGTTGTACATACCTTCTACATATAGTTTTATATTATCTCTATTATCTCTTTTTGTATATGAGCTTCTTGAGGGAAGTTGGGTGGATACAGCCATCTATCTGTTATCTATCTATCATCTATCTGTCCATCTACCATCTATCTATCTATCTATCTATCTATCTATCTATCTATCTATCTATCTATCTATCTATCTACCTTATATAGTTTGTATGGTATGTATCTGTGTGTATGTGCATTTGTACATAAGACAGAGAGAGAGGGAGTCAGACAGACAGAGACAGAGAATCAGAGAGAAGAGTTTTGTCAAGAAGAAAGATACAGTGGTATTTTATGAAATCTAATGGGAAATTCTTTAGGGACTGGGCATTAGGTCAGACAATAGGTCATCATTCTTGGTTGGCTAATCAGCTAGTAAATACAAATTAAAATAAAAAGACAAAAACACATTTGTTAAATGTTTGCTATGTCTGGCAGACAATGTGTCAAGCAATGGAGATACAAAGAAAGGTAAAAATAATCTCTTCTCTCAGGAAGCTCATGTGTTAATAGAAGAGACAATATACAAAATAACTGTCCATCTCTAAAAGATATATACAGTGTGAAGAGTAGGTAAACTTAGAGGGAAGACTTTAGCATTAAAGGAGATTGGGAAAGGCATCCAATAGAAGGTGGAATTTTGTCTGAGATTTGGAGGAATTTAGGAGATGGAAGTGAGATCAGAGATAATTCCAGGAATGGAGAAACTGCCATTGAAAATGCACCAGATTAGGGGATTGAATGTTTCGTATGAGTAATAAGGAAGCCACTGTCACTGCACATGGAAGTAAGTATAAGAAGACTGGAGATGTAGGAAGGGACCAGTTTATAAAAGATTTTAAAAGCCAATTCAGAGATTTGAAATTTGGTTCCTTTCAGCTTTTGAAACATTTCCCCTAGAAATCCAGATGAGGCTCCATAAAACATTTCTACTATGATAAGACAGGGAGAGACTCAATGCTGGAGAATTTTTTAGAGCCCTCTAAGAGACAACTAGATGATACAGCAGATGGAACTCCAGTCAAGAGAGCCTGAGTTCAAATGTGGCCTCAGAAACTTACTAGCTGCGTACCCTGAACAAGTCACTTAACCCTATTTGTCTCAGTTTCCTTACTGGTAAAATGAGCTAGAGAAAGAAATCCCAAACCACCCCAGAATTTTGCTACAAAAACCCTCAAAGGGGTCATGGACAGACAGACAGGACCGAAATGACTCAGCAACAACAGGAGGTACCAGCAATAACCAACAAGTCAGCACAGTAGTGCTTAAATCCCTCTGTGGTTATGCAGGAGTTGGGAGCTATACTAACTTTAAAAGGCTTTAAGACAAACAGAATCTAAGACAGCCATTCCTGTTCAATACCCACTGTGTGATAGTAATGGATCTCCAGGGGTAATTGTGTTTAGTCTTTCTCCAACAGTCTTGTTGTATCCTAGCCATGTTGCCATTCTCTGGCCAGTCATCTTCCTTTTCTATCTATAGGGTTATACACTTCCATCAGTCATGAAACTAGGCTAATTGCAAGCTTCTTATCCATTATATTTGAGGTAGGAAATCCACCTCCCTTGATTGAACTAGACTAGGGGTGGGGAACTTGTGGTCTTGAGGCCACATGTGGCCTTCCAGGTCCTCAAGTATGGCCCTTTGACTGAATCCAAACTTCACAGAACAAATCCTTTATTAAAAGGATTTGTTCTGTAAAACTTGGACTCAGTTAAAAGGCCACACCCAAGGACCTGGAAGATCTTATGGGGCCTTGAAGGTTCAGGTTCTCTACCCTTAAACTAGGCCCTGTCAGTTCCAAATGAGGATTCCATACTTTGGGACAGTGAAAAGTGAGTTAAAGCCTCGTCATCTTCAAAATCGTTGCAGAGAATGAAAGTGAATCGATGGTTGTCAATGTTTACAAGATATCATTATGGGATATTTCCTTCCAACTCTCCTTACCCCCCCTTTTAAACTTAAGGTCAAGAGCACCACCATTCTTTATGTGACTCAGGCTTGGAAGTTCAGTATTACACTCAGTTCTTTCCTTTCCCTTGCCTCACCTATTCAGTCAGTTGCCAAATTCTGTCATTTCTACCTCCACACCATCTCTAGCATGTTTTCCTCTCTCCACTCACATAATCACCCCTATTTCAGTGCCTCATTACCAGTCACCTGGATAATTGCTAGTTGTAATTACATTTGGTCTCCTGATTCTTCTCACCCTGTTCCAAACTGTCCTCCATTCACTCAGTCAATTGGTTTTCCCTAAGTGCACACACCTCACCAATAATCCAACCCTCCCTTTCCCCTCTGTAATCAACTAAGAAAACTTGACTGTACAATCGGTATCTACAGAGGCCCTCCCCCATATCATCCGGAGTTATACTCTCAGTTCTGGGTACACTCTTTTTAGAAGGTCATTGTTTGAACAAGGGTACTGAAGATGGCAAAAAAAAGGGTTCAAGAGGGTTCAAGATCATATCATATGAAGAATTGTTGAGGCAGCTTGAGATATTTAGTCTGCAGAAGAGCACTTAGTGAGGACATGATAGCTGTCTTTGAGTATTTTTAAATGTTAATTTTTAATTTTTAAATATTCTGTTTGTTGCAAAAAAAGGCCAATTTACTCTTGGTTTAAGGAAAATCTTCCTAGAAATCAGTGTTCTAAAATGGAATCTGCTCCCTCGACATTGACTTTTAAACAAAAGCTGACTACCTGTTGGGTTTGTGGGACAGGGGATCCTTAATGAGGTACCTGAGAAATTCTCAAAGTTACCTTCCTATTCTGAGACTGTGATCCTAGGACTTTCAGTCAGTGCTTTAAAGGGACACCATGTAATAAGGAAAATGCACAAGCTGTCTAGAGAATGGAGTGGCATTTTAGGACCCAGCCTGAGGCAGGGTATCTCATTTAACCTTCTGTTTCTTATTTGATTTGATACCAATACTCAATTATTGAATCAAAGGGAACTCTTTCCCATGCACATTCCAGGGGAAAGGTCTACAGAGATGGAAATCAAAGATAGGGCAATACCGAAGCCACACACACATGGCAATAACTGAGATGAGTAGAGGTTTAAATTTTTTCATGATGTCTTTCATTGGATCATAGACTGAGAGCAGAAAGGGACCACCAGGGTCATCTCATTTTACAAATAAGGATATGGAGGCCAAGGGAGGTTAAGTGACTTTTCTAGGGTTACAGGGTTGGGAAGTAGAAAGATGGCATAAGAAACTAGGTTCTGTGATTCCAAATACAGCAGTCATTCCATTGAACCTTGAGATAGGCTTGAAGGCTTTACAACAATAGCTATACTACTAATAATATTAATTAGACTAATAATCCTGTACGTGCTTCTCTTTGTAGAAGTAAATGCCCTTCCCACACTCTGATATCCAGACAAACTGGCCTTCTCTCTGCTCCTCAAACAGGATATTCCATCTCCCCTCCCCACATATATTTGCACTGACCACACATATCTGGAATACTCCCCCTCCACACTTCCATCTCATCAAATCCTATTATTCCTTAAATCACTACCTTCTGCAAGAGATCCTTTTTCGATTTCCTCAGCAGCTAGTACCCTTCCTCAAACTATCTCATGCTTTACTTTATTTATTGTTATCAAAACGACCTATATAGACTTACTTATGTATGTGTTGTCTTTCTTAGAATTTAATCTCTTTGTGAATAGATATTATTTCATTCTTTGTATTTTTGTCTCCAGTACTTATCACAGTACTTGATCCACAGTAGATACTTACATAAAAGTTCTTTGTTGATGGATTATGTACATGCTGCATTATGATTTCAAATCTGTTCTATATAAATTATTTCATCTGGCGGTTAGATGGTCTCAATGGATAGACCCCTGACCCCAGAGTTAGAAAGATCTGACTTCAAATCCAGTTCCAGACACTTAGTTATGTGTTTCTGTGCAAGGCACTTAACCTGCCTGCTTCAGTTTCTTCCATTTATAAATGGGAATAATACTAGCTTCTACCTCACAGGGTAGATGAGATGATATTTGTAAAATGCTTTGAAAATCTTAAAGTGCTATATAAACACTAGTTTGCTGCTGTTATCACTGTCCTTGTTAGATCTAATTGTAAGCCAGAAGTTTTGTAATTATAAAGCAGGCTATAACTGGTAGCTGTTACCAATTGGTGAACCTTAGAGTAAATGTGAGATAGAGAGGACCATCATTAATCTCTGATTGAATCACTATAAATTTAGGACTGAGTTAGGGTGGAGCTGGGAGAGGAATCAAAGCTGTGCACACTCCTGTGTGTAATTAAAGCCCCCTAAAGACTGAAAGACGTCCAGGAGGCTGATAATATTGGTCAATATACTCAAAGAAAAGAGGGGTTAGGATGGAAGAGAGCCTATTACTGAATTCGGGCAGGGGAAAAAAAGTGAACTGGGAATCTCTACCAGACTGTTCGATGCTTTTATTTTTGATATGAAGTATTCAAGACTTAGGAAGTTTCCATGATTTGTACCAAAGCACATGGATAATATGTAACAGAGGTGTGATTCCAATCCAGGAGTCCCGATCTCATATCCTTTCCACAGCTTGGGGCTCAAAGGAACTAAGTAATTTGCCTAAGCTAGTGAGTGGCACATTGTGAGAATCCAGGACCCTGAAATCTTAGTCCCTGTTCTTTCCCTCCTTATTTAAGGTCATTTATTTTATGTCTTCTTTTATTTTTTTTTAACTTGACTCCGTCTGCCATACTTCTAAGTCAGAAGAGTTTATCTAAATCCTAAAGAACCTGTACCACAATTTAGTTTAATTTTACTCATGCCTCATGTGGACTGCAATTCCTCAGATTCTCAATTTTTAAGCTCCAAGGCTACATTTGGCAATTAGTGGAACCCAGTGAAGTATGGCCTCATAGAAGCAAAGAGCTATGTTTCAAGTGCTTTTAGAATACACAGTATTTCCTGTCCCTGGTAAATAATGTGATCTAAGGGTACCATTATTCAAACATGGGGTGAGGTGGGTGGGAGGGGGTAGGTGATAGTGGAGTAACAAGACCTTGATTGAAACTATTATGGGCGAAAGTAGTCAAATTTTCACATTTAAACTTGCTCGACCTCTTCTTTGGGAGAAAGTATTCCCCTGGCTCTTTTTGATTTCTTTGTTCTATATTATTTTATTTTCTGCTTAGTCTTTTTTCAGGTCAGGAATGCATTAGGGAATTGGGGCTGTCTCCCTGCTAAGGAGACGGCGTATTTTAGCATCATCAGAAATAGAGATGTGAAAGTCCTGTTAGGTCACTGCCTTCCATCCTGTGGGGGCTTGTGCTGGATTACATATCTTAATGCGTTCCTCCTGCTGCTGAGTCTGGTTTCTACCGTGGGTGTAACAGGAGACCTTTGCCCCTAAATGGATTGCAAGCGGCTGCCTGTGGTCCATGAAGGCAATCCGAGGTCTGAGAAAGGGTTCTCTTGGAATGAGAGTAATCCAAAACCCATCAGAAAACTTTATTAGATCCAGGAAAGGAGAGAGAACTACTTGGTCATGACTCCAAAGCAGAAAGTTAAAGGAAACCCACCCGCTTTGGGGTTTGATCCTCAGAGGCTGCCAAAACCAAAACTAGAGCCAGGGCCTCACATCATTTTTTCTTGGAATAAGGCAGAGAGTGTTGGGACTACTGAACTGCGGTGATTTTGCTACTGTTTGAAAAAAGTGTTCCCTTCTCCTTCCTCTCTTTTCCCCTTCTTCTTCAATTGTCTCTCCTTTTTCCTCCTTCTTTGCAGGTATATGGGAAAAGGAAGATTTAGGCCTTCTACACGAATCTACAAGATTATATTCAAATAAACGATTCAAGGATAGAAGAATATTAGGAAAATAATTATATAATTAATCAAGAACAAAACAAAGCCCTGCAAGTTATGGAGAAGAAGGTCATTGGCAAAATACAATACTCATTTACGTTAAAGTTCCCTGCAAGTATGAGCATGGTCTCTCTTAAATATTAGCCAGGTGGCTGCTCTGTGGACAGAATGCTATCTTGGAGTTTGGAAGACCTGAGTTCAAATTCTGATGTTTAGCTGTGTGACTCTGGACAAGTTACCTAACCTTTTTTTTCTTTGTTTCCTCAACCCTAAGATGACTGTCATAATAGTGCCTTTCTTGAAAATGAGAATCAAAAGAGCAACATATATAATATGCTTTGCATACCTTTATTTGATGAGTAAATATGAACTGCTATTATGATAATAATGACTGAAAGCTATGCTTTGCAGCAGAGAAACCAGAGAAGCCTTCCCAGTCAAGATGGGATAAACCCAGTTGCCCCATCTACTCATTTTCTTTTGGGGGGCCAGATTTGTGATTTTGTCATTGCTGGAATTTGCTAATAAATTTCCTCCACCAATGTAGATTGGCACTTCCTCTTCAATTTCTAGTCTTAGATACCAGTGTCTTAAGTGATTTGTCTGCAGTAGCATACAGTATAGGTCAGAAATAAGACTTGAAATCTACTTTCCTTGATTCCGGGGCCAATCCTCTGTCTATCGAAGATGCCACAGAACTTTTTATTTGAGATTGTTCTAGAAACTCTAGGTATAATAATAAAACAATATCAATAGTATGTATTGGCAAGTAGGAAACAAGATTATAACTATCTGCAGATATTATAAAAGTGTCCTAAGAATATAGAAGGAAATCATCACAAATATCCTAATTAAAATAATTTTTAGTTTCTGTGAGATATAAGGATAGAAATTACTGCACAAAAATCATTAGCATTTCTATATAGTGCTAACAAAACCTAGGATGATTGATTACAATAGAAATTTCCTTCAAAAAGACTATAAAATTCATAAATATCTTAGATTTTATCTACCAAAGCTCACATAAGATTTATATACAGTTAATCCTCAACATTCATGCTTTTAACTTTTATGATTTCAAACTTTTGAGAAATTTTATTAGTAAAATAATCTCATTTTCAGTTTTACCTAGGCTACCCCACACATTCATGACTATGTACAAGAGAGAAAAAAAAAGAAAGGGATGATTTGCTCAAGCTTGTGAAGCAACTGGTATTCTACTGGGCACTTCACTGGTCTTACTCACTCTACTATTGTAGAGTGAGAGCATTCATTGCACAGTTATGTGTCTTAGTGAGAAAATAAAGGTGTTAGATGAACTTTGTGTCAAAATATCTGAAACCACTTTCAGATGCAAGTTTGATATTAACAAATTGATTTTTCTTATATCCACAAAAAGTGTGGAGCTAAGTGGTGCAGTAGGTAGATTGCTGGCCTTGGAGTCAGGAAGACTCATTTTCTTGAGTTCAAATCTAGTCACAGATACTTGCTAGCTGTATGATCTTGGGCAAGTCACTTAACCCTTTTTGTCTCAGTTTCCTCATCTGTAAATGAGCTCGATAAGGAAATTAATTGCAAACCATTCTGGTATCTTTACCAAGAAAACTTGAAATGAGTCACTAAGAGTTGGACATGACTGAAACAACTGATCTGTATTCACAAAAAGAAGTAAAGTACTTATGGTACTATAGACTTCATGTGTTATAAAAAGTGAATTTTTCCAAAGTAAATTTTTTAAGATGGTAACACAAAAGGTCATAGAATTCTAAGGATTATTAAGAAAAATGTTTTGCATGTTACCAATTTTATTTTGTGTGCTGTATTTTATGGATGGTTTTATTGTAACTGTGTTAGGAAAAGTGAATATTATCGGAATTAATGTTTTGATATAAATGATTATATGCAGAAAAGTATATTTTCAGCAATCTCTAGGAAAAGATGAGAGTTTTGGGTAGTTGTGGAACATATTTCCCCTATTTTCCATAAGTTTAATGTGTCTACATTAATGTTTTTGACTTTTATGTCATTTTCTAATATTACCCTTATGAAAATTAAGGATTGACTATAAGTATGATTATATAACATTCTCTGAAGAAAAAGAAACAAATGATTAGAGATATTCTCTGCTCATAGTTAGACCATGTTAATAAAGTAAAAATGACAATAGTGTAAATTTTACATGTTTGGTACAGTACCACTCAATTACCTAATGTGTTATTTTATATAATTACATGAAACTGTAACAAATTTACTTGAATGAACAAACCATCTTTATTTGTTAGAGAAATAACGAGAAAGACATGAATGAAAAGGACATGAAATTACCAGACCTCAATCATTATTGTGAAGAAGTAGTTACCAAAACAAATTTCTTGCAGAAGGATTTCTTTTGACAAAAAAAGATGGTAAAACTGGGAGTTCATTTGGTAGGAATTATCCATGACCAACAATTTACACTATATGCCATCATATATAGACCAAATATAAAGTAGAGGAGACCTGAAAGACAAAATAAATAATTTTGACTGCATAAAGTTAAAGGGTTTTTAAAAAATAAAATTGACGATAGATTAATAGAGACATAATAGAGTGGGGAAAATGTGTATCAAATACCACAGATGGATCCTTAATATCTAATATGTATGTCTTGCATACAAATATTGATCCAAATCTCTATCTCTCTATCTACTGGAAATTTCCACACATATTACTTACATCAATTGCCACTCCTTATTTGATCCACATTGGGCACCATTTTCAAAAGAATTGAACATAATAAATGACTACATTGAAACATTTGAAGTCACAAATAGTCAATGAAATACAAATTCAAACACCTCTTAGGTTTACTTTCATACCCTACAAATCCTCAAAGATAAAATAGGGGAATAGTCAATGTTTGGTGGAGTTATAGAAAAACAGATACACTTTAGGTAAGACTGTGGATCTTACTAACCATTATTTTTATGGATATCATTTTGGAATTAAGCAAGAAAAATGACTGATCTGTTGCTCCTTTTTACCTATAGATAGAATTACTGGGCTTAGAACCCAATGAAGGTGAAGATAGAAATAAAAGTACAATACCCACCAAAACATTAAGAGCAGGACTCTTCCTGGTAACCAAGAATTGGAAGGAAAGATTGTGCTCATCCACCAGTATACAACTGGAAAAAGCAAAAATAAACAAAAACAAAACAAAAATTATGTAACATGCATGCCATGAATACTATTGTGAAGCAAGAATGAGAAATATAAGGAATTCACAGAACCATGTAAAGATTTGAATGAATCTGTATGAGTTGATCCCACGGAGGGAAACAAACAGAAGAAACAGGAAGAAAATATGAACAATGAATATAACAATGAAAATCAAAACATCAGTATAAGGATATTGGTTTTGGAGTGCTGGGGGAACCAAAAAGTTCCCAGTGAGTAGACAAGGAAACATAGCTCTGTACTCATGTCCGAGGTAGAATGGGGGTGGTGGCTACCGGGCTAGAGTGCTGAATACATTGTCAGATTCAGTTACTGTATCTAATGTTTTTGAGTATTTTGTTTTATTATTAAAAGTCAGACTTCAATCTGGAGGAGGAATACATTTGTGCTTTTCCCCCTTCAGAAATGATTTTCATGAAAGGATGTAGTACATCGACAAAATACTTACCGTTCATATTTAAAGACCAAGTGCCCTTTTCTCATAGTTACCCAGGTAGCAGCACATATCTATTAGAATCTGGTAAATCCCATTCTTAGCTAAATTTTTAAAGCCCTTGCACATGCCTCTTCACAATATTCCTAAACAGTGACCTCGTATGTAGCAGTGGTACTGGACTTGAAATGGAGATTGAAGTTTTAGCTTTGGCTTTGACTCTGTCTTTTCTTATCTTTGCTGTACTTAATTTTCCTCCTCTAAAAAGTAAGGACTTGGATTTATCTTCAAATTCTCTTTCAATTCTAATTTATTTATAATGATTATAAAGAGAAAATATTGGCTCCATTTTGTAGATGAGAAAAATGAGAGACAGAAATGTGATGTGATGATCAAGGTTAAATAAAAGATACATAAAAGAACTGGAACTAGAATCTGAGTGCTCTGGTACCATTTCATTTCATCTCTATACCATTCTGCTTTCCAAACAGATTCAGTCAATTAATAAACATTTGTTAAGAATCTACTACGTGCCAAGATCTGTGGTACACACTGAGGATACAAAAAGAACTTTCAAGGAGCTTAGCGATAGTAATACCATCATTTTTACCCCATATTATCACCACCACCATCATTATCTTCACCACCAACAAAATAATGATCATCCTTGTATTCAATCTCATCCTTTAAAACATTTTAATGACAATTGTAAATGCATCCTTTGGGAAAAGAGGGGGGAAAGATAATTTTGCAATGGTGTTTTCTTTGTGTACTTCATTCTGAAATTTATTACTGTTTAATAGTGCCTTCTACATGGAAATAATGACACCACCTTTTTTCTACTAATTAAAAATTCCTAAAGGTAGCTGACTTTAATCATCCTAGAGTTAGATAAAATTGTCCCCCCCATAGAAACTAACCCTTTATTTTATATCACTCTGGGATAGTTAAGGTACAGTATTAAAAGCTTGTTCAGATATACTCTGGTAGGCCACGGAATAATCAGCTTATTTTCATGATTTAGAATGACCACATAACTCATGGGTGGTGAAGCAGAGATACAGAGAGCTAATTATATCAGGTTGTTTTCCTACTGAATGAAAATAAATGGGCTATTCGATTCTCTTCATGCTGAGTGTAATATTATGCCCCCATTCTGCATTTTTTTATACTTTGATGGAGAAGCTGCATAACTTTCCAATTAGCAGCAGTGAATAGTATCTTAGCGACTGCATTAATTGTCCTTTGGAATCTCTCCAGTCCCATTGTATGTTTTTTCTACCACCAGGAGACATTGTTTTAGACTCAGTTAATCAATATAACAAGGAAGTGAGATATCACCATGCTCTGTCTCTTTAAAAGGTGGGGAAACTGAGGCTTTGACTAAAAAAAATGGAGAATTAAAGACAACTCCTAATTATTGTAGAGTTCCACCTGAATAATGGGCTCTTTTTACTCTTCTCAGATAGGCAATATTTACATCGTGTTTTGTAAAGTTCTGTACATATGCTACTTCTTTGATATACATGGTACTATCTGTTCTTCTTACTTCATTTCTAGTATACTGCTATCTTACATAAGGGGTATATAGATGTTCAAGGAGCACTAGCACCTCTGTTGTGAGGGCTTTCTAAATCCTTTACAGGGCTGCTCATCTACCTTTGGTGTCCTCCTAGCTCTCATCTGTGGTTCCAACAAGCTGTAGCATCCACAGCCGTCATAGTCTGGTAACCTGTCTCAGAAGATGGGCTAAATTAGGTTGAAGGTAACCAACAGGCCATAAACCTGTTGATGAGTTAGAGAGATGTCTGCCTCAAGCATAGGAAGACTTCCTGCAGTGGAATTGATGAATTAGAACAACTTGCTTAAAGGCAGCTGAAGCAGGCACTATGGAACACTTAGAGCTTGGTCATTGAATACGCCAAGGGTATTCACTGTCCCCTGGGTCATTGCCAGTCATCTTGACTTTTGCCCTGTTACTGGACTTTGATGACTCATTAGAAATCCAGAAGACAATTTCCTCACATTATCGAAAGGCAAGGCTCTGTTAATTTTTGATAGGAATGGTAGAGACCTCTGTGACATTGATCAGTATAATTTGAAGGCCTGGTAAAAAAAAAAAACAAGGATCTCAACAGAGGGTGACCAGCACATATTGCCCAGAAGATCTATGCACTTTGGGATACCCAGGAATTATCTACTTAGGATGTTTTGCTCTAGAGTGCTCTATTTCTGTCTCTCTTGTTTTGGGTTGTTTCCTCCTATGTAAAATGAGGTGGCATCCTTGCAGTTCTAAACCCAAATATCATACCATTCTGGCATGATCTCATGGAGTTAAGGGCTTTTCCCTCACAAAACCCATATAAGATAATCTAGGACCATCCTTAAAACCTTGGGGAATAGCTCACAAAAATCAGTGTAAAAGAGAGACTGAGCCTTCAAATAATACTGATCAATGCATTATCATATTTCTATAAGAAATGCACAGAGGTTGGCCCAGACACAGAATCCCAATTCATAAAATAAGGCTAGAAAATTCACAAAATGAATAAACAAAAGAAAATACAAGTGATAAAGAATATTATGGAAACAGAAATACTCATCAGAAATCCAGATCCATTATCTAAAAGGAAAATCTGAAAGATTATCATATATTTGCTAGTTTCTTAATGGAGAACAGGCCACTTTTTTGAATGAATGGATAAAGTATTTATTAAGCGCTTACTATATGTGAAACATTATACTAAGTGCTGGAGATACAAATAGAAAATAAGAGTCTTTGATGTCAAGGTCACACTAATGAGAGACAACACATAGGGAAAGTTTCAGCTGCAGATCAGATAGAAATGACCTCATGCTCCTGAGGGCACAGCAGCAAAGAGTTCTTAATACTTCATCATTTAATGTTGTTTCCACCAACAAAATCATGTGCGTTTCTGATGCTGAACCATTTCACTATGCCAAGGAATTTGGTGGCAAGAACTTTTCTTTCTGAGTCTTCAGTAGCTGTGACTATAACATCTCTTTCTTCCCATCAAATGACATGCTGTCTCTTCCTCATTCTACCAACATCTAGGGTCATGATTTCCCTATGTCATAATTCGTCCAATTTAGTAAGGTTATGATGAAAATAATGGATAAGGAAGGCTCCACTCATTTGCCAAGGCCTTCTATAACACCATGGTAATTATAGGATTACAACAATATTAGATAGTTGGAAAAATAGGTTCAGACAATCTGAAGCCCTTAAAGTTCATAGGTTAACTATTGTGTAGTTCTTCATTTAGCAGATTTACTTTCTATTACCATCAATGATGACTTGGTTAGAAGATCCTTCTTCCACCTTCTGTTTATTTCACAACAATTTTTGTGAGCTACTTTCCAAGGTTTTCAGGCTTGTTCCATAGATTCTGTGAGTAAAGCCTTCAGTTCCATGGGACTATGCCAGAATGATGTGACATTGGGATTTAAACCTAGAAAGATGCTCTCTAATTTTATATAGGAGGAAACAGATGATTAGAAACAGAGTGTAGAGAAACATTGAGTTAGAAAGCTGGGGAAACAACTGGAAGTACTTTAATCTGGTATTAATGACCAATCAAGTCTTAGTGGCTAAATTATCTCTTTGGTCCTCATGTCCCTGATAAACCTGGGTAGGCCCTTGGAGAGCCACAATCTTGCTTTGAAATAATTATGCGACTTGTTTCCTAGAGAAATTCAAATGAGTTGCCCAAGGTCACGCTAGAAAACTTGACTTTTGAAGCGGGGTTCTCTGACTAAATTCAATAAGGTATGTGTGTGCGTTTGTGTGTGTGTGTGTGTGTGTGTGTGTGTGTGTGTGTGTGTGTGTGTGTGTGTAGATGGAAGAATGTTCAGATTAGCATGAGAAACTCTTGTAGAAACTCCTTCTACTGAAGTGGATTGGAAGGTAAGCTTCCTGAGGGTAGAGACTACTTGCAGCCCCCATGCTTGGCCTATTTTTGTTGTTCTTATTAAGTGCTTACTTAATGCTAGCTGATTGAGTTACTTGTCTTTAACTTATAGTTTCCTGGAGTATTGAGAGGTTTAGGGCCTTGCTCAATTGCCATGAAGTTATTTTGCATCATTAACCGGATTTCTATCTGGCTCTTCCTGACTCCAAGGCCAGCACTATATCCACAATTCCACACTGCTTCTCACAAAATACATGTCTACCTGTGACCCAAGAAATTCTAATGCCCAGATCACTCCTTTATCCGTTGTGCTTTCTGAACTGTCTTGCATCATGAGTGCTTATATTCTTGGACCTGGACCGCCTGTCATTGCTTAGCAAATGATATCAAATACAATATTCATTGCATCTTAATGATTTCTGCCCCAGTCAAAACAAGATTGAGGAATCACTGTCAATCTTACAACTCCTATTATTAAAAGATATTGACCAATTCCTTAGTCCCAGGAATTCCCATGGAATTCAGATGCTACTGGGGATGCTGACAGCACAGTGTTGGAAATCTGCCCATTGGAAAAATGTGCCTGGACCAGTTTCCCTTTGTGAATGAATTAATATCTTCCATACTTCAGATTGTGGGAAATCTCTTTTTTTTACTATCTGAATTAAGCCTCCTTACACACATACTGAGCCCTGCTATGCTAGTCTGGAAAGGATACATAAGCAATAGAAGAAATTGTCTTCACCTTCATCATGCTTGCTATCTACTGAAAGTAATAAAATACATGGGTAGACTACTGTCAACAAACTTGGACTATTGGGCAGAGCACTGGGTTTTAAGTCAAAAGACTCAGGGTCAAAACATACTTCTGCTACTAATTACTTGTGTAACCTGGGACAAATCACTTATTCTCTATGACTCTCATTTCTCCCATCTATAAAATAAGGGTATTGGCTTACATTCCTTCTAGTTCTAAGTCCTATGGTGGTAGAGGACATTCTAGATTACATATACTCAGATAGTAGAGGGTATAGTAGGAGAGAGCTACCACAGGAGATCAGGGATGAAAGGAAATAGTGAGTTGAGAGGAAGTTTGTGAAAGAGATATAGAATTTGGAAAGACAAACAGACAGACACAGGGGCAGAGAGATTTACCCAGGCAGAGAGAAAACATTTCACTCATGGATAGCTTGAATAAGGAGCTGAGAGAAGACATTAAGGCCTATAATAACCTGGTCTTGCCAGCTTTTAAACAAATGAAGAAACAGAGACACAGAGAAGTTTAAAAAGTTCAAAAACAAGGGATTTTACTAATTCCAAGTAAATGATGGCAAAACAATCCTGGATGCAACTGTTTTGATTCAGGGTTGAAGTAGAATATTCATTTTGGTTCAAAATGAAGGTTAGGTTGTAAATTTAAATTATATTTAAAAATTGGAGGTAACTTGTATATTACACGGTATTATTGTTTGACCATATTTACAATGATTCCTAATGTTACACCTTTTCCCACATCTAAATTTTCACTTTTCCTTTATTTTTGGAAGAACCACTCTCCTCTTTTCCACCTGTTGACATTCTACACTCTGTCAGGTCCCCATTCAAATGTTACTTCCCCTGTGAAGTATTTCCCTATCCCTCCAAATGAAAACCATTTCTCTTTTTATTAGATCTCATAACATTTTAAATGAATAAAAAACATTTATTATGTGTTTATTATGCGCCAAACAATGTGCTAAGCTCTAGGGATACAAAGAGTAAAAATATATATTTTTTCTCTTTATATTGAGATTAGACAGTCCCTGTTCTCAAAGAGCTCACCCTCTCTAATTAGGGGGGCAACATATAGAAGAGTGTGCAGCTGCATGAAGGATGGAAAGACCTGGTAATAACTAAAGGGGGTAGCTGTGTTGCAAAAAACAAGAAGTATTTAAGTTGCAAAAGTAGATCAGATGACAGTGTAAGAACACTGCAGGAAATAGATGCAAGAAAGAGAGTAATGGTTGGGAGTTCTACATCTCATTAGAAGGAATGGATTTACTGATTCTCACCTCATCCAGTTCCTGAGAGCAGTCAAACATCCCGGGAGAAAGAAGGTGGCAAATGGTTGGGGGAGGAGGAAAGAATACCTCCAATGTTGCTAGCAAGTCTTCTTTCTCCCTTACCAGTCCTTGGTGTTTCTCTGAGGGTCAGGCCTGGGAGAGTGTTTAGAGGGGAAGACAAGGGGAAATGAGCATTCCCCCCTCTCACAGCACAGCCCTCCCTCACTCAAAACAAAGTCAAGTGCAAGTCATGTCATCATTTCTCTGATGACATGGTCTTCTTAGGCAATGAAGGATGAACACAATCACAAACAATTCTTCTTGTACACTTTTTAATATTCAAACAGAATTGGCATATAGAAGGCACTTAATAAATGCTTATCAACTATACGTTTGCTGAATTTGACATTCATATGGCCTATATTTGAATCCTGATTTAACCAATTATAATGAGGGTGAAATTGGGCAAGTCATTTCCCCTCCTCTCTATTATAAAGACATTGAACTAGATGTGTCATACTAAGATTTAAGTGGGCCACAAGCTCCAGTCTTCAGAACTTCTAAGGCCTGCTCAAACCAGATTAAAATCAATTGGGAAATGTTTAACAAAATAAAATTTACATACATACGCACACATACATACACACACACATACTTATACACATATATGTACATGTGCATTTATATATTAATTTATACACATATCAATTTGTGGTTTCCAAGTCAATATGCAGGCAGCAGGTCTCATAGTAGATAGAAGAGGTTACCTACCTGGGATAGAGTGTCAGGCCTAGAGTGAGGAACTCGTCTTCCTAATTTCAAATCTAGCCTCAGACACTTACTAGCTGTGTGACTGTGGGCAAATCCATTTGCATGTTTGCCTCAGTTTCCTCATCTGTAAAATGGGCTACAGAAAGAAATGGCAAATCGCTCCAGTATCTTTGCCAAGGAAACCCCTAAATGGTTACAAAGAGTAAGATACAATTGAAAACCACTGAATAACAATAAAAAAATTCAATATGTATCCACAGAGATCCATTTTTATTTCAGTTTGATTCCACTTGACCAGATGACTCTTAAAAATTATATTTATAATATATATGAGTAAAAAGGCAGATATATATATAAATATATATATACACATCCACAT
Source organism: Notamacropus eugenii (assembly GCF_028372415.1). NCBI lineage: Eukaryota > Metazoa > Chordata > Mammalia > Diprotodontia > Macropodidae > Notamacropus > Notamacropus eugenii. The sequence goes on from NC_092875.1 coordinate 113,350,057, forward strand.
AAATGTGTGTGTTCATATACATATACACAGATACATATATATATATATACATACACACACATATATAAAACTCTAATTTCAAATCCATGATCTTCTGATCAACTAAACTGTAAACTCTTTGACTATGGTTTCTTTATGTATCCCAGTGCCTGGCAGAATGCCTTGTATATAACAGGAGCTTAATAAATGTTCTTGTGTAGCACTTGATCTTTCAATTTAAAAGACCAACAGTTTATGTTAAAATAGTTCTAAACAGAAACTTGGCAAATCCAAAGTCTGTGGTCCTATGGGTATAGAAACACAGTTCTCACAATGAGGCTCCAGAAGAAAGTAGCCACACAAACACACTCCCTTTAGTATTCCTTGCTATTAACCTTTGTGAATAGGGTTAAATTGGTGCATATGGGGTTCCAGAACTGAAAAAGGAAGAAAAAAAACCCATCCCTCCTCTTTTTCCCCTCCTGATTGCCTTCTCCGTTACACCCACTTTGCAGAAGGAGAGGGCCCTTGTGGTACAGGGAGCCCCCATCAGCTTGTTCCTGGACATAGTCCCCTTGGACTGGCTTTGGCTGAACTTTGCAAACTCTACCAAAGGGGGAGCCCTTTCCCACTATTCCCTTCAAGAGTAGCCCCTTTGATGTCCCAGCTGGCTTAACTAACCTCATTTCCTCCATCCACAATATGTGTCTGATGCAATGTTGGCCACCGCTCCCTCCATTCACTGTGGCCAAGTGCAATGTTTAATGTGTATGTTTGGCTTGGCCTAAATCGAACCAAATCATCTGTACTTTGTTTCACTTGTAAACCATACTCTTTTTTCCCCCTCTCTTCTCTCAAATAGTTCATTGCAGATGTTTTCTATTTATCCCTTTGTGGTCTGCTCCACCCAGTTCCTACATCGGTAAATCATCTTCATGCTGCTTCCAAAATCTAAGGAAGAAAGTTCTCAATTAGAGAGAGATACTGATTATATTTTTTCCCCAAGGCTTTCACTTTAGGAGGGTCATTTTCCTATGGGACTGGTCCTGCCTCTTAATGGCCCAATAAAAATGTGGGACAAATTAAACAATATTAATTTTATGGGAGTCTTTTTTTAGCTGCGACATCAAAATAATGTACTTAATTTATCTTCTTAATGTGTTTATTTCTTGAATATCAAAATCTTACACATCATTTAAGTCCCACATGACATCGCATTTTCTCCCCAAAGTCTTCTGGATTACTCCATTTGGACTTTCTATGAACTCCTATAGATCAGCATCTATTTTGGTACCTAATCATAGACTGCTTTGTATTGTTATTAAGCTACAATATACAGCTGGTAGACCAATTTCATTGTTTAAAAAAGTATGTACTCAAATGGCATAGTAAAAACAATGTTAATAGATCATTCCTTCTGGAGTACCCTCTCCCACCAATAGATACCGCACCCTTGGAGAAGAGTGGCTGCAGACTTAAAAGTAAAGTGCTAGGAAGGCAGATAGGTAGAGAAGACATGAAATTAGGGTAATTCACAATTATGGAAATGCAGGACCCTGACCTCTCCTCTCTCCAGAAATTCAGGGTTTCACTGCTTTTTTCTCTCTCTTGAAATGTCCTTACAAAATTCACCACTGTGAATGATATATGGGTTAGATTATGACTTAGCTGTTAGTCTGGGCTGCCCTATTTCTGCATTGGGTGGCTTGACTATTTGTATGAATGAACTCCTAACAGCTGGATCATCACTCTTGGCTGGGTTACACCTCTGCTTAACTGGGCAGCATTTAACCAGGGTTACTCTTGGAAGGTAGCTATATTCGCTTCTGTTTCAGGCTCAGCAGAAGCTCTCAGCTGGCATAGCATTTGTTCTTTGAGAAAGAGATCTTTTGGATTGGAAGAAGCCTCTCCTGTTCTGCTCTTTAGGCAGTGCTCTGAGGTTTGTAATATCTCCTAGTCAATAGGTAACAGGACGGAGAGTGATGGTCTCTTCCTTTTCTTTGACTTTGCTTTCTGGGTCATCTGGGGCCCCTCCATGAGAAATCTTGCTCTGATTTATGGTAACTTTCTGGTATATTTCCCTAATCTTCATCCCTGGAGACTATGATCTTTTGTACAATAATCACCCCAAAATGCTTTGGTTCAATGTTCCCCAGTTTTCTTTTCTATTTAAATTTAGTCATTTTATTGGGTTATTATTTTAAGAAAATATGAGTAAAAATGCATATACATGTGAATATGTATATATATATATACATATGTGTATATATATATATATTACACATATTTCTAAACAAAAATCATTCTGGCATCTATTTTTTTTTTCATCCAGCTAATTGCCACTTGTCATGTGATAACCAAGGGTCAAACATTATTTTTAGCAAAGTCCACTGAAAAATAACAAGGAAGAAGTTAATTATTTGCTGAAATACATTATAATACAAGTTTAAGGAGGACAGGGAATGAGATTGGCACAGGAAGGTTGATGTTTTGGAATTTTCATCATTGAAGAGAATTCCCAAATTGAGGAGATTAATCAATCTACATCTATTAAGCACCTACTATGTGTCAGGCATTGTGTTAAGGCAGAAGGTCACAGATCCATATGAGCACTGACAATAAGAAATTCCCAACATCATTTTTTTTTTTTACTTCTGAATTTCTGCTGTTGGTTTTATGCAAATAAGAAACAAAGTCTTGAGATACTCTTATGTACTAGAGGTAATTTCACTGTCTGCCCCTTTCTTGGTTATGTAAATCAGCTCCTCTAAGTCTCTTATACTATCTGTGCTTGCTCTTTAAACTCTATGACTTTGCCAAAGTCTGAAAGGAGAACACCCTGACCTGGACATATTTCAAAAGTAATAGACGTACAAAAGAAAGTTCTAAGATGCTAATCAGTAAGTCTAGATAACAATGATATCTATTTACATTTTGGTTATTATTATTATTATAATTATTAATTTAATTATTAATCCTTTTCTCCTAATAACCCTGTGAAATCAGTTGTCCATATGTTATTATTATCACCACTTTACACAGGAAAAAACTGAGAATCAAAGAGATAAAATATTTTTTGTGATAGAAATAGGACTTGAGCCCCAAACATTATCTCTGTGGTTCACTTAGAGTCTAAATCTTTTATTTAAAAGGATTTGTTCTGTGAAATTTGGATTCAGGTAAAAGACTGTACTTGAGGACTAGAGGGCCATGTGTGGCCTTGAGGCTGCGGGTTCCCCACCCCTGATTTAGACTAAAAAGTAGAGAGCTTCAGCTCATTTTTGTCAAGTGTGGAGGTTAGCTGTACCTGAATTAAAGTCTGTCATCACAAACTGATGCTTTGTGGAAGTTGATCCTTCTACCTCACCCCAGGCTCATTGGGTGGGTGTCAAGACCAGCTACAGTGGCCTCCTAGCATCTGTAAGGCAAGAGTATGGATATGTGTGTTTGGGGATGGGGGAAGTAGGAGAAATTTTCCAGGATAGCCCACTCAGCTTCAGTGATAAGCTCTGCTGATATTGAAAAGTTTGCTTGGGTCAATTCCTTTCTTAGTGACAATTCAAACTACCAAAGATAACTGTTTTTGGTCAGTCTCATACCCATCTGCAATAGTGACCATTCTCTGTTCTTAACTGTTCTAGCTAAAATGGAATAAGCACATAAGAAGCATTTAATAAATGCTTTATCTAATCTAATCTAGCATTAATCATGGAGTCCTAGGGAATTATCAATTGAAGGGAACTTAGTGCTTCTTGAGTAGAGAGTATGTGTTGGGGAATTTGAGAAAATAAGTTTCAGTAAGGTGGATTTGATTAATGCCTCTGGCACGGAGAAGGAATCTGTCAAGTGACACATAACCATGTGCATATCAGAGGTGTGACTAAAACCACAAATTCCCTTACTTGAAGACTCATTCTTTATCCATATAAATCAAAGAATATATGTGAAATGCTTTACAAAATGGGAAGTGCTAAATAAATGCTATACATGTTTACTATTTTTTGTGTGTGTTAACATTATCTCCCTAGATAGAACATAAGTTCCTAGAGGACAAGGACTCATTCCCTGCCCTTTGTGTCCTTGGCACAGGCCTGCACAATCTGAGGCCAAAAGGCTGCTTATAGCTCACACACGCTAAAGGATTTTGGGCAGCCTATGAAAAATGCAGAGTTTTCCTTTACATTTTTCAGAGGCCATTCTACGTCCTTTGGTATGCCACAAGTGGCCCAGGGCCATATGCAGTCCATGGGTTGCAGGTTTGCAGGCCTGCCTTGGCATATTACTGAGCATTCTGGGGGTATTTTTTGATTTACTGAGGTGAAGTAAGTTTTGCTTTTCTTCTGCTTGAAATAGTCTTCGATTCTTCTGCATTACACCCTGGAAATGTCCTTCCAGGCAAGACTGACTGGGTGTCACATGCCATTACCTTCACACCTCTCTCTTCAAAACTACATTCTCAAAGAGCCTTCTAGGTCTTAGGCCAAAGGCATGACTACGGTGGGAATTCCAGTTACCAAGGGAAGTTGCTAAGAGAGATAACATTGTTTGACCTGTGGGCATTCAACTGCCAACTTTCCCCAAGGCTATAGTGTTCCTGTAAAAGGGTTTCATAGTCATCTAGGAATTTTTCAAATTTCAACTACCATAAAGGAAATTGGGCTTCTATAAGACAGATATAAAATTGTCTCATCGGTCATTTTCAATGATTGACATTTCTTAATTTTGAGAAGAAACATCTAATTGCAATAATGATGCATGCTTTCCTATTCCTTGAATACTGGAGTTCAAGGGGACCTTAGAAGTCATGTGGACTAAATTTTCATTCAGTGTAAGAATTCTTTCTTCATTATTCCTAAAAAAAAAGCTCCTTTGTTTGAATACTTTGAGATATGGGTAACACACTGCTTAATTAAGCAGTGTGATTGTAGGATGGATCTAATTAGAAAACTTTTTCTTTCCTGAGCTCAAATATGACCCTGCAACTTCATCCTAATTCTTAATGTTGGGAAAATTTCAACCCCAGCCACCTTCTCATGCTGGAAACATCTCCATCCCTATAGCCTCCTCCTTCAGTTGTTGAGTTTCTCTTTAGACCCTCAACATGAGGAAGAACCCATGTCAGTTGTGCTCTCTTCTATTGAACCTCTGGAATTTTCCACCTTGTGGATAACCACCATGCCTTGATTCAGTTCCACTTTCTGTATTGCCTGCCCCTCATCAGAGAGCTCCTTAGGAGCCATGATTGTGTTTCTGTGTGCCACTGACTGTGTTCTCTGTCTTTAACATAGAGCCTAGCACATAAGAACTAAATAAACATTTTATTCAAAATAATCTAGCATTAGTCATGGAGTCCTAAACAAATGTTGATTGAAGGGACTTAACATGAGGAAATTGAATTCCTTAAAGTCATATGACTTGTCCAAGATTCCACAGGTCATTGGTGAGAGGACTAAAGTATCATAACATTCTTTCCATTGATCCAGATGTCCTCATTATATGATAGCCCTCTAGACACTTGTGACATGTTCTGCTCCTTTATTCTTTATGCTAAACAGACACCGTTCCTTCAGTTGATATTGACATGACATTTCCCCTCTAACTGTGTAACCCCTCCTATGAACATATTTTGGCTTGTCAACATACTTTCCAAAAGGTGGCGCCTAGAACTCAAGACACACTCCATCTATGGTCTGACCAGGATATATCTCAGTTCCCTCATTTTGGACAATACTCTATTAATTCTCTAGCTTTTTTTTCAGTGATAGAAAACTATGTGCTCAATCAAAAACAAAAGAAAAAAAAACAGTGGCTTCCTCAAGGCTTCAGATTTTTCTTACTTATTCACTCAAGCAAAATAAATTGTTCAACATTCTAAGAGCTTTGAAAGAAAAATTGACTGATCAGTTAACTCTCCAATAAGGATCAAGTCATTGTTGCTGACTTTTTCACTTATTCTAATATAAAGTGGATGTAGACTGCAAAGCTTAGTCCTTGTGAAATCAGATTTCTGAAATTAACCAATATGGTCCCGGCATTTTAGGCAAAAGTAGCAGAGGAAGCCTCTCACATAGTGTGTTTCAGCATTGGATAGTCTAGATAGGAAACCAAAAAAGAAGGGGCACACATTCATTCACACACAGACACAAATGTATACATACACATACAATGCAAAACCCCACAAGAACATTTTAATGGAGTTTTCTCTTCAATAGAAATATATCATTCTTCTACTTTCCTTAAATCTCAGAGCTGAAATGATCTTAATGACTTTTCCTTATTTTATGGATGATGGAACTAAAGATCAAGGAAACAAAGGAATAAAAGACATACTATTTTAAAGTGCTTAGTACAATGCCTGGCACACAGTAGTCACTTAATAAATTTCCCACCCCCTTCTCTTCACTTAGTCTGATGTCATTCCTGGTTGAATATATTTTTCTTTCTTTTGATTTTTCATGTTTTCTTCCTTAACATAATTAACATTGTTATATGTTTGCATAATTGTGTATGTATAACCTATATCAAATCCCTTGCTTTCTCAATGAGGAAGGGAAAGAATTTGGTACTCAAAATTTTAAAAAATGAATGTTAAAATTTGTTTTTACATGTAATTAGGGAAAATAAAATATCAAATCATTAAACAAGAGTTAAATTAAAAAAAAAAGATTCTGCCTATAGACTGGGTTATCCTGCTTTAAGTCCTTACTCCAAGATAGCTGGACTATTTTTCCCTTTAAAAGGTATTGACATTATCCTTGAGACATAATCAGTGTGAGAGGTCAAGGATTAAACCACTCACATAGCTTCCTTGTTGCCTAAGTATAAGTGCCTGAGCATAAGAAGTCAGGGATTCCTCACTTAGATTTAATCAGCACACCAACATGGCCAACACAGAAGCAATTCTGTATACTAGCTAATTCCTCATTTCATACTATGTTTAAGTAAAATTTCTATTGCTTTACTTCTAGATGGCCCAAGATTATTTCATTTTATTCAAATTCCAAGCCTTAAATACAAGACTATCCTGAGTCAGTCACGACCTAAACATCACCTCTTGCCATGATTCATAGTTTTCATCCTGCTTCCTATTTGGACTCTGCCTTTCTCCTCAGACTTTTCCATGTGCATGGTCTGTTGCATGGCCTGTCTGCATGATTCTTGACATTGACTGCTTTGCATTGCATTCCTGACCTCAATCCGTGCAGGAATATCTCTTCTTCCTCTCCATTCCTTCTTCCCCCAAAAGGAACCACTTTAGTTTCAACATCTGCATGTTTTTGGTGTTGGCCAGTTAAGGAGCATGATTGGAATAATTCCACTATACTATTCTTGAGGATCTTATGATAACAAAGAAAACTGAAAATCTTTTTTTTGTAATGGTACTTAGAAGAGTAGAGTGTGAGTTTATAAATAAGTAAAAACTATAGTCATAGTCCTACTTTTTCTTCTTAATAGAATTTCAGCATGAATGATCTATGTGTACAACAAGGGCATTTCTGATGAAAATAAGGAAAGTGAAATAGGATTCTTGTGTATATGTGTATATGTATGTATATGCACACAGACACACAGACACACAGACATGCACACATATACACACACACATATATATCAACTGACAACACAATTATTGCTATATTCTGGACTGAAATGTAAAAAACTTAAAACTGACCCTACATATAATTTACCAATTTAAAAAAAAATTAACTCAAGAAACAAGAAAAAATAATGCAGTCTTAAAGGCCCTTCTTAAATATGATGTTTCCCAGATATATGTTAAAATAATATAAAATATTATAACTGAAGTTTTCACAGGGCTAACTGTCAAGAAAACACAAAAAAGGGAGATATTTGCTCAACTAAAGAAGACACCTATTCAGTAGTATTCTGGATAATACCCTACCCAGTCCAAATAGAAGAATGCCTAGTTAACTGAAGTGGCCTTCAAATGCTTCTGCTCACAAATTGCACTTTACTCATTGATTCAAACCTTGGCATACTATAAGGGATATTCAGTAAAGAACCTAGTCTTTTAAAAGAAAACTAAATAATTTGATGAAAAGGAGATTACAGTAGATTTTGAGGCAGAGGTCCTGAGTTCAAATGACATCTTTGACTCTTACTACTTACTACCACTGTGATTTTACCTCTTTGGATGATCTCAGTTTCTTCATCTGCAAATTAAAGTTTTGATGGCCTCCGAGGTCCTTTCCACCTTTTATTCGTATGACCTTGTGGCTCTTTAACTTCAGTTTGACACTTAGATCTGTGATATTTTGGGAAAGACATCTGAAAGACTGGTTATGCGTAGGACAAGCTTCAAAATAACAATAAATGAAAGAAATAAGGTTAATGAAACAACTACAAAAGAGGAAAGCAAGGGAATATTCAGTTGTATGAACTTTTAGAAAAGAGCAGAGATAGTGGAAAAATGAATAAATAAAATAGAAACCCCAATAGTATGGATGACTAATTTGGAGTGAAAGTGAGGATAGGTTTCCAAAGGAATAATATTGAATTAAAATACCTGGATAGCCAGAAATGAGAATGAAATTCTTGCAAGAAATATCTGAGTGACTGAGAAGTTTAAACAAAGAAATGGTGAAAGATAAGAGGACAGAACTTAAGAGCTCTTAAAGAACAATTCAAAAAATATGAATTAAAGAATTGATTACCTAGAGAAGTCCTAAGAAAACATCAGGCACTTAGAGAGATAGAGAGACAGAATATGCAGGCGAGAAGATGATTGATAATTAGACAGACAGTCAGACAGATGGACAGACCACTTATTAAGCATTTATTTTGTGTTAAGTTCTGTGCTAAACCCTAAATGAAGTACATATGCAAGAAAGCAAAATAGTCTGTGTTCAGGGAACTTATATTCTAATGAGAGATGATATTGATGGAGAACTGGAAAGAACAGGAACGGCACACATGTGGGAACATGGCAAGGAGACTTTGGGGAGTTCATAGAAATGGAACTAAAAAATGCAAAGATGAAAAAACAAATACAAGTACATAACCTCAAAGAGTCTAAATTAGGATGAATAAGAATCTTCTCTATAAGTCAAAAGGAACAGCCATTGAAGACTGAGCTTGATGAGAAAAATCTGAGGCAAATTGACTACTCACCAAAAAATAAAAATAAAATGTTTTGAAACAAGAGAATCTGAGTATAGTACAAAAGTTCCCAGAGCTATTAGAAGAGGCAGACAAATAATGACTAATAGAACTCACAAGAAGTCATGAGAAGAATTCTGCATTTAACTCTTCCAGAAATACAGTTGTTGTTCAATTGTGTTCAACTTTTCATCACTCTATTTGGATTTTCCTTAGCAAAAATGCAGGAGTGCTTTACCATTTCCTTCTGCAACTCATTTTACAGATGAAGAACTGAAGCAAACAGGGTTAAGTGACTTGTCCAGGGTCACACAACTAAGTGTCAGAGGCCCTATTTGGAATCAGGAAGATGAATCTTCCTGATTCCATGACTGGCACTCTATCTGATTTTCCATCTGACCTCCAAATACAGTCACTAAGTTCTAATGCTTAAGTATCAATGAAATATTCTTACAAGAAGCCAGGAGAAAGCTATTCACATAATCAGGCAATGCCATTTTCTGTTGTAGAAGCTTGATTATTGATGACGAGAAATGAAAACAAAAAAACTGGAATACACGTGTCCCAAAGCAAAAGACAATGGCTTGCTTTCCAGGATTATAGATCCTCCAGTGATGCGGCCTATTAATAAAGATAAACGTACTCCTTCATGAAAGAGATGAACATTCAATAGGATGCTAACTTGTCATTTCTTTATACTAGAAGTCAACTGAGTGAGCAAAATGCAATGATGATGCTAACCAAGTTATAGACATAAACTAACGTAATTGGATTTGGCAAGAGATCATTGGTGACCTTGTAAAAAGCAGTTTGGGTGGAATGCTCAGATGAGACATATTTTAAGGTGTTAAAAAGTGAAAGAGAGGAGAAAAATGAAAACACGTATTATAGATGACTCTTTCAAGGAGTCTGGCCACAAAAAGGAGAACAGATATTGTACTAGAGTAAGGGAGAATGGAAAGACCAAATTAGAGTTTTTTTTTTCCAGTATGGGTAAAACTTGGAGATCATTGTAAGAAGAAAGGAAGGAAACAGTAGATAAGGAGAACTTGAAGATAAATGATAGAATAGGGATGACAGAAGGGTTAGTCTTGGAAGAGACAATATAGAATGGAGTTGCTCATGTATATGAAAAGATGGTCATTGATAAAGAATAAAACTACCACTTCATTTTGGCATTGGTAAGGAATAAAACTACCATAGAGGTAAAGAAGGAGACAGTGGCAGATGGCATCCAAGCAATATGAAAAGAAAATGAGGGAGTTCATAGTGAATGGTCTCAATATTTTTTCCCTGCAAAATGTGAAGCAAGGTTCTCATATGAGAAGATGGGAAAAGCAGAAGCCATGGGAGGTTTGAAGGATGAAAAGGAAGCTGCTGTGGAGTTTGGGATAGTGAGTTGATTAGTGGCAGTGAAGACTCAGAGTTGAGATTGTGTAATGTAAATTTGTAGTGAACTCAGTCAAAATGGTTACAAGATTTTCTCCATCTACATTCAGCAACAAGTATGCAGTAACAAAAGGTGCAATCATCCAAGACACACCAGACTGACAGTACACAACCAACAACACTCTTCTCAATAGAAGAGGAAAGTGTAAAGTTGAGGGGTTCATCAATGGGTCAAGTTAGGAAAAGGAATAAATAGTGGCTGGTGTAAGGTTGTTGACCTGGGAGAAATTTGAATGGTCAAGGTGGCATAGGAGGTCAGAGTGTGGACAAAGAGTAGGCTTTGGTAATGTAAGGTAGAGGAATTGGTGAAAAGTCAACAGATTATGGTCAGGTAAAGAAACTGAGGGCAGCTAAGTGGTGCAGTGTTTAAGAGTTCTGGGTCTAGAGTCAGGACGACCTGGGTTCAAATCTGGTCTTAGACACTAACTAGCTATGTGACCTTGGGCAAGTCACTTAACCTTGTTTACTTCAGTTTCCTCTTCTGTAAAATGAGATGGAGAATGAAATAACAAACCACTCCAGTATATTTGCCATGAAACCCCAAAAGAGGTCAGGAAAAGTAAGATATGATTGAAAGATGACTAAACAATAACAAAGATATTTTGAAATTCTTTACATGGAGGTAGTGCGTTTGTGATTGATGGCAACTTGAAGGATATCACCATCTTTGCATCTTTTGCAGATCACATGAAGTAATAATTAGTTTGAAAAATTAAGTCATTAGGGTGCTTAAAAGAGAGTCAAGATGTGTGTTGAAGTTCCCTGGTATGAGGGCAGGAGTTGGAGCAGAGAGAAAAATTGTAAACCAAGCACTAAACTCGTTCTCTAAATTCAGGAAGGGGAATGTCCTGAAAATCTGTAGACAATAGCTACCAGGACAATGGTTATGTTGGACAAAGGAAGGAATATTCTCTATCTTGAGCCCATTACTTATCTGTCAACAAGTGGGTGGCATTCTTCATCTTTAGAGTGGTGGGTGGTCATTGAATAAAGCAGAGTTCTCAAGTATTTCATTTTTCTTCTTCAATATTTTCCCTTCAATATGAAAATTATAATATTATTGTTACTTTGTAAATTATTATCCTGGCTTTGTTTAATTCATTGTGTTTCTTATAGGTCATCCTAGGTTTTTCTGAAATCACTCGTTTCATAATTTCTTATAGTTTAATACTACTCCATTCCATTCCTATATGATAATTTTATTTCATAATTTCCCAATAAATGAGTAACCTATTAGTTTCTGATTCCTTGATACAACAAAAAAGAACTTATATACATGTTTTTACATATCTCCTTATATTTTTATCTCTTTTGGTAGAATCCTAATAATGGTATAGTGAGGTCAAAGGGTATATACATTTTAATATTTTTTTACAGCACACTTCTGAATTGCCTTCTATAATAGCAAGACCCAATTCACAGTTCCACCAATGATGAATTAGTGTACCTGTTTATTCTCAGCACCACCATCAATTATCATTTTTTCCTCTTTTTCTAACCTTTGCTAATCTAATGGGTAGGAGATAGGCATTAGAGTTGTTTTAATTTGCAATTACCTCATCAGTAATTTAAAATCTTTTACATGTGATTTTTGGTAACAGATTTCTTCCCTTGAAAATTTCTTGTTCATGTCTTTTGATCATTTATCTACTGGAGAATGCTTCTTGTTCTTATAAATTTGAATCTGTTCCTTAAGTATCTGGGATATGAACTTTCTCTCATGATTTTTCCAGTATATTCAATACTCCAGTATAAAAAGATTATTCATTCTTGCTAGTTTTCCTTCTTATTTTCTTAACTCTGATCATACAGTTTTTTGTTCTAGAATGCCCTCTGTACAGCATGCTCACTAGCCCATTATATCCCTTTTGAAATTATACCTATGTCTCAAAGACATTCTGAAACTCACTTCCTCCATGAGGCATTATGTGATTCACACGAGCTATCCCCCATGCCTGCAACATACTCACCCATTTATTACCTGTCTCTTGTAATCCCCAGTTTCCTTTCAAGCTAATCTCAGGAACTAATTTTGAAGCCTTTCTTGACCTCACCAATTAATAGTGGTTATAACCTCTTAAAATTACTTTGTATTTACTTCTCTGTCCATGTCATATCCCTCAAGTAGAATGTAAGGTTTTTGAACCATCTTTTCATCTTTATTTTATTCCCAGTACTTAGCATAGGGTCTTGCATTTACTAGATTCTAATATGCTTTTTTTGGCTTTAAAATTAATTGAAGTTAATTTTCCTAGCTATAAGTGATTTCTTCCTCCATAGATTTCTCATAACAACCTATTTCTATATCCCCTGTTATGCATTTATTAATATCATATTGGTCATTTCTGCACGTATTTCCTCTCTCCTACTGAATTTCAAACTCTGTAAAGGTAGAAACTGTATCTAATATAACTGGGTACAGCCACATTCAATACAGAAACTTGCACACAGTGGGAGCATAATAAATGCCCTTCTTGTGAATTCATTGTTGCAAAACAGTGCAATCTCTTTCACTAGATACACATGGTCTCCATGCGCTAATACCTTCACTAATTGCCCATGTCAACCACTGTAAAGCATTCCACATTACTCTTAGGAATGGAATTATACACACATGGTTAGCTGAAAATTATCAAGTAGTTCAATCTATTATATGGGGCTTGTGGGTGTTTTCATTTTCTTCAGTTTGGTGCTCTGTCAAGTTGATGGGGGGAGCTAGGGATTGTTGAGTAGTTTCAATGAATTAAGACATCTAATCCATAGTTCTGTTCTCTCTTGCCCCTATACCCTACTCCCCCCCCAAAACAACAATAACAACAACAAAAACTAATGAATAAACAGGACAGGAGGTTGAAAACTTTCATAACTTTCAACTATGAGCGACAGTGTAATGGAAATCAGATCAAATTGGATTTGGAGCCATTTGGTACCAATGATGGCAAGTCAGGCTAGAGCCTGCTGGTTGATTTGCCTGCTGGTTGATTTCCCTGCTTCAGGTTTCTTCTCCCTTCCAGTCCATCCTCTACTCAGCTTTAGTTTAGTCAACCTGATCTTCCTAAACTATATGTCAGCCCATATAGTTAATTAATTTCAATGTTTCGTTATTACCTCTTGCATCGAATATAAAATCCTTTGTTTGGCTTTGAAAGTTCTTTATAACATGACTCTTCCTTACCTTTCCAGTTTTCTTATGCCTTATTATTCCCCACACACTTTGAGAACCAGAACACACTGTTCTCCTTGCTGTTCCTGCTCTGAGCATTCTACTGGCAATTCCCCATGTCTGGAACTCTCTCTCCTTAGCTCCACTTTCTAGCTTTTCTGGCCTCCTTCAGTCTTAGTAAAGCTGTTCCAAGTCCTCTTTAATCTCAGGACCTTCTCTCTTTTAATTATTTGTGTTTCATCCTGTGTATATCTTCGTTGTACCCAGTTTTGATATGCTGTCTCTCATTAGATTGTGAACTTCTTGGGAGCAACGTCTGTTTTTGTTTGTTTGCCTTTCTTCTGTATTCTGTATTAAGAACATGGTAGATATTTAGTAAGTACTTGTTGACTAACTGCCTGACTTTGACATTTAATCCCTATGTTATATTAGACAATCTCTTGCCTTCTCTGAATCTGAGTTTGCTCAGCTGCTAAAGGAGGGGCTGATAAAGTTTTTCTAAGACCTCATATTGTTCTAAATCCTATGATCTCTCTCATTGTGGAAATATGTTGCCAGTGGATTTTGGGAGAACCAGATTATTTATATAATTTGTTGTAGTGGATGAATAATTGGGCTTTGAGTCAGGAAAGCTTATGTTCAAATCCTACCTCCAACACTAAATGGCTGTGAACCCTACGCAAGTTATTTGACTTTTATGTCTCAGTTTCATGATCTGTGTAATAGGAATGAATAATTATTATTATTTTAGAACAAAAATTCAGTCCTTCCTTTTAGAATAAGGAATAGTAGGAGCAGAGATATGAGAATAGAAAAGTGTGGAATTTTCCAGAAGTAATGAATAATACCTTTAAGGCAGAATGTATGTTCATTATGCTGGTAAAATCATGAGAGAAAGTTCATATCACAAGTATCTAAGAAATGAGTTCAAATTGATAAGGACAAATAGCACTCTCCTATAGATAAATGATTGAAGCTTGTGAACAGGAGGTTTTCGAATAACAATCACCACCGGTACCATCACCACCACCATCATCATTAACGTCACCATCATCTCTTCCCATGGTCATTGAGAGGCTGAAATTAGATAACGCATGCCCACAGTCGACAAACCTTAAAATACTCTGTAGGTCTTAGTTACCAGCTTTTTCCTCCACTCTATTTTCTGTGGTCAGGTGCATGCTCATTATGGGCATTTTACTTAAGTGACTTGTAATTAACTATTGCAAAAATTAACATGCTCTTTTAATTTGTAACAATACCTCAGCTTGACAGAAGATCCCAACTTCTGTTAACCCACCCACTCATAAACCCTGGCAATGCTTGTAAATTCCATTGTCTGTTTTCATTTATTTTTTGTGGCTATATAATTAGATCATTAAAACCTTGTAGTGGTAATTAGCATTAATAAGCACACCTGGAGTCTCATCTGCAGTTCTAGGAACTACATGGGGGGGGGGTGCTGCAGAATAGTCAGAGTGTGTCCACATGAAAGATGGCTGGGATAGAGGGGCATACTCAAAGAATGGCAAATGAAGAATTCTCAAAGGACACTGCAATGTTTAAAACAGCAAGGGTGGTGACAGTGATTACTGTCTTCAAGGTTTAGAACAGTTTTCATTTTGCTGAAGGATTAGACTTATTTTCTCTGACTCTGGAAGATAAAATTAGGACAAATAGAGTGAAGGCACAAGGAGACAACTTTTGATTTGATCTTAGAAAGAGCTTTCTATCAAATAAACCTAGTCACTATTGAAAAAAGTCTGCGTGATGCAACTGTGAACTGCTTGCTTCAAGAAATATTAAGATATCACAGCAGAGACTGAATAGTTACTTCCCATGTCAGGAGTGCTGAAGTGTATATTGCTATATGGGGTCAAGATTTGGAAAAGATTATGCTGTGGGTTTCTTTCTAATTCAAAGAAACTTGTTCTACTACTCAAATTCTCAAGTGGACTTGAGAGCTCTTGAATTTTGGAATTCTCTTCAATGAGGCAAATCTCAACTCATCCATACCTGCTCATCCTACACCACTCTCATCCATATCCTCCCATGATTTCACCAGAGTGGCCCAGCAAAGGATGGCTGGAGATCTTCTTAATTTCTTCTTTCATCATTGAAGCTCCAATGGAGCTATCCACTTGCCATCCCCAGATTTTGACTAGTGTTCAGCCCATCTTTTTCCCCCCCTCATACATTTGATCCATGACATCTTTTGCTCCTGTTCTTTTTGGAATTCCTCGTTGTTTATATGTCACAGCCTGCTGACACCCACCATAAACGTTTTTATTGACATCTGTGAGATATTCATCTTTATTTCCTTAGTAGCAGTGACATTCCCAGTTTCAAAGACATTCAACTGTGATGGTAGAATGTTTTCATTGGAAAAATCAACCTTAACTTTTATGCTTTTACCTTGAATCTCACTGATAAAAAACAAACACTAACAGAATTTCAAGATTACAGTCCTCCATGACTATTCTTTCATCTATCCAAAATCTTTACAACAGTCATCTATAAACAAACTGATCACAACCTCAATAGGAATATTAGTAAGTAAACAAATGATGTTCAACAACGGACAATGGGTTTACCACCTCATAGTGACTGAATGATATAAAGCATGTTATAATATGCCCTTGTGCCAATTGTTTGGTAAGTATAAAGAAACATTTGGGTAGAACAAAATTACATCATACAAACTTTTCTCAACAAGACATCTTCCATTTTGGGGCAATATTTGTTAGGTCTCCTTGTAACATATAAAATCAGAGAAGTAATCCTATTCAATGACACTGAAATCAATTTCAAGAGGAGCACAAAGCTGGGAGACATCTGTTGATAAAAGAATTTGTCACTGTGATAGAGAAGAGATGGGAAGAGTCTAGTTCAAGCAACAATTCCCTCTGTATGGTGAAATATCCCAGATGTTCCTGTTTATGAATGATATCGTTCTGATTGCATCTAACCCAAAGACACTGAAATGAATGGGGCAGCAGGTAAGAGCTTTTATTGCAGTTCTTGTGCTGTCCTTTCCAAATCCACCACCTTTCTCTAGTTCTGGAATCACGATCACATCAGTACTTCTATTATTTCTAGAAGAAGTGTGTCAATCTCCTCCCGTAAGGTCATCCTCACCATCTGCAATTTTCCTACAAATAGACTGATGGACATCATTTTTATGTGCATTTTCACCTCTATTAGAATAGAATTGTGGATAGGATTTTTTGTTCCGGTAGTACAAGGAGGTATTCCCATAGACACATGAAGAAACCCAATGTGTACAAGATAGAAATGAGGGGTTCAGAAAACATTCATTCTAATAACATCCAAAAATTAAATTATTTGAAGATAGCTACTCTTTTCACATCTAGATTATTTGTCTGAAAGTGGAGGTAGAACTAGAATTGAAGGATCATAAGAATCTGTTGGAAGATGTGGGTTGGTTCCCCATTTAACCATTTGCCAGAATCACATATTTAGGGCTGCAGGTGACACTAACATAATCTAGTCTGGGCAATTTTTCAAACGAGTAAACTGAGCTTACATATAATTTTCAGTCATTGAAGTAACTTTAAGGACGTCCTTTTAATCTTTCAGCATAGAGGAAATATCTCCAGTTACCTCTGCAGGAGGTTAAATCAGACAATCTGGATTTAACTCCTGTCTTTGATGTTTACAAATTGGATGACTTTGGACAAATCACTTAAATTCTCTCAATTTTTCTTTCCTCATCTGCAAAATGAGGAGGGTAGACCAGATGGCCACTAAGGTCACTTCTAACTCTCTATGCTCTTGTGCTCTGTAAAAGGTTTGTTATTAGACTTTCCCTATCTAACAGGGTGATCAAATAAAATAACTCCCTGAATTGTCTCAATCCAAGGGTTTATCCACATCTCTAACCAGCTCTGATCCCTCCCCAGCTTCATCTTCTAACATGCCTTTTTAAGCACTCTATCCAAAGTAGAATATTACTTAAACAAAGTGAGATATTTGTTTATTTTGTTTCATTTTCCCTTGAACTTAAGCCAACTCTCTCCTGACTCATCTCCTTTGCATGTACTGTGTCCAATCACCCCGACCTTCTCCTTATTCACACCCTTCTTCTTCAAGGTTCAGTCAAATTACCACTACTTACTTCTCTTACCACTGTTTATTAGAAGTGAATCTCTCCTTCCCATGAATTTTTTGCACTGTGTTTGACTCTACTGGCCTAGTTTTAAAGTTATCTGTATTCATGTCTCACCCCCTTGTAAGATACATGTAGGCAGGGATAGCATCATTTTTCATTTGGGTCTTTGTGTAAACTGTATAATTAAAAATAGGTACTTGATGAATAGGTGTTGGCTGGAATTAAACTTAATTTAATTGAGCATGGTGTGTGCCAGTGACAAGCAGACAACTTTCTTTATTGGTAAAAGTGTTGGGGAATATTAGAACACATGGCTATATCATAGGGTAAGATTTTATTATAGACACTTTAGAAAGTAAACTCAAGGGTTTTAAACCTGATTTGATAGGAAATAAGGAGCCACTACTGGTTTGTACATAAATGAATTACACAATGAAAACTTAAATCTCTGGAACTTAGAAATATGACTACACTACATAAATAAGTGCTTAATATGTTTTTTTCATTAATTTCAAGTGTTCCCTTATATATTTGGTACCCACTCAAAAGATATAATTGAGGCTGACTAGAGCGACCAGCTAGGAGGCAGTTACTGTAATGTATCAGGTCTGTAAACTAGGGCACTTATATTACAAAATTACAGAATCTCAGAGGTCCAGTCCAACGTATACCTAAAAGGGTCAACCTTCAAAATATCCCCAACAATGAATCATCAATTACAAAAGCTAGCATTGATAAGTACACACACACACACACACACACACACACACACACACACACACACACGCACATATACCGCCCCCCCCCCCCCACAGAGATAGACAGATAGACAGATATACAGGACACTTATTAAGTATTTACTACGTACCAAGAACTCTGTCAAATACTAAAATATACAAATAAAAACAATTGACAGATCCTGCCTTCAAGAAACTTACTGTACAGTAGAAGAACAAAACATGTAAATTTTAAGTGGAAAGGAGGGCAAGGGGTATGCATTTGCAGTTATGACTGGAGATGTCTTGGAAGTGTGTTTGAGAGTCTGGAAGTTAGCAAGATAAGGCCAAAGCTGACGCATCATAGCCCAGGATAGCTTCTTGGGCTCTCTGATACTCTTGTGAAGAAAGGATGAATATAAATAATAATTTATTCTTGTTCCCTTATTTTCAATTGTGTCCACCTCTTTGTGACCTCTTTTGGGTTGGTTTTCTTGGTAAAGATCATGGAGCAGTTTGACGTGTGTGTGTGTGTGTGTGTGTGTATGTATATACATATATATGACAAATATATATAATTACAAAGGAAATGTTATTGAGATATAGTTATCAAACATTTTTTAAAGTAAGTACACAGATGAGAGCTTTAAAACCTTTGATTCAGAGTCAAATTTCAACTTTTTTGTTGTCATTATCTTATTTTTTCCAATTACATGTGGAACAATTTTTTTTAACATTTTTTTCAAATTTTGAGTTCCAAATTCTATCTCTCTCTCTTTTCTTCATACCCTCACCTATCATTGGGAAGGCAATCATTTGGACCAAAGCATGTATTCCCTCCATTGTAGTTTTCCCTTGTTTATCCTTCTTTCTCTCTCCTTTCACCATAACCCTCCTCAAAAGTGTTTTGCTTTGGACCACTACCTCCACCAATCTGCCCTCCTTTCTATCAGTTTTTCTTATCTTCTGCCCCTCATACTTCCCTGCATGATAAGATAGATTTCTATACCCAATTGAGTGTATATGTTATTCACTCTTTGAGCTAATTCAAATGAAAGTAAGGTTCAGGCATTGTCAATCTCCCCATCTTCCCCTCCACTGTAAAAGCTCTTTTGTACTTCTTTTATGTGAGCTAATTTACCCCATTCTATCTCTCCCTTTCCCCTTCTCCCATTACATTCCTCTTTCTCATCCCTTAACTTTATTTTAGATATCATCCCATTGTAGTCAACTCACACCCATTCTCTCTGTCTATGTAAACTCTTTCTAACTGACTTAATAGTGATAAAGTTTGGAGTTATAAGTATCATCTTTCCATGTAGGAATGTGAAGTTTGACTTTATTGAATTTCTTGTTATTTCTCTTTTCTATTTGCCTTGTATATGCTTCTCTTGAGTCTTGTATTTGAAAGTTAAGTTTATGATTCAGCTTTCCTCTTTTCATCATAAATGCTTGAAAGTTTCCTATCTCATTAAATATCAATTTCCCCCCAAAGGATATTATTCAGTTTTGCTGCGTAGATGTAATTGATTGTAATCCTAACTCCTTTGACCTCCAGAATATCACATTTTAAGCCCTCCAATTCATTAATATAGAAGCTGCTAAATCTTGTGATTGTGACTCCACAATTTTTCATTTTTTTGTCTGCTTGCTATATTTTCTTCTTCACCTGGGAACTCTGGAATTTAGCTATAATATTCCTGGGAGGTTGTATTTTGGGATCTCTTTCAAGAAGTGATCAGCGGATTCCTTCAATTTCTATTTTGCCCTCTGGTTCTAGGATATCAGGGCAATTTTCCTTAATAATTTACTTAAATGTGGTTTATAGACTCTTTTTGGCTTTCAGGTATTTTAATAATTCTGAAATTGTCTCTCTTACATCTATTTTCCAGGTCAGTTGTTTCTTTTTTTTTCCAATGAGATATTTCACATTTTCTTCTAGTATTTTTTATTCTTTTGATTTGTTTTAGTGTTACTTGATGTCACCTGGAGGCATAGCTTGCAATTTTCTAATTCTACTTTTTAAGGAATTGTTTTGTTCTGTGAACTTTTGTACCACTTTTACCATTTGGCCAATCCTAATTTTTAAAGAATTGTTTTTTTTTTTCTCAGTTAATTCTTTGTACATATTTTTTCATGTGGTCAATTCAGTTTTTCAAGGAGTTCTTTCATTCAGTGAATTTTTGTATCTTTTTTTTGGCATATTCTATTTGTTTCTTCCTTTTTAAGGCATTATTTTCTTCACTATTTGAGTGCCTTTTAAAAACCAAGCTGTTGGATCTTTTTTCATGATTTTCTTGCATCTCTGTCATTTCTTTCCCTAATTCTCCCTCTATCTGTCTTGTTAAAAGTATTTTTTAAGCTCTTCTGAGAATTATTTTTGGGCTTGAGATCAATTCAGATTTTTCTTTGAGACTTTGAGTGTAGTTATTTTGATGTCTGATTTTGTTTTTTATCTTCCCTGACACCACAGAAACTTTTTATAGTCTGGTTCTCTTCTTCTTGTTGATGTTATTGTTTGCTCATTTGCCTAGCCTATTTCTTGACTTTTAGCTTGATGTTAAAGTTGGGCTCTGCTTGTGGGGTTGAGGGGTCACTGTCCAAAGCTTCAGGGTTTTCTGTACTGCTTCTTTCAGAGCTAGTTCTGGGAGGTTTCAGTTCTTCCAAGGTAGTATGATCTAAGGAGAGGTATGATCAATGCTTTCCTGGCCTGTGCTTTTATCTGTGAATGACCACACTCTTCTCCACTCTGGAGCTGTGACCACAGTCCCTGTAGTCCTGCAGCTTCATGCTTTTTGTGCTGGTGTTCCTCCTTCTCTTCCTGTTACTGGGACCCAGACACACATATGGGCAATGCACCAGCATCCTTCATCCCATGTTAGCAAAGGTTTCCCTGTAATTTCCTGACCAGTTGTAAGAGCTCTGGAAGCCACTCCTATCAGTCCAGTTGCCCCCAAGGACTTCTTCTGACTTGCTGTATTGTAGCCTGTGCTGGATTGCATGCCACTCTCAACCCAGTGAAATATTGTCTTGGACAAGAAAGATTTCTTCTCACCCTATTGTTTTGTTGGCTCTGCTGCTCCAGAATTCATTATGAGGTGTTATTTTTAAGTTGTTTGGACGGAAATTTGGGAGACCTCAATGAATTCCTGCTCTTACTCTGTCATCTTGGCTCCCAGCCTAAAGGCCCACTTTAAAATAATACTCTCCTACTATGTTAAGTTTGACAAGTCACTTAATATCTATGGGTCTCAATTTTATCATTTGTGAAATGAAGATGTCGGACTAAATGATTTCCGTACTCTTTTCTTTCTCTGAGTCCTATGATTGATCTATTTGGTACTTGGGAAATATTACTTCACATCCCTAGTCTCTCAGTTTTCTCATGTGTCAATTGAGCAAGCTGGATATAACAATCCCCAAAGTTCCATCTAACTCTAAAAGTCTATGATCATAAATACATAGGAGAGGCATAAAGAAAAAGAGATTATCTCTAAACTAAGGAAATCTTCATGGAGGAACTGTTGGTTGATCAGATTCTCAAAGGCTGAGTAGAATCCTAGTGTGTGAGAAAGAGGAAATGTCACCTAATACATAGAACTGGAAGAGACCTGAGAGATGCTCTAGTACAATGTTCCAAATTTTACAATTGAGGAAAAAAGATAACCAGAGTTCTTGCCCAAGGTGATAGGGGTAGAAAAACAGGCATTTTAAACCAGGTTTTTTGACTCTAAAACTACTTCTCCTCCTACTATAGTGACATTCTAGGAGCTAGGAAAGGTCTGAACAAAATCATTTAGAAAGTAAAAAATTGGTTGAATTTGGGGAATGGTGATGATTTCATTTTTTAAAATTGTAAAGTGTGAATTAACATAAAGAATATTTGGACAAGAGTAAAGTGCAATAGTCTATTGTGGAAAAAACACTAGATAAAAAGCCAATTGACTTGGATTACAGTTGCTTATCTATCACCTTCTTTCCATGTACCTTCAGGTAACTTCTTGGAGTTTTAGTCTCCACATCAAAAGATGGAGGTAATAATATCTGCCTTCATATGGTTCTCATGCAAACCAAATAAGACAATAGATGAGAAAATGATTTATAATCTGCCAGTTGCTGTAATTTAACACATCCATTGGTGATACTATCCCTCTACAGTTTACCCTGACAGATCAGGTCCCCAGAGAGGAGCTGTTGTTTCCTTCCTTAGGATTTTAGGTGTCCCAGAGCATCTCAGGAGATGGTTTTCACACTACTCTAGCCCATAAAGCCCTATAAATGCACTTTCTCGACTAAGATATTATATCAATCCACCAGCCAGACTTGATTAATTTCTTAGAAATAGGTTTTACTAAATTGATATAATACGGACAATTAGTACAAAATATTCCTCACCCCCACCTCATCCCTTCACTCCCACGCTAGAGGTACAGTCTCCCACAACTAGATCCAGATTTCAAAGAAAAGTGAGCTCCAGTTTAGAGCATATGTGGCAAAGGGTTTATTCACAGCTCCTGAAAGTCTGATTCCTAGAATTTTCCCTCCTCCTCCCCCACAATTTCCTGATGGCTAGATGAAGCTCCCCTTAGTTATGGCATAATTTTCAACTGCAATTCCCTCCCAAGGGTTTGTCTAGAACTACTACCTCCTCCAGAATGCTGTACATTTGTTTTCCCAGCTCCAGCTTAGCCTGCTACTTTTATGCAATTCCACAAACGAGGATACTGAGTCTCTTCAACTATATCTGCCTTTGATTGAATGATTGATCCAGTAGAGATGTCTAAGCTTTGTTTCCACTTAGTTCATATCTTTTATTGATTAATTTAAAAAGAAACCCAGGCCTTATGTAGTTAATATAAGGGCATGAAATATCCTTCTTACATAAAAATTGACAAATAAGGTTAAGGATCAGACCTGTGATATCAGTGGGTAACTCAAGTAAAGAAACTCTATGCATGGTGTCACCTTCTCTACAATTCAAAGTCTTAAATAGTTTCCTAGAGAACTAAAAGATGAATTACTTGCTCAGGGCCACACAGCCAATATGTGTCAGGATAAAGATATGAACCCAGATTCTTTATTCACTTTGATACCCTGCCTCTCACTAAGAATTTAGGGATTATAAAATCTGACTGGGAGATCTACTCTCTGTAGTCAGAGGGTGTTAGTTGTGATGACAAAAGGGTATTTATAATGACTGTGTCTACACCAAGCCAAACTAGCCATCCATTGGGTGTCACATCAACAAACATCTGAATGGTTTACTTATTATTTCCCTTGTCACCTGCAGGTGTGTTTAAGGGGATACTAAACATCTGGATAGCTTGCATTTTGAAACCAGGACTACAATATAAGCCAATATACAGAAATGGACAAGCACTCCTCTCATGAGTGGGGTGGAGTGACAGATGCTGGGAATGAGACTTCACTGTCTATTAATTTATCAACCCATCACCTTGTATCAAGATTAAGTCTATTGTAATAGAAAAAAATCTCCTCTGTTATTCCTCTGGGAAGTAGATAATGCATTTTAAAATCTTTCCAGTGTCCATGACCATAAGATTAATGCCTTAATCCTGTTTGTTATCTGTCTCCCACGCCTCCTTGTACATAGGATAAGTCAATAGAGCTTCACTTCTCTAATTGAAATCAGTCTGCTGATGGAGTCTACCCAAGGAAATGGAAGCTGGCTGCCATCATCTGTTGGGAGGAGAATTAATCCTTTGGGAGGGAGGGAGACAGGCAGGCAGACCTAATTACGCCACTGGAAAAAGACTGGATCTACTCCTGCTACTGCTGTGCGCAGCTGGGGGAAAGGGGCCAACATCCCATTTAGCTAATCTTTTTCCTGGATTGCTTTAAAAATCACCTGATGTGGCATCCTAAGGGCTTTTTCTCCTCTCCTCTTATTTTCTCCTCCACTAAGAATGTATTCCTGGAAGTCTCCGAAGAAGCATTTCCTATTTTTTCACTTCCAGGCTGGAAAAGAAAATGCCAAGGTATCTGGCATATTCCCCAATTGTTATTTTTCATCATTTGTAACATCTGATTGAGCAATATCAGAGCTCCATGTTGGGATAAAAGTTTATATAAATATGCATAGTAGAGAGAGAGAAAGGAAGGAAGAAAACATTTAGTAAACATCTACTATATGCCAGGCACCAGGCTTAGCAATTTAGGAATAGCATGTCCTTTGATCCTCACAACCACTTTGGTCAAGTTAGATGTTATTTTTACTCCAATCCCCAATTTACAGTTGAGGCAAACAGTTTAAAGGACTTTTTAATGGTTATATAGCTACTAAATATCTGGTTCTAGATTTGAGCTCAGTTCTTCTTGATTATCGGTCCAGCACTGTATCTACTATGCTGCCTAGCTGCATAGAGGATAGAAGGCCAGTTTCTGAGAGCCAGAAAATCTGGATTCAGATTCTACCTCTGACACATACTGAGTGACTATGGCTAATCCACTTAACTTCATAGTTTTCTAAGCAATTTTCTAAGACTATGATTTATCTCTGCACAAGTGCTACTCTAGTAGTTTCCTTCGCAAATGAAATCACATGTTCAGACCCACCCCATCCAACATATTGACATCATCCTTATCCTCATCCTATTTGGCATTTGAATTGAACCTAAAGATTCCCAAAATGCTTTATATACATTATTCCATTTGAATATCACCAAAGACCATTTTAACGATGAGGAATCTGAGCCTCACAAGACTGCGCAGTCCTTGGTGATGTAGAGTTTGCACCCAAGTCTCACCTGATTCCAAGACCACTTCTTTTTATTGTACTGGTCACAATTTAAGCCAAAGCTCTAAAAAGTGAATTCTTAGAAAGGAAAGAAGGATCACTTTGATGGATTTGTGACATTGCTGGTATTATAATTCTCTTTGCCTGAGCAGATAAGAAACCACTGAACCTTTGTTCTGGGTAATTCTTGTCCATATGTTTCCATGAATTCTTTAGAGTTTCCATTCAATATTCAATAGGAAAGAAGGAAGAAAAGGAAGAAGGAACGGAGGAAAGAGGGAGAGAGGCTCCTTGCAGAGCTAGAAGTCTGGACATATTAAAAAGTCACATATACCAAGAAAAATCAGGAAATGGGTAATTCAGGTTTTCCCTTAATAGAATGACAGCAGGCGATAAAGGCTATCATAATAAAAAGTCCTATTTTTAGCTGAAATAGAAAGATCTGAGCAGAAGGTCTAAATTCATTTTTAACCAGTTCTGGGACTTCCCACAGCATAGTCAGAGATGCAAATTCTAGCCCTAAATATTCTCAGTTTCTCCAGTCAAAAGAATAAAAGGAGTAAATGAAAAATGGGAGAGGAAGAGCCTAGGAGATCTTGGTCATTGGTAGAGCGTACTTCTTCATTCCTGAACAACAGTTTTGACTGGGAAGGACAGCTCTGCAGCCTGCAGCAAATAGAGGAAATGGATAGTGCTCCATCACTATTTGCCTTCCCACCCCTCTGGGCTTGTCTGTTCATCTGATTTTGAAAGCACAGAATATCAATAAAAAGGATCAGGAGCAAGTCTGGTCGTGTGGGCAGGTCGGCATCTATTTGATTGGTTCTTACAGGTACAACAAGAAAGTCTTCATCAAATTTTAATAATGCCATGTTCACTACAATTTATTCCTTGCATCCCATAATTGATTCTACTTTTTTGGCTCAGCTTTGATTTCTCATTTCTCTCTCCTTCCAAATGCAAATACCATTGGGAGGGGCAACATATTCCATATGTGTGCATGGGTATAATTATTTTTCACATCAATTTATTTACCTCTCTTCTATTCCCTCATTTCAAATAATAAAAAAAGAAAATCCTAATGAAATCATGTAGAGTTGAGAGGAATAAATTTACTCATTGGCTTTATCCAAAAATGCGTGTCTCATTCTGTATTTTGATCCAACATCACTCTTTCAGAAGATGGGTAGTATTTTATGTTCAGTTGTCTGGGATCATGATTACTGTTGGTTTTTTCATTGCATTGATCAAAGTTTTAAAATCTTTCAAAATTGTTTTTTTATAATTGTATACATTTTTTGGTTCCACCCATTCATTCTACATTAATTAATTCAGTTCTTTTTAGGTTTCTCTGAATCCATTACTGCAATAATATTCAATTACATTTATATACTATATTTTAGCTGTTTCCCAATTTATATATGCCTAATTATTCTCTGGTTCTTTGTCACTATAAAAATAAGTTCACAGGGATGATTTCCTCCATAGAAAAAGGGAATAGGGTAGTCTTAGAATACAGGATGCCTAGACAAGGAGAGACACAGAATCTTGGGATATGTCTGAGGGGATCATATGAGTTAATGCAGGATAAATCAGCCAAGAAGTCAACCTGAAGCAACAGAAATAAGGAGGGCATTAATAGCAGGCTATAGTGGAAAGATCACCGAATTTGGAGGTACGAATCTCAGATGAAATTTGGAGTTTGCTATTTACCATCTTTGTGACCTTGGACAAGTTCCACCATCAATCTGAGTGTAGTTTCTTCTTCTGTTAAAAGAGAGGCTTAGACTAGATTTTTTTGTGTATGTATGTATGTGTGTTTATATACACATGCATATACATATATGCACATATATAACTTCATGCATACACATAGATATTTGTATATCATTCCAGGGCCAAATCTCATGTTCTTGTGAGGTGAGATAAATGAGATCCATGTGGAGATAGGTGTTTGGGGTGTGGAGTGTAGAAATGCCTCTTAAATTGGAGCTACCTAGGAGCCAGTAGTGTAGGTGATTGGAAAATTGTCTTTATTTGCTCTGTTGACTCATGGACCATTTTTTGGATGTTATCAGGAAGGCGACTTTCTTTGATAGTCGTATTGGAGTTTCTTTTCTTTCCTGTCCTTTCTGCGAATTCCATGTGGTTTCCTGTGGATTCTGTTCATTAGTTTCAAAGCACAGTCCACTTGTACTCTAGCTACTCTCTGCATCTCCCTTATATCCTCCCACCTTAAACTTAGACTCTGCCTCTGGGTTGCTAGGTTCTGCTAGGTGAGTTTTCAGCTTATCCTGCCTAGAACTAGGCAGCTACGTAACTTCCCTGACTCCCCAAACCTGACTTTATACTCATACCTTTTCAATCCATGTCTAACTCTTTTTTATGTTTTGACTTCTCCCATGTAATCTCAGAGACTGACTTAGTTGCTTGTATCTATTTCTAATTGATGTAATACTTGTAGCATAGTGAGTATATAATGAATACTTTATCTTCTACCTATATAAGGAATTATTCCTTTCTGTGACTGCCCCAGTACATCAGGGAAACTGCCCCAGTACATCACTTGAGTTACGCTTACTATGGCCATTGTCAGTGATGATAGATCCAATTTAGGTTTGTTTAGTATCAGTGTATACATATAAGCAAACATGTATACAAATACATATATGCACATATATACACACTATATATGTTTACATGTGTATATATAGGTATATATGTATGTGTATATACACATCTATGTATTCATTTGTCAACTTACAGTTAATTTAAAAGGGGAGGGCAGAGGAAGGATACTGCTGCTTTTTGGAATCTTTAGAAATAAGTTATGAGAAAGAAGAAAATTATATTCAGATATTCAATTCCTGAATACAACTAATGATTTACTAAATTGGTTGGCAAGAAACTGTAAGCTCTTAACCTTAGAGAGCCTCCATCCCTGCTTCCAATAACATTTCTAGCAGCAGAAAATATTTGCTGAGTAGAAACAAACCCAATTTGCCACTAGCTTCTGAGAGACTTTTTCCCTTCGCTGCTGAGGTTATAATATGCTAAGAATTCAGTGTAAATGCTAAGTATTTCTAAATGTTTTCTCTTTAATTTGAAAAAGAAGAATATTTTTAAAATTTCCCCTTTGATATCTTGGAAAATGTAGCTTACGATTATAAAGATTTCCTCCCTTTCTTTAAGGATAATTCTGATCCTATGACCTTGAAAAAAGCTTTGACCCTTCTATAATACAAGAAAGAAGTAAATTTTATCTTGTAAATTATTTCCATATTCCAGGACTGCCCACAACCAGTTGCAAAAATACTAGCACATAGTCTTGTAACTGAAATTTTCACTCATTCAACTAAGGAGCAGATGCTTACTATCACCAATGCAACGTGCTAGGTACGGGAGGAAATACAAAGGTTTTGTTCCATTGAATGATTAAATAAATGTGTCTTCTCCATAGGGCGTAGTGCTAGGCACTGGTGATAAAAAGATAGATAAGATATAGACTTTGTTCTTCAGGTGTTTCCAAATAAAGTGTGTGTGTGTGTGTGTGTGTGTGTGTCTGTGTCTGTGTGTGTGTGTGTGTGTGTGTAGTAGTAGAGAGACACAGAGTGATATCAAGATTGATTTAGAGATATAGAGATAGATATCTACCTTTACATATATCTATCTTGATCTCTCTATCTTTATTTTAGAAATACAAATCAAAAGGAAGTTGATAGGTATGAAGAGGAGATCCAGCCAAGGTCTATCATATAACATGATTGAAGATGAAGATGACAGAAGATTCTAGGAAGAAGAGAAACTTGACTTGTCTGTCAGTCCTCCCTTTACAATGTTTACCCTATAGTTGTTCAGATGAACTCCCATTGTCTTCTGCACTTACATATTGCATCCAATATCTGTTCACCCTTTACTAAACTTTTTTTTTTGAGGCAATCAAGGTTAAGTGACTTCCTCAGAGCCACATAGTTAATAAGCGTCTGAGGCTGGATTTGAACTTAGGTTCTCCTTACACTAGGGTGGGTGCTCTATCCATTATGCCACATAGCCACTCTTCCTTGCTAAATCTTAACCCTGTGTTACATTCACCATCAGGCTTCTCCACTCCTGGTGCCATAGATTGTCAGTGGAGGGAATTACCTGACAATAGCAACTTGTCCTACTACAGCTTCCTACCAGATGGAAGGACTCAACTGGACCCTCAGATCTGGATCGTTTTCTTAATTGGACTCCTTTCTTCTTTCTTCAATCCCCCATACTACAATAAATACAAATAAGGGAACAGTTCATAACTAAATAAGAGATAGAAAGAATCGCACAAGGTAAAAAGGACATGTTTGATTATATAACATGAAAAAAGCAAATCAAACATAGTATAAGTTAAAAGAGACACAGGTAAGGTAACTGGGTAAAAAAAAATCTTTGTAGCAAGTTTCTTTGATAAAGTTCTCATTTTTTAAAACAAAAACAAGTATTTATTTATTTATTTAAACAATTAAAAATTTACCAAAATAACTTTATTTTTAAGTTATTTAACAAATTAGCAAAATAATTCAAATTATTTAATTATAATTAATCATAAATATAATTATATGAATTATGTATAATGTAATATAATTATAACAATTCACAAATTATTTAACAGGTTAAATTTATTTTTGAATCATTTGACAAAATAACCCTAAAAATGTGATAAAACATAGATAACATTACATTTTTAAAATTAAGTTAATATGTGGCCAGCAGGGATTGTAATGTATGGTTTAGTGACCCCCATTTCTATTTGAGTTGACTGCACTGGTGCAGTCCAATCTCCTTATTTTGACCATGAAGAAACATGACCAGAGAGGGGATCTTGCCCAAGGTCACCTAAGAAGAATAATAACTGATGCTTATATAGCACTCTCTCTGGGGAACTTCTCTGCTTCTCTTCAGGCATTTAGAAGGGCATGAATAAGAGTCACCCAGTTCACTCTAGGGGATGCTCAGGTCTATCCATGTACAGGATATTTCAAGTCTCCAAGGTACTTTACCTATATCATCTCCTTCAGGCTCCACTATAACTCTGTGACTTAGCTGCTAGAGGTATTTTAATCTCCGTTTTACAGATGAGGAAACTGGGGCTAAGAGGCTAACTGACTCATGCATGCTCACGAAGCTAGGAAGGAAGGATCTGAATTCAGGTTTTCCTGACTTTCAGTCCTGTTCTCTATTTACTACGTTACCCCCACACCACAGTTCTCTCTTCTCCATAAAAGTCTGTTCATTTTCCTTTCTAGCACTGAACTTGAAGTCAAGAAAACACAGATTTTAAGCTCTGTCTCTGACACCAGCTGTGTGACCTTGGGCAAGTGACTTAATCTCTTGTGTGTCTGTTTCCTCATCAGTAAAATAAGGATAATAGAACCTGTACTACCAACCTGAGTGAGGTATAAATGAGATCAGGTGCTTTACAAACTCTGAAGTTCAATGTGTTATCATCATCATCATCATCATCATCATCATCATCGTCATCATGAAATCCTTTCTTCAAGGTTCACTTCAGGGGTCACCTCCTGTGTGAAAATTTCCTTCGGCCCCCTCCTGCCTCCCAGCTAGAAGTGACCTCTAAATTTCCCATGCTTCTGCACACTAGACATAGATTTAGATAGGAGCTGGAGATTATCTTGTCTAACCCCCACATTTTAGAGATGAGAAAAGTGAAGACCAGAGAGTTCCCTGTCCCCAAGTTCATATACCTGGTGAGAGGGATGATTTAGGAATGATAAGAATTATTTATTTCACCCTTATTTTATCCCAATAGTATTCATCAGTTGAGTGTGATTTCATAGGGTTCTTTATTTCATATATATGTATGCATATGCGTATATATATACATATATACATACATATAAACACACATATACATACACAGACATTTAAGATTGTAATATATAAGACTAAGACACTGCCCAATAGGAACAGCCAGTTTCCAAAGAAGAAATTCAAATCTAAGGCATTATTAATCATTAAAAATTCTCCAAACCCCTAGTAATTAGAATGTGCACTAAAATAACCTTGAGGTTCTGCCTGACACCTCTCAGTCTGACAGAGTGGAATGCTAATCATGACAGCACACTTGAGGATTGCTGCTGTGAAGAATTTTTAGGGTCTAATCACATAGGATAAAGATCTCTCTATTTATTTAGCAATAAACTAAACATTGTTCAATAAAGTAAAACATACCATTCATAGCAACATCCTTAAGCAAAACATAACATCTAATGCATATATGTATCTCATAACACTCATCATGTCATATGGCACATAGCTAATATCATTGCACCCCTAAAGTCAGGGGGTCCCAGCCTAGGGTCTTCCCTAGCATGATGCATCCTTAAGTGTAGCAGAGAATGCCACATGGTCCACCCCTAAGTCAATGTAAAAATGATCTCCTTAATACAAAATATCCAAGTAAAGTCCTCCCTCATCTTGACTTGAGGCTGACTTCCAAACCCCATGGCTCCTCTTTCCTTGGCCAACCACTCCCAGCTCTTGCCTGAATTCACAAGCAGGCATCTCTCTGGTCCCATTCCTTGTCTCAGCTCATGGGGAAAGTTCCATTCCAAACTCTTCCTATTTCTGCCTGACAGCAGGCTCCAGGGTTTCCTGCTCGTAGCTTCTGTTTCTAGAAAAACAAAGCTTAACAGGGCTATAACAATAATTATGCACATTACCAGCACTATCATCTCAATTCACTCTTAAAGACCAACAGACAGGACTTCTGTCCAAGGAGTTAACTCAGATCAATGGACAGAGTGATGGCATCACAAGCATTCTTTCTGTTAGACCTCCCCACAAGCAAGTTCCCTTAGTTCCCTCATGTATGTTTCTTTCTCTCAGCTCTACTTCTCTCTCTAGTCTCCCCCTCCAAGCAACACAATACGCGCGCACACGCGCACACACACACACACACACACACACACACACACACACACACACACACACACACTGTTTCCAAACACTCTTGATTTAATCAAAGACAAGACTCATGATTCAATCAAAGGCTAAACTCAGTCAAAGGCCTGCCTAAAACTCAATCCAGAAAAAACAGCTAAAAATCTTACTTTGCTCACCCTTACACAAAAATAACAAAAGAGTCAGTCAGTAAGGTAGCATTTATTAAGTGCTTAACTATGTATAAGGTACTGTGTTAAGGGTTGAGGATATCCCCCAAGGCAAAAAAATGTCATTGCTATGCTACAAAATATACTATATTGTGTTTTTGTGCATATATATGCATACATATATATATCACATCTAATATATGTGTGTATATATATTATACTATATTCTGTCTCTCATAGGAATATAGTATGTACCTAGTTATTTAGAGATTGTCTCTCCTATTCTCCTATTAGAATGCTTGCACTAGGACTATTTTGAATATTTTTGCTTTTTGGTGTATCTCAAGCACTTACCATAGTATTGTACCTGCTTAATAAATGTGTGTTGCTTGACTGCCTTGTCAATGGCCCTCCTAAAAGGTGATCCTGAGACAATAATTCAGCATCCCAGAAGTGGTCAGAGCAGAACATTACATAGTGGTATTCTCATCTCCCTCATCTTGCATAGTGTGACTCAAATTCTTCCTAAAGTTTTAGCCTTTTTTGCTTCCACATCATACTGTTGACTAATTGCAAGCTTGCAATCAGCTAATATTTCTTGATAGTCATTGTATTCTGCTGGGTGTTCTATGGGTCATCCTTCACCATGCCAACAGAGAAATTGCCATAATTGTTATGTGGTAATGAAACTCTAGATAATCATATAGAAAGCTTTCTTGGACACTCTTCTTAGCTTACTTAAGTGATAGGCATACTGTTATAATCATTACATTCCATGTATCCAATTGTTCTCAAAATCAAAGGCACTTTTTTTCCATGAGCTAAGCCATTTCCACGATGGCTATTTTCCCCTCTCTTTCTACCTAAGAAAAAACCCAAAACACTATTATAAGATTAAAAAGTATAAGGAAATGCTTCCATATCTAATCCAATCCAATCTAATTCAAAAAGCCTTTATTACATGCTTCCTATGTTCAAAGAAGTCTTCGAATACTGGAGAGACACAGATTGTGTGATAACAGGTTTTGTCCCCAAGATGGTTACATTTTACTGGGGGTGGGAGACGGGGAGGAGTTTACAACACACAAATAAAAAAGCAGATAGTATCATAAGACCTATGAAGTCTTAGAATCCCAGAATCTTGATTTTTTGAAAGGTCCTCCAGAGTCCTCCAACCCCATTGTTTTACAGATGAGGGATCCAAGGTCAAGAGAGGTTCAGTAAGTTATTCAAGACCACATGGATAGTAAGTGGCAGAGGCAGGATTTGAATTCATGAGTACTGACTTCAAATCCAGTGGACGTTTCATATGCTGCCTTGACTTTTATAATACACTGTTGACTCATTCTGAAATTACAGGTCACTACAAGCTCCAAAATGTTTTCAAACTAACTGTTCTCCAGTTGTGTTTCTCTCATCTTGTACTTTAATAGATGACTTTATTTTTAACCCAAGCATAAGATTTTACATGGATTCCTTTTAATTTTCACCTTATCAGATTCAAGCATATTCTAGACATTTTTAGGTCTTTTTGGATACTGGTTCCAATATCTGCTATGCTGATTAATGCTCCCTATTCTGTGTTTTCTCTGTCATATGATAAATAAGCACATTGATCTCTGCCTTTATCTAACTCCTGCCCAACAAGACATATATTATATTGTAATAGATCTACCACATACACATAGGACTATTTTGAATATTTTGCTTTTTGGTATATCTCAAGCACTTACCATAGTATTGTACCTGCTTAATAAATGTGTGATGCTTGACTGCCTTGTCAATGCCCCTCCTAAAAGGTGATCCCTTTAATCCCCTTAATAGCAAGCTGTGATACAATCGTTACACATGACTATGAGAAGTCTCCAGGTGAATGAAGGCCCCATTATTATGCATGAAAGGTAGGGTCAGAATTTAAGAATTTTAGATTAGCAAAGAACTGACCTGTCACCTTCCCCAGTTTCCTCCCTATGCTTGAATCTTTTCTACAACATCTGCCACAAGTGTTCCTCCTGACTGTGATACCCCAGTGACAATGATACAGTAAGTTCTTGGAATAGGAAAGTCATAAAATTTGAGGGAAAAAAACCACTGTATTTGGAGTCCAAAAGTCTGAATCTCATAGGAAACTATGCTTAGTCATTTTGGCAATATCATACTTATCACCTGACTTCTATTGAGAAACCTTGGTTTGAACCTTGACCAGACCACTATCTGCTTTTAAATGAATGTTTAAAAGATATCTTTTGGTCTTATGTGCTTATAGTTTCCTCAGTCTCACATATTCATCCTCCTCCCAGAGATGCATCATTTGTAACAAATAATTTTCAAAAGGAATAAAAAGTAGGAGAAAAAAATAATTAAAACCTTTTAGAAAATCTGACATGTGAAAGTGTCCCGTATCTCTGAACCCAGATTGTCTTCCAAAGAGTAGGAAAAGACTAATTCTCATAGCTCTTCTTTGGGTCCAAGATTTTTCTTTATAATTTCACAACATTTAGTTTGGATTATATTGTGATAGTTCTTTCCATTTATGTTTGTCTATTCATTGTGTATTTTATTTACATGGCTCTGTATATCTTTCTTTATATCAGTTCATATTAGTCTTTGTCTGCTCTTCTGTATGTGTCATGCTTATCACTTCTTATACTATAATAATATTCCATTATATCAAGTACAACAATTTATTTAGTCGCTCCCCAACTGGTAAGCATTGACTTTGTTTCCATTTCTTTGTTATCATAAAAAGTGCTGGTATTACTATTTTGGTTCAGACATCCTTGGAGTATGTCTAGTAATGAATTCTCTGAATCAAAGAGTATGAGTATTTTAGTCTCCTGATTTGCATAATTCAAAATTACTGTCCAGAATGGAAGTACTTACACAAATTCACATTTCCACCAATAATAATATGGTAGTATTCTTTTTTCTCCCTAACTCCTTCAAAATGGACTGTTACTATCATTTACCATCATTGTTCATTTGCTTAGTGTGAGGGTGAAACCTCATGGTTGTTTTTATTTGCATTTCATCTATTATTTGTGGTTTTAGAAACTATATATATGTATGTATATATATGTAATTGGTAATAATTTACAGTTTTTCTTTTGAGAAGTTTTTTTCATATTCTTCTTCCATTTCTCCATTGGGAAATGGCTTTTGTTCTTATATATTGGTTGCTATCAGTCTCTCTCTCTCTCTCTCTGTCACTCAATTTCATGGATATAAAACCCTTATGAGAAATACGTGATTCAAAGATATTTTCCCCAGGCAATTGCTTCCCTTCTTATCTTAGATGCATTCATTAATTTCATTTGTAGAAAAGTTTTTCAATTTCATTTCATCAAAATTATCTGTATTTTGCAACTGCCACTATCTCTTGTTAGTTAAGAATACATCTAGCCACAACTATGAAAGATTTATGGTATGATTCTCTCCTTTTTTTGGTTGTGCATCCATTTTGAGTTTAATTTGGAATGTGGTGTAAGATGGTGCTCTAACTCTAATTACTATTAAACTACTTTTCACTTCCAGTTCTTATCAAATAGGGAACTGTTTCTTAGTTAATTCACGTTTTGGGGTTGAGGAAACACTGAGCAATTGTCTTCCATTATTCCTTATTCCCATTTTTCTACTCTTCTCCATAGATGCGTTTTCCCACCAGCACCAAATGGTTTTGATAGTTGCTATTTTATAATGTTGTTTGAAATCTGAAAGTGCTATTCCTTCTAAATTCCCATTCTCCCCTCTCTCTTTTCCTTAACATTATATAACTTTCTCCTTCCAAATAAACTTGATCATTATTCTTTCTTCCTCTGGAAAATATCACTTTGGTAGTTTGATTGGTAGAGCACTAAAATTGCATATGGACACTGAAAGTATTGCTGTTTTTATTATATTGACCCTTGAGCAACCATGAGCACTAAATAATCCTCTGGATCTTCAAGTTGTGCTTTATTTTTTGAAGGGAATCTATTCAAGTATTAACTATATTTTGGATATATTAGCTCCAAGATATTCTGTACATTTTCTATTTATTTTGAATGAGATATCCTCTTCTATTATTGCATCTCATATTTTGTTTATCATATGGAAATGTTGATCTTCTCAGTTTATTTTGTAGTTTCCAACTTTGCTGAAGGTATCGTCAATTGGTATTATTGAAGTTTCCATAGAATTTTCAATGTAAAACACTATGGCTTATTGCATCTTCTCACATGATTATCAAGTATTTTGATTTTAGCAAGTTGTGCATAATAGAATTTTAGTTTCATAGGCAATTTTTATTATACTATGTCATGGAAATGCTTGTTTTATCCCATAAATAAAAATAAAATAAATTTTAAAAATGTCATCAGGAAATAGGGACAGTTTTATCTCCTCTTTGCATATCTTCACATCTTTATTTTTTTCTCTTGTTCTATTGTTATTTTTTCCATTTCTAGAAATATATCAAATAATAAAGAGGAGAAGAGCATCTTGGCTTCACTCCTCTTTCTATTAGCAAAGTCTCTAGTGTGTTGCAATTGCATATTATATTTGCTATTGGTTTTAGATTGATTCTTTTTATAATATTAATCAAAATTGTGTGCTCATATTTTATAGGGTTCTCAACATATACAGTACCTCGTCAAAGACATTTTATGCCTCTGTTGAAATATCTGTGTGATTTTTGATTTAAAAAATATATAATCAATCATGCTAATTGTTTTCTTCAAGTCAAATTAATTTTGTGTATAAATTCAATTTATCCATGACAAATGATTTCTTTGATAAATTGTAAGATTGTTTTACCATGAATTTATTTTGAATTATAAATTAATAATAAGTAATTATATTAGTCTAAACCTCACTATATTTGCTTTGTCTTTTTTCTCATTTAGGCATGGGGACTATATTTATTTTAATAAAAGAAGCTTGTTACAATGATTTCTCAGTTTTTGAAAATATTTCACATAATATAGGTATTACTTAGGGGATTTTTTGTTCCCTTTTGGTGTTCCCTTATGGCTAATTCCATTTCTTTTGCTGAGATTTGGCAGCTTAGGATGTGTTTGTTGTTCTTTTTATTTTTGATATTTTGGATATTTGATCGCATTCTATTTTTTGTGTTTTCAGTTTCATTGGCATATAACTGTCCATAATAGGTTCTGATAATTCTTTTAATTTATTTTGATTTTGTTGTGATTTTACCATGTTCATTTGTTTTTTGGCTGATTTTGCTGAAACCTTATTTATTACCACAGCCTCTATTCCCCTTGTTATGGTATTTTCTATTTGTGTGATCTTAAAAAAAGTTACTTAAACTTTATGAGACCCAGTTTCTTAAACTGTAAAATGAAGAGATTCATAAGATCAGAGATTTAGAGGTGGATGCAACGATCTAATCCATTCATTTTTCAGATGAGGAAATTGAGGTATAGTTAAATTACTTGTAAAAGGTCCCACAGTTACTTAAAATCTAATGTGGAATTTGAACGAGATCCTCTGAAGCTAGTTGCAGCCCTCTTTCCACTACAGTGTTGAATTTGAGGATCTTTAAGGTCCTTTCTACTTCTAGTATTCTATACCCACAATGATAAAGCCGGTTAGTGGTGGAAAACCAAGAGTTTCCCATTTGTACTTTATTGAATGCACTTTCAATGGCATTATAATGACATCACCATATAATGATCTCCCATATACTGTATATGACCATTTACTTATCAGGCTCCTTCTTCACATAAAAAAAGAAGTTCCCCTCAGTTCCTCAAAGGTTCACCTTGGCTTGGAATTTCAACACATTCTTTTATCTTGGACGGCACTCGGGCTTCTTGTTCTTCTTTTAAGGAGATAGACATTTCAATTCCTATTGTTAATTTGCAGTCTACTTTTTTACATGTTTCCTTCTGAAATATTTCTGGGCTTCAAAATTACACTTGACTTTGGTGGGAATTCCTCTCCTCAGGGTATGTAAATGGAGAAATCTGAAAAAAGCAATTTTTGTCTGCTTTAGCTAGAAGACAATGGTCAAGTAAATAGGACTGGAACCCGTTTGGAATTTCCCCTCAATGTTTCTTTGGCAAACTAACTGGAATATTAGGGCCCTTGGGGAATCTTTAGCTCCAAGGGTCTCATACTATGAATGTTAAATCTTTAGCCAAGGAGCAATAAGTTTTGTCAAGACTTTGTACAGCTTCCATTCTCCATATGTATATTCTTAATTCTTGCTTCCATGGCCAGTGCACTGATCCCCAAAAGACCTACCTCACTGGGTTGTTGCAAGGAGGTAATGTATATAAATTGACCTAAAAACTTTTAAACACTATATAAACATAAGCTATAATTATTAGTAGGAGTCTGTTTTCAACGTTGCTTAAGCAAAGATTAAAGTGATACATGAACATTCATTTGGCCCACTTTCCCAATGAATTCTCCTCAGCTTCACATGAATTGTTACTCTCGCTGTGACAAGGAAAATGGTTAATTACAAGTCTACTACTGTGCAAGGAAACTCTTGAGAGAAGCTTCTCAGATGCATCAGCACAGATAGTTCCCTTGTTGAGAGTTGCCTGTATTGATGGCATAACAGGGGAAGGAAAGAAAGGAAGGAAGGAAGGAAGAAAGAGAGAGAGGAAGGAAGAGAGAGAAGAAGGAAGAGAGAGAGGAAGGAAAAGGAGACAAGGAAGAAGGGAGAGAAAGAGGAATAAATGAATGAAAAAAGAAAGAAGGAAAAGTCAAAGAAAATAAGGAGGGATAAAGAAAAGAGAAGGAAGGAAAAAAGAGATGGAAGAGAAAGATAAGAAATAAAAGAAGAAAAGAAAGACAGCAAAAAAAAGCAAAAGGAGGAAGGGAGGGAGGGAGGGAGGAAGAAAGAAAGGAAGGAAGAATGAAAAACATGCTTAAAGTAAATGGAAAATAAATAAAGGAGAGGAAGAAAGGAGAAAAAGAAAGGGAAGAAAAGGAAAAGAAGTACCTTATATGATGGTAATGGACTTCATCTGGAAAATATAGGTCCAGAATTGCTTTTCTAGTTGTGTGGATATTTTTGCACTAAATCATACATGTCCTCTTGCTTTATCTTATTTATAACCAAGGTTACACATCTTCTAGACACCTGGCTGGAATTACAATAACTGTTTTCATAGAATGACAATATCTCAGAGTGGGAAGGCATCTCTGAGGTCATCTAGATCACATGGATCCCCTGTACAATATACCAACTAATTGTTATTCAGTTTCTGCAAGACTTCCAGTGATGTCAAATATAGGCTCTCAAGGCAGCTCTTTCTACTTTTATATGGTCTTACTTTTGAAGAAGCTGTTGTTTTTCACTTATTGAGTTGACATGCGGCTCTTTGCATCTTCTACTTGCTGCTCAAATCATTTACCTAGGGACAGTTTCATGTAAGGGAAAGAGTGTAGAAAAAATAAATAGAAGGTTATTATTTGGATAGTATACCATTCTAGTTTCAAAGAAACATTAATAATCTGTCCCTGTGGTATCTTTATATAGTTACAGTTAGAGATACACACACACACACACACACACACACACACATATCTTTACTTACCAACATTCAACATACACCTAATTAGGCAGATCTCCACATTATTCCCCTCTCTTCCTTTTCCTCAAACCAATCAATAAACCCACTCACAAATACATACACTATCACATTTATTTCATTGGATCCAAAATGCATTAAATATCAACTACATATTATGATGGTGCAATGTCCATCGTTGAGGATACAAAGAAAAAAAAAGTGATGCAGTGCTGTCTTCCAGGAATGTGTAATCTAACACATATGTGCCTCCAGTCATACTGTTCTCCTCTCTGAAAGAAGAGGAAAAACCTTTCCTCACCATTCTTCCAATCATATTCATATCAGTACTCTTCCATAAAATATTCAAGCACTCACATTATGACCAGAAGGTGTGACACAAAGACACTCTTAATGTCTCTGAATAACTTTGGAATTGATTGTGAGACATGGGAGAGAGTGACACAAGACCATCCAACATGGTGTGCCTGTATCAAAGAAGGTGTGGTAGTCCATGAGCAAAGCAGAACTTTGGTAGCTCAAAAGAAATGTGAGATGTGCAAATTCAGATCTCTCATCTCCAAATATTCACATGGATTATTTGTGCCCAACCTATGGTAGAGACTTCTGAGCTCCTACTGGTCTGATTAGCCACATTTGGGCACCTTGTATCCTGACCTCAACAAAGTAATGTCATTTTGGTCTTCTTCACGCATAAAGGAAAACAACCAACCAATTCTAATGGCAATTTTGAGAGTTAAAGATCTTTCCCACTCCTTAATGGACCTGTCAATTAAAGGAAGTTTGATTAGGGGAGATTTGTTTTGTAGGAAGGCCCATTTTTTGTTAATTTTTAATGAGGCACTGGTTCTCAAGGGTTGTGATGTCCTCTGGCTCTGAAAAGTATATAAATACTCTGAGGCAAGGTTTTGTTTTGGGTCTTAGTTTTTGAAAAAAGATTTGTGTGCCAGATGAGACTCTGCAAAATTGCTAAGAAACCCTTCAGCTTTGAAAAAACAGCTGTTTGTGCTTCTCTCTCTGGTAACAATGTTTGTATGGTCAGATAGTTGGATCTGTCTGTTCATCTGTGATGTACATATTGCTTATTGTCAGATAGTTGGAAGCTCTGTCTGTTGATCTTTGTTTCTGTTTGTATTTTCTTAGTAGTTCAGGGTCCTGACTTTTCCCCCTGAACTAAGTGAATGATATATGTCCTTGATAAAAGTGATTGCTGACTTTTCAAAAGTTGCTTTCCTTTAAGAAAAGCAGATCCAAGAAAGTGTACAGCAGGCTAGCCTGTGTATACTGGAGTCCTTGCTGTTACACCAACCAACCAACCAACCAACCAACTTTCTGTATCCTACCTCACCCAAGTGAAAATACAAACTATCCCTTAGCAATGAATCCTCTCATAAAGGAAGGCACAAAAACATGAAGTTAGGGTCATTTCAGAACAAAACTCAGACTCTGTAGTCCCAATAATTTTTCCTTTGTTCATGAGGACTACCATACCCTAACATACCACAACTATTCTACTTTTAATATCTTCCTGTTCCCAAAGTCTCTGTGATCATATAATGCTCAACATCTATGGAACAGAATGTTTTCTCCTTAACCTCTAAACCAAATGGCTTGCCAAGGTAAGGTCTCTGTGACTGATGAAGCCCCATAGAGATGAACATCATTTATCCACAGTCTTTCCTTTTGAGGCAGACTTTCTTTTTTAACTATTCCTATCTACTTATCACTGGATCCAGATGGCTCTGGAGGAGAAAGTGAGGCTAGGGACTTTGCACAGCCCTCCCTCACTCAAATCAAAGTCAACTGCAAGTCATGTCATCATTTTCCTGATGTCATAGTCCTTATCAAAACTGAAGGACAGAAGATGGCACAGTAGAAAGACAGATTTGCTCTAATTCTCTTCCAATAGCCCATAAACCTGAAAAAAATGACTCTAAACAAATTCTAGAGCAGCAGAAGTCACAAAACAACAGAGTGAAAGAAATTTTCAGCTCAAGACAGCCTGGAAAGCCAACAGGAAAAGTCCATCACACCAGACTTGGGGCAGAGCACAGCCCAGTCTTGGCCAGGTGGCACAGCACAGACAGGACTGAAACAGGTTTCAGGGTGCAAAATTACAGGTAACGTCTGCAGTTCCCAGATTTCTCAACCCACAAATGCCAAAGACATCTTCAAAGGTTAGTGAAAAAGCTCTTTCACATGGGTGAGAGGCAAGTGCTGTCTGGGCTTGGCCCAGGGATGGTAGCAGCCACTGCAGCAGTAGCATCTACTTTTGGAGACTGTGACTTAAAGACCCTGAGGGAATCAAGCAGCTGATCTGGGTCTCAGTTCTGAGTAGTGGTCCTGGGAGGAACAAGAGTGCTGGCAGTGGAGCTGGTGGTGACTGTAGAAACGGAATCCTACTCATAGATCCAGGGCAGAAAAAAATGCTTATGGTTGCTCCCAGACCAGAGCGCAATCCAAAAGAGGAGTAAATTCCTCTCCCCTGATTGTGACTCCTTGGAGGAACTGAGAACTTACAAGTGCCTAGAGTGTACCCTCCATTTGACAAAGGACTCAAAAGTCAAGTAACTGACTGGGAAAATTCCCCAAAAAGGGAAAAAATAAGACTATAGAAGGTTCCTTTTTTGGTGACCAGATAATTTCTTCCATCCTTTCAGATGAGGAAGGAGAAAGCATACCATCAGAAGAAGATATAAAAGTCAAGGATTCTGCATCCAAAACCACTAAAAAATGCAATGGTTGCAGGCCATGGAAGAGCTCAAAAGGGATTTTGAAAATCAAATGAGAGAGGTGGAGGAAAAATTGGGAAGAGAAATGAGAGCAATGCAAGACAATCATGAAAGTCAACAGCTTGCTAAGGGAAGCCCAAAAACAGTGAAGAAAATAACACTTTTAAAAATAGACCAATTCAAATAGCAAAAGAGGTCCAAAAACCAATGAGGAAAAGCATGCTTTAAAAAGTAGAATTTGCCAAATGGTTCAAAAGCTCACTGAAGAAAATAATTCTTTAAAAGTTAGAATGGAGCAGATGGAAGCTAATGACTTTATGAGAAACCTAGAAATTACAAAACCAAACCAAAATAATGAAAAAAATAGAAGACAATGTGAAATATCTCATTCAAAAAACAAGTGACCTGGAAAATAGATCTAGGATAGATAATTTTAAAATTATTGGTCTACCTGACAACCATGATAAAAAAGATCCTAGACATCATCTTCCAAGAAATTATCAAGGAAAACTGCCCCGATATTCTAGACCCAGAGAATAAAATAGAAATGAAAAGAATTCACCAATCATTCCCTGAAAGAGATCCCAAAAGGATAACTTGTAGGAATATTGTAGCCAAATTCCAGAGTTCCCAGGTCAAGGAGAAAATATTACAAGCAGCCAGAAAGAAACAGTTCAAATATGGTGGACATACAATCAGGATAACACAGGATTTAGCAGCTTCTACACTACAGGATCGAAGGGCTTGGAATATGATATTCCAGAGGTCAAAGGAGCTAGGATTAAAACCAAGAATCACCTACTCAGCAAAATTTAGTATAATACTTCAGGGGAAAAATGGAATTTCAATGAAACCGAGGACTTCCAAGCATTCTTGTTGAAAAGACCAGAGTTGTATAGAAAATTTGACTGTCAAGTATGAGAATCAAGAGAAACATGAAAATGTAAATAGAAAAAAGAAACCTTAAGGAACTCATTAAAGTTGAACTGTTTATATTCCTACATGGAAAGATGTTATTTGTAACTCATGAGAGCTTTCTCAGTATTAGGGTAGTTAGAGCAAATATATATATATATACATATATATGTGTGTGTGTGTATGTGTGTATGTGTATGTGTGTGTGTGTGTAGGTATGTATGGGTATGTATGTGTATATTATATGTGTGTATGAATGTGTATATATATATGTGTAGTTATGTATGGGTATGCATGTATGTATATATTATATGTGTGTATGTATGTGTACACATATATTTATATATATATAAATATATGCACATATAGACAGAGGGCACAGGGTGAGCTGAATATGAAGGGAGAATATGTAAAAAAAAATAAAATTTACTGTTGAATGGAATGTACTAGGAGTAAGAGAAAGGGAGAGGTAGAATATAGCAAATCTTCTCAAATAAAAGAAGGAAGAAAGAGCTTTTACAATGCAGAGGAAGTGGGGGGAGATGAA
Organism: Notamacropus eugenii; assembly: GCF_028372415.1. Taxonomy (NCBI): domain Eukaryota; kingdom Metazoa; phylum Chordata; class Mammalia; order Diprotodontia; family Macropodidae; genus Notamacropus; species Notamacropus eugenii. Next base: position 113,394,223 of record NC_092875.1, read on the forward strand.
AGGAAATAATTGAGCCTTACTGTCATGGGATTTGGCTTAAGGATGGAATAACATACGCTCAAACGGATATGGAAATCTATTTTACCCTGCAGGAAGGCAAGGGGGAAGGGGGTGGAAGAGCGAAGATAATAGAAGGGTCAGCAAATTGGGGAAAGGGATAATCAGAAGCAAAAACTGTTGTGAGAGGACAGGTCAAGGGAGAGAATGGAATAAATGAAGGGAAGGATAGAACAGACGGAAATGTGGTTAGTTTTTTAGAACATAGCTATTATGGAAGTGCTTTGCATTGTTGCATGGGTATGACCTATATTGAATTGCTTGTTTTCTGAATGAGGGTAGGTGGAGAAGGAGGAAGAGAATATGGAAATCAAAAGTGTAAGAATGAATGTTAAAAATTGTTTTAGCATGCAACTGGAAATTAAGCTATACAAGCAATGGAGCATAGAAATCTATTTTGCCCTGCAGGAAAATGGAGGGGAAGGGGGATAGAAGCAGGGTGAGTAATAGAAGGGAGGACAGACTGGAGGAAGGGGTGGATTTTGTGCATGCTGTCCTGGGGTGAGGGCTGGGGAGAGATGGGGAGAAAATTTTGAATTCAAATTCTTGTGAAAGTGAACATTAAAAGCTCAAAAATAAATAAACTATATATTAAAAAAAAAAGCAAACAAAGGACAAACACAACCTATGAGTAGACTGGGTTGCGTGAATGGAGACTGAACTGGGTAACTCAGCTTGTCCTGTCCCCCTCCCTTTCTTTCTCCTCTCCAAATGAAGGTAAATTTTGTTGACCAGAAGCTTCCCAGTTAACTTGGGGTTTACTGTCAATATTTCCTTCCTTCCTTCCTTCATTCCTCTCTCTTTCTCTCTTTCTCTCTCTCTCTTTTTGTCTCCCTCTTTTTCTTTTTTTCCTTCTTTCTCTTTCTTTCTTTCTCTCTCTCTCTCTTTCTTCTGTTCTTTCTTTCTCTCTCTCTTTCTTTCTCCTGTTCTTTCTTTCTCTCTCTCTTTCTCTCTTTCTTTCCCTCTCTCTTTCTCTCTTTCTTTCTCTCTCTCTTTCTTTCTTTCTTTCCTAAAACCTTAAATCCAGTTCACTATGAAGCTTGTAGATTGGACCACAATAGGTCCCTGCCAAAGCTCCACTTAATGGTTGTTTTTTGGACCCTCCTTGCTTACAGTGCATCTCAATGTTAACTGTTTCTCTTTAGAACAGCAACCCTGAGGGCCTTGCCCTCCTAGCTTGATTATTTTCTTTTTCTAATTAAAGGGGCCATCCCTTGACTACTTCTTAAAGAGGCTTATTCACTGAATGGGCATTAGCTCTCTCTAAGTGAGTACCTGGAAAGGCTTTATCCTAAAAGGTCCAGGGTCTCCCATTGCAACTTGGGCCATCTTTAGTAATCCTGATGACTGTCTGGTCAGTGGATCCAGATGGCTCTAGAGGAAAAAGTGAAACTAGTGACCTTGCACAGCCCTCTCTCCCTCACATCAAAGTCAAAGGCAAGTCATGTCATCATTTCCCTGATGTCATGGTACTCTTTGAAAACAAAGGACAAACCCAACAATCTACCTAACGCAAGGCATTAATTGTATTTGAAAGAGTGCTCAACTTTGGAGTGAAGAGACCTGTGTTCAAATTTCAGCTCAGACACTTGGTTGTGTGACATTGAGAAAACTTCTCAGAGCCTCAGTTGGTGTTGTTGTTTTCCATTGGTCATATGAGAATAATCATGTTTTTATTTTCTATTTTATGTGTTGCTAGTGAGGAAATCACTTTGTGTAAATCTCAAAATGCTGTTAAAATGTATGTTGACATTACCTCTAGGATAGTGGAAAGAGTTATTTGGAGTTAGAGGACTTAGGTTAAAATTCTAGCTTTGAATGATGTTGAAGTGTCACTTTAGCCTCTGTGGGCTTCATTTTCCTTATTTTAAAAATATGAGGGTTTCACAACAAAATTCTCCAAGACTCCCTTACAGCTATAGAGATCCACAAACTTCAATGAACTTCTCTAGAGAACTGAGTCCTCTCCTTTCTCTGGCTGATGTTATGGTATAAATAGTGACCTCTTCTACAATATAAAGAGGTCGCTTTTTTAGCTATTCCTTTCAAATATCTATTTTTTTTTGATCCTCACTGTAACTGATAGGTAGTTAAGGCTTATATTCTTCCCACCTTTTTGCAGAGGAGGAAATTGAGGTTAAGAGATCTGTCCACAGTCACAGAACCAATAAGTGATATAGGTGGGATCTAAACAGAAAACTCTGGATTCCAAATCCTGTAAGTCAGTGCATGATACCAACATTGACCTTTGAGGTCTGTTTTTTTTGTTTGTTTTTTGACAGGATGCAATTTCCAAGATGTAAGAAACTCTCTCTGCTAATGAAGATTAGCAAATTCTCTAAATTATATTATGGTAAAGATTGATTATATGACTTTCCTAGAGTAACACAGCCAATATTTGGCAGGAATTTGATTGGCATCCTGATTCCAAGAATACAAGTCTTTATCTAATTCTCAACACTGCCTTTTATTTATAGATGATATAATACATGTAATCATGTATTCCTTTATTACTTTTCTCCCTGCCCCCTACCTAGACAGTTAAATGTGTCTTGAGGAGGGGGATATTTATACTTCATATCTTTCCCATAGACAATGAGGTCCTATGCCACACTTCTTATACCAATGGGTTGCATCCCCTAGAGGGTTGGACTTCTATATTTCCTTCTCAGGGTTTTAGAAATATTTCTAATGGGTGGTGGTATGGTTCCAAAGGTTTAAGTCACAATTATGGTGTGTTTTTCCACAATATTAATTTACTAAATTAGATATTAAGTATCATTTAACCCATGAGCCTTAATTAGTTATTATACAGGAATATTTACTGAAAAGATATAGCTGTTGTGGCTTGTCTTTTATTCTCAAAGAGGACTATGGTATTAGGAAGGTGATGCTGTGACTTGCAAGTGAATTGGATTTAAGTGGTGGAGAATTGTACAAAATCAGCAGCCTTACTCTGTCCTCCTGAGCCATCTGGATCCAGGGGCAAGATATAGATCAGGATAACTGGGTATGGATCCAGATGCAGTAGGAGACTTTGACATTTTTTTCTACTGAAAAGATATAGCAAGAACAGAGTTATAGACATTTTCCTCAAATACCTGGAGTCAAACTATCCCCTATACCTTAAAACTCCTGCTACAAATGTTTACCTCCAATAACATGACTTCCAAATGTACCTCAATGGGCCAATCATTTCTTTTAGGCTTCCTTTGATCTGCTGCTACCTCAGGTTAAACAGGTCACTGAGGATTTGCTCCTCACTAGGCTAAGCTTTTCACAAACTCTAGCATGCACTTCCATCACTGGGCCTCTGGGAGCCTGCTCTTCTAATGTTTCAAAACTCACAATGCCACGGCCTTATATGTGCTTTCTCCATTCCCCCTTTAATTAAAGCAGAAAAGAATCCAAACAATAGCGACATGACCAACTTCAGGGTCTTGTGCCCATAGCTTCATGGTGACCCAAGTCTAGAGAGTAGATCCCTTGTTCTCTCTCCTCCACACCACCCTTTACCCCTCCATTGCCATCCCAGAGACTAACAACAATTATTGCCCTTCATTGTAGTGAAACCAGGCAGAAAACAGAATGGTGTTGGGGCTTTTTGTATGCGTATTTTGTTCCAGTTCTTAAAGTCTATTGAGAAACCTTTCCATCTTTTCTCACCCAGAATATAAAGGGTCCAGAAACAGTCATAGAATATCTGTGCACGCTCCAGAATCCACATTGAGGACTGTCTCAAGATAAGCACACCACGCATGCTCTGAAGGGCTGATCTCTCAATGGCCGGTTCCTGAAACAGTTTGTTCTCCATAAACGCCTGAGTGATTGATTGAGGGGAAAGAAATTTGATGTCTTTGTGATTCTTTTTGCCTGTGCTGTTTTGACAGCAACATAGAGTGCTTGAGTTTTATTGGCTCAAATATTTATCCCCTTAGAGTTGGTGTGGGGGGAGTTTTGAGCCAAGATAAGCCTTGTCAGCCTATTATTCCTGGATTCTTCTGATAGGAACTATGCAAAACAATGCTGTCTAGTATTTTGTCCAGCTGGACAGACTATGTTTTCACTTTGGGTAAAAAGTGAAAGACTTTGCATGCCACCTACATTATAGACTTGGCTTCTTTTCTTTTTTATCTTCTTTGTCTGATGGGTAGAGTTATCCCCATATCTCCAGGTTACAGTGAATTGGATAATTCTCTCCACTTGGGGCCCTCTGCCCTGCTGCATGACCTATATATCTTTCAACTTAACTGTGACCCACAGTGACATCTGGGGATGGGGGGGATGGATGAAAAGAAAGCTTAGCTCATACCAAAATAGTTTAAGAGTCATGTACAGACAAGCTGAACATTTTTTTTTCGTTTGTCATTGGGGTATGCACACACACACACACACACACACACTCTCACACACACCTCTCTAGTAGCACATAAGGGGCATGTGCCTCTCAAAGGCAACGTGCTCCATTTTAAAATGAAGAATTTGGATTAGCTCATCTCTTAAGTCTCCCATTTTTGGAGGCATGGTTTTGTGATGTAAGTCTGGGTAGTAGATTCCTTGCTTGTTAAGGACATGAAATGAGTGATTCAATTCTTCCTCCTAAGGAAACTCTCCCATATATGCAAACCCATCCGTCATCTTTACAGGGTTGTAAATTCTGTTCACAGATAAGATGGATTAAAAAAAAGGTTTAGGACTCAGGAGATATGAGAAACATGAGTAAGGTTCAGCATGAGAATAAAGGCAGAAAGGTAGGAAGCTTAATATTGATACCAAAAGTGATTGGTTATCATGGAAAGACTATCAATATATCATCTATTTGAGCCATTGTCGACTGAGAATATGTTGATCCTGATCTTGCATGACTTTATTTCATGTCAGTCTGTGGGGATTAGGCCAGTACTGACTGACACCTCAAATTATTGACTTGCTTTACACACACACACACACGTATGTATGTATATATATTCATATACACATACACACACATGCATATATACATGCATGTGTATGTATATATACATGCATGTGTATGTATATATATATGTATATATGTATGTGTATATATGTATTCAGCTCTTCTCTAAGTGGGTCCAGGGCCAGCTAAGTGGTGCAGTGGATAGAGCACCAGTGCAGGAGTCAGGAGGACCTGAGTTCAAATCTCACCTCAGACACTTGACTCTCACTAGTTGTGTGACCTTGGGCAAGTCACTTAACCCCAATTGACTCATCCTGGGTCATCTCCAGTCATCCTGAGGAATATCTGGTCACTGGATTCAGGTGGCTCTGGAGGAGAAGTGAGGCTGGTGACCTGCACAGCCCTCCCTCACTCAAAACAAAGTCCAGTGCAAGTCAAGTCATTATTTCTGATGGCATGGTCTTCTTGGGCATCGAAGGACAACACATACACACACACACACACACACACACACACAAGTGCGTCCAGAGATCATCTGTCATATAATAGATTGTGCAATAGGTTCTGGATATTTAAAAAATATCTTCCATAAACATTTAAAATATATTGTCAAAAATACAACTTTCAAGTCAATAAGAAAGATTCCATCACCGTTGATTAAAATTCCATGCACTTCTCCTCTTTTGCCTGAGATATAATACTCAATGTGACCTGTCTGGCCTGGATTCCTCCCATCATCTTTTTCATTCCTGCAGTTGTAATTATCATATTTAATATTAGTAAATCAAATTCCATGTGATATGATCTTCCATATGGGCTAATAATAATCTAAAATATGATAATATATAATTCGAATACATTAATAGCACATTACAATGTCACATAATTAATATTATCATATGGTTATATAACATGTTTAAGTAGAATAAAGAACATTATAACAATAGCATTTTTATAGTACTTTAAGACTTGCAAAGTTCTTTATAATATTATCTCATTTAATCCTGACAACTACTCTGGGAGGTAGGTGCCATTACCATTCTTATTGTCCAGAGGGGGAAACTGAGGCTAAATGCAGTTAAGAGATTTTCTTTGTCACTTATTAAGTACTGAGGTAGAATCTGAACTCATGTCTTCCTGACTTTAAGTTCAGAACTTTATCCTCTGAACCACCTAGCTTCAAATAAATTCAAGCCATGCCCCCTTCTTTAGAAATTCTCAGTCTAAAATAGAAAATGGAAAGCAGGTTCACTCAGACACAGGGAGAAATATGCAGAGACACAACTTTAGAGACATTAAATCTCTAAGAAGAGAGAAAGTTATGATTCAGTGAAAAGAGGACCAGAATTTGAATCCTGGTTCCTGGCCAAGTCACATAACATCTGTGAGTCGAATTTCTTCATCTTTAAAATAGGAATGTGGAAGTCAGTACGTAGTAGAGAAAACCAGCACTGAATTCAAGAAACAAACACTGGTTTCAAGTTCTGTCTCTGACACATACTTGATGTGTGACTTTGGGCAAGTCACATTAACTTTTCTAGTTCCCAGAAAACTTTCCAAGTTGTAGTGTGGCATTGACAAACATTAATAGAGGTCCTTTACACAGTGGGCATTCCCTTCATCAATGAAATCGTGTGTGTGTGTGTGTGTGTGTGTGTGTGTGTGTGTGTGTGTGTGTGTGGTATTTACTAATTCTTTGACTACCTAGCCAAAGAGCCATTGAAAGGAATAGTCCTCTCTATAACTTTAAGACATATTCAAATCTAAGTGATGATGGTAATGAAAACAATGTGTTTAATCTATCTCCATTAGGTGTGTATTATCATGCTTAGTTCAGTGAGATCACAAGAGAATTTTATTCATTTACTCATTTAGCGAGTATTTTTAAATACCTACTATGGACAAGGTACTGCCCTTGGTGCTGAAAATGCAGAGATAGAAACAAATCCATCTCTGCTCTCCAGGGTTTTGCATTCTATTGGGGGTGGGGGAGAATGTGCTCAGATAATTTAAACAAAATAGAAAATATAAGTAATTACAGTGGAAAGAAAATATTAAACACTAGGGAGATTAAGAAAGATTTCCTACAGGAAGTGGAATTTGAGTTAAATTTGAAAGGAGTTTGGGGTCCTAAATGAAGTTATTCTCCTAAACTGCTTTTTGGACATCTGTATTTTGTTTTCTATAGAAAGCTCCTAATTAAAATGTTTCAAATAAGATGTATTACCTTTTTCCTCAAACTTTCTCCTCTGAAATTTTTCATTAATATTGTAAGCCCCTCCATCCTCTCAGCAGCTTAAGCTTGCACCTAGTTGGAACAGTGGATAGAGTGCCCACATCTGAAGTCAGAAAGACTCATCTTCCTCAGTTCAAATCTGATATCATACACTTACTAGCTATGTAACCCTGAATAAGTCACTCAATATTATTTGCTTCAATTTCCTCATCTCTAAAATGAATTGGAGAAAGAAGTGGTAAACCAATCCAGTATCTTTATCAAGAAAAGACCCAAATGGGGTGACAAAAAGTCAGATGTGACTTAAATCACTGAACAAGAATAAAGACAAACTTCTTTCCTTTGAGCCAATTTTGCATTACCAGTTTGGGATATCTATAACTGGATGTTTCTAGACATGTAAAAATCAACACGTGCAAAGGAGAATGCATAATTTTTGTCCCCAAATCTTTCTCTCTTCTGAATTTTCCCATTACCTTTGCAAGAACTACCTTCCTCTCAGTCACCCAGGCTTGCAACCTTAGAGTTATCTTCTACTGGTCAGTCATACTCAGTCAATATATCTGATTTCTTGACAAGTTTTGTTATTTTCACCTCCACAAAATCTCTCCAATAAAGTCCCTTAACTCCATTTATATAATCATTATCTTTATGGAACCTCTCATCATTGGAACACTTGAACTATTTTGCTGTACCATTTAAATCAATCTACCTGCCTCAAGTCTCTCTCTACACCAATCCATGCTCCATTAGTCTGCCAAAGTGATTTTAATATAGTACCAGTCTGACTGTCATCTTCCCTATACATTCCCATCACCCAGCAAACTCCGATTACCTCCACGGTCAAATATGAAACCTTTCCTTGACATGTGAAATCTTTCATCATTTGGTCTCTTCCCTATTTTTCTGCCTTCTTAGACTTTAACATCTTACAATGCTGCCACACTTGTCTTCTTCGTGTCTCTCATACAAAAACTTCCATCCAAGACTCCATGCCTTTTACCTGACTTCCTCTCATTCTTTCAATGCTCTTACTTCCCAGGCTCTGCATCCTATCCTCCATGACTTTCTTCAAGGTTTTCCTCAAATTGTCCCCTTTGCTGTAAACCTTTTCTAATCCCCTCTTTTTCCCTCCTCACTCTCCCTTCCACTTGGACATTAAATATTTTGTACTAACAATTTTTCTAAATTTTCTCTCACAAGAATGTGAGTTCCTTGAGAACAATGCCATATTTTTGGCTTTCTTTGTATGCCTAGCACTTAGCAAAGTATCTGGAATATATAGTAAGTGCATAGTAAACTTTATTTTGACTGACGAGAAACAGAAATATGAAGTGAATAAAGTCCTATTATGATAGACAGGCTTTGCAAAGGCATGGAGGTAAGAGATGAAATGTTTTACATGAGCTGCATACTTAACAGTCCCATTCAAATCAGTCCTGTGGTCAGCAGCTGGTGTTGGCTGTCAACTCAATGTGAGGGATTTTCTGCTCAAATTCGATACAAGTTGTGGTTTAAATAGAAAATTTGGAATATGAGACAAATAAGTAATGTGATCTCATAGGCAGAATCCTGAGCTGGAAGTCAGAAAACCTGGATTTGGGTTCCAGATTTGTCAATAACTAATTCTTCAAACTTGTGCAAACCATACAAGGCAGATAGGTACAGCAGTGGATAGAATGCTGAACCTGGACTCACAAAGACATGGATTCAAATACAGTGTCAGATGCTCACTAATCTTATAACTCTGGGAAAGTCATTTAAACTCTATTAGCCTAAGTTTCCTTAACTGTAAAATGGAGATAATAATATAATGGAGAGAATATAATATGGAGAGAATAATAATATAAAATGGAGAGAATATAATGGAGAGTAATAGCTCCTACCTCATGGGGTTATTGTGAGGATAAAATGATGTATTTATAAAGTACTTTGCAAACTTTAAGCTTCTATTTAAACTATCATCATCAACTATTACCATTATTATAATTGCTTTTACAAAATCTCCAAATCTTGGAGATGAAGGTGAATGTATAGGTTTTCTAGTCCATACCATCCTCGAACAAGAATTTACTCTTTATTCTACTGAGTAGTGGTCATGCAACCTTTACTTAAGTATATCTAAGTGGCCAGAATTGAATGTTTGTTGTTAACTTTCCACCAGAGGAATAGAAGCCAGATTTAAGAAGTGTGATCCTCATCTTTTTTCCCCCTTCATCACTTCCTGAATAAGGAAAAAGCTCAAAAGACTGTTCTGTAAAGCTACTTTTCTCATTTCCATTTAAGTAGTTTGAATTTCTTTTGCTTGCTAGATAAGTGGTTGATCTAACTTCGCTGCTTTATTTGAGAGTAAGATGGCTACAACAGGGAGAAACTGTGTCAGGACACTTAGAAATATAGAAAGTTCAACAGTTTGAATAGGAGGATCTTAGGAGTATGAGAAGATAGTGCATTGTTGGTGGCAATAGCTATTTTGGAATGCAATTTTTAATTATGCAAAGAAAGTAATAAAAATGTTTATAACCTTTGACGCAGAGATTCCACTCTTAGGCATATACCCCAGCTATGTCATTCATAAGAAAAAAACCCATTTACATCAAAATAGTTACAGCAATATTGTGTGTGTGTGTGATGGCAACAAATTGTAATTCCTAAGCAATGTATCATACACGGATGTAATGAAATATTACTATACTGTAAGAAGTATCAAATGTGATGAATATAGAAAAGCATGGAAAGATCTACATGAACTTTTGAAGAATGAGGTAAGTAGAGAGCCCCCCCCCCTCAAATATAAGTATTAACTACAAAAAAATCTTAATGGAAAGAATGACTAAACACCAAAAATATTAAATGTTTGAAAACCAAAAGCATGGCTTAAAAGAAGAGATACAGACCTCTAGTTTACTCTTTTGCAGAAGTGGGAGGTTCACAAATATTGTACAATGTACATACTTGGAGAACTTTTTGATATGTTGATCAGCTTTACTAATTGTTTTCTTTCTTTTTGCCTTTAAAATATTATTTGTTATGTAGTACAACTTTCTGAAAGAGAAAAGAGGATGAGTAATGGGAAAAATTCTAGTGCTAAGATAAAACCAAATGGTAGTAACAATAATTTAATCTGAAATGCAAAAACATACACTGGTGCTTACATAGTGCTGAGGGACTAGAGGACAGAATCAGAGAGGATGTTGAGAGTTGGTGGTCCTCTTTCATTAGAAAGAATGAAGCTGTTAAGCTGCATCTTATTCCAACCCTGGAATCAGTCATCCTGACAAGGTAGAAAATAAGAGCTTGGAGTTGCCCCTTGATGATGTCACTCTTTTTGCTAGGCCATCTTGAGTGGTTCCTGAGACCTCCAGAGTGGTGGAGGTTATGGGGGGTTATCAGGGAGACATATAAGAGGGCTAGCATATCCCTGGTGGTAGTAGCTCTTACTGTGGCTCAGCCCCCACTTGTGTTCGGGAATGACCCAGGACTAGGGAGAAAGTAAGAGAGGAAGGAAAGGAGTTAGGGCAAGAATGGGGAATCTGTGGCCTTGAGGACACATGTGATCATCTAGGTCCTCAAGTGTGGCCCTTTGGCTGAGTTGGCCACACTTGAGGACCTAGAGGGCCACATATAGCCTCAAGGCCACAGGTTCCCCACTCCTGGTTTAAGGTACATCTGGTGGTAGTAGGTCTTTATACTGCCTGGACCATGTTAAAAATGATTTTTTTGAAAGAAGATTTAAAAAATATATATATATTACAAAATTTTCCAAAACCAAGGCTAATAAACAAGATGGTGATCACAAAGGAATGCTACTGGGGAGCAAGAGTGGAATCATTTATAATTTACACCTAAGTATATGCCAGATAGGAACCTCAAAGATCATCTAGTCCAAAAATTCTTAACCTGGAGTTTATGAACATATATAAATTTTTATAACTTCAATATAATCAGATTCTTTTACAATCCTATGTATTTTTAAATTTATTTGAAATATTACTCTGAAAAGAGACTCATAGGATTTTTCATATTGCCAAAGGGATTCATGAAACAAAAAGGTGTAAAACCCCTGATCTAAGTGCAACCCACTCATCCTACAGGTAAGGAAATGGAGTCGCACCTTTTTGTAGAGAATTTAAGGTAAAGTCAATCAAGTCATCCATCTCTTAGGCCCTACTGCACCACCATCCTGGTGAGGGCAAATGTAGATAATGAGAATGACCAAATGAAATACTTTAGTATGTTACATATCAGCTCTGAATGGATGCAAATATTGAAATTCTTTCTCTAAGAGAATATGAACAAAGAGAAAAAGAAAAAGATCTTTACTCTCCTGATCCTTCTTCCATGATTCATTCTAAGATGCAGTGGCAATATTTTAGCAATCTGCTATCACTTATTACCACCAGTTGGCCTCCTGCTTCAGTGTGAAAGCAGCAAGGTAAATTGGTAGCTATTAACGTCATAAAAACAGAACTAGTCTCAGGGAACAATGAGAGGAAAGTGGAGAAAGGGGAGATGGGAAGCAGGGATTCCAATGACCATTAAGAAAAAAAAAAACACTTTTTTTCAACCTTCAGCTGTGAAATCAATGATAGAAATGATTATCAAAGGGTTCTAAAATACTAAAGATTCATGGAAATTTCCCTGAAACAAACAAAAAAAAACCTCCATGGTAATTCGTGTTAGAGAAAATCCCCACAAGGATGTGATGCCAATTACCACCACCTGCTCAGTCTTTTCTCTGTTACTGTACTCTGGGGAGCAGACAACTTAAGAGTTTTGTCAAAAATGTCAGCTTTGCTTTGGGGGCCACATTCAAGAATTCTCCCTGAAGATCTCCTGTTTTTTGGTCCCATGTGAAAGAACACCATTAAATCTTCCCCCAGGCTTTCATTGGAGATTTCTGGGTCTTCAAGTGGCTGTATTAGGCTAGGGTTCAGGGAGCAAGGTCCCAGATTCTTGAAACTTTCCCAAGGAAATTACCTATTTCTTCCAAAAGCTGGTGGTCTGATTCTAAGTATTCATTTCTTTTACTTTTTAATTAGGAGCCCATAGTCACACTCTCCCTATTGGATGCCCCCATTTGTGGAATACTCTTCAATTTAAGCATTTGAAAGAAGTGCTGATGTCTCATTTTTCATTCAAGTTATCCTGTAACAAGCAAAATTAAGAGATACCTCTGGAGAGGAGGAAAGTAGAATGAAAATGAAGCAGGGAGTGGGAAACTCAGGTGAATTTTATGAATGTTGTCCTGAGTAACTATGAAAGGAAAGAAACTATCACCAGGGTAGCTGTGGTCTTTCTGTTTTGTCACTACACTTAATGACTTTCCTTTCTGGCCTGCTCAGATAACATCAGGAATATTGCATCCTGTTCTGTATATAGCATTTTAAGAACATTGATAAACTGCAATGTGTTTGGGGAATTTCACTTAGGATGGCAAAGGGCTTTAAGATTTTTTTATATGAGAATCATTTAAAGGAACTTTAGATGGTAAGCCTGGAGAAGAAAGAGTGAAAGTGGGAAGGAAGAAGAGGCATGAAGAAGTAGGAACACTAGTAGAAATGAGGTAAATTTAGGTTTTGCGTAAGGTAGAAATTCCTAATAGTTTGAGCTATCCTAAAAGGAATATGATGCCTTAAAAAGCAGTATAATATACAAGATCAGAAGTCAGTAGTTAAGGGATGGATGATGATTTGACCCAGTATATTGTAGAGAGGAGCTTTTTTTCAATATATGGTTTGAACTGATTATCTTTTAACTTCCTCCTGACTAATATTTTATGATTTTGAAAACTGCTGGAATGAAAATTGTGTTGGGAATAAGGGGACAGAGTAGGAAAACAGAAAAGGAACTGAGTATCACCTTTATGTATTCCTGATCAGTGAAATTACTATCATTAAAGGCAGCTGGGTGGCATGGTGGATAGAGTACTGGACTTGAAATAAGGAAGACATATTCCAGCTTTCAAATATCAGCTCAGACATTTAGTAGCTGTGTAACCTAGGCAACTCACTTAACCCTGTTTGTCTCAGTTTCTCATCTGTAAAATGAGCTGGAGAATGAAATAGCAAACAACTTCAGTATCTTTGCCAAGAAAACCCAAAATGAGGTTATGGAGAATTGGATATGACAAAAAATGACTGAACAACAACTGTTATTAAGCAGTCTTCTAAGGAACTATCATTTCTATTTGCATACTCAATTAGCCTGATGATAACTTTCCTCTTGAGGAAATTCTAATTTCTAATTCTGAATTTATATCATTTTTTTTTTAATCTGTACATATCCTAAGATCTATGTCTGCTCTGGAACTACTTGAAGTCAATTATTCATTTATTATATCATCTGATATCTCTGGACTTTAGTTAATCCAAGTGTGTTTGTATTTCACAGGTATGTTTGATTTCCCTAGGTCTTGCATTTGACACCAATGAGCCAGGTTTATAAAATATATGTACATGATCTAATCATTCTAATTATTTTAATCTTCAGTTCAGTTTGAACTTGTCTAGACATCTCCAACATCCCCTTCTCATCCCTTGTACCTTCTCTCCAACCCTTCAACTTCCTTTTATGTGTTGTCTTACTCATTAGATTTTAAGCTCCTTAAGGACAGGGACTATCTTTTTTCATGTATTTATATTTCCAGCATTTAGTATAGGGCCCAACATAGTGAGTGCTTAATAAATGTTTGTTTACTGATTGACTGATTAATATAAAAATCATTATTTGATAAAGCAAAATATTAGCTTTGAAAGTAGATGATAAACAGAAGCAATATTCCCCCCTAAATTTTTTCAATGAAAATATTGATTTTGATTTAATCTTTAGCCCTGGCATACCTACACAACATTATGTAGATGTTATATAATTATATTATATTTCTGCAAAGTTGAAAAATAACGTTTCATATTACCAAAGGGGTTAAGTAACTTGCCAAGGGTCGGATAACAAGCTAGCAATTTTAGGCAATTCTGAACCAAGGTCTCCCACTCCCTCAGTGTGGTGTCCTTTCCAATAAACTAATCACCCACCCTGAACATTTGATGTCAAAGTGAATATTTTCTAGGTGCCGAGATTTGTAGCTGTGATCCTTGTCTTCAACCACTTTGTGTTTGTCGAATTCTAAGTAAAAGAGAAAGGAGGTATGTTCACTAATTGTCGCTTGTGAAAAGGTCATTACATCCGGTGTCTTAGATAATGTGCTATGGCATGTGTGACTAGCTCAGCATCACCCACCCAGCCAACCTCAGCTGTTGTCAATTCTAGGGTGAGTGGTGCGGAAAAACAAGGAATAATTGAGCCACGGGGAAGAGAACGAAGTTCTTAATTCATTCTGCCGAAGAACCAAACCAAACCAAACCAAACAAGCCAGTCATAGCTAACGTGATCAATAAAAGATGATTTGCTCTCCCTTTCTCCTATAAACTCTTAGGGCACTTATAGTTAGGACCATAGAGCTTAATACTTAATTCTTCTTTAGTTGTTTACTATATTTTTTCCTTCTGTCTTCCCAAAGATAATGAAAGAGTTGTACTTGAGGATAGGGCTTATATCTTATATTTCTCCTGCTTGGTTCCCACAGTTGGGTAATAGAACAGAATAGTTGCTCAGCAAGTGGTTCTTGAAATAATGAATACATAAATTTTATATATATACATGTCTATATAAACACGTTCATATGTGCCTACATATATGCATACATACAGTATATATACTTGTACATATATGCACAGAAATATGTATCTATCTTGTGTATCTTCTATGTGTTATATGTAGATATGTATAGAATTTAATAAATATAAAATATATATATTTATTTAAATATTAATATAAAAGAAATGAACATAGAACATATCTATAGATAAAGTATGGTATGTATATATGTGTATATGTGTATGTATACATGTGTGCATATATGTATGTGTGTGTATATATTAGGTGATTGATAAATACCTTTTTTAGGAGCTCATAATCTGTACTTTGGAATGCTCCTTTTGTAAGCTAAGTCACTTGCTTCCAGAATACTTTATGTAGGGAAAGGGAGCCTTCAGAAATAATGTCTATGGGATGACACTCAAACCTTTCAGCCAACAGTGCCTAAACACCACTAAAATACTTACATATATTTCACTTATTTGATTCTCCATTCCATCGACCAATTGACAGCACAGGACCAACCCAGAATGAAAAGAGCCTTGGATTCAACCTTAGAGACCCTGAATTCAAATTCTTACTCTGTTACTTCCCACCTGGGTCACCTCAGTACTCACTTCAATTCCTAGGGCATCAGTGTCCTCATCTATAAATTAAGGGGAAATTAACCAATGAAGGGGGGCAGATTGGTACAGTGGAAAGAGCACTGATTCTCTATTAAAGGGGTTCTTGGCTCAAATTCTTCCTCTGGTGCTCCTTGTGCATTTAACCTTCTTAGATTTGTTTCCTCACATACAAAATTAGACATTTGACTAAATGATCTGTGAGGTCTTAGGCCTATGATCCTATGAATTACTCATTCTAAGATTAATGTTTGATCTAGTTCCTTGGTATCACCATACTTATTTTAATACATTAAAGAACCCCATAGTGGTAATGGATATCAAATTCAAATGGAAGTGATTCAGTTTCCTGGGATGACACTGGTAGACTGTCCACGTTTCACAGGCATACAACAATGAAATCAGCACCATGGCTCTGTTTGGCTTCAGTTTGGTAGTCAGTCTGATACCTCTTCTCTCCCATACTTTCCTTTGGAGCCTCCCAAAAACTGAACTAGCTCTGGCAATGCATGCATCAACCTCATTGTCAATGCGTACATCCCTGGAAAGTACACTACCAAGGTAAGTGAACTTATCCACAGCATTCAAAACTCTCCATTTGCTGAAACCAATGGTTCCACATATGAATGGTGTGGTGGTGGCTGATGGAGCACCTGTGTTTTCTTGGTGTTAATTGTTAGACCAAAATTAGTAAAGGCCGCAGAGAATGGATGTAAAAGGCCATCTGAATGAACCTATGACTGAATGAGTCTCTTATTTAATATTCTCAGCAAATGATTTTGTTGCCACACAGCAAGTGGTCATGAAGCTCTCCAGTAAATGGCAGCCCATTACATCCTATTTTTCCATTTACAGTATGCAACAGCCACTCAGTGCTCCCACTCTCGTGCCAGACTGATTAAATTAAATCCCTTTAAAAACATGGTGACATTTATTGTCCTTTCTACTCTATGTGTGACATTCTTATCTTCTAATGGAGGTCAGGAATCCTCTCTATAGCCTCAGGTTATTTTCCTTTTTTTGCTGTCATATTTTTGGGATCCAGGAAAGGAAAATAATAATAATAATAATATACTTTAAGTTTTTAAAGTGCTTTACATATGCTATCTCAGTGATCCTACAAACGTGTGTTGCAGAGTCATTTCATTCATGTCCAACTTTCTGTTAACCCATTTGGGGTTTTCTTGGCAAAGATACTGGTGTGATTTGCTATTTCCTTCTCAGGATTAAGTAACTTGCCTAGGGTTACAGAGCTAGTAAGTATCTGAGGTCAGATTTGAACTCAGGTCCTCCTGACTCCAGAGCCAGTGCTCTATTCACTGTACCACCTAACTGCCTACACAGCTAGGTGAAGCATGTGTTTTTAATACCAGTAGATGAAAAAACTGAGACCAAGAGACATTAAGAATCTAGCCCATGGCCATACTGCTAGGAAGTATCTGAGATGGGTCTTATGATTCCTATTCCAGGACTACATCCATTCCTTTTGTAACAGGAAACCAACAAACAAAACCTCCAAACTCTCCATTTCAGTGTAAATAGTCTGTTCTGATTAACCTTTTTTTTGCTTTCATGTATGTCAACCCTTAGGGAGGATCAACCAAAAAAGAAACAGTCCTTTCAAGGTCAATGACGAACTCATACAACATGAAGTCTCTGTCCTACGTCTTGGAACACAGTAGATTGTAACCAAAGCTAGTTGTTGACTCATTGTGAACCAAACACAATTATAAGTGTTTTACATACTCTAAGAACCTGTGGGCAATGAGTTATATTTGCAAGCCCCTTGCCTTATAGAAGCATCCCATCTCTGTGGATCAACTGATGTTCATTTCTCTTTTCACTTGTAACTGAATGAAATAAAACTTTTTACTGGCTTGTGTGCTAAATAGCAAACACTGGGGTTTCATTTCATGAAATATGGAAGTCCTACTCCTAATGTTATTTTGTATTAAGAACCACTCCATTGTTTCTGATAACCTGAAAAAAATGGAGCTGTATTCCTTGAGTCTTGTATCCTTGGATCTATTGCCTTAATTGTTTAGGCCATTAACCAATATGCATTTGTTAAGCACTTACTGTATACCAGACACTTTGCAAAACAGTCAGGATACAAAGTAAAGAAAGACCCTTCTCCCAAGGAACTCATGTAGTAGTGGGTGAGACAACATATAAATTAGTAGGCATGTGAAAGACATATGCAGAGTAGTTGTAAGGCAATCTTAGAGGAGAAGGCAGTAGAGTTTTTGAGGGGGGAGGGCACTGGGAAAGGCTTCCTGTAGCAGGTGGGATTTGAGCTAACTCTTGAATAAGATAGGGAAACCAAGAGATGAGGGATCAAATCATTCCAGAAATGGGAGTGATATTCCTTTTTTGGGGCAAATATTACCCTCTTTATTCTTTCTTAGTTCTTTTCCTCATCTTTCCATAAAACTTTTTAAGTGTAATATGTCATGAATATTAGGACAGTATTAGAATATTTCACCTCATCCCTCATTTTAGTTGTATGGCCAGTCTACCTCTTTTCCTGATGATACATAGTCATATAGGATAAAAAAAAATAGAGTTGGAAGAGTATTTAGCAATTCTGCAGTCTAATTATCTCATTTTATAGTTACAGAAAATGAGCCCCAAGAGGTCAAGTGACATCTTCAATGATGGATTTTAGACTACGACTTGAACACAAGTCATCAGTGGTAAAATACAATAATCATCTTAGGCTCACTGTGAGTTTTTCCATTGTCCTTTGGGTTACAAAAAATTTGATTGTTCTAAGATCAATGGCTCCATGATTCACAGTCATATAACATTACTGAGAGAGAATATAAGAGCTTGGATTTTTGATGAGGACTATAGTTCAATGAGGTAGCAGAGGTATAAGTCTTATTTTTTATTTTAATACAGGGAATAATTGAGTATATTTTTAGGCAAAGGACAAGGGGACAGTGCCAAAATATAAAGATATAATGAGGATTCATTAGAAACAGGAATAAGTGATGAAGGACCTGGAGACAGGAAGAGGATAAAATCAAGGATATAAGAATAAGGACCAGTCTTGAAAAGAAGATTTCATTCCTGAAATCAAAAGGAAACAGAAGACCTGTAGAGATACTGAAAACTTCGAGGAAGAGAGAGGAAAACATCAGGAAGGTTTCCTCTGATGGCTTCAGCCTTATTTCTAAACATATTGTCTGTCACCTATAGTTAATTCAAGAAGTAAGAGGTCCAGTTACTTGTGGAAACTGAGAGGGGACATTGGAGTTGTAAGTTTGAGGAAAATGGGAAAAACGTTTCAGAGCAGCTGTTGTGAGAAATATGATATGCAGTTAGAGATTAATAGGAGGGTTACTGAGCAACATTGAGGGTCTGGCTGAGTTTAAATAGTTCAAGTGTGTGTGTGTGTGTGTGTGTGTGTGTGTGTGTGTGTGTGTGTGTAAAATAAAACAGACTCAAAGAGATTCAGTGACTTACTCATGTAACTAATAGGAGCTGTATACATATATATGTGTATCATATGTATATATGCACATATATGTAGGTATATATTTTAGACTGAAATGATGGATGTAAAATAATCAGAACTCAAATAGGAGGAAAAGCAAAGGATCATAGGAGCTGGAAAGAGCCTTAGAGTCTGAGCCCTTAATTTTATAGGTGAGGAAACTGAATTCTAGAGTTTAAGTGACTTGCCCAAGGTCATAAAAGGAACAAGGATCAGAGATTAGATTTGAACTTAGGTTCTCTGTCCTGAAATCTAGAGCAATTTCTCCTCCATTATGGATCATTATGGTTTGCACTGGGGGAAATTACAGGGCATGTTCAACAATACTTATCTCCCCACTGCTGCAAGTGCTCTCTCTCTCTATATATACATATATATATTATATATTATATATATACATATATCTATATATCTCTATATATCACACTAATATTTTCCCGCTGTTGCTTCTTAGCTTCACAACCTTCTCTCTCCTTCACTTTTATGTATTTAATTATTTGAATAGTGTTTCTTCCACTAGAATGTTGACTCCTTGTGGGTAGGACTCGTTTTTGCCTTTATTTGTACCCTTAGCGCTGGGCACTGTGCCTGGTGCCTAAATGATAAAAAATGCTTTCTTTTTTCATCAATTTATGGGATAACACATTGTTGTAAGAATCATAATAGCAGATGACACAAGGAACATTCTAGAAGTACATTTAGAGTGTGTACCATTGGGGCTTCTTCTCTCTTACTACAAGTAAAATTTTCACTTCTGTAGCTTATTACCAACAATAGTGAAATAACATAGTCCATAGAAAAGTGTAATGACTGCAGTCATACAACCTGAATCAAAATCTGCTGATATTTTCTACCTGTATAATCTCTCTGGTCCTCAGTTTCCTCATCTGTAAAATGAGAGCATTGGACCTGAAGGGATTTTTTGTTGTTGTTTTGTTTTGGTTTTTAATTTGCTGCCACCCAGAAGGTAGGTGGTACAGCAGACAGAGCTCTGGGCTTGGAGTCAGGAAGACCTGAGTTCAAATCTGAGCAGAGACTTACTATTTTGGTAACTCTCAGCAAGTTACTTAACCTCTGTCTACCTCAGTTTCCCTCTCTGTAAAATAATAGCACCTATAGCCCAGGCTTGGTGTGAAGATTGCATGAAATAATATTTGTAAATCACTTAGCACAATGACTGGCATATTGTAAGTGCTTAATAAATGCTTGCTTTCTTCTTTCCAGCTCTCAGTCTATGATCCTAGAACTTAAATATTAGAAACAGTTAAAAAAAAAGTCATCTTCAAGTGCTGAAAAAGATTTGTGTGAATACAAAATGAGTCATGGAGTGAAAATGAAGGACCCCAGATGGACAGTCAGAATGTATACATACATGGATCATGTGCAGATGATTCATAAAATATCAGAAAGAACTACAAGGATGCTTCCAACACATTAATAGGCTTTTCACTATGAAAACAGACAAGAATCATGCTGGATGAGAGTATGTGAATGAGATTGAATCTGCTCCGGGAGATATAATATTCACACCCACAATATTTTGGTTACCTTGGAGTGTGTAAGGTGCTCATGGAGGACCTGCACCTCTGGTGTAAGGGTTTGCTTAGCTCTTTTCAGGGATGCTCATCCACCTTTGGTGTCCACCTTTCACTCAACTCTCCCCCATGCCTCTAAGAAGCTGTAGCAGGCCCAGTGGCCACACCCTGGTAAAACCATCTTGACAGCCTATACCAGGTTGAGGATAACTGACAAGTCTCAAACCTGTTGGTGAGATAGGGGGATGTTTACCCTAAGCCTGTGAAAACTTCCTCCAGCACCATGAAATGAATGAGAATAATTTGTTCCAATGAGCTATGGAGAAATTGCAGCTTGGTCGGACATCCACTGAATTCTGAGCTTTTCCAAGGTCATTCTAACTTTCATCTTGCCACTAGACTTCAGTGACTCTAGAAAAGAGAGTGAGGCTGATGACTGTGTAACTCAGCCTCACTTAAATCCTATTCATGCGCAAGTCAAGACATCACCCTGTGACGTCACTGGTCCTCTTCAAAAATGAGGGACTAACCACAACACCTTGTAAGTATATCAAAACATTATATTCTATGATTCCATCTAAAGTTCTCAACACAATGAATAAATCTATTGAAATGGTACACTCCAACATTTCAGCAGCTTAAAGATAGAGCACTCTGTATCTCCAAGTGCCACTGTCACCACAAGGTTAAAGTGAAATGGATTCTTTCACAAAATAGGAATCAGGGATCCTTATGTTTTGAATTCACACCAGTTAACGGAGAGAGAAGGTGAGAAAAGGGAAAGAGTTAAGCACAATTAGTCCCACTTAAAGTTCAAAATGAACAATGAAATTGAGAGGGAGGAAGAGCTTCATAAATACAATATATAATACAATGCAATATATGATATTGTATTTTGTTATATAATTATATGTGTGTGTACATAGTTTGCCATAGTAATCCAGTTCTCTATTTGCCATTGCTTCTATTAGTATGTGACTGAGCAACTCACTGAATTTTTGAGTTTAATTCGCTTATCTAAAATAAGAGAGATAATAATACTTTTGACACCTCCCTCAGAGGGAAATGTTGCATAAACCTTATGGCACTATACAAGCACAGAGATCTGTGTGCTTCTTAAGGATTATACATTTTACTGAATGTAATTGTATTGGTCCTTGCAATTATGTCTCATTTTATACAAACCACATTCCTTTCTTAACAGAGCTGTTTCAAAGTGGAATGAACTGTCTCAGGAAGTAGTGAGTTTCCCTTCACTGGAACTCTAGCAAAGGGCAGAGGACTAGTTGGCAGGTGTGTAGTAAGTTGGATTCTTTAAGGAGAGGGTGCGGATTGGAATAAATGCCTGCTGAAGTTCCCTCTATTTCCGCTGTTTCAGAACTTTCCTTTCTCTTGGGTGGATGGGAAGTACTTAAATCTCCTTAGGTGCTCCTCCCTCTAAGTCTCCTGCCCACCCCACTAAATTTATTTCCCTTACCACTCTGTAGTTCATAAGCTTGTGATGTCTTATGAGAAGTGAGAGTTTTAGCCAAAATGCCTCATCCCTTTTCTTGTCTAAGAAGAAAGTTTTGGTTGAGGGTTGAAGCAATGCTGGATTCCATGGGCTGTTCTACATTCTATTTTGAAGCAGGAAATTCCTCTAAAAATGGAACTGGCTAGGGGTAAAACAAACAAAAAAAATCCCTTTCTCTTTTTCTGCTATTCCTTTTACTAGAGCAAGGACCATGGCCAACTGTGTGATGCTTGTCTCCATGTTAACAAACCCCAAAACTGTGGGTGGTTGCTGGTCCCACACAGACTTGTCCATGAATTCAAGCCAGCCATGAATCAAACCACTTCAAAAACTGCCACCATGAAATCTAAGTGGAATCAGATGCACCTTGTCTATCTGGTTTGTTACAAAATAGGTCCCCAAATCTTATCCTTTCAAATACACTGACATACATACTCAGCTCAATTCAGCAGCTAGTAAATGAAGACCTACTTGGCTCAGGTCATCAGGCTGATAGAACTAAAGGATGTATAATAGTCTCTGCCTTCATGAAACTTACAATCTAGTGAGAGAAATAAAACATTCATAAGTGATGACAAGATGAAGAATTATGTGAAAATGTAAAGAGAAAAACAAGATAGTTTCAGGGAGGAAGACTCACAGAAGGTTCAATGAAGCATTCGGCATTGGAACTGGGCCTTGAACAAGGTGTTAGAATATTGATAGAAAGTGCTTTGAAGGGAGGAGATTCCAGGCACACAGAAAAGAAGCAGGAAATTGTAGGGGATGTCTTATAGTAAGAAGTTCAGTTTTGCAGTAAATTGGGTGGATGCATGCAACTAATAGATTCCCTCTTTTATTTAAATTTGATAATGTTGGAGGATTTTTATCCAGATTTCACCCAGAAAGTCTGTTCACAAGTATGACTTTATTTGCCGCTCCCCCCCGCCCCAGAATGGTTATCTTTGTAGGAGGAAATTTTTGTATCCACCTGGGCCCTAACAAAGAACAAGGGGGACCCTGAGTTCTTATTTGTTAAATGAGCCTTGAAAATCACCCAGCTGGTAGTCAGAGAAGAAGCTAATTAGCAGCCCCCAAACCCTTAAGAATCAAATGACATTGATGGCATTTAAAAGCTTCTTTCTGCTTCTTTAAATGAATTATATCACACTATGTTGACATCAGTTAAGGAAGTTTAAAAAATGGGAAAAAAAATATATGTTTTATTTTTCATTTAGTAGACCAGCTCTTACTAAGTACCTGCTATGATGCGCTCAGGCACAGTGCTAGATGTTGAGAATATAGAATGAACCAGTTTCTACCTTTGGGCTATTTACATTTGTTGAGGACTTGGTAGAGTGAGAGGGGAAGAGACAATCTGTACACAGATGAGTAAATACAGAATCTATTTATGGGAAGGGGCCGCTGGGAAATTTGGTGATCAGACTTCCAGTACATATCCTTTCAGACTGCTAGTGATTGTGGGTGGCACTTTAGCCAGGCCTTGGAGGAAGCTGGAGATTTTCAAAGGCAGCCCTTTCTTAAGTAAGGAGAAAGAGTCAGGCATGAAGGTACAGCCTTTTCAGAAACACAGAGTCAGGAGCTGGAATATCATAAACAGGAAATAGCCAACAGGCTTGTTTACCAGGAGAGTAGACTTAGTGCATGAAAGGGAGAAAGATTCAATAAGTCTGGAAAGGTAGAAAAAGCAGCTTTTACAAATAATTTAACCATTTGCTAAAATCATCTTCCCATCTTATGTAAATATTTAGTGTGCTTTGCTTGGAAATGCTTTCCCCTCATATTTTCCCTTTCATGGCTGAATTGTCTTTAATAAGTATCAGGAGGAAACAAACAAAACAGTGGCCTGTGCTAGACCAATCACTAGATTTTGAAAGTGCAAGTCAAGTAACCTCATTAGTTTTTTTTTTAGTTCTGTTGACAATTGTGGGATTTTATAGACCATTATTAAATAAAGTGGAAGGTACCAGCAGACTTTTCTCCCTCTATTCTGATCTGATGTCTTTAAGAACCAGAGGATGTTTCTAGCCTGGTATAGTCAAAAGAGGCTTGGATAGAGTTATGCCAGTTGAGCTATATAGTCCAAGGTCCCCCAATACCTACTTCTATGAACTTGGGCAAATCACATCCTCTCTGTAAGCCTCAGTTCCCTTATTTGTAACTGTGTCAATACTGAATTTTATTCTGGTACTTCTGACTACTCCTTTCCCTTTCTAATTGGTATAGTAAATTTATAAGCAATCAATACAATAAGATTGCAAAGGAGAACTTGGAAGTCACATATAAACCATCCTAAACATTAAAGTAGCATAATTTACAAATTGTATCATATATGAACTAAAATTCACATTCTGGTCATATGTCCTAAATCAAAGGAAACCATCTAGGCCCCGGGGCCAAGGTTCTAGGCCTATGACATATAAATTATGAGTTCTAGACTAGTGGGACATCAAAAAGGTACTGAAGGTATGGATGACTTTGAAGTTTTACCAGTAATTTTGAGATTATTTGTATATGTTAATAAACTAACCCAAGGTGGCAAGGATAGGAGCAGTTAGTTTTTTTCCCTCAAAACCCTATGAAAATAAGACCTCCAACTTTTGCCTTTGAATCCTCTTCCATCACCTAAGGGTTCATATTATGTACAGTGAAGTTTTTTCCCCCTTAATTAGTCAATCAATAACCACTCTTTAAACATCTGCTATGCTCTAGGTGACAAGCAGTATGGCTTTTGGGTGAAAATTTTTTTCCTTAATTAGTTAATCGATAACCATTCATTAAATATCTACTTTGTTCTGGGTGAAAAGCAGTATGACATAATTTGTAGAGAGCTAGCCTCCAGTAAAAAAAACCTGGACTTAAATCGTGTCTCTAAAACATACTAGCTATGAGACTCTGGGCCAGTCTCTTGACCGAGAGAAATGATTATTTCTCAACTATAGTAATATTCAATTATTGAATTAGGGCAAAGACTTTTTTCCTCTTCCTTTTCCTCATTTAAAAGTCAGCCCCTGTAGTTTTATTCAGGCAGCCTTCGAAGTACAGAGCTCATAATGAGATGAAACTGACCCAACAAGAAACTCAGATCTGATCAAAAGGTAAAGAAGTTTTAATTTAGGTGAATTGTTGGATTCTGGTCCATTGTGTTTCACAGACAGGTCTCAGTAAAATGGATTCCCCTTTCTGTCTGGATTGTCCTAGATGAGGTGATATGAGTATAGAAGAATCTTTTTGACCAACACCAAGTGATCAAAGTCGTGTGCCCGGGGTCCCTGTTCTGTCATTATTTGTTAATTTGTTAACTTGTTAACCAGTCAAAGTTGATTGACATCCTGAGGAATATCCATTCTTGCAGGGCCATATAAGTATCCAATGGGTTCCATGAGGGTTCTTTGGCATTTGAAAGTTCCATTGATCCCTTCTCCATTAGTATGATCAATAAAATAATTAATTATCCAAAACCAATGTCTCTCAAACTTTTTATGTCATATAACTTCTTAGCGTCCTAGGCAACTTCTTATGCCTATCAAGCTATAAATATGTTATTAATATATATTGGTAGAATGATAGTATCCACATATTGCTTGATTGTTTGCACACTACTGTAAATGTTAACTCATCTAATCCTTAAACAACCCTGGGAGATAGGTGCTATTACTAATTCCATGTTGCAGAAGAGGAAACTCAGGTGAGAGAGATTCTAAGTGACGTGTCCTGGGGTAGACAGCTTGTAAGTATCTGAGGCATGATTTAAACCCAGGTTTTCCTAACTCCAAGAGCAGTACTTTTACTCAGCATATCTTTAGTTGTCTGGGATCTCAAGGAAAATACCATGAATATTGTTTGGAAGGCCTAGGGAGAATTTGTAAGAGAAAAAGGTCCAAAAGAATTCCAGTTTTTCCTGTTGTAAGGACTCTGCCCAAATTGATGAGATCACACATTCATTGACTTCTAGGAGTACATATAACTTAATTCCTCCACATATCTGTCAGAAAGAGAATAGACCTAAATTGACATCTGAATGAGGACAAAATAAAAAGTCAATTCATTAAACAATCAGAAGTAAACACCAAAGAAATAGGTCAGGTTGAATGCCTTGCCCTAGGGCATTTTAACTGTATTAAGTGCACACCAGAAATAATAAAAATTACTTTGAATTTATCCTATGTATGTGTGTATATATAATCAATTTGTATGTATAAGCTACCCAGTTATTCTGCCTACCTGTTCTCCTATATTCCTCCACTTCCCCAAAAGAAATTTCTAGAAGGCAGGAACTGTTTCTTGTTTTTCTTTTTCGTTTTTTATCTTTCTATTTACAGAACTCAGCCCAGGGCCTGGAATAGTTTTGTTTTTAAGACCAGACCTATGATTTCATTGCTTTTAAAAATAAATTTGTTATTTATTTTTAACATTTTTTTCTCTTTTAAATTTTGAGTTCCAGATTCTTTCCTTCCATTCTCCTTCACCCCACTAAGAGGGCAAGAAAATAATATCAATTATATATGGAAAATCACATGAAATCTAATCTATATTAATCATATCACAAAAAAGCAACAAAAATAAGGTAAGAAAATCATACTTCGATTTTGCACTCAGAGATCATCCGTTCTCACTCTGGAAGTGGATAGTTTTTTATCATCATGAGTCCTTTGGAATTGTCTTGGATCATTGTATTGATTTGAATAACTAAGTCTTTTACAGTTGATCTTATATGTATGTATGGATAAAGTATGTATGTATATGTGTATGTATGTATTTATATATGTGTGTTCTTTCCTCTTTGAACCAATGTAACAGCAAGCAAAGTAGGATGTTTTGCTGTTTATATTTTAGCCAGTTAAGTGCCTTTGGTTGAGTCTTACCTTTGATTGAATCAATCAAGAGTCTTTGATTAGAAAAAGTATATATATATATTTAGAGAGAGTTGTCAGAGAAGTCAGTAAGAGAGAGAAATGAGCCTGAGCAGGCTAGGGGAGCTTGCTTGTGGGAGCGCCTAACAGAAAGAATGTTTGTGATGTCGACTCTCTGTCTGTTGATCTGGGTTGATTTCTCAGATAGAAGTCCCATCTGTTGGTATGTGTTGTTTTCTCAGACAGTAGTCTTCTCTGTTGATCTGTGTTAATTTTTCAGACAGAAGCCTTGTTTGTTAGTCTTTATGAGTCAATTGAGATGATGGCACTGGCAATATGTATAGATATTGCTTTAGCCCTATTAAGCTTTGTTTCCTTAGAAATAGAAGCTTTGGCCAGGAGTCCCTGGAGCCTGCTGTTAGGCAGAAGCAGAAAGAGTTTGGAGTGGAACAGTGAGACAAAGAGCAGGAACAGAGAACTGCCTGTATGCAAACCCAGCAAGAGTTGGGAGTGGTCAGCCCATGGAGGAAGAACCATGGGATCTGGAAGTCAGCTTCAAGTCAAGATGAGAGAGGACTTTACTTGGACACTATGTATTGATTAAGAAGATGTTCTTACAGTGACCTAGGGGTGGATGTTGTGGTACTTTCTGCTGCCCCTTAAAGATGCACTGTGCTAGGGAAAATCCTAGCCTGGGACCCCCTAACTTTAGGGATGCAATGGTATATCCTATGTGCCATATGACATACTGAGTGTTATGAGACAAACATAAATATTAAATGATATGTTTTGCTTAAGGATGCTAGATGAATGTTATGCTTTACTTTATTGAATAATGTTTAGTTTCTTGCTGAATAAATAGAGAGTTCATTATACCATGTGATTAGACCCCTAAAATCTTTCATGGCAGAAGTCCTCAGGTGTGCTGCTATGATTGGCATTACAACCAATTCCAATGTGATTGACGTTTCAGCATTGCCTGCCTCTTCATTTCCCTCTCTACCATAAATATTCTTTTTCACTAACCTCTTTTATGAGAAAAAATTTCCCATTCTCCCTCTCCCTTTCTCTTTTTCCCAGTGCCTCTCTCTCAAGCTGCCCTCCCCCTTTTGAGAGATCATCACAACATAATCATCTCACATTATGTCTGCTGTCTATATAAATTCTTTTAAACTATCCTAATAATAAAGTTTTTTGGAGTTACATGTATCATCTTCCCATATAGGGATGAAAATAGTATAACTCTACTGAGTCCCTAATTATTCTTCTTTCATTGTATTACCTTTGGTTCTTGTCTTTTGTCTTATGTTTGAGTATTATATATTCTCTTCAGTTCTTTCATTTTTATGAGGAATGCCTGAAAGTCTTCTATTTCATTAAATTTCCATTTTCCCCCCGCAGGATGACACCTACTTTTGCTGGATAGGAAATCTTTGATTGTAATCCCAACTCCCTTGCCTTCCAGAATATCATATTCCAAGTCCTCTGCTCCTTCAATGTGGAAGTTGCTATATCTTGTATGATCCTTAATATGACACCACAATATTTGAATTATCTCTTTGCTGGATACTTGCAATATTTTATCCTTGACCTGAGAGCTCCAGAATTTAGTTATAATATTTCTGAGAGGTTTTATTTCTCTTTTATGAAGGGATTAGCAGACTCTTTTAATTTCTTATTTAGCCTCTGGATCTAAGTTATTGGGCAGTTTTCCTTGATAATTCATTGAAGCACTGTGTTTAGACATTTTTTTTTAATTATGGCTTTGTTGTATTTTTCCAAGTCAATTGTTTTTCTGATGAAATATGTCACTTTCTTCTATTTTTTTCATTCTTTTGACTTTGTTTCATTGTTTCTTCCTATCTCATGGAGTCATTAGCTTCCATTTGCCAGGTTCTAAATTTTAAGTAATCATTTTCCTCAGTGCTTTTGTATCACATTTTTCCCCATTTGGCCAAATTTTCTTTTTTTTAACAAGTTCTTTTCTTCAGTGAATTTTTGCTCCTCTTTTATCATTAAAACATTTTTTAAAGATGCTATTTCATCAGTATTTTTCTTCCTATTTTACCAAACTGTTAATTCTTTCATAATTTACTTCATCAATCTCATTTCTTTTATCACATTTTCCTCTACTAATAGTATCTTTTCTATTTAATTATTCCAGGAATAATTGTTTTGTTTGGATCCAATTAATATTTATCTTTGATGCTTTGATTGTAGCTGTTTTCACATTGTGGTCTTCTTCTGACTTCATATCTTAGCCTCCTTGCCAATAGTAGTTTTTTTGTTCAAGTTCTTTGTTGTAGTTCCCTCATTTTTCCAGCCTATTTCTTGACTTTGAACTTTTTGTTAAATTTGGGCTCTGCTCACCTTGAGGTGTGGGGGAGCACTGCTCCAAGCTTTAGCCTTTTTCATGCTGCTGTTTTCAGAGACAATTTTGGGTGCTTGCAAGTTTTCAGTGCTTCTAAGGTGGTATAATCCATGGAGAGGTCTCCTGGTCTACACATTGGTCTTTAACCAGGAAGGGACCCTGCTCTCCTGTAGCCACTAGTGCTAGTGCTCCTCTTGGCTCTGCAACTGTAATCAGTGTTTCTTCTTTCCTGCAGCTGCAAATGCTAGTGCTCCTTTTTGCCTTGAAACTGATCAGGGCCTCTGCTCCACTGTGACCAACATGAAGCTCTCTTCTCCACCCTAGAACTGCAACCCAGAAATAGAACTGCCAGTCAGTGTTAGCTATACCCAGTGTGAACCAAAGGTCTCTTATAATCTCTTTCTGATCAGTTGTCCAATCCCCGCCCCCCCCGCCCCTTACTGTCTTTGGGTTCAGAGTTCTCAAAGCTGCTGCTGCTGCCATAGTGGTATCCTCAAAGACCTACTGTGCTCTGGGGTGCTTCCCACCATGGTGTCACAGACCTCTCCTGGTCACATCTTAAGTTGTCTTAGGCTGCAAAAATGCCCACTGACATTTTAGTGACTCTGCTGCTCCAAAGTTTGATGTGAGGATTTCTTTTAAAGCTGTTTGGAGGAAAATGTTGGGAGAGTTCACAGGAGTTGATGCCTGTTCTTCTCCATCTTGATTGCTCCACCTTGTAGAATGATTTCATTGTGGTTGTATTCATAAGATCATAGCAACAACTGAAAGTGATGTCAGAGGCTCTTTAATCCAACCTTCTCAACCTGGACTAATGTCCAGGGAAGAAAAGTAATTTGATCAAAGTCACCTAGGGAGCAAGCATATGTTTCACCTTGGGAATATGATGTAATCTTCTAAATCTTCTGTTTGTTTATCTGTGAAATTAGAGTGTAGGACCAGATGATTTCTGTTTTTCCTTTTAATTTTATGTTCGTAAATTATATATATATATGTATATATGTACACAGACATATATATAATACACACACACATATATATAATACATACACATATATAATGTGTGATAATATATATATATTATTATCTGTATATATTATATGTAGTAAATAACTATATTGTGTAAATGTTAGCTATTGCATATGTATGTATATATACCTGTATATTTTATTGAACATGTATGGTAAATATATATCCACGTAAAAATATAAGAGTATATGTGTGTATATATAACATATTGCCTTTTGACCTTTACAAATTTTTTTTTATTTGATTCCTACAGCTCTTACAGGTAAGCACCACTGTTATCCCCCATTTTACAGATGAAACAACTGTGGCAACCAGATTAAGTGACTTGTCCAGGGTCAAACAGCTAGATAAACTCAATAAATAATAAGTACACTAGGATTTCCTATTATTTTCTCTTGTCAGTCAATTTTGTTACCATAAAGACATGGTTTGCATTACAGAATAATTTCTTTTTTTATTTGTTTATTTATTTATTTTCAGTGTTCCACAATCACTACCGTATAACCTAGATTTTTTCTTTCCCTCCCTTCCCCTCCCTCCCCACCATCTCCCCCTTCCCTTTCTAAGATGGCACACATAGAGCATAATTTCTAAAAGCTTTTACTGTTGTATTTGCATATTTCTTCTCACATATGTCGTATTGGTTTTACGCAATTATGAAAATATCATTTTTCTCTGGGTTTCAGTTTCTACATCTGTAAAATGGGGAGGTTACCTTAGTTGATGTCTAAAGGTCTTCCCAGTTTACCCATTCTACAAGTTATTGATTCTTTAAGTCTTGTCTTCAAGATTTTCTGAAAAGTAATGTTGGTATCAGTGCTCAATGGTACTCTAAATCTAGCTGAAAGAAGAGAGCTCATCAAAAATTTGCAAAGGAGAAAGTCAGTGGTAATTCTTCAGCCTCATAAGTTTAAAAGTTTAGTTGTGATGGACAAATTTTGAGAGGGATCTTAGTTTATCATCTAAAATAAGTAAAATCATTTCCAGAAGAAACAGTGATCTCATTTTTCAAAAGTCTCAACCATGAAATAAACTTCCTTCTTTTGTCAAATGGACAACTCCCAAATTTGCCCTAAATTTTGGAATATATTTATGTTTAAGTAATAATGGTGCTAGAAAACTGTTTATTTGTTGTACAGTGTTCATGAGTAAGTCTGTTGTGTGATGATTTTATTATTGTACTTAGCCTATTTAAAAAAAAAACAAAATAAAACTTATAGTCACCAGGGACCAAAGGAATAGTTTAGTTCACTTCTCACTCAATGCAAGAATCTCTTCCATATCTGCTTGAATATCTCCAGTGATGGGGAGTTCACTCTTCTGTTCAGATTAATTTGATCCAATCCATTGGCTCCAGCATGAAGTACATTGCTTTACTTGTGGCAGGTTCTCAATACATGCTTCTGAAATTGCACTGACTTCTAAGACAGTAATTCATCTTAGTATTGGATAGTGGTGTTAGAAAGTTATTTCTTATACCAAACTCCATAATGATAGATTTGTAACTTCTATGTATTGCTCCTAGGTCTGTCCTCAGGAGTAACACAGCACTGGTCTAATCCCTCTTTTCTGAAATGTTGTCATGCGAAAGAGGTATTAGTCCTGTTCAGCTTGGCCCCAGATGGCAGAACTGGAAATAAGAAGAGGAAATTGAAGAGAGAGATTTTGCTTCAATGTAAGTAAGAAGCTTCCTTGGTTTTTTTGTTGTTTGTTTTTGCTCTAGACCTGCAGTTTCATTGGTTTAAGGAAATTCCCATGAGAAAACTTTTTCTGATGCAGATCTGAAATTCTTATGTAACTTATTCTTAGAGAATTGCTTGAGGATACTGAGAGTTGATTGGTCTAGGGACACAAAACTCTTTTTCATCTGAAATGGGCCTTGGATAAAGGTTTTTCCCTGAGGCCTGGTCTTTTATCATTATACCTTTTCCCTAATTGTTGGAGCTATACTAAAGCGAAATGGTTAATCTCAAGGCATAGAGTTCCCCATTCCTGGAGGTGTTTAAAGAAAGGCTGGTGAACATTTGGAAGTGGATATTGTTGGGCTGGGGTATCCTATTCAGGGTTCCAGTAGATGACTTTTAAGTTCATTCAACAGGCATTCATTGAACTTTTGGGCACTACGTTAGGCACTAGGGATTTTGTTGATTTGATTCCACATGATAGATGGCCATTCAGATGTTTCAAGATAGATATTTTGAGGCAGCTAGGTACATAGAGCAGAGGGCCTGGAATGAGGGAGACCTGCATTCAAATTTTACCTCCAACGCTTAGTAACTGTGTGATCTGGGCAAATCACTTAACCTTAGTTTGCCTGAATTTCCTCAATTAGGGATGATAATAGTTTCCACGTTGTAGGGATTTTCTCACAGTGTCATTGTGATAAGATATGAAAAAAGTGTTTCACACAGTGACTGGCACACAGCAAGAGTTCACTTATTCTTTTACCCTTTAACTATAAAGTGGGGATAATAATACCCCCACCTACCCCGTCAAGGTTATTGTGAGGATTAAATGAGATGATATTTGGAAAGCTCTTTGCAAACTTTAAAGTGCTATCTAAATGGCATTTAGCACGATTACTGTGTTTCCTCTTCATAATAAGATCCTACATCTATAGCTGGAAATGACCTCAAAAACCATCTAGTACAAATACCTCACTTTACAGATGAGGAAACGGAATAGAGGCCTGGAAAACTGGTACATTGACCAAGGCAGTACAGCAAGTTTGAGAACCAGGGCCCTAGAATCTAGAGCTAGTGATTTTAGCATTATCATTTTGCCTCCAAAGCATACACTCTCTCTCTCTCTCTGTATGTATGTATATACATATATATGTATGTACGTATGTATGTATATACATATATATGTATGTATGTATATACACACATGTATATATGCATGTATGTAGATAGATAAATAGAAAGATAGATTAAAAGGAAGAAAGAAAGAAAGGAAGATAGATAGAGAGGTAGATATAGATAGATAGATAGATAGATAGATATAGATAGATAGATAGATAAGTGGATGGATGGATGGATAGGTAGGTAGATAGATAGATAGATAGATAGATAGATAGATAGATAGATAGATAGATAGATAGATAGATAGATATAGATAGATAGATAGATAGATAGGTGGATGGATGGATGGATAGGTAGGTAGATAGATAGATAGATAGATAGATAGATAGATAGATAGATAGATATCGATAGTTAAATAGATAGAACCTTCAACTTTATCTCCCATGACAAGATAGTCAGACTCTTTATCTTCTCTTCCTGATTATTGTTGCTGTCATTGTTATCACTATTTCTTTTTTCTCCTAGGCATATCCAGATGGTTTATTTCCGTCCTTAGTTGTGGCTCTCACATTGAACATCAGACATGGTCTGACCAGATATCTTGGTGTTATATTTTTTGTCAAGAAAATCTACTTGTAAGTGCAGGACATTTTTTTCAGGATTGTCTCTATCCAAATAGTGTGGACAAAGGTAATTTAGTAAGACTGGAAGAGAACTGACTCTTGAATCAGAAGCCCATGGATGAACTTAGGCATTTTACTGTCCTGGGCCTCAGTTTCTCCATCTACAAGATGAGAGGGTTGCTGTAGATGGCCTCTGAACGCCTTCCAGCTTCAGAGCTGTGATTCTCTAATCCTAGGGAGTATTGAAGTGATAGTTGTCTCTGAAGTGTACTGCCCAGCTTTCATGGCCAGCCCCATAGAACTAACTAGTATAAGTGTGCATTTGTGAATCAGCTAATGACCTTCCTCAATCTCAACACTTCCACGGGCTATGGCCAAATGATGCTAGCTAGGGCCATAGCATCCTGAAGAAGTCAATACATTTCCTTAAGTTCTTTAATTTAGAGAGAGTGACTGAACCATGTAGAAGAAAACATTTAAAATAAGAGTACACTGACATATTAAACCAAAGCACTGCATAAATTCTGTTACTTAAATAAATGCAGTTTTTCATTGTTGGTATCTTTATCAGCCCTTGATTGTTCTGTGACCCTTCCTTAAAATCATAGGGGAAGAAATGAAGAGAACACTGAAAATAGAAGACTTTTAGCTATATGTATATATATATATATATATATGTATGTGTATGTATACATATGTATGTATGTGATATCAAGACAAAATATTTTATATAGCAGCCATAAAATAACATATACGTACACACATACGTGTATATACTTATATACAGGCATTACACAGAGGCATATACATGCACACACATATAACATGTATGTACATGTATGGTATGTATATATTGACATGTATATGTATAGTGTAGATCGAAGGTAATTTCAGAGCTTATACATTGGGGAGGACAGAAAAGGGGCAGTTAGGAAAGGCTCCTGAAAAAGGTGAGATTTAAATTGTATCTTCAAGAAGACAAGGATGCCATTAGGTTGACATGAGGAAGCAGCACATTATACACATAGGAGAGAGTCAGTCAGGCCCAGAGCCAGGAGATGTTGGGTGCCAGGAATATCAAGAAGGCCCATGCTGCATCTCGAGTATGTTAGAGATTAAGTACCTTGTCCATGATCGCTCAGCTAGTATTTGTCAGAAGTACCACTTGAACCCAGATCTCACGAACTTCCAAGCTGGCCCCTGTTCACTCCATCATCATCTAAAAATAATAATCCTTGATTTCTGTATAGCGCTTTGTTTTTATTATGTAATTTAAATGTAATATTTCATTTGATTTTATGAGTTGAGCAGTGAATGCAGGGATTATTATGGCTACTCTCAGATGAGAAAACTAAGGAACTTGTCCAAGGATATGCAAATATTAAAAGTGTCACTTTGGAGTATTTTTGTCTTTTTTATCTTTGTATCTACCATTTACGTGCTCTAAGTGAGAGGTGAAAAGCAAGAGATCTCTAAAAGGGAGCACTGACATCAGAGAAAGTACAAGCTCATTGAGTGGTTAGGCATGAGATTCCCAAGGAGCCCATTGATGCTCCAACAGCGAAAGCTCCCAGTCTTTGGTGTACAGATGCAGCAGGCTGCTCTAGACCCTTGTCACAGCCTCCTCACTCATGGGGATTCAACCCTGACACCACAGTGTTTGTGCTTAGTCCCTTCAACCGTTGTTTACTTTGTTTCTATATTTGCTAAATTATCCAAAGGAAACCAGTTTCTCTAAGATGTCATTTATTGCGTACATATATGTCCTTGGGGAAAAGTAAAAAGCTTCTAAGGAAAAGGTTATGATCACCCGGGAACACACAAGAAAAAAGAGGAGGGGATTTTCTTAGATTAGCTGAAAGCCAATCAATGCTAATCAAAATTAACCATCAAAATTTTACTGATAGCTGGAATTATAGCTGCGCCAAAAGAATAGGGGATTGCCATTTCTTTCTCCAGCTCATTTTGCAGTTGAGGAATTTGTAAACAGGATTAAATGTCTTACCCAGGGTCACCTAGCTAGTAAGTGTCTGAGGCCAGATTTAAACTCATGAACATGAGTCTTCCTAATTCCAAACCCAAAGCTCTATCCACTGAGCAACCTAGTTCTGTGTGTCTGTGTGTGTGTATACACACATATACACACATTATATACATGTACATTATATATAAATATATACACTTACATATATATAAATGTACATGTGTATGTGTATATATATCTATAAATATATATGTGCATATAAATATATGTGTGTATATAATTATACACAATATTGTATATGTTTATATGTGTATAAATACATACACATATACATACATGCATACATAGATGCATACATAGCTATATTTCAAGGCTTGCTTCCTTTCCCATCACTTGCCAATTCCACAATGAGCAAATATTGCAAACAGAAAATTAACATATGTATCCAAACTGATAGCAAACAAAAATCAGAGAAGATATACAGATGATAATGTATACCAGACAATTAACAGAGTGGATGAACTTTCTCCTCAGGAGTGGGATATCTCAGTTCAGTCGAGAGAGAGAGAGAGAGAGAGAGAGAAAGAGAGAGAGAGAGAGAGTATCATATCTCACTCAAGGAGAAATCTGGGCACAGAAATATGGCCAAGGTGTTGTCTCCTTGTTTGTTATTGTTCAGTTGTTTCAGTTGTGTCTGACTTTTTGTGACTCCATTTGGGGGTCTCTTGCCAAAGATACTAGAGTGGTTTGTTCTACACTCTGGTTTCTTCTTAGAGTCTTTTGGTCTATTGAGTAATCAAGAGAATTAGGGTATTGCATCTTTTTTCTTGAAACTGGAAGCCAAATGACGAGGATGTCACTTCTCCCTAGATCTCACTAATGTAATCCCTCATGTGGGTATAGAGAATGAATCAATCTCCACTGTGCAAATGATCTTTGGGGTCTAGTTTGAATACTTATTTTTTTAAATTGAATTGAATCCCTTCCATTCCACACAAATGATTTCCAAGGCTTTGGCAATGGGAAAGGGAGACCAAAAAAAAAGGGGGGGCTGTATAGAACAGAGGAGAGAACTCTGGTATTGTCTGTGCTCAACCCCCTACTGGGATTCCTAGAATGCTTTAGAAAGGGCTACTTTTAAGAAGAGCAAAAACTGACATCAAGTTTGTTGAGTTTTAGAAGGAACCTTAGAGATCATCTACTCAAAACCTCCAGTTTGAGAGAGGAGGGTATTGATGTCCCAAAAGGTAAAATGATCACGCCTCCTATAGTTCACAGAATTCTGAAGTTGGAAGAAAAAGAAATGGTTTCAAGTCTTACTCACTAGGTGAGTGACTAACTCATCTGTAAAGTCACTTCTGCATCTAAAATTTCTTGATGCTTTCACTTGATGGTTCTATGAAGGTAATTTATGTTACAGTTACAGTAGAAGGTACAAAATCTGCCAGGCTTAAAGATGTATTGCTTTGGCACTTCTGTTGAAGAGATTTTTGAAGGAAATCTTTATAAACTCACT
The DNA here is from genome assembly GCF_028372415.1 of Notamacropus eugenii. Lineage (NCBI taxonomy): Eukaryota > Metazoa > Chordata > Mammalia > Diprotodontia > Macropodidae > Notamacropus > Notamacropus eugenii. The sequence goes on from NC_092875.1 coordinate 113,431,443, forward strand.
TCAGTTTATCGCTTTCAGTTTCTTAGGGAACACAAACACATTTTCTGAAAAAAAAGAAAAACACAGAAATAAGGGAAGAAAATTTTTTCTCACTCTTTCACATCTAGATCCCCTCTATCCTTCATAAACTTGTAGTTGTCTGTCATCCATGGATTAAAGAGTCCCATCTCTGACCTTGATTTGGTCCTTGAACTGAACTAAAGGTTTCCTTCCTACTTTAGAATAACTTAAGAAGTGAACCCTGAAATTCATCTTCCTGAGTTTAAATCTGGCCTCAGATACTTACTACTGTGTGAACCAGGGGGGAATCACTTAACCCTGTTTGTCTCAGTTTCTCATCTGTAAAGTGAGATAGAGAAGGAAATGGCAAACTATTCCAGTATATTTGCCAAGAATACTCCAAATAGGGTCATGAGAAGTCATACATGACTGAACAACAACAAAGTATTAGAGCAAATCAGCCAATGAATCTTCTTTTGCTCAAAGATCTTCTATTTTGTTTATTTTTTTTCAGCTTGAGAATGAATGGAAACCTGTGTATGACTTAGTAGGTAAGTCCTAGGTAACCACAGAATCATGGCTTTAGATCTAGAAAGAACCTCAAAGGACATTTATTCCAACTTTTTCATTTCCCAGATAAGGAAATGGAGGTCTAGAGGGAGGAAATCACAAGGTTACACAAAGAAAGGAAGGAAGGAAGGAAGGAAGGAAGGAAGGAAGGAAGGAAGGAAGGAAGGAAGGAAGGAAGGAAGGAAGGAAAGGAATATTTATTAAACTTTATAGATATTATGTCATTTGATCCTCACAACAATGCTGTGAGGTCAATCCTATTGTCCCCATTTTACAGTCAAGGAAACTGGGGCAGATAGAGGCTAATTAACTTGTCCAGGGTCATACTGCTAGTGAGTCTTTGAGACCAGATTTGAATGCAGATCTTCTCAACTCCAGGTCTAGTTCTTTTTCCATTATGACAACTAGCTGTTTCAGCATGATTAGGAGGGTAACAAATATCCTAACTGGGATTTGAACCCAGGTGGTCTGAATCCAGTTTATCTATTCTTTCTGCCTGGGATCTAAAGGTTGAAGTGACTTGTTCCAGGTCACACAGGTACCAGATATCAGACAGGGTTTAAACCTGGATCTATCTTACTCAGTCAGTTAAGCCAAGCTGTCTCAGCAAATCATGTGCTGACTAATAAATGGCATGTATATGGTGACTTTAAGGACAGGTGACAGAAAAATGTAAGACTTTATTTTAAGAAGCAAATGAGTTTTAAATTCTCTAAAACAAACAAAAAGGAGCCAGAAAGGAAAAACAAAAAACAAATCATGCCTGTCTTTGATTTTTAGAATGATTTTCTTTGAAATTTTTTAACTCAACTGATATTTAGTAATTTTCTATTATATGAAGGTACTATATTAAGAGTTAGAAGATATACATTAATAAACAAGAATTCCTCTCCTCAAGGAATTGAAAGTAATGAGAATGGTAGGGGAGAATAAAACATTTTCACAAATACAGATAACACTGGATACAGTGTGAAGTAACCTAAGACATGAGTACCATGTGATATGAGGGAGAAGTCACTTTCCTCTCTGTGCATTGAGACAGGTCAGGGTCAGCTTCATGAAGAATTCATTTGGTTTGGGCCTTGAATGACAGTTTGTTTTTCAGCTGATAGAATTATCAGAAAAGTCCTGTCAGGCACAGAAAAAGTATAAGCAAAAGAGTGGAGGTAGCGAAGTTTCCCCTAGACACCAATGAATGTTGCAGATGAGCTCACTCACCTTTGCTCTTGCTACAGCCTCATGGGTCTCATTCAGAAAGCTAAAATAGTGCCAAGTTGTTTCCTCAGCACTTGCAAACCCTTTGTCGGCTTATTGCAGACTCCCTCAGCCACAGACTGTAGTGTTCTAATTTATAGCTGTTCTGCGGATCTCCTCATAGTAATCTTAGCACTTGGCATCTTCCAAAGTGATATATGGAGAGCAGTTATTAACTGAAGTGACCAGGATAACAAAACCTTTAAAACTATATTGTTGGAGGCACGAAGGTGAGCTCCCTGGAAATTGGTGGAAAAATAGATTTTTTTTTTCCTTTTCAATCTAAGTTAAGAATAAAAGAAGGAAAGGGGGAAAACATGATTATCTGAGTCACTCAACGTTCTCTAAATATATTAGAAACCTAGTTTTCTATTAGTAACTCATTCCTATTGTTTTATATATTTGAATATACAAGTGATAGAAAATTGAATTCAACAAGCCTTTACTAAGTATTTTCTGTGGGCAAGGTACTGTGTTAGGCCGAAAAGATACAGAAGCAAAAGAAAATACTCCCTGCCCTCAAGGAGCTTATATTCTACTGGAGATGAGTATAAACTACAATACTTCCTTCAGTAAATAAAATAGGTCAAACAGTACAATTTTTTTAATCTAAAATTTCAGCGCCAGAATTTGAAATAACTTAGTAGTCATAGAGCCAGTTTCCTGGCTTCTAGTCTGTGTTGGAGGGTCACATGTCTTACTCTATATCATAAAAACATAGAATCTGGGAGTCAGAAGTGACCTCAGAGGTCAGGAAGTCAACCTGCTCCCACCTTAGCCAAAACTACGGCACTCCTAAATACAGATCCTCCTCTTCATGATCATTTCCCCGATTCACTTGACCCTCTTCCTTATTATACATTTAGAGGCATCTAGGTGGTACAGTGAAGAGAATGTTGGGGCTGGAGTGAGGATAGAACTGAGTTCAACCTCAGATGTGACTCTGGACAATTAATTTAACCTCTATCTGCCTTATTCTCTTCTGAAAAATGGGGATAATAAGCACACATATTACTTAGAATTCTGTGATGATAACAAGAAAATATCATACAGCAATTTTATTTCAGAGAAGCAGAAAGATCGCTAAATTTAGAATCACAGTATCTGGATTCAATAACTAGCTTTGTTATCTTCTGTAAGTTACGCATCTGAACCTTTTTCCTCATCTGAAAAAAGAGTAACAAAAAAAATCTTGCAATACCCTCCTTCTAGGGTTGTTGTGAACATATCTTATAAAACTGAAAAGTGTTAGTAGTATGGTGCGCTGAATAGAGCACTGAATTCAGAGTCAAGAAGATTTGGGTTTAAATCACACCTCAGATACTTACTGTATGACCCTGGGCAAGTCATTTAACCTCTCTGTGTCTGAATTTCCATATCTCTAAAATGAAGGGATTAGGGACCCTTCCAGCTCTAAAACTATGATATATGTCTTTCAGCATGCATTTAGTAGGCACATACAATATGGCAGGCACTGAGTTTACTAAGATAGAAATGAAATAGTTCCTGTTTTCAAGGAATTGGCATTCTAATGTCTCTCATATTCAGGAAAAGGAAGATGAGACCCAGATAGGTGAAATGATTTGTTCAAAGTTCCACATTTAGGTGCATCACCAATATAGGAATTTGTCTTCTACTGCACTATTCACCCCTACAAAACCATGAATGGGGCCACCAAAGAGCCACTGCCCTTATTAATGGGATCCTCAGTCTTCTACTATTCATGAAATAAACTCTTAGTTTTTAATATCCAGATTCTCCCTTTTACATAAGGAATTACCAGGTCAAGTCATTTTCTTTTCTTCTGAGGACTCAGCAACAACCCTTAAAGATCTTTTATTTAAAAAATAATATTTATTGATTTAGTTTTACAACATCCAGATCAGTGGTGTCAAATTCAAAAGGAAATGGGGGCTATTCTACCATAGGATCTCATGAGTTGCATATTGACTTAGAAAACTACATATGTTTATTTCTTATTTATTAATACACTAACGTATTGAAATCATATAGAGACTACCTTCTAATCTGGTTTGAGCCACATTTGGTAGTGTTGTAAGCCACATATAACCTGTGGACCAAATGATTGACACTACTGACCTAGATTTCCCCTTATATTCTTCCCCTTCCCCTCCAAGAGAACTATTCCTCTTTAACAAACACTGAAAGAAAAAAACATCAGGAAAACAAATCAACACATTAAACATGCATAATGTTCAGTGTTCTACAGCAAAGTACCATATTCTCCCCACTTCTGCAAAGGAGTGAAGAGAGGGACATTCTTATATTTATTCAATGAGTGTTTCTATATATATCAGAAATCCCATTTCTAATTAAGAACCCTATCCTGTCTTCTATATCAGAGTAGAAGGAAGGATACTTAATTCAATTCAACAGCATTTATTAAGATCATGCCCTATGCAAGGTACTAAGATATAGACAAAAGAAAGCTATCCCTTCCCTCAAGGAGCTTATGTTTTACTGACCCCTATGATATTTGATACTTTCATATACATAGCAGACATGTTTCATGACACAGCTTATTGTCTAAAAGCCAAGTTTGCTCCTTGCAATTTTGTAACATTCAGTTTCAGTTATTGTGTGGTTGTTCTTCTTTCCATAAACATTTTTGTGCTCATTGTACATATTGTTTTCTTGGCTTTGCTTATTTCACCTTTTGTTATGTTCATGTAAGTTTTTCCATAATTCTCTATAATCATCATACCAAAGATTCTATCTTAATGTTTCCTGAGTCTGCTTTGAAAGCTGTTTTGGAACCCACTGGAGCTACTTACCATAGGCAAGGAAAACCTTGTAGAAAAGGATGCATTATGATGACTAAGGATTGATGGTGATAAGGACTTTTTCTTGAGAAAATTCATTTGTTCCCCTTAAAAACAGGGAGCTTTCCTGTTCGAAGAATTGCCCCAATACACTTCTAGGTTTCTTTGGGCATGTTGTCTGGCATGACTTCAGGTAACTATATAATGCTTTACACCTATTAATTTAACTTACTGATAGCCCAATAATAAGCTAGGCAGCTAAAGGTAGCATAATAGAGTGTTGAATCTAGAATCAGGAAAACCTGAATTCAAATTTGCCCACAGACCAAAACACATTAGCTGTGTGACCCTGAGCAAGTCACCCAACCTCCTTCTGCCCCAGTTTCTTCATCTATAAAATGGGTATAATAATAGCACCTCTTTTTCAAGGTGGTTGAGAGGATTAAATGAGGCAACATTGGTGACATGTTTTGTATATCTTAAAATTCTGTATAAATACCATAATTATTATTACAACTCATATTTGCCTAATACCTTAAGATTTACCAAATTGACACTTTTGTCCCAAAGCCTGGAGGAAGAGAATGCAAGTATTTTTGTCCTTATTTCATAGGTGAGGAAACTGAGGCTGAGAGAAAGAGAAAAATTTACCCACATGTACAGGAATAATAAGTGATGGGACTAGACCTCAAGCCTAGCTCTCTTGGCACCTTGGACTGCTTTTTTTTTCTTCTCCACTAAATTGCTTCCTGTTATCTCCTGACTGCAAATCTCTTAATCTTTTAATGATAATTTCATGCTAGCCTAGGGCATGGAGGGCTCCCTTTCTTTTCTCTTCTTAATGATTAGAGTGATATCAAAAGTGGAAAGAGGTGCCATAGGAGACAATGAGTTGATCCTTACTTTAGGTCTTCAAGAAAAGACTGGATGGTCATTCACTGGGCAATTCAGTTTCAGGTTTAACTACAGAATTCTATGAAGTCCCTTCCAACTCAGAAATTCTGAGATTCAAAGACTTTTTCTGAACCTTAAAGTCTTGGAAGAGATGAAACATTTCTTTCTCTCTGATGATGGAATTTCAGGCACTATGATAAGTGGTGAGCAAGAAGAGGGGAGGTATCTCAGACAGATGGTAAGTACTTCTTTGTACAATTCTGATGATAACAAATGTAGATAGACTCCTATTTCATTTACTCAGAAAGCTAACATTGGGTGTCAGTTACCTTACAGGAATTCTGTAATGTTAAAATTCTTATAGACTCATTCCAATAAGCTGTGGCAGAACTTTTAAAAAATACTTTGTATGCTATATTTTGTTTTTCTATTACCTAAATATCCCTCTTTCTCCATTTCCTCCTCCTATCAATCAATACTTTGAAAAAAAAATCTCATAATACAGGCAACGTTCCATATCTGTAAACTCCACTGTCACCTCTACAAAATATTGGAAGAGGGTCCTCTGTGTAAAACATGCCTAATGAGTTTGTAGACCTCATGTTGTAGGTATTTCTAGAAGTCATTGACCAAATAACAAGTTATGGCTCTCTGACTGATTGGCTGAAATACATATTGCAAGCTGAAACTTACTCTCTTTTAAGTAGAGTCTCTCTGAATAATTTCATAGATCATATCATTTAGAGTTGGAAGGGACCTTGGAGATCATTTTTTTTTTTTGTCTAATCCTTTCACATTAGAGATAAACAAAATGGAGCCCAGAGGTGCTAATCAACTTGCCCATGTTCACACAGGTAGTGAAGTTAAGAATTCAGGATTACTTGCTTGGGTCCTCTGGCTTCTATTTCCATTCCATCCTCTGCCCATGCATGGAAGAGATTTCTAGCCCCTGAGTCTGGCTGCTTGCAATGACAACATATTTAAACCCACTCCTTTCATTATTTCCTATTTACCTTCCTCATTCACAGTACTCACCATGGTTCTCATGTGGTCTTCTCCCCTTTCCTTCACTGATACCCATGAGAAGTTCCTAGAAAGCAAGATGCCAAAGATAAACCCACAGCTGGCCTCATGGAAGGAAGTACTTTCTTCTCCTCTCCTCTGTGAAACACCTGCATTTGTGTCTGCTGCTGCTGGGCCCCATCCCCAAGAAATACCCAAAGCTGGTGAGAAATCATCCTGAGAACCACGTCCCTAAACCCCCTCCTAGCCATTATCTTGACACAATCACTGTGTTCTGGGTACTTAACCTGGGAGATTAAATCTTTATGCACCAGTGCGGAAAGATCATATCCTTGTAATTTTTCATATATATAATTTCTCAGCTGCCTTAGTTTAAGCCTGTCGTATTTATGGCCCAACTGTAATTTAGGGGAACACTTAGAAAATGCCAGTCTCAAAGGACATCTCTCTCAAATTGCTGCTGAGAACGCCTCTCTGAGCAAGGGTAGCAGACTGTGGTGAAACTGATCATTCCAGTCAATTATATTCCAGGACCAGTCACTTTGTCGTGTTCTGCAGGATGGAAAATAAAAGTCATTAGGAAGCTGGCACCAATAAGTTATGCTCTCAGTGTAGTTCAAGGAGGAAGAAAGACAAGGCGCTCATATTTTACACCATTTTCTGCAGGGGTGAACTTGGGCAAGATAATTCCTGGCTTGTCCTGGACCATCTATTCAGTATCAAGTTAAAGGGAATTACATGACACTATGTTAGCATTTTCCCATTACTGAAGAACATAACTGGGTTTTAAAAGGTCTTTGTAGAAGAATTAGATGAACCAATCAATACTGAGAGCAACAGACCCCTTGATTTTAGGGAAATGTCTCACAGCTTAATTGTAGACCAAAGAAGCTTGGAGGTGGAGTCAGAGTGAATAAGGGAAAGACATACACTCCTAACTCCAAACTAGAGAAGCTATTAAGACCCATGAAACCAGAGCAGCACACTGAGTGGTACCAACCCACTTTAAAGTCAAGTGAACCTTCCCTGCCTGCTTTGTATATAGCCATGTATGTTACAAGGAATTTTCAAGCAGAATGCTGTCTAGAAATTGTGAGACTCCCAGGACTTATATCCTTATCCAAAACTGTCATCAGTTTGACAGGTAGGACTCATATCTATTATTATTACATGTATGTGGTCATCTAAAGGACCAAGGCAGCTTGGGGAGACTCAAGAGGGCTTATTTTATAGAAAGGATTGGATACCCATTCAGTCATATATAATCACATTACCACCTGAGATGTCACAGGCATGAAAGAGTCAGTTTGCTAGGAAACTAGAATTGTGTAGTGTAGAAGGTACCAGACATAGACAATTTCCAATATAGGGGGTGTTGGAAAAGTGAGACCACTTGATAAGAGAAGGCACTATCTGGTGAAATGATAAACTATTGATAAATAATGACTAGGGTTAAAAAGCAGAGAATCTCCCCTCCTTCTACTAGACTACGATGTCCATCAAGGGTCTTAGAGCAAAAGGTGAGGGGGGAGGTATAAATGCTGAAGTAGAAGCACAAAAATATCAGATAAATAGGGAAGGGAGAATTGACAATGAAATGAGATTCCAAGAAAATATGGAACACTCATTTTTCTTTAAGAGAAGAAATCATGCTGACCTTTGAAATAGAGGGGTTAGCCATGTGACTTAGGCAGATGTGATGAGTGGCACCTATAATATAAAGTCTGTCCTTTAAGGGGGAAGGAAGGCCATATGTGGTATCATCATTGACATGTCTTTCTCTACCTGGCACATTAAGAGGCCAGAATATGTAAAGTGGATTTTGGAAGTTTTAGCTAAATTCACGAAGACTGCTTTCTGACCCAGGATGGATGGCTGCCATGATAACTGTGGAGACAGAAAAAAAGAGTAGACATTTTAAGTTAATGGCTATTTTGAAAGTTGTAAACATACCCCCTTTTTCTGATCTTAATAAAGAATTTTTAATTTCTTCTGATCCATGAGTGTCTCCTTTTATTCTAACCCCAGGCCTGAATCAATGGATTGTCCTGAATTAGATCTTGCTCAGAATAGCAAATAATTTAATCTCCCTATGTCTCTTTTTCCTCATTTGTAAAATAGGAATAAAAATACCTAGAATGGTTATTTCACAGGGTCATTGGAAAGTTGGAATGAGAAAATAAACATTAAGATCCTTTACATATTATAAAAGCTTATATAAATATCAGTGAAGAGAAGTAGCCTGGCACTGGTTGGTCTGAGAATGCAGAAAATTGGATTAGCAGTTAATACCTCTGACACACAGTGGTTGCATGACCATGGACAAGTCATTTAAAAATCTATGTTTAAATCCTACCTCTAGAAATTACTGTCTATTTGGCTCTGGGACCTAACTTCTCTCAGACTTAATTTTCTCTTTTATAAAATGGAGATTTTTTTAAAAGCACCTACTGAACAGGGTTTTCTGAGTATCAAATGAAGCAGTTTATGTAAAATTCTTTGCAAATTCTATAGTTATTTGAATGCTAGCTGCTATCATTATTATCCTGTGGCTATTTCCCCAAAATACCTTAGAGGGGAATGCTTTTAGCCTATGTAGAGAAAGATGGGAAGAGAAAGTATAAAAGAAAATGCAGGCCTTTGGTGTAGGGAAGAGAAAAAGAACTGGAAAGTGAAAATGACATTTCTTCTCTTTTCTTTTATAATATAGTCCTAGTAATAGTGCGCTGGTCTCTTGGTCCTGTCAGAGGGTAGAGTCAGGGATGAGTTTGACCTGGAATGAGGTGGTCTTATCTGGATAAGATAATCTAATAAAGCAGAAACATCCTAGGTACTGAAAAGGACTAGAAAAAAAGATATGAGTCATTTGAAGTAAATGGGCCATTTTTTAGCAGAGCTATTAGAGGCAACAATCAGACAGTGGAGACAACAGATATAACCAAGATCTTGATGTATAGTTCAGAAGTGTGTCAGTGTAGAGATCAAATAAGCAAAACAGGTAAATACGGATTAAGGTCAAACAAAACCCTGGGTCTTTAAATAAGATCTCTCTCATCCAAAGTGGTCTGTTTTTTCCATTTGACTCCTTCAAAGTAAAGACTATGTTCTGATCCCTCTGAGACATAGGGTTGATGGCTTGCTCAACCCAACCTGTTTTGCTGAATGAACTTCAGCTGTGGACAGCTCCCTGCTGCTGTTGAGGTTTCCCGACTGGGAAACAGCTGTGCCTGAACAGTGCTTGACAAGCAAGGAGTTGCCAAGTTTGTTTTGATTCAGCTAACACTGTAACAGAGGCACTGCTTCTATGATAGGAAGTGAATAGAAATATTAATCTCTCCTTTGTTTATCAAGTGTTTAAACTCTGTGGTCACTGGAAAAAATATGTGCTAGGTGCTGTTCCAGTTGTACGCATGATACTATATCTGTATGGAGCTACCTATGGCTAAGCACCAGAGGAAAGAAGGTTGTTCAAGACCCATGAAGTAGTAGAGAAGAAAACTTTAGTGTTGATGTGAACATATTTGCCTGGAGAGGAATGCCAGTCCCAGAAGTTATGGAGTCGCCCTGAACTAGAAATCTGAGTAACACTTACAACCTGCATATTAATACCAATTGTGGTACTGATTGCTATGGTAATCCTGTAAGAATGGGAACTAGTACTGGACATATGATCTCTGCATTGGCTTAAAGTACATATTGGCTACTACCAAAACCATATTGACCGGTTTGCAGTTTGCTCATCTGTTCTCTAACTTGCTTCTTTTTGTACTATTTTGTATGACCCTAGTGTTTCATGGAATGTAATTTGAAAAGCATTGATCTGGGGGGCAGAGCCAAGATGGCGGAGTAGAAAGATGCACATACACATAGCTCCGAACCCACAACCCATAGAACGGCTACAGGGAAGTAACTCACGGCGAATTCTGCACCCAGAGGCCACGGAACATTGGAGCGAGGGAGATTTCTGTTCCAGAGAGACCTGCAAACCTCTCGCGGGGGTCCTTCGCGCTGTGGACTTGGCGCAGGGACTGGGAGCTGAGTGCAGCTCTGCCGTGGCCGCGGCACCGAGAGGTACAGATCCGAGCAGGCTTCAGGGACGGGATCTCCAGCGGCCGCACAAGTCCCTCCACCCACAGGTGACGGGGGTCGGTGAGAGAGTCTCTTTGGCAGGTCGAGAGGGGAGTGGGGTGCCCCCATAACTCAGGCCCCCCCCGGGAGGTAGAAGCTGAGAGGCGGCTGCAGACCAGGGCTCCCCAAGCGGGCGGGAGCCTGAATCCATTGTGGAAGGTCTGTGCATAAACCCCCTGAGGGAACTGAGCCTGAGAGGCGGCCCTGCCCCGACCTGACCACCTGAACTTAATTCTCACACTGAATAGCAGCCCTGCCCCCGCCAAAAGCCCTAAGGATGGAAGCAGCATTTGAATCTCAGACCCCAAACGCTGGCTGGGAGGATCAGGAGGTGAGGTGGGTGTGAGGAGAATATTCAGAGGTCAAGTCACTGGCTGGGAAAATGCCCAGAAAAGGGAAAAGAAATAAGACTATAGAAGGTTACTTTCTTGGTGAACAGGCATTTCCTCCCTGCCTTTCTGATGAGGAAGAACAATGCTTACCATCAGGCAAAGACACAGAAATCAAGGCTTCTGTGTCCCAGCCCACCCAATGGGCTCAGGCCATGGAAGAGCTCAAAAAGAATTTTGAAAATCAAGTTAGAGAGGTAGAGAAAAAGCTGGGAAGAGAAATGAGAGACATGAAATCAAAGCATGAACAGCAGATTAGCTCCCTGGTAGAGGAGACCCAAAAAAATGTTGAAGAAAATAACACCTTGAAAACTAGCCTAACTCAATTGGCAAAAGAGGTTCAAAAAGCTAATGAGGAGAAGAATGCTTTCAAAAGCAGAATTAGCCAAATGGAAAAGGAGTTTCAAAAGCTCACTGAAGAAAATAGTTCTTTCAAAATTAGAATGGCACAGATGGAGGCTAAGGACTTTATAAAAAACCAAGAAATCACAAAACAAAGCGAGAAGAATGGAAAAATGGAAGATAATGTGAAATATCTCATTGGAAAAACAACTGACCTGGAAAATAGATCCAGGAGAGACACTTTAAAAATTATGGGACTACCTGAAAGCCATGATCAAAAGAAGAGCCTAGATATCCTCTTTCATGAAATTATCAAGGAAAACTGCCCTGAGATTCTAGAACCAGAGGGCAAAATAAATATTCAAGGAATCCACAGAACACTGCCTGAAAGAGATCCAAAAAGAGAAACTCCTAGGAACATTGTGGCCAAATTCCAGAGTTCCCAGGTCAAGGAGAAAATATTGCAAGCAGTTAGAAAGAAACAATTCAAGTATTGTGGAAATACAATCAGGATAACACAAGATCTAGCAGCCTCTACATTAAGGGATTGAAGGGCATGGAATAGGATATTCCAGAAGTCAAAGGAACTAGGACTAAAACCAAGAATCACCTACCCAGCAAAACTGAGTATAATACTTCAGGGGAAAAATTGGTTTTTCAATGAAATAGAGGATTTTCAAGCATTCTTGATGAAAAGACCAGAGCTGAAAAGAAAATTTGACTTTCAAACACAAGAATGAAGAGAACCATGAAAAGGTGAACAACAAGGAGAAGTCATAAGGGACTTACTAAAGTTGAACTGTTTACATTCCTTCATAGAAAGACAATATTTGTAACTCTTGAAACATTTCAGTATCTGGGTATTGGGTGGGATTACACACACACACATGCACACACGCACACATACATAGAGACAGAGTGCACAGAGTGAATTGAAGAGGATGGGATCATATCTTAAAAAAAAATGAAATCAAGCAGTGAGAGAGAAATATATTGGGAGGAGAAAGGGAGAAATTGAATGGGGCAAATTATCTCTCATAAAAGAGGCAAGCAAAAGACTCATTAGTGGAGGGATAAAAAGGGGAGGTGAGAGAAAAACATGAAGTCTACTCTCATCACATTCCACTAAAGGAAAGAATAAAATGCACACTCATTTTGGTATGAAAACCTATCTCACAATACAGGAAAGTCGGGGATAAGGGGACAAGCAGGGTGGGGGAGATGATAGAAGGGAGGGACGGGGAGGAGAGTACAATTCGAGATCAACACTCATGGGGAGGGATAGGATCAAAAGAGAATAGAAGTAATGGGGGACAGGATAGGATGGAGGGAAATATAGTTAGTCTTACACAACACAACTAGTATGGAAGTCATTTGCAAAACTACACAGATTTGGCCTATATTGAATTGCTTGCCTTCCAAAGGGAAGGGGTGGAGAGGGAGGGAGGTAAAGAAGTTGGAACTCAAAGTGTTAGGATCAACTGTCGAGTAATGTTCTTGTCACTAGGAAATAAGAAATACAGGTAAAGGGGTATAGAAAGCTATCTGGCCCTACAGGACAAAAGAGAAGATGGAGACAAGGGCAGAGAGGGATGATAGAAGAGAGAGCAGATTGGTCATAGGGGCAATTAGAATGCTTGGTGTTTGGGAGGGGAGGGGATAAAAGGGGAGAAAATTTGTAACCCAAAATTTTGTGAAAATGAGTGTTAAAAGTTAAATAAATAAATTTAATAAAAAAAGGAAAAAGAAAAGCATTGATCTGGTGCAGTAAATCCTCATTTCCAATTGTAGCTAGAACTTTAAAACTAAAAGAGAATATTCTACACTTAGCCTTTTGGCTACCCATCTCCTAAGCTGCTGGCCAAACTTCCTTCTATTTTCCATTGAATTAAAAATATATTGAACTCCTATGGTGTGCAAGGCTGTGCAAATCAGAGATATAATTATATATGTATATATATGTGCACACATAGAACTATATTTGTATCTATATTCATCTGTAAAATCAGATAATAATGCATATAATACCTACCTCATAAGATATTTCTATTGCAAATGAAATAACATAGAAAATTCTTTATCACTTCCTGATGATTATTCCATTTGAATTTTGTACAAGATAACCTTTAAACAAGTGACAAATACTTTTGATGAGTATGCAGCTTTTTGTTTTGTGCCTCAGTTGCTAGTGCTAATGAAAAGATTTTTATTCCTATTGTGAGTGTTGCTTATATCAAGGGTTTTTAATATGATCTTAGTACATTCATGGGAGACATTTTATTAAAGAATTGTTACCAGCATTTTGTCTGCCAAATCCAACATTTTCTAAATACTCAAATGAACATATGAACTCATGAAACTAGGTATTCCTTCCAGTGATGTAGATCAGAACCATCCATACTTCTTGAGTTCTGTGATCGTATTATTGAGTATATGTTTTTAGATCAGTGGCATCAACCCTAAATTTAAATGGGGGATACCAAAACATATACGTGGATTCCTGCAGGTTACATAGTTATTTAAAATGTATTAGTATGTCTATTTTATTTTATTTTGCTAAATATTTGCCAATTATATCTTAATATGATTGAGAGCTACATATAGTATGCAGGTCTGATTGATAGGTTTTCCTCTTCTACTTTAAGTGATATAAATAGATAGAGCAACAAGCATTTATATGACATGCACTGCAAGTCAGCAAGCATTTATTAAACACCTGCTTGTGCTAGGCACTATGCTAAGAACTGAGAATACAAAGAGTATTTAAGAAAAAAATAGTGCCCGTGCTTAGGGAGCTCATAGTCTATGAGATAGACAAAAGGCAAACAGCTATATGCAGTAAAACTACATACAAGACAAAATGGGGATTGTCTCATAGAGAAGGCAATAAAAATGAGGACTGGAAAACACTTCTTGTATAAGATGAAACCTTAGTTAACACTTCAAAGCCAGAAAAAACTAGGGGGCAGAGATGGGGAAGGAAAGAGTACTATGAATAGTGGATATCCAGTGAAAATTCCCCAAGTGAGGAGTTGAGTATAACACTTAGGTAAGCCTGGGTGAATGGGAGGATGATGGTGTCCCCAACAATAATAAGGAAGTTCATAGGACTTGGGGGAAAAGATAAAGTGTTGTTTCATATTCTAGTCCTTATGGCTAAATGACAGTTGAATGATCATGAGACATCTAGTTTGAAATATACAATAGATGGTTGGAGATAGAAAACTAGAGGTCAAAAGAGAGATTAGGGCTGAAAAAATAGATATGAGTATCATCTTCATATAAATGACATTTGAATACATGGGAGACATAGGAGATCACCAAACAAAAAAGTAGGTCCAGAACAGATCCTTGTGGAACACCCACAGTTAACAGATGTAATATGGATGAAGAACCAGAAAAAGAGACCGAGGAGAGGTCAAATGGGTAGCAGAAGAATACGATGAGAGAAATCTAAAGAAAATCTAGAGAGAAAAGTGTATTAAGGAGAAGAGGATTATCACTAGTGTCAAAGGTTACAAAAAGTTTAAAATGAGAATTAAGAAAAGACCATTAGATTTTGAAGTTGACATTATTTGATAACTTTGGAGAGAACAATTTCAGTTGAATGGTGAGGTAGGAAGCCAAACTACAGAGAGTTAAGAGAGTGAGATGAAAGGCAACGGAGGCATGATCATACATGACCTTCTCAAGGACTTTATCACAAAAACGGTGAATAGTTAGTGGGCATGGACAGATCATTATTTTCCAGATATGGATATTGAAGCACTGAGAAATGAAATTATATTCTATACTTGGACAGAAAGTTTTGAACCACACAAACCGAAAATAACAAACTGGGAAAGTGCTTCAAAATCATTTTATAAGTGAAGAAATGAATAGTAGGAGCTTAAGTGATTTGTCTAATATTATCCTGCTCATCACTGAGATAGTTAGGAAAACAAGTTGGAACATGAAAATACTGCTGGAAAAGGAAAAGGACCTAAATGTACAAAATATTTGTAGCAGCTTTTTATGATGGCAAAGATTGGAAATTGAGGCAATGTCCATCAGCTGGGGAGCGGCTGAACAAGTTGTGATATATGATTGTGATGGAATATTGTTATGCTATAAGAAGTGACAAAAGGGATGATTTCAGGAAAAAAAGTAGGAAGACTTAAAGTGAGAAGAACCAGGAGAAAATTACACATAATAACAGTAATATTGTAATAATGACCAACTGGGAAAGTCTTTGCTATTCTAGTCAATGCAATGATCCAAGACAATTCCAAAGGACTTATGATAAAAATTGCTAGCCACCGCCGGAGAAAGAACTGATTAACTCTTGAATGCAGGTTAAAGCATATTTTTTTCACTTTATTTTTATTTCCTTTTCTCACAATATGGCTAATTTGTAAATATATTTGCATACCCACATGTATAATTGATATTAAATAGCTTGCTTTCTAAATGAGTGGTAAAGGACTGGAAGAAGGGAGAGAATTTGGAACTCAATTTAAAAAATATACTAAAATAAATAAGTACATTTTTAAAAAGAAAAGAAAGGGCTTCTGAATTTGCAACAGGAATATATAGATTTGAATCTAGGGATGTGACCTTGGGCAAATCCCTTTAACCCTGGGTCTCAGTTTTTGAATTGGGAAGTATGGGTTGAACCAAATGATGTCTCTAGTCTATTTCAGTTCAAAATCTATCATTCTATAATGCAATAACTAAAATACAAGTTTATGTTCATTGCCCAGCATTCTTTTCTATCATGGCAAAACACTCTAGTGACTTGACAATTGGCTTCCAAAAGTGCCAGAGTCACAGTTAGGAAGTAACTTAAGCCCTCACTCTCAGCAATTAATGTTAGGCCATAGCTGCTACAAAGGATTTAAAATACAATTACCACCAACATTTATAATTCTATTCTGAAACATGCCTCTCTTTTTTGGAGGTAGTAGGAAGATTTGCGGTCAGTCTATGTAGACAAGGAAGTTGGTATGAGCTTTGAAGTCCTAAATAAAAAACCTGAGTTTTTTATAAGACTAATTGGAAACTGAGCCCCTTCAACCAATGGAGTAGTTTGCTGTAGGCAGTTGGTAGCTGCTATTAGAAGTAGGTAATATGGTTCAGATAACTTTTTATCTGCCATACAGTAAACCAAATAGATGAACATACTGAATTCCATTCCATTTCCTTGTCTTAGTCAGCAAGCACTGACCTTCCTGCCTCTGGTCAGGACTTGAGGCTAAAATCTTCCAATGCCAACAGGAAGCCCATACTTGTGGGCTTCCTTTCCTGCCTAGAATCTTGAAGATCTGAGCATTTTACTTGGATGACTTTCCCCCAAAGATTTCCAACTCCAGTCCACAAACCAGAGGAGGTTCACCAAGTATAACTGAATCCATGTTGAATCTCTAACCCTTTATGGAGTTGGGCCATTCAGTCTCTGGAACATTTTTCCTGTAGGTATAAGTATGACCAAGTTTTCTGTAGGTCATTAGAAACAGAAGAGAACTTTCATGTGTCTAGGAAGATTGAAATGCTGTTCCACTTTTAGACAGTGTAATGTACAAAAGTGCCTATTTAATTTCCTTATGTAGTTGTCCCTTCCACATTGCAGGGATTGTAGGCCTAGTTTCCCTCCCCTCACCCCCACCCCCCCAATCTGGAAAATCTGTGTAAAGTGGTTTGGCCCTCCATTAGTATCAGGGAAGAAGTCTGATTTTTTTTTTTCCTTTTATGAGGTGTTTACAATACCTTATTGTAAAATTTGGGTTAAGTATTTGGTCATAGGCTACATATATGTCAAGTTAAGTAAAAAAAAACTTTTTCAGTGTCATCTGCTGGTTTTTGCATGTCATCTGTGTCTTCTGCAAAACTGCCCCAAAATTCCCATTTACTTTCTTATGCCGACCCTTGATATATCAAAACTGGGATGAGGAAAGTTGTGATGGAGAAGGGTTAATTATTCCCATCTTAGTAATTTTCTATTGTAAAAAATATTTGAGTAACTACAGATAGGAGAGACTTTTATTTAACCAAGCTTGGTGGGGAACATGATCATAGAAAGCCTTCTTAGATTTTTACCTCTTTAGGTATTCAATTATTAATCATTGATTGGAACATATTGGAAAAACAAGTGCTTTTCAGATTATTTGTTATTGAAATGCTTAGTCAATTTGGATAAAATTTTCAGATGGTCCAAGACCAAAAGATATTCATAGAGACTCTTCACTAATCAAATATAATTTGATTAAAGCATAAGAATAGGGATAGGGACAGAGGTCTAGAGAGGGATAAGAATTAGACTTTTGATTTTCATCATTATAGGAAACTCTTAGAAGTTGCTACCATCAATATAAATTGATTACTTCTGTTGACTAAAGCAATGCTGTCAAATTCAAATGAGCCACTAAATCAATCCCTTCAGGCCATCTCCATATCAATTTAGAAAGTTACATATTAACATTTTATCTATGTTCTACTGTATTTTGTTTATTTTTTTAAATATTTCCAAATTGAATTTTAATATTGTTGGAGTTGATACCTCTGGGCTAGAGTCCTGAGAGCTTAAATAAATTGTTGCTGCCTCTTAGTCTGTTCAGGAGAGAAGACCCAAGACCCCACATGAGCTCCTGATTTGAGCCTTCCATTTCTTGCTGGGCACAAAGATTCTTCTGAGGAAAGATTGGTAAGGGCTACCTTGGGCATCTTCCATCTGCCCCCAAGCAACGACTTCCATCTTTGTCACTACAAGGCAACTTCCAGCTTCTGCTGCCAGCCCTATCTTCCAAATGGGATACGGAGAACATCTGCAAAGAAGAGGCACCCTCAGTTTAACTTCAGGCCTCCTCCAAAGTTTGTCTTTTGGGAAGGAGGATTGGACTTTCACTCAATGATGAATGTTCTCACACCAAGATCATCTAGGCTTCACTTTTGTCTTTCCACTGGACTTGGATGATTTTGGAATCAAGACTCTGAGGACTTTGCACAACTCTACCTCACTTAAATCCAATTCATATGCAAGTCAAGATAGTGATGTCGTTGGTCATCTTTGAAATGAAGGGCAAACAAGATTTATCCTGTCCATAGCTTGCTTTGTAGATATTTGCCTGCATGTTGTTTCCCTTATTAGACTGTAAGCTCCTTGAAGGCAGGTACTGTCTTTTATCTTTTTTTTTTTTTTGTATCTTCAATACTTAGAGTAGTGCCTGGCACATATTATAAGCTTACTGAATGTACTAAATTATCCTGGGTGAAGGTGTTAATAGGTGTAGTGAATCTAGATCTGTAGCTACAATGCTAACTTTCTATTCACTACACATTTAGTGCATTTTTACTATGACTACAATGAAAAACAGCATGACTCTAGTGACTAAAGGGCCAGATATGGAGTCAGGAAAGCATGGTTCAAGTCTTGCTTCTAATTCATACTGTGTGTGTGGCAATGGGCTGGTCAAATTTCCACATAGGAATTTCCCTATAATAATGAAGTCATAGATCCCAATTGACTCTCTATCTCCCTTCCCCCTCCCTGGCACTGGGTGAGGAACTAAAGACACAAAGCTGAGCAATGACATTATTTCTTGGCTTGATTTTTTGGGCTTTTTTTTTTTTTTTAAAGCCAAGCCAAAACCGCAATGACAACATCTTTAGGTGGATGGCAGGTTTTGGGAATCCTCCCATCAGTGACCCCCTGTGGCATAGAAACTGTCTCTCTATCATGTTAATGACTTTAGCACAAGGTGCTTGCAAGGGATTAATGGTTGTCTGGAGTAGATGTCCTGGGCTTTTGGCCATAAAGCCCAGACACTGTTAATCTCCAGGAAATGCTTTGCCAGCAGGTCAACCAGGCTATTGGAAACTAAGAATGAGAAAAAGAAAGACATCTGGATGGCTTTTATAGGCAGCGTGGAGGAGGGCAACCACTTTGTGAAAAACCTTACTGATCCCCATTGCCTGGTTAATAATGTTCTTTCCCACCCCTAGACCTCACTAGCACTTTTCTTAGATGTCTTTTTTTTGTATTTAGTATGCATTATGTTTTTGCACAATAATTATTTGATTATATGTCATATCTCCTGCTGCATTGTAAGTTCCATAAGGGCAGAAGCAATGCCTTATTTAAGCTTCTTCACCCTACACTTAGAACATTATCCACAGTATCAAAGCTGGTAATTTCCAGTACTAGGAATCCAATTCAAATCTTCTGGCTCTGGGTCTGGTAGTCTTTCAAATATATCAGTATTTCCACTCATCTCCTGGTCTTGCTGGCTTCCTTCAAATCCCAACTAAAACTCTTCCTTCTACAGGAAACCTTTCTCAACACCTAATAAAAAAATAAATATACACCTATATAGCACCTACTGTGTACCAAGCACTTTTTACACATGTATCTCATTTGATCCTCATCACAATCCTGTGTGATACTTGCTATAATTATTCCATTTTATAGTTAAGGAAATTGAGGCAAACTGGTTAAATAACTTGCTGTGGATCACATAGCTAGTGAGTGTCTGTGATGGAACCTGAATCTTTCTGATGCTGTCCCAGTGCTGTACCCACTTTGCTATTGGCTGCTTTCCTAATCTCTCAATGGTCATTCTTTCCCTTTCTTCTTTGCTTCCAATTTATTCTGTACGTAGATTTGTTGCATATAGCCATTTACATGTTGTCTCCACCAGTAGACTGTGAACTCTTTGAGGTCTTTTTTATATCTCCAGTTTTTTATAGAGTGCCTGGAATACAATGTAGGACTGATAAATGTTTTTAACTAATTACTGGTTTCCCTTCATCATCACTTCTACCCTTCTTCAATAACTATCACTTAGCCTAGCACATAGCTCTTCAGAGATGGGAGTGTTTGCTTTATAAACACTAGATTTATATCTATTAATAATAGCTCACCTTATTCCACTTTAAAACTGATAAAATGTTTTCCTCATAATAGGTAGCGTAACTATCATTATCCTAATTTCATATATAAAGAAACTGAGACTTAAGAGAGTTCTGGGACTTGCCCAAGATCACATAGATAGTATCTATCTATCCATACATATGCAAATATATGTATTTATGTGTGTGTGTATGTATAATACACACATATAGGTATGTATACATATATACATACACACACACACACACACACACACACACACATATATATATATGAACAACATGATTCAAGCCAAGAATTCCTGCAATCTGCCTGCCCCATGCAACCTACTTTTCCAGTACTCTCTAGGGCCCTAACATGTAAATGATCATTTAAGTCACATATGATCATTAGATTATCTTTTTTTTCCTGTTGCAGATCATAAAAAAAAAAAATCTGTCTTTTTTCCCTCCATGGCCACTCAGTCCTGTCATCACTTGGTACTCATTATCTTCTTTGTGCTCATCAATACCAAGTGCTTTTCAGAAGCCAGGAAGGAAGATGAAGAATAGAAAGAAAACTCCAGCTAACCATAATCAGCTGGAAATTACCAACCCTAATACTCGTTCTATTCTGACTTCTCATTGACACTAGAACTCCACCCCTCCCTGTTTTTTACCTCTCTGACCCCACCCATACTCTTACCCTCTTTCACCCTGTGCTTCCCACACACATCCCCAAAGGTGCTACTCTACATGAGTCTAAACCTCAAGTAAAGGAAGTTCCTCCCAATAGTGTGGAACCAGGGGAATTCTCAGAACCATTCTTCTGTTGTCAGATAATTGGGAAAGAACAAGTCCATCACAACTGATGGAGTTGGAATGATGAATGAATTTTCCATACGAGGCTCAGGATTTCCTACTTCTACGACTGTAGTATAGTACAGTGCAAATAGTGCTTGATTTGTAGTCAGAGGACTTGAGTTCAAATGTTGTGTCAGACAGTGTCACTGTGAGCGGGTCACTTAAACTCTTTGGGTTTCTTTTGCACTACGTATAAATGAAGCAGTTGTACTAGAGGATGTGTAAGGTCCATTCCAGTTCCAAATCTCTGATCATATGACAAATAATGATGGTTCACTTTCACATAGTGCCTTATGATTCAGCCTAGTCTTCAAGCAGCTCAAGATATATTATTTCATTTGATCCCAATAATAACCATATGAGGAATGTATTTATAGGTATTATTATTATTAAAAAGGTGAATTGATGAAGAAACTAAGGTTCAAAATAATTAATGATTCTGGTGATAGAGCTGGGAATTCAGAGGAAGTTTTCAGAGCCAGTGATAAGAACCGCTGCTCATAACCTGAATTGAGGTCAGAAAAGGCTTTATTTAAGAATGTGCATTGTAGAGAAATTCAGGACAAATTTCCCTGAACTGAACACTCAGAGGGTTTTTAAATGTTAAGAAAAATAACATTTTTCCTGTCTTTTTTTAAACTTTCAAATGGAACAGGGCAAAGAGTCTTTCTCTGTTATATTGTCAGTTGAATCCAAACTCAGAGAAGTGTCATTGTGAGTTAATTCTATCTGAAGGGAAGGCTGGTTCATTTCAGGAAAAGGAGAAACAAGGACCCTCTCTGTTGGGACTGGAAGCTCAATTCCGTGTGGACAGTCTCGGGCAGGTAAAAGTGGGACTTCTAAATCTTAGAGTCTTACGAGGCCCTCCATGAACAGCGGGGGTTCGAGAAGGTCAGACCGAGCTAGCTCGGCTAGCTCGGGTATTTCCGCCTCTCCCCCGGAGATACCTGATGGGTGGAGTCTCCCTGCCCTCGAGGTCGTCCCGGATTGGAGCACACCTAGTTACCTAACAGCATGGTATTGAGATGCAAACTGTGTGGCTGAAGATTAAGTAGGATTGAGGAAGCCAGAAAGCTCTTAGCACGTGTGGAGCCAAAGAGAAAAGTAGGGCTCCGCTTCTTTTCTTTCCTCTCTCCCCTCCCCCTCTCTCCCCCGCTTGTACTTCTACTTCCATTCCCTTAAGCTTAGCCTTCTTAGGAAATCTCCCCCTCTTCGTCCTAAGAAAGAAGAGCCCCTGCACTTGTAACCGAAACCCTGTAATAAAGCTCAACCCCTGTTTGACTCTGGAACGTCCTTTCTCTCATATGTGCATCCGGCGTGGCCAGCCGAAGACCTCGGGAGGTGAGGTAAGAAAGACTCGGGTAGCCCAATACAGGCCTCTAGGCTTGGCAGTTGGCGTCCCAACAGGGATTGGGAGCGTAGATAATCCTGGGTGCTTTTGGGGTACACCCGGAAGGGGCTGTGAAAGAAGCGAGTCCCGAATCCTAGATTCGGAAGGAGAGAAAGGGGAGAGAAGCTTCCCAAACCCCTGGGAAAAGGGCGGAGATGGGGAATCTATTGCCAGTAATAAAGCCAGAGGAACAGGAGGTCTGGGCTGAGACACTTCACAGGGAATGCAGGAAGGCGGGGGTCACAATAGAGTTAGATGACCTCCGAGAATTTTGTGAAAGGATTTGGAAAGTTTCTCCTTGGCTCAAGCAGGCAGGAATATCAAGAGAAAAATGGGGAGCGGTCGGAGAGCAAATGACTGCTTACGAGCAACAATACCCTGGGGAGCTGGAGGATTTAGATTTCCTGATATTCGGTGTAATTAAAAGCCTGCTGGAAGGGCCGGAGAGGCCAGGGCGGGATTGGAATAAGAGTGGAAGCGGAGAGAGGGGAGGGGAGGACCCAGGCAAGCAGAAAGTTAAGCGGAAAGTTAAGGAGCATAAAGAAAAAATAGATTCGGAGCTCCATCTAGAGGATGGGAAAGGCGAGGCAGGGGAGAATACGCCGTGCCTTCCCTCCGCGCCTCCTTATAACCTGCTCCATTGGTCAGACAGTTCAGGGCCACAGTCCAGTTTGGAAAAAGGAATAAGAAAGGCTATAGAGAATGGAGAAGATGTAGGGACATTTCCTGTGTTAGAAATAGCGGACCCCAGTGTCCCCGGTGGGGTTCGGAGGAGCCACATACCCATAGAGTGGAAGAGAGTGGCGACTCTTAAAGAGGCTTGTACCAAGCATGGCCCTAATTCACCCTTTGTTATAGCCATGCTTGAAACTCTCAGCGGTCAGTTCGTTCTGACTCCTAATGACTGGAAGAGCTTAGCTAGAGCCTGCCTTACCCCTGGGCAGAATGTGATTTGGGTATCAGAATTTTCTCAGAGGGTAAAGAGCACTACCGGTGGGCTAGGGGCTCAGGCCCCCCAGGCTTATCAGCAATTTACAGGAACAGGGCAGTTTGAGGCTACAGGAAATCAATTACAGTACTCAGCCTCCGATTATGTTTTGATTGCCGGAATGGCTATTGCCGCCTGGAAGGTTATAGCCTCTAAGAAAGAGAGAGAGTTTCCCATGACTAGGATTACGCAAGGAAACAATGAGCCATTTACTAATTTTGTGGCCAGGCTGCAGGAGGCAGTAGGTCGAGATATGGGAGAGGAAAACCAAGGGACAGAGATAGTGTTGAGGACATTGCTGCGGCAGAATTGTAATCATGACTGCAAAAAGGCAATGCTGGGACTGCCAAAGAATGCATCTGTTGAAGAGATGATACAGAGATGTGAAAGGGTAGGAAGTCAGGTCTACTTGGCACAGGGGCAAGGGAAGTACCTGGCTGCCGCCTTAAGTAATATCTCTTTGGAGAAAAAATGTTTTAACTGCGGAAAACCGGGACACCTTAAGAAAGAGTGTAGGAAAGAAATAAGTACAGGGAGGGGCCAGGACCCTTGTTTTTCATGTGGAAAGCCAGGTCACTTAGCTAAACAATGTAGGAAGTCGGGAAACGGGGTGAGGGGCCCCTCGAGGGCCCCGAAAGTGTACCCTTTGGCAGAGAATCGGGATGGCCCCTTGGAGGGAGAATACAGGAGATTATGGGGCCAGAGGAAGGAAAGCAACACCTTTACAGCTTAGAGAAGTGCCAGCTT
Source organism: Notamacropus eugenii (assembly GCF_028372415.1). Taxonomy (NCBI): domain Eukaryota; kingdom Metazoa; phylum Chordata; class Mammalia; order Diprotodontia; family Macropodidae; genus Notamacropus; species Notamacropus eugenii. Next base: position 113,455,677 of record NC_092875.1, read on the forward strand.
GCAGCTCATCAGTTTGCCATGATTCCCCTGAGAGACCCCATACAGGAGGAATCCCTCATATTACAGAACCCCTCTCATGCACCCGTAGTTATATATACAGGAGTTTATCCCACCGGCACCACAGCACTTCCATGCTCCAATGTGGTAGCCGAGCCAGCTCATATAGACAATCAGCTTCCCATAGCTATTGCCCTTCCTTTAAAGCACTCAGTTCAAATCCAGTTACTAAAGGAAATAGGACAGAATAGACCTGAGTGTACGATCTGGCTTAATGGAATTCCCATGACTGGCCTCCTTGATACTGGAGCGGATAGGACCTGCCTTAGCGGTCGCTCAGTACCCCGGCACTGGAAGCTTAAAGAAAGCCAGAGACCAGTGTGGGGAATAGGAGGGTGCCAAAATACCTTAGAGACAATGCACCCAGTAAAGTGGGAGGCAGAGGATCGCCAAGGGACCGTATGGCCGTTGGTGATTCCAGGACTTAGTTTTAACATCTGGGGCAGGGACATTATGAGCCGCCTCGGGATGAAGCTATCAAATTTTTAGTAAGGGCCATTGCAGTTGCACTGGAGTCCCCACCCTTGAATTGGAAGTCAGACACCCCGATTTGGGTGGAGCAATGGTCCCTGACCCCAGAAAAACTCCAGGCACTACAACTATTGGTTAAGGAGCAATTAGAAAAAGGAAATATAGAACCATCAAAGTCACCCTGGAATGCTCCTGTGTTTGTTATAAAGAAAAAATCCGGGAAATTCAGGTTCCTTACAGATCTAAGGAAGGTAAATCAGTCTCTCATGCCTATGGGAGCCCTGCAACCAGGTCTCCCTTCTCCTAATGCCATCCCGGAGGGTTGGTCACTTATAATCATTGATATTCAGGATTGTTTTTTTTCCATTCCTTTAAACAAAGTAGATTGTCCTCGGTTTGCTTTTACAATACCTCACCCCAATAACGAAGGACCTGCAAAGAGGTATCAGTGGAAGGTATTGCCCCAAGGTATGAGTTGCAGCCCCACCATCTGCCAGTGGTATGTTAATCAAGCCTTAGAAAGCCCCAGACAGCAATACCAATGCAAAATCATCCATTATATGGATGACATCCTTATAGCTGCACCTCAGCTCAAGGAACTGGAGAAGTGTTTCCAAGCAGTAGAAAGGAACCTTTTAGGACTAGGATTAGTTATTGCTCCTGAAAAGATACAGAGAGGACCCAATTACAAATATTTGGGATATCAGATACAGGGCACCATCATTCGGCCGGAACCCCCAAAATGGGATATAAAGATCCAAACACTCAATGATGCTCAGAAACTAGTAGGAGCTATCCAATGGATAAGATCAAAGGTGCCTATACCTTTACCTCTCATGCAACCTTTATATTCACTATTGACAGGAGACTCTGCTTTAAATTCCCCACGAACATTGACTCCTGAAGCAGCCAAGGCCATAGAGGCAATAAAAAAACAATTTTTAGAGTCCACCACATTTCGGTGGGATCCAGGAGGAGATCTGGAGGTATCTATTATCTCCACCACACCTCCCTATGCCGTCATACATCAAAAAGAGAAGCCCCTAGAGTGGGTATATTTAAGTAAAACAGGAAGCAGTTTACTAAACAAGTGGGAATTTCTAGGACGGTTAGCACTAGAGGCAGTAAGAAGAGCCACCCACATATACCAAAAACAGCCAATTCTTTATGCTACACTCACCACTAAGGATGTAGAAGAGTTAGCTCAGAATCATGTTTCTTGGGCCACTATACTCCACTGGGCCCAGATGAAACCAAATTCGACTTTTCTATTCAAAGAATTATTACAGTGGGCCCCAGCACCAGTGAAAAGGTACTCACCAAACCCAGTAGAAGGGCCTAACATTTTTACAGATGCCACGAAACATCACAAGGCATCTATTTATAATTCGGCCTCCCAAGAGATATATATAGTTAACACACCCTACACCTCTACTCAACAGAACGAATTGGAAGCTATAATCCAAGCTCTCCAAATATATAGTGACATACCCATTAATATTATCACTGATAGTCAGTATGCATCTTTATTAATTTCACGGATTGAGGACTCTATTGTAGATTATCGGTCCAATATTTTTTCACAGTGTGAGCGGCTATTGACCACCATTAATAACAGAACACACCCTTTTTATGTTTTACATGTGCGCTCACATACAAATGGCACAGGACCAATTTTTGAAGGAAATCAAATAGCAGACAATTCACTATACCTGGTAGGGCACACTGTGGAACCACAAGAAAGGGCCCAAAAGGCTCATGATAGGTTCCACCTAGCCACAGAAGCCCTCTGCAAATTATATGGGATAACTCAGGAACAGGCCAGAAAAATTGTTAAGAGCTGTCTCCAATGTATCCCATTCCACCCATCTCTAGACCAGGGTGTCAATCCTCGTGGCTTGGCACCCAATGAAATTTGGCAAATGGATGTCACCCATCTTAAGGGCCAGTGCATACATGTGACAGTTGACACATGGTCCGGATTCCTTATGGTGACTTTACAGCCAGGTGAATCAAGTGCTAAAGTAATTCAACATCTTTGGCACTGTTTTTCTGTTTCAGGCTTACCCTTAGAAATAAAGACAGATAACGGCCCTGCCTATACTTCTCAAACCCTTACACACTTCCTCCGCGATCTAGGGATTCGACATGTTACAGGAATCCCCTACAATCCACAAGGCCAGGCCATAGTGGAAAGGGCCAATCTCACCTTGAAGGCGATCCTCGCTAAACAAAGAAGGGGAAAAGGTCGCCTAACACAATCAGAGCTTGATACAGCTGTGTATACACACAATTTTTTGCATATCTCAAGAAACTCACATACTACTCCAGCTATGAGACATTTTGTGACTTTTCCAAGACAACCCCGCAAGGAAAGTAATACCCAGGCTGGATATAAAGACACATGGGCCATGGTAAAGGATATGGCCTCAGGGAAATGGAAAGGTCCGTATAAGATACTAATATGGGGTCCAGGGTATGTTTGTGTCTCCACAGGAAAAGGTGATGCGTGGATTCCCATTAGAAGGATCCGTAGGTGGGAACCGAGGTCGGAGACGACGGAGACGCAGGAGGCGGAGACCCCGGAGAGCCCAGAGACCCCGGAGAAGGATCATACACCACCTGAGCCTGCTGCTGACAGCTTTAACCTTGCTGCCCAGAGAGGAAGCAGCCCTCATCACAACCGCAGACACTGCTGCTGACAGCTTCCCATCTAGGCATCCTTTTTTCGCCAGCTGAATGAGGACTTTGATATCACAAACCCAGGACACTTGGGTGGGGAGGAGGTGACCAATTTTCCACCTGTATAGATCCATTTGCAAGATTAAGGGAGTGGTGACGTGTAAGGCGCCTACACCAGCTGCTTCTCTTAAAATATGCTTTGGGATTTTAGTTGATTGCACTTCCTCTGTTGTAACTCAGCCATTTAGTTTCATCTTTGTTTTATTTGATGCCTCCCTTTGTCAGTTGTGCTAGCTGCAGATTTCTGTGTGAATGAAGTCTTGTTGTAAGGTACTCATATGCTAAAGGCCTTCCTAATCCACTCAGCCTCCAGCCACTGTTTGCTCTAGAGCCAGGTGCGCTCCGCGCATAACAAAGAAGGGGATATGTTGGGACTGGAAGCTCAATTCCGTGTGGACAGTCTCGGGCAGGTAAAAGTGGGACTTCTAAATCTTAGAGTCTTACGAGGCCCTCCATGAACAGCGGGGGTTCGAGAAGGTCAGACCGAGCTAGCTCGGCTAGCTCGGGTATTTCCGCCTCTCCCCCGGAGATACCTGATGGGTGGAGTCTCCCTGCCCTCGAGGTCGTCCCGGATTGGAGCACACCTAGTTACCTAACAGCATGGTATTGAGATGCAAACTGTGTGGCTGAAGATTAAGTAGGATTGAGGAAGCCAGAAAGCTCTTAGCACGTGTGGAGCCAAAGAGAAAAGTAGGGCTCCGCTTCTTTTCTTTCCTCTCTCCCCTCCCCCTCTCTCCCCCGCTTGTACTTCTACTTCCATTCCCTTAAGCTTAGCCTTCTTAGGAAATCTCCCCCTCTTCGTCCTAAGAAAGAAGAGCCCCTGCACTTGTAACCGAAACCCTGTAATAAAGCTCAACCCCTGTTTGACTCTGGAACGTCCTTTCTCTCATATGTGCATCCGGCGTGGCCAGCCGAAGACCTCGGGAGGTGAGGTAAGAAAGACTCGGGTAGCCCAATACAGGCCTCTAGGCTTGGCACCTCTCCTTACCTCCTAAAGGTTCAATGAGATAAATATAGAGTGTCAAACTGGGCAACTAAAAAAAATATCAGCTTCCATTTTGCAAAGGGGGGAGGTATAATTAGACAATAGTTTGTCTGATCAGACCTAGGGATTTTGGTGAATTTTTGTGGAAGCAAAAAAATGCTAATGCAACATTGAATTGCACTGAGAGCAGCTTGGAGGTAAAAAATTCCATTTTACTCCCAGATCTTGTATTTCACAGTTGTTGGCCAATTTATCATAAAAGGCCTTGTTGTCTAGCTTTGATTATCTCCCTAGCAGGATCTTTTCTTTCTTTTTTGAAAAAAAATATTTCATTAAATATTTTCCAATTACATGTAAAAAATTTAAAAAATCATTATTAAACATTGAGTTCCAAATGCTTTCCTTCCCTTCTGCCCCTCACTGAATTCCTTGAGGAGGCAAGCAATTTGATAGGGGTAAAGTAATTTAAAGCATATTTCCATATTTGCCACATTGCAAAATAAAACACAGAAAAGATATAAAACAAGAAAAAAAATTTTTAAAAGGCTTCATTATGCATTTAGAGTTTGTCAGTTCTCTCTGGGAATGGATAGCATTTTTTATCATTTTTTGGAATTGCTTTGGATAATTGTCTTGATCAGAGTAAATAAATATTTACAGATAATCCCTATTATATTGCTGTTACTGTATTTAATGTTTTCTTGGTTCTGCTCATTTCATTTTGCATGAGCTGTTATCTTTTTTCCAGTTTTTATAAGGCCATTCTGTTTATTTTTTTCTTTTATTGCACAGCATTCAATCACAATAATATACCACAAGTTGTTCAGTCATTCCCTACTTTTATTTTTTTTCATATTTTCATGTGAGTAATTTTCATATTTTATTTTTTTCATTCTTTTGACTTTGATTTCTCATGTAGTTATTTTCTTCCTATTGACCAATTCTATTTTTTAAAGAAATTATTTTCTTCAAATATGGCAGATAGGATGGACCTGGAGAATCTCCCCCCTATAACCCATAAAACACCTGTTAAAAATGACTCTAAACAAATTCTAGATCAGCAGAAGTCACAAAACAACAGAGTGAAAGAGATTTTCAACCCAAGGCAGCCTGGAAGGCTGACAGGAAAGGTCTATCACACCGGGCAGGGAGCAGAGTGCAGTCTGGCTTTGGCTGTGCCACATGGCAGAGACAGAACTGGAGCAGGCTTCAGAGGGTAGAATCCTGGACAACAGCTGCAGTTCCCAGATTGCTCAACCCACAAATTCCAAAGACAGCTTCAAAGGTTAGTGAGAAAGCTCTCTCACCTGGGTGAGAAGTGAATGTGGTCTGGCTCTCAGCCTAAAGCCCCTGGGGGAATCATGCAGCTGATCTAGATCTGAGCCCTGAGTAGCAGCCCTGAGGTGAGGAGGAGTGCTGGCTGGTGTGGTGCAGCTGGTAGAGGCTCTGAAGATGGAATTCTACTCACAGATCATGGGCAGAAAAGAGTGCTTGTGGCTGCTCCCAGACCAGAGTGCAGGCCAGGAGAGGAGTAAACTCCTCTCTCTTGATTGTGCCACCTTGGAGGAACTGAGAACTTACAGGTCCCCAGAGTATACCCTTCTCTTGACAAAGGACTCAAAAGTCAAGTAACTGGTTGGGAAAATGCCCAAAAAGGAGGAAAAAATAAGATTATAGAAGGCTACTTTCTTGGTAAACAGGTATTTTCTTCCATCCTTTCAGATGCAGAAGAATAATGCATACCATCAGAGGAAGACCTAAAAGTCAAGACTTCTGCACCCCAAACCTCCAAAATAAATATGCAAAAGAAATTACTTTCTTCAGTGAGTTTTGAACCTTTTTCTCATTCGGCCAATTCTGTTTTTTAAGGTATTATTTTTTTCAGTATCTTTTGTGCCTCTTTTTTCAAGTTGCTCATTTTCTTTTCATAATTTTCTTCCCTTATTCTCACTTCTTTACCTAATTTTCCTCTACTACTTTTATCTGACTTTTTTTAACTTCTAAGAATTCTTCTTGATATTGTATCAAGTTCATACCTTTTTTTAAGTCTTTGCTAATAGGTATTTTGACTTTGTTGTCTGCTGAGTTTGTGTCTTAATCTTCTCTTTCATCATAGTAGCTTTTATGGTCTGCTTTTTGCTGTTGTTTGCTAATTTTCCCCTCTATTTCTTGATTTTGGATTTTATTTAATGTTGGTCTCTTCCCTTTGTGTGGGTAGGGGCAATGTTTCAAGCTTCAGGCTTTTTCACACTGCTATTTTCCAAATTAGTTCTGGAGTGTTGAAAGATTATAGTGCTTCTGTGGAAAAGAGAGGTCAGTGCTCTCCTGGACTACAATCTGGTCCTTACCCAGGAAGAACCCGTGATCCCTTAGAACCACAATCTTTACTTCTCCTTAGGGCCTCTGCTCTATTGGGACTAAAAGCATACTACTATTCCTCAGTTTCTCTGATTTCTTATGTCCAAATCAATGCTGCCTCCTTTTTGACTAAAAGTGATCCTCTCTGCCCTTCAACTATGACCCAGAAATGGGTATAGACAGTGGAGTTGTCAAACAGTATCTGGTTCTGCATTTCAGTACTAGCACAGAGATCCTCTGCAATCTCTTTCCAACCAGTTGTCAGATTTCATTACTATTTCTGACTTGAGAGGTCCCAAAGATGTTGCTGCTATTTTTGTCATCATTTCTTCCTGCCACTGGTGTTTAATCCATGTGGGCTTCTGGCCAGCCTCCATCCCCACTTCACAGATGTCTCTTTCCAACTTCCTAAGTTGTCTTGGGCTGGAAGAGTATCTTCTTCTGATATATTGCTGACTTTGCCACTCTAGAATGAGATCTGAGGTGTTATTTTAAAATATGTTCGGAGGGGAATATTGGGAGAACTCAACTGAGTATTTTCTCTGCCATCTTGACTCTACTCCTGGAAGTCCATATCTTTTTTTTATGCTTATTTTCAATTCCCCTGAAGAAAGAGAATTCATTTGTCTTCTAAGTTTCTTCCATGTGTCCTCTCTCTCAAATCAAACTCTTGAGAGAGAAAGAACAGGAAAGTCACAGTCACTCTGTGCTATTTCTGTAATTGCTTCCATTTACAAGAAGATGACATCCACCTATTTTTCTAACCTCCATCTCTGTTCTTTGAAGAAAAGATGTGGCATTACCATATGGTTAACGTATCCACAGATTAAAAAACTAAGAGCATCTTTGCATGTTTTCCATTTTTCCCATGTCCTGAAAATATATATGTGTGTGTGTGTATGTATGTATGTATGTATGTATGTACACGTATTTCTGACCATTGTACAGGAACAAAGCTCTGCTAAACTGCAGCTCTTAACTACCTTCCCCAACTTTAGAGAGGCATACATTAAAACAATTCTAGAAGAAGTAACATAGAATGACATAATGAGAGAGCAAGTCAGTGAAGCTAAATAGCTTTCAAGTTCTTCTTGAGTCAAGTTTTCCAGTGTGGCTTTATCCTCTTGCTCTAAATGAATTATTAGAATGCCAGGCCCTCCCAGATTCAAAGCTGGTGCCAAATATATTCCCAACCATATAAATGTGTCTTGCATTATCTGTGCCATGGCCACCCTCATCCAATGTGGTAAGTAAAAAGAAATGTAGCATGTAGTTGCTCCAGATTTTAGAAAAGGATAACCATTTTTAAAACGAACTTAGTCACTGTATATCTGAGAGTTCTATATTCATCTATCCTTTAGAATAGACTCAAGTACAAATAGGGCCACTAAACAATACATAAGGATCTTAGCAGGCAGTGTCTTTACTTAGAAAACTACAAATTAGCATGATCTGTTTTTATTTTGTTAAATATTATCCAATTACATTTTAATTTGGTTTGGGCTATCCTCAGATGTATTGTGGGTTGACAGTAGGCCATGTTTTTGATACCTCTCCTGTAGAGCATATGATCTCAAACTCACCAGTGGAAATCAGTGAGCCAGGAGTCTGGCCTTCTTACAATCCTGAATATCGCTTAGAAGATGGATGTGAAGTCAGGAAGAGCTGGATTTTTAAGCTCCTTTGACCCTTTCTAGATGTGTTGCCATGGAGCAAATAACAACTTCTTAAAACCTCAGTTTCTTCATTTGTAAAATAGGGATGATAATGTCTATACTACCCACATCACAAGGTTTTTATGAGGATCAGATAATTTATGTATTTAGCACTTTGCAAACTTAAAGGATTAAATCAACATCTATTGCTTCTGTTGACCATAAAGTTAATATGTTAGAATAGAAAGATGAGGAGTGGACTTAGAAGCACTGAATCAACCTCTCACTATTTCCATGTCATCATCATCATCATCATCAGTATCATCATCATCTCTAACATTTATATAATATTTGAGGTTTACAATACACTTTATATATATATTTTCTCACAGTCTGATGATACTGGTGCTAATATTATACCCATTTTACCAATAAGAAGCTACGAGGGGTTAAGTAGTGTGCCAAAGGTCACACAAGTGTAACAATTCAAACTCAGATTTTCCTCATTCTGACTCTACTGTGTTCTACTCTGCTAAACTGCCTCCAAGTTGTTTTAATCTCTATAAGCCTCAACTTCTTCATCTGCACAATGAGATTAACATTGCTTGCAGTGACTGTCTCCCAGTGTTATTGTGAGGACCCATCATAATAGTTGAAATTTTCACATTCATTTAAAGATGGCAAGTAATTTTATTATACATTAACCCATTTGAATCGTATAATATACCCACAAGGTTGATGTTACAACTATTATTTCCATTTTATTAATGAGAAAATGAAGACTTATTTTCCACAGATAAATTATTTGCCCATGGTTATGTAGTTAGCAAGTATCAGAGGTAAGATTTAAACTCATCTTTCGTGCAGTCATGTTTGATTCTTCATGACTCATTTGGGGTTTTCTTGGCGAAGATATGGAGTGGCTTGCCATTTCCTTCTTCAGCTCATTTTATACATGGGGAAATTGAAGAAAACAATGTTAAGGGATTTGCCCAGGATCACATGGCTTATATATATCTGAGGCTAGATTTGATTTCAGGAATATCTTCTTGAAGTCTTCCAGACTCCAGGCCCTGAATCACCTAGAGTTTACCTTAAACCCAAGTCTACGTTACTTCAAATCCGGTACTTTATCCACTCAGCCATACTGTCTCCTTCAAATGAAGAGAAAATGTGTATGCAACCTTGGATTAGGCACATAATTTGATGGGGCAGATTTAAAAGATCCAAGTTTTTAGTATTTCTGTCTTTGGAAATCTATCTATGGATTTACAAATGGATCATTTTTATAAACTAGTTTAAAAGGAAAAAAAAACCACTCCCTTGTATGACTCCAAGAGTACACCTGTGTCATCATGTCATCTTCTTTTTTCAAGCTTTTTATTTTGTCCTATTCTCTCTTCAAACCATACTTTGTTTCCTAGTCATAGGAGGTCAGCAAAATGCTCCAAGTTCCAGAAATCTGAGTAATTCTAATTCATTCTTAATGCCTCTAGTAAGGGTTAGTGGGTTGTTGTCCTTCATCTTTGAAGAGTACCAAATGACATCACCATAATAAAGTGAAATTTCAGTGTATCTGACCATGGGTGACCAGACCAATATGAGTTTGGAATGCTCTACCTCAGGTTGGGCACAGATAGTCCATGGGAACATTTGGGGTGAATACCCCAAATTTACACATCCTGTGTTTACTTTGTGCTGTCTCAATTTTGCTTTGCTCAAAGAGCACAGCACCCTTTCTGATGTGGGCATGTCATGCTGAGCATTCTGTGCCCGTGTCTCCCATGTTGCAAAGTCAAATCCAAAGTTCTTGAGAGAAACCTTGAGAGTGTCCTTGTATTGCTTCTTCTGACCACAATGTGATCACCTGCCCCCCATGTGAGCACACCATAAAATAGTCTTTTTGGAAAGTGTACATTTTGCATTTGAACAATGTGGCCAGCCCATCAGAGTTGTGCTCTCTGAAGCTTAGTTTGAATGCTTGACAGTTCAGCTCGAGCAAGGGCTGCAGGGTCTGGTACCTTATCCTGACAGGGGATCCTCAGAATCTTCCTAAGCCAGTTCAAATGAAAGAGATTCAGTTTCCTGGCATGGAGCTCATAGAACGTTTATGTTTCAAAGGCATGCAATAATGAGATCAGCACAATGACTCTGTGGACCTTCAGTTTGGTAGTCAGTCTAGTATTTTTTCCTCTCCCAAAGTTTTCTTCAATCTCCCAAACACTGAACTAGCTCATTGTCAACATGTATATCCCTGGAAAGTACACTATCAAGGTAAGTGAACTCATCCACAGCATTCAAAACTTCTCCATTTGTTGTAACTGATGGTTCCATATATAGATGGTGTAGTTGTGGCTGATGGAGCACCTGTATTTTCTTGGTGTTAATTATTAGACCAAAATTAGCACAGGCAGCAGAGAATTGATCCATACTTTGTTGCATCTCAACTTCAGAGGCTGCACTGAGTGCACAATCATCTGTAAACAGAAAATCATGCACCAACACTCCCTCCACTTTGGTCTTGGCTTGTAGCCTTTTCAAATTGAAAAACTTACCATCAGTACAGTAGTTGATCTTGATGCCATGTTCATCCTCTTTGAAAGTATTTGACAACATGACTGAAAACATCATGCTAAAAAGCATGGGAGAAAGCACACAGCCCTGTTTCACTGTAGTGTTTACTGGGAAGGCACGACAGGATTGCCCACTATTCAGAACCTGGGCAAACATGCCATCATGAAATTGATGTATAATATTGATGAACTTCTCCAGGTATATAATTATGACATAATTTTCCATAAGCCCTCAAGACTAACAATGTCACAGACTTTGTTCAGATCTACAAACATTGTGTACAGACCTCTATTCTACTCCTGGCGTTTCTTCTGGAGTTGTTGGGTAGCAAACACCATATTGACTGTTCCTTGGCCCTTTCTGAGGCCACACTGGCTCTTCCAGGTGAAAGATCAGTCTATTAGGGAGGACACTAGCAAGAATTTTTCTAGGAGTGACTAAGAGAGAGATCTCCCTGTGATTGTTGCAGGACAATCTATTCCCTTTACCTTTATAGAGATGGACAGTGGAGGCATTCTTGAACTCCTAGGAGATTACCTCTTCTTACAATGTAACCTGGAAAATTTTAGTCAGCTTTTGTATGAGCAATGGTCCTCCTACCTTGTAAATCTCAGCTGGAGTAGAATCAGCACCAGGTGCTTTACCTAATGAAAGGAGCCTAATGACCCTTAAAACCCCTTCTTTAGTTGGAAGTTCAGCTAAGGAAGGATTGACTTCAACCTGAGGTAAATGGTCAGTGGTCTCAGCATTGATTAATGATGGTCTGTTGAGAACACTATGGAAGTGTTCAGCCCATCCCTCTAGGATCATGTCCTTATCACTAATTCATGTGACTCCATCAGCACTGAGTAGTTGTGATGCACCATAGGTTTTTGGTCCATAAGTAACTTTCAGGGAATCATAAAAGTGCTTTGGATTGTTACTATCAGCATAAAACTGAATTTTATCTGCCTTCTTACTGAGTCAGGAATCCTGCATCTCTCTAAGCTTTGCTTGTACTTTGCTTTTGATGGAATTAAATGATGCCTTCTTAGAGGTGGATGAACTATCCTGCTGGTAAATCCTGTGGAGTTCTTATTTTTCATTTAGCAGCTTCTAAATTTCCCCATCTTTCATCAAACCAGTCGATGTTTGTGAGTGTTCTGACCCAGAAAAACAAATGCAGTGCTGTACACCAAATCTCTGAAAGCTGCCCACTCCTTTTCTGCTCCACTGTTGCCATCTGTATGTTGGCTCAACTTTCCCTCCAAGTTAGCAACAAACTGTTCACACTCAGAGAAGAGCTCTAATTTGCTGACATCAATTCTTCTGGTAGACATTTTGCCTTGGGAGTGGCACTTTTGATGAAGGAGAATAGCTACCTTGGAAAGGATAAGTCTATGATCAGTCCAGTATTCTGCACCACACATTGCCTTTGTCACTCTTACATCTTGTCTGTCTCTTCTTGCAATGGAGTAGTCTATTAGATGCCAATGTTTGATGCAAGGGTGCATCTGTGAAGTTTTATTGCTTGGTAAGGTAAATGGAAAACTGTTGGTGATGAGAAGGTCCTACGATGTACAAGTCTTCAGCAGTAAATGACCATTGTTGTTGCTGTTTCCAACTCCATACCTCCCTAGGACTCCCTACCAAGTCTGGTAGTCTGAGCCTACTCTAAAATTAAAGTCATCCAGAATTATAAGCTTGTCCTCTTTTGGCACAAAAATGATAAGTCTCTAGGTTTTCATAAAATTTTTCTTTGACTTCATCAGGGTTTGTCATGATGGGAGCATTGGCACTGATGATGGTGGCATGGCATTTTCCTGTGAGTGGCATTCGCATTGTCATGAGCCTGTCATTCTCCCTCTTTGTCAGGCATACCAGCTTGCTGATTACATTAGTTTTGATTGCAATACTGATACCATTTTCACAGCGCTCCCCTTCACTGCACCCACTCCAGAAAAATATATATACAGCTCTAACTTCAGTAAGCTGGCCTTCATTTGCCAACTTCAGGGCTGCTATTTGGATGTGATGCCTGCTGAGTTCTCTTGCAATAAGAGCAGTTCGTCTTTCAGGTCTACTGTGTTGTTTATTAGTGTGCTCATGTTCCATGTGTGATGGTGAGTGTTTAACCAAGCTCTAAGCACTCCAGATAACCTGCTTCAACTGCCTTCATGGCCATTAGAACAAATTGTTCCCATCTGCCCATTCCACCAGAAGAAGTCTTCACATGCTTGGGGTAAACACCCCCCTAATTCACCAATGGGTTTGAGACCCCTTGTTTATCCTCAACTTGGTTTGGTCTGTCTCCCAAAACAGTTTATCAGGGTGTGGCCTCTGTGCATGCTGCAGCTTCTTGGAGCCACAGGTGAGATTTGGGTGGAAGAGATGGACAAGAAAGGTGGAAAGAGCCCTGAAAAGGGCTCAGCAGCTGTCACACCAAAGATATTGTTCCTCCCTGAACACACCCTTACACCCCTCTAGTAAAGGTATAACATTTAAAAAGTAATTTGTTAGAGCAGATTTTAAAATGGAGAATAACTTAAATTTAAATGAAGCTTTATAGTTTGCAAATTGCTTTGTGTTTATTATCTCATGTGACACTCAGAACAGCCTTGTAAGCTAAATTGTTATGCAAATTTTTACAGAGAAGGAAAATGTAATCTCAGAAAGGTAATGTAATATGTCCAATCACTTCTTTAAGAGGAAGGGAATAAGCCTCTACTAAGTTCCAGGCACTGTGTTAAGTTCTTTAAGAATATTATCCCATTTGATTCTTTCTACAACCTGTGAGGTAGCTGGAGGCAAACAGAAGTCAAGTGACTTCACTAGGGTCACAGAGCTACTGTCTGAGACTGGATATGAAGTCATATCCACTGTGCCAACTAGCTTCCTCTTACAGAGATAGTTTTTCTGGAAGAGAAGGAGAGATGAAGAAAGAGGGATTAAGGGAAGTGAGGATAGATAGAGGAAGAAAAAAACAAACAAAAAACTTCCACAGAACAACAAAATTCAGCTGCCAATCTTTGGAAATAAGAAACCAACAAACATATTTATCATCTTCTATCCTCTCATCTTCTATCCTCTTTCTACCACTGATAAGGTGACAGAAATTATTTCTAGGCTGTCACTGTTCCTAAGAACATTTGATAGATCAAAGTAATCATACATTACTTCTTAAAGTAATTTCCAAGAAAATAATCAAATATCTATCCAGAATTATTGAATCAAAAGAGCTAATATATGTGAAAAAAATCTCAAAAGAGTAAAAAAGGGTCATAAAGCACAAGGGACTACGATGCCAATTAGGAGTATGATTTAGTGAAGGAAAAATAAGAAAGGAATAATCTATTTTGAAAGTACATGAGGGTCTGTCATGTACTTAAAGGTCTCAGTGTAAAATGTCATTGATTTGCTTGGTAATTTGTTCTGTGGGTGGAGCCATGTAACTTCTCTGCCTATCCTAAGTTTATAGGTCTTTCAGGACCCAGTTCAAAAGCCAGCTCCTGTAGGAAGTTATCCCAGATTCTACTCTCTCTACCCAACAATGAATATTATCATCTAATTGCTAAATAAATTTTGACAAAATAATGTAATGGAATATTACTATGTGATTATGAATAATGAACCTAATGACTATGGAGAGAAGTATAGAAGGATATATAAACTGATACAAAGTGAAGTAGTAAAAATCAAAACATACACATAATGACACAACAATGTGAATGAAAATAATGATCACAGAAGCTGAAAGTGAGAGCTAGAAAATTACAGAGAGCAAGTATAAGAGAAATGAGATATATAAATGATATGTGGAGATCTTCCTACCCCTCTCCTATACTTAGATGGGAGGCCTACAGGTTGGGAAAATTATACATATTCTCAGATTATTTTTTGATGTATTGATCAGTTTTACCAATTGCCCTCTTCTTTTCTCTCTTTTTCTTTTATTTTTAAATTAAAAACAAATATTATTTATTATATGCAATGGCTCTCCTTGGGGGGGGGGAGATGTAATAAGGAAGAATACTGGGAGAAATTCTGATGATGTAAAAAAAGTGAAAGATGTGAATAACAATTCATTTTAAAGATAAATAAATGACAGATGGCTAAAAGTGATCTTTTTGTCTGCAGATGTCATATACTTTGTTTCTAGTTACCCTTTATTAGATTTTATTTTGTACAATAGAAATTTACATATGTGTTAATTGAATGTATATGTTACATGTGTGTGGTAAAATGACTTACTCATGTGTGTAAGTATGTATGAATATA
The DNA here is from genome assembly GCF_028372415.1 of Notamacropus eugenii. NCBI lineage: Eukaryota > Metazoa > Chordata > Mammalia > Diprotodontia > Macropodidae > Notamacropus > Notamacropus eugenii. The sequence continues at coordinate 113,470,776 of NC_092875.1, forward strand.
ATTAAGTGATTTGCACATGTTTTATGCAAGTGTGCATGCATGCATGCTCACACACACACACATACACACCATATTATATATTCCTTGGGAGCTGGGATTAATCTTATAACCCATTAGGTCTAGAACAGGACATAAATCAGCCACAAAATAAATACTTGATAAACCGAATTGAATAAACTTGAATTGAATTGGTGACAGAAACCTGGGGTTTAGAAGTGGAGAGCCAGGCAGTGCAAGGCAAAAAAGCAATTTGTGACAAATGTCAGGAGAAAAAGAAATAGAAGTACTATTTCCCCAAAGTACTTTGGTTATAGCAGATACTTATTGAATTCAATAATCCAGGTGAGAAAACACTTAGCATCTACTATGCTGAAGACACAAATGGTATCTACTTTTTGCATCTGGTAGAATGTAATTCCCTTCTTCCTTTCCCCACTTTAAGGTCATGATCTGTTTTTTTTTTTTCCGCAGTACAAGGTATTGTACATAATAGGTACCTAATAAATATTTGATTAATTGAAAAGAATTGGACAGTACATTAGAATTCCTACTACTTAGAAATCTTTCACATTTGATGAACTTCATATAATAATAAGAGGCTTTTCTGTGTATTATATATTGTGAAGTGGAAACCAGATCAAAGGGTGTGAAGGCAATCAGAATAGGATCTTTTGCTGTTTTTGCTTTAGTATAATCAAGTGCCTCTGATTGGATCTTGCCTTTATCAATCAAGAGTTTTCACAAGGAGTAAAGTACAGACAAGAGTTTCTTTAACTAGAAACAGTGTATGTGTCTGTATTATTGATTATTTTAATGTGATTAAAGATCTTTCCCACCCATTGATGGGCCTGCCTTGTGGGAAGCTTGATTAGGGAAGTTGTTTTGTTTTTTTATTTTTTCTATTGAGGCACTAGGTCAAAGGGTTGTGATGCTCTCTGGCTAGGGAAAAGGTATAAATACTCTGAGTTGAGGTTTTACTTTGGGGCTTAGTTTTTGGTAAGAAGGTTTGAGGGCCAGATGAAGACACCTCCCATCCCACACTGAGAACTCAGAAGCTATACTCCCTCTCTGGTAACTTGATCAGATAGCTGTACCTGTCAAATTATGGTCACATAGAGGGAGCCATGACTGCTGATTGCTTTGGGACTTACTGACTGGAAGTGTTTGTTTCCTCAGATGAGGACTCTGGGAAGATGATAAAGAGCCCCTGGGGCTTTGAGAACCCAGATGTCATGCTTCCCTCTCTGGTAGTGATGGTCAGACAGTTGGGATCCAATTGTCTGTTGAATTCAGGCAGAAGAAGCCATGTCCGTTGATCTTTCAATTTCTCTGTATTTTCTTTGAAATTCAGGGTGCTGACTCTCTGAATGAACTGAATGATATATGTACTTGGTTAAAGGAATGATGCTTTAATGCTTTAAGCATTAATGTGCTTAATTAAAGTGATTGTTAACCCCTCAAAGGTTGCCTTTCCTTTTATAGATACACATCTAAGAACCTGTGATAGCAGGCCCCCCTGTGTATGTTGGGGTGGTTACTGATACAGAGATATTCAGTCAACAATGGGATAGCATCCATCATAGTAAAGCTTTCTTTAAAAACAAAGCAAAATAAAACAAATAAGTACTCTGCCTTTCCAATGACCTAAAAAGGAGACATAATGGCATTCTTTAGTCATCAACCAGGCACTGTAAATTTCTAAAATATTGAAAATTTGGCTCCAATTCGTAATTTTTCAGAGGCTTAGAAGTGACAACAAGAAAAGAAATGATTGTTACAACATTTGCTCATGAGCTTTATACAGCCAAAAATTATAAGTTTTATTTTAAGTATAGACCAATGATCAGATTAATTTCAGTATCCTCCAGAAGTGTGTGAAGCCAAAAGGAAACAAATCCAATGTGCCAACAGCCAACTAAGTAACTGACAGATAATAGTGAAAGCTGAGAGCAGTTCAATGGGGCATTCTAATATTGGAAAATCTACCAGAAACATTCCTAGCAAGGTTTAGGAATGTAAACAATGAACCAGGTAATTGATGCCTGATAAACTGTATTTGGGAGCCACTATCTTTAGGTGGATAAACAGTTCAGAAATCAGGAAAATCTGGGTTTAAGCCCTGTCTCTGGAAAATGGTGTCTGTGTGATCCTGGGCAAATCATTTAACCTCTGAGTGTCCTGGGAAGCTCTCTAAATCTATAAAAGGAAGACGTAGTGATATGTCTCAGTCCAGGGAATATCTATAGTTTTAATTACTTATATCAATGAAATAAGAGATTCTGGTCCTGGTTCTTCCATTGGCCTCATTTGAGGTGACTAACTCAAATTCTGAACTTCCTTTACTGGAGAATTGGGTTCTGTTGTCCCTAGATTTAATTATCTCAGTTGATTTTTTGCTAGGTATAGCACTTTGAAAATTAGTGTTATTCAATATATTGTTATTATTATTATTTATCACCACCACTATCATCATCTCATTTTGAAATTCAGTTAAAAGTAATCCTGGGACAGTTTCTCATAAGTGGTACCATATTTTTATTGTTTAATTCTTGGTGGACTATTATATAGGTGATTAAAATAGTTCTTATTTTAATTGAATAAAAATTTTGCCTTTAAACTCATCTCTTGTAGACTAACTCAAAATATTATAGGAGAAACACCAGTAGTAGATAAGAAGATGAAGATGGCAGATAGTTTTTGATCATGGCTTTCATGTAGTCCCATAATTTTTAAATTGTCTCTCCTGGATCTATTTCCCAGGTCAGTTGTTTTTCCAATGAGATATTTCACTTTATCTTCCATTTTTTCATTCTTTTCATTTAGTTTTGTAATTTCTTGATTTCTCATAAACTCATTAGCTTCCATCTGCTCCATTCTAATTTTTAAACAACTATTTTCTTCAGTGAGATTTTGAACCTCCTTTTCCATTTGGCTAATTCTGCTTTTTAAAGCACTCTTCTGCTCATTAGCATTTTGGACCTCTTTTGCCAGTTGAGTTAGCTTATTTTTAAAGGTATCATTTTCTTCAGCATTATTTTGGGGTCTCCTTTAGCAAGCTGTTGACTCTCTTTTCATGATTTTCTCGCATCACTCTCATTTCTCTTCCCAGTTTTTCATCCACCTGTTTTACTTGATTTTCAAAATCCTTTTTGAGCTCTTCTATGGCCTGAGACCATTGCATATTTATTTTGGAGGCCTCTGATGGTAAGCATTGTTCTTCCTCATCTGAAAGGATGGAAGAAAATACCTGTTCACCAAGAAAGTAACCTTCTATAGTCTTATTTTTTCCCCTTTCTTGGACCTTTTCCCTGCCAGTTACTTGACTTTTGAGTCCTTTTTCAAGAGTGGGGTATACTCTGCAGATCTGTAAGTCTCAGTTCCTCCAAGGTGGCTCAGTCAAGAGAGAGGAGTTTACTCCTCTCGTAACCTATGCTCTGGTCTGGGAGTTACCAAAGCTTTTTGGCCTAGGATCTGCAAATAAGATTCTTTTTCCAGAGCCTCCACCAGCTCCACCATGCAAGTCAGCACTCTTCCTCACCTCAAACCACCACTCAGGACTGAGACCCAGATCAGCACCTCAATTCCCCCAGGGACTTTTGGCTGAGGGCTCCAAAAATGAATGCTGCTGCTGCTACTGTTGCTGCAGCTGCTGTCTGGGGCCAAGGCTAGGGGAGGACCCTGCTCCCTTCTTACCCAGGAGAAAAAGCTTTTTCACTGACCTTTGAAGTGTCTTTGGCATTTGTGGGTTGAGGGGTATGAGAACAGCTGCTGCTGCTGGGGATTCCACCCCTGAGGCCTGTTCCAGTCCTGTCTCTGTTGTACCATGCCACCAAGGCTGAACTGGGCTCCCTAGGCTACACTCCACTCCATGCTCCCTGTGATAGACCTTTCCTGTCGACCTTCCAGGCTACCTTGGGGTGGAAAGCTCTTTTTCTCTGTCATTTTGTGGCTTCTGCTGCTCTAGAATGTGTTTAGAGACACTTTTTACAGGTATTTTATGGGCTGTGTGGGAAGAGCTAGAGTATGGGCATCTTTCTACTCTGCCATCTTCACTCACCCTGAATCTTCATTATTTCATAGGCTTCATCTGTATGTATATCTATTTTGGTTATGTTTAACAAATCAAATGACATATACTTGTTATCTGTCTTTACTTTTGCTTGGTGAAGTGGTACTTACTTATCCAAAAGTATTTCTATAACTTTTGACCTTTTCAACTTGTTCACTATGAATATCAAACAATGCTTTTCCTCCTTTTTGAAATGGAAGTGATAATCTGTACAGAACTTCTTCAGGGTGATGTGCCTATGCTTGCCTAGCCTTATGTGCTTTTGTTACGATGGAAATTTTATGGTTTATCTTGTAATTCCAGAGTCGTGTATTAAGATCAATATTACATAGTTAATTGTCTTAAACATGTTGTTGTCATTAAACTGATTTTCCTGAAGTGCAGTTCTGACCACATCCCCTCCCTCTATTTAGCATACTCCATTGACTCCCTGTCACCTTCTTGATCAAATATAAAATCTCCTATTTGACTTTTAAAACCCTTCATAACCTGGACCCTCCCTACATTTCCAGTATTCTTAACATCATATTCACACTATTCTTGTTGTGATCTAGTGATAGTGGTCTCCTTACTGCTACTCACATATGCCACTCCATCTCTCAAATTTGAACATTTTTACTGGTTGTCCCTCATGACTGAAACTCTCTTTCTCATCTTAATTTCCTAGCTTTCCTGGCTTCCTTCCAGTTTCTAATTAAGTCCCTCCTTCAAGAAGCCTTTTCCAGTCCTTATTACTCTCAGTGTCTTCCTTCTGTGACTATCCCTAATGTATCATATACATTGGATGTCCTCAGTGTCATAGTACAGTTTAAAGCCATCTTCACTGAGACATTGGGAGCACCATGTATATCTTGTTTTTATGTAGTTGTTTGTATACTGTCTCCTCCGTTAGATTGTTAACACCTTGAGATCAGGGAGTACATACATACACACATACATACATATATACATGCTTACGTAGACTCATATACATGTATACATACATGCATATACAAATTCATTCTTTGTATCACCAGAGCTTAGGCATGCTGGGGATGGAAGCTCAATTCCATGTGGACAGTCTCGGGCGGGTAAAGGTGGGAATTTCTAAATCTTAGAGTTCTCATGAGGCCCCCCATAAAACACCAGCGAATCGAGGAGTGAGACCGAGCAATCTCGTGTATTTCCGCCTCTTCCCGTGAGAAACGTGATGGGAGGAGCATCCCCTTCGAGACTGTCCCGGATCTGGGCACACCTATTGTTATCTAACAGGCATGGTATTCAGGTGCAAACTATGTGGCCGGAGAGCTTAATTAGGGTCAGGAAAGCCTGAAGGCTCTCTTAGCTCGGGAGGGGCACGGAGCGGACAGGACAGAAGGCTCTGCTTTTCCTCTCTCCGCTCTCCCCTCCCCCTCTCTCCCCACTTACACTTCTGCTTCCAATCTCTTATCGTAATATCTTTGCCTCCTTGGGAGATTTTCTCTCTCCCTCCTAAGGAAGAGCTTCCCCTGCACATGTAACCGAGACCCTGAATATAAAGCTTAACCCTTGTTCGACTCCGAAAAGTCTCTTCTCTCATATGTTTATCCGGTTTGGCCAGCCGAAGACCTGCAATAGAGGTAAGGTAAGACTCGGGTAGCCCTCAGGCCTCTAGGCCTGGCATAGGCACATTTCCTAGCACAAAATAAATACTTAATACACTAGTTGATTTGTTCTCTGCTATTGTTGCTACCAACATATTCCTCATAATCTCACTTGTATAATCTTTTGTAAAGAAATTCTATGTAAATAGATGTAAGCCATGCTACTATCCTTCCATTCCTTTATGGTCAGTGTTCTGAGGATTATTGTATAAGTAGATAAAATAAACATTTCCATTGAATAAAAGCAGATGTCATAGGCACATCCTTTCAAAGCTCACTGAAAGCACCCTTAATATAATTTCAGAAGCAGGCAAGACAACAAGCATCCTCTTCCATTATAAATTTGATCTCCATCAGACATCTCTATACTTTGAAAGTTTTTTGTTCCATGGAGCTTGGACATTGAATACTTGGCAAGTTACTTCCTTGAAAAAAAATACCACCAACTCTTTTCTTCCATTTCTATGAATCAAGGTTATGTTTGGGATATTGTGAGCAGCAGCTCAGTCTTAGACGATGGTTCAGTCTCAGTAGAATGTATTATTTGAATTTTCCAAGATAGCTTAAGGTCTGCTTTTATAATTTGGTTATCACCAATTTACCCATGAGAAAAAATTAGAAAAAATGATTGTGACTTATCTAAGGTTTTCAGCCTTCTCTAAAAGAATTATTCAGATTCTTCAAATATCATCTTCCACATGCCAAGTCAATAAGCATTTATTAAGTGCCAGATATGTGTCAGGCATTGTGCTGAATGTTTGGGATATAAAGAATGGCAAAAAATAGTTTTCCCTTTAAAGAGGTCACAGTTGAATACAGGGGACAACATGTAAACAAATATATACAAATCCAAATAAATAGCATAAATTAGAAATTATATCTGAGAGACAGAGAGAGAGAGAGAGAGAGAGAGAGAGAGAGAGAGAGAGAGAGAGAGAGAGAGAGAGAGAAGAGAGAGAGAGAGAGAAAGCATCATTTAGGAGACTTGGGAAAAGTTTCTTCTAAAAGGTGAAATTTTAACTGATACTTGAGGAAACCAGGGAAGCCAAGACGCAGAGAAAAGGAGGAAGAGGCTTACCTTTTATCAGTTGTAAATATATTTTATATATGCCTATTGAATTGTATGTTTGTCTTCCCATCACAGTTGAATCTTCTGAAGAGAAGCACATATTTTCTCTGTTCTATGGATTCCCAATATCTAGTATCACCTATTAGTATCTGGCATATAGCCATATAATAGGTGTTTAATAAATGCTTACTGATTAACTGATCATACCTCTACCTTTAGAAAGAGAAGTAGCTAGTAGTTCACTACTTGCCTTTTCTTCTCTCTCATATTAAATGTTTAATTCCTTAAGATAATCACATTGAAACAATGGTTGACAATGGTTTCCTGACCTCTAAGAGCATCAACTAAAGGAAGAGTTCTTATTTGCCTCTTCGGGATTCTAATCACTAAGGGCTACCTAATGAGATCACTCTCATTAGGAAAAATCCCAGACTGATATTTTGCTAAAACATGCTTGCATCATCTTAACTTTCATAGCTCACTATCAGCACTGCCTGAATGTGCAGGCATATGTATTCTTCATTTGGTTTAGAGCTGCCTTCTTTCTCTTTTTTCTGAGCAATATGAGAGCGAGCCATTCCTTCTCTTCCTCTCAACCACAGCAAAAGAAAACATCAACAACAACAAATTCTTGAGTTCTTCTGATGTATCTTATTAAAGAGCCCTTTTTTGGGTCTAAATCCAAAGTATGGGGAAAAATTGATGCCTCTTCTTGCTTAGAGTGAGCGAGCGGGACATGAAGATGCACTCATTAAACCCTTATGGTGTGCCAGGCCCTGTGCTAAGTTCTGGGAATATAAATGCAGAAATGAGACAATTCCTGTCCTCAAAACACCCACATTTCAAAGTACAGGGTCCTATGGGCACCATATTGGCTAGGTAGGAGAGACCTGATCTGAGTGAAAATATTTTTGCGTTGATATATAGGATAAATAATACCCAGAAGCAATAGAAATAATTAGTTGATAATTGTGCTCAAAATAAATCAGGAATGGAGTGGGAGATATGCTTTTAGTTCAAGATGTATGCCAAGATTAGCACAATATAATAATTAATAAAAACAACAGTAACAACAGCTAACACGTATATAAGCCTAATGAAGTTTGCAAAGTGTTTTAAATGTATTATTTCATTTTTATCATGACAACAATCCTAAGAAGTAGAAGCTATTGCTGTTACCATTTTAAATATATGGAAATTGAGGCCAAGAGAGGTTAAATGACTTATACAGGGTCACACTCTGGCTTTTCTGCTTTCACATCTAGCACTTTCTCCACGGTGCCACTTTAAAGTAAGAGGCTAGACTGGAATGTGAAACATGGCCTTGCCTGGATTAAGCCAGATATAGGAGACTATTAAGTTTGTGTTCACCCTCTTACCAATCAACATAACCCAACTTAAGGCTATGAGTATATAATGGTTAATTGTGAGAGTTAAAGATCTTCCCTACCAGTTAATGGGCCCACCCATTAAGGGAAGCTTGATGAAAGGAGGCAAAAACCTTTTGTAAATTTTCTAATGAGGCATTGGTTATACAGGGTCGTGATGCCCTCTTACTCTGAAAAGTGTATAAATACTCTGAGGTGAGGTTTTACTTTGGGGCTTTTTTACTCATTGGAAGTGTCTGTTTTACCAGAGAAGACTCTGAGTAGCTGCTAAGGATCTCCCTCCCTTCTTCTCCCCACCCCGCACTTTGAAAACCCAGATGCTGGTGCTTCTTTCTCTGGTAACTATATATGTATGTAATGGTCAGACAGTGGGGTCTGCCTGTTGATCTGTGATGTATGTATTGATTACGGCCAGACATTTGGAAGCCCTGTCTGTTGATTATTATTTCTTTGTATTTTCTCTGAATTTCAGGGTACTGACTTTTCCCCCTGAACTAAGTGAATGATATATGTGTTTGAATAAAATGATTGTTAACCCTTCAAAAGTTGCTCTTCTTTTAGAAAGGCAGATCTAAGAACCTGTACAGCAGGCCCTCCTGTGCATGCTGGGGTCCTTGCTGATACAGAGTATTACTTCCTCTAAGAATTAGAGCATGACTACTGGAGATCAAGCATGTGCTGCAGCAGGTAGGGAAAAGCAGAATTACAAAGGAAAATGATAAGATGGCCCAGGTAGATACCTGGCTGGGATATGAAGACACTAATAGTTACTAAAAATAAATGGGATTCCCTGCTGGGTCAGAAAAACTTTAGTCAGAAAAACTTAACATTAGAAAGAATATGAAATTAAAAATATATACTTACATAAGTGTCATAATGTATGACACATTGACATTGAGTTTCAAAGACTGATCTAGGCTCTGTATATTTTGGTGGAGGGGAGATAACAGGAAGGAAGAAAGAAGGAAACATTTATTAAGCACCTACCATGTGACAAACAGTGTGCTAAGCAGTGTACAAATATCTCTTTAAATCCTTACAACAACCCTGGGAATTAGGTACCATTATCATCTGCATTTAACAGTTAAGGAAACTGAAACAAACAGAGGTAAAATGACTGGCCCAGGGTCTCAGAGCTAGTAAGCATTCAAGTCTGAATTTGAATTCAGGTCTTCTTGACTAGAAGTCCCACACTTTATGTGCTAGCTGCTCCACAAGACCTGGATTTGAATCCTTCCTGAGACACTTATAAGTTATGTGACTCAGCAAGTTATTTAACCGCTCTCATCTTCAGTTTCTTCATCTGTAAAATAAGGGTGGTAATAACATCAACCACAAATGATTGTTGAAGGATAAAATGAGGTTGTATGTATACTATATCCACATGTGTAAGATATGTATTTTAAAATATAAAGATATACATGTACAGTACATATAAAATCTTGTCATATACAACTCTCCCCAAATGCTATAGATCCTGCCTATGAATATTACCTATAATTATTTATTTGACACAAAACTTCTTCCCGGACCTAGGTAGAAAGGAAGTTCTCTCTCCCATTCTAGAACTGGCCACATAGGAATATCTTGCCTTCCACCCTGAACCGGAGCAGATAGGAATGTCCTTTCATTATTCCAGGGGCTTCTGATCCTTTACATAACATGGTGTAACTCTTGGAAGGGGGGAACCAGATAAGATTATTATGGCCCACATAAGGAAGTAGAATTCTTTGCTATATGTAAAGGCAGACCAAAATTCTACTTCTGTGTACTTGATGAAATTGTGTCTTAACTATTAGTATTTACTAATACTAATACAGTACCAGCAGCTGGCCCAAAGACAAACTTTTTAGTGCTGGAGTAATGCTTCCTGACTTAGAAATGTTCTAGGGTCCCTTAGTCAATATTGTCTTAACGTTTTGAAAACAAACTGCTGACAATCTTATCCTAATAATGTTGGCCTTATATATGAACGTTCTCTGCATACGCTGGTTTTTTTTCATTGTGTAGTGTGGTTACCAACTTACCATAAAAGGCATACATTTAGTGGGCCACTAAATAATTAGAATCATGGAAAATGGATAACTATGGAGCTTTTTAAGAATGAAACCTATGACCTTGACCTCATTAATATTGTGAAAGACATGCATTAGAAGATACAAGTATTACTCCAAAGTAAAACAGGTTCTATTTCTCTGCCTACATTTTGAATTGGTTGAAATATGATTCCACTGACCAAGTTCAACCTTAACCTATAGAACTGAGAATACAAACCTGAGAAACAGAAGGAGGTAAAGTTGCTATAGCATAAAGAACATTGTACTAAGAGTCAAAAGACTTGGGGTCTAGTCCTTTGTCTGATCTTGGTTTGCTCTGTGACTTTGAGCATCACACCAATTGGAGTGAGGGGCAAGAGGCGGGATTCTGTTTCTTCATCTGTAAAAAACAATAGTAGATTGGACTAGGAAATATTAAAGATTTCTTCTAGTTCATTCCTCAAGTACTCTCCCAGTACTTTAATTTTATGACCCTAGGAGTAGAGGACCTCTAAATAAGTCTACTTCCAGTTCTAATATTCTATATACAACTCTATGAACCCAAGTTTCATTCTGGGACATCATAGATCAGAGCAATGGACTTAGAGTAGATTCAGATCCTGGCTCTGTCACAAGCTAGCAGTGTAATCCCTAGAAAGTGACTCTGACTCCTTAAGCCTCAGTTTCCTCACTTGTAAAATAAGGAGACTAATGCTTTCATTGCCTGCCTCCCAGAGTTGTTGTAAGGAAAGTGCTTTGTAAAGCTAAAAGCCCTAGAAGTATGAGCTATTGTGATTATTATCAATAGGATGGAAAACTGCTGTTTCTCACTGCGATGGTGGAATAGGGGAATTTGTCAAACAGCCCTGCTAGTGGTGCTCTGAAACATCAGGGATACGGCTGGGTTCCCAAGCAGTTGCTATGGTAACAGGCTCAGATCCAATCTCATGGGTGTTACTAATGGAAACCAGGACAGAAAGGAAAGAGCACAGGTTATATTTTAGGAAGAGGGTCTTTGCAACTGCATGCTGAGATAGATAATTTCCCTCAGTGAGCTATATATTTTACATTTTAATTCAATTAAACAAACATTTACTAAATACCTATTACACAGAATGTTCCTAGAGTGGGAAATAGGAATACAAAGCCAAAATTCTAAGTCCTTGCCTTCAAGGGACTAACACTCTGTTTGGGAAATACAATATATGCAGAAAAAAAGTAAATATAATATGAACAAAATTATTTCAAAAGGCTGAGTATGCATTTCCTAGGGAAGTTTTCACCTAATTCCTTGTAGAATCAGCTCCACCTCCAGCACTGGCTACCTGCTATGAATGCTTGCAACGGCTGCTAGGTGGTGCAGTGGAGAGAATACTGGATCAGGAGTTAAGAAAGACCTGAGATTAAAATCCAGCTTTTGGGAAGGTCTCTTAACTTTTGTCTGCCTTAGTTTTCTACCTGCAAAATGAGGATAATAATGGAACCTACTTCCCAGGGTTGTTATTTGTACTTTGCAAACCTTAAAGTTCTATATAAGTAACAGCTATTTTCATGGAAAACTTAATAATAGTAACAGTAATCATATTTTTGCTTTGTTACAGTGGATTGAATTTTGCCTCGGGAATTACAAGTTGAGCTCTGTCACTGTATTGCTATATGAGTATGGGGATTACTTCTCTCTGGACCTTAAGTTTCCACAGCTTTAACATGAGGGAACGAAGCACTCAGGCCCTTCCAGCTACGATACTCAGTGTTTCTAATCTTAAGTGCAATTACATTTCATTTTCTTTCATTATCACCACTGCTTTACTTCTGAAGGCTTGGGTTTAGTTTAATATAATCTTCTCCTATTTAGTACTCTAGATTAAAACAGCTACCAATTTGACATGTGAAATCTAAAAGGCAAAGGAAGACTCCAAGTGTAGATGCCCCTCAAACTAGTGTTGTAACCTTTATCAAAATAGCACCATGTAAATATTATAAACAAATAAAAACAATTGTCTTTTGAGTACTGTTTTGAGATTTTCTTCTTCTGATACCACCACTACCACCAGTACCACCGCTATTGCTGTGATCACAGCTACACCCACTACCAGTGATAGCTGACAGAGTGCTTCCTATTGTGATTAAAATTTTGTAAAATATTATATGTAAATGATATAAAAAGAGGATCTTAGATGAGATAGCTTTTTAGTCCTTTCTAGTCTTCAGCCTATGATCTTATGATCATATTTGACCTTGATAATAACTCTGTGGTCCTGCCGTAATATTACAGATATTATCGTCACCATTTTATAGATGAAGAGGATGAGGTACACAGAGCTGAAATGACTTGCCCAGTATCATATAGCAAGTAAATTTATGAGGAAGGATTTTAACTCGGATCCTACTGATTTCAAGTTTGTCACTCTATCCTTTGCTCTAAAGATTAGTGACTTGCTCAAGGTCACTAACGCAGTTGAAATCACTCTTGTTCTCTGAGTTGAAGTTCACACACTTTCCACTGCCATAAGGAGTTAAGTACAAAGAATATATTATGAGAGGCTTATTGACTGACTGACTGACATAACTAATGTGCCTATTAGATAATCCTTTACAAGATCTAAAGGTACGGTACCTGATGCTTCTATGGAGAAGTCAGAAATTATGGAATGATGATATTGATATTTTAGGTTGCAATCATTGACTCAAAAGGGAAACTAGGTGACACAGAGGATAAAGTGCCAGGTATGAACTCAAGAAGACCTGAGTTCAAATCTGGTTTCAGACACTTACTAGCTGTGTGACTCTGCACAAATCATTTAATTCTGTTTGCCTCAGTTCGTCATCTGTAAAATGATCTAGAGAAGGAAATGGCAAAGCACTTTAGTATCTTTGCAAAAAAAAAAAAAAACCCAAAATGGGCTCACAAAGAATTAGATAAGACTGAAACAATTCAATAACAACCACAAAAACATACACTATCATGCATACGGATGAAAAGTATTCTGAAAAGGGAATGAATCAGCAGCTAGGAGGTAGGGACAGAGAAACGATCTTCTGCAGAAGGTGAAACATTCCCTGGAGGTATCCAGGAAAATTAAGAGGCAATGACAAGGGACCAGAGCATGGAGGGTTGTATTCTAGGAACCACAAGTAGGTTAACCATTGGTTGGATTGTAGACTGCATGGAAATATAAAAAAGGGACCAGGCAATGAAGAACATTATATGTCACATGGAGTATTTTATATTTGGTCAAGGAGAAAATAGGGAGGCATTAGAGTTTATTGGGTAGGGAGTGAAATAATCAGATCTAAATTCTGGAAAAATCACCATGGCAGCTGAGTGGAGGATAATTTAGAGTAGAGAGAGACTTGAAGATGGGAGGCCAGGTATAAGAGGCAAACTTCCCTCCAGCTGCTGGGATCAACTGCTCTAGAACCTGTGGAGATATTTCTGTATGGTGTCCCTCTTGTTCCTATACATGTTGGGGAAGGCCCCTGTACAGTTCTACACTTGTTTTAATTGTGGCGTATTGGAAGCCCTTGTACTTGTTCTGCAAGTGATCAACTGACATTCTGTGATTAACTTCAACTCTCCGGTCTTTAGTTCTCCAATACTTGAAATGAGAGTATTGAGCTGAGTATCTAAGGTCTCTTCCAGCTCTAATACTGTTTGCCTCTATAAGAAATGATTATTTTCAAGATCCTTAGGGGTGCAGATCTCACCTTCTACTTTCTTTGTTGTTCCTCTCAGTTCTCTTCACCACTCATTCAATTTTTGTTTTTTCTCCTCAATACCTTTTTTCCTATACCATGTGTTCTCTTTTATCCAATGATGTATTTATTTCAGTTAAACTTCATTATCTCTTCTAAGTTAGCCACCACTATGGTGGAAGGAACTTAGGATCAGAGAGTTACAGATATAACAGTCCTTTATAATTCATCTAATCTAACCCCTTCGTTGTGCCCAGTAGGTAAGTGGGGCCTAAAGAAGTCACATAGGAAATATTTGGTAATAAATAGCAAATAGGTAATAAGTGGCAAAAGTAGGAATAAAATCCATTTCCTTTCTCCAGAAAGTGTCCTTTCTGCCTTAACACTCTGACTCCTCTTACAGCTATCTTGACACTGGCTGAATACAAGAGGATGTGGGCTGGCCATTAGTTTCCTTTTGCTCTCAGTGCAAAAAGTCCTTTTCAATCATATATATCTGTTGATATTTCTTACCGCTCTTCTACTCATGACCACTTCTACAAAGGTTGTGTGGATGGGTAATAGGAGAGGAAGGAAGTATGTTGATACATCCATTGTTTGGAAAGATATCTGGAGATTTTAGTTTACTGAATATGTATTAGTAGTGCTGCATTTTAGCTATAAAGGCTAATGAATGAGATCTTGGGTTGTATTAAGAAAGAGAAAGAGAACAGACACTTATTAAGTACCTACTATGTACTAGGAGGAAGTTAAGTGGCTAAGTGGCTAGATTGCTGTGCCTGGAGTCAGAAACATCTAATTTCAAATCTGGCCTCAGATTCTTGCTTCCTATATGACCCTGGATAATTCACTTAATCTTTGTTTGCCTTAATTTACAAGAAGGCAGTGTCAGACCACTCTCTAGCATCTTAGCCAGTAAAACCCCATGGATATCATTGACTTGCTATGGTCTGCAGGGTTACAAAGAGATGGACGTGACTCACTAACAACAACAATGTGTTAGGCATTGTGCTGAGTACATTACAAAAATAATCTCATTTGATTCTCTTAATTCTGTGATATAGGTGGTACTATTATCCTCATTTCATGGCTGAGGAAATTGAGACATAGGTTAAGTGAATTATCCAGCTTCACAAAGTTAGTCAGTGTCTGAGGCTACATTTGAACTCAAGTCTTCTGACTCCAGACCCAACACTCTAGCCACTGAGACACCTAGATGCATAGCTTTCAGAAATAAAGGATCTATAATCTGTCTCATTATAGACTCTTTCTGTAAAACTTCCTATGGAATTTTAGATACCATATTTTAAGTAGGACATTTATACACTGATCATTGACTAGATGAAGTCAACCAAGATAGTGGAGGGCTTTGACCTTATTCTACATAGAGATCAATTGAAATAACTGGTTATGTTTGAGCTTAAAAGGAGAAAGCTCAGGCAAGGCAGGGGAAAGGGTGGTGGGATTTCTTACAGGTGTCTTCAAATATTTTAAGAACTGTCATGTAGACAGATGAATTGGCCCTGTTTCTTTTTAACCCCAGAGTACAGAACCAGAGGTAATTTTCTAGCAAATTTCCTACAATTAGAGCTGTCCAATCGTGGGATGAGATCCCTCAAGTAGTAGATTCATACTCTTAAGAGTTTTTCAAGCAGAAGACAAACGGCTACTTGATTAGTGTATCATAGTGGAGATTCGTCATTTATTGGTTGGACTAGTTGTCTGTTAAGGTGAACATTGATAAAGAAAATAAATATCAATTGATTACATCATTGGAGAAGGACACTTCATCATGGTTAGGAGGAAAGAATAATGGGTAGAAAACGCACTTGATTGGGACTGACAAGACCTGAGTTAAAAATCTTATTTGCAACCCTTAACAGTTCTTGGCCTCAGGGAAGTTATTTCCCTGTAAAATAGGGATTATTATAATAACCACGATTTGACTATCCCTTTAAGGGCTTTGCAAAGCATTTTCATGTGATATGGTCTTTCCAACAACCCTGTAAGGAAGATGGTATTATCTGTTTTACATCTGTTTTACTTGGGCTAGAAGAGTTGAAGTGATTTAGCCAAGGTCAAACAGCTAGTGATTACGGTAGGATTCAAACTCAGGGAATCTGATTTGAAGTTCAGATTTCTGTCTAGTATACTACCTAGCTGCCTAAACAATAAGAAATTCTTTCTTTTCCTCACTTTGCTGTAATGAGGAAAGAACTTTCTTTGCCAACTTAAATTGGCATAGAAATGACAGTTTTATAATAGTAGTAGTAGAAAAAGTAGAAATAGTAACATTCTTTATTACTTTGGAGTATAATTCAAAAATTTGGCTACAATTTGTCATTTATAGATATTCCAGATATGGAAAATACAGTAATTTCATCATACCTGAACCCAGAGTATAAGTATTCATTGAAACATTATAAGAATTCCATTAGTCATGGTTCTATATAAATGGTGAGTGACTTATAGTCTGTGGGCCAGATCCAAACCATCATCTATTTTTTGGTCCATGAACTAAGTATTTTTTTTTTTACATTAAACCATTTTTACCTCATGGTGCACTATAGTTTGTTGATTCCTGCATAGAGATTGGCCAATGAAACAAAGCATCACTTGTGAAATGAGACAGATATTTCTGGGAATGATGAAAATAGCCATTTTGGAATCCTAGTGAAGCCATGATGAATTCCAGAAGTGGGGTGTGAGTGTACCTCATTTCTTACTTGACTACACTTTTGTGGTACTTCTCTGACTGACTGCTCCACTATGTTCCAGGAAGCTCATTATTAGGATAATCTTGAACCCTGAGGGTCTTCCTTTCCCAATTTGATATTTTTTTTAATTAAAAGGACCATCCCTTGAGTAACTTAAAGAAGTCTATTCATTGAATTGTTGTATCTCACTCAAAGTAAGATTGTGAGAAGACCGTAGTCTAAAATGACCAAGGCCCCACATTGCATCCTGGGCCCTCTCTAGTAGTCCTGATAAATATCAGGCCACTGAACCCAGATGACTCAGGAGAAGAAAGTGAGACTGGTGACCTTGTACAGCCCTCCCTCACTCAAATCAAAGTCAACTACAAGTCATGTCATCACCTTGATCTCATGGTCCTCTTGGAGAATGAAGGACAAGCACAACAACCATCCTGTGAGATCTCATTACCTTTGATACTCTACCTCTTCGCTACCCTTTACCTCTCAGATTGAATTTGGGGGTCATAAATTCCAAACCACCATTTAAGGGGAGACCTCAGCTAAGACTATTCCTCATTTATTACCTGGATCTGTTATTTTCGGGACTTCTCACTGACTTCTCCCCACTTCCCTCCCTTTATTGGCTATTTCTCCAACCTTGTCCCTCCAATTTTTAGTTTCTTTTTGTAAGTTATCTCCCCTATTGGAATGTAAGGCCCTTAAGGGCAAGGGCTGCTTTTTCTTTTTTCATATTTTTCACATTTATCTATTTTCATATTTATATTCCCAGAACTTAGCACAGTGCCTGGCATATCATAAGTGCTTAATAAATGTTTTTTGATTAACTTACTAGCAAGTCGTACTGAGGCAAAGAGCAAAGGAAGTTGGATTGTAGTGAGGATAGTGGATGGCACTAAAAGAGATGCAGGAATTTTAGAGAAAATATTTCTAACCCTTCTTCAACTACAAACACTTAGCTCAAGGTTTCACTGTCATCAGTGAGTCTTTGGACAGCTTCAAAATGCAAAATGCTTTGGGGGAAAGGGGTTGAAAATGCCCCCACTAGGATTGTAGGCTGTAATTTCTTTCTGTTACATTATTCTTTTCCAGAGTTCTAAATTGGCAAGGGTGACAAGAATTTTGTTCCATGTTGCTGAGTTCAGAAGGTTGTAAAAGCAAGTATTCCTTCAGCACGGCAAAAAAGTCAAGCCAACTCAATGAGTCAACAAGAATTTAATTGCCTCCTATGTCCTAGGCACTGTGCTAAGCACTGGGGATACAAAGAAAGGCAAACAGCTCCTAGCCTCAAGAAGCTCACATTCTAATGGGGGAAAATGTAGATACAATTTGTATGAATTAAGATATATACAAGATGAGTCAGAGATAATCTCAAAGGCAAAGCATGGATATGAAGGAGTCCCTGGAAAGACTTATTGTAGAAAGTAGGATTTTCACTGAGACATGAGGGAACTAAAAAAACAAGCTAAGAAGTAAATGGGAAGGAGAGCATACTGACCAGCCAATAAAAATGCACAAGGTCAGATGATAGAGTATATTGTGTGGGGAACAGCAAGAAGGCTAGAGTCATTGAATTACTAAATTCATGGAGATGCATCAACTATTAGAAAACTGGAAAGACAGGAAGGCTGTAGGTCTTCAAAGAGTATGTACTTGGTTAATAGGAATAATTAGTTAAAATAGGGAATTTCTTTTCCTTAGCTTTTATACCTTAGGTGAGCTGGGCTTGACCTCTATGTCCAAACTGGCCTCATTATAATCCAGGGTTTCTGCTCATAGGGGTCTATGTCCCAGGTCTCTGACTCTTCTTCACTCCAACTGATTTTTTTTAAATTTTGATTTGAGAGGGCTTTTCAAGCTGTTTGACTTGACAGCATTTTGGGAAGCTTGACTCTGTCTCCCCAAAAAATAGCTAGTCATGGTTCCATTCATTTCCGTTCTGAAAAAATGTCTTACTGTTTCAGTGCTTTTCCTGGCCTCATGTTGCTAGCATGGTTACTTACTGATTAGCCAGATAACCAAAGATAACTGAAGAATTTTCCCGTGTTTATCTGATGTGGGAGCAAGTGAGTCTTGGTTTGATATTAAGAATTCCCACAATATGAATCCAGACTCTTTTGAGTGTCCAGAGTTTTTGAAGTTCAGGTTTCATAACAAATAATCTTGAATGCTTGAGATTTCCCCAGAGGGGATTATTTATTACTCTGACAGAGTGATAAATGTCAAAAGACAGAGTAATTTCTGTGAGGATATTAACACTTAGGATATAAAGGACATCAACACAATAGCAAAAAGAAACATTCCCTAATTTACCAAATTATTGAAGTCATTATAAATTCCAATTGTCATCTTGGAATGTTTGTTGAAGATTCTGAACAATGCTTCATTTACCATTAATTCAGGTGTTAAATGAATCCGTCCAGTGCTAATAATGACATAAAGATCTTTTAAATTTATTAAATATAATGCATACTTCTCCCATTTCCTATCAACTCTACTGTCTACAAAATGAATTTACAAGTTAATTGAGGTTCTGTACATGAAGCATCAAATTTGGAATGGAAAGGCTGACTGAGACCAGTAGTTTCTACAGCTTTTTAAAGAAAAAAATCACATCAAGATGTTGCTCAGCCTGCAGGCTCCACACCAGCTTCTGGGAGGGCAAGAAAACCTAATGCTTGCTATCACTATCCTTTATGACTTAATTATGTCTCCCCATCTTGAAAAGCCCAGAAAAGCCATTTCTGTCTTGAGCTAATCAGACATTTTTGAGGCTTGAAGAGAAGTATCTCATGTAAAAGGAAAATCATAATGGGAGATCAGAAGTGACATTTGAATTGGCAAGTCATATCACAAGGCAGGATATTAAATTATAGAAAGGAAAACCACCTACTCAGACACAGATAGACACAAATACATAACCACAGAACTAGAAGAAATCTTTGAGAGTCTATAGTCCAATCTGCTCATTTAGAAATGTAAGGGAAAAGAAGAATACAGGAATTTACCCAAGGTTGCATTAAATCCTGTTTACCAATCATTGTGGCAATGTTACAGAAAAAAAGACAATGTATACATTAGATCTTCAAAACACATACACAAACACATACACTCAGCATGATTTTTCTTATTTGAAAGAAGATGATCTAAATCATGAAGCAACACTTGTTTAAAATTCCTGCCAAAGTACATGATTTATTGTTTCCCCAAAACATCTCCCAAATTCTTTTTAGATTCAATGCCACAATAAACTTGATAATTATAGACAAAAGAAAAAATAAATTAAACATACATGATAAGGAACAAAATCTTATATTAAAGCTTTCAGTTTTTAACAAATTGGAAACACATAAATCAAAAATAAGTAAAGGAAATTTGTTTATTCTAAATTTTTTTCTAAATATTTACCTTCCTTCCTTCCTTTTCCCCTTCTCTTCTCCTCACATCATTATAACCAGTTTATATACATACCATCTTTTATGATTCAGAGTTATTATTTTTATCCCAATTATTTGATGTTATATTATACACATATTTATACACACATTTATATATACACATTTCTGTGTGTATGTGTTCACATCAATGTTGATACTCCTCTAAAAGTGAAGATCACATCTAATTTCTGTCTTTTCTTCCTGTAAAATTCTAATCCACAGGAGCTGGGGGAGGAGTAGCCAAGATGTCAGAGTAGAAGTAGGGAACTACTAATGCTCTCCTGCCCCAAACCTTCAAAAATCCTGAAAAAATGACTCTAAATGAATTCTAGAACAGAATCAGCTACAAAATGACAGACTGAAGCAAATTCCCAGTCCACAATAATCTGGAAGATACACAGGAAGGGTTTATTTATAGCACCAGGCTGGGAACAGAGCACAGTTCAGTGCCAGTGCAGACAGAGGTGGGACAGGCCTTAGGGGACTGAATCACTGGTAGCTGTAGTGGTTTCCACACTTCTCAATCCACAAATGCCAAAGATAACTTTTGAAGGTCAGTGGGAAGGGTCTCTCACCTGGTTGGAGGGGAGTGTGTCCAACCCCAGTTCCAGACCCTGGCCTGGCCAAACCAAGGCCCCAGACCCAGAACAGTGGTAGCCACAGCTGAGGCAGAGACTGCTTCTGGAGCCCTCCACTTAACACACAGCTCAAAAGTTAAGTAATTGACTGGGAAAATGAGCAAATAGGGGAAAAAGAAACAGATTATAGATTCTTGCTTTCTTAGTGAAAAAGTATTTTCTTATGTTATTGGTGACAAAGAAGATCAAAACATACAACCAGAAAAAGACAATAAAGTCAAAGCTCCTGCTCCCAAAGCCTCCGAGAAGAATAAGAAATGGTCTCAGACCATAGAAAAGCTCAAAAAGGATTTTGAATATCAAGTAACAAAAGTGGAGGAAAAATTGAGAAGAGAAATGAGAGTGATCCAAGAAAATCCTGAAAAATGAGTCAACAATTGATAAAAGAAGCTCCAAAAAATACTTAAGAAAATTACAGCTGTAGGGAGAGCAGAGTAACAGCACAGACTTTCTACAGTGCTTCCACCAAGTCCAACCAAATACCTGTAAAAAAATGGCTCGAAACAAATTCTGGAGCTGGAGAACCCACAGAATGACAGAGTGGAGCAAATCTCCAGCCCAAGACAGCCTGAAAGGTCGCTGGGAAGTGTCTATCATTCCCTGCTCTGAGCAGAGTGCAGTCCAGTATGAGCTGTGAGTTCACAGAGGGGACCTGAGCAGGCCTTGTGGAGACTGAATCTCTCCCACCTGAAGTGGTTTCCAGACTTCAAGACCCCAAAACACTGAGAATAAATTGGAAGGTCAGTAAGAAAAGCCTATGGGACCAGTGCAGGAAAGTGGAGAGGTCCAGACCCAGTCCCAGGGTGGTAGAGTGGGGAGGGGGCAGAGGAACCCGAGGCAGTCACAGCAGCAGCAGGGTCAGCTGCAGCCCCTGTTTCTGGAGCTCTAGGCCCACAAATTGTAGTGGGATCAAGCGGCTGACAGTACACACCCCAACCCCACTGGCAGCAGAGAACTACCTTGACAAAGAGCTCAAAAGTCAAGTAAATGGCTGGGGAAATGAGCAAAAACTGGGTAAAGAATCAGACTAAACAGTCTTACTTTGGTGACAAGGAAGAGCAAAGCATGCAAACAGAAGAAAAGAAAGTCAAGTCTCCTCCATCCTAAACCTCCAAAAAAATACGAATTGGTCTCAGGCAGAGAAGAACTCAAAAAGGATTCTGAAAATCAAGTAAGAGAAGCAGAGCAAAAACTGGGATGAGAAATGAGAGTGATGCAAGAAAATCATGAAAAATGAGGCAACTGCTTGATAAAGGAGACACAAAAAAATTCTGAAGAAAACAACACTTGAAAAAATAGACTAACTCAAATGGCAAAGAGATCCAAAAAGCCAATGAGGAGAAGAATGTCCTAAAAAGAAGAACTGGTCAGACAGAAAAGGAGATCCAAATACTCACTGAAGAAAATAATTCCTTAAAGAATAGAATGGAGAATATGGAAGCTAATAACTTCATAAAAAATCAAGAAATTATAAAACAAAACCAAAGGAATGAAAAAATAGCAATGTGAAATATCTCGGAAAAACAACTGACCTGGAAAATAGATTTAAGAGAGAAAATTTAAAAATTATGAGACTACCTGAAAGCCATGATCGAAAAAAAGCCTACCCATCATCTTTCATGAAATTATCAAGGAAAACTGCCTGACATTCTAGAACCAGAGGGTGAAATAAATATTGAAAGGATCCACTCATCACCTCCTGAAAGACATATGAAAAGAAAAACTCGTGGGAATATTGTAGCCAAATTCCAGAGTTCCCAGGTCAAGGAAAAATATTGTAGGCAGCCAGAAAGAAACAACTCGAGTACTGTGGAAATACAATCAGGATGAAATAAGATCTAGTAGCTTCTACATTAAGGGATTGAAGGGCTTGGAATATGATATTGCAGAGATCAAAGGAGCTAGGATTAAAATCAAGAATAACATACCCAGCAAAATTTAGTATAATACTTTAGAGGGAAAATGATCATTCAAAGAAATAGAAGACTTTCAAGCATTCTTGATGAAAACACCAGAGCTGAATGGAAAATTTGACTTTCAAATACAAGAATCAAGAGAAACATGAAAAGGTAAACAGGAAAGAGAAATCATAAGGCACTAACTAAAGTTGAACTGTTTACTTTCCTACATGGAAAGATAATATTTGTAACTCTTGAGACTTTTCTCAGTATTTGGATAGTTTGAAGGATTATATATATATATAGATAGAGGGCATAGGGTTAATTGAATAGGAAGGGATAATATCTAAAAAAATAAAATTAAGGGGTGAAAGAAGAATATATTGGGAGGAGGAAGGGAGAAATAGAATGGGGCAAATTATCTCTCATAAAAGAGGCAAGAAAAAGCTTTTTCAGTGGAGGGGAAAAGGGAAGAGGTGAGAGGGAAAAAATGAAGCTTACTTTCACCATTTATTCCTTATGGAGGGAATAGCATGCACACTCACTTACACTATCACTATCTTACACTACAAGATCTATCTTACTCTACAAGAAAGTAGGGGAGAATAGAATGAGTGGGGTATGGGGATGATAGAAGGGAGGACAAATTGGAGGAGGGGTAATTAAAAGTTAACACTTTTGGGAAGGGACACGGTCAAAAGAGAGAACAGAATAAATGGTGGGCAGGATAGCATGGAGGGAAATATAGTTAGTCTTACATGACATAACTATTATGGAAGTCTTTTGCAGAAGTACTCATGTATAACCTTTATTGAAGTTCCTGCCTTCTCAGTGAGGATGCATGGTGGGAGAGTGGAAGGGAGAGAAGTTGGAACTCAAAGTTTATAAACTAATGTTAAAAATTGTTTTTACATGCAATTGGGAAATAAGGAATTCAGGTAATGGGGTATGGAAATCTATCTTGCCTTACAAGAAAAATAGAGGAGTTGGAGATAAGGGAAGGGAAGGGTATGATAGAAGGGAGAGTAGACTGGGGGAAGGGGTAATAAAAATGCATGGTATCTTGAAGTGGGGGAGGGGAGATTTGGGGAGAACATTTGGAATTCAAAATCTTGTGGAAATGAATGTTGAAAACTAAAAATAAATAAATTAATTAAAAACCAAAAAGCAAAGAAAATAACAACTTTAAAATTAGATTAACCTAATGGCAAAAGAGGTTCAAAAAGTCAATGAGGAGAAGACTGCTTTAAAAAGCAGAATGGGTCAAATGGAAAAAGAGGTCCAAAAGCTCACTGAAGAAAATGATTTCTTAAAAATTAGAATGGAGCAAATGGAAGCTAATGACTGTATGAGAAATCAAGAAATTATAAAACAAAACCAAAAGTATGAAAAAATATGAGATGTGAAGTATCACATTGGATAGCAACTGACCTAGAAAATGGATCCAGGAAAGATAACTTAAAAATTATTGAACTACCTGAAAGCCATGATCAATAAAAGAGCCTAGACATCATCTTTCAAGAAAATATCAAGGATAACTGCCCTAATATTCTAGTACCAGAGGGTAAAATAGAAATGAAAAGAATCCACTGATCACCTCCTAAAAGAGATCCTGAAATGAAAACTCCTATGAATATTGCAGTCAAATTCCAGAGCTCCCAGGTCAAGGGGAAAATTTTACAAGCAGTCAGAAAGAAATAATATCCAAATATTGTGGAAACACAATCAGGAAAATACAAGATTTAATAGCTTCTAACCTAAGGGATCAGAGGGCTTGGAATATGATATTACAGAGATCAAAGGAGCTAGGATTAAAACCAAGTATCATCTACCCAGCAAAACTGAGTATAATACATCAGGGGAAAAAACTGAACTTTAATTAAATAGAGGGCTTCCAATCATTCTTATGGAAAAGCCTATAGCTGAATAGAAAATTTCACTTTCAAATATAAGAATCAAGAGAAACCTGAAAAGGTAAACAGGAAAGAGAAACCATAAAACCTTATGAAATTTTAACTATTTACATTCCTACATGGAAAGACAATATTTGAAACTCCTAATTCCTTTCTCAGTATCAGTTTAGTTGGAAGGAATAAACATACACAAGTACATACATATATACATACATACAAATATACCCACACATGTATATATATGTATTCCCATCTACATATGCACAAACATACATGCATGCATGCATATATAAGGAGGCACTGGGTAAGCTGAATAAGAAAAGATGATACCTAAAAAAGAAAACTAAGTGTTGGAGAAAGAGAAAGAGACAGGTAGAATGTAGTAAATCATCTCACATGAAAGAAGGGAGAAAGAACTTTTACAATGAAGGGGAAGAAGAGGAAGGTGAAAGGGAATAAGTGAGCCTTCTTTAATTAATTTGGCTTCAGGAGAGAATAACACAAACACTCAATTGGTATGGAAATTTATCTTACCCTACAGGAAAACAGGGGCAAGATGATAAGAGAGAGAACATAATAGAATGGATAGAAGATTAAGAGAAGGGTTAATCAGAAGCAAACACTTTGGTAAAGGGACAGGTCAAAGGAGAAAATAAAAAAAATGGAGTATGGGACAGGATAGAGGGAAATATAGTTAATCTTTCACAAAATGAGTGCTATGGAAGTGTTTTGCATGACTACATGTGTATAACCTGTATAGAATATCTTGTGGAGGGTGAAAGAGAAGGGGAAGGGAGAAAATATGGAACTCAAAGCTTTAAAAATTGTTTTTACATGGAACTAAGAAATAAGATGTATAGGCAATGGTGTATGGAAATCTATATTGCCCTACAGGAAAATAGAAGGGAAGGAAATGAAAGGGATGGGGTGATAGAAGGGAGGAAAGATTGGAGGAAAGGGTAATCAAAATACATACTGTCCTGGGGTGGGTGGAGGGGAGAGATGGGGAGAAAATTTGAAATTCAAAATTTTGTGGAAGTGAGTGTTGAAAACGAAAAATAAATAAAACAATAAATTATCATCCATATCCACCCACATATCTCTATCAAAGAATTCACTGAATGCCAAGGTGTTCAAGATTTCCCTCTCAATCTCTTTACAAAGAATGAATGAAAGCAAAAGTATTTTTTAAGAATTTATCATGAGGGAGTGGAGTCAAGATGATTGAGAAAAAGCAGGGGTTTTCTTGAGATCTCCACCAAACCCCTCCACATTTGTGTAAAATGATTCTAAATAAATCCTAGAGCAGCAGAACTCACAAAGTGACAGAAAGAAACAAATTTCTAGCCCATGACAACCTGGAAGGTTGACAGGAAAAGTCTATTGTGCCAGTCTGAGAGAATAACTCAGACCAACATGGGCCACTTTGGCACAGACAGAGCCTTGAAAGCCTCAGGTCACCACATCACTGGCAAGTGTGATGGTCTCTAGACTTCTCACCCCACAAATGCCAAAGGTCAGTAAGAAAGATTTGTCAGACCTGGGTGAGAGAGGAGCACAGTCTGGCCCCAATACAAGACTACAGTGTTGTTGGTGGTGGGTGCTGGCAATGGCAGTGACTGCTTCTAGAGCTCTTGACCAACAGACAGTGGAGGGATTGGGTGGCTGATCAGAGGAGGCTTGAAGGGATCTCTTTGCTGGCACTGAGATAGGATTTTCTTGCTTTGTCCATGCTTAAATCTGTCACATATCTGGGTGGCAGTACTGGGATGAAGGAGAGTGTTGGCATTTCAGAGCTTGAGGCAGTGGTGGATAGGGAATCCTCCTCACAGTTCCAAGGCAGAAAAGAGTGCTTGTGGTCACTGACAGACCAAAGCACAGACCAGGAAAAAAGTAAACATCTCTGCTTTGATTTTACCACCTTGGAAGAGCTGAAAATTTACAGGTCCCTAGAAGTGTCTCTGAAAATAGCTACACAAAACCCCTGAAGCTTGGGACAATACATTGCCCACACTGGAAGCAGAGTTCTACCTTTATAAAGAGTTTAAAGGTCAAGTAATTTACTGGGAAAATGAACAAACAGGAGGAAAAAATCAAACTATAGAATCTTACTTTGGTGACAAGGAAGAACAAAACATACAACAGGAAGAAGACAACAAAGTCAAATTTCCTACATGCAAAGCCTCCAAAAAACATATGAATTGGTCACAGGCCATGGAAGCCAATGAGGAGAAGAATGCCTCTAAAAGCAGAATTGGCCAAATGAAAAAGGAGATCCACAAGCTCACTGAAGAAAAGAATTACTTTACAATTACAGTGGAGCAAATGGAAGCTAATGATCTTTTGAGAAATCATGAAATTATAAAACCAAAAGAATGAAGCAAAAAAGACAATGTGAAATATCATTGGAAAAACAACTAACCTGGAAAATAGATTCAGGAGAGATAATTTAAAAAAATCACTGGACTATCTGAGAGCTATAATAAAAAAAGAGACTAGATATCCTCTTTCAAGAAATTATGAAGGAAAACTTCCCTGATATTCTAGAATCAGAGGGGGAAAGAATTGACTGGTCATCTACTGAAAGATATCCCAAATAGAATGTTCCTAGGAATATTGCAACCAAATTTCAGAGTTTCTAGGTCAAGGAGAAAATATTTCAGGCAGCCAGAAAGAAACAATTAAAATATTTTATGGAAACACAATCAAGATAACACAAAATCTAGAAGATTGTACAATAAGGAATAGGAGAGTTTGGAATATAATCTCAAAGGAGATAGGATTAAAACCAAAAATCACCTGCCTAGCAAACCTGAGTATAATACTTCAGGGGAAAAATTGGTCATTCAACAAAACAGCGGACTTCTAAGCATTCTTGATGAAAAGACCAGAGTTGAATAGAAAATTTGAGTTTCAAACACAAGAATCAAGAGAAGCATGAAAAGGTAAACAAGAAAGAGATATAATAAAGGACTTATTAAAGTTTAAATTCCTATATGGAAAGATAATATTTGTAACTCATGAGATCTTTCTCAGTATTAGTTTAGTAGAAGGGAATAGATAGATAGATAGATAGATAGATAGATAGATAGATAGATACAGAGATACAGAGATACAGAGATACAGAGATACATACAGAGATAGATACAGAGATAGATAGATAGATACAGAGATAGAGAGATAGATATAGATAGATTTAGATATGTATGTATATATGTATATGTATATATTGGTGTATGCACCTATATTCATACATATATACATATAAATACACATATATGTAATACAGACATATATGCATATACATATGGATATGTGTGTATATGCTATATGACAGATATGACAGAGGGTACGGGATGAGTTGAATTGAATATGAGGGGGGTATAACTAAAAAAATACAATTAAGTAGTGACAGAGAAATGTATTTGGAGAAGGAGAAAGGGAGAGGTAGAATGGGGTAAATTATTTCATATAAAAGAGGGAAGAAAAAGCTTGTACAGTGAGAGAAGAGGTGGGAATTGACAAGGAATGAACAAACCTTATTCTCATCAGATTTGGTTTAAAGAGGCAATAACATACTCACTCAATGGAGTATGAAAAAGTATCTTACCCTCCAGGAAAGTGTGTGTGTGTGTAAGGGGAGAGGATAAGAGGATGATAATAGAAGGGAGGGCAAATGGGAGGAAGGGATAATCAGAAGCAAACACTCTTGAGCAGTGACATAATCAAAGGAGAAAATAGAATAAATGGAGGGGTGGTGAGATAGGATGGAGGGAAATATAGTTCGTCTCTCACAACATGATTATTATGGAAGTGTTTTGCATGACTATACCTTTATAACCTATATCAAATTGTTTGCCTTCTCATTGGGGTGGGTGTATAGGGAGAACGAGAGAGAAAGTAAAACTCAAAATTTTAAAAATAATGTTAAAAGTTGTTTTTACATGTAACTGGAAAATAAGACATACAGACAATAGGGTATAGAAATCTATCTTGCCTTACAGGAAAATAGAAAGGAACGGGTAATCAGAATGCATGCTGTCTTTGGGTGGGGGAAAGGGAGAGATAGGGTGAAAATTTGGAACTCAAAATCTTTTGTCAATGTTGAAAATTAACAATAAATTAATTCATAGAAAAAAGAACTTATCATATACTAGATACTGTGGGAAGTGCTAAGGACAAAACTACAAGTTAGTCCCTTACCTCAAGGACCTTACATTCTAATAGACAAAGAGAACATGTACAGAACAGAAGAGACCAAGGAAGGGAGATTAATCCTGGGGACTCACAGTGGTGATGAGTTAATTCATGGCACTGTTAATCTTATTACTTTGCAGATCAAAACAAAAGACTTTTTCCTTTAAAAAGTCTTAATTTTGGGAAACAGAACTACCACTGTATTTCTAGATTAAGGGGTATAGACAGTTTAATAACTTTTGGAGCATAATTCCAGATTGCTCTCCAAAATTATTGGATTCCCCATTTATGGATAGACTTGCACTAAATAATGAAGAGCAAAAGGAGCAAAATCAAAAGAAAATGGTATACAGTAACAAGAATATTGTTTTAAGAACAACTTTGAATGACTAAGCAATTTTTACAATTATAAATACCCAAATTAACTTCAAAGGACATATGAAGGAGCACACTATCCACATGGAGAAAAAGAATTAATAAATAGAAGTATATATAGAATGACTTTACATATGTGTACATATTTGTGTCTTATGTAAGCCATCTCTAGCACAAAGGGTGAAGAAAGGAAAAAGGGGAGAAAGGAAAGTTACATAACTTTATTATATATTTAAAAGGAAAAGCAAGTTGTCCATAATAGATTTGCAGTTTCATGTAGAACAATTTTTTTTTCCTATTTTACTATGTTATGGGAATGCTTATTTTATTTCTTAAATTCAAAAGAAAACAAATTTTAAAAGTTAAGCAAGTGAAAAAAGAAGCCCTAATTTTCTTCAGGGGCAGCTAGGTGTTGTGCATAGAGTACCAGGCCTGGAGTCAGGAAGATCCATCTTCCTAAATTCATATCTGGCCTAAGACACTTGCTAGCAGTATGACCCTGGAGAAGTTTGCCTATTTCCTCATTGTTAAACTGAACTAGAAAAGGGACTGTCAAACCACTCAGTATATTTGCCAACAATACCCCAAATGAGGTCATGAAGAGTCAAACACAACTGAACAACAACAAATTTTCTATGAAATATGAAATATTCTTCAAATATCTTCACCTAAGTGAGTGTTTATAACTCAACTCTATATACCTGGTTAAAACATTTTTAAAACAGACAACTACATTCAAATCTTTTTATTTCAACAATAATTCAACAACCACATCTACCTCCTCATTTTGCCTTATTTTAGTCTCTTGTCTGTTTCACCAATTGAGTTTACCTACTTTTTCTTTTTATCAATTTGCTTAATCTTCTAATTATTAACTCATCTTTCTTTATTTATCTTACTTTGTTTTACCAACTACCTTGTCCTGGAGTCTGTCTTTCCAGGTTCTAGGTGGAGTGTGGCGAAGGGAATAAAGAATTTTATAATATCTCTTATAGACACTGTGCTAAGTGCATTATAAATAATATCTAGTTTGGTCTTCCCAACAACCCAAGGGAATAGGTGCTATTCTTATCTCCACTTTATAGTTGAGGAAACTGAAGCAAATAGAAATCAAGCAATTTGATGAGGGTCATCCAGTTATTAAGTGTCTGAGGCCAGATTTGAACTCAGATCTTCTTGACTCCAGTCCCAGGGATTTTTTTTTTCCTGCAGCACCTAGCTACTTCTGAGCACTCTATTCTCTAATCCTCCTTAATCTTCTTTAATCTTATTTCAAGTATGTGTTTTTTACTTGATTCTCTAGGATTCTCTAAATATATCTCATCATATCATTTGCAAAGAGCTTAGTTTCTTTGACTATTCTAATGCCTTCAATAACTTTTTCTTCTCTTATGGTTAAAGTTAATGTTATTGGTACCATACTGAATAACAGTTCCTTCAGTCTTCTGAATGCTTCTTTAATAACCTCTTTAATTGTCTTTTTATCTTATTTCTTTTTTAACTCTGAATTAAAACCTAGACCTGGAGAAAGTTTTTCTAATTTATCTCAATTTCTCCCAAATTTTGCTCAATTTTGCTCAATTTTACTCTTCAAATTTAACCTCTAACCTATCTTATCTGTCCAGACTTGACTTTCTTCTGCGTATTTGACTCAAATCCTTTCTTCTCTCACTCTTTCCCCCACATTTTTCTCTAACTGAAGCTTAAAGTATGAATTTAAAAACTTCTAATAAAGTGATCCCTTTCCCTGATCTTCTTACCTGCATTTCCTGTTCCCCTACATGCATTCTATGGTCCGAACATAGTTGTTTACTTTCTATTCTTCAAACATAGTGCTCCATCTGATCTGTTGTTGTTCAGTTGTTTCAATCATGTCCAAATGTTCATGATACTATTTGGGGTTTCCACGGCGAAGTGTTTTACAATTTCCTTCTCTAGCTTATTTTACAGCTGCGGAACTAAGGCAAACAGTTAAATGACTTTCCCAGGATCACATAACTAGTAATCTTCTGAGATCAGATTTGATCTCAGGAAGAGGAGTCTTCCTGACTCCAGGCTAGACATGCTCCAATGTGCCACGTGGCTGCCCCATCTATGAATTTTTGCACTGATTGTCCCCCATGTTTGGAATCTTTCTCCTTACCATTGTTTCTTAGAATTCCTCATTTCCTTTAAAACTCAGTTTATGTGTTATAACTTAAAGGATTGAATATGTCTTTCCCTTTAAAGGCTAATTTAAGTAAGTTCTGTACAAGTCTTGAAAAGAAAACACAACAACTTCTATTTAAATACAAGCTCTTTGAGGGCAGACAGTGTGTTGCTTGGTCTTTTAATTGTCAGAGTTTAGTAAAGGATCTGACATATTGTAAATGCTTAAGAAAAGTGTTTATTGATTAATGTGACAATTATCTAGCCATTTTCTTATTAGACATATTTTTTCCTTCCAGTATTTTGCTCTTCCAAATAAGACAGCTGGGAATATTTTTGTACAGCTGGGTCATTTTCTTTTCATTTTCATGGTGTTCTCAGGATCGAGTGTTAGGACAAGAATCAATGACTTAGAAAGTATTAACTATTTTGTGACTTACAAACAATTTGTACCAAATTTCAGTCTTACTAATAATGCTTTAGAGTGACTATTTTGCTTTTCTTTGCTGGTTAGATTTTTATCTCTAATTTTTTTTTTTGCCACTTTACTGGACATAAGAAAATGTCTTAATGTTGTCCTTATTTGTGTTTATCTAATTAGTAGGGGATCTAAAAAGGGTTTCATGGGCAAAATTCACAGTTTTTATTTCTTCATAAACTTTCTGTTCCTGTCTTTTTATCTTTGTTCTACTAGGAAGGATGTATTATTTGTCTAGTAGGAATTTATTAGTTGCTAAAGATTTGAGATGTAATAATTTTAGCAAATAAATTTGCTGCAAATATTTTTCTCATTTTTTAAATATTGTTTTTGTAGCATGAAACTTTTCTTTCTGAATGAGTAAATCCACTGATTTTGTTTCAAAAAGTGACTTCTCCTCCTCTTCCTCCTGCTACTTTTTCTACTTGTTCTTGTTCTTCCTCCTTCTTCCTCACTCTATTAGTTTTCCCAACTGTTTTAATTAAAGAGTGATTCTATCATATGTTATATTCTAAGTATGGGTTTATCAAGCACAAACTTTGTACATACATTTATACATACTGTTGGCTTCTAAATTCTATTCTATCTTCATATTTCTCCATTATTTCCCCCATAAAAAGTTTAAAAATCATGACTTTGCTTTAGATTTAGAAATAAGAAAATAAGAAATAAGAAAAAAACTTCACCAGTTTTTTTTTAAAGTCTTCGGTATTCTTTATATTTTAAACAATATGCCTTTATATTTGTAGAGGGTTTTATAGTCATGAAGTTCCTTTAAATTTATTATCTAATTTGATCTTTATAATTTGATAAAGTTTATGTGAGGGTTCTCTTTTTCACAATTTATTTAATTTTAGTTTTGAACATTCACTTCTCTAAGATTTTGACTTTTAAATTTTCTCCCCCTTCTTCTTCTTCCCTCTCCCCAAGACAGAATGCAATCTGATATAGGCTTTATTTATACTTTCATATTAAGTATATTTTCACTTTAGTCATGAGGTAAAGAAGAATTAGAACAAATGAGAGGAACCAAAAGAAAAAGGAAAAAACAAAACAACAAAAGAAAAGAGGAGCAGATGATATGCTTCCGTCTGTATTCAGACTCCAAAGTTCTTTCTGTGGATATGGAGAGTAACTTCTGTCATAATTCTTGTGGAATTGTCTTAGATCCTTGAATTGCTGAGAAGAACTAAGTCTATCAAAGTCAGTCATTGCACAACGTGCCTGTTACTCTATAAAATGTTCTCCTGGTTCTGTTCACCTCACTCAGCATCAGTTTATAAAAATCTTTTCAGGTTTTTTCTAAAGCTGCCTGCTCATCATTTTTTATAGTACAATAGTATTCCATTACATTTATAAAGCACAGCTTTATTGTTCAGCTATTCCCCAATTGATGGGCATCCCCTCAGTTTCCAATTCTTTGCTACCACAAAAAGAGCTGTTATAACTATTTTTGTATATGTGGAACGTTTTTCTGTTTTGGTGGTCTTTTTGGTATACAGACTTAGAAGTAGTATTGCTGGGTCAAAGTGTATGCACAGTCGTATAACCCTTTGGGCATAGTTTCAAATTGTTCTTCAGAATGGTTGGATAAGTTCACAACTCTGCCAACAATGAATTAGTGTTCCAACTCTCCCACATCTTCTCCAACATTTATCATTTTCCTGCTTTGTCATGTTAGCCAATCTGATGGGTATGATGCAGTCCTTCAGAGTTGTTTTGATTTGCATTTCTCTAATCAGTAGTGATTTAGAGCATTTTTTCATATGACTAAAGATATATTTAATTTCTTCCTCTTAAAACTGCCTGTTCATATCCTTTGACTTTTTATCAATTAGTGGTGACTTGTATTCTTACAAATTTGACCCAGTTCTCCATATATTTTTAAAATGAGGCTTTTATTCTGGTAGACTTTATCCTTCATAGCAAAGCAAGGACCTAAGAAATTCCCAATGGACTTTTGAGGGAAAACATCTTCCACATCCAGAGAAAGAACTATGGAATTGGATCACAGAATGAATCAGATCATTTACTTTTGTATTATGTTTTGTTTTCTTTTGTTTTGTTATTATTTCTCCCATTTATTTTAATTCTTCTATTCAACATGAATATGTTGAAAATGTATTTAATAGGAATGTATGTGTAGAACCTATATAAGATTGCACACTGTCTTGGGGAATGGGGAGGGAGGGGAAAGGAGGGGAAAGAAAGGGAAAAATCTAAGATATATGGAAGTGATTGTAGAATACTGAAAACAAATAAAATAATTTTAAAAAATGAGGCCTTTATCAGAGATATTGGCCCTAAAAATTGTTTCCCAGCTTTCTGATTCCCTTGTAATCTTGGTTGCTTTGTTTGTGCAAAAACTTTTCAATTTAACGTAATTAGAATCATACCTTTTGAATGTGATAATGTTCCCTATCTCTTGTTTGATCACAAATTCTTCCCTTCTCTACAGCTCTGACAGATGCTGGTAATTTGATTTTCTTCTTTCTTCTTGTAAATCAAATAAAGCAAAGATTAGTCTATTTTATTGTGTTTTTTCATGAACCCAAATCTTAGTTTTATTTATTAGTTCAATAGTTTTCTTAATTCCAATTTATTAATCTCTCCTTTGGTTTTCAGAATTTCTAATTTGGTATTTAAATAGAGATTATTACTTTATTCTTTTTCTAGCATTTTTAATTGCATGCCCAATTTATTGATATCTTCTTTCTCTATTTTGTTCATGTAAGCATTTAGAGATGCATAGAATTTCCCCTAAGAACTACTTTCACTGCATCCCATAAGTTTTTGTGTGTTGTCTTATTATTGTCATTCTCTTGGATGAAGTTATTGATTGTTTCTACGATTTGATGTTTGACCCATTCATTTTTAACATTAGATTACTTACTTTCCAATTAATTTTTAGTCTATATTTCCATAGTCTTAGATCTTTTAATGTAGAAGCTGCACAGTTCTGCATAATTCTCTTTCTGATCCCATGACATTTAAATTGTTTCTTTCTGGTTGTTTGCAGTATTTTCTCTTTGACCTGGCAATTTTGGAATTTGGCTACAATGTTCTTTCTATTTTTTGGAGATAATTAGTGGATTCTTTCATTGACTATTTTATCCTCTTGTTCTAGGATGTAAACACAGTTTTCCTTGTTGATTTCCTGAAAGATGCTGTCCAGGCTCTTTTTTTATTTTGGCTTTCAGGTAGACCAATAATTCTTAAATTATCTCTCCTGGATCTATTTTCCAGGTCAGTTGTTTTATCAATGAGTTATTTTATATTTTCTTCTATTTTTTTTATTCCTTCGTTTCTCTTTGACTGATTCTTGATATCTCATAGAGTCATTATCTTCCATTTGCCTAATTCTAATTTTCAGTGAATTGTTTTCTTCTATGATATTTTTTACCTCCTTTTCCATTTGGTCCATATTACTTCCCGAGGAGTTCCTCTCTTCAGTGAGTTTTTGTGTCACCTTTTCCATTTGTCAGTTCCACTTTTTAAGGAGTTTTTTTCTTCAGTGTACTCCCCTGCCCATTTGCCAATTGTATTTTTTAAGGACTTGTTTTCTACTGTCCAGTTTTGTCCTACCTTTTCCAAGTTATTGACTCTCTCTTGCATACCTCTCATTTCTTTTTCCATTTTTCTTCTACCTCTTATTTGGCTTTTAAAATCCTTCTTGAGATCTTCCAAGAAGACTTTTTGGGCCTGAGAACAGTTCATGTTCCCTTTTGTTTCAGGTGTGGGTATATTAACAATGTTGTCCTTTTCTGAATTTGTGCCTAGATCTTCCCTGTCCCCATAATAAAAATTTATTGTCATTGTCCATTTATCCTTTGCTCATGGCTTTTGCCTATTTCCTGGCTTTTAAAGTTGAGTCCTCCTAGGTGTTCTTTACACCACTGGAAGGTTTGGCTACTGGAGTACGTCTGCTGTCATGGAGCTGTGCCTCCTGGAAATGTGTTTCTTGAAACTGTGCTGAAGCACTGATAGTTTTAGCTTCTGGAGGACATCTTCTCACCTTTGCATGTGACAGCTTACTGAGTTAGTGTTACCACTTCCCTTGCCTGTGCTGAGGCACTCAGATCCTGGTGTTGTTGCTTGTCTACTCCACCACCCTGGGGCTCACCTGGTTTCCTGAGGTGGGGCTTGCCCCTGGCTTGCTGGGACACCTCCTTTCCTGTACTGGTCCCTTACTCCCAGAGCAAGAGGGGACTTTCCTGTTAATTCCCCAAGCTTCCTAAGGCTACAAAACTACTGTATTCCATCTGTCTTCTGGCTCAGGTGTTCCAAGGTTTTTCCTGGGGTGATATTTTCTGGACTTTCACAGGTCAATGTGGGAGAGTGAGAGCAACTTACTTCTTGCTTCATCTTAGCTCTCTGAGTCTTTGATATTTTTCTTTCTCCATTACTATTGTTACTTTTCAATTCTACAGAAAAAAATAATGACATTTTGGTTGTCATTGCACTGTAAGTTAGCTTGAAGTACATTTACATTTTTATCATATTTTTACTTAGTCTTCGGTAGAGAATATACCCTCATTTGTTGAACCCTTCCTTGATTTCAGTCTAAATTATTTTGACTTTGTTGTGTCTGTGAATAGGACTCCTATGTCTTGACCAGTTGATGCCCAAATATTCAGAATATTTTTCCAGTTTCTCTTGATACTTGGTGGCATAAAAAAATGCAAGGGAGGATGTGAGTTTACTTTTTGTCTTTATATTTATGGAATAATTAGTCATTTAACAACAGAATTTGTTCTTTCTTTTACATAACTCCAATTTGCTATTTATTCAAAGGTGGTATCTATAAAGAGAAATATTTTAACATCTTCCTTACCATTTTTATACTTTTCATTTCCTTTTGATGCTTTATATATCATTGTCAAGATATATGAAACTTTTGACTGAGAGTGGTGAAAAGCGGTCTCATTGCTTAATATCCATTTGAATGGTAATGGTTCTAGTCATTTTTCATTGCATAAAATATCAATTCACCATTAAAATATATTTCAATCATATAATTAGAAACTTCCATTCCTACTTTTAAGTATTTTGACACAGCTAAAGAATGAATTTTATGAAAAGTTTTCTCTGCATCAAATTGTATGGTTGTGTAAACCTTTATTTCTTTTCTCTTATAGATACCCTATATTACATTGAATTTCTCCTTGTACAAACACACACACACATACACATACACACACACACACACACACACACACACAAATTTCCTCTAATTGTTCTAGTACCAAAAAAGTTCTCATGAGTTACAAATATCATCTTTCCATGAAGGAATGTAAACAGTTCAACTTTAATAAGTCCTTTATGGTTTCTCTTTTCTGTTTACCTTCTTATGTTTCTCTTGATTCCTGTATTTGAAAGTCAAATTTTATATTCAGATCTGTTTTTTTTTTCAGCAAGAATGATTGGAAGTCCTCTATTTCACTGCAGTTCCATTCCCCTCCCCCCCCAAAGTATGATACTTAGTTTTGTTGGGAAGCTGATTCTTGGTTTTAATCTTGTCTCCTTTCACCTCTGGAATATCATATTCCAAACCCTTCAATTCCTTATTGTAGAAGCTGCTAGATCCATTAGTGTAGAACCTGCTAAATCTTGTGTTATCTTGATTGTTTTTCCACAATACATGAACTGTTTCTTGGGAACTCTGGAATTTGGCTACAATATCCCTAGCAGTTTTCCTTTTGGGATCTCTTTCAGGCAGTGATCTGTGGATTCTTTCCATTTCTATTTTACCCTCTGGTTCTAGAATATCTGGGCAATTTTCCTTGATAATTACTTGAAAAATCATGTCTAGGCTCATTTTTTCATCATGATTTTCAGGTTGTCCAATAATTTTTAAATTATCTCTCCTGGATCCATTTTCCAGATAAGTTGTTTTTCCAATGAGATACTTCACATTGTCTTCTATTTTTTCATTCTTTTGGTTTTGATTTATAATTTCTTGAATTCTCATGGAGACCTTATCCCTTCTAATTTTTAAGGAATTCTTCAGTGAGTTTTTGCATCTCTTTTTCCATTTGGCCCATTCTGCTTTTTAAGGCATTCTTCTTCTTGTTGGTTTTTTGGACTTCTTTTGCCATTTGGGTTAGTATAATTTTAAAGCTGTTATTGTCTTCAGCATTTTTTTTTGTTTCCTTTAGCAAACTATTGACTCACTTTTCATGATTTTCTAGCATCACTCTCACTTCTCTTACCATTTTTTTCTCTACTTCTCTTACTTGATTTGAAAAATCCTTTTTTGAGTACATCAATGGCCCAAGAACAATTCATATTTTTCTTGGAGGCTTTGGATGCAGGATCTTTGACTTTGTTGTTTTCTGATTGTATGCTTTAATTTTCTTTATTACCAATGACATAAGAAAACACCTTTTCACTGAGAAAGGAAGAATCTATAGTCTGTTTATTTTTCCCATCTTTGTTAATTTTCCCAGGCAATTACTTCCCTTTTGAGCTTTATGTTAGGTGGAGGGCTCCAGAAGCAGCCTCTGCTTCACCACTGGCAACTCCCACCCTGGGGCTGGGAGTGGACCAACTTCCCACTCAGCCAGGTGAGATATTCTTCCTATTGATCTTCAAAACTCTCTTTGCAGTTTGTAGCTTGAAAAATCTGGAATCCACAGTAGCCATCAGGAATTCAGTCCCCTAAGACCTGCCTGCTCCAGTTCCATCCATGCTGGCATGGCCCATGCTCAACTGCACTCCGATCCCAGCCTGGTGGGATATACCCTTCCTGTTGACCTTCCAGATTGTCTTGGACTAGAAATTTGCTTCAGTGTGTCATTTTTTACTTCTGCTGCTCTAGAATTCATTTAGAGTCATTTTTACAAGTTTTTTCAGGGGTTTGTAGGAGGGGGAATTCTAGCAGGTCCCTGTTTCTCCTCCTACACCTTGACTCTGCCTCCCTCTTCCTAACTAGTGAAGGCATCTAGTGCCTTGAATTTGCCACTGAATAATCCTTTAGTTGAATACTACAGATTTTGATGTTTTTATATTATCATTATATTTGACATAATCTTTCTTTTTTATTGTTTCATCTTGCCTAGTCATTATTTAATAACTAATATTTCATTTCTAAGGAGGCCTCACTTTCATTTATTATACCATTGTTTACTACAAGTCTTATTGTTTTGCTATGAAAGTGTAGCCTATAGAATCTCTTTTTCTATATTTTCCTATTTCTACTTTGTGTCCCAATTCATGATTAATTTTTGCGTAAATGACATGAATGCTTGAAAAAAGATTTATTCTTTACTTTTCCTATTAAGTTTATTTATTACTGCATCTCAAGATAATATCTCTTTTGTTTAATATGCCCTTTAAATATTATTTCTTTCCTATTTATCTTTTTGTTATCCACAAAAATATAATTATATACTAAATTATTTATACAATCCTTTTTGCGAGGATTCAAGGCATTGATTTATTCATTTCACTGCATATAAATGTCCAATGGAGTTCTGATATGCAAGATATATTGGGAGATAATATAAATAAGGGAATATGAATTTATTAAGTAACTACTATATGCCAAGCACTAAGGTAAGTAAATGCTTCAAAATATCATCTTATGTCATCCTCACAGCTTCATTCATAGCAAATACATAGGAACAAGATTTGTCTCCCAAGTGGTAAGTTGAAAATAGGTCCTCTTCAAAAGAAGAAATGGATTGGATCAAACCTGTGTGTAAGTATACTCCAAATCACTATTACCATGATAAATATAATTTAAAAAAAGTTCTCAGGTTTCAATTTGTATTCATCAGATTGAAAAAGATGAAAAAGAGGTGAAAATGACTAAGGTAGGGTATGATGAGAAGACAGGCACTGTTTCTAGAACAATGCATTGGTTAAATCATTCTAGAAAACAATGTAAAAATCCCCTAAAAACATCCAGAAACTTTATACACTCTTTAACCCAATTATATTGATGTTAGGAATACACCACATGAGGGCTAAGTTGGAAAAAATGGTCCAAAATATACAAAATTTATTAGCATCAATTTACGTAATAGTAAAGCCTGAAAACATGGTTGTCCATCAGCTGGTAAATAACTGAATAAAATATAGTAAATAGATATAGGAGACTGGAATTGAACTTGTGATTTCATTAGCTGCCTAACATTTTGAGATTATCAATCTATCACTTATGCCAGGCTGTCTTGTTAAATAGATGTAAAAGAGTATTATGAAATTAAGATATATAGAATTATGAGAATCTGAGAAGACTTCTATATGAATTGAAGAGGAGAGAGTTAAATAAGGACCAGGATAACTCCTGTTACAATGATTAGGAAAACACACACATACACAAAGTAGAACAATATTTGAAGACTTCAGAAACATGTTCAATGTCAATACCAGTCATTGCGTTCAGAACACTAATTGTGATGCATGCTTGCCACTTACCCACCTTGAGGTGGTGGGTTAGAGGTAGAAATAAGATATACATGTTTTCAGACATGCTAATGAGTCACTTTGCCTTTCTTGACTTTCCTTTTTTTCCTAAGAAAGAATTCTTTTGGAAGCAGAATTAGTGAAACAGTAATATAAAGAAGGACCAGTAAAATATTTATAACAATTTACTACAAAATTATTGGGTGCACATTTCATTAAAATGAGTATATTCTCATTTTATAGCCATTTAGCATTTTATAATGTCCTTATTTAGCACCATTAATATGTTTTGCTTTGAATTTAACTTTGTCCAATATCATCCCCACCCATTCTTTTTATGATTTGGCAACATTCATGGTAAATTTTAACACATTTTATTTAGAATGTGTTTAGATCTTTCTGAATTAAATGCTTCTTATAAACAGCATATTATAAGATTCTGCATTTTACTCTATTCTATAATTAATGTTATCCTTTAAAGAATAATAGGATTTAGTCCATTTCACATTTAGAATTACAGCTTTGAGTTTTCCTTGTCTTCAATCATCCTATTAGAAAGAAATGCACACTTTCTTATGTTTATGATTTTTATTTTATTCTAGGCTTGGAAGAAAAAAGATTTTCCCACTGTATAATAAATTGTATAGTGCTTCCTTAAATTTGAACTTCTCTATTTCATAGTAAGAAACTTCATTTTGGAATTACCCTGGACTTCTTTCTCTTTCCCCTTCCTTTTTGTTTTCTTTCCTTTTTCTCTGTTTATCTGTAACACCCTACTGAAACCATTGGGGAATCATCCAATGAAACTCTCTGAGGGGTTTCACAATTAGTTAATAATTGTTTTATCTTGGTTGTTTAAATACTTATCTTTATTGCAGAGATGTTTGTTCCTGAAAGACTTTCTTGAAGTGGATAGGTCTTCATGCAAACTTTTCTAAATCTGTTTACTTTTAGAATATCTATCTCTTGTCTTCATGGACTATACTTCATTTTTGTGGGTAGATAATTCTGTGGTGTTGATCCTTATTTCTTAATTCTGCAAATGCTCTATCCCAATTTTTGTTATGCTTTCTTGTCTTTTTGCAAACCCCTGATGTGTTCAGTTTCAATTATTTCACCTGTGATTTCTGTATCTTTTTCTGGTAGCTTACACTATGCTTTCCCCCATTATTATTGGAGCATTGGAGTTTCAACTATTATGTGTCTAGTTGAGTCAGATTGAGGTCCTTCCTTAGATAGATGCATAGATAGAGGTAGAAATCTTCACCAGATT
Organism: Notamacropus eugenii; assembly: GCF_028372415.1. Lineage (NCBI taxonomy): Eukaryota > Metazoa > Chordata > Mammalia > Diprotodontia > Macropodidae > Notamacropus > Notamacropus eugenii. Next base: position 113,512,139 of record NC_092875.1, read on the forward strand.
TAAATTACATTAAGACATTTAGGACACCCTGTATAATTTTTTCCACATCTGCATTTATTTGTCATTGTCATTTTCTTAGCCAGGCCAAATGATTCTAGGGATATATTATATCATTTGTTTTTTTCTGTTTCTGTTGTTTCTGATAGTTTGGTTAACTGTAATGTAAGGAGAATTAAAGATCTGCCCTCACCCATTAATAGGCCTCAGGTAGAGCCCATTAAGGGAAGCTTGATTAGGTAAGGCTTGTTTGATGTAGGTAAGGTGCACACTTTTTGTTAATTTCTAATGAGGCACTGAGTCATGAGGATCATGATGTCCCCTGGCTCTGAAAAGTGTATATATTCTGAGGTGAGGTTTTCCTTTGGGTCCAACTCTTTGGAAGAATGTAGGAGTGCCAGATGATACTCTAGGCAGCCATTAAGCCCTCTACCCTGCAGCTTTGAAAACCCAGATGTTGGTATTTCTCTCTCTGTTAACTATGTATGTATGTAATAGTCAGACAAATGAATCTGTCTGTTGATTTGTCATGTATGTGTTGTTTATGATCACTCAGTTTTTATTTCTCTCCTTGTATTTTCTCTGTTGGTGTATGTGATTAAAGAAGATTGTTGACCCCTCAAAAGTTGCTTTCCTTTTAGAAAAGCAGACTTAAAAACCTGTGCTATCCTGTCACCTTGGATGTGTCAGCATGCTTGCTGATATATCAAGTCAATTTGATCTTCAGTATTTTAAAATTGTATTAAAGCTCTACTTTCCTCATTTCAAAAATATGGTGTTATTTTTTTTCTTGTGTTGCTTTCCTATATTTTTTGTCTTCTCTGATATTTACATCTTGGTTTGTGTATTTTTCCTCTAGTGGGGTGTGGGAAGACCCTTAATCTTAGTCTTTCAGTCTTCTTATTCTTTCATAGTGGGTCACTCTCTCCCAATGGATATTTGGTAGGTGTCAAATATGACAAGGTACACACATGAATGTGTGTAAACATCTCTTGATTTGTCATTTATGTAGCCATCTGATCTGCTTCAATATGTCCATGCCTTTGTAGAGTGCAAAAATATTAGATGATCACTCACTTGAAGACTTTCTGATAAAGGGAATGAGCAAAGACTATTCTCATGAAGCTAAGCATAAAACTACTCCATTGTGCCTTTTTTGGCAACCCACCATTCCTTCTATTTCTTCTCTTTCCTGTGGAGAGGATGATACTCAACAGGGGATAAGGGATAAAGTAGAGGTAGTATTCAGAAAGATGAAAAAAATATCAATCTGCTAGACCTGCCCATAGAATCTCAGAACCACAAAATAATATAATTTGAAAAAAATGAAAAAATTTTCAGGATTCCATATCAATGGGAAGCAGTAATTCCCTCTAGAGCATTCTTGATAAGTACTTATACTCTCCACTTAAATAACTTGAATTGTGGGAAATTTGGTAATTTCAGAGACTCCTTTCATTTTTGGACAGCTCCTCTTGTCAGAAAATTCTTTATGTTTCCATAATCACATGTTTTCTTTTTAATCAACAAAAATATGGGTAGAACTGAACTGATATAGGATAGGACCACACAAAGATGAACAAGTTAACATCCTTCAATTAACATTTTTTCCATCCTTCGTGTCTTGGCAGAAGAAAGCAAAAAAAAAAAAAGCCCTTTATTAGGTCCTATCAATCTTTCATATTGATTTTCTTGGAGGGTTTCATCATTGGTACTGTGTTCTAAAACTCAAGGCATAAGGATCACGGTGTGAGAGTTGGAAAGAACAACCCTCATATGTTACAAAAACTGAGAACAAGAGAACTTAAGTGATACCACAAAGGTCATGTAGGTAGTAAGCGGATAGAGGAAATACACATTCCTTAGTTCTTTGATTTGAGGTTCGTTGTTGTTTCTGGGGTCCTTCTGACCACATGTTTCCTGATGTTTCTTCTTATTGGTTTGGGGTTTGATTTTGAGATTTTGGCTCTGGCAAATCTGTGACTACTAATTTTACCCAGTGAAAGACTGATGCCCACTTTGCCTTCATCTGACATTTTGTATGCTCACTTCATTTCCCTGTCTTAGTCAGCAGATTGTTATCAATGAAAGATCTCTATTCCAATCCACAACAGTAGGATATGGGGTTAGAATATTTTAATCTGAGGTATGAAAGTTAGATTTTTTTTCTTAATTGAAACATTCAGACCAGGCCAAGGACAGAAGCTTTAACTTAAAGAGAAGAAATCTGGTGAAAGGATGTAAAAAACGCAATTCTAATCATTACTCCTGCAAAGTTCTCCAGTGTGCCCAGTATCAAAAGCCTTTCTTTCCAATCAAATATGATCAGTTAGTCTCAGATCTTGGCATTAGCAGAACAGTGGACTGTCAAAGGGCAATCCTAAGGAAGAATGTCAGTGATCAATGTCTAAAGTCTTTGTTGTAATTTTGATGAACTTTCCAACTGAAGAGGGTATTAAATGGATCTTGGTTTGGCAGGGGCCCACTGTGGATCATAAATCTGCATTTCATTTTGTCAATACAGGAAGTTCTTGATTTAAATGCAGGCTGTGTTTCAACTATTTATTTGGAGGCTTGTTCCTTGACAATTAGAATGCATTTTCACATGAAAACGCCACATTATTCCTCACCATGCCTTGTATGAGTTCTCCATAAAATAGTCTTTTAGGTAGACATACATTTGGCATTCCAACATTGTGGCCAGCCCTTGATTGTGTGATGTATATATGCATACATGCATATGCGTATGTATGCACACACATATGCATCAGACATACCTATGTACATACATGTGTGTATAACATACGTGTATGCACATATACATTTATAGTATGTGTGTGTGACTATGTAGGGGTCAACTCTGCTATGTATACAAAGACATACTCATCTCCTATGACAAATACTTAAACCTTATTTCTGAAGAAAAAATAAAGCATGCAGGCCCACTTAGAAGAAACAGTGGAAGGACAAAACTCATATGCTGCAGAGGCAGAATACTGTGGGTTACTATATCCTTTTAAGTATTTTCATCCTATAGATATACACAGAGTTCACATTTTTCAATAACCAAGCATTCTGGAAGATAATGAGATGACCAACATTATTGGAGAGCCTGTTCCTCATTAATAAAGCCCTAATGTAATTATAACTGATGACTGGTGTGCATCTGGTTTATACTGCATTTGGGACTGCTCTCTGCCTGCAGTAACTTATGTTCTCTCCCCAGGCATTGTGCTCCAGTAGAAAGAACATAAAATCTGAAGTCAAAGGACCTGAGCTGGAATCCTTACTTCACTTCTTACTATTCACTTCCATTAGTCTCAATTTCCTCATCTGTAAAGTGAAGGAACTGGACTAGACAACTTCTGATTTCTCTTAAGCTGAAATCTGTGATACTTTGGTCTTGTAGTGTGCCAAATGATAATGGGCTCTATGAACAAGGCACAACTGAAACAGCTCAAAGGAAATGCAGGATGCACAAATTTAGAGTATTCCCCCAAATGTTCACATGGATTATTTGTGTACAACCTGTGATAGAGCATTCTGAGCTCTTATTGGTCTGATCGGCCACAGTTAGACACATGGAAACTTGACTTTTATCATAGTAATGTCATTTTGGTCCTCTTTGAGGGTGAAGGACAACAACCAGACATAGATAGATAAAAGCATGCATAAATATATACATAAATTGATGGACATTTAGGAAGAACTTTCTACATGTCAAGAACTGTGCTTTGCTATAGGGATACAAATAAAGGCAAGCCAAACCAGTCCCTCCCCTCCAAGGATTTATATTCTAATAGATTAAGACAGTGTTTAAGAGAGTACTAGAAAGTGGGGATGGGAAAAGGGTCAGAGGTTGGAAAGATTCCAGTAAAACAGTATGGTGAGAGGATTGCTAACAGCAGGCCTGTATTATTATTGTTTTTCACTCCTTGTAGAGAGAAACCTGGGTTCAAATTCTACCTCTGACATTTACTGGCAGTGCAATCATTAGTCAATCAACAAACATTAAGCACTTATGCCAGGTTAAGAATCAGAGATAGAAAAACAAACAACAAAGATAAACAATTTCTGTCCTCAAGGAGAATGGGCGCAGATAATACATAAAAGCTGGTAAAGGGAAGGGTGCAAATGTACTAGGTCATTGGGAGCACAAATTCAGAAGAGAGACAGCCTCTGGACTCTAAGAGATTTTATTGTACTAGGAATTGATTATTCCCAGGAGAATAAATGCAAGAGATAATAAATTTGGGAGAGAAACTAGCAAGTAGGTGAATGAGGAAAATCCTATTGATAGAGAGAGCCCTGTAGGGACTTTTGGACTCTATGAGGTAGAGGTAAGGAAGGAGAATATCCCAAGCATAAGCATTGGAGTCAATAGCCAGAGCAAAGTCTTGGAAGCAAAAGAAGGAATGTTGTGTTCAGGGAACAGAAGGAAGTATGGTTTGGAGGAAACATAGAAGGCAAGCAATGTGTAATCAGACAGGAAAAAACCAACAAGCTGTTGTTAGGTCATGAAGGACTTTTAATATTAAGGAGAATTTGTAATTTGTTTCTTGCTAAAAGAATTTGCATTTTATTGCAAATCAATGGAAAGCCTTTGAAACTTTCTGAGAAGAGGAGACAAGAGTTAGACATCTTGGAAAGAAAGAGTATAGCAATAGCATTTGTTAAGTATGTACTTTGTGCCAGGCACAGTGCTAAGAACCTTTATGGCTGTAATTTCATTTAATCCTCGCAATTACCTTGTGGAATAGATGTTTATGTCATTTTAAAGCCAAGGAAACTGAAGCAGACAGCTAGTAATTGACTTGCCTACCTCTGCACTGCCAGTGAATTTCTGAGGGTGAATATAAACTTAGGTCTTACTGGCACAGCACTCTACCCATTTTAATTTGAGAGCATTGTGGAGGACATATTGTAGATAAGACATACTTAATGTAAGGAGAATAACTAAGAGGCTGTTTCAATAGCCAAGGCAAGACATGATTAAGACATAGATCAGAATTATTGTAGTTTGTATAGAGAAAATGGGGAGAGATGCATTAGATGTTAAAAAGGTGAAATTGACAAGACATTATAACTGCTAGGTGACAAGGGGAGGAGAATTGATGAAGAAGATGGAAGAGTCAAGAATGACTCTTAGGTTATCAAATTGAGTGACTAGAAGGATGTGGGAGCCCTTGAGAAATATTGAAAATTAGGAGGAAGAGTTGGCTTTTGGATAAACATGATAAGCTCTGTTTTATTTATTTTTTTAGTTTTCGGTATTCACTTTCACAAGATTTTGAGTTCCAAATTTTCCCCCCATTTCTCCTCTCCTCCACCCCAAGAAAATGTACATTTTGATTGCCCTTTTCTCCAATCTGCCCTTCTTTCTACCACATTCTCTCCTCTTATCTCCTTCCCCTCTATTTTCTTGTAGGGCAAGATAGATTTTCATACATCATTACCTGTATGTATATTTCCCAGTTGCATGTAAAAACAGTTTTTAAAATTCGTTTTTAAAAATTTGAGTCCCAACATCTCTCCCTTTCCACTCACCCCCATTGATAAGGCCAGTAATTCAATATAAATTGTATATGTGTAGTCATGTAAAACACTTCCATAACAGTCAGATTGTGAAAGACTAACTTTATTTCCCTCTATCCTATCCTGCCCCCTATTTTTTTCCATTCTTACTTTTGACCTATCCCTCCTCAAAAGTGTTTACTTCTAAGTACCCTCTCCTCCCATTTGCCCTCCTTTCTATCATATCCCTCCCCTGTCCCTATGTTTATCCCTTCAGCTTTCCTTTAGGGTGTGATACAGTTTTCATACCCAATTGAGTTGGCATATTATTCCCTCCTTAAGTCAAATCCAGTGAGACTAAGGATCATTCTTTCCCTCTCACCTCCCCTTTCTTCTCCTCCACTGAAAAAACTTTTCTTGCCTCTTTTTTGTGAGAGATAATTTACTCCATTCTACTTTTCCCTTTCCCCTTCTCCCAACATATTCCTCTCTCACTCCTTAATTTTATATTTTTAAGTATCATCCCTTCCTATTCAAATCACCCTTTGCTCTCTGTCTATAAATATATATACACACACACATACACACATATACACACATACATATGTACACACATATATATATATATATACATACAAACATATATACATAAACACACACATATGTAAGTGTATATATGTATATGAAATCCCTCCAACTATCCTAATACTGAGAAATCTCTCAAGGGTTGCAAATATTATTTTCCATGTAGGAAAGTCAACAGTTCAAAAGTCCCTTATGATTTCTCTTTCCAGTTTACCTTTTCAAGCTTCTCTTGATTCTTGTAAGTGAAAGTCAAAATTTCCATTTAGCTCTGGTCTTTTCATCAAGAATGCTTGAAAGTCCTCAATTTCATTGAATGACCATTTTTTCCCTGAAGTACTATATTCAGTTTTGCTGGGTAGGTGGTTCTTGGTTTTAATCCTAGCTCTTTTGACCTCTGCAATATCATATTCCAAGTCCTTTGATCCATTAAAGTAGAAGCTGCTAGATGTTGTGTTATCCTTATTGTGTTTGCACAATACTCAAATTGTTTCCTTCTGGCTGCTTGCAATATTTTCTCCTTGACCTGGAAACTCTGGAATTTGACTCCTAGGTGATTTCCTTTTGGAATCTCTATCAGGAGGCAGTCAGGGAATTCTTTCAACACTTATTTTATCCTCTGGTTCTAGAATATCAGGGTAGGCTTCTTTGATAATTTCTTGAAATATAACATCTAGACTCTTTTTTGATCATGGCTTTGAGATAGTTGAAAAATTTTAAATTGTCCCTCCTATATCTAAATCTGAAGTCAATTGTTTTTCCAATGAGATATTTCTCATTATTTGCTTTTTTTTTCATTCTTTTGGTTTTGTTTTATAATTTCTTGATTTTTCATGAAGTCATTAGCTTCCATTTGCTCCATTCTAATTTTTAAGAGATTATTTTCTGCTATGAGGTTTTGGACCTTCTTCTTCATTTGACCACTTCATCTTTTTAAGGCATTCTTTTCCTCATTGGCTTTTTGGATTTCTTTTACCATTTGGGTTTGTCTATTTTTTAAGGTTTTATTTTCTTTACCATTTTTGCATCTCCTTTAACATGTAGTTGACTCATTTTTTAATGATTTTCTTGTGTCACTCTTATTTCTCTTCCCAATTTTCCTCTACTTCTCTGATTTGATTTTCAAGATTCTTTTTGATCTCTTCCATGATCTGAGACCAATACATATTTTTCTTGGAGCTTTGGATATAGGAGCTTTGCCTTTGTTGTCTTCTTCTGATTGAATGTTTTGATATTCTTTGTCACCAAAGTAAGATTCCATAATCTTATTTTTCCTCCTGTTTTTGCTCATTTCCCCAGCCAATTATTTGACTTTTGGGTAGTTATCTATTTCCAGTGTGGTTGGGGGGTGTATAGTCAGCCTCTCAATCCCCCCACAGTTTGTGGGTTTACAACTGCAGAAATAGCCTTCACTGCCACTGCTGCTGTTGCGGGCTCCTCCACCCCCTCTACCTTCCTGAGGCTGGGCCTTGACTGAGCAAAATACTCCTATGGCTACTAGTCATCTTCAACTAAGGAAACCAGAAATTCCCAAGCTCCTGAGGCACATGGTTCTGAAAAGTGAATGTTCTTTCATCTAAGGTTGGAGAAAGAAAAATAATCAGAAGAATAAGCCCAAGTAGAAATTCAGTCTCAGGATGATTTAGGTCAACACACCTTTTGTAGTCATACGTTGTTCACTACCTTAACTCCTAGGGATGATAGGAATCCCTTACAACTCTCAACTAAAAGTCCAAAAGAGGAACTCAGAGAGCTTCCCATGAGGGGGAGAGAGAGAGAGAGAGAGAGAGAGAGAGAGAGAGAGAGAGAGAGAGAGAGAGAGAGAGAGAGAGAGAGACATTGTTTTTGAGTTTCTATAAGAGGAGAGCCCTTCCTTGTTCAAAGGCCAATACTCTATCTTGGAAGTACATATATTGGGCATATAAGGAAAAATAAAATTTTTATTTCTTACCTTATGGAGCTAAAGAAAGTATTCTTCTGTTGTCCTTATTAAACTAGTAAAGAGCAGGAAAATTAGTCCCCGGGTGAAAGAAGGTAAGTCAACTCTACCAAGGGGGATGGGGAAACAAAGAAAAACAGAAAAGAAGAACTTAGAGCTGAGCCCAGCTGTTCCCAAGTCTGAAAAATCTAGGTCCAGGGTATGACTGATTCAAATGATGGGAAAAGACTTTTATAAGAGAGCCTTGGGAGAATCCAAGCCTAAACTGAGGACTTGGAGATCACAAGACAGTCATAGGGCAAAACAGATATGGGCACAGGAAAGGTAGAACAACTAGGACAACCCTAGGCATGAGAAAGTTGAGGATGTCACAAGGAGAGGACACGGGGTTAAGCAGTGCAGAATTTGATGTAGAGACTTGGATAAAGAAAGCTTGTTAGAGCTCTCTGGGGTTCTGAGAGAAAAAGAACAAGTTCAAATCTAGGAGAGCAGAGGTCTGGGAATTTTTTCTGCCTGGTAGCTGGTGAGTGAACTAATTGAGATGTTAGAGTTTCAAGAAATTAGCGTCTAGTTTGTAATATCATTGCAGATAAGTTTGACCATGGCACAATGGATAGAGATCTGGCATGTGACTCTGAGAACCTGGGTACAAATTTCACCTTTGACACAAACTGATTATGTGAGCAAGGATAAGTTGATGAAGCTCTCAATGACCAATGTCACAAACACCCTCACCCCAAAAGATGAAGAGCAGGTGTCAATATGCATTAACTGAGAGTTTTCTCTTTAGGAGTCCTCTCATTGCAATTTAGGCACAGATCTGGGCTAAAAAGTCACTGAAATTCATATAGCACACCTTATAATTTTTTCCCCCTCTAGTCACACACAGAGCTGAGGGAGGAAGCACAGCAGAGTGGGTAGAGTTTTGGATTTGGTACAAGAAGAGTTGGGTTAAAATTCTACCTCTGAATATTCCTAGCTATGTGAACCTGGTCAAGTTACAATCCCATTAAACCTTTGGCAAGTCTTAAACTCTCCACTAAAGTGGTTATAACATGATATAGCACTATAGAGCGGTTATAACATGCTTTGGTAGAAGGAATCACCACAGTAATAATCACAGACCCTTGATTTATTAGTGGGAACAAGTGATTTACTATCATTTCCCCTTTATTTTGTTACTTTTTAAAATTGAGTCTTCTGAGTTCTATCCAGGCCGTTAGTATGGAACAACTAAGAATTACCTTCTGGATTCTCCCCTCAGGATGATGGTATACAAAGATGGTCAGGACTTGACATTTTATGCAAGGTCTTCACTTGGTGATTACACCCTTCTCTCTCTTAAGGAGAAAATGCTTTTAAGATATTGTTGCCTACTCATGCAATGTATGAAAAAGAAAAATAAGAATATAGAAGACTTTGACTCAGCTTATTATTGGTCATAGGGTCACTGATATAGAACTAGAAGCAAACAAAGATCATTTGTCTAACTTAATTTTATGAATGAGAAAACTGATCCATAGAAAAGTTAAATGACTTACCCAAGGTCACATAGAAAATAATAGCTAATACTAAGAGGTAACATTTATATAGTGCTTACCATGTGCCAGATACCATACTTTGCAATGATCTCATTTGAGCCTCACAACAATCTGGGATGTAGGTGCTATAATTATCTCCATTTTACAGATGAAGAAACTGAGGCAACCAAGGGTTAAGTGACTTGCCCTGGGTCACACAGCTAGTAAGTCAAATTTGAAGTCAAATTTGGATTCAGATCTTCCTGGTTCCAAGGCTGGCTCTCTACTCACTGTGCCAACAGGGCTCAAAGATATATCTTCTACTTCCTAGCCAAAACTCTTTGAACTGAAGTATTCTAATTGCTCTGTAAGAAGACAGTCAAGGCTCAAGAATCAATCTACACAAAGAAAAAAAGTCTCATAGAGATGGATTTAAACAATAAATGAATCCAAATACCCAGGTAATCCTCAAAGTTCATTGTGTATCACCAAATAAAGAAAACTTTGGAGTGCCAAAGGGAGGGGGTGGGTGGGGAAACTTTGTGAAATTGTGATGGAAAACCAAGAATGCCAAAGGTAATGCTGGTATTTGTTATCAACCAATACTGAGCTAATCAGAACTTGAGTATCAGTAATTAGCATCATTATTGAATATCCAATATGAAGTACTAATCAATCAGTCTCAAGGCATTTTAATGTGCCCACTTTATGTCAGGCACGATACTAAGCACTAGGAATATTAATCAAGTATGGAATAAGTATTTATTGAGTACCTTTCTTGTATTTAGCTTAGCTCTGTGCTCAGAAACTTAATTGCAAGATTTTGTGTCTTTTCATTTCAGTCTTTGAATTCTCTCTATTATGTGAAGTCAAAAAGTGCCATAGAAGTTGACATCTCCAGCTTAGTTTAGAAGTACAGGCTTATATATTCATTGCTAGAAGGGATCTTAAAAGCTCTCTATTTCCACTCTTTAATTTTACAAGTTAGAAAATAGAGGTCTAGAAGGGGTTACAACAGAGAAAATGGAAGGCGAAGACGTTGACCACAAGTAGAAGTGTTGGTCAGGCAGCTAGGTGGCATAGTAGATGGAGCACTGGACTTGGAATCAGGAAGACTCATGTTCATGGGTTCAAATGTGGTTTCAGATACTTATTAGCTGTATGACCCTGGACAAGTCACTTAACTGTTTGCCTCAGTTCCTCATCTATAAAATGAACTGGAGAAGGAAACAGCAAACACTTCAGTATGAAAACCCCAAATGGAGTCACAAAGTGTTGGGCATGACTAAACAACACCAAGAAAGGTTGTTCTTTGCAAAGAAAATGGCCATTCTTCACCAGAGACTGGAAAAAAGAAGGTGGGGGATTATATCCTGGGGTTTTGAGATATAGATAATAGAAGGAGGAACTCACAAAGGATGGGCTCTATTTCCTTAGGTTTGAGCTTAGATTTTCTTCTAAAATAGGTAGCATAAGGATGGTGTGGGAGACTCAAGGTGAGAGGACAAGATTTAGAACACTCACTGTGGGAATGTGATAATCAATTAGGGATTGGAGTATGGAGTGTAGGTTCAGTTGCCATTATATAATACCATTTTGTAGTGGACTCAGTCATTGGCCTATGCAGTTTCTCCATCCAAAGAAGGCAGATGGGATGGAGGCAAGCCAGGAGTGTGGTCTGGCAAGGTACAATGGCAATAGGTCTAGGGAACAAGGGATTAAAGCATAGAGGATGGTGCATAGTTGAACTGGATAATCATAGGATTGTTAGGGATGAAGGAGATTAAAAAAAGTACTAGGATGATGGTTTGGGAGAACAGAGTAACAGAGGGACTGTAGAACATAATAGTCAAGATATAATAGGTCAGCTATTTTGACTTCTGTAAATATACCTTTGCTCCCCAGCTTCTACTCATCAAGTTGAAGCCACAAGTTGTATCTCTAACAATGCTGTGGCTTGTTCATAATTGGTAATCCACATATTTATTTACCAATTAGTTATTAAGTCATTGCTGCCTTTTACAGTAAAGAATCTATAGATGAAGAAAGCAGCAGTAATTTCCAACAGAGGCCTCTATCTTGCTCTTAATGGGGAGGAAAATGTCATTAGCCAGTTATTTGGGTGTTTTGAGTCATGTAGTAAGAGGAACCAACTGCTAACAGTTTCCTTCCCAGGGTGAGACAGAATTTTCACACTCTTTGGGCTTCAACCTTCCTCCTTTCATGCCATGGGAGCATCACAGTGGGCTGGTGGAGTTCCCCAAGGCTCCAAGGCTCACAGCATCAGCCCCTTCATCCCATCTAACAACTGTGCCCAATACTTCCGCTGAAGAAGATCAATTACCCATGAAGCCAACCACCGCCTGGACTCCCTGATTTGGGCTCCGTCATGGTATTTTGGGACTAACTGCAAACAAAGCAATTGATTCAGAACATCTGCAGAAAGAGGGCATTCCTTGCAAACTTTCAGCAGAAGTCGTCAATAATGATAATTAAGAAAACCATCCTCTTAGATACTGTTCTAAATACAATTGCCTGAGAGATTTGGACTTTGAATAACAGCATATTTCCTGTCTAAGGTTCAAAACCAATCAGTGAGTCAGAAATGTTGACTATTAAGTTGTGAGAATTTTTAAGGCAAAGATACAGAATTCGTGCTTCACAATATTCTGCAAGAAGTAACTGCTACATATAGCCAAACATTTAACAAAGGTTTATGAACTACCTACCATGTGCCAGATCCTGTGTTTAGCACGGGTATACAAAAACAAAACAAAACAAAAAGACAGCGACAACAGTAGCAACAGAAACAACAAAAAACAATCTCTATTATGAGAGACATAAATAGGCATAACAATAAATATATAATACATTATATATACATTATATACACATATATAAATATAAAATGTAATGCAAAGTAATTTCATCAGAAAAAAAAATGAGCTCTAACAAATTAGGAATGGGAGGAAGATCAGGAAAGGCCTAACATGGGAGGTCGGACAGACTAGGAATTCCAAAAGGCAGAGATGGGAAGGAGTACATTCCCATTATGGTGGACTACCTGTGCAAAGCTATGGAGTGCTGGAATATTGGCTCCCTGAAAAGACTAATATCCCTCAAACTTTATTAAAATCATTCAGTACTCCTAATTTCTGATGGATTATCATTGGGATGAAACCCAAACTTCTTAGTCTAACATTCAAGAACTTCTGTGATTTGGATTCATGTAGCCGAATGGATCAGAGACTTGCCTATGGTCACATGTCTATGAAAGGCTCCAAAAAGGATTTGAACTCTAAGGCCAGAACTTTATTTTTCCTCCATTTTCAAGAAATGTTCTATTCTAGTCTCTCTTAGAAGCTTATTTGCATAGAGGGTATCAATCTGCATCTCTAAAGGGACTTTACTCCCCTGAGAATTCCCTCTTCCAATGAAATTACAGTTTTAGTCCTTATCCCAGTCTCTTTTACCAAGAACTCTATAGAGTTTAAATCCTGATTCTGACACTAACTAGTTATATGATCAGAGGCAAGTCAAGTTCTGTGAGCTTCAATTTCCTCATGTGTTAAACAAGGATAATATAAATTCTAGTACCTTAATTATTGGTCTGTTGTTAAAGCTAATTGGAAACAACGCGTGTAAAATGCTTAGTCACCTTAAGTTCTCCATAAACATCAGTTATTATTTTTTCCTACCTTTTCTTTCAAAGTTCTCCTACATGATCTTTATAGTCAGGTTTTCTCTTGCTCAGGCATTATTTGGGAGACCCACCCTTATGAAGAAGGAACCAGCCATCCCCATCAAATGCTAAACAATAGCCATCCTGTCACTCATAGGGCCTGCTAGACTGGCTAGTTGAAGCACTTAGGTATTTTGAGATGGGGACAGGAGACAGAATGTTACAGGCCAGTCAAACCATTGCTGTCACTTTGATCTCCACCTCTCCTAGTCTCTGATAGAGACATCCTAGATCCATGAGACCCAATGCCCCAGGAAAAACTGCCATCCAGAGAACTGCATCCAACCTCTGCACCACAGTTTTCATTGCAGGAAGCAGCATTTGTGGAGAAGGAGGCAGGCCACTGCTTTTTCAGGTTCTGTAAGCCCTCACTTCCTCATCAACCACAGTATGTTTAAGACCTAGAAAAGGGAGCTATTAACTCAAAAGAACTTGGCACTGTGACATGCTTTAACATCAAAAATAGATAGGATTTTGTCTGTGGAAATAATACTAAAGAAGATGCATTTCCATCCACCTTGCTGCTGCTTCCCAATGACCACTAAGTCTAACTGAAGCCTCCTATAGGTTATTTCCCCCATCGGGGTATGAGCTTCTTGATAGCAGGGACTGTCTTGATTTTCACCTTATATCTTCAGTTCTTTGCACAAAATAATTGCTTAATAAATACTATTTAAAATTCATTCATTCACATCATCTCCCTTGGAGAATTATTATTTCACAATATCATCTCTTCTATAAAAATGGCTCCCAGTTCTCTCTCTATATCTGACCTTTCCCACTGCCTCACAGACATTTCCTTTTTGATCCCTTGTCATATAAACTGACCATGCCTTCAACAAAGTTATCATCTGTCCACCAGATTGGTTCAACTTCCTAAATTCCTCAGTAGTACTACCATGTTCCCCATTTGCTAAAATCCTGAAATTTTTTTATCCTTTCCTCCCAACTACCTAGGTGTACTGATATATCTTTCCCTATTGCAATTCCCATTTTTTTCAATTTCTCCACCATTATTCTAGTCTGAGCACTGACCATGATATTTCTTGACCACTATGCTACCCTATTAGATGAACTACATTCCTTTACATCTTGAATTCAGAATGATTATCCTTTTTTTTCTTGTTACTCCACTGAGCAAAAAGTCTTGACTAGTTCTTCATTTCTTACAAAATAGTTTGTAGACTCCTTATACTGGCATTCAAAACCCTCCATAATTTGTTCTCAAACTACCTTCCTAGCAAATTATTTACTTAGAGAAATCAACAAGCATCTACTAAGTGCTTAGTATATGCTAGGTAATGTGGTAATACACATGGAGAAAGAAGACAACCCATGACCTCTAAGAGTGTATATTCTAAAACATCACACAAAAGCGTGCTGGGATAAGTAGGAGAATTTTAAAGAGTCAGAAGCAGACCAGGAACAGGAGAGAAACAAAGAAGTTAGGATAAAAAAAAGCTCCAAATAGGTTCCCCTACTTACTCTCACTCTTATAATACAGCCATTCTGTCCTTTGATCAAGATGCTTCAACTAAATCCATTCCACTCCTCACATACCTATCCAAATATTAATTATCATTTGAGATCATGAAGCCGTTTCTGACTCCTTCAATCTATGACCATCTCTTACTCTGATTTCTTCTACCATACATTTGGTCATTTAAATAATACAAAATACGTAATAGTCTTGCTGGTCTAAACAGTTACATTAGCCCTACTCCTGGAACCACCAAATCTTAAGACCAACCAGTAATAGTAAATCACTGAAAAAATGAAACTTTAGTCTTCTGTTAATTTTGGCAGGCATCTTGATTGATGAAATAATTCTATTTGATGCAGGAAAGTTAATACAATTCATAATCCAGACATTAGCTTTATAGCCCTAAATCATGCAAATGACAGGGACAGCCTATAGAGTTACCTAGAATGGCTCAGACTCTCAATGATAAGGTAAAAAAACATAGGAGTGAGTTAAGTATGAGATGCTATCCAGAAATAAAACAGATATCTCAGGAGATAGTGATACTTCCCTGAGGCTGGACAAAAAGTTGTTGGTAGATTTGGGGATAGAGGGGGAATCATTCTTAAAGGATTGTACTAGATGATCTATTCTAATTGGTTGCTTCCAAGTCATAGTCTCTGATTGTGGAAAGTAGAAACTTTCTATGACCTCTACGGTTACCAGCATCAAGAGAAGGCAGAAATTGAGAAGGTGAGTCAGGTACCCTGACTGGGATTCTAAAAACTCTGAAAATTAATCAGCTTGTGACAACATGGGTTTCCATTTTTCTGGATTACCAAAGAAGCTAAGATAGTGAAGAGATCTGAGTTTTTGTGAATTACATGGTTTGCTTGAAAGATTTGTGGTTACATAGTGTGGAGAAGAGAGAGTTTGAGGTAGAAAAAGTGGAAAGATGGTGTTGGAAGGCCTGTTGAGAATAAAAAGAGGAGAGACATTACTTTTGGTCTCAGAGAGATAGAGAAAGAGCCATGAATGGGAGTTACAAAGTGAACACTTTACATTTATGTAAGGAAAAACTCAATAACTAGAGCTCTCTGAAAGTAGAAGGGGCTGCTTTGGAGAATCTTCCAGCAAAGACTTTATCATCTCTTGTTGGAAATGTTGTAAACAGAATTCTTTTCAGGAATAGACTGGATTAAAAAAGGTCTTCAAGTGCCCTTCTACTCCCCTTTCACATTTTTCAATTTTGTTAAATAACGAATTCCCTTAAATTTTTTGCTGAGAATTTAAGCTGCCCGAGGAATAACTTGCAGACACAACCAGCTCTAATAACAATGCACTTAGTGGGTAAATTAGAGCAAATATTTATTCCCATTTTGGCTTTTGCCTTTTACCCAGAATGCTTCTGACTTATCTCCCCAAATACTCAATCACTATTATATTCAGGAATTGGAACATAATCTTAGCTTTGGCATGAGTAAACTGATCAATCTTTTTTTTTCTCTAAAAACAAGGCATAACCTATTTTAATCACCAAATGAATGTGTTTCCTGTTTGTCATCTGGGATCATGCACTGTTTTGGGATTTGCCAAACTATCAGTCCCCAGCATATGCATGAAAAATCAAGAATGGCCCATATGCAAATTATAAACTCGGTTTAGAAAAATAGAATGCTAAAACTGGATAGAATCCTTGGTCTTAAATATTTATTCTGACACCACCAGTTATATAAACTTGGACAAATTACTTGACCTCCTGAATGTGCCCTTATTTGAAAAATTAAGATAAAAACAAGCACACCACCAAAGGTCCAGCCTTGAAGGAAGACTCAAGTTTTTGAATGCTGACCTCAGCAAATCTTTTGGTTTTTTTTCCCTGTTTTTGTCCTGTTTCCACAAGAATATAACTTATATTGTGATCCTATGTCTTAGGTTTGGTGAGCTCTCTATGGGGAGTAGAATCCATGATATCATATTTATTTCCCCAACATAGATCACAGGCACCATTCCGGTTTGGCTCAACTTGCATTTACTCTGGAGGTCAGGAAAAAATTGAAGTCTATGACTTCTCTAATTCTGAAATGAGGCCTATTGATTCCATAGAGTGCAGGACATTATCCTTCTGGTCTTCCCCTGTAAGCTTTTGGAGCTATGGGGGAACCCTCTCGAGTCTCTTTAAATTGTTAAAGAGCCTTAGCCTAATCTTATTCGGATTCTCATCTGAGCCTTGAAATGGGGATGAAGTCTCTTTAAAATTTTAAAGGGCTGCTTTGTGAGGCCGACCCAGACTCTTAAATACATTTAAAGGCCCCTGGCTGCTAGTGAAAACAAACGTGGCTCCCTACATACAACCCCCGTAGCAACACACTTGGTGAGATGCTGCCTGGACTTACTGTGTTTGTCATATACTTAGCCTTTATTTATATACTGTTTTGGAGCATGTTGTCTGCCTCTTCAGCACTGGTAGCTTTATTTCCCTATGCACACCTTGAGCCTTGGAAAGCCAGCGCCATTGTCCAGGTTGCTTTGCGTCCTTCCTAATACCTAGAACAATGCAATTCCCAGAATCACTTCTAGTGATTAAAATTACACTATTGGTTTCCTTCCTATTACCTTCCACTTTTTCCTTTTTCCTCACTACCTATGAATATAAACATTTTTATTTTGTCCTAATGAAATCAAGGTAAAATGAACATCATGTAAGGCTTTAGGCATAGCTCTGATTTCATCACCCTTCTGTTAAAAACACACATTAATACTGACCCATTGCTTGTTTCAACTTTTCCCAATATAGCACCTAACATGTTACAAAACTATTTCCCATGAATTCGGTGTTCCGTCAAATTGTACACCGTCGCCCCATCCGTCATTCAGTCATTTTTCAGTCATGTATGATTCTTTGTTATCCCATTCGGGGTTTTCTTGACAAATGTACTAGAGTGGTTTGCCATTTTCTTCTCCAGCTCATTTTACAGGTAAGGAAACCGAGGCCAACAGGGTTAAGTAACTTACCTAAGGTCACAGAGCTGCTAAATGTCTAAAGATATGAACTCGTGAAGAGGAGTCTTCCTGACTCTAGGACTGGCACTCTCTCTGCTGTACCACCTAGCCTCTCCATCGACCCTACACAAACATTTCTAAAAAAAAAAAAAAATTACAACTTTTCTTGTCCCCTATTGTTAGAATGCCTCCCTTCAGTCTTTTGTCTCTTGAAATCCCAGGTTGTACGGTGGGCTCTGAACTCAGAATCAAGAATATTTGAATTGAAATTTTATCCCTGAAACTCACCATCTGTGTGGCTTTGGGCAAAAATTACCCCTCAGTCTGACTTCTTATCTGTAAAACTCAGGCAATGGTAGCGTCTACCTTTCAGGGTATTTGTGAGGATTAGATGGAATAATATTTGTAAGAATCTTTGCAAACCTGCAAGCATTATGTAAATACTAGCTAATATTAGCTTGAACATAGCCTTCTTCAAGATGACTAGTAAGGCCCCTGGATCAGTCTTTATATTGTGTCAGTGGAAATGACCATGTTTCTGGGGTTAGTAGTTGATATCTCATCTGGTGCTTGCTACCTGTGTGACTCTGGACAAACGACAACATTCTTGGACGTAAATTTCTGAAAAAGCAATAGAAGAGGGGAATTGAAATAGATTGTCTCTGAACCATCTTCCAATTCTACATCTATGGTTTCCAGATCCTGTGATATGGTATGTAAGTAGGAAGAAAATATAGGAATTACCAACTTCAACAACCTCATTTTTCCTGAAAGCTCTAAGAGGGGAACTAAGCTTATCCTACACTGCGGAGAGGGGGGCAGGAAATGCATGAACCCAACTCTTGGCAGAACTGTTTTAAAGAGGAAAGAATACACACACACACACACACACACACACACGCGCACACACACACACATGCACACACACACACACATATACACACACACACAGTTAGGTATATGTTACCCACAGGGAAGTAAGCAGGGAAGTAGATAAGAGAAAGGTGAGAGAATGTGATAAAAGGGACTGCAAATTAAGTGAGGTAGTGGTCAGAAGCAAAACCGACTTTTGAGGAGGGACAAGATAAAAACAGGAAAACAAGAATAAACAGAAAAAATTAGTAATCGTAACTGTGAATGTGAATGAAATGAGCTCACCCATAACAAAAACACACCTAAATAAAAGAGAAAATTAGGGCAACTAGAGGAGCAGACCTGCAGTTAAGAAGGCCTAAATTGAAATATGGCCTCAGATACTCATTAGCTGTATGATCCTGGGAAAGTCACTTAACTTTATTTGCTTTACTTTCCTTTTGTGTTATTAGAAATGACAAGCAAGATGTTATGTTTTTTTTTTGTGTGTGTGATGAACTGTCTATAATTACTCCAATTTACAGTTTGCTACTTTTCTTCTACACTTGGCTAAATTTGTTTTATTTGTACAAAACTTTTTTAAATTTTCCATAATTGTAATTATTCATTTTACAGCTGACTTTGCTCTGTTATCTCTTACGTATTTGTAAATTGTTCACCTATCTATAGATCTGATAAGTAATATGTTCCGTGTTCTAATTTTCTTGTAAAATCTTTCTTTACATCTTGGTCATACATCCTTTTGACCTTATCTTGGCAAATAGAATAAGATATTGGTCTAAGTACTGTTATATTTACTCACTATTTTCCTTCTCAGTCTCTCTTTTCATCCTATCTTTCTTACTTATCTCCTCTCCTTCTTATTCCTTATTTTGCTGAACCATCTAAAAGTGTGTCTCATCTATTATTATCTTATCTATCGACTCCACCCTCCAAGGTATGCATTATTTTTTTTTCAACCCTGATGAGAATAAATTTCCAAACTTACCAGCCCTTCACCCTCTCCTGCTTTCTCTATATTAGTTTTTCCTTTTAGGACTTTTTTTTTTATTTTTAATTTTCAATATTCATTTCCACAAAATTTTGAGTTCCAAATTTTCTTCCCATCTCTCCCCTCCCCTTACCCCATAATGCCTTGCATTCTGATTACCCTTTCCCTCAATATGCCCTCCCTTCAATCACACCCCTCCCTTTCCTTATCCCCTTCTTCTCTCTTTACTTGTAGGCCAAGATAGGTTTCTATACCCCATTACCTGTATTTCTTATTTCCCAGTTGTATGCAAAAACAATTCTCAACATTCATTCCAAGTACTTTTGAATTCTAACTTCGTTCCCTTCCTCCCTCCCCACCCATCCCTAGTGAGAAGGCAGGCAATTCAATATAGGCTATATAAGTGTAGTTTTGCAAGACTTCCATAATAGTCATGTTGTGTAAGACTTACTATATTTCCCTCCATCCTATCCTGCCCCCCATTTATTCTATTCTCTCTTTTGACCTTGTCCCTCCCCAAAAGTGTTTACTTTGATTACTTCCTTCTCCCATTTGCCCTCCCTTCTATCATCCCCCTCACACCACTTGTCCCCTTCTCCCCTACCCTTCTGTAGTGCAAGACACACTTTCATACCAAACTGAGTGAGCAAGTCATTCCCTCAAGCCAGATGTGAAAAGAGTAGGCTTCCCTTTTTCCGTCTCACATACTCCCTTTTCTCCTCCAATGAATAAACTTTTTCTTGCCTTCTTTATGCGTGATAATTTACCCCATTCCATTTCTGCCTTTCTCCTTTCAATATATTCCTCTCTTACCCTTCAAGTTTGTTTTATTTTTTTAGGTATCATCCCTTCTTATTCAACTCACTCTGTGTTCTCTGTCTACCTCTGTGTGTGTGTGTGTGTATGTGTGTGTGTGTGTGTGTGTGTGTCTGTATAATCCCTCCAACTATCCAAGTACTAGAAAAAGTCTCAAGAGTTACAAATACTATCTTTCCATGTAGGAACATAAACAGTTCACTTTTAGAAAGTCCTTTATGTTTTCTCTTTCCTGTTTACCTTTTCATGATTCTCTTGATTCTTGTGGTTGAAAGCCAAATTTTCTATTCAGTTCTGGTCTTTCCATCATGAATGCTTGAAAGTCCTCTCTATCATTGAATCCCATTTGTTCACCTGAAATATTATACTCAGTTTTGCTGGGTAGGTGATTCTTCGTTGTAATCCTAGTTCCTTTAACTTCTGTAATATCTTCTTCCAAACCCTTTCATCCCTTAATGTAGAAGCTGACAGATCCTGTGTTATCTTGATTGTATTTCCACAATATTCAAACTGTTTCTTTCTGGCTGCTTGCAATATTTTCTCCTTGACCTGGGAACTCTGGAGTTTGGCTTCTTTTTTCAAATCTCTTTCAGGAGGTGATCAGTGGATTCTTTCAATATTTTGCCCTCTGATTCTATAATATCAGGGCAGTTTTCCTTGATAATTTCATGAAAGATGATGTGTAGTGTTGTTTTTTTTTTTGATCATGGCTTTCAGGTAGTCCTATAATTTTTAAATTGTCTCTCCTGGATTTATTTTCCAGGTGATTTGTTTTCCAATGAGATATTTCACATTATCTTATATTTTTTCATTCCTTTTGTTTGGTTTTGTAACTTCTTGATTTCTCATATAGTCATTAGCTTCCATCTGTTCCATTCTAACTTTTAAAGAACTATTTTCTTCAGTGAGCTTTTGAACCTCCTTCTCCATTTGGCTAATTCTGCTTTTTAAGGCATTCTTCTCCTCAGTTTTTGAGCCTCTTTCACCAATTGAGTCAGCCTATTTTTAATTGTTATTTTCTTTAGCATTTTTTGTGTCTCCTTTAGCAAGGTGTTGACAAGCTTTTCATGATTTACTTGCATTATTCTCATTTCTCTTCCCAACATTTCCTCCACCTCTCTTACTTGCTTTTTAAAATCCTTTTTGAGCTCTTCCATAGCCTGAGACTATTGCATATTTATTTTGGAAGTTTTGGACATAGAAGCGTTGACTTCCTCTGATGATATGCTTTGTTCTTCCTAATCCAAAAGGATGGAAGAAAATACCCATTCACCAAAAAAGTAACCTTCTATAGTCTTATTTTTTTCTCCTGTTTTTGAGCATTTTCCCTGCCAGTTACTTGACTTTTGAGACTTTTGTTGAGAGGAGGGTATATTCTGGGAACCTGTAAGTTTTCAGTTCCTACAAGGTGGCACAGTCAAGGGAGAGGTGTTTCCTCCTCTCCTGACTTGCACACTGGTCTGGGAACAACCAAAAAGTTTTCTGCCCAGAATCTGCAATTGAATTTCCTGACCACAACAGCCTCCAGCTCCACTGCCAGTGCTCCTCCTCACCCCTGGGTGGAGCTCAGGGCTGAGAATTGGATCAGTGGCTCAATTCCCCCACGAGCTTTAGGTGGAGGTCTCCCAGGGCTACCACTCAGGGTAAAGATTCCATCAGCCCTTCAATTCCCCCAGGGACTCTAGGTGGAAGGCTCCCAAAATGGCAGCTGCTGGAGCCCTCTTACTGACCTTTGAAGCTGTCTGTGGCCTTTGTGGCTTGAGGAATTTGGGAACTGCTGCTGGTGGTACCCTGAATCCTGTTCTGGGTCCTGTCCCTGCTGCTCCATGCTGGTCTGCACTCCACACTGGTCTGTATTTGTCATGCTGGTCTGGTCTGCACTTGTCGTTCTCAAGCAAGATGTTTTCAGAAAACTGTAGATTACATGAATTGATGCAAAGTTAAGTGAACAGAACCAGAAGAACACTGTACACAATAATTTGAGTATTGTACAATGATCAAAGGTCAATAACTTAGCTATTCTTGGCAATACAAAAATACAAGAAAGCTCTAAAGGACCTATGATGAAAAATGCTATCACTTCCAGATCTAGAACTGCTTAAGTCTGAATGTAGATCTATGCATACTGTTCTTTTACTTTCTTTTTTTTGTCAGATGTTTCTTTCACAACATGAATATTATGGAAATGTTTTGCATCACTGCACATGTCTGGTCTTTATCAAATTACTTGCTTTCTCAGTGAGTGTAGAGGGAAGGTGGAAGAGAATTTAGAAGTCAAAATTAAAACAATGTCAGCAACTGAAGGTTAAATTGTTTTTACATATAATTGGGAACAAATAAAATAACAAATTTTAAAAAATAATATAAATTGAAAGAATGAGTTGTGTTGAACTTCTAAGAGGGGTAAAATGTACACAAATAAACTATGTTATTGGCTGGGTAGGGATGGGGGTAGAGCTATAAAATAGATCTGCTTGACTTCATTTATATCAACTGTAAGTCTTTTTTTTTTTTTAAACAAGATCTGATAAAGCTATTGCTAGCTACCTTATTAACTCTACTCTTTTGAGAGCTATAGCAAAGAGGGGCCCTTCAAAAATGAATAAATAAGACCATTTCCCTAATCTTTCCATTTGAGAGATAACTGACATTATGTACATTGTTATGGTTGTTGTCCCAGTCATGTCTGATGCTCCATGACCTAATACACAATAGTGTCAATTCAGCTTTCTTGGCAGATACTGGAGTGGTTTGCCATTTTCTTCTCCAGTGGATTAAGGCAAACAGAGGTCAAATGTCTTGCACAGTGTCTCACACTGGATTTGAACTCCAGTCTTTCTCAGGCCTAGTGTCCTATCTATTGAACTATCTAGATGTCTCTTAGCTACGAACATTATAGGTTTCTAATGAATGCTTGTAGAAAAAAAAGAGTAGATAAATGAATTCAACTCAATTAAATTAAGATCAAGGAACATGTTAAGAACTTCTTATGTTATAACTGCTAAAGGGATTGGTCCCTTGCACAGTCGTTCTCCTCCTTAATTTTTCTGTGGCTTTGATATTATTGATAACCTTTTCCTAAATATTTTTTTGTATTGATTCATTGATTTCCATGATACTAATTTCTCTTGATTCTTTTCCTTGTCTGACTTACCTGACTACTCCTTTGGTTTTAATATCTTTTACTGATTCTTAGCACAACCAAACCAAAGTCCTAACCTAAGCCTTCTCTTCTTTTGAAATTTTGCTGTCTTTTTTGATGACTCTTTATTCTTCTTTCATCCTGGCCAGTCCAGGATGTTCTTATCCTGATGAATATCTAATCATTGGATCCAGATGGCTCAGAAGGAGAAAGTGAGGCTGGTGACCTTGCATAGCCCTCCTTCACTCAGAACAAAGTCAAGTGTAAGCCAGGTCATTATTTCTTTGATGTCATAGTCCTCTTCAAAAATGAAGGACCAACACAATAAAGCTCTCTACTGCACCAACAACATGATCCAGCATTGTGTCAAATTGCTTTCTTCGCAAATGTGTGGGATTTAGGTGAAGCCTCATAGTTGTTTTGATTTGCATTTCTCTTACTGTCAATGGTTAACTACATTCTTTATATGACTGTCAACAGAACACAATTATTCTTTTGAGAATGCCTTATGATCATTGGGTTATTGAGTTCTGTTATTTCTGATTCTCACTTGTCTAGATTATTTCATTGATTCTTCTCTCTATTTTTAATGCCACCAGGTTTTGATAACTGCTACTTTATAATAAAGTTTGAAGACTGGAGGTGCTATTGTACCTTTATCCTAAGATCTTTTCATTATTTCCTTTGATACTCTAGTTCTTTCAGTTTTTTCCAAGTGAATATTTTATTATTATTTTATTGAGCTCAATAACATATCCCTTTGAGAATATGGCAGTTATAACATTGACTGTAAATTAATTTTGGCAGTATTGTCATTATTATTTTATTGGTATAGCACAGCCATGAGCACTTAAAGTTCTTCAGGTTCTTTGAGTTGTTCTTTATTTCTTTAAAAATAATTTTGTAATTGAATTGATAAAAGCAAATTTTTTATGCTTTTATAGATTGGACCTTAGATATTTTATTTGTTTTGCAGTTACTTAGAACAGAATTTCCCCTCCCATTATTCTTTCTTATATTTTGTTAGAGTAGATATGTTGGGGGACAAAGCCAAGATGGCAGACTAGAAAATTGCATACACTTTAGCACTTCTTCCACAACCCAAAAAATACCTGTAAAAAACTGACTCAACAAATTCTAGAGCAGCAGAAGCCACAGATCAACAGAGTCAAAGATGTTTCCAGCCAAAGACAACCTAGAAGGCCAGCAAGAAAGGTCTATCTCATGAGACACTGAGCAGAGCAGAGCCCAGCCCTGGCCATGCAGCACTGGGAGAAACGGGACCTGAACATTCCTCCTGGGCAGAGTGTCCAACTGGGAGGATCCCAGATACCTCAACTCACAAGCAACAAAGGAAGCTCCAGAAGTCAGTGTGGGAGGGCTTTCCCAGCTGAGTGAGAGGGAAATTCCCCCAGCAATAGACCCAGGTGATGACAGCAACAGCAACAGCAACAGAAGATTACAGGCAGCTACAGTGGCCAGGAAGCAACATGGGTCCATAGTCCAGGTAGCTCAGCTTAAAGCCTCTGATGGTAGGGAGCAGCTGATCTAAACCTCAGCCCTGAGTGATGCTTGTCTCTACCCAAAGCCCTGGATAATTGAGCAGCTGAGTTGAATCTCAGCCTTGAACATGATACTTGGAAGAGAAGGGGTAATAAGATCATCTTCTTGACAAAGGATTCAGAAGTCAAGTAACTGGCTGGGAAAATGATCAAAAAAGGGGAAAAAAAATAAGACCATAGAAGGTTACTTTCTTGATGAACAGTTGTCTCCTCTCATCCTTTAAGATGAGGAAGAACAAGGCATACTGTCGCAGGAAGTCAAAGCCTCGGCTTCCAAAGGGAATTTAAACTGGGCTCAGGCAATAGAAGAGCTTGAAAAGTGAGTTAGCAGCTTGCTAAAGGAGAACCAAAAAATTGTTGAGGAAAAGAACATCTTTAAAAAGAGGATAACTCATTTGGAAAAAGAGGTTCAAAAAGCCAATGAAGAGAAGGAGGCTTTAAAAAGCAGAATTAGCCAAATGGAGGAAAAGCTTCAAAAGCTCACTGAACAAAATAGTTCTTTGAAAGAGAGAATTGAGTTCAGGGAAATGAATGATTATGAGATAAACCAATCAGTTAAAAATCAAAACCAAAAGTCTGAAAAAATAGAAGATAATGTGAAATATCTCATAGGAAAAACAGCTGATCTGGAAAATATATCCAGGAGAAACAATTTAAAAATTATGATACTTCCTGAAATCCACGATCAAAAAAAGAGCCTAGACATTATCTTCCATGAAATTGTCAAGGAAAACTGTCCTGATATTCTAGAACCAGACGGCAAAGTAAATATTGAAAGAACCCACCGATTTCCTCCTGAAAGAGACTCAAAAAAGAGAAACTCCTACAAATATTGTGGCCAAATTTCAGAGTTCCCAGGTCAAGGAGAAAATACTGCAAGGAGCTAGAAAGAAACAATTTGAATATTGTGGAAATACAATTAGGATAACCTAGGATCTGGCAGCTTCAATATTAAGTGATCGAAGGGCTTGGAATAGGATATTCCAGAAGTCAAAGGAACTGGGATTAAAACCAAGAATCACCTACCCAGCAAAACTGAGTATTATACTTCAAGGAAATAAATGGTCGTTCAATGATA
Source organism: Notamacropus eugenii (assembly GCF_028372415.1). Lineage (NCBI taxonomy): Eukaryota > Metazoa > Chordata > Mammalia > Diprotodontia > Macropodidae > Notamacropus > Notamacropus eugenii. The sequence goes on from NC_092875.1 coordinate 113,538,360, forward strand.
TAGAGGACTTTCAAGCATACATGATGAAAAGATCAGAACTGAAGAAAAAGTATGACTTTCAACACAAGAATCAAGAGAAGCATAGAAAAGTAAACAGGAAAGAGAAATCATAAAAGACTCTCTAAAGCTGAACTGTTTACATTCCTACATGGAAAGAAAATATTTGTAATTCTTGAGACTTTTCTCAGTGTTTGGGTAGGTGGAGGGATTGTACATACACACACACACATAAAGACAGAGAGTACAGGTTGTGTTGAATCATAAGAGATGATATCCACAAAAAAAAAATAAAATAAAAATTAGGGGGTGAGGGAGGAAAATACTGGGAGGAGAAAGAGAGAAATGGAATGGGGCAGGCTATAACTCATAGAAGAGATAAGAAAAACCTTGTTCAATGGAGGAGAAAAGGGAGAAGGGGAGAAGGGAAAAGTGAAGCTACTCTCTCCACATATGGCTTAAGGAAGGAATAACATGCTCACTAAATTTGGTGAATAGATTGAAATAGATATAGATATTGAAATAGAAATAAATTGAAAAAATCTATCTTACACTACAGGAAAGTAGGGAAGGATGCAGCAAATGGGGTGAGGGGAATGATAGAATGGAGGGCAAATGGGAGGAGGGAGTAACTAGAAATAAACACTTTTAGGAAGGGACAAGGTTAAATGAGGGAATAAAAAACAAGAGGGGATAGAGTAGGACAGAGGATTATTATGGAAGTCTTTTGCAAAACAACACATATTTCATTTATATTGAATTGCTTGCCTTCTCATTGGGTATGGGCAGGGAGGGAGGGAGAAAAGTTGGAATTCAAAGTATTAGAAATGAGTGTTGAGAATTATTATTGCATATAACCAAGAAAGAAGAAACACAGGTAATGGGGTATAGAAATTTATCTTGCCCTACAAAGAAAAGAGAGAAGATATGGATAAAGGAAAGGTGGGGTGTGATAGGAGAGAAGGCACATTGAGGAAAGGAGTAAACAGAATGCAAGGTATTAGGAGGTGGGGGGAGGGGAGAGATGGGGAGAAAATTTGGACAAGTTACAAAGTGATGTAAAAGCAATTAGTATTAAAAAATTGACTGAATTAATTACTGAGACTAAATCAGAGACATCTTTAGTTTGGGGAAAAGAATTTTAGTCTGTTTCCTAGAGGCAGGTAACCTCTGGTAAAATTTGGCATTGATTGAAAAGTTAAGGTTTTAATGGTAAATTTGATTTTATAATTGTCATTTAAGCAGAAACTAGAACATGTATAGAAAGGCATGTAAGCCACTTAAGACTTGCCTCAAAAGATGTTCCTTAGCCAATGGGAAATTACAGCCATATCTGAAATCTGGTTATTGGAACTTGTTATTTTAAGATTCCATGGGACTATTAACTGAGTGTTCTTCTGAGTCTAACTCTAGATATGGATAGCAAGAAAAGTTGTCTGAGCCTCCAATCCATGATGCCAGTAAGCCTGTGAGATGCTGGTATGAACTGCAAAAGGTGATCTCATGGGAAGGGTGGGATAACAGCTGTTCAGCTTGGGCTGAGGCAGGATTCTCCTGACTCAATTTCCCCACTGACACATGGCAGACTTTAAGCCTGACTGAATACAAGCTGACAATCTACTCCTGCCTAGAACTGACATGAAGTAGAGGAGATATTGTTTCCCTGCAGTGTCCCTACTTTTAATAGCAATTTCCTATAGTCAAAAGGTTTTTAAGCTTAATACCTGCTCTATTATATTATAGAGTGTTGGTTGGGGAACATCTGAGGTTAAGTCTAAAATTAAGCTATTAGGCTTAGGACTTTAGACCAACAACAAGTTAGGGTCCTTTAATTCTTAGTAATAGTGTGGAGACAATTAGGTCAAGGGCTTATGAAATTAGCATACATAGTTTTTATTTGCGTCTCAGTTGGTTAATGTTAAAAAAAATTCATTTGTTGTTTATATTGTAAATGCCTCAAAAGAAGTATCACCTGACCGAATGTTGGGATTGTTTTATGTGATGTGAACTGTGTTAAAAATGAAAAATACAAAAAAGAATGGATATGTTGATTTAGATGATTTATTTTGTAATCTACTACATTAGTGAAGCTATTGTCCTAAGGTTGAAACATCCTTGCAACATAAATATATATTCAAAATAGTCATGATGAATAATTTCTTGAATGAAATGCTTCAGTTTGTTGGATTAATTTTAACATTTTTTTGGGATCAATATTCATTAATGATGTTAGTTTTTCATTCTTCTCTCCTTCCTTAGTTTAGGTTAGAACTTTATTTGCTTTTCCAAAAAAAAAAAAAGAAAGAAAGAAAGAAATCTTGTTGAGTATTTTCTTTCTCAATCTTTGATGATGTTTTGGACAATATTGTATGTCAACAGTAAGAGAAATACAAAATGATTATAATAGTGCAGGAAAGAGGTGATGAGATCCTAAATTTATTGAAGATTTTTTTGAATGGGGAAAAGACAAATATGAGAGATGCTATAGAGAAGCATCTTGATGGATTTGGAGGAGAATTCTATCAAACTTTTTTAAAGAATAATTAAGAATATTTTATATTTAATATTAAGAATATTAAAAATAATTAATAATGATTAACAATTAATTATTGACAATATTGTCAGTAGATAATATTAATTATTCTTATAAAAAAATCTCCCAGAATCTTGTCCTCTCTTTCCTGAACTATCATAATCATTTTGTTTGTGGAAAATGTCATCAGAGACTACATATTATTTCTAGGATAGAATATGAACTCTTTTACTCAGTTTTTAAGACCCTCCAAAGTCAGGATCCAATATATATTTCCATTCTTATCTAGTATTATTCTTCTTTATATATTTTACATTGCACCCATATTGAACTACAAGCTAGAATCCAAACACATCCAAGCTAGAATCTCCCACTTCCATGCATTTATGTATGTCAAAGGATCATAGAATTATAGATGTAGAGCTGGAAAAGATCAAGGTCAAGATGACCCTAGAGGTCATAAGGTGTAAAGCTTTACTTTTTCATATGAGGAAACTGTTGTTTAGAGAGATGAAGTGACTTAAAGAAAGTCACACAGTCCATAACTGCAAGAATAAAATTTGAGCCTATGTCTTCCAGATTCCAAGTCCAGCACTCCATGTACCCTCCTTCATACCTACTGTATGCCTAGAATCAGCTTGTTCCTCATCACAACCTATCAAAATTGTCATGTTCCTTGTATGTACAACTCAGATTCCACATCTTCCATGAAGCCTTTTCTGATCTTCCAAGTTGTTATTCATCTTTCTTTTCTCCTAAAATTGCCTTGAACTTACTTTTCTGTGCATGCTATCTCTCTTCCCCCAGCAATATAAGGTCCTTGAGGGCAGAGACTTTCTTATTTTTAGTCCCTAGTTCCTAGCTCCACAACTTAACATAGCATGTAATAAACTAATTATGTGACTTTGGACAACTTATTTAACCTCTTTCATCCTCATTTTCCTCATCTGTAAAACTAGACGTATAATCATCACCTCTCTCCAAGAGGTTTATTTTTTGAAGAGCAAATGGCATATTTTAAAGTTCTTTTCAAATCTAGATATGTTACATAAATGTTAGCTATTATTACTATTGATAAGCCCTTAAATAATTGAAGGATACTAAATTAAATTGCATTTCTTTGTATGACATTAAAATGGATTGAATTGGAACTTTTTGACACTGTGTTTAGGGTTGGATTTCTGAAAGTTAAGGTTAAAATGAAATGGTCACCACTCCAAAGGAATTTATAGGAAGGATGAGATATACACAGAGAAGTATAATATGATTTTGTCTGTGATGCCGGTAAAGGAGAGATCCAAACAAAATGGTTTTAGGAAATGGAAGGAGGGAAAGAACTCATTTAGATGAATGGATGAGTGGATATATGGATGACATAAAGGACAGTGACAGGGAAAAAGAGAAAGACAAAGGAGATCAGATAATCTGCATCCGCAGTCAGAGGCCCAGGGCTCCAGTAAACTACAGGCATGGCTATGGCGGGGGGGGGGGGGGGGGGGGGGGGGGGGGAGGGTTGGGGGGGTTGGGCGGGGGGGAGGGGGAGGACAATTTGGTAGTATACTTGAGCTACAGCAGTGCTTTTGAGCAGTATATCTTGCATGTATCTCCCCACATCTCATTAACTTTTCAGAATAGAGAATGCAAGTTATATTGATTGCATTAATTACAGTGCAATTCCATGGCAAAAATTAAAAAAAAAAAGATGGAATAAAACAGAAAGAACAAGCAACTTGTGAACATGGCTAATTAAGCTTTGAGAGCTAACCAAATGCAAACGCAAAGTGGGGAGGGGGTGCCCTTCTCAATTCCCTTTGTACTACAGCACTATGTGATTTCCTCAATGAATCATTTTTACTCTCAAAGAAAAGAGTGATTAGGAAGGATGTCTGCACCTCCAGTCCTTGCCAGTTTCATGACCAGTTCTTTTCATCTGCAGGGGGAAAAAGCCCTAACACCTCATTGAGAGGCCAGTGTTGCTATTAAAAGGAGGAACTGACAAGCCATTGAATGAACTGAGGAGAATATTTGGCTCCACTCCCATGAACTTCAAGCCAAACATTAGAGGAAAAAGGTTGCCCGAATAAATTACTCAACATCTGTATCCTGCACTTATAACCAATTCTGCTAATGCAACAGCCTTATCATGCTAGTCTTATCTTCCCCAAAAGATGGAAGAATTGTATATTTGGAAGGGATCTTAAAGGTCAGTTGTGGGGTTCTACTTCACCTTGTCGAATGCAATGATTTCATTCATTTAAACGTCGAACAAATATATATATTTTTTTGCATTAGACACTTCACAAGTGCACATAAGTCAAGTACTTATAGTGTCTGGGTGTTTTATCCCCCTCCTGGACTGCAATTTAATGGAGGGGAGACTAAAAGTTCTCATATATACTTAGACCTCTCTCAGCAATGGCTCCATAACTATGCTTTCAGTAGGTACTTAATTTTTTGCATTGTTTGAATTGTCCTAAATGTCCTTAATTTTATTTAAAATTATGGTGCATGAATATATTGGATTATTAGTGTTTCATTTAAAAATGATGAATATGAAGAATAAAGAGAAGACTAGGAAGACACATATAAATTGGTGCAAAGTGAAATAAGCAGAATCAAGAAAACAATATACGTAAAGTCCAACAATAATCAACTACAAATGTGCATTGTATAATTAAAGTGACCAAAAATACCCAAAAGAATAGAAAAGGAAGAAAATGTTGCACTTTCCTCTCTTCTGTGCAATGGTAAGAAATGATGTATATGGCATAATGCATATTCAGGCTCAGTAGATACATTGATTAGTTTTTTGAGCTACATTTTATTTAATGTCTCCTTTTCTTTTTCTTTTTCAAAATCGTTCTTAGAAAAGATGGATCTCCTACTTTGTACACAGCAACAACCACAGTGTGTGGGGGATTTTTCTGGTAGACTTAGTCCTACACAGCAATGCAAGGACCTAAAAAGTTATCAATGGAGAATTCTCTTGAGGCAAAATACCTTCCACATCCAGAGAAAGAACTATGAAATTGGATTGCAGAATGAAACAGACCATTTTCTCTTGTGTCATACTTTGTTTTGTTTTATGGGTTCTCCTATTCATTGTAATTCTTCTATGCAACATGACTAAGGTAAAATATATTTAATAAGAATGTATGTGTAGAACCTACATAAGATTGCATGCCATCTTGGGGAGGAAGTAGGGAGGGAGCAGGGCATGAGGGGGAGGAAGGGGAAAAAAATCTAAGATATATGGAAGTGATTGTAGAACACTGAAAACAAATAAAATAATTTTTTAAAAAAGAATACATGGATCTCCTAATAAGTATGAGAAAGAGAGAGACAGACAGAGAGACACAGACACAGAGACAGAGGGGAAAAAGAGAGGCAGAGAGTCAGACAGAAGAGACAAAGAGATATCTGTTTAGATATAAAGGTGATGTTGAAACAAAAAAATCAGTATTTTTTGTTAAATAAATGGGAATGAGGTCAATTCAATGAGATGTTGCTTTGCACAAGCAAAATATTTTGCTAGGCTATGAAAATGAATTGAAGGGAGTTCATAATGTTATGGAAGCAAGAACAAGTATGCAAATAAATATAAGATAATGAAGAGTAAGATGAGTTTAAAAGAAATGGGAAAAGTGCTATGAGGAGTATGAGGAATGAGATACCACTGTCACTTGAGAAAATCAGGGAGGGTTTAATGGAGGAGGTGACATCTATGTCTTATACTTTTAGTCCAAGAAGATTTGTGCCAAGGGTGATAAACTTTCAAACAAGAAGAAATGAAATTGAAGGGGGAAAAAGCATGGGGATAATGTGGAGAAGAGAAGATTTAAAGGTCGTCAAGTATCTGCTGAGATATTACATGGAAACATAGATAGGTATTATTCTTGCTCTATTTATCCCCAGTTGACAGAAACTGATTGGAATAATAAGGTGACAGGTAAATTTAACTTGATGTAAGAGAACATATCCTAAAAATTAGAGATATCCAAAAGATGAAATTTTTGAGAGCAGGTAAGCTCCTCCTTCATTGGTGATCATCCAACAGAGGTTGGAAGAATATTTCACCACTTCTCAGCCATGATTTATATGAATTTCTTGTTCAAATATGGCGCTGGAAAGAATAATCTCTCATATCCCTTTGTGATTTGTAAATTTAGTCTAATCAATAGTTAAGAGGTGACTAATGATTTGACATTATGTTGTAATGGAAGAGAATGAGAATCTGAATATGTAGAGTCAATTAGACCAATTTAATAAACATTATGTACCTACTGTGTACAGAGTGCTATCTAGGTAATGTAGGGGTTACATTTAGATAAGGCAACATGTCTGTCTGCATGGTTGCTATGGTCAGGTAATGAACAAGACGAAAGCACACATATGATTCATTGAAAAGCATGTAAGAAAAATGCCATTTGAAATCTAAAGAGCACAGTCATTAATGACAAGAGGATTAGAGAAGGCTTTATAAAATGTGATAGCACTGGAACCAGGCTTTTTAGGTAGGAGATCAAGGGAGGGGGGCTGATTTAGGCTTAAGGAATAGACACTGAGATGGGGTTTTTTTAAAAATTTTCTTTTATTTATTAAACCTTGCAACAAATTTGAACATGCCTTAAAGAAAGAAGAATAGAAATAAAGATTGAATAAGATGCTGTGAACCTCTATTCCATAGAGTTCTTGTTTTAAATTAAATATTAAATTTTATTTAGCAGTTCCAAATCCATCTTGCTTGCATTAGCCTCCTTCTGAACTGCCTTCTACTTTATTCTGGGTATATTTTAAATTTTTCACAGATATTCCTTTTGACATCACCATCACTATCCCTCACAACTCATCCACTCCTCTAGCTTTAATAAAAACCTTCTCCCCTATCCTCTCCAAAAAGCACCTTGCTTTGAAACAATTAAATTTTAATGATAGTCAAAACAAGCTCACTCATTGGTCATGTCTGAAAACGTGTCTCACTTTTCACCTTTAGTCCATCACCTCTCTGCCTGTAAGTGAGATCCATGGTTAACGCTCAGTCTTCAGAAGCAATTGTTAAGTACCCTAACTCTAGTTCTCAAATCTTTTAACATTGTTTTCCTTTGTGATGTTGCACAAATTGTTCTTACTTTACTCTATGTCACTTTATACAAGTCCTCTAATGTACTCTGAGTGAGTCCTTGTTGTACTTTCTTGTGTTGCAATAATATTCCATTATGTTCATACACACAAAAAATAGCTATCCCTTCCCCAAATAATGGGCACCCACTTTATCTTCAGTTCTCTATTACAACAAAATGTTGATTATGTATGTATGTATGTATGTATGCATGTATGTATGTACACACACACTCATAAATATGTGTAGCATAGGTTTTTTTCTCTTTTACTGATTTTTTGATGTGTCTGTCAATAATGATCAAAGAGTATATTCTGGGGTGAGAAATTAAATGGTATTCTTGAGGTATAGAAGACAGTAATGTGAGTTAAGAAGGAAATGGTAAGTTGGCACCAGATTTTGTAGGGTCTCAAATGTCTGGCAAAGAAATATGAAATTTACTTGGCAGTCAAAGGCAAGCCACTAAAGAGTTTTAATCAATGGAATGACATGAACAGATTTATAAGGATGATTAATTTGTCAGATGTATGAGGGATGAAATATGGTGAATGAAGTAGTAGAGAGGGAAAAATCTGTAAGGATGTTATTTAAGTAGATCTGAAAGGTAGTAATGAGGAGTTCTACTATGCTATAGGCAGTGAGAACATGGGAGAAAACATATTAAAGAGAAAGAGATGAGATTTGGTGATGCATCATATGAGAGATAAGTTAAAGGGAACTGTCAAAATTAACTCAAAGATTTTGACTTGAATCACATGCAATAGAAGTTGATCCGATGACAGAAAAAGAAAATTCTAAAGATGAAATCTTGTGCATCTCGGTAGCACACAGGCAATGAATAGCTACATGCTGACTTCAGGATGGCAAAGGGACATCCAGGTGATTGTGTCCTTTAATGTTGGAGACTTGAATCTGAAGATTGAAGACAATGATTTGTGAGTAATCAGCATAGAGGCAACAGCTGAAGTCCTTGTGAGGGAATGAAATTTCTCAGGCAAAAAAAATGTAAAAAGAGAAAAGAAATAAAGTACAGAACACCTACTTGAAGCTACTGGAAATGAAGAAAACATTAAATGCTCACTATGTGCCCATTAATATGCTAAGCACTAAGCATGTAGTAGAAAGATAGTAATTATCATCAATCATAATAACTAATACTTATATTTTATTTATTTATTTATTTTTATTTAACTTTTAACATTCATTTTCACAAAATTTTGGGTTCCAAATTTTCTCCCCTTTTGTCCCCTCCCCCCACCCCAAAACACCAAGCATTCTAATTGCCCCTATCACCAATCTGCTCTCTCTTCTATCATCCTTCTCTGCCCTTGTCTCCATCTTCTCTTTTGTCCTGTAGGGCCAGATAACTTTCTATACCCCTTTACCTGTATTTCTTGTTTCCTAGTAGCAAGAACAGTACTCGACAGTTGTTCCTAAAACTTTGAGTTCCAACTTCTCTTCCTCCCTCCCTCCCCACCCCTTCCCTTTGGAAGGCAAGCAATTCAATATAGGCCATATCTGTGTAGTTTTGCAAATGACTTCCATAATAGTTGTGTTGTGTAAGACTAACTATATTTGCCTTCATCCTATCCTGTCCCCCATTTCTTCTATTCTCTCTTTTGATCTTGTCCCTCCCCATGAGTGTTGACCTCAAATTGCTCCCTCCTCCCCATTCCCTCCCTTCCTTCATCCCCCCCACCCTGCTTATCCCCTTATCCCCCACTTTCCTGTATTGTAAGACAGGTTTTCATACCAAAATGAGTGTGCATTTTATTCCTTCCTTTAGTGGAATGTGATGAGAGTAAACTTCATGTTTTTCTCTCACTTCCCCTCTTTTTCCCTCCACTAAAAAGTCTTTTGCTTGCCTCTTTTATCAGAGATAATTTGCCCCATTCCATTTTTCCCTTTCTCTTCCCAATATATTTCTCTCTCACTGCTTGATTTCATTTTTTTAAGATATGATCCCATCCTCTTCAATTCACTCTGTGCACTCTGTCTCTATGTATGTGTGCATGTGCATGTGCGTGTGTGTGTGTGTAATCCCACCCAGTACCCAGATACTGAAAAGTTTCAAGAGTTACAAATATTGTCTTTCCATGTAGGAATGTAAACAGTTCAACTTTAGTAAGTCCCTTATGACTTCTCTTTGCTGTTTACCTTTTCATTCTTCTCTTCATTCTTGTGTTTGAAAGTCAAATTTTCTTTTCAGCTCTGGTCTTTTCATCAAGAATGCTTGAAAGTCCTCTATTTCATTGAAAGACCAATTTTTCCCCTGAAGTATTATACTCAGTTTTGCTGGGTAGGTGATTCTTGGTTTTAGTCCTAGTTCCTTTGACTTCTGGAATATCCTATTCCATGCCCTTCCACGCTGGGCTCAGCTCCAGGTCCGGGGTGCGACGGACCTTTTGCGAGAGGTTTTCAGGGCTCTCTGGAACAGAAATCTCATCTGCTCTGTTGTTCTGTGGCTTCTGCTGCTCCAGAATTTGTTAGGAGTTCTTTTTTGCAGATATTTTATGGGCTGTGGGTTCAGAGATAGCGTATGTGTGTCTTTCTACTCTGCCATCTTGGCTCTGCCCCCAACTAACATTTATATTGCACTTACTCTGTACCGTGCACTGTGCCAAATGCTTTATAATTATTATTGCCTTTGATCCTCAAAATTACCTTGGGAAGTAGATGCTACTATTATCCCCATTTTATAAATGAGGAAAGGTAAGGCAAGCAAGGGTTAAGTTACTTGCCCAAGGTTATCTAGCTAATAAGTGCTGAGGCCAAATTTGAACTCAAGTCTTCCTCACACCAATCCTTGCACTCTATTCATTGTGCCATTTAACTGCTCCATGGAGAAGAGGATGAGGTAGCCCTTAAAGAGCTAAAAAAGGAGTGATTAGTGAGATATGGAACCACCAAAGACAAATGATAAAAAATTGTTCATGAGAAGGGTGTGGTCAACAGTTGCAAATGGTCCAGAGGGTTTAAGGAGAACTTGAACTGAAGAAGACCATTGAATGACCTGAAAAGCAGTTCATTAATGACTTTGAAGAGTATGGAGCCCAAATGAAGGAAGTTATTGGTAAAATAGGTAACAAGATGGTGGAAGCCTTGTTTTCAAGACTTCTTAGAAACTATGTATGACTTTGGGCAAGTCACTTCACCTTTTAGATGCTCAGTTTCTACATCTATAAAACGGAAATGATGACATTTGTACTCCCTACCTTTAAAGACATGGGAGAAGAATATGATTTATGCCATCAATTCCTCTGTAAGGGGATATTTTATAATGTTGTTTTCAAAAGAAGCTGTTATGTAGCTGGATGTAGTTTTTAAAAAAATCTCTTCTTTTCTAAATATTGATATAGCCTCACAAGCAAAATGAAATGAGTTGACTGTTTTCATTTAATCACTGGGCATTTCACCTTTGTCTTTTTGCTTACTGGTATGACTCACAAACAATAAAGATTTTTCAAGGGCCTACTATGTGGCAACCACTGTGCTAAGCACTGGGGATACAAAAGGAGGCAAAAGACAGTTGCTTCCCTCAGGGAGCTCACAAACTGAAGAAGGAAACACCAAAGAAATACACACACATACTCATATATATATATATATATATATATATATATATATACATACATACATACATACATACATAGCTGCATATACACACAGATATACATACATACATATATCTATATACATATATGATTAATAGGAAATAACTAACACAGGAAAGGTACGAGAATTTTGAGGAGGGCTAGAAAAGCTTTCCTGAGTAGAAGGCAGGCTTTTAGCTGGAGCAAAGGAAGCCCTGGTGATTAGTAAGCTAAGTTGTTGAGGAGGAACACCATTCTAGGCACAGGGGGACAGTCAGAGTAAATGTCCATAGTCAGGAGATGGAGCATCCTTTTGTGGAACAGCCAGGAGGCCAATGTTACCGAATCAAAAAGTTTGTGATGAGGAATAACGTTTAAAAAGAATGGAAAGAATGACAGATGGGAAATTATCAAACAGGGCATTTTACATTTGATGCTAGAGTTGATAGAGTTGAGATTCATTGAAGGTGATCAAGTGCAGGGTAGAGATATGATCAGGCCTGAGCTTTAGGAAGCCCATAGAGTCACTTCAGACCTAGCTAAGAATTGTACATCCTAAGATTGTAGATCTAGGACTGGAAAGGACCAAAGAGGCTCTCTAATCCAAGTTCCTCATGTTATAGTTGAGTTAGCTGAAGCCTAGAGAGATTAAATGACGCACCTATTATCACGCAAATAGTACATAGCAGACGTGGAGATTAATGTCATGCCTCATTAGTACAGTTTCAGAGCTCTTTAACTAACTAAATTCAATGCATAACTAAAGGGCAAGCAAGATACTTCAGATATGATATGTTGGTCAGTCTGCTTCCTTGAAACAGAATGATTGCTGAAAAAGAACATTTTAAACAGGAATCTCTTCAGCAAATGTTAGAGGATGTTTGTGGAGAATGTCCAGGAACAGAGGTTTTAAAAATATGTAATAACAACTGATGGAGTTTGCAGCAACTGTGTATTTCTGTAGGCCAGCCTGAGGGAGAATAAGCAGTTACCCTGGTGATTCTGCCCTGCTGTAATGCTGTTTAAATCAAGCAGCTTCCCTTCTCCCCCAATCCTCTCCCCACCACACACTCACACAACCTCCTCATTCTTAAACCAGAAGTGTTTTAAGAGGAAATGGAATATTGTCTTTCTGAAGCATGTCACACCTAACTTATCAATATACTATTAAATGTCAAAGAGGTTTCTGAAAGTCTGCTTCCTTATAAACAGGAAGTGGCATTTTGCTAAGGGGAGATGGGAATTTAACCTGAAGTGATAGGAGTTAAAGTCTGAAACTTTAAACCTAGAAAAATTCAAGTGGTTTCTCATCTTAGACAAACACAGTTTCCTCTCCCTTGCCACTGCCAGTAGACTATGTGTTAATAAATCAATATTTCCACTAACTGGATTGAGGCCAGAACCAAAATAGATAAGGACTATTCTGAGTTCCACAGGAGTAAACAAGGCATGATGTGCGGGCATCCACCATTAGAAACAATGTTGATGCTGCTGACCAGGGGGGATTGAACATCACCAAGGGCAACAAACCAATGGATTATTTATAGGAATCTCCCTTTTAAGAGCAAGCAGGCCTGATGGATGAGACAGAGCTCTCCCAGTGGATCTAGCTGCATTTGGCTTTTGCAAATCTTGCAGAAACTTGCTTTTATATCTGGCACACTTCAACAGTGGAGATTTTCAGAAGGGAAAAGAAAAATCCATAAAAGAAAAAAAAATCTACTTAGTGAAGGGCATTTCATAGAACTTAAAAATAAAAAGGAACTTGGAGATCATCAGATCTATAGTTGTCTTTTTTTAAGACATGAGGAAACTGAGGCCCCGAATGAATGAATGAATGAATGAATGAATGAATGAATGAAAAGCATCATGTTCTTGTTATGTGCCTGATACTGTATTAAATTCTGGGGACACAAATGCAAAAATGAGTCAATTCTTGCCCTCAGGGAATGTACATTGTAATAGGAGGAGGCAACCCATATATAATATAGCTGTGTGGGTGCCTGGAGGAGTCTATCTGAGGAGTGTTGAGAATAGGGAATGGATCTATAAGGCAGCTGAATGAAACACCCTTTTCAGAATCAATCATAGTAAACAATAGTAGTTACTGGGTTACCTTATTGAGAGCAAGATGTAGTGTGAAGCAAGAAATAGCACTGTTTCAGAGCTTGGAGATATGGGTTCAAATCCCACTTCTGTAGTTGAATACCTGGAACTCAGTTTCTCTAATTGTGGTATGAAAGGTCAAATGACATCTGAAGTCCCCTTGTGCTCGAGTTGTATGATTAATGTAGTTAATAACAATAGTGAGCATTTTTATAGTGTTCTAGTGTTTGCAGAGCACTTTATGTATATTTTTTTCCTTGATCCTTGCAACCCTGGGAGGTCGGTGCTAGAATCACCCTCCTATTACAGATGAGGAAACTGAGGCTGAGAGAAGTTAAACAACATTCTCAAGATCACACAGCTAGTAAGTGTTTGAAGACGAAAAAGAATTCAAGCCTTCCCAACTACAAATCCAACACTCTACACACCATCACACTTAGCTATCTGTAGAAAACAGGGTTAGAGGTAGGGTGAGGAAGATAGTCTGGGACAGGGGAAAACAGCAAGATGGTCGGGGTGGTTCTGAAGCATGGTCTGGTCTGGAATAAAATACATATAGTGGGTTAGATGATTTTTCACTCAATTAGTCATAAATATTTGCTCTCTATTACCCATCTTCAGCCCCCAAGCACTTATAAATAAGGCTGATTATAAGTAAAACTGAATATGTCATAGTTATGAATTGTTATTTTAAAATGTCAATCGTTGGTGGCTATGGGAGATTTCATGAGAGTATCTTTACAATCAGCATTGCCATAAAAAGGAGCAAGACTTTATGTAAAAACAAGCAAAATCCTCCCCCCAGAAAACACTGGGTTTCATGAAAATTCTCTTTTTCTAACAGGCAAACTAACCTCGCTGTACGTAGGTGACTATGATGTAGAATCAGGGAGAATTTTCTTAATTGAAATTGAAAGTGTCCTTCCTTTTCCAGGGATCAGTTCTGTGGAAAGAACCATTAGCATTCAGGATAGAGTGGAATAAACCAAACTTAGTCCTTTCGTCAATTACCTTGGTTATCCTAAGGCAGTCATTCATGGAACACCGGAGCTGAGAAGTACCTTAGATTGAATCTATTACAAATCCCTTATTAGATAGATGAAGAAACTGTGGCCCAGAACACAGATGTAACTTGTTCTAAAGTCCCATGGCTAGTTAGTAGTAGAGCCAAAAGAAAGTCAACAGTCCTAGTTATGCTACTAACTTGTGATGTGACTTTGAACAAATCACTTCTTAATTGCTATGATCTAAAGAGTAAAATGGGAATGGATAACATTTCTATATATTTCAAAAAGTGGTTTGGTTGTGTTTTGGAAGGATCTGGGTCATGTTTTCATAGGTATAGGGAGTTTGTGAGGTTAAACCTCTTTCCTTTTTTATAGATCAGCAACTTATACATAGCATCTTAAAAAAAACTGTCTGGGGCACTATATAGTTAGATATCTTGCCCAAGATCACAAAGATAATATGTGTCAGAACCAACTTTTAAATTAGGTCTTCCTAACTTCAAGGATGTCCTCTTCATTATGCTGCATATTGTGAGCATTAAAAGCAATACTGAAAGAAAGTGTTTTATATGATTATAACATTTTTTTTATTATTATTTGTTGACTAGTAAAGCTATCAGTGTGGGCTTAGGAGGTACTTGAAGAAAAAGTATTATAGAATGGAAGTGAAATGGGAACTAGGAGATCTTGATCAGATTCATGTAGCGACTTATTAAATATGCTTTAAATATATTTTTTCTTATATTTTACATGTTTCATTGTATCCCTCCCTATACCCTCAATTGAGAAAGCTATCCCTTATAATAATGAAGAAAAAAGAGGGGGAAAAGGTTCACTAACACTAATCATCATTAAATATTTATAAGTAGCTATTATGTGAAGACTGTTTGCTAGGCACAGGGGAAAATGTAAAGTTTAGATAAGACACACTACAGAACATCATGAGAGATTTTTGGGGGATGAGAAAACATACACACAGATCAATAAATCAATCAACTCAGCAAGCATCTTTAAGTGTCTTCTATATGTGCCATGCTGGGCATTAGGAGCACAACTACAAAAGTGAGATGATCTCTGCCTTTAAGGAGATAACATTAAACTAAATAAATCTCCTATGCAAGATCACATAGGTGAATGCTAGGGTTGCTACACAGAGTTCTAAATGAATTTGACAGAGGAAGGACATTACTATCTGGAAGCATCAGAAAAGATTTCAAGGAGAAGGAGCACTTGATTTAACTTTAAAGAATGAAAAGGAATTCATCAGAAAATGGAGAGAGGGAGGGCATTCCAGAAGAAGATACTTCTTAAGAAAAGTAAGAGCACATGATACGTATTTAAAAAAAACAGACAGCAATTTGGTTGGAGCAAAGCGTTTATGAAAGGGAGTAATATCACATAAGGGTGGAGAGTTGGGCTGACACCAGCTTATGGAAAGCCTTGAATGCCAGTTGTAAGAGTTTGAACTTTACTTGATGGATGCCGAGGAGACACTAAAGACAATCCTTTATATTCTTGAAAACAGATACTGTATAACTACCTTAAGGTTTCTTCAGACTAAACAAATAAATTCCCATATGCCAGGATTTTTAGCCCCCTCATCATCCTAGTCATCATCCTTTAGATATTATCAAGCTTAAAAAATGTCCTCCCTAAAAGTAGCATGGAATTCCATGAACAGATTCATGCATCAAAATGTAGATGAAGGATGGATCAGACAATCAGTTAACAAGTATTTATTAAGAACTCACTACCTTCCAGTCACTTGTGCTCCGTGCTAGAAAGTATCAGTCAGGTACTGAAGGCATGGAAAATATTGAGAGAATTTGAGAATATTGAGAGATCAGTGTATGACAGAGATGGAAAGGGAGGTGTTAGATAGCTATTACAACATTACAGGCATAAATTATTATAAACTTTAAGTCAATTGGAATTCATGAAAATGGAAGGAAACAGTGGATTTTACTGTTTAGTACCTTTAAGAATCTTTTTTTTCCCCTTAGGGGTGGAGGAGAGAGTGACAGATTATCAATTTCTTTTATTTTTATGTCATAATCAATTCCCCAATATTGTCAATCATAGTACCCTTACAATCAAAGCAACAAAATAGCTATGTGAAATATCTAGTACAGCAACTGAAGCTGACATACATAACATCCCTAATTGCTAATCCAAATAAAAGGAACAACTTAGTTTCTAGTTATTTGCTAGAACAAAAAGTTGCTGTGAATATTTTTGTTATAAGAATCCTTTCCCTTGTTTTTTCTCTCTTAGAAGGTATACTAAGTAGTGCTACTGTTGCATCAAATTTTAAGCACTAATAAAAGGGGAATTTACAGCCACTATGGGAAGGATGTTCCTCTCAGCTGTGCCACTGGAGATATTTCCAGGGTTTGTCCATCTTCCTCCCTTTTCCTTTCTGTATATTTCCAAATTGTTCTCTAAAATGTCAAGACCAACTTATTCACCACCACCAGCTCCAATATCACCAAAACACCAGTACCATCACCAGCACTGCAACTACAACAACGTAACAGTTTTCCTGAAGTTTCTCCAAAAATTACATATTGTTTTCCATCTTTGACAATCTCAAAAGTTTGAGACGGAACCTCAGAGAGGTACTAATTTGCATTTCTCTTATTTGTAATTTGGAGCATCCCCCCAAATTCTTGATAGATTGTTTTTTTTTCCCTTTTGAGAATTACTCATTAATCACCTTTAACTATTTACTTATTGGGGAATGACCTGTAATCATATACTTGCATCAATTTTCTATATATTTTGAATGTCAAATTTAATCAAAAATATTTGATGGAAAAATTCTTCCCCCATTTACTAACCTTATGCTAGTTGCTTCAATTATATTTATGCAAAATATTTGAAAATTTTTTGTATAATAAAAAAATCTATATTTTGTCTTTGAAATCTCCTTTATAACTTACATTGTTTTGGTGATGAAAAGCACATCTGTCCATTGTCCTATTTTTTAAACTGTCATGTCATTTTACAATGAGATGACATCCAAAAATTCTCACCTATTTTCAATCAAGTAACAGTCCTTGTTTTTCAAATAGATTTGATTCATCAATCTTATACTCTGTTCAGTGATGTAGATTTCATTAATCCATGTCAGCTCATTCTTTTAATACTCTTGTCCGTGTCCTCTTGACAGTTTGCCATAGAGATTAGACATTCACAATATCTAATGCATCACAGACCTTCTCTGCTCACACAGCTACTACATTTGGTCAGACCTTCATCACCTTTCACCTAAATTATTGCAACAGCTTCCTAACTGATATCAATGACACAAGTCTCTCCCAAGTTCAGTCTGCCTTCCAGAGGGCTGCTAAAATGATTTTCCTTGAGCATAGATTTGCACGTTATTCCCCTACTCAATAAATTCCAATGACCTTCTATTGCCTTTCAAATAATATACAAATTCCTCTCTTTAGCTCCTTAAGCTCTTTGTCATCTGCCTCAATTTCTCCTTTGAGTCTTACCATGTATTACTCACCTTCTCATACTTTTAAGTTTAGTCAAATTGCTGTCTTTTTTGTTCCTCACACAGAGCATTCTATCTTGAATCTCTCATCTCCATAATTTTTGTTGGTCAACCCTCTTTCCTGGAATGTGCATCCTCATAAATTCTGACTCATAGAATCTCTTTCTTTCTTCAAAACATGGTTTAAGAACCATCTTGTACATGATTCCTTTCATGATCTTGTCAAGTGTTAGTTGTATCCCCCCCGATCACCTTGTATTTATTAGCATTTAAAAAAATATATACCCTATACCATGTGCCTGTTTTCTCTTTCATTAAAGTTTGAGCTCCTTGAGAGTAGGTATTGTTTCAAACTTTATGTTTGCATTCTCTGTCTAATCTGACATGTAATAGGTTTTTTAGAAATTAAATGCCATTTGATTCACATATCTGCATTTTCCTCTTCTTACTTCCCCCTTCCCCATTTGAGAAAGCGAGACAAACAAAACTCCTCTTATAAACATGCATAATCAAACAAAACAAAACAAATTTCCACACTGGCCACATTATATACGTGAATATATATGTGTATAAATTAATATATAAATACGTGTGTATCTGTACTCTTGAGTTCATCACGTCTCCATTAGAAAGTAGATAACATGGTTTATTTTGAATCTCCTTGTGAATTATAACTGACAATTGTGTTTATCAGAGTTCCTAATTCTTTCAGAATTATAGATCTTTGCAACATTGCTATGGTTTTATAAAGTGTCCTCCTGGTTCTTCATACTTCATTCTGCATCAGTTTTCATAAGTCTTCCCATAATTGTCTGAAACTACTTCCTTCATCATTTCTTACGGCACAATATTATTTCATCACACATGTATACCATAACTGCCAATCCCATGTTGATGGATACCTCCTGAATTCCCAATGTTTGTCAGAACTAAAAACAAACAAACAAACAAACAAAATTTGAAAATATTTTGTATGAGTACTCTTTTCTTTTTCTCTTTAGGGTATACACCTAGTAGTAATATCAGTGAGTCAAAGGGTCTGTTTAATAGCTTTGAGAGTAAAATTTCAAATTACTTTTTAGAGGGGCTGGAGCAGTTTCTGCCTCCAGAAACAATGCACAAATATACCTGTTTGTCCTAAAATCCCTCCAGCATTTGTAACTTTCCTATTATATCAACTTCACCAATCTAAGGGTAGGAGGTAGGATCTCTTTTAATACGCATTTCTCTAATTGTTAACAATTTAGAGTGACTTTTAATGTATTTGTTGATAGCTTGAATTTCGTTCTCCAAAAACTGACTATATGATTTAACCATTTATCAATTGGAGTGTGGTTCTGATTCTCATGAATTTGGATCAGTATCTTATTTGTCTTAGAAATGAGGTCTTTATCAGAAAAAATTTCTGCAAATTATTTCCACCATTTACTTACATCTTTTCTAATTTCAGCTGTGTTGGTTTTGTCTATGCAACAACTTTTTAAAGTTATGTAAGCAAAATTGCTTATTTTTCCTTTACAATTCTCTATTCCTATTTTATTGTGGTTGAACTGAATTGAAACTTAATTCTTGACTAAATAGCTGAAATTAATGAATTTATCAAACTTGAGGCTACTGTACCATACAGTTGGTTCTTTGAAAACAGTTATTTAGCTAGCAGAGTAGAAGAGCAAAGATCAATTTACCTGTTAGATCTATGGAGAAGGGAAAAACTTATGACCAAAAAAGGGATAGAGAACATCATGAAATGCAAATTGGATGATTTTGATTACATTGAAAAGTTTTTGCACAAACAAAGCCAATGCAACCAAGCACAGAAAGAAGACTGAAAGCTGGAAAACAATTTTGACAGCTAGTGTTACTGATAAAGGCCTTCTTTCCCAAATATATAGAAAATGGAGTCAAATTTATAAGAATGCAAGTGATTCCCCAGTGGAGAAGTGGTCAAAAGATCTGAATAGGCAATTTTCAGATGGAAAAATTAAAGCAATTGATAGTCATATAAAAATGCTCTAAATCACTGTTGGTTAGAGCAGTGCAAATTAAAACTCTGGGGTGCCACCTGGCACCTATCAGAGTAACTAATATGACAGAAAGGGAAATGAAAAGTTTTGGAGAAGATGTGGGGAAATTGGGACACTAATGCATTGTTGGTGGAGCTGAAGATTGACCTAACCATTTTGGAGAGCAATTTGGCACTCTGTCTAACGGGCAATGCAACTGTGCATACCTTTTGATGCAATAATACCACTACTAGATCTATATTCCAAAAAGATCATAAAAGGAAAAAATAAGACTTATGTGTACAAAAATATTTATAGTAGCTCTTTTTGTGGTGCCAAAAAATTGAAAACTGAGGAAATGTCCATCAATTGTGAAGTTAAACAAATTGTGATATATGAATGTAATGGAATATTATTTTTGCTCCAAGAAGTGATGAGCAGACAGATTGAAAAAAAAACCCCTGGAAAGACATGAACTGATGTTGAATGAAGGGGGTAGAACAAGGAGAACATACTACACAGTAAGAGCAATATTATATGATGATCATCTATGATGGTCTCAGCTCTTTTCAGCAATACAATGATCCAAGACAGTTCCAAAGACTCATGATGGAAAAGGGTGTCTGAATCTAGAGAAAGAGCTATAGAGTCTGAATGCAAATTGCAGCATACTATTTTCATTTTTTGTTGTTGGTTTTTTCTTTCTCATGGTTTTTTCCCTTTTGGTCTGATTCTTCCTTCACGACATGTCTAATGTGAAAATATGTTTAATATGATTTTACATGTTTGACCTATATCAGGTTGCTTGTTATCTTGAGAAGGGGGAAGGGAAAAGGAAGAGAGAGAGGAAGAAAAGTGGAATTCAAAATCTCATAAAAATGAATGTTGAAAACTGTCTTTATGTGTAATTGGAAAAAATAAAATACTATTTACAAAAAAGACATTTATTGGTTGACTGCTTGGTTGAGAGGATACATCTAAACTGGTTTCTTTACTTCCCATTGAAATAATGAAGATGTTAGTGTACCACACAGGCTAAGAATTAAGTATTTCTTAAAAATCACTGCATTACCTGGCCATTTTATTTTTTGGCTTGCACATTTCTTATGTGGAGTTCATGATGGTACCTTATTTGTTATTTATAGCAGTCAAATAATGTCCACAATATTCCTCTTCATTGTCCTCAGGGATAGTAATTTTTAATTCCTTGAAGATAATAATGTTCCATGATTCATTTTCATCTAATAACTTTGTTAAGATATTGGAATGAACAAGATGAGTCTTTGTTTCTAAGAAATGTTTGTTGTGTTCAAATTTCTCAAAGATAATTGAGCCTACTTTCTACCTCTTATTTAATTCTGGGTCCAATTTGTTGTCCATCTGTAGATGATCTAATATCTTGATCAATAGCTAACCTTTATAGGTTATTCAATGTATTGCATATCAAAATATTGACAATGGACATGCTTTATTCATTATCTATTTTCTATGTGAATGTGTAGAATAAATTCTTTTAAGTATTTAGGATCTTGTTCAGGAGGCTTTGCAGTGTTCTAGGGTTCAACGAAATTAGCTTGATGTCAGTTACCAATAGGAACATAGAAGACCTCATCGTATGGAGAGAACATGCCTTACCTTGAGTTATGTGTTAAATAGCTAAGTTTCAGTAGCTAATATCCTGAATGGCCACACATTTTCTTCCTTTATGTTTCCCCTAATGTTAAAAATTAGAGGATATTCAAACAAGGTTCTATCTAAAACATCTACACACATGTGTGTATACATGTATGCTTATACGAACATGTATACATAGTTTTGTACATATTCTGTATATGTCAGTGTGTATATCTATACATTAGCATATATGTGTCTATACAAGTGTGTGGTTTGTGTGTGTGTTTTTCAGGTGGAAGAGAACATTTAAGGTCTTTTTTACGCAGAATCTTTTAAAATGTAATCAAAAACAACACAGTGTGATTTTGTATTCTTTTTTTCTTTTACTCATTTTTTATTAATTAATTTATTTAACTTTTAACATTCATTTTCACAAAATTTTGGGTTCCAAATTTTCTCCCCATTTCTCCCCCCCCACCCCCAAACACCAAGCATTCTAATTGCCCCTATTCCCAATCTGCCCTCTCTTCTAACATCCCTCCCTTCCCTTGTCCCCATCTTCTCTTTTGATTTGTAGGGCCAGATAACTTTCTATACCCCATTACCTGCATTTTTTATTTCCTAGTAGCAAGAACAGTACTCTACAGTTGTTCCTAAAACTTTGAGTTCCAACTTCTCTTCATCCCTCCCTCCCCACCCATTCCCTTTGGGAAGGCAAGCAATTCAATATAGGCCATATCTGTGTAGTTTGCAAATGACTTCCATGATAGTTGTGTTGTGTAAGACTAACTATATTTCCCTCTATCCTATCCTATCCCCCATTGCTTCTGTTCTCTCTTTGGATCCTGTCCCTCCCCAAGAGTGTTGGCTTCAAATTGCTCCCTCCTCCCACTGCCCTCCCTTCCATAATCCCCCCCACCCTGCTTATCCCCTTCTCCCCCTCTTTCCTGTATTGTAAGATAGGTTTTCATACCAAAATGAGTGTGCACTTTATTCCTTCCTTTAATCAAATTGATGAGAGTAAGCTTCATGTTTTTCTCTCACCTCCCCTCTTTTCCCCTCCACTGAAAAGTCTTTTGCTTGTCTCTTTTATCAGAGATAATTTGCCCCGTTCCATTTCTCCCTTTCTCCTCCCAATATATTTCTCTCTCACTGCTTAATTTCATTTTTTTAAAGGTATGATCCCATCCTATTCAATTCACTCTGTGCTCTCCATCTGTGTGTGTGTGTGTGTGTGTGTATGTATGTAATCCCACCAACTACCCAGATACTGAAAAGTTTCAAAAGTTACAAATATTGTCTTTCCATGTAGGAATGTAAACAGTTCAACTTTAGTAAGTCCCTTATGACTTCTCTTTGCTGTTTACCTTTTCATGCTTCTCTTCATTCTTGTGTTTGAAACTCAAATTTTCTTTTCAGCTCTGGTCTTTTGATCAAGAATACTTGAAAGTCCTTTATTTCACTGAAAGCCCAATTTTTCGCCTGAAGTATTATACTTAGTTTTGCTGGGTAGGTGATTCTTGGTTTTAGTCGTAGTTCCTTTGACTTCTGGAATATCATATTCCATGCCCTTTGATCCCTTATTGTAGAAGGTGCTAGATCTTGTGTTATCCTGATTGTACTTCCACAATACTCGAATTGTTTCTTTCTAGCTGCTTGCAATATTTTCTCCTTGAGCAGGGAACTCTGGAATTTGGCCACAATGTTCCTAGGAGTTTCTTTTTTTTTTTTGATCTCTTTCAGGAGGTGATTGGTGGATTCTTTCAATATCTATTTTGCCCTCTGGTTCTAGAATCTCAGGGCAGTTTTCCTTGATAATTTCATGAAAGATGATGTCTAGACTCTTTTTTTGATCATGGCTTTCAGGTATTCCCATAATTTTTAAATTGTCTCTCCTGGATCTATTTTCCAGGTCAGTGGTTTTTCCAATGAGATATTTCACATTATCTTCCATTTTTTCATTCTTTTGGTTTTGTTTTGTGATTTCTTGGTTTCTCATAAAGTCATTAGCCTCCATCTGTTCCATTCTAATTTTGAAAGAACTATTTTCTTCAGTGAGCTTTTGGACCTCCTTTTCCATTTGGCTAATTCTGCTTTTGAGAGCATTCTTCTCCTCATTGGCTTTTTGAACCTCTTTTGTGAATTGAGTTAGCCTATTTTTCAAGGTGTTATTTTCTTCAGCATTTTTTTGGGTCTCCTTTAGCAAGGTGTTGACATACTTTTCATGCTTTTCTTGCATCTTTCTCATTTCTCTTCCCAGTTTTTCCTCCACCTCTCTAGCCTGATTTTCAAAATCCTTTTTGAGCTCTTCCATGGCCTGAGACCATTGAATATTTATTTTGGATGTTTGGGATACAGAAGCCTTGACTTTTATGTTTTTCCCTGATGGTAAGCATTATTCTTCCTCATCAGAAAGGATGGGAAGAGATATCTATTCACCAAGAAAGTAACCTTCTATAGTCTTATTTTTTTCCCCCTCTTTTGGGCGTTTTCCCAGCCAGCTACTTGACTTTTGGGTCCTTTGTCAAGAGTAGGGTATATTTTGGTAATCTGTGAGATCTCAGTTCCTCCAAGGTGGCACAGTCAAGCGTGTATTGGTCTGGATGCAGAGAGGGATATTTATGCCCAGAATCTTAGCAGATACCTCTCCACAGCCACTTGGCCAGGGCCTCCACCCAGGACAGAGGCAAGACAAAGCTCTTCAGTGCCCCCAGGGGTTTTTACACTCCAACAATGGAGCTTCCATATGGGCTGCAGTGCAGGCTCTGTGGCTGCTGCCTTCTGCTGGACTATGGGAAAGCCCTTCTCCCTTCCTGGCCTGCTGATTAAACCCCGTCACTGACCTTTGGTGCCTGTGGGCCCAGGGATCTGAGGACCCGCTACTGGGACTGGAGATTCTGCCCCCGAGGTGTCCTCCTCCCAGAATCTCATTGCATCGCACTGTGCCGCTCAGCCAAGGCTGGGCTGGGCTCTGTGCTCGGCTCCGCGTCTGGTGCAACCAATGTTTCCGTGGGCCTTTCAGGTCACCGTGGGCTGGAAATCTCCTCCACTCTGTTGTTCTCCACTTCTGCTGCTCCAGAATTTGTTGAGAGTCCCTCTCTACAGGTATTTTATGGGCTGTGGGGAGGACCCTGCATAAGTGTATCTTTCTAGTCCACCATCTCGATTTTGTGTTCTTTAAATCTTTCACTTAGCAGTGAGATGGTAAAGATGTCTTTCATGTGATATTACTTGTGTGTGCCTTTCTATTCCCTGTTAATACCCCCATCAAGTTTGTCCTAAGTGGACTGATTAATCTCAATACAATTTTATATAGATGGGAAAGTAAATTTGTATGTTTGTAATTATTGATATTTCTTGGTAATTGATAGATTCCCCCCCACATTTTTAGTACCTTTTCTTCTTTTTACATACCTTATAAGTTGGACTTTAAATCCTCTCATTAAAGTGTCATGTCCAGAACCAATCTCTGCCACATTTACTTAGTCTAATCCAGCTGCTTTTCAGTTTTATCTTTTTTCTTCTTTTTTGCCATATGTACTCTTCTAGAAGTATATCTGGTACTCTGATATGGGAGTCCAAGTGTGATGACCCCATTTTTTCTTAATGCCAGAAAGAGATTTTTTTATATCAAAATCTTTGCAGATCTTTTCTGTCTTTCTTCTGTCTGAGATTCCCTCAGTCTTATCCTTAAATGCCCTTATGATGCCTTTGTTTAGTTCAGTCTTTCTTCGAACTATGATCAAATTAGTTTTGCCCACTACAACTTCTCCATTTTACAGTCTGAGGCAATATTACATTTAGTTTCCCACCATCCATGTTAAGTTTTTACAAATGTCTCTATAGTCTAAATCAGCATTGTGTTCAGTTGTCATATCTCTCAACTTGTGAAGTAAGTTATGGTTTGCTGAAGAAAATGATTTTTAAATTTTTGTTGTTATTGTCATTCAGTTGCTTTTTAGTCATGTCCAACTCTTTGTTGCCCTTTTAAGGTATTTATGGCAATTGATTTATATACATTAAAATTCTCCTTGAAATGATTGTATTTCATGCCTGTGTTCCTTATTAATGCCTCTCTTTTCATTATCAATAATTAGTTTAAGTATGTTTTGTGTGATTTTATTTGTACACCGCCACTATATACCTATTTGTCTTCTTTACACGGCTTTTATTTTAATCATTACTCTAACACATCTGTGGCTTGATGTTATGCCAATACCTCTTTAAACATTGATTACCACACCAGTAATTTCATTTGCCCTCTGTCATAATAAGATTAAATATATTTGAGTGATGTTATTTGGGGCTTACCATGTCTAATTATTTTCTTGAAAATGTATTCTTGATGCATATAAACCTGAGGTTTACTATATTTTCCAGTATTTTTTTTGCTGCCTTTACCTAATTACACTTATACACTACAGTCATCAAGAAACACAGTATACATTGGTTTAATTAGGAAGATCTTAGGATAGTTTTCATAAAAATTCTTATACTCTTCAGCCTCTTCAACAGACATTGACACACAAACCACAATTTTTATGGTAGTTTTTAGTAAATATCTATTATAGCAGTATGACAGTGCCAAGTATCCAATGGATATACAACATTTGTAAGAACTAACATTTATATAGTGCTTACTATGTGCCAGGCAATCTGCTAAAAGCTTTATAATTACTGTCTCATTTGATCTTCACAACAACTCTGCAAGGTAGGCTGGCACCTACTATTTTACGTGTGGGAAAACTGAGGCAGAGATTAAAGTGACTTGCCCAGTGTCACACATCTGGTAAGAGTCAGACTGGGTAAGAACTCAAGTTTTTCTCACTTCAAGCCTGATACTCTTTTTCTTTTCACTTTTGGTTACATGACAAAACAGCTCCAAAAATTCCTCTACTTTCCTCTTAAAAGATTAACTGCATTTAGGACAGCAACCTGGAATTATGTCCAAAAAACTCACCTATGCTCTTTGACCCAACAATCCTACTACTTGGTCTATTTCCAAAAATGATTAGGGACAAAGGAAAAGAACCTTAATTTTCTAGAATGTTTATAAAAGCAACTCTCATTATCATGATAAAAACCTGGGAATTGTAGGGATACATATAAATTGGGAAATGGCTGAACAAATGGTGGTATATGATTGTGATGGAATATCACTGTGCTATAAGAAATGATTAGCTAAATGGTTTTAGAAAAAAGCATGGAAGACTTTCATAAAATAATGAAGGGCAAATTTAGCAGAATCAAGAGAACACTGTATGCAGTAACAGCAATATTGTTTTAAGAATGACTTTGTTATCTTATCTATTATAAACAATCAAGTTAACAATAAAGGACACATGAAGAAAGACACTACCTATATCCAGAGAAAGAATTGTTAAGTAGAAGTATGTATAAATGGAATAATTTTGCATATATGCATATATGTATGGGTATATATGTGTGTATGTATGTATGTATGTGTGTGTGCGTGTGTATGCATGTATATAATGGTGACCATCTCTAGGGCAGAGGAGAAGGAATAAAAAAAATGAATTTATTGTATATTTGAACACAATAGCAAGTTATGCATACTAGATCTGCAGTTTCATGTACAATCATCTTTTTATTGTAATGTTACAAAATGCTTATTTTATTCCATAAATTAAATTTATTAAAAAGGAAAAAAAAGACTACCTGGTACTCATCCTTCCATTTAGCTTCCACTTCCTTCTGTATTCTGATTTTGTTTATAGTGAGAATATCAAAATATGATTGATATAATTCAGTTCCTCTAATTATATACAGAGTCATTAATCACTGGACAAAGATCTCATACTGAGAGTACTATCAGTTAAGCTGAATTTAATATATGATTTAAAAAATCCATGGTGATTCTTAGCCCTCTTTCTTTTACTGCTGCTATCATGGTCATGGAAGAAGATTGTAGGGAACCAGGGTTCCTTCTGATTGTTTTCTTTGCTTCAGTTCTTGTCAAGACCAAATATTTCATCACCAAATAACCAGCCAATTGGTAGTGAGAGTTAGTTAATAAGTCCTCAGAAAGTAAATCCTGTCTTTTGTTGGGACCATACTCAATGTTTTCCCAGCTTTATAGGCCCTAGTAGATAAAATTCCATGCTTACCTCCATGCCTTGACAAAGTTTCAGAATGAGACCTGGTGGACTTTTGGAAGTTTGCCGGAAATCTTTGTTAACTAGGGAGTCTTTCTACCAGTTGACTCTATTATAGCTATTAAAGTTATCTAATTAGAAGGAAAGTTTGCTTTACGGCATGATTTGAAATCTCATGCTAGACCTTCAAGCCAAGACCAAAGTGAAGGGAATGTTGGTGCATGATTTTCTGTTTGTAGATGATTGCGCACTCAATGAAGTCTCTGAAGCTGAGATGCAACTAAGTATGGATCAGTCCTCTGCTGCCTGTGTTAATTTTGGCATACTAAATAACACCCAGAAAACACGGGTGCTCCATCAGCCACCACCACACTGTCCATATATGGAACCATCAGTTACCGCAAATGGAGAGTTTAAATGCTGTGGATAAGTTCACTTACCTTGGTAGTGTACTTTCCAGGGACACATTGACAATGAGATTGATGCACACGTTGTCAGAGCTAGCTTAGTGTTTGGGAGACTGAAGAAAAGTATGAGAGAGAAGAGGTGTTAGACTGACTACCAAACTGAAGTTCTACAGTCATTGTGTTGACCTCATTGTTGTATGCCTTTGAAACATAGACATTCTACCAGCGCCATGGATGAAAACTGAATTGCTTCCATTTGAACTGTCTTAGAAAGATTCTGAAGATCACCTGAAAGGATAAGGTATCAGACACTGAGGTCCTTGCTTGAACTAACTGCCAAGCATTCAAACTATGCCTTAGAGAGCACAACTCTGATGGGCTGGCCACGTTGTTCAAATGCAAAATGTACACTTGCCAAAAAGGCTATTTTATGCAGAACTCAAGAACTTTGGATTTGACTGTGCAACATGGGAGGCACTGGCACAAGACCATTCAGCATGATGTGCCCACATCAGAAAGGGCACTGTGCTCTATGAACAAAGCAGAATTGAAACAGCACAACGGAAACTTAGGATGCACACATTTGGAGTATCCATCCCCAAAATTCACACAGACTATCAGTTTCCAATATGTGGCAGAATATTCTGAGCTGATTGGTCACAGTTGAACACACTGAAACTTGACTTTCTCATGTTGATGTTATTTTGATCTTCTTTCAGAATGAAGGACAACAACCAACTAACTATTTTGCTAATTTTGTTGAGATTGCTTTTTTTATCTTTTGTTTCTTCAAATGAATTTTGTTGTAATTTTGTCTAATTATATGACAAGGAGTTAACCTGGATAGTCTCATGATTGGTGTAGTCTTGAATGCATAGATTACCTTAGGTCATATTATTTTTGCTCTCTTGGCCAGCCAGCTATGGATAGTTTGTATTTTTCCAAATAGTAAAGATTTGCTATATTTTTGTAAAGAATGCTTTGTAATTTGTACTTTTGTAGTTCCTGTATTTTGCTAAGTTAACCTTAAATATGTTTATGAATTTTATTTTTATTTAAATTATTTTTTATCATTTTTCCAAGTTTTTATCAGTACTGTACAGAAAAGCTGATGATCATGTGTTTGTTTTCTATTCTTTTCGTTTGCTGATGCTAGAAATTGTCACAATACTCTTAATTCTCTGGGATCTTCTGAATAAGTCATTAAATATGGTTCAATGATTGCAACTTACTGAGTAGGTGAATTCCCAGTGTGAGACCTCCTACAACTAGTATATATGATAACCCACCTATAATTTACATGCTTAGAGATCTGTTTGAAATTCAGAAGTTACAAGGCTAATGCTACATGAAAGCTGGATTTGAATACAGGTTTTTCTCGCTCCATGTTCAGCATTCCATAGCATACTGCTTTTCCAGACTATCATTTAATTTGCAGAGTTAGATAATTTTGCCTCCTATTTGCTGATGCTTATTTGGTTCCTTTCTCTTTCCTTATTGCTATGGCTACCATTTTCTAGTATGATGCCAAATAACAGTGAGTCTGAGAGTCAGGGGGAGTATTGCTTTTGCTGGTAAAGTTTCTAGAAGAATAGTCTTTAACAAAACTGTTAATACATTGGCTTGAGAAAAATTTTCTTCCTTTCCTTTTCTTTTTTGGTTTTCAATCTATCTGAGAACCTCAGATCAAACAAACCAGATATTGGGAGGAAAGGAAAGGAAAGGAAAGGAAAGGAAAGGAAAGGAAAGGAAAGGAAAGGAAAGGAAAGGAAAGGAAAGGAAAGGAAAGGAAAGGAAAGGAAAGGAAAGGAAGTTCATGTTGTTTAGAACAAATTGCTTGGCATCTCCCATTTCATCCGGTGTTTGCTGGATTGGACTGTGCTTTGCAGCTCTACTCCCCCCTCCTACACGTGCATTTGTAGATAGATTCAAATATTCAACAGTTCCAAGAACCAGGCCACAAGATGGAGATCTCTCTCTAGGTCTTTTCCCTAAGCCCCTTCTGCAGGAGAGTTTTCAATCTTTCCACTATAATATAGTCTTAATGTGCTGTGGATACACCTCAGGAATGCAGAGGCAGGTAACTATTGGCCGGTTGCTAAGGAATTCAACAGGTGGGAGTTGAAACCTGCTTTTCTCCAGAGCAGTATGCCAATTGATATCAATCTCTCTCCTCCTCCTCTGCAGCCCCCCTCCCATTCTCTGGCTCCCATTCTTCACTGTAGCATTTTGATTGTTTGAATCTCTTTATCCTGATGGTACACATATACTCATAAGTTTCATGGATGCTTCTTAACACAGTAGGAAAATCTGCTGCATACTGAATTTCTGTTAACAGCCTTCCTCCTTTGGTCCTTTGAATATTGTGAAACCAGTCACGGTATGAATCAAGCCTTAAATGATTGTACTTTGATGAATTTCTAGCAGACTTTATATTCATTTTTTTCCTTCCTTCATAAAGACTCGGCATCTTCAAAGTATCATCTATGGGAAAATATGCACATAGACAGAAAGACAGACATATACAAAATTTCTGTTGATTTGAGTGTCAGAGATTTATTTTCTTATGACTGCATATTGATCTTTCCTCTCTCCTTCCTTTTCCTACCTCCCTTCTTTCCCCCCTTCTTCCTTCCCTTTCTTTTTCCCCACCTCCCTTCCTTCCTTTTTTATTTCCTCCCTTTGTCCCTCACTCCTTCCCTCTTTTACTCCTCTCCCTCCTTACCCTCTTCCTTCCTTCCTTCCTTCCTTCCTTCCTTCCTTCCTTCCTTCCTTCCTTCCTTCCTTCCTTCCTTCCTTCCTTCCTTCCTTCCTTCCTTCCTTCTTTCCTCCTCTCTTTCTTAATCTCCTACTGTCCACTTGGGGAGTCAAACACTTACATATGGTGCTCTGCCCAAAGGAACATAGCTTTTGATTGATTAGAGTTATATTTTTTCTTTCCAACTTCTTTATTCTAAAGTTGGAACAATTAATTGTTTTGTATCATGTATGATTTCTTGAAATATAACTGAAAAAACAGGCTTTGATAAAACCCAGTGATATCCAAATGGAGCTACTTCACTATGCCTTTCAACCCAAATCATTCTGACTGTCATTGATTGGCCAATAATAGGTCCCAGCCCAAGCCTCACTCACTCATTGTTTGGATTTTGATGGCTCAAAGTAAGGGTAAAAAGCAATTGTTTCTGTTCTGGCCAAAATTCCTGATTATCTTCCACTCTCAGATTGATTTTTTTCTTTTTTGAGAAAACAAATTAGGCCATTTTTTGCCTCAATTGTTACCTAAATTTTAATCACTGGATGAGTGTTGTCTCAGACAACTGAGACCTAATAAAGACCTAAGCTTAAAAAGGCCAAGGTCTCTTATTGCATCCAGAGCCATCACCAGTTACCCTGATCTAGTTCTTGCCACTGAAATGACTCTGGAGGAGAGAGCGAAGTTGACGGCTTTGCATAGCCTTGCCTCACTTAAACTCAGTTCATCTGCAAGTCAAGACACCCTCCTCCTGATATCATTGGAGCTTTTTGAGAATGAAGGATCTTCTCAGGGAGTGGGGAGCAGTGGGAAGAAGGGAAAAGAATTTGGAACTCAGATTCAAAAAAATTTTTTTACACACAATTGGGAAATATTTCATGAAATTAAAAAATTAACGGATCCTTCAGAATTATCTTGGGTCATTCACAACTGATTAACATTACAATATTGCTATTACTGTGTACAGTGATCGCCACATTCTGCACACTTTTCTCTGCATCTGTTCATTTAGGTTTTCCCTTAATCATCCCCTTCATCACTTGTTATAGCACAATAGTATTCCATCACAATGGTATAACACAACCTGATCAGCCTTTCCCCAATTGATAGGCATTCTCTCAATTTCCACTTTTCTACAACAATAAAATAAATAGATAGATAAGTGAATGAATAAATAAACTGCTATAAATATTTTTGTACATATGTGTACTTTTCTCCCCTTTGGGATAAAAATGTAGTAACATTTTTTCTGAGCCTGAGTATGCACAGTTTTATAACCCTTTGAGCATAGTTCCTAATTGTTCTCTGGAATGGTTGGAGCAGTTCACAATGCCAACAATGGGCTATTAGTGTAACTTATTTTCCCACATCTCCTCTAGCATTTATCATGTTTATATTTCATGTTAACCAATATAATGAATATGAGGAGTTATATTAGAATTGTTTTAATTTTCATTATTCTGATTAGTGATTTTAGAGTTTTTCACATGACTACTGATAAGTTTGATTTCTTCTGAAAACTGTCTTTTCATATCCTTTGACCATCAATTATATAATGATTCAGTTGTATAACTTTTGCTCAATGTTCTATAATGACAACATCATAAGAGAAATTTGCCCTCAGTTTCCTGTTTTCTTTCTCATTTCGTCTGCATTGGTCTTGTTTGTTCAAAGACTTTTATATTTTATGTAATTAAAATTATTGATTTTACCTCCTGTGATCTTCTCTATCTTTTCTTTCATCATGAATTCTTCCCTTATCCATTGATCTGACAGATATCTAAATGATGTACCTATTTTGAGTTTATCTTGAGATATTATGGTAAATGTTGTTCTTTGCCTTGTTTTTTGCCACATTGCTTTCCAGTTTTCCCTCGTTTTTTTTCTTGAATATTAACAAATAGTCTTACCCCAATAGCTGAAATTTTATTTAAATTGTCACTTAAGGGGATGGCTCATTGCATACTGAAAGGCCAAGAATGCTTTTATGAATGAGGGTGAAATAAAAGCAGAACTTATAAATGAATATAAGATTTCCAAAAAAAATTTGTAAAAGTGAATTGTAAATTAGACTCTAGTAGACTAGAGTAAAATAATCTGTAAAATTGCACAGTATCTTGAATATTATACCACAGAGTTTCTGTTTTCTTGTATAGGAAATTAGGATTCACCAACTTTTTTTAAAGAAAGAATGTACTTTTTAAAGAGCTACTAATTGTGAAGATTACCTGGCATCCATATTTTGGATGAATTGGAGGGGAAAAAAAGGACAGAGGAGGGACCCTTTAAGGAAAGCAGGAAGGCAATGAGATTCTTCATGAAGATAATATTAGTGAGAATGTAAAGTGAAAAGTGATCGGTAGACCTTCAATCAGAAATTCAAATTGAGCCTCATATAATGCCAGTAACTTCTCAGTATTGTATTGAAAATAAAATTATATTTGTAAAGTTCTTTG
Source organism: Notamacropus eugenii (assembly GCF_028372415.1). NCBI lineage: Eukaryota > Metazoa > Chordata > Mammalia > Diprotodontia > Macropodidae > Notamacropus > Notamacropus eugenii. The sequence continues at coordinate 113,571,571 of NC_092875.1, forward strand.
TAAATCTTCAACTGTTATGTAAGTTCTATCTATTATTCTTATTTTTAAAGGAATGGATGGGTGAGAGGTAGATTGAAGCAATTACATTACTTCTTCTGAATATATATATGCACATATATATGTGTGTGTATGTGTATATATGTGTGTATACATATACACATATATGTATGTATGTATAGTGTGTGGGGATCGCTAAGTCAGTGCCTTGACTGGTTGAGGAAACATGTCAAAGGCATACTGTAATGCCCAATCTGAGCTTCCATTGTGCATTTCACTCCAAGATACTTTAAGCGTATAGTCTTGCCAGCTACCTCATCAGTCCACCACTCCTAGGCATTGCCATTTTCTCTGTCATTTCTCCTTCTGGACTAGTGGGCCTTATAATTTACCCTAATGTTGCATGAATTGGATCATTATTTGCCTTTCCTGCTACACCTAAGAATTCACCAGATCAAATCCTCCTATATGGGCTCTCCTTCCATTAGAATGTGAATATCTTGAGAGTTGGAAATACCCAATCATTCCATTTGTATCCACAACACTGAGTACAATTTGGTACACAATATATGTTTTAGAAATTTTTTTTATCATTCATTAATTTAGAATGGGAAGTACTATTAGGGCCATCTGACTATTCTACTCCCTATATAAAATATTGTTTTGAAACTGAAATAGGATTTCTGAAGTTCTAAGAACCTGTAAATATGTGACAAATATCACAAAGGTAAAGAATGGAAGGAAGGAGATGGTCATTGAAAGCTTTTTACCATGATTCTGGCTACAAGTCATCCTTTACCCCTAACAGTCCAAGCATTAAAGGCCTACTCAGATAGATTCTCTTTGGTATCATTTAGTAATTCATTACTTTCCCTTATTTGTTGTTGGCTTAGCATTTCCAGGGGGTTGGCTTCATTTTACCCTGTAGTAGACAAATTACTTGCATGCAGAAGAGTTGAGAAGAAGAGCTAGGGTCACCTAATGGATAAATTTAAAGAGGATAATAGACTCCATTAATCTGGTATTATAGGAGCATTAGATTTAGCATGGCTCATGGGGAGGCACAGTGGACAGTCAGCCAGAAGACCCAACTCTACCATTTGCTATTCCGGGGGCTAGGGTCAGACATCTTCACATGCCTGAGCCTCAGTTTTGCCCTTTGTAAAAATGCAAATTTCTAATTACAGTATCTACATTGTAAGATGTTGTTAGAAAAAGCAACAACAACAACAAAATCAACATCCTGTGAAAGTCAAGTATTCATTTTTCAGCTTGGTTAAATCACTGGACTTGTCTAGGCCTCTATTTCCATATCCATAAAATGGGGGTAAAAAAATGAGTGCTTCACTGTATTGATGTGAGGATCAAATATGCTGATGCATGTAAAGTGCTTCACAAATATTTATTACCATATTTCATCATATTCTGAATTATATTATTATGAATGAGGGATTTTATAATAGAATTTTACCTTTCTAAAAAATTAAATTATTTTTATTCATACTATGCTCAGTTAAAATCCTCTTGAGATATAGGACATGCTCACTCTTATTAGACAATATATTGACTCAGAACTGAAGAAAGGGTTCCAACCATGGCTCAGTGTAAGGAAGAATATACAAATGGTGCAAAATATGAAAGAGGAATAGAATGTGTCAAAGTGTGTTCCAGAAGGCTGGAAGTATCTGGACGTTTATCAAAGCTAAAGGAGCTATGAAGCACATGGTTTGGTATAATAAAAAGAGAACTGAATTTAAATTTAGGTGACCTGGGATCAAATCCTGGTTCTTTCATTTAAGACCCATCTCACTTTGAGCAAGTCATCATAACCTAGCCTTTAGTACTTTCTTCTATAAAAGAAGGGGCTTAAATTATATGACTTTTACGGTTCCTTCTTTTTCTAAATCTATTACCCTCTTATCTCTAAGGTCTTTTCAACTTCTAATATTAATCATCACTTGAAATTCCTCTATGCAGGACCATAACACATTCCTCCCTGAGAACTTCTGAGATGTTAAAGACGTTTTGTCCTGAAACTCAATGCTTCTAGTGCTGTAATGGGATATTCACCCAGGTTAGTTGTTATTTTTCAATGATTCTGTTCTGGACAGGAGTCTTCCACCTACCAATATCCCCAGAAAACTTCAGGTATATGATTCAGGAATTCTGCTTCTGACTCTAAGTAACTACATGAACCTTGGTAAAGTCACTTCACATTGCTCTGCCTCCGTTTCTTTGTCTTTAATATGAGGTCACTGCTAATACTATCAGATCTAGTTGATATATATGTTACTTATGTTTCCTCCCCACTCTACCTTTTCTTTTTTTTATTCTTTGTTTCAAGGGGTAGTTTTTTGCAGAAGGGTATATGTAGAAATGAAAAATTAAAGTGATATAAAAATAAAAGATATTAATAAGAATTAAAAGAACAAAATAAAATGAGAGTGTTGAACTGGATGATGTCCAAGTCCCTTTGAGATTTAAGGTTCTATATTTTCTGATTCTAATTTTTCATCTACTGTAACTTCAAGGGTAGATGAGAAGATTGCAAGATTAAATGAAATAACCAAGCTTATTAAAACAATAACCTTAATTTTGCCCATCATATTAAATCAATAAGTTCTGGCTTGCAGGCTTCAGGATGAGTTTATGACTTTCTTACAGTGTAACATGCATTGGCATTGAATTTTTTCCAGTTTCTCTGGGATACTGATGTTTAGTACAGAATTTCAAAGCTGAAAGGCACCTCAGAGACCTTTTAGTTTAACCTATATATGAACAAGAATACACTCTAACATACCTGTCAAGTGGAACCTCCAACAAACAGCAAAATCCCCTGCCTCTGGAGGCAGTCCATTTTGCTTTTGAATACCTCCAATTATTTGGCAGATTTTTTTTTAAATTATAAAAAGTCTTTGCAATTTCTCTTACATGCCCAGAATTGTGCTCTAGATGGATATTGGTATAAAAAATCTGAGATAATGGTACTGTAGAAACTCAGTGATCTGGAATGAGAGGCACTTGATTTGAATTCAGGCTTTGCCAGTGACAATCTGTGAGAAGTTGGGAAAGTTACAGTCTCTGAGACTCAGTTTCCTCTTCTGTTAAATGAGGAGAATGGACTACTTTACCATAGACATCTCTTCTATGTTTTAAGATTCTGTGTGATGTCATTTTCCAGAAGTAGAAACAGTACTGATTTTTAAGTTATCCTGCAACTTTGAATCTTGATCTTAAAATAAACGAATAATGTATACAGCTGTACTTTAATAGGACAGCTAGGTAACACAGTAAATAGAGTACTGGGCTTGGAGTCAGAAAGACCTCAGTTCAAATCTCATCTCAGTCACTTACTAGCTGTGTGACACCGGACAGGTCACTTGAACCTTTTTTTCCCCAGTTCTTCATCTGTAAAATGAGCTAGAGAAGGAAATGGCAAACCACTCCAACATCTTTGTCAAGAAAATTCCAGATAGAGTCATGAAAAGTTGAACACAACTAACCAACTAAACAACAAAAAAATGATTTTTTAAATAGCAAAACCTCTTAACTTTATTGCTTGGGTTTTTTCTACACCAATGCAATATCACAATCTTGCCATGCCTTAGTAGATAGTAACATACATCGTTTAGGTCACAATAATTCATGAACTACTGACCAACTTTCTGGTGAAGAGCTAGCTACACTGCATTTATCTCAGCTGGCTCTCTAACAAGCATACTAGCCTGGTTTACCCTCAAAACCTTCATATATTTTTAAGAACCTATCAGCACTTGGACTATGTTGGCATCCAAGTCTCTCTTTCTTGTCACTATGGGTGATCAAATTAGGACTTTAGATGAGAAATTTATTATACTGGCATTGTACCATAACTTACATTCCTCCCAGAAAAAGACAATTTCCTTAATGTCTAGGACTATTTTATTTGTGTGTGTGTGTGTGTGTGTGTGTGTGTTTGTCATCATATTGACTTGTATAGCATAATGACTTGCATATTGCATAAATGATTTTACACAGGAAGGTGGCACAGTGAATAGAGTGCTTGGCTTGGATTTAGGAAGACCTGAGTTCAAATCTAACTTCAGATACTAGCTGTACAACCATAGGCAAATCACTTAACCTTTGTTTGCCTCAGTTTCCTTAACTGCAAAACAGAGACAACCATGCCACCTATCTTGTAAGGTTGTTGTAAGGATCAAACAGGACAATATTTTGAAGGAGCTTAACACAGTACCTGGAACAAAGTAGGTATGATATATATATATATATATATATATATATATATATATATATATGTATGTATACGTATATATATATATATATACATATATACATGTATATATATGTATATATACACACATATACATATATATGAATATATATGTATATATATATTCTTATTCTATTCCCTTTTCCTTTAAGGATTACAAAGAACTCTAATTACATTATTATTATTATATTGGTGATGTAGATGGTACACACATATGCATATACATATATATACACATATACATATACATACATACATGCATAAACATATATGAAATTTCATTTGATCCCTGAAAGAAATTTTAAAAATGAAGTAAAAAGCATATAATGCCCCATCTAAGACATCTCTTCATTTGGAGATCCTGAGAAGTCAGCTTTCAGGAAGAATTGTTAGGATTTGTAGGGATAATCTATGAAATGTTGATAGATATAACTGATTCCAGTTGTAATCCATGAGTTGGCTAGGAGGCTCTCCAAATGACTTCAGAAATATTAAAAAAAAAAATCTGTTCACGTAAGCTGCTGCTTTTTGCTTTTGCTTTTTTAAATTTTTTTTTTATTCTCTTTCAGCTTCATTTGGTGACTCCTTAGCTCAGGGCCTCTAAAGAAAGATAATTTTCACCTTGGGAATTTTGAATGGTTGGGCAAGTGAATCACAGGAATCCAGGAATCATAGTCCATGTTGAGTGTCATGGTCAGTGAAGCATAGATGCCCTGAACAACAAGGAGCGACCTTTGGGATTGACCTTTCAGTCCTCAGCTCAGTGGTTGTTCAGCAGTAGTAAGTTCATCTAGTACTCACGCCACATATGGAGATGAAATTGGTGGGACTAATGTTATATGAGAATTGAGTTAAATTATGAGCCTGTTCTCCCAGAGATTAAAGTGGTGTAAGGTAGAAGAGTATCCCCAGAGGGATATGCTTGTGTATATGAGTGTAAAAAATGTCTGTTCATTTGTTCTATGTCTCTGAAGTAAATATCGTTTTGTAAAAAATAATCAATCAATGGTAAATGAACATGAAGCACTAGTCACTTTACCCCTAAAAATGGAGGAGTAGTACAAACACAGCTGGTTAGGGATTGAGCTGATGATAGACACCTCTAAATGCCTCAGGGAACCCTGGGTCCCTGAAAAGAGATGTAACCTGCCTACCCTGAGAAAGTTGAACCAGAGGGACATACTACAGTCATAGTATTCCTTTATCACATAAATGGAACTTGAGGTCTAGAGTAATCTCTTTCTTTGTCAAACATCACATGCTTAGCCATAAAATTCTCTTTACAACACATTTGCTTCTCTAAACTTAGGAGACCAGAACTCTTAGTAAAGATCCCTTTCTCTTCCAGTTCTCACCTTGACCATTAAACAGTATGGTGATACGTTAGTTATTATTGCTTAAAGCAAATAAATTGGGCAAAGTCAACAGAAGTGATGATTTTTTCCTTTCTAAAATAATTATGAGAAATGAAGTCCTAATATAGATGGTCAGGTGGGGAGCCTCAGACAGGTCACTTGGTTCTTCTGATCACTAGCTGTTTGATCAACAAAATAAGGAGCCTTGATGGAAGATCCCTACCAGCTCTAACATTTGAGTCTATTAGATAACATTTATATGATATTTTATGTTTGCAAAGTGACAATTCTATGATTGGGGACAACAATGAATAAATTTGCATTACAGAGAAAGTTTAGAGTCAGTAACTCATGATATAGGCTGAATACATTACATATTTTTAAACAAAGACTGAAGAGAATTGTTACCTTGTTTACATGTAATTTCTGACATAATTTATAGAGGACATGGGACCAGAAAGTGGATTCTTGGCTCACAGAGAAGAGAAGTTATTTCTCATAAGAAAAATTATATGAGAAAAGGGAATGACGGGTTCATAGAGAAACTGGAGGAATGAGTTAGTGAAGTTTTCCTGGAGTCATTGGTGAAACAAGGAAAACAGACAAACTTAAGTTATAAGCATATTTCACATTCAACCTGAGAAGCAATATGCATAGTAAGTTAAGCAGTAGGTTTGGAGCTAGAAAATCTGGGTTTAAATCCCATCTGTGAAATCAAGGCTAGATATAATAGATATTTGGAGAGAACTGAAAGAGAATAGAAAGAAATACACCTTTTTCTCAGCAGTTTATGGTACCTTTACAAAGACTGACCACATATTAGGACATAAAAAAATTTTATAGTTAAAAGCAGAAAAGCAGAAATATTAAAGGTATCCTTTTCAGATGACAATTCAATAAAAATTATATTTAATAAGGGACCATGGAAACATAGATTAAAAACTAATCGGAGATTTAACAAACTAAACTTAGAGAAGAGTGAGTTGAAGAAATAATAGAAATAATCAATAATCTCATCAAAGAGAATGACGATAATGAGACAACATATCAAAACCTACGGGATACAGCAAAAGCAGTAATCAAAGGAAACCATATCTCTAAATACTGTGAAACAGAGAAAGAGTAGACCAATGAATTGTGTATGCAAATTAAAAGAAAACTAGAAAAAGAACAAACTAAATCTCATCTGCGATAATTCATGTAAGTTTTTGCTTCATTTTTCTGGTGCTCAGTTTTCTTGTCTACAAATAAGAACAGTAATGCTGCTACTCTACAGAAAAGGTGTATAATTTTGTTTCCATAGGAAAATCCAGACTTTGTAAATCCCTTTCCTTAGGATCACAGGTCAAGAACCAGACCTCATTGTTTATTCAATCTAACATCTTCCTTTTAATAGATAAAGAACTTGAAGACTCAGAAAAGTTCAGTGATTTGCCCAAGGCCACTCAGGTATGGTCAGAGGTTGGAACCCAGGTCCTCCGCTTTCAGAACCAGAACTCTTCCCATAGTTCCCTGATAACCAAAGAAATTAAACACAGTGCCCATGCTCCTATAGAGATTAATTACTGAACATGGGGGGCTATAATTCCACTCTCAGAGTTCTTTTCAATCTTGTTGTAGACGTAAAACTCTAGGACACATAAAAATTAATTTCAAGAAAGTGTCAGAGACAAGCTTTTAACCCAGGTCTTCTCAACCATTAAATTTAGCAGTTTTTCACTATACCACACCCTACCTTCAGATTCTCCATAAAGTACTTTATAATTTTCTTTTAAAGTTCAGTCAACAAGCATTTATTAATTGTCTACTAGGTGTCAGGAACTATGTGGCACATAGTCATTGGGATACAAAGAAAGGCAAATGGTGATTCTAACTCTCAAGGAGCTCACAGTCTAATGAAGGAGACAACATGCAAACGCTTAAAAACAAAGATGTATCTATATCTAAATATGATAGACTGCAGATAAACAACAGAGGGAAAGCAGTAACACTGAGGGATTGGGAAAGGCTTCGATAGAAGGTAAGATTTTAGCTGGCCTTTTGCAATCTTCTTCCTGTCTTCTTTCTCCTGCTGACTTTTATTAGATCAATCTGCCAATCAACAAACGTTTATCAAGTACCTACAAAGTGAGAGCCTGTGGCAGGAGCTGCAGACATAAATGAAACAATCTCTGGTTACTAAGAATTGACATTGTAAAGATGATATCAGGAAACTGAGGGAGAAAACTCTTTCCCCCAATGCAGGTTGGCACCTGCTCTGCATTGCGTAGTCAACCACAGGTAAATTGATTTCTTGCAGCGTCCCCCAGCCAACATACGCCTGTGGGAGGAATTGAACCCAAATCTTGCTAACTGGCTTTCTCTCTCCACTACCAGGCCTCTCAAGGGCCACATAAATTTGATCTCTGGTGATTATTGCTGGAGGTCAGGAGACTGGAGCTATTCAGAAAACTTCAGGCACTTTAAAGAAACTTCCTTACAAAGATCCCTTAAGGGGAAAGGGCTATGTTTTGATCTAATGAATACAATACAGGAAGTTGGACAGAAAAAAAAAGGAATGGGATTATTTAATTGTTGTGTTCAAAGGGAAAGGGGCCTGCCATCTGAGGCAGGTCAAGGCTCAGAGGTTTACCTTCTGTTATTAGTGGTTAAGGTTTTGAAACAAGAGATGCTGGTTGACTCTTTTTTTCCATTCTTGCACTCAATTTACGTTGTGTTGGTGTTAATTTGCTTGTTTTGTGAGAGTTTTAAGGAAATATAAAACAGAGATTGCTAAGAAGGGGTTCAGCATGCCCTGTGAGATACTGCCTCCCCCCATCTCATTTTCTTTCCTGAAACTTTGCAGGACATGAATCTCCAATCTGACTGCATTTTCCTGCTAATGGTAAAAACAGCTGAGCAGGAAGCAGACATCTGTAATTCCAATCCCAGATCCATCAGTGACTTATTGAACTGCTGTATGAAAGTTCACTAACATATAGTCTGCCTCAATTCCCATTGCACAAATAGGATTGTAGATATTTTCTTCCTATCTCAGAAACAGGTTTAATATATCACTAGGTGACCTTGGACTAAAGCTGCTACATTAGCTCGGCAAGTGTATTATGTATTTACAATAGTACCAACCTCATAATAAGTGGATTTCCACCCGAAAGAATAGAGGGATTGGGGAAAACATGGCTGCTATCTTTAAAAAAATATAAAGGGTAGTCCTTTGTAAGAAAGATGAGGTTTATTCTATATAATTCCATGGGGGAGAACTGGGATCAATGGGTCAAAGGTACAGGGTGTTGATAAAGCCATAGTGAGAGACTTAAAAAAAAAGCACAGGGATATGGGCTAGGGCAAAATATAAGGTGTAACTTTTCAGTAGAATTGCTTGAAAAAATGAAATGGACACCACAGTACTTACCTCTTTAACATTAGATGTTTTCAAATTGGACTCTAAGACCATTATTTAGTATCATATCTGATTGACTTTAGTATCTTCACTTAATTGCTCATGTTTGAAATCTTTTTTTAATCATTACCTCTTAACTATCTTTATAATTCATATTCAACTAATTGTCAAATTGACAGCTCATTCCATGACTTATCAAACCTTTATTAAGCTCTTATCTGCCAGGTATTGTCCTAGGAGTTGGGGTTACAAAGGCAAAAAAGAAGATAGTCCCTGCTCTTAAGAGACCTATAGTCTACCTGGGAAGTAGGTATACGTAAACATTGCCATTGTATGATGGATCGTACTGCATAGTACCATATTACAACACATTATTTTATTACTTTATTATGTTACATGAATTTCATTATATTACATCATATATCATATACTTGTGCATATGAATATAAAATACTTATAGGGTGAGTTTGGAGGGAAGGCAGAAATAACTATGTGGGGAAATCAGAGAAGGTCTTAATCAGTCAAGATGTATTTACTAAGTACCTACTCTGTACCAGGCACTCTGCTAAGTTTTAGGGATACAAAGAAGAGACAAAAGATAGCTCTGTCCTCAAGAACTTTACAATCTAATTAAGGAGACAACATGCAAACAAATATATACAAAACAAGCTATATGTGAAATAAATAGGAAACCGTTAAGAGATGGAAAGCACCAGGATTAAGAGAAGTTGGGGAAGGCTTCCAGTAAAAGAAGTTTCTTTAGTTGGGTCTTCAAAGAAGCCAGGGAGATCAACAGTCAAGGCAGAAGGAAGAGAACATCCCAGCCAGAGAAAATGTTCAGAGCCTAGAGATGGAGTTTCTTGTTCATAGAATATCCAGAGAGCTATTGTCACTGGACTGAAGATTATGTGACTCAGAGTAAAGTACAAGAAGAGTGGATAGTACAAGTACAAAAAGTACAAAATAGTGAAGTACAAGAAGGATAGATTAAGAAGGATTTGAATGGCAAACAGAACATTTTGTATTTGATCGTGGAGGCAATAGGGAGTTTGTTGGTGGGGGGGGTAGGATGAGGAGTTTGATGTGATCAAATCTGTGCTTTAGGAAAATCACTTTAATGGGTAAACAGAGGATGGATTGGAATGGAGAGATAATTGAGGAAGGTAGACCCACCAGCAGGCTATTACAATAATCCAGGTATGAAGTAGTGGGGGTCTACACTAGAGGGGTGGTGGTGTCAGCATAGAGAACTAGGCATGTCTGAGAGATGCTGCAAATGTGAAATCAACAAGTCTTGACAACAGCTTGGATATGGGGAGTGAAAGATAGTAAAGAATCCAGACATCTCAAAGTGAATTTCCAGTAAACATTTTAAACTCAATATGTCCAAAACAAAATTTGTTATCTGTTTCCCCCTCCAGTAATAGGGAAGTTGAGGGGTGAGGGGAAAGGGAGTAGGGGAAGGATAATAAATTCTGTTTTAGACAAAATGAGTTTAAAATGTTTACAGGAAATCTTGTTTGAGATGTCTGAATAGAGGTTGAAGATACTGGAGATCAACAGAGAGTTTATGAAAGAACAGGTAGATTTGAGAATCTTTAGCATAGAGATGATAATTAAATCTATGGGGATTAATGAGATAGCCCTTTGAAGTAATATAGAGGAGAGAATAAGGGTCAGGGAAGAACAAGTAGAAAGTAGAAACAGAGCTGAGCCTTGAGGGAGAATGGGAATCAGAATTTTGAGAGATGGTGCTGGGGTGGGATTGTGTTTTAAGTATTGGGGAAGACTAGAGCCAAGCCAAGGAGATTAAAGATGGGATATCTTGTTTAAAGAGCATCAAGAACGCTAGTTTTGCTGGTTCATAGTATGTATGGAAGGGAATTATGTACAATAAGGCCAGAAATATAGGTTAAGGCCATATGTTGAGAGAATTACATTTCAAATAGAAAGGATTATCCAGGAGGGAATGAAGAGTTGCTACAGTTTAATGAAGGGGTGGATTGTACTATGGACAGATTTATATTTTAGGAAAATCACATTTTCTTAAAAAGTAGGTAAGTGGATGACGAATTGTATTGGGGACAAATTTGAAGGTGAGACCAATTAGGAAGTCATTGCATTAGCTCTGAAAAGAGATGATAATAAACTAAACTAAACTAAACTAAGATGGTGGTTGTGGGAGCGAAGTAGACATATGGAAGAAATGTTGTGGAGGCAAAAAAAAAAAGAAGAAAGGACAACATATGACAAATGACTATATATGTGAGGTGAATGAGAGTGGTGAATGAGAGTGATGAATGAGGGATGAAACCAAGTTTATAAACCAGAGTAACTGCAAGTTCAGCAGAAGAGTGGGTCTGGGGCTTCCTTCCCCTCCTTTCAATTAACTATTATAGTTCCTCACTGCCTCCATCCTGGGCTATAGCAATAGCCACCTTATATCTTTTGAGATCGCTGGCCAAGCCTCTGTGTACCATCTGTTATTATAGAACAGAGCAAAGCTCACTGGACCACATGGGGTTGAAGACTGTGACCTTGGCCTTATTACCACAGGGCCTCTTAACTGAACTCATCAGATCAGTCCCTACTCCCTTTCTGGAAAAAGTTGAAACAAAAGGTCCAAAATGACTAGCAAAACTCAAGTCTTTTAGCAAAAGTAAAAAGAAAGCTCCACTCCCTACTCTAGACCAACCAGGGTCCCATTTTATTCTGATCTTATGGCAAAATCAGTTCTACTTGTGATCATGGTGCTATACATCTGAGATTTGGATAGTTCATTTCTCCCTCAATTCTGCCCTTTTACCCTTTCTATATTTCAAGTTTTTTTAGTTTCATCAGGCTGGATATTCCTCCAATGACCTAGATTGTATTACAGTAATATAACAGTCAATTTTCTATCATTGCTGGGGTTGAAAAATCAACCTTGCTGTGGCTACCCTGGTTATAATTCTGTGAACTGAGCTAGGCTTGTCTGTAGACTGAAAGACAGACTTTCTGCCTCTGATCCTTTCCAACTTGACAATTCATTCTTCAAGAACCTGAGATCTAGTGTGTGATATAAAGAGAAATCCTTGACTCCTGCCTTCAGTTTATTTACTCTTCTTTGACGTGGTAGAAAGTCAGAAGACAGTGAAAATTTTTAACCTGGTTAGTAAATAACATCAGCTTTGGAATCCAGAACAGTTATCCCATGAGACTCTAACGGGAACCGGATGAGGCAAAAGAACTCAATTTTTCTGGTCAATAATGTATTAACTGCTTTCGTTTTATTATTTAAAAATAGTCTTGATTACAAACCATTCACTTCTTCTGATAGAACAGATACCCATCTTTTGTTAGCATGAGGATTCGGTTAAGGGTAAGGCAATATGGTACAGTGATAATACCTTAGAGTTGGATGGGACCTCTGAGGTCATCTATTCCAATTTCCCTCAGTTTACAAATGAGGAAAACAAGGCTCAGAGAAGAGATATGACATAGGCAGTAAATAGCAGTCAGGATCCGAAATCAGATCTTCTGATTGAATCCAGTGTTCTTTTCATTGTGCCATGTGGAAAAGGGATTAAATCTATCCTATATGGTTCCCTTGGGGTAAATGAGGAGCTATAGGCAGAAATTACAAGAAAACTATATTTTAGTTCAATATAAAGAAGTGATTAGAGCTGTTGAAAGATGGAATAGAATGTCTTGGGGTAATGGAGAGCTCTTGGTCACTTGACAAAAAGACTCTGTATACGTGCGTATGTGTGTGTGTTTTCTGGATGATTTTGCAAGGGCAATTTGTGATTCTATATATGGGGGGAGAACAAAGGAAGAGAGATATCTGACTCCTCTGATTTGAGACAGTCCTCGAAAGGGTAACTTAGGGTATTGGATCAGGAGAGATGAATATTCTAATCAAAACTTTAGTTATTGTTGTTTTTAAATCTGGGCTGGGTAAATAATACCAAGGTAGTCAAAGACAACCGAAATACTCCTTTCTACCCCTTTGGGATCAGTCCACAGCTCCAATAACCATTAGCCTTAGGTGTGAATTCCTTTCATCCAAAGCTTTCCTTTCTGCACCTCTCAGGCCCCGATGCCACCCTGGGCTGTCTGTGGCAGCAACCAACTGGTTCTGATTATCGCTTTCTTGAAAGAGGGAAAGAAAAAAAAAACACTACTACACAGGGAAAAAAAAACCAAAAAACCAGAGTATCCTTTGGCCATGGCTGAGAAGGGGCCCTACTGCTCTCCACTCACCTCTGCTCTGAGGTCAGCTGAGAATAAGGGAGGACAGGAGGTCAAACCTGTTACTTTTTATAGAGGCAGAAAATGACCCAACGTGAAAATAATTTCCTGTGGAAGCTGAGGACATTCCTTCATTAGTTTTGCTTCCTGTACTGGGTCATATGTTTTAGGGTTATTCTTTTTTCTTAGGATGAGGGAGAAAGGGAGGGCTCTGTTTGCTGATTTCCTGTGCCTAGAGGCAGCGGAGTAGTAGGGTTTATGAGCCTGGGCCCACCTACTCAGTTCGGTGCTTGGAAATGAAAGGATGGAGCTGATAGTAGACATCATGGGATATCCTGATAAAGGCTGAGCATATTAGATAGTACAAGGGCCAGACAAACAGGTACTTAGCGTTCTTGAGATCAATTATGCCCAACACCTAGGACAATGGCTATTAACTTCATAATTAAAAATCTTTCCAGGAAGGCTAAACCACACTGATGACCTGTTTGGCCCTGGTGCATGCATTGTCTCCTTGCCCTTGACAGGTTCTTGAAGGTTCTATTGACAGGGAGGAGATTTCAAAAAAGCCACTTTAGAATCTGGTATAGTTAGGAAGTAGTCCAGAAGTTATATAGACCAATCCCATAAGAGGCTTTCTTGGCAGGAATAATTCTGACTCCACAGAGTCAATCTGCAATGAATTTCCACTGATGTGGGATCATAGAATCATAGATTTAAAGCTTGAAAGGACCTTGGAGACCAGTTAGTTCAGCCCTCTCAATTTACAGATGAAAAAACTGAGGTCCAGGAGGTTAAGTGACTTTCCTAATGCAGGGAGCAGAGGCAGCCACAACTGGGGAAGTTGTGTTCATTACTCCCTACTAGATATCTTCTCAGTGAACTAATATTGTCCTAAGTTCTCTTGAAGAGAAGTAATTATCAAAGAACCAGTATGATGTAGAAAAAAAAAAAGAAATGCAAATAATATGGTGTAATGGGAAGATCTTTGGACTCTGGGTTCTGAGGACCAAGGTTTGCATATGGGCTTTGCTGTTTAATACCTGTGTGACCTTCCATAAAGTCACTTGACTTCTCTAGACATGTTTTCCACCTCCAAATGAGAACGTTTGATTACATGCAAACACATATGTGTATATGTACATACATACACACATGTCAGTATATATGTATATGCACATATCGACATATGTATATTATATATATATGACTTTAGGCAAATTATTAATCCTTTCTGAGCTTATTTTGTCACTTGTAAAATGTAAGGTATAGTGCTTGAATTAGCTACCACACAGAGTTGTTTTAAAGGAAGTATTTAGTAAAGTGGAAAGAACTATAGAAAAATGAATGAGTTATATACATCCTTAGACACATTTACACTAAGGTTTTTAGTAGTGTACTCAGACATAAAATCTCATCAAAGGGAAAAAATTGGAACAACAGGACCTTAGAGACGGATCCTCCCCCACCCATTCATTTAAAGAAACCGAGGCACTGAAACTGGTTGGGTTAAGGTCATGTATTCAGTGAAAGAACTGAGATAAAAATGGCCTCAAACACTTTCTAGATATGTAACCTTGTGAAAGTTACTCAACCCTTCTTTGCCTTAGTTTCCTCCTCTGTAACCTACCTTCCAAGGTTCTTATGAGGATTAAATGGGATAATAATTGTAGTACCTCGCCCATAGTACAAGCTATATAAATGCTATTTATCATCATCATCATCATCATCATTATTATTGTCATTCAATATTTTTCTCCATAGCCTCAGTGTCCTCATGTAACATTTTATAGATGAGGAAATATTGGTAATAACTAAGGGAGTTAAAAGACTTGCTCATGGTCAAATAGGTAGTGTCAGAGATGGGATATGAATCCAAGTCCTTAGACCATAAAGTCAATGCTCTTGACATTGTATCATGCTTCCCTCAGTCAAACATCCTCATTTTAATGAAAAGGAGACTGAATCTCACAAAGTGAATGTGGCTTGCCTGAGGTCACAGGCAATATGTAGCAGAGGCAAGCATTTCAAAGGAAAGAATAGCATGGAAGCAAGTGTTCTCCATAGTAACACATGACAAATGAGTATCTGTATAGAAGGTCAGGAGAAGCAGATGCAGTGGAGTCAGTCTATTATGTGAAGACATTTCAGGCAGGTCACAAGGCAAAAAATAGATGGACCATGCAACTAACAGAAAGAATCTTAGGCCTCTTAATGGTTAACTATGCAATTCTGGGGAAAGCATGAAGCTGACCTAATCTTCAAAGATCTAGCACCCCTAAGGTCACATTGTTGCACTTGATCTGGCTTCTGATTTGTGTGGCATACCACTGAAAGGAAGGATGAAGAATACAGGAGAGACATTTTATAACCAAGTGAAAACACAGTTAATGCTTGTCTAAACTGTATTACTTCTCACTTCATAGTACATTGAAAAGAGCACTATTTTGACTGGAAACCAAAAGTCTTGAGTTCAGATTCCAAACTTTGCTACTTGTTGTCACTTGGTCAAGTCATTTCCTTACCCTGGGCCTTTGTAAAGGGAGGTGTGTGGGGGGCAGTGTATTAGACGACCCTAATATCCCTTCTGGCTCTAAATCTTTTAATTTTGGACTATCTTTAGCCTCTTAAACTACATTGTAACCCTGACAGATAACCCTCCAAACTTTTCTTAAAAATTGTCAAGGAGGGGATGTCTATAATTCCTCAAGGCAGGCCATTGCTCTTTGGAACACCTCTATTTGTTAGACCAATTTATCCTCAAGTCATCCTTCTAGTGGCCTCTTTAGCATTTTTATCCATTGCTCTTAGAACTATATTTCAGAACCAAACAGAACAAGGTTAATCCTACCTCAATATGATTTCCCTTCATATAATTGAAGATAGCTATTATGCTCCCATCAGTTTTTCTATGTCCAGGCTAAATAAATACACTTCTTTTAAATAATTTTTAATGTGAAATGGCCCTTCACCTTCTTTAGTATCCTCCTTAAGAAACTTTCAAATTTGTCTATTAAAACCCCAAGATACTTTATAAAACTCTTGATGTCTATCCATATCTCCTTCATATTATGTGTACCTATGAAATTTTACATCCAAGTACTAGACTTAACATTTATCCCCAGCGAATTTCATCTTATTAAATTCAACCCAATAATTTAGCCTTTTCAGCTCTTTGGCCTTTGGATCCTATCTGTGTCAACCATGGTTTTTGCCCATTTTTTCATTATCATTTGTAAATTTGATAAGAAGGTCTCCTTTACTTTAATCTAAGTTACTGATAAAAATGTTAAACAGCAAAGGGTGAAGCACAGATACATGGGTACTATGATGATTACTTCCTGCCATGTTGACATCAAGCCATTAACATCTACTTTTGGAGTCCAGTCATGTAACCAATTATAAATCCATCTGATTATATGATCATCTAATCCTTATCTCTCCATTTCTTCTCCATAGTGGCATGAGATTTGTCATCCAAAGTTTTGCTAACATCTGGATAAATTATATCCATAGTATTCCATTCTCCTAAGGCTTTAATAATCTTGGAAAAAAAAGAAAAGAAATCATATTAATCAATATAGATTTTGTAAAGTTTCTCTTATGTGCTAGGCACTATGCATAGTGCTGGGGATAATAAGAAAAACAAAAGACAGTCTCTGTTCTCAAGGAGCTTACAGACTAGTCGAGAAAACTTATAAGCAACTATGTACAAACAAGTCGTATAAATTGGATGTCAGCTGTATAAAAAAGGATAAATTACAGATGGTGAAGTCATGTAGATGCTTTATACTCACTACATTTTTTGTAGGTGTTCATTCATGGTTGGTTTAGTGGTTTATTTTAGGATTTTCTCCGAAATTGAAGTTAAGCTCAATGACCTACAGTTTGTAGGCTGTCCCTTTCCAGTTTTTTGAAAATCTGAGGACCAGAGAGGTTGTTAAGGGTGCAAAACTAGTAAATGATTGTTTCCATATATATTTTTTTAAAAATCCAATATAGTTTCACTCTCTTCTTCTCTTGAAAGAAACAGAACATTTCAAAACTTTAGCCTGTGTTGACATTTTATTTTAGTTCCATGGCTGGTTGGTTGCTTGGTTGGTTATTGTCCTTCATTCTTGAAGAGGACCAAAATAACATCGCCATGATAAAGTGAAATTTCAGTGTTTCTGACTGTGGCTGATCAGACTAATAAGAGCTCGGAATGCTCTACTACAGGTTGGGCAGAGATAGTCTAATTGAATATTTGGGGTGGATACTCTAAATTTGCATATCCTATGTTTACTTTGTGCTGTCTCGATTCTGCTTTTCTCATAGAGCACAGCACCCTTTCTGATGTGGACACACCATGCTGAGTGGTTCTGTGCCAGTATCTCCCATGTTGCACAGTCAAATCCAAAGTTTTTGAGAGAGACCTTGAGAGTGTCCTTGTATCTCTTCTTCTGACCATTATGTGATCACCTGCCCCATGTGAGTTCTCCATAAAAGTCATTTTGGCAAGTATACATTTTGCATTAGAACAGCGTGGCCAAGCTATCAGAGTTACACTTTATAAGGCATAGTTTGAATGCTTGGCAGTTTATTTCAAGCAAGGACTTCAGTATCTGGTACCTTATCTTGTCAGGTGATCCTCAGAATCTTCCTAAGACAGTTCAAATGGAAGCAGTTCAGTTTCCTGGCATGGCGCTGGTAGACTGTCCATGTTTCAGAAGCATACAACAATGAGATCAGCACAACGGCTCTGTAGACCTTCAGTTTGGTAGTCAGTCTAATACCTCTTCTCTCCTAGACTTTTCTTCAGAGCCTCCCAAGCACTGAGCTGGTTTTGGCAATGTGTGCAGTGTGCATTCACTTGTATAGTTCTTATAGTGACTGTTAGAAGGATCAGGGAAAATTATTTGAATTTATTATTTTAGTCCACCGTTATGTAGATAGCCTGACAATATGACAAAGGTTCTCATTGGAACTTGCTGTCTTTGTAAGCATAAAGAAATAGAATTGAGTTTCATTCAGAGGAAATCTTAACATTTGATTCACAGTAAGACGAAAGTAAGTATGAATAATTCAAGAATTTTCCAATTCCGTAGGATGGATGACTCACCTTTTATAGCATAACTGTTTATGAATGTGACTTTAATAGCTGCTGGATTGAGCCTTTATTCTTTTTGGGCTAAACGTTTATAACATGAGAAATGGTGCTGACTTTATCACTGGAAGGATGCCATATAAAGCACCTGAAATGGAACCATCTGACCTCACTAAATATATGAAGTGACATACTACTGAATATAGGAATCCAACCAGATTTTCCTATTATCTGTTCTATTCTTCCCCTCACTGGATTTTTTTTTTCCTTAAAAAATATTGCTTCAAGACTGTGGTTCATGATTTTAGTTGAGTCCCTATTCACCTAGTGCAATTCACCAAACCTTTATTAAGCTTGTACCTATGCTACTAACCTATGTACTGGAAAGCTTCCAAAGAAGGGCAATAAGGACTGTAAGGAACATTAAGTCTATCTCATATGAAAATTGACTGAAGGGATTGAGCATGTTTAGCTTGGAGAAGTAAAGGCTCGGGGGTATATTATAACTCTGTTTTACTATCTGAAGGTCTGTAATATGGGGAAGAAATTGCACTCATTTTTTTCTTTTTTTGGATTCAGAAATCAAAACCAAGAGCAGTAGGTGGAAGCTACAAAGAGATCAACTTCCACTGGATGCCAGGAAAAATAAACTTACTAATGAGAGCTAACAAAAGTGGAATGGGTTCCCTCCACACATGAAGGGTTCTACCTCCTGAGGGTTTTGAGAAAGGGCTGAATAACTAGAGGCCATTTATAATGGCATTCTTTTCATGTATAAGAATCTTCTAACTCAAAATCTAGGATTAGTTGGATATAAACTAAACAGGACATGGTCTCTGCTCTAAAAGAGCTTACAGTCAAACAGTAGGCAGAGAGGCATGACATGAAAATAAATGGGAATGATATAAAGGAAGGTGAGATGGGTCCAAAGATAGGGCCAGGCAAAGTACTATCAGGGAGGAGGTCTGGGAGGAATTCTAGAAGGCTTCATGGAAGAGGTAGCATCTGATATCAGTCAGAAAAGTCCAGTAGACTGAGATTTTGGGAAAGAGACTGTTCAAAGATGGAATCTTGTGAGGAAAGCCTTGCCAATGTTTAAACTCTATAGAAATATGAGTGCTTATTATCAGAGAAATGTGTGTCACCCAGATATGTTTGAGGAAACCACAGACAAAAGAAATTGTCTTAGAAACATATACATCTATCATCAGGTATATGACTCTTGAATATATATTTACAATGGAAATCATTCCCTCCCCATCCCCAGACCCCTTGATTTGGAGTAAGTTTCACAGTTGCCACTTGGATGTAGCAGGTGTATGGGTTTTAGAGTGTGCTTAAGCCTTCACTAGGATTTGCTGTGGGAGAGGCAGTGGATTTGGAGGATGGAGAACTACATTTAGCAGAAGAGGGCCTGAGTTCCAATACTGGTTTTGTGCCTTGCTTCCTAGGTGAATTTGGGTGATCTAATTAAACTCTACGAACTTCAGTTTCATCTGTGAAATGAGGCAGTTGATCGAGATATTCTTGGAGGACTTTGTCTTCTCTAAATCAATCATCTTAGGCAGTGAACTTAGGCAGCTCAAACCTTTGTGAGAACTTTTTCATGTAAGCATGTTATTCCATTTTTCTGCTAGATAAGCCTGATTATTCTTCACTCAAGGCAGTGCACCTAACCTCTATCTTCAGCTACAGATTGTGAACTACTTATCTTATGCCTTACAGAGGTAGCTAGTGAGGTGTTGTAAAGAGACATAGTACTAGTCCTGGAGCCAGGAGTAATTGATTTCACATCCAGCCTCAGACACTTACTAGCTATGTGACCTTGGGCAAGTCACTTAACCTCTGTTGTCTCACTTTTCTCAGTTGTAAAATGGGGATAATAATAACACCTACTTCTCAGAGTTCTTATGAAGACCAAATGAGGTATTTGTAAAGAGCATAGCAGAATGCCTGCCACATATTAAGAATGGAGTAGATGTGCATTCTCTTCCTCTTCCCTTCTCTTAATAGTTTTCACTGAATTAGGTAAATTCCTTCCTTCTTTCTTTTCTTTCTTCCTTCTCTCTCTTTTTCATTCTTTCTTTCTAGTGAAGAAGGAAAGAAGAAGAAGAGAAAAAATTTATAAAATTGCCTTTTCACTCTGTGGTGAGCTCCTAACTCAAAACCACAGGGTCTTGATGAAGGAATTATAGACTTGCATCTGATAACCATTTGATGGGAATGTGCCTTGGACTACACTTGTGGCTCACCACAGAATGCTAGAATCAGAGTCATGATTCCAACAGATGAAAGTTCCGTGGGGCTCTGTGCCAGAGATCTCTGACTCAATCATCTGGCATTGGCTGATTTATGTCATTTTATGTATAAACTACTGTCTCTCTATTGGCTTCTCATTTGATTTTCATAATCAGATGAAACTCACATGTGGCTGTATGGAAAAGTGATCAAGACACATGCAAAAAGAGAGTGACAAAAGTAAGAATTCTAGAATATTTTTTTTTTTTTTTACAGTTTGGCATTACTCACAATATGTCACTGCGAGGAACTGTGTTACCTTGATAAATTGTCCGCACCTCAGTGAGTGTTGAATACTGTTGTCTACCCAGTTATGGGCAAAAAAGATGGAGGAGGTAGCTAAATAATGTCTCAGAGTTTTGTATCTCATCTTGTCTCTGCCTCTGGAATTGGTTAGGTGACTTGAGTAAGGTCACATCACACCTTGACTTTATTTCTCCAGTACCTAGAATAGGTGGTTCCTCCAACACAGCAGTACTTAGTGAATACTTGGTGGTTAAGGAATTGATCAATTTCTAAGCTTCATTTTCTAAAGGTCCTACTTGTTCTAATGTTCTCATTCTATGTTCTAATAGAGCACTAAGGGATAAACCACTTAGTGCTACAAACATGATTCCCTCCAGGAATATTACCTCAGGTTCAAGTCACTCTGTGAATCTGTGTCTAGTCAAAAGCATAGATCATAAACCTCTTTCCCTTTGGGTTTATATTTACTCATGTAGAGATATGGTTTCTTTGGAGTGAAGGCATCTAATTAAAAAGCAGAGTAAGAAAAATATTAGCAAAATATTTTCCATAAACTTGGGGTACATTTTCCACAAATACACATATTATTTGTAGGAAGAGTAGGCACATGTAAGGCACACATATGAAGAATTATACAGGGAAGACAAGGGACCACAGTACATGCAGTGAATGAAACGCAGATAGGGAAGCTGGGTGAGCTGAGCACATACACAAAGGACAGGTCAGTATCCTGATGGATATACTGTAGGGCAACTATTTTCCACTGATGGTATTATTGGCCTGCTCCCACTGATGCTGTTCCTGCATAGTAGGATGTGGTTTGATGTGTCAGGGGGCATAGTTCCCACTATGGGTATAGTATTTCAGAAGTTTTGATACCTGCTAACTTCATGTACTTGTTGCCACATGACTCCATGTTGCTTCTGGTCATTGACTGGCAACTCTGCAATCTAGTGCCACCGACCTCATCACTAGTCTTTAGAAAGGACACTCCATCTGCTAACTCTGAGGATTTTCAGAAGTCTTTCCTATAGCTTTTTTAATCTTAGTGCCTTCTCTCTCAGATAATCCATAATTATCTTCTCTACATCTCATTAGTACATAGCTTGTGTGTGTGTGTGTGTGTGTGTGTGTGTGTGTGTATGTGTGTATTCTCCATTAGACTTGGAGCTCTTTAAGAGCTTAAATTTCCTCTCTTCCCTGCACTTAGTATAATGCCTGGCACATAGTAGGCATGTTATAACTGCTAGTTGACTCACTGACTTCACTGTTCATAAGACAATGCAGCGTATCTTCTAGTTTCTGGCTTCAGATAGAGTCCTTTGCTGAGGTGCTACTCCTTCCACATAAAAAGAAAAAAAATAGTCTCTGGGCTCTCTCTTTTAAATTATAGACCAGAGGCAGAAGTTACATTTCCTCTAGAAAGATAGAACCCTCACTACCAATCATCAGACTAGGGAAAAACCCTTATCAGATTTTTGTTTGACCTCTCATGGAAGGGTCCAAGCCCTTCAAAAAGTAAAATTTCCAGGTAGCTAATTAGTGACCACATTTTTTAAAATTTCAATTTCCCAATAAAATGTATGCTGTTTAAGGGTAAGCATTCCTTCGTCTTTGTTTTTCGTTTCTTAGAACAGTACTTGGCACATAGTAGGCACTTACATGTTAATTACTCCATTGATGTATCCACCTAGGGAAATTTGATGTCAACCAAATTGGTTGCAGAGTAATAGCTTATGGGGCCATGGTAATTCATAAAGAACAATTATTAAGGTTGAGAGGAGTTGCTACCTGCCTCATGGAGGATCTGACAAAATCATGGATCTTGAAGGACTGACAGGCAAAATCACACTAACTTTAATGTCTACTATATAATACTTTTAATGTAGTTGTTTTTATGCCTATTGTGCCAGTATCAGTCTTGTAAAGCCTGATCTCATATCTTTTTTCTTTGATCATTCATAAGATTGTATAATTAGAGCTGGCTGGACCAAGCCCTCTTTTAAAAAAATGAAGAAACTGAGGGACAGAGAAGTTATGTCACTTATCCAGGTTCACACAGTCAATAAGTATCTGAGATTTTATTTGAAACCAGGTCTTACTCACATGCAGTTCCTTGATCTTTGTTCTTGGTGATGATACCAATCACGCATTTTATTTGGTTTAAATCTGGCCTTGGATAATTACTAGTTGTGTGACCCTGAGCAAGTCATTTAACTTCTTTTTGCTTGCATTTTCTCGTCTGTTAAACGGAGATAAAATACACCTGCCTCCAAATGAGATAATAATTGTAAAATATTTAGTACGGTGTCTAGAACATAGTAAATACTATGTAAATGTTACCTAATTGTTATAATCATTATCAATTATTATAATTATGATAAATAAATAATTTTAATTAATTGCAATATTAATGATAATTCATTATTATTTTTTATTTCAATGACTAGCTTCTCAGCTATGCAATCCTTATTCCAGCTACTGCTGACTGCATTCTGTACAACCCTTCTTGTTGATAATTGCATAGAACTTTCCTGACCTTTCTTGATCTCACTCCCACTCTCCATTCAATTCTCTCCCTTCTATTTCCCCAGACTCCAAAGCTCTCTAGGAAGCATTCAATCTGTGCTACGGAGTCAGCTCATCATCAGCCCATGATAAGTCTCCTTCTCACTCATTCATGGCGGGAAGGCCAAAAAGAAGAATAAAGGTGTGGGATGAGCTGGGTGATCAAATGCCCTTACTACTCTGGCTTCTATAATTTTATAATTTTGGGAGTCAGGAGACCTCAGATTGAATTTTGTCTTGAATATTTACTCATTGTAGTATCATGGGCAAGTTTTTAACTTTAGGTTCTAAGTTTTTTCACCTGTAAAGTACGAATGAGAAGTTTCATGGCATAATGAAGAGACAAAAGGCCTCAGATTTGGAAAGACCTGATTTCAGCCATCACCTCTGGTATATACCATGCAGCAAAATAATTAACCTCCCAGGGCTCTCCCAACTTCTTAAAATAATAAGTTGTAGAACACTGGCCAATATGGAAAGGTAGTGGGAATTTCATCACCAGGAGATCCTCACACTATTTAAGTTACAGGTTTGGACCTTCTTAACCACCCTTTGCCCAGATGAATATAAAAATACTTGTATCCCTTTTGTTATATTTAGAAAGTCCATTTTAAGCATTAAAATACTTTATAAATTGGAGCTATTACTACTATGTTCTCCCTACACTAGTTGAATGGGTGTTTGTGTGTGTTTCCTTGTCAAAGGACATTTAATAATAGGGAAGGATATTGTTTTATACCTCTGCAACTGCTTCTCCTCAACACATTTGAGGCAGGGGGTTAGCTTAGATTCAGGGATAATTGTTGGCAGATTACCTAATCATTAAGTATTCTTCTATTTGCTAGTAGCTTAAGTAGTTTAGTTTTTAAGATCAGTAAATCTACTTTTGTAGAAAATACTGAACAGTAAATTACATTAATTAGTGAGTAACTTCTTAAGGGTGAAATGTTTACATAAATCCCATTCCTTTGCATGGATAATAGGAACGGTCAGTAAACAACATACTTCATTGGTTGCAGTGAGGCTTTTTTCCCCTCAATAAGTTTTATCACTTGAATTAACAGTGGCTAAAAGATGAGTGTGGAAAAAAATACACTTAAGATCATACAACTTTGGGACTGAATAATATGGAAGGGGTTGAGAAAGCATGGGAACGGGAGGCTGGTGTGGTCCAAGAGGCAATGGAGAGGCATGACTTTTGATTTTAACAAACCAAGGACTCATCTACTATCAATTAAAATCAATGGGAGTAGGACCTGTGTGTAGGGTTTTTATGGTGGGAGGAGGTGGCAATGACATGGATATCTAGGGAAAAACTGGTGGCTGATGGTCTTGTCCACTATCATTCTCAGGTTTTGAGCTGTTGAACCCAAGAGAGATTAAGGTTTTCGGAAAATGAAATAGTGTACCCACACTGTTGTTGAATTCTGGCTCATAATGTTAGCATGATCTGTGTCTCTCTGGGCATTTGGTCAGTTTAATTAGACCTTCCCCCACTCGAGATAAATGTTTATGGTTCCTCTGCTATTAGTTCTAGCATTGGGAAGAGGGGCCTCCTGGTTGTATCTTTCTAGGGCTGAGGAACAGTAGGTATGCACATTCAGGGTACTAAGGTAGCAGTAAGTGCTATCCTCCATGTCATTTCTCTATCCTTCATTTTTCCTCCATTCTGACCCTCATGGCTCCTAGACTGAACTAAAAATCCCTTGGTTTGTACTGAGAATCCAAGAAATGCCTTACTTTGGTCTGAGAACTTCTTGTACTCAGCAATTGCCCCTGTGGTGAATATTTCCATCCACTATGACCACCAACTCTGTAACTACTGTTAATTTCTGCTTCCTAGAGAAAGTTAGCAGTCTTACAATGAAATATACTGTGGCAATATGACTATTCTTATTCATTCATTTCTAGATTTTTTGCTTTGGTGTGGTTTATAGCTCTGTCCAACAAGAGCACAAAAGGTGCACAGGAATACCTCTCTGATCTGCCCTTCTCAGGGAGGCACCTGTGTCAGGACAATGGAATTCAATTTATCCCCTCTCTGCCTCATGTTTCAGCTAGCCCATTGGTTACATGGTCAGTATTTCCTACTACACATATTTTTTTTAATTGAGGAAAATTTCTTTCATTGTACTTTTCAATGGAATTTCCAAGGCTGACAATTTTCCTGACTAGCCAAGTCAATATAAATTAACAAGAAAAGCCTTGATATACGCTGGACAGGACTTGTGTATCTGTGTAGTGTGTGTGTGTGTGTGTGTGTGTGTGTGTGTGTGTGTGTGTGTGAACACTTTTGGCATTCTAGGGAAGTTTGTGTAACTCTTCTCAGAATAAAATTATGTTGAAATTAGTTTCTTATACAATTATATATTCGTACTACATAAATAAATATCCTTCTCCATTTACTTGGCAAAGGTTTTCAACACTCGTTTTTAGTACCTTTACAAGCAAATACAGTTATCTCCTGCTTTCATGAAAATCATGTCCAGCATGGGTGTTTATAAATTAAACTTCCTAAAATGAGGTCAGTTTCCCCACTGACATTGTAAAATAAAAACACATTAGCGTGGAAAATGTTCCCTGACAGATTGAGGTGAAAACTTTGAGCCTGAAGAGTTTAAGATGGTGACTCAGTTTGTTATATTTTGAATATTAGGGATTCTTCTGACATTAATATACTTACATTTGTAATTAAAGAAAACACTAAATTTAAATTGGAAATCAGTGTATGTATGCATATATATTCACTAATTTCTATATACATATTCTAGTTATGCATTATTTTATTTAAAAAAGCATTAAAACTAAAAGAAAATGTTTATAAATGGTTTAAAGAAGGGTAATATTTTTCTAGAACTAATATATATATACATATATATATCTTATGCAATTTATGTTTTATTATATTAGTTTTTCTGCATTCAAACTCAGACAACCTTAAATTCTATCCATAGACTCCAAATTAAGAACTTCTGGCCTAAGAACTCCATGTGAATGGTGAGGGTTCAGCTGATGCCCACCATCAGAATTTCTGTTGGGTCAGCAAATGTTCATACCCTTGTTAAGTGATAGTGTGTCCCAGTCTACTTCTGCCCACAAGCTTTCTCTCCCCTGATTATCAGATCATTGTAAATTTTTTTTGAAAGCTCAGTTATCTAAGTTGCAAAGCTATATAGAATTACTGGAAGAATATCTGTGTCCAAGACATAGCTTTTCTTTCTGGAAATGTCTTGGATTTATTAAGAATACTTCACAGTTTCTAAAAAGAATCCAAAATTTATATCTAGATTTAGCTCATTGGTTATCTTCACCATCTTTTCAAAATTAAGCTGTTGACTGAACAATTTAACTGGTTGTACCTTCAACTACATGTAATAATCAAAATTTTGGTATTTATCGTGCACATGATTTTTTGGGGGCATGTATCCACTTTTGGTGGATATGGATCTCATAGAGGAGCCTCTGAAGACCCCAAGAATGTCTATAATTAGCACAAATCCATTTACAAAGGAGTCTGTGGAAAATCTCAAGATTTGTTCTATAGAAAGTCACTATTCCATTAGGGACCTCTATTTCTATTTCTATTTTCGACCCCTTCCATGACACAGTAGAAAGTAAACATCTCCTTTTTTAAAACCTTTGTTGATATTGCTAACAAAGACATCACTGTTGTTGCATCTATCAAGAGGTCTTTTGTGACCTTGACATATACCGAGAAGATACCATGTTGGAAGAAAAACATTTACTAATTAATTATTCTATAGTCATCGAATAATGAATAGAATAGAATGTCACATTCCACTACACATTTCATTCATTTGTGCAACTGATGATATCATCTGATTTAGACTATATGTATATATATATATATATATATATATATATGTGGATTATTTATGATTTTGTTAAAATGTGATGTAGGAAATCCTATAGCAACATAGATCGCAACCTTTCTATGCCTTAGAGTACACAGTCCTCATGAACTACTCGAGGCATTGAGATGTATAGCAATCTTGCCCAGGAGGACACCATTAGTGAGTATCAGACACAAGGAATGAAACCAGATTTTTATGGCCCCAGGTTCAACACTTTACCCATGATACCTAAGGCAAAAAAGGGTTGAGTGACTTGCCCAGTAGCACATAGTTACTAAGTATCAGAGGCTGGATTTGAATTCATATCTTCCTTACTTTAGGCAGAGCACTTTATTCACTACACCACCTTAGCTGCTGACAACAAAAAAAGTAGATAGATAAATAAATAGACAGATAGATGAGTGAATAAAAGAATACACAGAGAAATAAATTAGTGAATGAATAAACCAAAAATAAGTAAAATATATGTATAATATGATAATAATATAATATACTGTACAAAATTTAGCATATGTTATATGTACTATATACTGTATGTGGGTATATACTGCATATAATATATGATACATATGCAGCTTATTTCATATTCTTTTCAAATAGATGGTAATATAGACATAGAGATCAGAATTATTGATATACTCTCAATTACTTTTTTCTCATAACTATTATTCATTATTTTTACATAATTTTTTAATATCTTTCTTTGCTTCAGGCACATTATTACTTTCAAAATCATGTTCTATCCAACTTCTCTGTCCATCCTAATACTTTTATAATGTAATTTACCCTTCTTACACATCACTGGAAGATGCAAGAGACACAATGTTGTGAATCCATGGTTGTTGATGAAGAATAGGTTTCAGAAATGTTGACACGTATGGTTCATTTTCATCTGTTTGTTGTCCTCTTTCTAGTTCCATTTTTAAATATTCCTGGCATGATCAGGCTTAATTAGGTCGTGTCAAATTTTCATCAACCTTTTTCCCCCTCCATTTATTTCTTGATGTTTTATGAGCTGATACTCCTCCTAATCTTCTAACATCTTTCTCCATAGGACTACAAATTACTTGATATTATAATCCAGTGTTATCCTTGGCTGTTGTGTCTTTTTGCCTGGGAAGGAGATCAAGTGTTTGCTGGCTAACATAGCCCCTGAGGTCTTTTGGTCTCTTCGTTGTGGAAATTGCCTTACTTCAATTTAACTTTATAGGAAATGTTGAGAGTTCTATTTTCCTTTTTGTTTGTGTCAGTCACCTCTTCAAATAGGTCAGGGTCAAATTGTTTGGGTCTATCGTCTTCATATCTTAACTTATTTTATGATGGTGAATTTAATCTTTTTGCTAATGAATTATGTAGTGGTATTTATGATAAGGGTCTTGCTCACCCATTAATGGGCCTGAGGTGAGGTTCTACTTGGGGACTTAGTTTTTGAAAGAAGGTTTGTGTGCCAGATGAGACTCTGGGAAGCAGCTAAGGAGCCCCTTGGCTTTGAAAACCCAGATGTTGGTGCTACTCGCTCTGGTAACTATGTATGTATGTAATGGTCAGACAGCTGGATCTGTTGATCTGTGATGCATGTATTGCTTATTGTCAGACATTTGGAAGACCTGCCTGTTGATTTTTGTTTCTCTGTTTGTATTTTCCCTAAAGTTCAGGGTGCTGACTTTCCCCCCTCAACTAAGTGATATATGTTCTTGATCAAAGTGATGGTTGACCTCTCAAAAGTTGCTTTCCTTTTAGAAAAACAGATCCTTTAGAAAAACAGCCCTCCTGTGTATGCTGGGTCCTTGCTGTTACAAATAAATGGTCAAATTGCATGCACTACAAATCCAGAAATGGACTCCCACATTGGTAACCACTCTATTAAAATAAATTTCATGATATTCTATGAGAAGAACTGTCCCCCTAATCAGAAAGACCAAGGTTCGCATTCCTTCTCCGACCCATATTTGTTATACAATACTGTACAAGTCACTTGTTCCCTTACTGATCTGTTTAAGTCTCCAAGTATACAGACTGTAGAACACATGCCAAAATATATCTGCAGAGGAAGTTTCCTCATCAGGAGTTTCATACACCTAAGAAATTACACAGATTGGGGTATTAGGACAATGAGTAATAGTCTGAACAATCATTGTTTTCATTAACTTCTAAATATTGGACCATATTTTCTAATGAACATTTCACTTTCTTTCTCTTCATCCACCTTTGAATTGAAGTCATTAAGTATTAATGAATATTAATAATACTGATGAAGAAGGAGGATAGGGAGAACCAAGATTTATGTACTGCTTTAATGTTTGAAAAGTGCTTCATTTTTACAATGATGCTGTAAAGTAAGTGTGATCATTATCCCAGATTTAGCGATGAAGAAAAGGAGGCAGACAGAGTTTACGTTAACAACTAGTAAATGCCTAAATAGAATTTGAACTCAAGACTTCCTGACTCCAAGTCCAGGAACCTATTCACTGTACCACTTACATGCCTTTTGAACTCGTTTAGAGAATGTTCGTGAGTTCTTCAGAAAATGTCTCTATGTCTTGATCCTCCATAATGGATAACACATAAGCTATAATTACGGTGATGCAATTATCAGAATTTGCCAATTAGAAGCTTACAAATACAGAGATGTCCTAGGACTTTAGATAGGTATTTCCTAAATTGATCATAAAATTGCTGTAGAATTGTGTGTTTTCAGGTGGGAAAATAGGCTATTTGTGGTTGTAAGCAGCATGAGATTATCATACAAAAAGAACTAAAGGTGGAACCAAGGTAGAAGTATGTTTAAGTCTCAACTCTGTGAATTTGTAGTTAACTAACAAAGGGAAGAAGAGTTATAAAGGGGTAGCTAGGTGGAAAAGTAGATAGAGTGCTAGGCCTGGAGATACAAAGATGCATCATCCTCCCTTTCCCAGTCTCCCTCCCTCCTTCCTTCCTTGTTTCCTTTTTACCCTTTTTCTTCCTTTCTACCATTTATTGTATAAATACATATTCAAAATCAGTCAGTCTAGCACAGAGAGCTCACTACTATATTTTGGAAAGTAGGGTGAAACTCAAAAATAAGTATGGCATAGTTTCTGTTCTCAAGGAATTTATAGTATGTTAAAGCTAATCAGATTGCTATTAACTCTCCAAATACAGGCTGAGTAGTGAAATGGTTTGATTTCAAGAGTGTTGGAATATCTGCATAGGCCTTCCACAGGGCTATGGGAATCCTTCCATGGGCAAAGGACTGAAAGTTACTAGAAGAGGGAAAACACAGATGCCAAAGTTGTTTTAGCAGCTTAAGAAGATGGCATCTCATGAAGGACAGTTTCTGAGACAATGAAGTAGAGAAGTGCTGGTGTGGTAACAGAGTCAAGAGTATGAACATTTTCACAAGTAAGGCAGGACCAGAAAATCCTCAGATAATGAGAGAGCCAGGAAACAAGATAAGACTTATGACTGAAGAAAAATGCCAAAAAATGCAGGATGGAGAACCTTCAAAGGAAATAGAGGAATTTCAAAACCTTCACAAATACTAAAAATATACTTCCTAGTATCAACATAAGCCCCTCATTACCTTTTTCCCCCCTTTTTTCTCCCCCAGCTCTACCATTTATTTTTTCCCCACTCCAGTTAAACACACATTCTCTGGCATCCATATCTTCACTGTTGAGGACCAATACTTTCCTCACTGTGGCAGATTTTCTTTTCCTAGTGTCTCCGTTGAAAGGATAACAGCAGTGTTTTCATTGGAGCTCTTGCCATATGATCAAAGCATAGCTCAGGAAATAGAGTTTCTCAAAAGCTGTTTACATTAAATCTCTTATTTCACTGCTGGAGCATTCTGAGAGAACCCACTGATCCTACACTCCCCAGGGCCAATATTTCAGTTACCTGTGTATTATGAGTAAGACCGAAGCCAAACAGACTTCAAAACCCTTCACGTTAGAAAGAAAACATAACTGCCCTTAGGTCAAAATTTTCCCTTCTGTACTCTTGTCACCCACCCCTAGCCTTGAAGTAAAATATATACGAAATCCCTGAAGTACAAACTCTCACTGGGGGTTTAATTCATTAATAATTTTATAGATGGAAAGAGCGATGTATATATTTATATGTAAGATTATTAGTATTATTAATATTACTTATGCCTTGTTTATATATTATATTTCAGTTCACAAAGCACCCAACATCCCATAACTCCATAATGCAGGAAGTACAAATATTATTGTCCTCAATTTGTGGATAAGGAAACTGAGGCTTAGAAGAGTCTAAGTAAAGCTTAGACAGCCAGTTTTGGTGTAGTGGATGTATTACAAAAGCAAAATTAAAATATACAAGATAGGGATTCAAAAGATATAAACACAATTCCCTTTGGAAATTCTCAGTGAATGTGGGGCAGTCATGTTACTATTCCGAGACTCAGTCTTTTAACCTGCAAAATAGACATGAAAACATTTCTCTATCCCACATCATAATCTATCTTGAGAAAAGTGTTTTGTACCCTCTCAATTCATAAATAAACACACATTTTAACTAAATGAGAGTCACTTAGTTTGGTGGACAAAATAGTGGACTTCTATTCCTGAAGATGTGGCTTGAAATCCTGCTTCTGGTATGTATTAATTGTGTGACTATGGGCAACCAATTTCACCACCCTTTGCCCGAGACAACTTGATCAGTTATTTGATCAACATTTGCTCAAGGTCACAAAGCTATTATTTTATTAAGCTAGAATTTGAACATTAGGCTATTTAATTTCAAATCTAATCTTCTTTCCATTACACAAGTCTGCCTTTTAAATATCCTCATTACTATGTTTTAATATGTAATGGTTATAATTTCTGTACCAGAGGGTTGGTAACATTTCTACTGATGCCTCTGAAATAAGTATTTTGAAGACATTTTAAAATTCCCCTTAATTATTGACTTCTTGTATTTATGTCTTTCACCTCAGTATTAGGTTTCAAAGAACTTTCTGCCATGAGTTTCTAGGACCTTGAAAAGAAATTTCCTCCATCTTAGTGGCTTTGGGGAGAAGAGACTGTACTGAATTATCTTACTTTTTATCCTCTCCTCCTGTGGCCCATTTCTTGGCAAGTACTAGGCCTTATATCTTCTTCCCTGTGGGAATAAGGAGGAGTGTGAAGGACTATATTGCTGGGACCTCCTGGCTCTCCCACACTGAAAATGATTTAAAAGTAATAGCATCAGAGTTCCCAGAGTTAACAGCAGTCCTGCCAACCACTGTGAAAAAGGAGAAAGATGGATGTTGTATGCACTAGCCCCTAACCTCCATTTATGTAAAGTGCAGCACATTCTTTTTCAGAATCACCAGGGAGGAAATGTTTATTGAATTGAATCTAGTCAAACAAAAGAATAGGTATACAAGCCAAATAAACTATTAAGTACAAACTGTTGAGACGGATTAATTCATTCAACAAACATTTATTAGTCATCTGCACTGTGTCAGGCACCATCTAAGGCACAAAGTGTTCAAAACCAAAATAATCCCTGCCCTCAAAGAACTTATATTCTCTTGGGGAAAGGGACAGGTTCACAGATGGGGGGAAAACTGATACATATACATGCACATACATACATACACACATACATACACATACACACACACACACACACACACACACACACACACACACACACACACACATATATATATATATGGGGGAAGGACACTAGCAATTGGGGGAATCAGGATTAAAAAATATTTATGAGTCAATTCACAAAAAAAATAGTTAGACCGGTGGTACTTATTTTTAAATTAATTTTTATTCTTAGATATTTATATTACCTACATTTTCCACTATGACTTTCTCCTTTAGCTCCTCCCACAGATACATAATTTATTTTAAAATGATTTTAAAAGAAAAGAAGTTCCATATGTCAAAAACAAAAGTTTTCATAGTTGCTATATACTTCTTAAAAAAAAGATATATTCTTATATGTTTGTACTTTATAAAATAAATTTTAAAGGAAGAAATAAAGTTCAAACATCAAAAAAAATTTGAGGTTGCATGAAAACTTCCATAGATATCAACCTCCATTTCTGCACAAGAGCAGGGGAAGATGTCTTCTCACATCTCTTCTTTGGGGGGTCACACGGGGTCATTGTCATTTCAGAGCATTTATCTTTAATTACATTATAATTGCTATTGTTGAAATTTACATTGTCAAGATCACTGTGTGTGTATACACATATATGTACATATGTGTATGTACATATACACATACATATATACATATACTTATATATGTATATATATATATATATATATAATATGTGTATGTATTTTCTATTCCCTTTTCCCTCAATTGTATGCTATCTTATGCTTCTCTCTATGTGTCACGTTCACTCTTTCTAAGAATACAGTAATGTTCTGTTACATTTGCGGTCCCCCGTTTGTTTACTTATTCGGCAATCTAGGGACCACTATTTTGGTTCCAGCTTTTGCTACTTCTACTATTGCTGCTGCTGCTGCTGTTTCTACTACTATTAAAAAAAAAGTTGATGTAAATATTTTGGCATGAATGGAGGCTTTTTTCTGTCCTGAACTTTTTTATCTACAACAAAGTCTCTACTAATTTTATAAAGTGTTTTATCACAAAGAGTTTAAGATTATGTAAAATGTAATAAAATCTATCAACATCCTTTAGCCCTGCAGAGTGTCTCTGCAATAACTGAACTAGATGTCATTCGCGAGCAAGAGATGGCTGAAGTTCAAAGATCTGGCATCTCCAGGGTTATTGCAGTAGCTAACCTAGGCCCAATCCCCTGTAGGCAGCACCAGCCATTGAGTTATCTGGACACCTGCCAGATTTCCCACTCCCTCTGCTAAACCCAGAGTAGCTGGTAAATTGTTCCCATGCTTTGGTCAATTTTTATTTTTCAAAATATGAAGGAAACCATCTTTCAGATGCCTTATTTTTTCCATAAACCAGTTCAAGTGCCTCAATTTGCTTGATTCTTTGGGTTGCAGTATTCTCTCTCCTCTCAAAAATCCCTAGAGCTCTTTTATGGCACTTATGTATAAAGCATCCCATCCCATAACATGCTGCAGCCAACTCAGTTCTAGTGTTCATTTTCCATTGTCATTTGGTACATTCTAACCACAAAAGTTGGAATGATAAGAAAGGGGAGAGTTGTGGCTTTCAATCCTCTCCCCTCCCTTTCTCTTCCTTCTTCCTTCCCTTTCTCATTTTCCTTCCCTCCCCTCCCCTTCCCTTCCCTTCTTTCCTCTTCCTTTTCTTTTCCTTGCCTTCCCTTCCTTTTCTTTCCCTTCCCTTCCCTCCCCTTCACATTTCCCATTATGTTTCCCCTGCCCTTTCCCATTCTCCATTGCTTTTCCCCTTCGCTTCTCCCTGAACTCAAATCTGACTAACTTTGTGAATGTGGACAAGGGCTTTAACCTCTCCTTGCCTCAGTATCATCATTTATAAAATGAGGATGATAATAACACCTAAATAAAGTGTCTTTGTAAGAATAAGATATGATATTTGTAAAGTGCTTTGCAAAACTTGAAACACCATATAAATGAGAGCAATAAGTGTTAATATTAATTAATAATAATAATAATGAATTTTTGCCTTTCCAAATACTCATAATCTCTAAGCTTCATGAACACAAAAGCTTTCACAGTATAGAAACAAAGATTCAAAATCTTGTTAGAATGGGGTGCGCCGCATAATTTCCCTGTCACCCTGTCTACAGTCAGTTATCTTAACTGCCTGTGTAGTAATCTATACAATAGTCAATCTAAAGGAGTCATCAAAAGATCCCGACTTTTCCCAAGATCATCTTATTGGAAACTCATTGAATAAGATGAGAAAAAAGTTTTTTTTCATGTTACATCCACCATAATACTTTACATTTATATAGTGCAGAACTCCTTAATCTTTTTTTGGGTGTGTCATAGACCTTTTTGGAAGTCTGAATCTTTTCTCAGACTAAAACTTTTTGAATGCGTAGAATAAAATGCATAGGATTAACAAAAATTAAAATATAGATTTCAAAATATTCTTACAGTTCTTAGACCCAAAGTTAACAATCCTTGCTGCAGTGTTTTAAGGGTTGCAAAGTGTTTATCTATATTATTCATTTGATCCTCCATCCAAATGAATTAACAGACAGGAAAGATTCAGCAATTAAACATGCTTGTCTTTGACAAGGCTCTTTTCAGTTACTCTTTCTAGCTCCTAGTTTCTATGTTTGCAAAAGTATAGTCATAAAATCCACTAATGTGGAGTTAATAACATGTTTTGATTGTTTCAACAAATGGTACCCAATTCAGTAGAACATCATTGTCCTCATCAATTTCATCAAATAAGAATTTATATAGCATTTTAAAGTTGGAAAAATACTTTACAACTATATTTCATTTTATTTTCACAACATTCCTTGGAGGTGTGTGCCATTACTATTTCCATTTTGCAAGTGAGGAAAATAAGGCAAAAGTAGTATGACCTACCCAGGAGCACACAGTTAATATGTATCTGAAGGCAGATTTGAGGTCAAATCTTGACTCAAGATCCAGAGCTCTATTCACTATACCACTTGGCTGTCTAATATTACAAATTATTATAGAATTAATCATTTATATAATTATATAAAATTATGCATAATTAATTATATTTATAGTGATAAATTTTTCTTTAGTCATTCTAGTAATTTCTTACTCTCCATGACTGCATTAAAGATTTACTTGCCAAAGATACTGGAGTGAACTCACTACTTTCTGATTCTTAGCCCAACACTTTATTCCTAGAGCCACCTAGGTGCCTAGCACTATTGTTGTAATAATGATTTTACCCCCTTTTCCTGAAAATTATATGCTTCAAACAGGTGCTGAGGTAATAAGGTCAAGAAATGGAAGGAATACTAAGTATCAGCAATCCAAGTCACTCAATTTACAAACGAAGAAACTATTAAACTGGCCTTTATCTCTATAATTATATCAATTTTTAAAAAACCAAAGTTTTGGATTTGAATGAGTGAAAAAATAGATTTTTGAGTCTATACTAAAAGGAAACAATTCCCCAATGACCAAATAATGTATAAAAACAGAGAAGAGAAATTCTTCTATATATGAAATTGTTTCAGACCAACATATAAGAGATAATTTAATGAATTAAACACTACTTTGCTTCCTCAGACCCAGTAGAAGATTTTTGGACTCTAAGCCCTTCATGTCAACTTTCCAAATCACTTAGCATCACCTGAGTCAGCGTTTCATCTCAAATGTCAGTCTAGTTCAATGAACAAGCAAAATGGTTTACTTATAAGCCAGTTACTCACTAGGGATCCAGGGTGAGCCTCTCCCATGTGAAGTGAATAGAGGTCAATGTGTACAAATATAGCCTCAGTAGAAAATGTAGTGACGTTACTTTCATGGGCAAGTTGGTATGCAGTCAGAATTATTCCTGAACTGAGGGCTCAGATTTCTTGGAGGAGAGTACCCAACCTTGACTCATGAAAGTGAACTTTAGTTTCTTTTGCCAAGAGTGAGATCAGCTCTGTTTACTGGAGAGTAGATTTTCCACTTTAAGAAAGGAAAACAGTCAGAAAACACTTTGTGGCAACATCATCAACCCAAATTTGAGTTCTTTTGTTGCCACTTAATAGATTATTTGTGTCCATTCCAAATCTCAGTTTCCTTATCTGCAAAATGGGAGCAAACATACCAGAATAGTTGCTCAAGGTATTAGTGACTCTGGAAAATAAAGTGCTGTATAATGTCATGCAGAAGAGCTAAGGAATTTTATATGGCAAAGTGATCAGACTTATTCTTCCTTCCATCAAAAAGACAGAAATTTGATATAACCAATATAACCAAAGTCCTTGGGAAGTAGATTTTAGCTCAAAATAATGAAGAATTCCTAACTACTATGTCTCTGCTGATGGTAAATTCCCCATTGCTGAAGCTCTTCAAGTGCAAACTGTTTGGTCAATTGTTGGGATGTTTTAAAGGGGATTCTTATTTCTGGAGGAGAAATGGATTAGATGAACTCTGAGGTCAATGCTAAGTCTGAGATTCTTTGATTCTATGTAAAGTGGAATTTTCTTTAATGATGATGGAAAAATGAAGAAATGAGGGTTTCCTTCCTCTTTTTTTTCTGCCGAGTAGTGCCTCTTTGGATTAGATTGATTTTGAAAATGCTCATACATATCCCTTCCATTTCAATTCCATGGAATATCTGCATTTTGTCTGTAAGGCAGAGTATCACTCTTAACCACTTAAATATGGTTGTTGATAAGGGTCTGTTCTATGGGGAAATATGATAGTACATTTGGTGTTACAAATATCCATGGGGTGCTGTGTGGCTGGTGCTTTGATTTGACAGCATCACATAGGATCCCAAATTCCAAGAACTAAAATTATGTCATCAATTTTCTTTCCTTCCCTTTTAAAGGTACGTGAATAGTGAGCTCTGATAACACTGCAGTATTTTTAGCTTGCAGTATTGATTTCTTTCTGTCCTTGGAAGCTGCTGTGTTTTAGTACAACTCCCCAATAACAAAAGCAACAGAGGAGCCACTGAAAAATCTCGATAAAGAAAGCAGCCTCATGATGTTTCGACAATGTTGGCAACGATGATGATGATATTGAAAAGATAAAAATTGTGCCATCGATGGTGATGATACTGACGCAGATGAGAATGACCAGGAGAAAATACTGATAATACTGATTATAACATTTGCAACAACATAGTAAGTAACAGTTGTTTCAATAATGACACCAAAAGAATAATACCTGATAAATTCCTGAATGTTTACATTACATTAAGATCCAATATGCTTCCATGTTGCCTAAGAACATCATATGTTATCCTGGCAGGAATATTTATTTAAAATTCTAGAAAAGTTGTGGATTTGATTAGTAATATTAATAATTCACATTTATAACTTCAATTTTGCAACATGCTTTACATGTGTGATCTCATTTGATATTCACAATAATCTTATGAGGTGACTACTACTATATCTCCATTTTGCAGATGAGAAAGCTGAGGCTCAGAGAAAGTAAATTGCTTCCCCTGCATTACTTGGTTAATATGTATCTGAATATTGATTTGAATTAATTTATGATTCTAAGTCTAGAGGACCAGTACTGCTGATTATTTAGTACTTTCCTTAATATGATGTTATGGAGTAATTAGGTATTTATAGTATCATTAATGTCCATTTTACATGTGGAAAAACTGAAATGCATAGCATGATTTACCCAAGGTGATATAGCTAACATATGTCAGAGCAAGGACTAGGAACCCTGACTTCAAATCCAACATTCTTTCAACTATACCACTTTGCCCTCAAATTCATGCCTGTGAACACTTAACTGGACTCCCTCATCTTTTAAACACCACCACAACCACCACTTTGATATTTATTCTCCCATTTTCTCAAGGTATCATTCATTTTTTCCTCCATTTTAAAATCCCTGTCTTATAAAAAGACATCACCTCCAGTTCCGCTCCTCCCATTAACTTTTAAATCTTTTGTAATCTACCTTCTGCTTTCACCACTTAACCAAATTTGTTCTCTTGTAGGCTATCAAGGATTGAGTTGTTTACTTTTTAATGTCTGACTTCTTTGCAGTATTTAATACTGTATATAAGAGAACAGGAAAGACAGATCGCTTCAAGAAAATTAGAGATTTCAAGGGAAATTTTCATGCAAAAATGGGCATGATAAAACAAAAAAAAGTGTCTTAACAGGGAATTAAGAGAAGCAGAGGGGACTAAGAAGAGATGAGAATGCAGAAACTACACAAAAAGGATTTTAACATCACTGATAACAATAACTACTGAAAGCCACTATGATGTGGTCACTGATCTAGAATCAGATATCTTGGAGAATGAAGCCAAGTGGGACTTAGATCATTTCTAATAATAAGAGTAGTGGAGGTGCTGAAATTCCAGTTGAGTGATTTCAAATCCTAAAAGATGATGCTATTAAAGTGCTGCACTCAACATGCAAACAAATTTGGAAAACTCCACAGTGGCCACTGGATAGGAAAAGATTAGTTATGTCCCAATCCTAAAGAAGGGCAATGCCAAAGAATGTTCAAATTGCCAAACCATTTTGCTTCCTTCACATGCCAGCGAGGTGATGCTTAAGATTCTGCAAGCTAGGCTTCAGCAATGTGTGAACTGAGAACTACCAGAAAAGCATACTGGTTTTTGAAGAGGCAGAAGAACTAGAGAACAAATTATTTACATTTGTTGGATTATGGAGAAGGCAAGGGAGTCACAGAAAAATCATCTGCTTCCGCTTCGTTTTCTACCCCAAAGTTCTTGACTATGTGGATTACAACAAAATGTAGCATGTCTTCAAACAAATGAGTGTACAAGATCATACAACTTGACTTTAACTGGTATGCAGGTCAAGAAGCATCACTTAGAACTGAAAGTGGATTGCTTTAATATTGGAAAAGGAGTAAGATAAGACTGTATATTATCAGTTTATTTATTTAACTTATATGCAGAGTACATCATGTGAAATGCCAGGCTGAATGAATCAAAATACAAAATTAAGGTTGCCGAGAAAAACATCAGCAATGTCAGATATGGAAATTCTACTACTCTGATGCCAGAAAATGAAGAAGAATTAACAAGTCTCTTGATGAGGGCAAAAGAGGAGACTGAAAAGCTGGCTTGAAGCTAAACATCAAAAAAATGCTAAGATCTTGGCAACTAGTCCCCTCACTTCCTGGCAAACAGAGGGAGAAGAAATGGAAGTAGGTTCAGATTTTATACTCTTGGGCTCAGAGATCACTGCAGATGGCAACTGCAGCCAAGAATTGAAAAGACTCTTGGGAGTCATAGGAGGAAAGCTATGGCAAATATGGACAGTAAAAAGCAGAGATATCACCTTGCTCTCAAAGGTCTGTATAGTAAGAGTCATGTTTTTTTTTTTTTTTTCAGTAGCAGTGTATGACTGTGAGAGTTGGACTATAAGGAAAGCTGATTGGGGAAAAATAAAATGCAAAATAAATAATAAAAATAAATTTAAACAAAATGAAAATGTTCCCCAATTGATAAATTGTCAAAGGATATGAACAGGTAGTTTTAAGAGGAAGAAATTAAAGTTATCTATAGTCATATGAAAAAATGCTCTAAATCACTATTGGTTAGGGAGATGCAAATCAAAACAACTCTGAGGTACCAAATCACATCTATCAGATTGGCTAACATGACAAAACAGGAAGATGATAAATGTTGGAGAAGATGTGGGAGAGTTGGAACACTAATTCATTGTTGGCGGAGCTGTGAGCTGATCCAACCATTTTGGAGAGCAATTTGAAAGTGTGCCCAAAGGGCTACAAAAATGTGCATTCCCTTTGATGCTTCTAGGACTGTATCCCAAAGAAATCATAAAAATGAGTAAGGGTTTCACGTGTACAAAATTAATTATAGCAGCTCTCTTTGTGGTGTCCAAGAACTGGAAATCGAGGGGATGCCCATCAATTGGGGAATGGCTGTACAAGTTGTGGTTTATGAATGTAATGGAATACTATTGTGCTATAAGAAATGATGAACAAGAAGACTTCAGAGAGGCCTGGAAAGGCTTATATGAACTAATGCTGAGTGAAAGGAGCAGAGCCAGGAGATCATTGTACACAATAACAACCACTGTGTGTGAGGAATTTTTCTAGTAGACTTAGCCCTTCATAGTAATGCAAGAATCTAAAACATTCTCAAAGAACTTTTGAGACAAAATGCCATCCACATCCAGAGAAAGAACTATGAAATTGGAACAGAGAATGAAGCAGAATATTTTCTCTTGTGTTTTGCTTTGTTTGGGTTTTTCTCATGGTTTCTCCCATTCATTTTAATTCTTCCATGCACCATGACTAATAAGAAAATGTGTATAACAAAAATAAATAATAAAAATTAAAAATGTATGTGTAAATCCCATATAATATTGCATACCTTCTCAGGGAAGGAGTGAGGAGGGAGGGGGAGAAGATCTAAGACTTATTGAAGTGATTGTAGAAAACTGAAAACAAATAAATTAATAAAAAAAGGAATGGGAATGTCGCAAAATGGACACTTTTGAATTGTGTTTCTAGAGAAAAATTTGAGATTCCCTTGGACAGCAAGGAGATCATATCAGCCAATATTTAATGAAATTCATTCAGGCTATTTATTCACTGGAAGGTCAAATACTGAAGCTGAAGCTTAAATATTTTAATCATATAATGAGAAGAAAGGACTCATTGGAAAAGATCCTGATGTTGGGAAAGTTTGAATGCAAAAGGAAAAAGGGGATGGCAGAGGATGGAGAGATTTCAAGAGAGAGTTGAAGATAGAGTGACTTAGTATACTATGGCCCATGAAGTCATGAAGAGTTGGACATGATTGATATGCTAAACAACAACATTACTCCTTTTCCTGGATACTCTGTCCATCTTGGAGTTTCATAGCTACTGTATTCAAGTTTTTGTGTTTTTTTTTACATGTTGACATCTTTTTTCAATTTACTTTTTGTGATCATCATCTAGGATCTACCCCTTAACCCAAATGTCTCACAAAATTCTATACAGGTCCTCTTCTCTTCATTCTTTATTCTTTGTCTCTTTTTGATCTCATCAGGTACAATAGGCTTAAATATTATTGCTATGAATATGATTACCAAAGCTTTATGCCCAGACCTCATCTCTCCTGAGCACCAATCTTGAATCCCCAAATGACTGTTATATTTCACCAAGTGTGTATCTCATAGATACCTCAAATATAGCATATCATTTGTCCAAAAGGGAACTCATCTTCCTTATTAAATCCAATCCTCCTCCAAACTTTCTATTTCTACAGCTTAGACTTTCCCATCCATTGGTCTTCACAAGACCTGTAGAAACAATATATTAAAAACAAAACTGATACAGTTTGCCCAGTTTTTCTACTCACTCCAATCAATAACCTCAGTTGTATCTTCAACTCGCGCCATGTTCTATCTAATTGCTTTTAATTTTAGTTCTTTCACCCACATTCTCCCCCAAATTTCTTCCATTTATCCTCTGCTTTTCACTCACCTGTCATCAAGTCTTTCTGATTGCAGCAGACTTCAGGTTAGACTACTGGTTTCTAGCTTTATCATCACTTATCTGCTCTATTGCAATAACATCCTATGTATCATCTTTTTGCTTTTGCACAGGTTTCTCACCTCTTAGAATCCATAACTTCCATCAAGATTAAGGTCATATATCATATCTTATGAGAATTCTCAAATATATGCATATATTTTTCCTATGGGGACATCAAAAATAGGTACATCTAGTTTAAGGTGTTCTGTGGGTTTGTAACCACTATAAACCATGATCACAACCCTGACTGATATGTTTGTTGTTTTCCCTAAAGGGTCATGGGACATAATAAGTTCAAAGCAAAGATATTTAATGAAGTGCTATAATAAAGACAGTTTTGATAGAATATTGTTCTGAGAAACCTGGGGTACATCTTACCACAAA
Organism: Notamacropus eugenii; assembly: GCF_028372415.1. Classification (NCBI taxonomy): domain Eukaryota; kingdom Metazoa; phylum Chordata; class Mammalia; order Diprotodontia; family Macropodidae; genus Notamacropus; species Notamacropus eugenii. The sequence goes on from NC_092875.1 coordinate 113,614,369, forward strand.
TATATGCATAATAAGTAGTAAAAACATGTATTTATAGCACCCATCAATGAAGGAGATATATATATATATATATATATATATGTATATATGTATATATATATATATATATATATATATATATATATATATATATATATATATATATATATATATATGGAAAATAGTTAACTGGAGGAAACTTCTTGCACCAAGTTTCCTTGTTAAAAGTCTTATTTGCAGAATTTACAAGAAATTGATTCAAATGATAAGAACAAGAGCGATTTTCCAATAGAAAAATAGTCAAATTATATAAACATGCTGTCCTCAAGCAAAGTAACCCAAGTTCTTGATAGAAATCATGGGGAAAATGTTGCAAATCAGAAATAATGAGATAAATGTAAATTAAGGCATCTCTGAGTTTTTACTCACATCCATTAGATTGACAAAGATTACAGAAAATTAAAATGACAATTATTGGACAGACTGCAGGAAAATTTTCGCTCTCATTCTTTATGTGTCTCTGCAGGTGCCAAATCTTGATTTTTTTTTTTATGCACGTCTATCATACCCAATTACTTTTCTGCTTAGAATCATGACCTTAATTCTAGACCTCATCAATTCTTCCCTCCGTTATTGTAGTGATCTCTGTTTGATCTTTCTGCCTCTAGTTTCTCCCAAACTCCAGATCTTCCATTATGCAAATGCCAAGCTGATTTTCCTTAATTTTAAATCTGATCATTTAGCAGCTGAGTGACCCTGAATCTGTTATTTCCTTCTCCGCAACTTATTTTTTTCTCACCTAAGATGAGAGAATGGTATTGAATGAACCCTATGGTCTGTAACAGTTCTAAATTCTAAGTATCTATACTATTGGCATATGGCATTCTAACTGTCTTTGAGCACATGAAAGTTTCTCATGTGGAGGAGGAATTTTTTTTCCTCTAACATGAACTAGGAATGCTTTGTGGAAATTCCTGAGAGGCATATTTCCAACTTAGGATAAAGAGAAATATACTAATAGCGCTAGGGGTGAGCTCCCTGTGTTGTCCACCACTTAGGGGCTTCCTTCAGAGATTTTTTAAAGAAGAATTCTTTCTTTTTCCCTATTTTCAGTTTTGTTGATGTAGATATTTTGGTTTTACATTATATACATTTACAGATTACTCCTGCTTCATGGGAGCTCTCTTGTAATAAGGTGAAGTAGTTAAGGAAAACTGAAACTAATAATACTATGACCCTATCTGACAGTGCATATATTTCACTTCTGAACTCTTCCCCCTAAAATCTCACTTAAAAAAAATAACATAAATCTATTTTCTCACCTTCCCACATCCCACTCTGTTGGGAAAAAAGTGTGTGGAGGGAAGCAAATGTCATAACAAATGTGCATAATCAAACAAAAGAAATTCTCCCAATTGCTCTAAACAAAAAATATTATATAGAGACAAAATCTTTCTATATGTAGGTATATATGCATATATGTATATGTATATGCACATATATGTATATATATATTTCCCCACCTTAATTCTATCACCTTTTTGGCATCTATAGCACATTTCATTATGTGTCCCATGGAATTATGACTGTTCGTTATACTGATCATAGATCTGTTTTTTGTTTTTATACTATTGTCATATCTGCTCATTTCATATTTCACTGGTTTATAGAGGTTCTTGAAATTGTTCATTTTTGTAATATTGATGTTATCGATGTAACCTTCATCTGGCTCCGCTCATTTCACTCTGCATCTGTTCATATAATTCTTTCCATGTCTTTTTTGAAATTATCTGCTTCCTTTTTTTTAATAGTGCAACAATATTCAATCACATTTATATATCACAACTTATTCAATCATTTTTCAGTTGATCTTGGATTGTGGCCCTAACTTTGCCAACAACTTTGTTTGTATTCCTGGGTAAATCACTTTACCTCTCTGGACCTCAGTTTTCTAATGTGCAAAAAGGGGATAGAAAATTTTTGTTTCACAAGGTGCTACAAGGATAAACTGAAATAACATTTTTTTACATTTTTACAATTTTACACTTTTTACATACACATGGAGCCATTTTGAGATCTTTACTTTCAAATTTTGCATTCTAGGAACCAGGTTAGAAAAGAGCAGCAATCTCTGAAAGCCTAAGAATCCAGAAAACAAGACTCATTTAAGTGACCTCATTGGCTAATGATTGGACACAGGTGCTTAAGGAAAAGACAAGAGAACCAGTTCAAAGGAAGCTCTAATAACGCATAATCTACCATAATTGTTTATACTCCAAATTGAAGCAGCTAAATTTCAGAGTGAGAAGCATCAAACAAGAGAGACGGTAGTTTTTAATTTTTTTTAGTTTAAACTAATTTCCCTAATCAATTTAACTTCATCAATCAAACAAGGTCTGGTCTGTTACATTTCTCATCCCTGAAACTCCAGGTATAAAATCCTAGTCTTTCAAGCATAAGACAGAGAGAGAGAGAGAGAGAGAGAGAGAGAGAGAGAGGAGAGAGGGGAGAGAGAGAGAGAGAGAGAGAGAGAGAGAGAGAGAGAGAGAGAGAGAGAGAGAGAGAGAGAGAGATTACAACTACTCCGTCAGTAGAGCTCAATGGAGACCAGGAAATTACATGTGAGCTTATTCACCCAACCTGCCAGGGAAATTACATCTTTTTCTATTAATAACATTTGTCCAAGGAGCTATGGGTCCCCTGGCATAGGTGAACAACTATTGCTTTTTGCCCCTCCTACACTCTGAAGCCCCAAAGAAGGGATGAAATCTGAACTTCTAATTTTTTTGCCAAATATTTTCATTATTTTAGCAGCTCCTGTAATAAAAGCTCTATGCCACAGGAGCCATGGTTGCCATGGAAACCAGCCCTGTACAAACAGATTTCCAGTGAGATGTTAGCCAAGGAGACCAGAGAGAACAGGAGCAGATCACACAGTCCTGGGGATTGTGAAGATAACTGGAGACCAGATTGCTCTCCCAACCCCATCTGCCTGGCTCTCCTCAAACCTAATGGGACATTAGACACCTAACTGGTTGAATATGACACAAGATATAACAAGTCAGTGCAATTCTAGAGAGGAGGGTGGGCGATTACATGATAGAGCTTCAGCTTTATCCCTCAACTGTGAAGGCAGAACATGAAATGTCAGAAACTGAGAGCCATTCTCAGAATACACACAGGAGACAAATCACGCTAGGTCTCCTCATCTAAAGGGGAGAACACTGACTTTGGAGACAAGAAACTTGGATTGTGGCCCTGCCTTTGCCAAAAATTTTCTTTGTGTTCCTGAACAAATCCCTTAACCTCTTCTGGGCCTCAGTTTACTAATGTGTAAGTAGGGAATAGCAAGGCTTTGATTCACAGGTTGCTACAAGGACAAACTGAAATAATAGATAAATCTTACTTTAGATATACATAGATCCATTTTGAAGAATACTGCCCTTTTTTTATTCATCCTATTTATTATATAATATTGTTAACAATAAGATTTATCGACTGTTAGAATAGGGAGGAACCTTACAACATAAGAAGTTCAAACATTAAATACAAAATGTTTGATCTGGAAAGTACCTTACTAGCATCCAATGTTGACATGTAGCGCATGGGACATTAGAGCTTAAGAGGATCCTTCCAATACAACCTATTAACTTCATAGAAGAGGAAACTCATCTCTGTCTCTGTGTATCTCTTTCTATCTAGATATACATGTATGTGTGTGTGTGTGTGTGTGTGTATATGTATATGTATATATATACACGTATACACTGAAACACAATATAGACTAGATATATGGGAATATGTACATGGCTGAGACTCTGGAAAACTAGATTCCACTCTTTTTTTCTCATTAATTTGTCATATGACCCAAAGCAAATAACTTCTCTATGAGCTTCAAATTTTTTTCATTTATAAAATAAATGAATTGAACTATGTTATCTCTAAGGTAGCTTCTTTTCCTAAGATTTTGTTCCATGTTTCAGCATTCTGCTTTAATGTGGATCAATCATTTAAAAATATTTACTACATGTCAGCAACTATATGTTCAACACTGAAAATAAAAAGAAAAAGCAAAATCAGTCTCTCCTCTTATGAAGCTTATTGTAAAGGGTGTGGGAAGGGCAACATGAAAGGACTTTTTCAGTCCTCATATGCTATATTCCATGGTCTCATGTTATTCTGTGTCATATATTCTCTTCCATCTCTAATAGTCAATAAAGAAGTCAAATAAAGGGGAAAAAAGACCCATATGTACAAAAAACTTTAATGATGTTCTTTCTGTAGAGGAAAGATATTGGAAACTGAAGAGATGTCCATCAATTGGACATTGGATGAACAAGTCACAGATTATGAATGTAATAGAATATTATTACATCATAAGACTTGCATGAACTGATATAAAATGAAGTAAGCAAAACCAAAAGAACAACTTCTATAATGACAGTGATATTATGAATACAATCAATTTTGAAGGACTTAGTAATTTATCAACACAATGACCAACCACAATTCAAAAGTGGTAGAGAAATAAAAATATAGATACCTAAACAAGATGTGCATAAACACCCTTGCTTAAGACTTAGATGAAAGATCAAAACAACTGTTGGCCCAGGAGCTTGATTCAGAACACTTGTTATAAATTAGTAGTTTCCCCTTTTGGAGGAGTTATGGACAGATAAATAAATAAATTACAAAGACAGAGAGAAAGAGAGAGAGACAGAGAAAGAGAGAAAGAGAGAGAGAATAATCAAAGATATAAAACTGGAAGGAATGTCATATCCCTCCCTTATTTTACAGATAAGGAAAATGAGGCCAAGAGAGATTAAATAACTCTCTCAAGGTCACACAGTTATTACCTATCAGTCCTGGGATCTAATTTCATATGTCACAGGAGGTATGGACATATGGATATGGAGAGAATCTGTACCAGAATCCTATGGTAAGCTGACAATTCTCTAGGTAGAGGGAAGCATTGCAAAGGAATCAGTGGGCAATATTTCAGTAGGTCATAGTGGACCCTTGGAAAATTGAATCTGAAGTTTTAATGGTAGGAGAAAATTCAATGTGAATACTTGAGACTTTATACCAGTACTATTACCAGTGTGCATTATAACTAATCTTGATTTTTCTTCCTCGCCAAACTGCTTGAAGTGTAATTTTCTTTTTGATTTATTGTGCCTGTGATGCTGGAAAATGGGGGAGATGTCAGCATTGGTGAGATATCCAATGGAGAGGTTTTTTTTCTCCTGGGCTTTGTCACTAGAACTCAAATAATGAGAAATGTCACAGTCTAAAAGTTTACTCTACCTTTCATAACTTTTCCAACGAAAAATGTGCTGCCACATCAAATCCCACTCATAGCAGCAAAAAATATCTCTATGACAAGAATTATAATTATTTTCGTTTTTGTTTTGTACTTTATATTGATTTGGACATCAGCTAATGCTGAACAAGAAAAGGTTAATGGACAAGCTTCTGGGAATCAGGAATAGCTGTATACTACCCAGAACAGCTGACTTTAGCACCAGGAACTGAGAACAGAAAATGGTACTTAGAGAAAGAGACTGAAGTGCAAAATGAGAAAGGCAATGAGTGGGAGTCGTCATGCCAACAAAGACAATAAAAATTTGACTTAGGAAGTTCATACTGGATCATGAAAAATGGGAAGGCAGATGTATAGTAGCTCAGGCAAGAAAGAAGTGTCAGGATGATCCCTTACTGGTTGTAACTAAGGAAACCAGATGGAAAGAAGAGCCAAACTTATCACTAGTTTACCAGCTTGTCTTTACCAAAATCCTTGATTCAGTGAGTACGGACCATTGCCTTTTAGTTACCACTTATAGGGGCAAAATTGGTCAGAACTGAGATATCTGCCGACCTACCTGGCTTGTCATTATGTTATTTATCAACGGGTTGGCACTTTGAGTCTCTTCCCTAGGGAATGAAGCTGAGGAGAGAGATTCAGGACAGTTAAGAGAAACTGAGGAAGAGACCCTTTCTGGGGAAATAGGAATGTTGCACATGGTTAAAGTGAATGGAGTGTTGGGTCAATCCAAGGCAAAGACTATTTTGATTTTGACTTTGTGTTCCAAATAATTAGGATAGTTCATTGCACGTAGTAGTAACCAATAAACATTGGTTAAAGTTCAACTTAATTCAGTTGAATTGAATCACATCAAATCCAAGGATTGGGCAAAAGCAGAACAGTCCATAGCCTTTTTCTCTAACTGTTGCTCAATTCAGGTCTG